>NC_142131.1:21707500-22957500 GCF_024610735.1 Ursus americanus
GTTAAGCCTTCCACTTTGAAGCTATCATGAGGCCCCACTTTCTCCTGAAGGAGACTATGATGTGAGTCGTTCTTCTTATCGTATGAGTACATTTTGTGGACAGGAAAGGCAGAGAGGCCAATGCAAGGATCATGGAGTATAGTTGGGTGAGACAAGCATTGGTCTGGAAACCAGAAGACTTGGGCCCTAGCTCTGAATCTGTCTCACCCCAGCTTTTTGGCCTTGGGCAAGTCATTAAAATGTTTACTGTCTTTAGAATGATGTGTTGGACTAGAAGATCTCTGAGATCTCTTCTAGTCCTAAACCCTTATGATTAAATAGAGGTCAGAGGATAAAACCAAGTCTCTTAGGCATGTCCCACACATACACAAAGTTATCAGAAAGTTGAGGGTGTTATAACTTTTTGGGAAAAAAATATGTACAAACAGTATTACCACTAGTTCCTTTAAAAGATCTGTTTTCTGATGATTTAATGTAAGCCCCATCAATTAAAATAAGCATAACAGTGCTCATATAAAATAGTAATTTTCTAAAATGCATCTGATGGCACCAGGCCCTGAGGTATATTCCATTAGTTGCTCTAAGATAATAGAATTTCATTAAGAAATGAATCACAAGCAAAGGACTAGGTTCTGAATGTATGCTATTTCCCAGGGAAATGTAGACATTATTAATGGGTGGTAGTCTGTTTTGGGATCTAGTGCTCTTTAAGATATTGTTGTAGCACAAAACAAGAGATTAAAAAAAATCTTGGTTGCTTCTATATCCATATATACTGCATAAAATAGTAGTCAGGGCAGTAGTCATGAGCATTTCACTATTACCTTCTTTTACCAGGTACTTTCTTTTTTTTTTTTTTTTTTAAGATTTTATTTATTTATTCGACAGAGATAGAGACAGCCAGCGAGAGAGGGAACACAAGCAGGGGAAGTGGGAGAGGAAGAAGCAGGCTCATAGTGGAAGAGCCTGATGTGGGGCTCGATCCCACAACGCCGGGATCACGCCCTGAGCCGAAGGCAGACGCTCAACCGCTGTGCCACCCAGGCGCCCCTACCAGGTACTTTCTAAATCAAGTTTTGTTGTTGTTGTTTTTTAATTGGAAAATTCTTGAGATTGTTCTGTGAGTGTTTTTCTCCCAGGTGATAATGATGGAAAAGTTTTAACTTTTCCAGAAAAGCAAAAAATAACTGGAAGCAGTGAGCTCAGGGACTGAGAGTGTATGAAGGAGGAAGTCCTTTAGCCCAAGGGTAGCTCTTGTGTGAGAACACAGAACACAGCAGCATGCTAATCTTAACGTTTTTGATTTAGAAATCTGAAGCAGAGTACCAATATTATCAAGGGAACCTGGCGAGAAAAACTGCTATGCTCAATAAATATTTTTTTTTATCATATTGGATTTTAGAAACCTTTAGCCTGATTGTTTACTTTTCAGACATCAAACAGTTCAGGGGAATACAAAACAAACTATACTTTGAACCTAAGAGTACAATGTCAAAATAACTATTTTCTTTCTAAAACATTTGAAAATACATCCAGGGTGTTCTTAAGGAAATTCTGGATCCATAGGCATTAAAGTCACAAAAACAATTTTGGTGAGAAGTGCCGAGGAGACCAGGCAGGAAACAAGAAGAGAGAAAGGGAGCTGTATCACAGCCCTCTCACCCCGTGTCAGGTAGCTGACTGATGCTTTGCATGTATTGATTTCTATAATCCTCACAAACGTCTGTGTGCTAGGTATTATCTTCGTTTGATAGTTACTAGAACTGAGATGCATTAAGTTAATTAACTTGCCCAAGATACTGTAGCTGACAATGTTAGCGATCTCATTTGATTTCAAGAGTTGTGCTCTTTTGAACACCATGCTGGGTTTTGCATCAGATTGTGCACCTTTGCTGGAGTAAAGGTGTACACAGCAACATTTACTTTCCAAGAGTCACACCATCATTGTAAGATTTTAACACAAGCTTGGTACAGGTCCCAGTACCTAAGTCAATTATTGTTCACCTACTGCATACTTGAGTATCCTAGGGCGCACTTGGCAGGCTGACGGCACCTCCGTTTAGACTGCTGGAGGGTTTGATGCACTTGATGGGAGAGACTGAGAACTGCACTGCTAGGGGCCTGGGACTGGCCTGAGGTCCAAGCCTATTGACAAGACTGGACTAGGGTAAAGCCAATGAAGCATCAGCCTTGGGAATTAAATTTAAAGGGCACCCACAATGCAGTAATTAAGGTAAATAATATTTTAATGTGATTTCTTAAGAAATAAAATGAGCAAATTATAGCCATGGGCCAGCCACCTGTTTTTGTAATTAACACAAAATCTCCCAGTTCCAAACTGTTCCAAACAGTGGCCTTTATCTCCCAGGAATCTGAGGAAGAAGAAAGATCTGACTCTGACTGAAATCAGAATTAAAGATTACCAGCTGGGGCTGGGCACTCTGTTTTGGGGCAAGGGGAGAATATTTTCTCTGGTCCTACCCTGCAGGAGTCTCCTATGTTCTTAGTCTAACTCTTGTTAGACTTAGGATGACCAGATGTCCTGGTTTACTCAAACTGTCTAGGTTTTAGCAGTGAAAGGACCGCATTCCTGAAAATCCCTCAGTCCTGGTAAACCATGATGGTTGATCATTAGAGTAGAGGGCATGGAGTCGTACCATTGAGAAATGAAAACTCATGGATACTGTGCTTGGGGATGACTCTTAGAGTATAACATAGGAGAAAGAAGAGTATTTCAGTCTAAATTTGATGGTAAAAATTAGAGTCACGATCAGCTGGGTAGGGTCACAAGATGATGTAATTTGTGCATCTCAGGCTACACCAGCCTACAACACTGTATGGGGAATCACAGTTTTGGTGATTTCTCTAGCAGATATTCCCACCTGCTGCATTTGTCTCCCCTCCCCCGACCCTCCCTGCTCACTTCAGAACTGGTTCTACTTATTTCTGGAGTCCCTAGGAGGTATTGCACCTATGATATTGAGCAAGTGCTCCCGGGCTCTACTGTTTGGAATAGACATTGGTGATCATTGTAATTGAGGGTTTGGGATTTCTGAAATAGCCAGGGTCAACACTTCCTGCAGGGATGGCCTCCTGCTTTATTGTCATGCTCACTGAATTTGCTTCCTCAGTCTCTCATCTTTTCCGTGAATTCCCTGCCCATTCCCTGAACACTCCCAAGTTAGAGCTGAATAGAATTCTAATGACTTCCTAATCAGAGGCAAAGTTACTGAGAAGCTGGAGAAGTATCATTTCAAGGGCCTTTGAGAATTCTAGACTAATTCTTTCTTACTTTTCTTAAAGAAGATCCCTGGGTCCATGCTATGGACTGAGTTGTGTTCCCCCCAAATTCATATGTTGAAGCCTTAACCTCCAATGTGACTGTATTTGGAGACAGGGCCTTTAGGAGGTTAAAGGTTAAACAAATCCATAAGGCTTAGGGTCCTAGTTCAACAGAGTCGGTGGCCTTATAAGAAGAGCAAGAGAGAAAATGAACTCTCTCTCTTTCTCTCTCTCCCTCCTCCTGTCCCCCTCTCCCTCTCTTTCATTGTGCAAACATCAAGGCAAGGCCACAGGAGGATACAGTGAGAAGATAGCCAGTCTCTAAGTCCGGAGGAGAACTCTCACCAGCACTCAATCATGCTGGCATCCTGATCTTAGACTTCCAGCCTCCAAAATAGTGAGAAAACAAATTTCTGTTAGTGAAGCCATCCAGTCAATGGTATCTTGTTATGGCAGTCTGAGCAGACTAAGAAAATCCGTTTTTCCATAAACTTGCACGGACCATTAGGAACGTAAATTAGAATCTTCTTCTCTGTGTCCCTCAACCTCAAATTACAGCAATAACTTATGGCCCAGAGAGGTATTATCAACACAGAGACAGAAATATTTTTCAGTCTGGAGAATCGATAGCAACTTAGCTACGAGGAAGCTATTGTGAGCACTGGAAGTGACCACCGAAAAAGAATGAAAACCACAAGGTGAGCTGGGAAGGAAAAAGAGGTCCTTTTGTTTGAGCTAAGGGAAACACATCTTGAACAGGGAGCAAGCATAGTAAAGTGGTGAAAAGCATAGCTCTGGACTCAATACCTCAATACTACTTATACTGATGTGTAAATAAACACGTTGCTTTATCTTTCTCTGCCTCATTTCTTCATCTGTAAGGTGGAGAAAACGATAGTACTACTGAGATCACAGAGTTGTAAAAAAACCGAATTTAATAAAATGTGCAAGGCATTTAGAACAATGACTGTTGGACAGTAAATGCTCAATAAACATACCCATTTCATTTATAATAAGTTTGCATCGTTCCCCAAATGAATGGCATTCTCATCTCTCCAGTTGTACAAACCCTCGACTAGCCCTTGTGTCTTGCAACCATATCCAATCCATTACTATGTCTTTCCAATTTTATCTTCTAAATATTCAATTAATTGACTTCCTTCCATCTCCACTACAGAGGGGAGGTTTTCTCTGGGAAATAAAGGATTTTTTGTACACTCCCAGGGAGGGAAAAAGTGGCCAGAAAGTTTTATGACTTAGATTTGTACCATTTACTGCAGTGGCCTCTTAACTCATCTGTCTTTGTCCTTCCCTCCCAACCATGGGTTCTCCACACCTTAGGAACAGTGGATTTTTCAAAAGGCAAATCTGATCCTATTACTCTTTCTCTCCATGCCACTTCTCCAGCTAAAATCCTTTGATGATTTCTCTGCATTTAAGATGAAAGTCAAGCTTGACATTTACCAACCTCCCTTTTCCCCTTTAACTATTCTCTGCGTGCCCACTCCTATCCCAGCCATTTAGATTTTCTTTTATTCCCAGATGTGATAGTTTCCCTCTGACAATGGGATCATTGCAAATAGTCTTCCATCTGTCCTTAATGTTCCTCCTGACCATGTGCCCCCTCCCCTTACCTGGTTAACTCCAGGTGATATATCATAACTCAGCTCAAGCATTCCTTCCTAAGGGACACCGTCTTAACTACAACCGCCCTCTTTCCCAAATCTAGGTAAAACTTCCTTGTTATTTGCTCAATTGCCTTTCGCAGATTGTAAGGTACATGAAAGACCATGTCTACTTTTGTTCATCATCATAAGCCAAGTGCCTAGCAGACTGCTTGGTTCATATGTGATAATCAATAAATATTTGTTGAATGAAGAAGGAAGGGCCAGTGGGGTGGGGTTGTATCTATTCTGCTGTTTGATGTTGTCTTTACTCTTACTCTGACACAATGCTTTGTTCCTTTCAGGCCAGTATGGCCTGGGAAACATGGGTTATGAGTGTTACCAGTTTTCCTGTCATATTAAATTATCCGTCTTCATTGAAATATTAAAAACTACAGTTATCTAACAAACTTTATTTGAATGCCTGAATGCAAGGAAATATATCCAAACAGCTTTTTAGGGTAATAAACACAATTACACTCTCTATATTGAGTCTTGGATCCAAAGAGTCCTTAATTAAAACCAGCTTCACCTACAGGATTCTTGGAGCCACCAACATCGCTAAAAAGTGCCAACACCAATCTTTGAAGAGTTTAGAAAATAATGTTTGCAACTAGATGTAGTTTTGATTGGTACGTACCCTTTCTCTCCCCCTGTAGCTCTGAGAAAAAGGAAAGGTGTTATTTACTGAGCAGCACTTAGAAAAACATTTATTGAGGAGAAAATATATGATTTTACCCTATAAGATATGGTACAGATAAAGTTTGTTTTCACATGTAGATGTAGGGACTTAACGAAATTATTTTGATCAGATTGTCTTAGCTGGAAATGGTAAAACCAAGTTTCAAAACTCTGGGGCTTTGACTTTAGAGTACATCCTTCTGGTGTGCCATATTGTCTCTGCCTCAGGGTTGCCAAGAGCTTGTCTGCTGCCCACCTGGCCAGGGGGGAGTCAACACCCATAAGAGGGTGGCTTAGGTACTATACAAACTCTAAATTCCTTCCTCCCTCCCTTCTTCCTTCCCTCCCTCCCTCCTTCCTTCCCTTCCTTCCCTCTCCTTTCTAGAGGAATTGCTTGAGTTGTTTAAGGTGAGTTTTCGCTCTCTTGCCCAACATTTAACTATTTATTTTTTTATGCATGATTTTTTAAATGTTATCCAGAGTTACATGACATTAACAGATACTCAGAAATTAAGAAATCAAGCTTTTTAAAAGTTCCACTAGTATTCCAATTTGTTACTACTGAAATATAGTTTTACCTCCTCCCACCCCCAAACCCTAAATAGAAGTTAGGTGTGTGGGCACTTCAATCTTCTACACATGAACCCTTCCATTTATCGATTTATTTAATTCTACTCCTGGAGTAAGATAGGAATGTATTACAATTCAGGTAAATAATCATTTTATTGTCCCCTTCTCACACAATTTACTGAGGATTGGCACATCTTAGAGTAAATTGCAAAGACCAGAATTGGATTGAAGTGCAGCTATTACACCTCTGTGTACAGACAACTTCCCGATAACAGTCTAAAATAGTTTTCCCACAGTGTTTTGTAAACTCACCTGCAATTTTTCTCATTGTGCTGGGATGTAATTGAGCTGAGTTAGGAGGCTCGCACTCAATAGACTGCCTCTTAAAGCAGCTTAAAATTACTTTTAAGATACGGAAAATGGCCTGAAACTTCATATATACATATGACATTGATTTTCTAAATTCTGTAATTTTTATTCCGCATTGTATCAGCCTCACATATCTTCTGGGATCCATCTGACATTGAATCGGTTGGTTTTCCAAGCATTAAAAATTTCATATAAGATCTTAAATCTGACTTGAAATATTTTTTCTTCTCTTACTGATTATCTTTATATTAACACCTGTCATGATAACATACTGAGATATAATTCAGTTTGTTTATGACTGTGCCAATAGCTCTATTTGTATGTATGAATGGACAAACCTAAATTCAGTTTGTTTTAAACAGTCTAATTTGCTAAGCTGCAAAAATAGAATGATTTATTCTCATGTTTATAGTTATGTAGGCAGTGAGAGGTGGGATGAAATAATAATCTTAGCAGGCATTATGGATTACATGACAGATAAAGTAAAATTTTACTAATTTACAAGTATTAACTGAGAGCCTCGTAGGCCCCAGTTATTATAAGAGGCTCTGGGATCACAGAGATGAAAATTCTTTGTCACACTCTGAGCACTCAGTTTCTTAAGAAGGTATCCATGCAAATGAAGAGAACCCAGTATGCTGGCTGTTTTAATAAAATGTATGTACAAAATAATTGGGAAACAGAAAAAGGATTACCTAATCCTACCAAATTTGGGGCTTTTAAGTTTTCCTTCATTTTCCCTTCTGTAAAAAATACTTCAGTAATATATTTTGCAAAAACAAAACAACCTCCCCCAAAACCCTTCTCTATGTTTTGCTTATATCCTTAGAATAAATTCCTCAAAATGGAATTACCAAGGTTAAAGGCATGAAAGATTTCAAGGTCCTTGATCAATATTGCAAATTGCTTTCTTGACAGAATGCTTAATTTAGACATTCACCAGCAATTTCTGAGACTGCCCATCTCACTATGCTACTATCAGGGTGGTACACCGATCTCTTTACAATTAATCTCTCCATTCCCTTCAGTGGAGACAACCAATGAAACACTTCTTGTATTTCTCTCCAGGGTTACGCTACCTGTATTTATAATAGTTTTGTGATAGATGGAAATGTATTTAATTTTATAAAGACAAATTCATTATACAGTCAAGTATGCTAATATTTTTCATGATTTTTTTTTCTGATGGCTTTCAAGATAACCCACTTTTTATTTTCCTCTATTCTTTGTCATTGACGGACTGGTTCACACGACCATTTTGGTCAAAGAAGAATTATATCAATCTTAAAAACTGGTGGAAGAAAACTTTCTAGTGTTTGTCCATTTCATTGAACTCTCCTCAAGAGAGCCTGAGGAATGACCCCCACACCATGTAAACCTTGGGTTTTTTGAACAGTAAGTGGGATCTCCTCTGAGGGAAAGGCATCAGAAAAAATGTCTGTCGGCTGGGACTGCACCGAAGACCCCCAACAGCCCGAGCTTCCATGGGTTTCCCCAAGAGCTTTCTGCCATTGGCCAGGCTTTTAAAGTGCTGTAGGAACGATAAGGAATCCATGGCTTAGAAAAATAAGCTGACAAATATAAGTTCTGTGGCAGTCAAGTCTTCTAAGAATAAAATAAGCATTAAAAATAATTGAAACTTTGGATCCTGGAGTTAAGATGGTGGAGGAGTAGGGGACCCCTTTTTCAGCTGGTCCCCTGAGTCGAGCTGGATAGGTACCAGACCAGCCTGAACACCCACAGAATCAGCCTGAGATGCAGGAAGATACATCTGGATCTCTACAAATGAACATCTCCAGCGCTGAGTATTGAGATACGAAGCGGGGAGCCATGAAACCTCACACAGATATCGGAAGATAAATGGAAGGGGGAGGGAACTGCCGCATTTGGGCACCGGGAAGCAGTAGCCACCTGCACGGGGGAGCGGGCGGACTCGTGGACCAGCACCCGTGAGAGAGCAGACTGAGACTGTGAGCCGGGGAACGCGTGCGACCAGACTGAAATGGAGCTCCGGAGCTCCGGTGTGCTCACTGGAACCAGACTGAGACCGGAAGCTCCGGAGCGCAAGGGGGCGGCTGGCGGCTGGCGGTGTTAGAAACACAAAGGACAGAGACGCGCCGGCCCTGGAAGTGAGGGCTGGGACACCGGCTGTGGGACGCACATCCCGGGACGCTGCAGGGTTGAGCAGCACCAACAGAAACAGAGTTAAAGTGGCCAGAACATCAGTGGAGAATGGTCCGTGATCCCTCTGTTCTGAGACAGAGGCTGAGATTCGGCCACTGCTGCTCTGACTCTCAGAAGAGGCACAGCAAACCACCAGGGAAAGCCGCCAGAGAACAAAAGCCTGGAAATACCGGTTCACAGCGTGCCCATCCCCATCCCCCCTCGCAGGGGACACGGAGAATCTACCCAAACAGGGTTGCCTGAGCACATGGCCTGGGTCCCGGTCAATAATTTGGGCTCTGGACAACCCCACAACCTCTCCTCATCAGAATGACGAGAAGGAGAAATCCCCCCCCAGCAAAGAAAAGACAATGAGTCTGTGGCCTCTGCCACAGAACTAATGGATATGGATGTAACCAAATTATCAGAAATGGAATTCAGAGTAACAATGGTCAAGATGATGTGTAGACTTGAAAAAAGTACTAACGAAAATGTTAATGAGAATATAGAATCTCTAAGGGCAGAAATGAGAGTGAATCTGGCAGAAATTAAAAATTCTATGAGCCAAATGCAGTCAAAACTAGAGGCTCTTACGGCCGGGGGGAATGAGGCAGAAGAACATATCAGTGAATTGGAGGATGGGTTAGTAGAAGAGAAAGCTAAAATAGAATCTGGACTTAAAAAAATCCAATCTCAAGAATGTAGGTTACGGGAGATTACTGACTCAATGAAACGTTCCATTGTCAGAATCATCAGCATCCCCAAGGAGGTGGAGAAAAACAGAGGTCTAGAAGAGATATTTGAACAAATTGTAGCTGAAAACTTCCCTAATCTAGCAAGGGAAACAAACATTCGTGTCCAAGAGGCAGAGAGGACCCCTCCCAAGCTCAACCACGACAAACCTACGCCATGTCACGTCATTGTGCAATTCGCAAATATTAGATCCAAGGATACAGTATTGAAAGCGGCCAGGGCAAAGAAATTTCTCACGTACCAAGGCAAAGGTATCAGAATTACATCAGACCTGTCTACACAGACCTGGAATGAGAGAAAGGGTTGGGGGGGCATTTTTAAAGCTCTTTCAGAGAAAAACATGCAGCCAAGGATCCTTTATCCAGCAAGGCTGTCATTCAGAATTGATGGAGAAATAAAGACCTTCCAGAATCACCAGTCTTTGACCAATTTCGTAACCACAAAACCAGCCCTACAGGAGATATTAAGGGGGTTCTATAAAGGTAAAAAGGCCCCAAGAGTGATATAGAACTGAAAGTCACAATCGATAGAAACAAAGACTTTACTGGCAACATGGCATCATTAAAATCATCTCTTTCAATAATCAGTCTCAATGTAAATGGCCTAAATGCTCCTATAAAATGACACAGGGTTGCAGATTGGATAAAAAGACATGACCCATCCATTTGCTGTCTACAAGAGACTCATTTTGAACCTAAAGATACATTCAGACTGAAAGTAAAGGGATGGAATATCATCTTTCACGCCAATAGACCTCAAAAGAAAGCTGGGGTAGCAATTCTCATATCAGACAGATTGGATTTTAAACTAAAGACTATAGTTAGAGACACAGAAGGGCACTATATTATTCTTAAAGGATGTATCCAACAAGTGGATATGACTATTATAAATATATATGCCCCCAACAGGGGAGCAGCAAGATACACAAGCCAACTCTTAACCAGAATAAAGAGACATATAGATAAAAATACATTAATAGTAGGGGACCTCAACACTCCACTATCAGAAATAGACAGAACACCCATACAAAAAATCGACAAAGAAACAAGGGCTTTGAATGCCATACTCGATGAGTTGGAGCTCATAGATATATATAGAACACTACACCCCAGAACCAAAGAATGCTCATTCTATTCTAATGGATATGGAACATTCTCAAGAATAGACCATGTTCTGGGACACAAAACAGGTCTCAACCAATACCAAAAGACTGAAATTATTCCCTGCATATTCTCAGACCACAGTGCTCTGAAATTGGAACTCAACCACAAGGAAAAATTTGGAAGAAACTCAAACACTTGGAGACTAAGAACCATCCTGTTCAGGAATGATTCGATAAACTAGGAAATCAAAAATCAATTTAAACAATTTATGGAGACCAACGAGAATGAAAACACAATGGTCCAAAACCTATGGGATACTGCAAAGGCAGTCCTAAGGGGGAAATACATAGCCATCCAAGCCTCACTCAAAAGAATAGAAAAATCTAAAATGCAGTTTTTATATTCTCACCTCAAGAAGCTGGAACAGCAACAGAGGGACAGGCCTAATCCACGCACGAAGAAGCAGTTGACCAAGATTAGAGCAGAAATCAATGAATTAGAAACCATGAGTACAGTAGAGCAGATCAACAGAACTAGAAGCTGGTTCTTTGAGAGAATTAATAAAATTGACAGACCACTCGCAAGACTTATCCAAAAGAATAGAGAAAGGACCCAAATTAATAAAATTATGAATGAAAAGGGAGAGGTCACAACCAACACCAATGAAATTGGAAGGATTATTAGAAACTTTTATCAACAGCTTTATGCCAATAAATTAAGCAAGCTGGAAGAGATGGAGGCCTTCCTGGAAACCTATAAACTACCATGACTGAAACAGGAAGAAATTGATTTTTTAAACAGTCCAATTAATTATGAAGAGATTGAGTCAGTGATAAACAACCTTCCAAAAAACAAAATTCCAGGCCCGGATGGTTTTCCTGGGGAATTCTACCAAACATTCAAAGAAGAAATAATACTAATTCTCCTAAAGCTATTTCAAAAAATAGAAACAGAAGGAAAGCTACCAAATTCATTCCATGAGGCCAATATTACCTTGATACCCAAACCAGTCAAAGACCCCATCAAAAAGGAGAATTACAGACCGATTTCCCTCATGCATATGGACGCCAAAATCCTCAACAAGATCCTGGCTAATAGAATCCAACAATACATTAAAAGGATTATCCATCATGACCAAGTGGGATTCATCCCTGGGATGCAAGCGTGGTTCAACATTCGCAAATCTATCATTGTCTTAGATTTTATCCAGAAAGAAAAATTCAAAAATCATATGATTCTCTCAATAGATGCAGAAAAAGCATTTGACAAAATGCAGCGTCCTTTCCTGATTAAAACCCTTCAGAGTGTAGAGATAGAGGATACATTACTCAATCTCATAAAAACCATCTATGAAAAGCCTACAGCAAATATCATTCTCAATGGGGGAAAAGCTGGAAGCCTTTCCCTTAATATCAGGAACATGACAAGGATGCCCACTCTTGCCACTATTATTCAACATAGTACTAGAAGTCCTTGCAACAGCAATCAGACAACAAAAAGGGATAAAAGGTATCCAAATCGGCAAAGAAGAAGTCAAACTGTCTCTCTTCGCAGATGACACGATACTCTATATGGAAAACCCAAAAGAATCCACCCCCAAACTATTAGAAGTTATAGAGCAATTCAGTAATGTGGCGGGATATAAAATCAATGCTCAGAAATCAGTTGCATTTCTATACACAAATAATGAGACTGAAGAAAGAGAAATTAGGGAATCCATCCCATTTACAATAGCACCAAAAACCATACATTACCTTGGAATTAACTTAACCAGAGACGTAAAGGACCTATATTCTAGAAACTATAAATCACTCTTGAAAGACATTGAGGAAGACACAAAAAGATGGAAAAATATTCCATGCTCATGGATCGGAAGAATTAACATAGTTAAAATGTCCATGCTACCCAGAGCAATCTATACTTTCAATGCTATCCCGATCAAAATACCAATGACATTTTTCAAAGATCTGGAACAAATAGTCCTTAAATTTGTATGGAACCAGAAAAGACCCCGAATTGCCAAGGAACTGTTGAAAAGGAAAAACAAAGCTGGGGGCATCACAATGCCGGATTTCGAGCTGTACTACAAAGCTGTGATCACAAAGACAGCATGGTACTGGCACAAAAACAGACACATAGACCAATGGAACAGAATAGAGAACCCAGAAATGGACCCTCGGCTCTTTGGGCAATTAATCTTTGATACAGCAGTAAAAAACATCCGGTGGATAAAAGACAGTCTCTTCAATAAATGGTGCTGGGAAAATTGGTCAGCTACATGCAAAAGAATGAAATTTGACCACTCTCTCACACCATACACAAAAATAAACTCCAAATGGATGAAAGACCTCGATGTGAGACAGGAATCCATCAAAATCCTAGAGGAGAGCATAGGCAGCACCCTCTACGACATCGGCCAAAGCAACTTTTTCATGACACATCCCCAAAGGCAAGAGAAACAAAAGGTAAAATGAATTTATGGGACTTCATCAAGATAAAAAGCTTCTGCACAGCCAAGGAAACAGTAAAAAAAACTAAGAAGCAGCCCACGGAATGGGAGAAGATTTTTGCAAATGATGCTACAGATAAAAGACTGGTATCCAAGATCTACAAAGAACTTCTCAAACTCAATATGCGAGAAACAAATAAGCAAATCATAAAATGGGCAGAAGATGTGAACAGACACTTTTCCAATGATGACATACAAATGGCCAACAGACACATGAAAATTGTTCAAAATCATTAGCCATCAGGGAAATTCAAATCAAAACCACACTAAGATACCACCTTACGCCAGTTAGAATGGCAAAAATTGACAAGGCAAGAAACAACAATTGCTGGAGAGGATGTAGAGAAAGGGGATCCTTCCTACATTGTTGGTGGGAATGCAAGTTGGTACAGCCACTCTGGAAAACAGTGTGGAGGTCCCTTAAAAAGTTAAAAATTGAGCTACCCCAGCCATTGCACTACTGGGTATTTACCCCAAAGATACAGACGTAGTGAAGAGAAGGGCCATATGCACCCCAATGTTCATAGCAGCATTGTCCACAATAGCTAAATCGTGGAAGGAACCAAGATGCCCTTCAACAGATGACTGGATTAAGAAGTTTTGGTCCAGGGGCGCCTGGATGGCACAGCGGTTAAGCGTCTGCCTTCGGCTCAAGGCGTGATCCCGGCGTTGTGGGATCAAGCCCCACATCAGGCTCCTCTGCTATGAGCCTGCTTCTTCCTCTCCCACTCCCCCTGCTTGTGTTCCCTCTCTCGCTGGCTGTCTCTATCTCTGTCAAATAAATAAATAAAATCTTTAAAAAAAAAGAAGTTTTGGTCCATATATACAATGGAATATTACTCAGCTCTCAGAAAAAACGAGTTCTCAACATTTGCTGCAACATGGACGGCACTGGAGGAGATAATGCTAAGTGAAATAAGTCAAGCAGAGAAAATTATCATATGATTTCTCTCATCTATGGAACATAAGAACTAGGAAGATCGGTAGGGGAAGAAAGGGATAAAGAAAGGGGGGTAATCAGAAGGGGGAATGAAGCATGAAAGACTATGGACTCTGAGAAACAAACTGAGGGCTTCAGACGGGACAGGGGTGGGGGAATGGGATAGACTGGTGATGGGTAGTAAGGAGGGCACGTATTGCATGGTGCACTGGGTGTTATACGCAACTAATGAATCATCGAACTTTACATCAGAAACCAGGGATGTACTGTATGGTGACTAACAAAATATAATAAAAATACATTAAAAAAATGTCTGTCTACTGCTTAGAGGTTTGGAAAGTGATGATGACTTTGTCCAGTGCCACGAGAGATCACAGTGTTTCTGGTGAAGTGAGTGTGTGTATGTGGGCAGCAACTCAAAACAAAGCAAACTGGTGGTAGAGGCTAAGTAAGAATATAGAAAAATACAAAACATTTCACGGTTCTTTCTTTGAACTGTACTAGTTAATGGCCCCTACTTAGCAAAGAATGCAAGCTCTCTAACTGCCCTCTTTATGCTGGATTCCCCAGTGTCGGGATCTTCTGTTATACACAGAAGTGCATCCGTAGAACCCCGCCACACTGAAGCGGGGTTGTTTTCTCTTTGTTCATTCTTCTTAAAACACCTTTTAAGTTGTTTTGACACCCAGCTACCTAATAGTAGAGTCCTAAACAAAATAATTTAACGCCAGATCTATAGGATGTCAGAATTTGGATAAAATGAATAAAAATTTATTACCCAAATGTGCTATAAAACAGCCCAATGATGTGTTACAGAGGGTGTTAGAAAATAATTACAACTGGTGGAAAAATCCTGTCCTCAAGATCAGATCGTCTGAATTTTTAAAAATCGTCTTGGTGGAATCAGTTTATGTTTTATTAAAATTTCTCAAGGAAAAAATCTAAACCCTTCCTGGTGCAAACCTGGCAAAAGACTAAATAGCTTTATCTGATAAATATAAATTTAATTCAGTGAAGCAAAGTCTGAGCCGAGGAAGAAAATCTGATGGAAGAAAGCTTAGTCTCTCTTTTGTCTTAGAGGGTTATGTTGTAAGATTTCCCTTCCTGCCTGGGATAAGCAGTAACATAATACAACACCTGATGCTTGGAGAGGAAGGAAAAGCAGTGAATGTCCTTGCACCTCCATTTCTTTGACTTCAAAATGGAAAAGATGGTCTTGATTTTTAAATGACGAGATCCGTGACTTGGGTTTACCCTGTTCTCTCCTTCCTTGTAATGAAACAGAATGGTGACCCATTAGATTTTTCACTCTTGTTAACAGTTGTTTTCTTTGGGCAGCTGGATGGATGGCGTAAAGGGAAGGACAAAGTTTTCCCTGTGGGATAACAATTTAGAGGGACTTTGATGGGGAGCAGAGATAAAACCTGGACAAGAAACTACAACCTACTGGGAGCAGCTCTTAAAGCAAATATAGGGTATGTGTGAGGGGGGCCTCATGCTTTTCAGAGCTGATTATCGTCCTAAATGAGGGGAAAGATTGAAAGAGAATAGTAACAGGCAGATACGAAGTGTGTTCTTCTACCAAGAAAGTGTAGCACATAAGAAAGAGTCAGATATTTATTGAAACAATCGTAGGCATCAGAACAAAAACTGAGGTCATCTTGCTTTTAAAATGTATAGACCAAAGAAGGCTTTTTTGGAAGTTTTGGTAAGAGTCACAAGTTTTAAGCAAGGTATTTTTAGGTAAGAAGTTGTCTTCTAACTTTCTTTCCTGGTACTCTCCCCACACTCACTCCTCTCCAGACACAAGGGCCTGGTTACTCTCTCAAACATGACAAGAAAGCTCCACCATAGGTCTTTGGCAGTGGCTATTCCCTTTCATAGAATGTTCTTTTCTAGATATTCTCCTGAGTAATTCCCTCATCCTTCAAGTCTTTGCTCAAAAGCTGCTTTTTCATGGAGACCTATCCAATTAGACAATGTACCCAGCCCCTCCTTCCCCCCAGCTGACAATCCCTTCCTGAAAACTCTTCCCACCCCTTTTCCCTGCTCCACCCCATATCTTGCATAGAATGTATCATCTTCTAATATGCTGTATTAGGTTTTCTTCAATATATATTATTTATTGTCTGTTCCCTCTTCCACCCACACTCACTCCTACCCCCCGAGAGAATGCTAAACTCCAAGAGGGCAAAGATCTTTGTTATACACACACACACACACACACACACACACATAATTTTTTTTAAAGATTTTATTTATTTATTTGAGAGAGAGAGAGCAAGTGAAGGAGGGAGAGAAAGCATGAGCAGAGGGAGTGCAGAGGAAGAAGCAGGGAGCCCAATGTGGGACTTGATTTCTGGACTCTGGGATCATGACCTGAGCTGAAGGCAGACACTTAACCGACTGAGCCACCTAGGCACCTGGCTTTTTTTTTTTTTTTTTTTTTAATACTGGATGTGTCCAAAACACCTAGTATAGAGCCCACAGGTAAACAGTCTAAAGGTACTCAATTAGTATTTGTTAAATGAATAAACAAAAGTTTATGTAATCCACATGAACTGTAAAGTACATAAAAGCTAAGGAAGACATCTGCTTTTACTGTTGTTGGGAGATACAGAAACAGGAAGCCAAATAGACTGAGGGTTTGTTTTGTTTCCTGGGAGAAGAACCACCTAGAAACTGGTCCTTTTTACTACCCAGTTTTCAGTCTTTCCTGAGATTAATAATATCTAGCATTTGAATGATACTTCTAAATTTTTTCTTAAAGGTCTGTGTTACATGTTAGCTTGCTTTACTCCCTATTTTATAATAAAACTAAAGCTCAGAGAGGCAAAACCCTGCCCGATGTGTTACGTTCAGCAAATGTGACTTCACATTTGGGTATCTAGGCTTTCTAATTCCATAAGCTGTCTTCACAGAGAGAGAAGACAAAGGACTATCCCACTGAGAGGAGGAAAGACAAGCAACTGGGGTGTGCCTGGGGGGGGGGGAACTCATAGTGTGATGTCTGTGGGTAAGACTAAGAGGACAAGAACAGAGACAAATTGTTAGAATTAAAGGAGAACATTGTCATTGACAATGACCGACATTTGTTGTTCAGTATTCAAAACATGCTTTAAAAAGTTAAAATGATACCTAAAGTATATTTCACAGTGCTCATTTATGCCTTAAATGCCATAAAGTTTAGACTTTGTGAGGGGATTTATTATTATTTTCCTTGTTTCTTGTCATGTAACTACACTGCATTTAGAAAATTAAAGTCGATACTGAAATTTTGCCAATGTTTTTCAATAGTTCTCAGCTCTCCACATTAGATAGCAATTTTTGCTCTTTGTTATCATGTATTTATCGGATATCTTATTTCTGGAATACACAGCTGTTAACTGCAAAGCTATTCTTTTAAGTGTCAGCCTTCAATCATGTAGCTCTTTCATTTCTATTTTTTTCCTCTAGCAGCTGTTCTATTGATTGTCTAGAAATTGTCCCTTCTATGTTTAAAATTAAAACAGGAAGTGCAAAATAAAAAGGTTATATGTGGAAAAGGATGGTAAAATCATAAGAACCCAAGAGCTGTGCTCCAAGAAACTGAAATGTATGTGCCCTGTAAACACACCCACATACACACAGTTGGAATGCAAAAATACACAATTAACACTGGCCTTATTGAAATAATTCAGGAGAAGCATCAAATACGTTAAGTGCACACTATGTGTTTATTACTTTGCTAAATGCTGAAACATACTTTCAGGAAGTGGATAAGTTGTTATTACTCTCATTTTACAGTTGAGGAAACTGAAGCTCAGGGAAGTTAAATGACCTACCCAAGACCCCACAGCCAGGAAATTGCAGAGATGAGATTGGAATTGAGATTTGTCTTGATTTCAGAAAAGCTTGTGTTCTCTTCTCTTTTTATCTCCTTTTCTCCTGAACTATTTCAGACATACAAAAACTGTACAGAGAAAAATGAAAATCTAGGTACCCATCTGCCAATTTAAGGACGAGAAAATTATAAGTTGGACCCTTAAATATATTTGCCAGTCTCATTCTGCCTCTTTTCCTCTTGAATCCTGAATTTGTATTTTTCATTCCCATTTATATTTTACATGTTTACTACATATATATGTGTCTCTAAGCAATATTTAGTGTTATTTAACACTAATGCTAATTTTTTACTAATCTATATAGACACATATGTATAGATGTATATATGCATATATACACATGCACATACACATATATATAAATACTGAAATACATATGTATATATGTTTATATACTGATACATGTGTGCAAATATATGTAGATCTGTATATATATATGATGAGATATACGTGCATATGTATATACTCTCTTTATGCTTAACAATGTTACAGAAAAATCCATCTGAATGATCTGAGCAAGAATTGGCATGAATTTTATCAAAAGCCTTTTGACATCAATGAAGATGTTCATATGATACTTCTTAAATTTTATAATGTAATGGATTTTATTTACTGCTTTTCTAATATTCAACCATCTTTGATTTTGTGGAATCTATTTTGGTGCCAATATGTTATTTTAAAAACTGGTTTTGGATTTTAACTGCTAAACTTGAGTGATTTATTTTTAATTCAATTTATTTAAACTAGGAAAATATTCACCCATTTCTCCCATCTCCCACCCTCCATCTCTGGCAACCACCAGTCTGTTCTCTATATCTATGAGCTTGGTTTTGGTTTGTTTGTTTAAATTTCCATATATAAGAGAGAGCATATGGTATTTGTCTTTCTCTGATTTATTTCACTTAGTACAATGACTTTCAGGTCCACCCAAGTTGTCACAAATTGCAAGATCTCATTCATTTTTATGGCTGAGTAATATTGTATGTATATACCACAACTTCTTTATCCATCCATTGATGGACAGTTAGGTTGTTTCCATATCTTGGCCATTGTAAGTAATGCTGCAGGGGTGTATTATGCAAACCATACTGTTTTGCTCTTTTCTTCCTCCTCACTGCCTTTGGTCAGATCTTTACTCAGAATTAGCTGTCCAAAATGATTGGACATTAATGGAACAAACAAATTGAAGTTTATGCAGCAGGCTTCTTTTCTTCTGTTTCGGGTTTCTTTTCTGCAAGCTTCTCCGCTGCTGTTTTCTTGGTAGCTGCAATTTTTTTCCCCACCAGAGGCTTTTCTGATCGTAATGCCACCAGCCTCCTTACCTCTCCTCCCTCTCACAGGCTTCTTGCCTGGAACCCCTTCTCATCTGAGCTGGCTTCCAGTGCTGCTGATGCTTTATCCATCTGGAGTTTGTGAGTCTTGCTCCAGTGAAGAATGGTTATTCTGTCTTGTGGTCTTGGCATATGGGTTCAGCTTCAACATGATTCTCAGGTTTTTCAGGGGATTCTACTTTAGGACTCTGCGATGAATCCTCTTGTGTGGTGCTCGGAGGGCTCTTTGGATCTTGGGGTTTTTCAAGATTTTGCTAAGGTCTGTGTTGAGCATCTTGTGCCTGAGAAGGTTGTAGGTGCTCTTGACCCAAGTGCCACGCAGATCATCTAACCTGCGGGAAGCACTTTCAGTCCTAACGCAGAAATGTCCCACAGGCTCTCCAGGAGCAAGTTTCAAAATCTTCAGTTTGCTTACATTAAGGAGAGTCATTCCAAGGATGTTTCTGAAGGATTCCGTTGTCCGCATTATAGAGGACTCGTGGTCTCCTGTGCTGGATACGACACATTTTGCCCTTGCCAGCTCTCCTTTGCTGAGAGGCACAGATCTTCTTGATATCATTCCAGGCCTCAAGTTTCTTAAGAAGCAGAACAGCCTCCTTGGTTTTCCTGTAGCTTTCAGTTTTATCTTTGACCACCAAAACAAGTTTAGGAATTTCTTCAATTTGATGACCTTTGGACATGACCAGCGCTGGTAAGGCTGCGGCAGCCAGGGCGGGGCAGATGGCATATTGCTTCTGTGTTGTGCTCGTTATGTGGTGCCAGTGGTGCCGGGTTTTGGTTGATGCGATCGTGCAGCCCCCACGACACATATTTCCAAAAGCACCCTGCCCGCAACTGTGAGTGCCATTGCCTCGAGCTCTAGAAATCTGAGCCCCAAGACTCAGCACTGGTTTGATGACCTGCTAATTCACTGACAGCATAGGTCTGTCTCTTGCTTTTGCCCCAGTTGGTGTGAACAAAGTTCACAACACCTGGTCAAATGGGAATCTTGAACACAGCAGGCAAAGTTTAATTTTTGCCAGAAGACTCCCTCTTTTCGAAGTACACCGATACCACTGGGCAGGCACATGCTTTGGCAGAGAGAGAAAGCCATGCTCCTCTCAACCTCAGTGGCTCCTACAGGAAAAGCTATTTCAATCTTTTGGTGCTTTCAGATTAGTGTTCTTGTTTTCTTTAGGTAAATACCCAGAAGTGGAATTGCTGGATCATAGGGTAGTTCTATGTGTAATTTTTTGAGGACTCTTGTTTTCCATAGTGGCTGCACTAACTTACATTCCCACCAACAGTGCACTAAGGCTTCCCTTTTCTCTATATCCTCACCAACAGTTATTGTTTCTAGTCTTTTGGATAACAGCCATTCCAACAGGTGTGTGCTGATATCTCACTGCGGTTTTGATCTGCATTTCTCTGGTTAATGATGTAGAGCATCTTTTCATGTACATGTTGGCCAGCTGCATGGCTTCTTTAGAAAACTGTCTATTCAGTTCTTCTGCTCATTTTTAATTGGATTTGGTTTGGTTTTGTTTTGCTATTGAGTTGTATGTGTTCTTTATATATTTTGGATATAAGCTCTTATCAGATAAATGATTTACAAATATTTTCTCCCATTCAGGAGGTTGCCTTTTCATTTTGCTGATGGTCTCCTTTGTTGTGCAGAAGCTTTATAGTTCAACATAGTCTCCCTTGTTTATTTTTGCTTTTGTTGCTTTGTTTTTGGCATCAGATTAAAAAAGTCATTCCCAAGACCTATGTCAGTTTCTTACCGCCTGGGTTTTCTTCAAGGAGTTTCATGATTTTGGGTTTTTTTTTTTTTTAAAGTTTTATTTATTTGAGAGAGTGAGCGAGAGAGAGAGTGAGCGAGAGAGAGAGAGAGAGAGAGAGAGCATGAGCAGGAAGAGGAGCAGAGAGAGAGGGAGAATCAGACAACCTGCTGAGCAGGGA
Source organism: Ursus americanus (assembly GCF_024610735.1). Taxonomy (NCBI): domain Eukaryota; kingdom Metazoa; phylum Chordata; class Mammalia; order Carnivora; family Ursidae; genus Ursus; species Ursus americanus. Next base: position 21,728,691 of record NC_142131.1, read on the forward strand.
GCCCAACTGAACTTGGGCACGGGGCTCGATCCTGGGACTCCGAGATCGACCTGAGCCGAAGAAGGCAGAAGCTTAACTGAGCTAAATAGGAGCCCCCAGTTTTAGATCTTACATTCACGTTTTTAATCCATTTTGAGTTCACTTTTGTGTCTGTTGTAAGACAGTAGCCCAATTTCATTCTTTTGCATGTGGCTGTTCAATATTCCCAACACCATTTATTGAAGGGACTGTCCTTTCCCCATTGCATATTCTTGGCTCCTCTGTCATAAATTAATTACTATACATGCATGGATTTATTTGTGGCCTCTCTATTCTGTTCTATTGATCTATGTGTCTATTTTTTATGCCAATACCATACTGTTTTGATTACTATAGTTTTGTAATAATAGTTGAAATCAGGAAGCATGATGCCTTCGGCTTTGCTCATTCGCAAGATTGCTTGGCTATTTGGAGTCTTTTGTGGGTCCATACAAATTTTTAGGATTGCTTGTTCTTTTTCTGTGAAAAAAGCCATTGGAATTTTGATAGCAATTGCACTGAATCTTAGATTGCTTCGGGTAGTATGAATGTTTTTAACAATATTAATTCTTCCAATCCATGAGAATGGAATACCTTTCTATTCATTTTTGTCATCTTCAATTTCTTTCATCAATGTCTTATAGTTTTCAGTGTATAGGCCTTTAATCTTCTTGGTTAAATTTATTTTATAGGTGTTTTATTCCTTTTGATGAAATTGTAGATGGGTTTTCTTAATTTCTCTTTCTGATAGTCTCTTTGCTATTAGTTTGTAGAAACACAACAACTTTTCGTGTATTGGTTTTGTATCCTGAAATTTTACTGAATTTATTAGTTTTAACAGTTTTTTAAAAATTTTTTAAAAATTAACATATAATGTATTATTTGTTTCAGGGGTACAGGTCTGTGATTCATCAGTCTTACATAATATCCATTGCTCATTACAACACATACCCTCCCCAATGTCTATCACCTAGTTACCCCATCTCTCCACCTCCTCCCCACCAGCAACCCTTAGTTTGTTTCCTAAGTTTAAGAGTCTCTTATGGTTTGTCCCTCTCTCTGGTTTTGTCTTGTTTCTTTTCCTCTCTTCCCCTGTGATCCTCTGCCTTGTTTCTTAAACTCCACATATCAGTGAGATCATATGATAATTGTCTTTCTCTGATTGACTTATTTCACTTAGCCTAATACCAGTCTAGTTCCATCCATTGTCATTGCAACTGGCAAGATTTTTTTTTCCCCCCGATGGCTGCATAATACTCCATTGTATCTATATACCACATCTTCTCTATCCATTCATCTTTCCATGGACATCTGGGCTCTTTCCATACTTTGGCTATTGTGGATGTTGCTGTTATAAACATTGGGGGTGTATGTGCCCCTTTGGATCACTACATTTGTATCTCTGGGGTAAATACTGAGTAGTACAATTGCTGGGTCATAGGATAGCTCTATTTTCAACTTTTTGAGGAACCTCCATACTGTTTTCCAAAGTGGCTGTACCAGCTTGCATTCCCACCAACAGTGTGGGAGGGTTCCCTTTTCTCTGCCTCCTCACCAATATCTGTTGTTTCCTGGTTTGCTAATTTTAGCTATTCTGACTGGTGTGAGGTGATATCTCATTGTGGTTTTGATTTGTATTTCCCTGATGCTGAGTGTGTGGAGCACTTTTTCATGTGTCTGTTGGCCATTTGGATGACTTCTTTGCAGAGATGTCTGTTCATGTCTTCTGCCAATTTCTTGATTGGATTTTTTGTTCTTTGGGTATTGAGTTGGAGAGTTCTTTATACATTTTGAATACTAGTCCTTTATCTGATGTGTCATTTGCAAATATCTTCTTCCATTCTGTTGGTTGTCTTTTGGTTTTGTTGACTGTTTCCTTTCTGTGCAAAAGCTTTTTATCTGATGAAGTCCCAATAGTTCATTTTTGCCTTTGTTTCCCTTGCCTTTGGAGACATGTCTAGCAAGAAGTTGTTGCAGCCGAGGTCAAAGAGGTTGCTTCCTGTGTTCTCCTCTAGGATTTTGATGGATTTTCCTATCTCACGTTTAGGTCTTTTTGATGAACTGTTTAGGGTTTTCTATATATAGTATCATGTCATCTGCAAATAGTGACAACTTTACTTCTTTTCCAATTTTGATGACTTTTATTTCTTTTTCTTGCCTAATTGCTGTGACTAGGACTTCCACCACTATGTTGAATAAAAGTGCAAGAGTGGGCATCCTTGTCTTACGCCTGATCCAATGTTGAGTATGATCTTAGCTGTAGGCCTGTCATATATGGTCTTTAATATGTTGAGGTATGTTTCCTCTATACCAGCTTTGTTGAGAGTTTTTATCATAAAGAGATGTTGAATTTTGTTGAATGCTTTTTCTGCATCTGTTGAGATCATATAATTTTTATCCTTCATTTTGTTAATGTGGTATATATCGCATTGACTCATTTGCAGAGGTTGAACAATCCTTGTATCCCTGAAATAAATCCTGCTTGATCATGGTGTATGATCCTTTTAATGTGTTACTGAATTTGGTTTGCTAACATTTTGTTGGGGGCTTTTGAATCCATTGTCATCAGGGATATTGGATTTTAATTTTCTTTTCTTGTGACAACTTTGTCTGGTTTTGGTAACAGGATAATGCTGGGCTTGTGAATGAGTTTGGTAGAATTTCCTCCTCTTCTACTTTTTCTATTAAATCTAAACTTTAAGATCTATGCACTGATACTTAGAAGTAATATTGGTCAGAGCCAATAAGCCAGGACAACTAATTAACTTCTTTCTTTCTTTCTTTCTTTCTTTCTTTCTTTCTTTCTTTCTTTCTTTCTTTCTTTCCTTCCTTCCTTCCTTCCTTCCTTCCTTCCTTCCTTCCTTCCTTCCTTTTTTCTTTAGGTTTTCCTGGACTTCACAATTAATTTGAATGTAAATTCTAAACCAGGATAAAGGCACATTTGGTGAGTATACTGTTTTTGTCCCTTCTTTCACAAGGACACTCAAGTGTCAGTTTTGTGTAATGGTATCATTTAATTTCCCACATTATACAGGCCAAGACCTTGTCTCATAGCCTCATATATTTTTTTAGGATCCAAGCCTCGTGGTTACTGAACTAAATTCAGTGCATAAACATAATTGTTATAAACAACATCCCCCAGAGCAAGTGATCTGAGAGAGAGGCAGCAACAAAGATGGTAGCCGCAGTGTCTTTTATCACTGAGTGTCAGAAATGACATATGAATTCTCCTGACATATTCTATTGGTCACACCAATAGACCAACTCTGGTATAATATGGGAGGGGATTATACAAGGGTGTTAATACCATGAGGTGGGGATCATTAGGAGCCACTGTAGATGCTGGCTACCAGAGTACATATCTACATTTAAATTCTATTAAATCTAGTCTGTACTGATAGTTCATGACAGAAATGTATTCCCAGCAACCTACACAATATCTGACAAATAGTGGACTCCTAATAATTTTTAATAATTGGCTAGCTAATTTTATATTATCATAGATATATTATAGCATAGGGAGGTGGGTTTTTAGTTTTTTCTAGAAGGATTTATAGAAGAAGGATATTTTGGCTGCCATAATTTGGTAAAGAGAAGTTAAAGGCATGCATAACTACTATGTATATGTGAATCTTAGGCATTACTTCAAAATTTTATTTCACTCAAAGAGGAAGGTTCAAGAGAATGGGCATTTAAAATTGTGTTCCAATTTTTACAGTTAGATATATTGTTATTTTGAAATTATTTAAGGTATGCTATAGGATAATGTATTAAGTAAATAAGTAAATGGTTTAGGAAAGAAAAGTTTCCATAGAGAGGAAAACAAGTATAAAATATTAAAACATTTTGTGATTTTAAATTTGAACTGGAAATATCAGTGAGCACTCATGATTCTACCCACTCATCCATCCAAACAAAAGATCCTACTAATTTCCCTAATCTTAGAAAAGGCTTAGAAACAATGACAATCTAGCAGAGATGAGTACCCCAAAGTACTATCTTTCACTAAAAGGAAGTAGGGCTCCTTGGAGAAATGGCTGATTCTAAATCTGAAACGGAAATTTTTCAAGATTAGCCTGGGACGTCTTATGCCAGAAAGCAGGAGCTGTCAAATTCTAATGTGGTCATTTAAAAGGATGTATGATACAGCTTGAAGGAGGTTCCATTGACCTCAGACAAGGCAACTTGAACATCAGAAAGATTTAAACAGAATATATAAAAAATTATGAGCTCGTGATGAGACAAAAAAATAAAAAAATAGAACAATACCAAACAAAACCCACTAGCCCCAAGATACTGATTCCAATGGAGTTTTCTAGGACACCAACTCATTATTCTGACAACTAACAAAAAAATCAGCTACTTATTCTACCTGAATAATAGTTGAAATAAGAATTACTTTTTTTAAAAATTGAATTACAACTGACATAAAATATCCTATTAGTTTTAGATGTAAATCACAGTGATTTGATATTTTATAGATATTTTATAAATGAATGCCAGAAAACAAACCACCCAACTGAGTGATGAGCCAAAGACTCTAAGAGACACCTCACCAAAGAAGAGATCAGATGGCAAATAAACGTATGAGAAGAGGCTCCTATGTGTCATCAGGGAAATGCAAATTAAAACAACTAGATACCACTAAACATCTATTAGAATGGCCAAAATCTGGAACACTGACAACACCAAATGCTGGTGAGGATGTGGAGCAACAAGAAATCTCATTCACTGTTGGTAGAATATAAAATGTAATGGCCACTTCGAAGACAGTTTGGTGGTTTCTTATAAAACTAAACATACTCTTGTCATATGACCCAGCAGTCATGTTCTTGGTATTTTCCCAAATGAACTGAAAACTTATGTCCATACAAAACTCTGCACATGGATGGTGATAGCAGCTTTATTCATAATTTCCAAAATCTGGAAAATAAACTCGGAAACATCCAGACAGTGGAATATTATTCAACACTAAAAAGAAATAGGCTATCAAGCCATGAGAAGACATGGAGGAAACTTAAATGCTTATTACTAAGTGAAAAAAGCCAACCTGAAAAAGCTGCATACTGTATGACTCTAACTTAGGACCTTGAAAAGTTAAAACTATGAAGCCAGTAAAAAAAAAAAAAAAAAAAAAAAAAAAAAAAAAAAAAATTCAGTGGTTTCCAGGGGTGGGAGTGGTAGTAGGGATGAATAGGTAGAGTAAAGAGGATTTTTAGGACAGTAAAATTCCTCTGCGTGATACTATAACCATGGATACATGTTTGGGGTTTTCTGTTTGTTTTTTGATCCATGTTATTATATATTTGTCCAAACCCATAGAATGTAAAACACCAGGAGTGAATCCTAATGTAAACTACAGACCCTGGGTGATTATGATGTTTCAAAGTGTAGGTTTATCAGTTGTAACAAATGATCACTCTGGCGGGGGTGGCTGATAATGGGAGGGGTTATGCACGTGTTGGGGCAGAAAGGGGCACACATATATATCTATCTTTCCCTCAGTTGTGCTGTGAACCTTAAAGTGCTCTAAAAAATTAGTCTTAATAAATTTTTAAAAATGTAAGAGGTCTGTGATTTGGGTTAACGTAATAGCGTGTTTGGCAATTATGAGTAAAAATGAACTGGCGCCTGGAGATAAGGTCTGAGTTATCATTATACAGATGGAAGGTGAATTAATGGTATTCTTGTCTTCTTGGTCATGAACTAATTCAGAAAATGTGATAAGGCCTGTATATTTAGCCTTGGCATAGACATGGTCATCAGTAAGGTAACTCTATTTTCTGTGGAATGATCTGAGAGAGCCCAAAGTAGCACATGGGTCATACCACATGCTTTTGTTTTGCCTCCATTTATTTGATCCAGGCTCAAGATACATTATTTGCCTGATTTGGTTTACACCTTTGTTTTCCCCATGAAATTTTTTAAGTATACAAGGTGAGGGACCAAGTCTTATTCAGGTTTGTCAATCTCTATTTACTGAAGCAAAGAATTATTCAGAACAAGGATAAGAAAATTCACTTGGACTCACATATTCCAGGCCTAAAAGAAGCCAGGTTACCTGCCTATTTATAAAAGTGGAATTAATGCCACTTCACAAGCTTACAGATGTGAAGATGGCCACAAAGTCTCAGTGTGTATAGCCTTTGTGGAATTACATAGTTACAGAAAAACCAATCTCCTGAAACATTCTCTCAGCAATAACAATGACAACCCTATTCTGTTTCTTTAGCTAATCTGAATGTGAGTTATTGACTGTGTGGAGGTGGGAGGCGAGAAGCAGCTGTTGACATGGGTGGTATACAAGATAATCTTAAAGATTCTCTGCCCCAAATTATTTTCACTCTTCTCTATTTCTTATGCTTGCAAATCCTACATTGTTAATACTAAGAAAGGCCCTGATTGAATATGGAATAAAAATATAAAGTGATCTGCTTCCAAACTGATAGTAACTTGGCCTCTATGCTCTTCCTACCTCACTGCTGCTTATGCTTTTCTTGTGAGCTGCACAACCAGGCAGAAAAGACCAACTTCCTAGATAACAGAGGGTTCCCTCGGAATGGGAGGGCCTGGGTTTCCATGCTAAAAACTCCAAACAAACTCTTAAGATCCATTAACATAATTACATTCTTGGTGGTGAAGAACTGATCAATAGAGCCAATCCTGGTATGGTGACAGCTCTGGGGAACAGTGGGCCAGCATAAAGATGCTGTATGTCTTTAGAAGGAGGAAAGTAGAGAGACATGTTTTCTTCTAGGTTGGAAACTGCAGATACCCTATTTTTCTTCCTTTAAATAACAAATTCTGGGATTTGGGAACAGATGATTTTATCCAAATTTCAATTCATAAAATATCTTATATGTCTAAGCAATTTCTGCGTTTGACTCAAGAGGTACATGTCATAAAAATCACCAGAATTTTTTTTAGAATATTAGAAACATACAGAAATCTCAGCAGAGATACTGTCATACTATCTATGTTTTGATAAATACATTTCAAAGCTTTTATATTTTATTCACCCAAGATTTAGCAAGAAATAATCTGAAGAGGCTAGTGACATGAATGGATCCTCCAGGAGGAAGGAATATCTATCCCTAGTTTTCAGTTATAACATCTATGCAAACATCTACATGAACGGATATGAACAAAGGTTTGGGCAATTAAAATGCTACCAGTTACAGCACAAAAGGGATAAGAAGTATGCTTTTCTCTTTTCAATCAATTGTATTTTAATTATTAGAAAACAAAATATTCCAATGAACATCTGTCAGGACTATTTTGCATCATTCTTTAGAATGTTTTTATGTTTAATTAAAGGTTTGTTTTCATATTACCCCAAACACTATTCATTGGGGGTACAGACACAAGAAAGGGACTAAACATATTAATATGATTAATATCTAATCAATAGGTATTAATTGATATGTAGGAAAATTGAACATATCAGTTGAGCCTATTTATGGCATGAACTAATTTAAAAACCATCAAGCTTTGGAACGTATGCATAAATAAAACAAATGCAAAATATAGTCTCTCTTCTTACCATACTTTTAGCAAATGTAGTAAATGAGCATAGAAATATAAAAAATATGTAAGCCAGGGATTAATTAGTCACTTTACAAAAAAAGAGGCTTTTATTTTAAGAAAGTATTTTTACAGGAAGTATTTCTGTAAGTATTTTTTTTCTTTTTTTTTTTTTATTATATTCAGTTAGCCACTGTATAGTACATCATTTGTTTTTGGTAGTGTTACAGTGATTCATTAGTTAAGTATAACACCCAGTGCTCATCACAACATGTGCCCTCCTCAATACTCATCACCCTGTTACCCCCTCCACCCACCCCCTTCCCTCTGAAACCTTCAGATTGTTTCCCAGAGTCCATAGTCTCTCATGGTTGTCTCCCTCTCTGATTTCTCCCCCTTCAGATTTCCCTCCCTTCCCCTGTGGTCCTCTGTGCTATTGCTTATGTTCCACATATGAGTGAAACCATATGATAATTGTCTTTCTCTGCTTGACTTACTTCACTTAACATAATCCCCTCCAGTTACATCCATGTTGATGCAAATGGTGGGTATTCATCCTTTCTGATGGCTGAGTAATAGTCCATTGTGTGTATGTATCACATCTTCCTTATCCATTCATCTGCTGAAGGGCATCTCGGCTCCTTCCACAGTTTGGCTATTGTGGACATTGCTGCTGTGAACAGTGGGATGCATGTGACCCTTCTCTTCACTGCATTTGTATCTTTGGGGTAATACTTAGTAGTGCAATTGCTGGGTCATAGGCTAACTCTATTCTTAACATCTTGAGGAACCTCCATATGGTTTTCCAGAGTGGCTGCACCAGCTTGCATTCCCACCAACAGTGTAAGACGGTTCCCCTTTCTCCACATCCTCGCCAACATTTGTTGTTTCATGTTTTGTTAATTTTTGCCATTCTAACTGTGGTATTCATTATGGTTCTGATTAGTTTTTCCCTGATGGCAAGTGATGTTAAGCATTTTTTCATGTGTCTGTTAGCCATTTGTATGTCTTCCTTGGAGAAGTGTCTGTTCATGTCTTCTGCCCATTTTTTGACTGGGTTATTAGTATAAGTATTAACATATAACTCATTTTATAATTATTTTATACATTACTACCTTTAAAGGATGCTAGTAGCTGCCCCCATGAAATATTCTTGTGTTGCACCAGGAGACAACTTATAAAAAATTCTTGAATGATACTCAGAAATATTTTAATCCTCATATGTCTGTTTCAGTGGGAGTGATGATACCCAAAACAACAACTGTCAAAAGTACCATTTTTCCAAATATGTCACATAAATCATTAATATGAATTGATTTTATGATGAAAGACTGCAGGTCAATTTTAAGTATAAGAAAATAAGTCACATGGCCAAATATTAAATAATGGACATGAAACTTCTTACTAACATTCTTTTTTATTTTAAATTCCTTTTCTGTACTTTTTGTTACCCGTACGCCTGCTTTTCCCTGTCTCCTCTGTACCTGTCTCTCTGCCCTCTACCTTCTTTCTTCTACTTTTATTCCTTGCTGTCCATACCCAGTGACATTTCCAACACTGCTTTATTCTCTCCTTAGCATTATTATATATAGAGATTAGTAAATTAGTATATTTGAGTATATTAGAGTATAGCGATATGGACTATGGAACTGCCAGGCTATCCAATTCACTGGGCACATCAAAAGGCTTATTATCTACGAAACAAGCAGCTACATCCATATTTTAACTTTCTTGTATTTATATGATCTAAAGGAAATTTCTCAGAGTTTGACTTTATTTCCAGAGGATCAATCTGAACACTGATTTCAAACTCTGAAAAATAAGCCCTTCCGATACTTTTTAGCTAGACAGATGAATAATTACTAATCAATAGATAAGGCGGATAAAGCAGTTCTCATGACTTCTAGTTACGTTTAGCTACAACACACCTGAGAATTTGATATGGTAAATACACAAAGAAAAACATGGGGAATAGTGTTTAATGTAGGAAAGGACTCAAAATAAAGGAAAAATGCAATGTTCTAGAGTAAATGGGTCTTAAAATAGTGCCTTTTCCCATCTGCAAAATACACTGTCTCAACTTAGCAGGCACAGTCATTGCTGATTTTCCTGCTGTGTTATAATCTGTGTTGATTGGAGTCCAAGAATAGGGCATGTCTGAACAAGACTGGTGAGTGAGAGTGGTCAAATAATACAACTGTCATAGATTTGCAGGTGTGGGTTTCCAGATTCCAATGGTGCCAGCCACTTGTGGCGCCACCATAAAAATAGCATCACATGTTTATATTGAGGTCATTTATCTCGAAGACTTTGGAAGTATAGCTAATGCCACAATGCCCCAGGTAGTACATGAGTCAGGTATTTGAATAGTTATTTACTTAGCCACTTTTGGATTTATTTGAATTAGATTCTTAAAAAGCAGATGCAGAGTATTAATAATGAAAGTTATATCACTTGTTTACAGATAAATAGAACCAAATATGGAGGTGAAACAATAAATGAGATTATTTTTTTTAATCTCTGAGTGAGGATATACAGAAAATACTATATAGTCCTATTTTCTGTTGGCTTAACCAATTAAACAAATCGATGTTTTGACTCTTCCTGCAGCTCTGAGTATTGATTGCCCCACATCCCTAGGTGTCAGTTTCTTGCTCACCCTGTTATCTCTTCTACTTGGTCAAGTTTACACTACCTCAACGGAGTTACAAATGTCTATTTATATAAAAGGACTATGGATATCCTCACGCTGTTCATTCTCTGCCCTACGTTGCTGTAGTTTCACTTTGTGTCTTCTACTCACTTAGTAATCCAGGACATTGGAAAGATAGAAGAGGTACCTGTAGATTACTTGTATTTTGAGAAAACATTATTTGTACAGGTGATTTCCAAGTCTAACCACAACACCCCTTTGTGTGTTAGCAAAGGAGCTGCATCCACAATACTAGAACTCTATAGCTCTTCCCCTTAAAAGACCCCAGGACAAGGGAGTGCAGTCCAATTACTTCTGTTTACTTACGAGTAATCTGACCAGTTTCAGTGATCAAAATCATACAACTTGTTAGAGACATGAGTAAACCAAAGCCCCAGGTTTCTAGTTCCAGTTCTGTGCTTGCCCTCTGTCCACTGTAACCTGCTTACTCAAACAAATATGACATTCACTGCACTTAGAGTATAGACACGGATGCTACTGGAGGAGTTTTCAAACAATCATATCATAAAAAGCAATAGCAATTGAGCTTATAGATAAAGGAGCACTTCACAATATTTTCTTACAACTTTTTTTTTTTAAGAAGGGGAAGATTTTATTAGATGATCTCTATTGTTCCTGCTAGTTTTAATATCCTTGGAATCCATGAATCATCCTAGAACACATTGGTATGCAGCAAATGGCAAGAGGCATGCCTTTGTAAATTATAATGTGTGATAGTGCACATTTACTGCTGAAAACGTAGAATAAGAATAACCATCACAGTTGAAATGAGTATTTATTCTCCCTTTAATGTTGCTATATCTCATACTATCCTGCCCCCACTATTTTCCCATTTCATTCCCCATCAATCCACATAATGTGCTCTGTCCATAAATGCAGCGTGGTGGAATCAAAAGAGAATGGGCTTTGGCATATGATAGAAATAGTATTTGAATCCAGGCTGTGTGACTTTGAACCACATACTTATATTTTTCTGAGTCTCAGTTTCTCCCACTGTATCATATAATTAGATTACACAAACGTAAGTCCGTGGAGGTGCTTATGGGGATCAGCGATCGTAAGTGGAATATGCTTAGCACAGCACTGTGATATAATACTGATAATAATCAGATTCTTCTGAGTTTTAGAAAACAAGTATTCTGAAAATTTAAAGGGTGAGGGGAGAAGGAGGAGGCAGAGGACCCAGCTGTGTCCCTTCAAACACTTTATTGCAAAACTCACTTTTCTCTTTGCTCTTAGAATACTCTGCTCTGCTCAAATGCAAGGGAAAAATGTAGTTCACTGCTATTTTAAAAATTCATTTAAAGCATGTTTACTTTGGTTGACTCCAGCATTAGTGCTTACAGTCTCAATTACAAGGTTGTCTGCCTGCCTAGCTGAAATATCTTAAGGCCTATTTCTTATCTTGCTCTACGTTGCTTATACCTTATATCACAAATGAGTTCTCATTGGTTTCAGATGAAAGCATGATGGGACCAAATGTTAGATTTAGTTAATGAAGTGTAATTGTGATGAGTTAAAATGAAGGCCTAATATCAAGATACACCAATTAGAGAGAAGAAAAGAAATTGAAGAGAAAATAAAATATGAAAGAAAAGTTAATCTAAGCCAATGAGCAGTATGCTTGATATTCCTGAATTGAAAGCAGGTGGAATGAAGGAAAGGACTATAAAAATTGTGAAAGATGTGGAATAAAAAGGTCTCCTAGGAAAAAATATATTAATTTGTCTTTCATGGCTCCTGTTTTCTAAGATTAATGTGACTGTACTGAATGCATTTTTAAAATTGTTTTTGAATCCATTTCTTAAAAAATTATTTCACTAGCAATCAAAGTAATTTATGTTTGTTGTAAAAATTTCAGGATATGTGGAGAAACAAAGGGGAGAAAACTAAAGTTTTCCCCCAAGATAACTACTGTTAACTTCTGGTATCTTTTCATCTCTTCTTTTTTTTAACACATAATCCATATATAATCTTATTTCTTACAAAATGTGGATGTTAGTGTGCAAACAGCTTAAAATACTTCTGGTATGGTTTTTATGTATATGTAAAAAGGAGAAAGACTGTATAATGAATATCCATGTGCCATTGACAATTATCCGGATATGGCCATCTTGTTTTATCTCTACCTTCTGCTAATCCTGCAGTCTTGAATTATTTTAAAGCAAGTCCAGATGATCTATCATTTCATCCACAAACACTTCAATATTTATCTCTAAAAGATAAGAATTCTTGCACAAAACAAAACACAATATCAATCACTAACAAATTAACAACAATTTCTTCATATCTTCAAAGAACCACATTATTATTTTTTTTTAATCTGGCTTCTCTCTGACAATATCATGGTCATCCTTTACTCACAATAAAAGAGTCTACTGCATAGAAATGGTGAACTTATTTGTATTGACAAAAAAGTATATGAATGCCTATTTTCCTATATTTCATCCCAAATTGGATCTTATCATTCTTTTCTTTTTGAAGATTTTATTAATTTATTTTAGAAAGAGAGGTGTGCATGTGCCAGCTGGGGGAGGGGCAGAGGGAGAGGAGCAGAATGAGGAGGAAGGGGGGGAGGGAAAGGGAGAGAGAATCTCAAGTAGACTCCACGCTGGGTGCAGAGCCTGAGGGCTGGATCTCACCACCCTGAAATCATGACCTGGGTGGAAACCAAGAGTCAGATGCTTAACTGACTGAGCTACCCAGGAGCCCCAGTTTTAACTGAGAGTAGAAAAAAAGACAGTCTACATAGGATGTAGTGCTTCACTGGCATCTAGGAAATAAGAGGAAATTCTAAATATTTTTATAGAATAAACAATGAAAAATTGTGTAAATGAAATAAAATGATACCTGTGAATTGCAAATTTTTCCCATTTAAGGTTTGTTGAGGACTTGTCAGAGAACAAAGTTACCTTTTCCCGAGTTTACCTCTGCATACAATCCCTATACTATATCTTTTACTTATTTAACATTTATTTAGCCCCACTATGTGCCATGTATTTTGCTAGGAGCTAGTTATACGAAAAAGAATATGATTTAGTTCATGCCCTTAAGGAGTTCATAATTTCACTGGCTGCACTTTTTGTATTTTGTTGTAATTATCTGTTTATGGGTCTAAATCTCTTCCCAGACTATGACCTTCTGCAGAGCAGTGTCCATGGTTTATTCATATTCTAATCCCTAGTGTTTAGAATAATTCCTGACACATAGTAGCTGCTGATCAATGAATATTTGTTGAATTCCCTGTGAGCAGAATCCCATTATTTCCAGGGTCATTCATACCCATACTCATCTGCCAAGGGGAGATAAGCATTTGTTGTTGCAAATGAGTGACTTTGTCTCCCGTGCTCAGGCCATGCCACACAACTTTCTTTGTCTCCTACAAATCCGCTCTCTGTGCTTCTTCACCCATCCCATCCCTCCCCCACATCAGGGCAGCCCTGTTTCCATTACATCAATGGTTTCCAACTCCCCAGCCTTTTTCCTAGGAGGCTTTCTCAGGCTGGGTGTGTGCCTCCACACAAAGTCTGTAGTCTTCTCAAAGTGGCCTGCTGTGATACACTCTCTTCTTTTGTCTTCTAATGACTTCCTTCCTTCATCCTTCTAAGTCTATAGTGGTGGCTGACTGGCAGCTAAGAGCCCTGGGTTCCTGATAGCCTTTTGTGGTTTTCAGTATATGTCCCATCTACTCCTTTTAGAATAATCTTTTTGTAAATAAAACCTCTTCACATTATACTCTTTTAAGTGTATCATCTCTTTGTTTCTTTTCAATATTTTATTATTATTATTATTATTATTATTATTATTACTATTACTATTACTACTGTTGCTTTTCTGGAGAGTATGCACATGCCGGGGTAGGCGGGGAAAGATAAGTAGGGTAGAAATAAGGTTGTGCACATGCAGGAAAGCAGTTTTCTGTTTGAAGTTATCCAATAGCTTGAAAAGTATGTCCAAAGATTGAAGTATACTTTGGCAGAAGGATCAGTGAAAATAAGAGAGGTAAAACTGGAATACCTCTAAAAATAAATGGGCTCAGAAGGTGCAGTGATCAGTTGGTGAGTTACATTGAGTTGTGTTAATTATTTATTTTTTATTTATCTTATCCCAACATTAACTATGCCTGTCCTGGGACACTGAATGGTTTTTTTGTTTCTTGATAAGTTACCAAGAAAACCTATGTGCCATTATTTATCTAAAGGTGATACTGCCTATCCCAGACAAAGAATTCTATTCTACACGTATTAGTTGGGTTACAAAAGCCCTGTCAAGCTTCATAGGATCATGGTCTAAAACTTTCAGGAGTAATTATTAAAGGTCTCCGAAAGGATATAATTCACTGATTTTTTATTTTCCTCGATTCTTATGGTGCATTGAGTAGTGTTCATTTTCTTCAAAAGCATAGACTCCAAGGGAATGAATTACACCCTGTTGCTTCTGGTCACTTGACTCGCAATTCTGGTGGATCATTCATTGAGTGCTTGCTACTGTGTTTATCATACATTATAGATAAGGGGATATGTAGATAAAAATATCCTAGACATTTATGCTTATTTCATCTATTCTTCTATTCAACAAGCTTTTATGAGAACTAATTAAATAATAGATGTCACGATAGGCACTGAGGAATTCTAAATGAGTAAGACACATCTCATTTTTTCTCAAGGTACTTAAGCGAAGACTGATGGGCTGGGAAAATGAATTTCATTAAAGGTAAAGGCACTTTTCCTTTCCGTTACAAAGATACAGAAAGAACTACTTTACCTTCATTGTGAGCTTTTCAAAGTGGCTGTTGTGGGAGTAGTTTCAAGACCTCACAGAGACTGTATCCCAGTCTGTGCATGGTTCCTGGTGTTTCCGGTGGCGATGGATCTGTATGACTTAACCTCCACTACATTCTGAGACTTTCCTTTCAGTAGTAAATATTTTTATAATGTATCTGAGTTGCAAAACTCATCTCTGGTGTTGCAAGTTCAGACAAGATATACTGCATGGGGTGCCTGGGTGGCGCAGTCGTTAAGCGTCTGCCTTCGGCTCAGGGCGTGATCCAGCGTTCTGGGATCGAGCCCCACATCAGGTTCCTCTGCTAGGAGCCTGCTTCTTCCTCTCCCACTCCCCCTGCTTGTGTTCCCTCTCTCGCTGGCTGTCTCTTTCTGTCAAATAAATAAATTTTTTAAAAAAGAAAGAAAAAAGAAAAAAAGATATACTGCAAGTTTGATTTTTGTTTTGGTCAAAGGAAGATCTATATTATAGAAAGCCGGTAAGCGTGCAGAGCCGAGGAAGGCATGAGACTCTTTTGGTGGAGAAGCTGTTAAAGTAACTGCAATAGGTACTTGCTGTCACTCACCCCAATGTCTTGATATTGAAGTGATTTTTCTATATATTAGATGTATTTATTTGAAGCATTAGTACTATTTCATCATTTCCCACTGAATAAACTTTGGTAGAAAGATGTCATGGGCTGGGAAACTAGTCACTCTTGCTTTTAAGTTACTATTTAATTCATGACTTTGCTATTCCCCTTGTCTCCTTGGATTGCCTCATGGCACTCCGTTTCATTAATAATAGAAAGGTCTCTAGTGTTAACACACTTCATTTTTATGCACTAAAGTTCTTTCTGCTGGCATTTGCTGTTATTTCTCCTGAGTTGCTTCTATTTATGATGATACCATTGTGCTTTGAAACAATAGATTTTTTTTTAGAAATGATAAAGGAACACTTTTTAAAATTCTGTATTAGGAGGAATATTTAGTCTTTATTTTTAAAGACTTTATTTTTAAATTTTAGTCTTTCTTAAACCAAATAATATATTTTAAGGAAATTTCGTTTGGTAGTACATATAGGTTGTTCTAGATAGAAGAGCAATGGCACTCTCAGGGAGTTATGTCCTCTGTGCCCTGTCACTTAGAGCTCTGACAAGGCCCTGCAAATGTGCAGTGCTAACCAGGCATGGGTTCCTATGTTCTACAAATAAAAAGTGAGTAAATATTAATAAGAAGCAGCCTTGAACTATAATTGTGAATCAAAGCAAGAAAGTAATACTGATTCTCAGGAGAAAACGTAGTAAGAGCTTTAAGATTTAAAATTCAACTTAACAGTTGTTTGTCCATTTTATGAGAAGCAAAAGCATCTCCATTTGCCCTCTTAAACCAGTCCTATTTCTGACACATTGAGAGCTTTGATTACTTAGAGAATGATCTAAAGCACATTTAAAAGATTCAGTGACTTTTTATGAAGTCTGGATTGTCTTTTCTATGAAGATCAGGGATATGTATCAGAAAATTAGATTAATTTTTCTTATTTTATTTTATATACTACAAAGTCATCCCCTTATTTAAAATATGGACTCTAGTCCTGAATTTACAATATGCACCCAAGGGAGCTACATTAGAGTACACTGGCCTGAGCGCCAAATTAATGCCTTTCTTCTTAAAGACTTCATAGAAGGGGAGACCCCCTCCTTTCCACACATTCTGCTGAAACCACTGCTTGACTCATGTAAGGATTCAAGCAAAGGGAAAGGACCACATGTGTACAAAAATCAGCCTCATTAGGTTTTCTATTTTATAAATGTTAGGTGTAAGTAAAATGTCAAGCATTTGTTAAAAAGCTATCCTTAAATTTAAGTATTTTCAATAATATCAAATATTATCAATTAAAGCCTAAACATCACTCAAAAGCACCAGACAAATCTTGTTCTTAAGGAAAGGGAGACAAAGCTTGTTTTTTTTTCCACTCTGGTTCTTAAATTAACTTGGTTCCAGAAATCAAACTGTTTTAAACCATTATAAATAATTAACCAAAAACAACGTTCTACATTTTTGGAGGTACACATTTTTTCCCCAAAGCATTAGCTTTAATTTCAGGAGAGTAGTCTTTAAAGAGAGAAGCCAAATGCATCTTTAAAAAGCTAAATATATGACTTCCTTTCTCTCATTAACATGTTCTTGGCATTGGAAAACACATCTTATTTAAATAACTTCTCACTAATGGCTTCCGCAAAACTCCCATCTACCTTCTTTCTGTATGTCTCTGTCAATTCAGTGGTTATTTACTGTATGAGTCAGTTTTTATTTACAAAGCTAGAAAATTTTTAATGTGAGAAATATGTTACCTTTGAGAATTTATGTTTTGGATTGTGCTCTTGACTTTTCTTATAGTATCGCCTTACTTTTCCATTTTAAGGAAAAAGCCTTTTAAAAATTGGTAAAGTATTATTTTGAGATAAAATGAATAATTGCTATAATCTAATGTTCCAGACTTTACAGTCTAGTGACTATAAAACAAGAGCATGCTTTCTTTTAATTCCCCAATGATTGTAGCTTGAGCACCTACCAAACTAATCACTGGAATTCAGACTTATTTACCTCTGAGAGTTTTCCCAGGTCCTGCCTCACATCTGCTCGGGAGCAGGTGGCCTCCTCATCACACTGCTGCCTTTGCTGTTGGTCCTGCTCGAGAGACCACTAAACATATGAGCTCTCCTGTCCTCCGAGAATGACCACTACCACCACTGCCTTTCTGATCCCATACAAGCCTGATGCCTGCTCTCCTCCCCTGAAATAGGACGTCCCCCTAACTCCCCGCAGTACAGTTGAGACCGGGTTAAAATGATAACTAGACTTTATTAAAGGTTTTGGCATCGTGGAAGGAAAGTGCAACGAAGATGGTAACTCACTATTGCTCTGAGAGCAGACAGGACCTCAGATCTCTTACTGGTCCGGCTTCAGGCAGGCGGACAGCTCACCAGGAACGTCCCAGCATACCCATGACTTGGCCCTGTCCACATTCCAAGGCCTAAAGTGAAGGTGCTCACCGCACTCTAAGGCCCCAAATCCTCATTTCTGGCATCATGTTGCAACTCATCCAGGATGACTGACACTGGGAAGATACACTCTCTTCAAGGAGAATTTCCACACCTAGCCACAAAGCTGTGATCTCACGTCGGGAACCTGAAAACCTAAAGGATTTTCCGCCTTTAGCGATGCCTTATTTGAATACAATCATCCAAGTGGGCACGGGTTGGCCTTAACCAGTCCAGCTTTTTAGTAGCATGAAGTGGAATTAGAATTGGGCCAATAAGACCTCTTAACCTCATCCTATCCTTGGTTTACATTTCAGATACTCAGGACAGACAAATCTGCATATACGCTGCTGTTGAGACTTACAGTTTGGCTCAAATCCAGTTCGTCAAAAGAAACATCTTCTAAAAAATACCCATAAAAGCTCGTCTAAAAGAATTCCCCAGTTTACACCATTAAATGTTAATTTCCCATTCTGAAACACTGACTTTGGAGTTCTTTCATTGAGTTCAGGGTCTTCTTCCAAACAATGAGTTGGTACTCCTCTGTTTTTCCCTAAGAACAAAGTAACAGGCTTCCTCGAGAACCCCACCCAAGATGCAGGCCTGTTTTGTAACTCGGAAAGTAGCACGTGAGGGGTCTTAACAGGGATTGTCAACAGCAGAGACAGCAGTGTGAAGAGAAGGCCACCACGTTTTTAAAAATCTCAAGTTTTGGAATCCAGAGTACCCTATAAAATAACTACTCTAAAATTCAACAGCTGCCTCAGAACAACAATTTTTTATTCTCACGAGTTTCCGTTGGGCAAGGCTGACTCCAGAGTCCGGGCTCTGAGCTACAGGCTGCATGGTGGGTGCAGGCCTGCTCGAGCTCCCTCAAGTGGGAGCCTCGGCTAGAGAGGCTACTGAGGCACGTTCTCCTCACGGCAGATCCCCAGAGTTCAAAGGGCCACTCGAGTGCATGAGCACATTCAAGCTCATGCTTGAGTCACGGGTCAAAGGAAGAGAGATGGCCAAGCCCAGTGTTAAGGGATGTGGAAGCTCACTTAGCCCTCCTCTCCACGAAGTTGTGGTAAGGGTGTGGATGCATATTCTAAACAGAGGAATAATAATTTTGTCCCGTAATTCAATCTCCTTTCCTGGACCACCACAGACTTTACCTAGCAACTCTCTGTGTCTAGCCTTGCTCCACATCCTCAGTATTTATAAGTGATTTGGTCATTCCTCTGCTTAAGTCGATAGCTCCATTTTAGGAAAAATATAAGCATTTTAGTAAAAACAATGAGTTCATCCTGGTTAGTTGCACAGCACGGTTCATTTCTATTATTTGTGCTGTCTCTCTTCCTCTCTCTCTCTCTCTCCCCACTGCTGACCTTCTAAAGCTAGGGTCCTCTGTACCTGTTATTTCTCTGAACATCTAAACTTTTTCAAGGCTTGTGGTTTTGTGCATGCTATTTCTTCTTACAGAAATTTATTTTATTTATTCTACAAAAATGTATTAAATGCCAGTGCTGTACCACGTGCCCAGAAAGATAAGAGACACAGTGGGGAACAAAATACAATTTGTCCGTCCCTCAGAGAGTTTACAGGAGAGGGAGGGAATGCACCTACCCCCCCTTCTTTGCCACAGTGAGCATGCAGCATTTTTAGGGGGAAGTTTTGATCCCCTATGCCTTCCTCTGCTTTTCCCAGGGGGGGTTAAATTTTTCCTTTTGAATGGCCTCATACTACATCGCATGAGTGCAGTTAAGTAGTATTTTGAGATACAATTAATGCTTTTCTTCTTTCTGTAGTCACTCTCTTTCCCTCTTCCCTATTCTTTGCCCAGGACAGGTTTTGGACAGGAAACCCCTCTCAGCCTGCAAAAAACCCCACATAAAGCTATTGAGGACATTTTAATAGGTGACTGTAGGAAAAATAACAAGATAAAATGGTGTGCCACTGGAGGCGGAGAATCCAGCAGAAAGCAGTGGCCTTGTCTCCCAGATGAAAAGGAATTCGCCTGCCTGGGAAAGGGAGGAAGAGAAAGAGATCTGTGGGTCCGGAGCAGGGAGGACATCTGTACTCTTTCTGGTAGTGCCCTGAGCATAATGGTGTCAGTACTAAGAATAACAACAATGATAGCACTGGGAATAACAGCAGCTAACTGTTACCGAACACTTACTGTGGGCCAGGCATTGCCACTTTACTTTGAGTTACCTCGTTTTGCCCTCACAACTCCGTGAGGTATGTAATATGCACAGCCTTACTTTATAGGTGGAAATCTGAAGGTCAGGAAATTGAAAAAAAAATGCCTGAGGTCGCGAGATACGGCGTGCCCAGGACATGAACCTAAGTGATGTCAAAGTTGGCCTTCTTAAACGATTTGTGATTCTGCCTCCCTGCAGTGAAGCCACCAAGCCAGTTGCCTGAAGAACGTAGGCAGAGAAAGCTATCTGAAGCCCTGTAAAAGTGTCTTGTCTTTCTTGCAGGACACGGAGCTTGGCAAGCACCCCTGAACCCAAGGAGTCCTACAGACCAGGCAGCCAACGAACCAGAGGCAGGCGATCCACCCTCTTCCTCCCCTATTCCAACGACCCAGATAAGCGGACTGCATAGAAAGAACTAAGAATTACCAACATCCAATTTTCTACTAGCTTGAAAGATGAGGGCCTGGTGTAAAAAATAATTAAGCCTAATTAGAGAAAATAACAAATATATTTCTTGCACATATAAATTTGTAAAATGAGATTTATACCCATTACATAGATTATCTCTATGCTCTCTCTTATCACTTTGCAGTACAATTAGAGCGTTTCCTGTAGATTACGAACAATGAGAAGTTAGGAAATTTCTTTGACTTTGTTACGGATATGCAGTAGAGTGCCAGGCTAACGTTGGTCGAGGGATCATTGAAATATCCTTAATAAGATTTCTCTATCACTCTATTTTTGCCCCCACTAAGTTCTGCTCACTTAAAATGTTGAAATTTTAATTGTGAATATAAAATACATTAATACAAATAGCTTAATAGCTTAGACCTCAAATGATCTTGCTCTTATAAGTGTATTTCCTTTTTTTTAAACCCTTTCTTTATTCTTTTTTAAAAAATATTTTATTTATTTATTTGAGAGAGAGAGAGAGAAAGCACAAGCAGGGGGAGTGACAGAAGGAGAGGGAGAAGCTGACTCCCCTCTGAGCAGAGAGCCTGACATGGGGCTCAATCCCAGGACCCTGGGATCATGACCTGAGCTGAAGGCAGACGCTTAACCAATTGAGCCACCCAGGCACCCCACACCTTTCTTTATTCTTAAGATAATTTTTTGAGGATATATCAGAGAATGTAACATGCAAATGTTTCAGACAAAATGTTCGTTCCCCACAATATGTACTTTCTAAGGGCAAAGGGAACTTACACACTGTAATGACAGTAGCTGCAGAATTCATCAAGAAAACAATGTTGCTGAAGAGGAAGAGGAAGTGCATTCTCCATGGAGGAATGATGCCAGAGAGAAGTGTGACAAGTGACTCAGCACAAGGTCTTAATACTATTGTCAAGGGCCAGAGAGCCGCGCACTGTCACCTGAGAGGAAAGCCAGCCAAGGAATCAAGGCTGCTCCTCGGACTGAAGCAAGTTCATGTCAATCAGAGCTAACGCTGGCATGTGTGGCGATACTAGCTGCCCATCTTAGTCACTTCCTTCCTGTTCCTCCACCTCTTGCAGGTCCTGTGAACTCCCCAACTCTGCAGTTCCGCTGACCTCAAGGAGAGTTTTTTTTCTAAGTATCAATGTTGACAGCTTTAATTTGAATTCGTGGAGAAAAAGTATGTCAGTAACACCACAGTATGTGCATATGCTTTCAAGTCTGAACTAAAACTGTAAGACACTTGAGGAAAAGACTAGGTTCTTATGCTCCTTCCTTCATTCACTCACAGACCGTCCAGTCACGAACTGTTGTTCACTACGTGTTGGACTCCGGTTGCTGGGACTCACACATTTGCTGGGGAGACGGAGATGTGAAGAACTTCTCTGCGTGATACCCTGGGCACCGGAAAATAGGCATTTTCCAGATCCAGGGGAGCATGGGAGGGGGAAGACAGTCTAGAAAACAGAGGAAGATTTAGAGACTTTTGAGCTGAATCCTGAAGGATGATGAGCAGTTCGCCAAGTGGCTCAGAGAGGAGAAGGCACCCAGGAAAAAAGAACATGTTTGAAGGCCCAGCATCATGCACGAGCACTGTGTAACTTCACATGTCAGGGTGGGGTGTGAAAGAGAAGAGGGGAGTTAAGGTAGGGAAGAAAGCAAGGCTGTGACTCGCTGTGGGTGCTGTACTGCCCAATTTACAGATTGTGACAGACTAACTAATAGAGTTAGTTTTTAATGGCAACTAGGTATTCTGTTGGCCAGGTGGGGACTGACGTGAATGTGCTATTTCTCTGTGCTGATGGCAAATGACACTAGTGATTGGGCAGGAACAGCTGAATGCAGCAGGGACAAAACCACGTAGGGTGCAGAGCTGGCCAGTGTCTACTACATAGATCAGCACACGATGGGTGCCTGCGAATGAATGTTCTCGACTTACTGGGGATTGGTACGTGCGCATACAATGATATTCGGTTCTATAATTGGTATAAAGAAAAGTGGGCTGGGGTGGAGTATAAACCTTGGAGCTCACTCAGGTACTAGAAATTCTTAATTACGCCTCTGCTCACAATTACACACACAGAGTTGCCCTTCAGGTTCCTCTGAGACATGAGTAATAGCTATAATATGTGAATGTATCTCCAACCCAGCCCTTCCTCAGTAAATGGGGGAGTACTTTAGCTCAAGAGAAAAAGAGAAGCATTAGAAGAACTGGTGTGAGAGATAAAATCCTTGAGAAAAAGGCCTTGTTGGTTTTTCTCAAAGGTTTAATCTTTTCCCCCCCTCAAAATTAGTCAGCGTGGCAGAGTGGTTAAGAGCAAGTTTTGGAGGTAGATCACTCTAGGGCTTACTCTGACTCTATCAATTAACAGCTGTGGGATCTGTGACAAGTCAGGTGACATCTCTTAACCTGATTTCTCAGCTGTAAATGGGGCATCATACCTAACGTCGAGAGTAGTAAGAATCAAACAAGGTAATCTGGAAAGTCCTTAGCACAATGCCCATTGCCATCATCACAAGCTAAATTGGTCTTTGTCAGAGTTTTCCTATAAAGGATCTCTCTGGATCTGAAACACATTGGTCATGGCCTTTTCTTTTAAAATAAACTTTTCTTGCCTATTCCCAAATGCGAGATGTCCTGTTCATGTCATATGTCACGTCATAAACCTCTGTCTCTCCTCGCTCTTCTAGTGCTG
Source organism: Ursus americanus (assembly GCF_024610735.1). Classification (NCBI taxonomy): domain Eukaryota; kingdom Metazoa; phylum Chordata; class Mammalia; order Carnivora; family Ursidae; genus Ursus; species Ursus americanus. The sequence continues at coordinate 21,752,067 of NC_142131.1, forward strand.
CTGTGAGGAGCCACAAGGCCCTATTCCCCTCACCCTCACCCCTACCCTCCTTTTTCTTAAGTAAACTCTACCCCCAACCTGGGGCTTGAACTCACAACCTCAAGATCAAGACTTGCGTGCTCTACTGACTGAGCCAGTCAGGCCCCCTCCCTCGTCTCTTTTCTACACAGCACCTCCTGTTCCGCTTTTTGTTTCCAGTTTGACACCTTCATGCCTGTCTGCAGGCAGCTTTGGTTCTTCAGCAATCATGTCAAGCAGTGTTTTTTGAGCTGTGGATTGACACACCAACAATTAATATGACTATGTTTTTCGTCAGCTCGTAAGAACTTGCTCACGGTTGAAGAAAATCTGAGATCTCTCACTCTCAGTTCACTCCTTAGTCATGAAAACTGGAAAGCTAAAAAACTGAAAGTCACTAGATACAGGATAACAACTCATTTAAAGAATCATTATGCAGCCAAATATTATTTCTTACATATAAAACGTGACATTAGAAGTGACAATGTTGGAAAATACTGGGCTAGTTATATCTCAGTGAAGATTATTTGCATTCAAACTTGAAATCAGGAAGGCTTTTCCAAATAACCAAGAAAAAGCTACCACCTGCAAGAGATAAGTTTTGCATAATGATAATTTAGCACATAGAAGATGGGATTTTGCATGAAAACTCTAGGTTAAAAGATCATGTGTGCTCAGGTATCACTTTGGTTTCCTATTAACTTACTGTGTTTTAGTTCTCCCGTCTAAAATGACATCAACAAGCCCTTACTCTCCTTTGTTTATACATCAATTTACGTATCTATGTCTCGTAGATGTGAGAACATTCTGTGTTCCTTGGAGGAAAGCTACTATTTAAATTCAAGGTATTATTCTTGGAAATGGGAAGAGCAGGAATATGCACGCTGACCTTCTGTGAGCCTCAGCAGGTGGCTTTGGGGATTCCTGTACGTTTCATTCTCAAGCCATAAAGCTGACGGGGGGCCTCAGTTGCATAGTGGCGGTGGAAAGGGTTATGTTATTATTTGGGGACGGCATGGGCGATGTAATAGGTAACGTGCTGTAGATAAAGACCTAGAAGAGCATCCTAGACTCTTATCGCCATCCTTGAGGGTCTCGATGTTATTCATAACAGAACTACCAGAGTGCAGAATCTGAGGCGTTTTCTACAGCAATTAAAAATAGAAAAGAGTGTCCAATGTGTATGTGGGCAGAATGAATAGTAAGAACTGGCAGGGCCTGTCCCCACCCTTCCTTCCTTTGAAATCTGATCTATAGTATCTTTTCTATTGTTTTCAGGCACAAATCTAAATTCTTTGTATCTAATAGTATCTTAATATTCTGGACTTTGGGTTCCGAAAAGCAGTTATTTGGTTTTCCTTTTCTCATGACTCAGTTGAGCAAATCTCCCAACCGGTGTAAATATCTTTAGCTTTGTGTTGAAATCTTTGTTTTGCTTTGCATGCCGAATATTATCTTGTAGCAGGTGCAGATTCTGTGTGTTCTGAGTTCTTAACGAACATAAATCCCCAGTGGAGATATTTTCATTCCTTGCATGCCATTGTTCTGATAATGATGCTTATAAAACACAGGGAGATCTTTTTCTAGATTCCATGGCTAAGCATATGTTTCAAGAAAGGCCAATGTTCATCAGGAAATGTGGAACTGCCTACGAGTTTTTATAGATATATGTGTATGTCTCTGAGTAAGTTTGCTAGAGATAAAAGCCATTTTATTTATTGCAATCCTTTGCCTTCAGTGCAGTTCACACAAAGTGCCTCACACTGTGAAATCGTTATATATGACCTTTTCTTTGCTCCTGGAGTCATTTAGTTAAAACGTAATTTAAAATGATAATTACTGGAAATGGGCATGATTAGAGAAGTGTTCCAGGGCAACTTCACAAATAAATACAGAACATTTATAAGCACGCTTTTTAAACCAGTTTCCTAGATGCTACTTAAGAGATATCTGGGTGAGGGAAACACGAAACTGGTATTGTCTACCGTTCATCTAACGTGCATTATAATTTTCCAGAAGCAAACATCTGTTTGGAAATAACAGAATGGTGCACTGATGTTTCTCTCTCTCTCTGCAGTTGACAGAAGGAATGACTTGGGGGTGGAATCTTTGAGGTCAGTGATTGTCATGTTAATAAGGTTACCTTTAGGATGCCTTGCAACCTGTTAGACACAGTGACGGATTCTGTCTTTACAACCTTCTCTTAAACGTTTAGAAAGTTGTGTGCCTGGGGCACCTGGGTGGCTCAGTCAAGGTTAAGCATCTGCCTTTGGCTCAGGTTATGATCCCAGGGTCCTGGGATCAAGTCCTGCACCCGGATCCCCGCTCAGCCTTCTTCTCCCTCTCTCTTTGTTGCTCCCCCTGCTTGTGCTCTCTCTGTCAAATAAATAAATAAATAAATAAATAAATAAATAAATAAATAAACAAACATAAAATCTTAAAAAAAAAAAGAAAGTTGCATGTCCATTCTAAAATAAATATGATGATACGAGTGATTCAAGAAAGCTTTGTTAGAAGAGTCTTTCTGCCTCTTTGTTTAGGTCAAAGTAAATAAGAAATAATGCTTTTCACAGATACTTTGCTGTGGAATTATTGTCTTTCCCTGGACTCATGTGCGAATTTAAAATGCGATGTGTAAATTAGAGGGATAAATCTGACATAAGTTTATTTTTTTTCTTTATAATCAGTATAGCATTAATATGGAAGTATTTGCTTTCTCCACACAAAGATTCGGAAAACAACATAATAAAATTAGGACAGCAGCAACAGGAATTTCTAAAATATGTTTTTAGAAGCAGGACATGAAGGTGTCCTTTAAGACTTCTTAGGCTGCCTGTAAGTCAGTGTTAGTCAGTGCTCCCATGGACCCAGATTCTCTAGTTAGCGGTACTACTGACACATCCCAGCATCTGTGGTCTGCCTGGGCTCACTGGCAGCAGAGCTGAGGCCACCGAATAAGTCATGGCTATCGTGGCCTTTGCAAATACTGCCAGCCTTGAATTTAAACAAGAGTTGAATAAAAAGTTGTCCATTTCATTAAGTAGAGAGGTAGATATTTCCAGGCATGAAAACATGCCGCAAAGGAAGACAATCTAGGCATTTCCTCCTTCCATTAGCTCTACAACCCTCGATCTCAAAAAAAGTGCTACAGATACTCCTCTGAGTAGTAGATGAAGGGATAGGATGAGCTCTGTAATTCTTTTGGTTTTTATGTTTGTCACTAGTTTTTCAGGCCAGCTGGCTAAGCAGGGACTATTTCTAGCCTAAAGGAAGCTCGAAGGAAGACCTTGTGATTTAGTTGCTAAGTAAGTATTTCTGCAGATGCTGTTATCTTTAGGTAATGATGTCCTACTTTGCAAATGAAACTATGCATTTATTTTGGAGGAATAGATTTCAGAAATCTCGAGCTTTCTAATCTGGGATTCTGCTATTAACTACTGGTGTGCCTAAAGACACCAACTCATCTGTAAAGCACTGGCCTGGATAGCGTGCGAATTTCTCTTTGGCTTTATGACTTGTGGTTGAGTGCCCACCAGGACTGAAAATATTCTTGTTTCCCAGCCGGAATGGAAAATAAGCTGCCTGGTCTGGCTGGTGTAGGACAGCATTCCCAACACTGACGAGGAGCAGATGTGGCGACCTTTCGAACGGAACAGAAAGCTGCTCACTGTACCGTGGATAACGTGGTCCCTTCCCACATGTGCTTCCTGCTTCTGAGAAGTCCTTGCCTGTGAAAGGATATAATAAACTCTTGGCTGTGTCACCACTGGTTACAAGACTTTAAATAACTCAGATTAGTTTGGGTTAAGCAGGATTGAAAATATTATTTTTCTTGCCTGTGGGAGCAAATCATGAAAGATTTATTTTTAATCGCTCACTTGCCCTCTTTGCGGAAACTCAGTTTTGTGTACTTGTTCCTCTCCTTCTTCTTTCCTTTGGAAATCCTATTTCCCACCCTGTATCAAAGTGAAATAGTTTGCAGATTGAGTTGTTTAATGCGGACAAATAGACTCCTTTGGCTCTTGATTGTTTCGTGAGGAGAATTGACCACCCTGGCCTTCCTGGGCACACTGGGGGAGACATAAGCATGACTGGGGAGTCCAGAGTTATTTTAAAATACTAATCCCGTTGTTGGCTGTTCATAGTAAACTGGGAAAATCGTTCAACTCTCAGAGCCTTATTTTTTAAATATTTCTAAGGTAACTTACACAGAGCATACAAATAATCTAATACACGATTTGACTCAGAGTCGGAATGCAATAAATACGACGTTCTAGTCCCACACCCTCACCTAGCTCTTTTTGTTGTTCTGTTCGCTGTTGTTGTCATAGTCTAGCAACGGGATAATTGCTGATTTTCATGACTGTAATAAAATGCTATGAAGAGATAGACTTCTAAGCATCTCGGCATTCTCATCAGAGGCTACACTCCCTGCCTCTGACCCCCACCCCACCATGCTAGCAAAATGTGAAACAAATAGCTACTTTGTTGCACAGTTTTCTTACAAAGAGAGAGCGAGGACTACAAAGTAGTTAAATTTGAGGCTGCAGACAGGAAATGAATAGGTGGGAGTAAGACCTGAAATTCTTGCTTTCCATGGTGCTATGATAAGCAATAGTAGATCATGTTCTCTGCTCAGAATGTCTTATCACCTATTTCGTGTAAATATCCAGAGAGATGGTTTGACATTTTGTTAATTAAAAAAAACCTCACAAATTTTAGGCTGCTATAATTTTTTAGTGCACAGTATGCTATGCTCCAACACAAATTTAAAAAAAAAGCAACAGTTAAACAGACCCCCAAATCTATTAAAACCTAACCCCTGACACCAGCCCTTCTCAATCTTAAATTCCAAAGTGAAGTTTCATTTAATGTTAGTATCAGCTGCTTTAGCACAATATAGACACATTCTCTGACTAGTGATCATTTTTGATCTTTACAAATCTTGATTTTTAAAAAGTGTGCTTCTTTATAATTTTGGATGTAAAGTCATGTGAACAACAACTACAAAAACCCCTCCAGTTAGCTTCCCACTGCTGAATACATAATATTTCAATTTCCTAACAAGTAAACATAAAGTAGACAATGAACTTGACCAGTATTTTGATAAACATTGTTGAATATAATGAAATAGCTTCATAATTTCTTTCTTTTCTGTTGCTACTAGGCCTTTCTAGTAAATAAACCACATTAGTCGGTATTAAGAAGACATTCTCTCATTCATTAACTGGAAATGGTATATTGAACTTAGGTGATTAAATTTTAAAAAACTGTTTTGCTAAAAATTTCTTAATTTATGTAATGTTCTTCATATGATATTCATTCTTAATTTTTTACTTAATGATATGGAAATGAAAATACCTTTTGAGATCTTTACTCCAGTCCATATCTGTTATGGGTTCAGTTGTGTCCTCTGAAATTCCTATGTTGAAATCCTAACTCAATACATCAGAATGTGACTGTATTTGGAGACAGGATCTACAAGACATACTTAAGGTGAAATTAGGCCATTAAAGTAGGCCCTAATATAACTGGTACTCTTACAAGAACAGATTAGGTCAGAGACATAACAGAAGAAAGAATGCGAAGACCCCAGGAAAAAACTGCCATCTACAAGCCAAAGAGAGAGGCCTCGGAGGAAATCAACCAGCTGACACCTTGCTCTTGAACTTTTAGCCTCCAAAATCGTGAGAACTAAATTTCTGTTGTTTAAACCACTCAGTCTGTGGTACTGAGTCTGTGGTCATGGCAGCCCTAGCAAACTCTACAACATCTTAAATTTGGTAATAATATTGTCTAATAGAGCAAGGATTTCCCATATGAATCTTTTCTTCTGCCAAAATTCCTCTTAATTCTTTTTTTTAAATACCAACAAAGTATGACTGACACAATTTCTGTGCTTAAGTATATTAAAAAAAATTCTCTTACAAATATTCTGTAATTCAGACTTGAAACAAATCAAATTAACTTTTTCCCTCAGTTTTAATGAGTAAATGAGATCTTACTGAATAATCCATCACTGAGATAATTTTTACAAAATTGGCTTTAGGACCACATCTTCCAAATTTAATCAATTCTTAAGTCTTACTGCTTTTGCTACTTTTCTCATAAAATACAGATTTTTTTTTACCTTATTTTCCCTTCTAATTTTCATTACCTTAACACAAACACTAATGTCTCTTCTGTGCTCATATAGTAAGTCCCCAAATGTGCTCACCTACTTTCTCTACCTCCAAAATATTTGTTACCTAGACTCCAGAGTTACAATTATGACCAAAAATTTTTCATGAAAATTGCTTCAATAGTTTCCCATTATCTATAGAATAAAATCCAAACTCCCTTCACAATGCAAAAGCACATGCTTCATGATGTAGGCCCTGCAAACTGGGTCTGCTTTGGGTCCATTGCCAACCTCCCAAGCTCAACCTTTGTTTTACTCACTAATACTTATTACCTACAGCTACTACAATGTGTTAGGCTTTTTCAAAATATCTCTATATCTTTGCATATGTTATTTTTACTACCTGTAATGTTTCCCCCATATTCTCTGACCAACTTTTCATCCTCCAAGTCTTAGCTCAAATAATATCTTATCTCTTGGTGAATTTGAAGGGGCCTCCTGTGCTCCCATGACATACTGTTTACAGCGCCATGTCCCCCTCCACACTAGATCAATGTATTTCCATATTTGTCTACTTGGTTTCTAGTACCGTGCCTTCATGGTGAAGTTACCCAATAACTATTAAGTGAATAAAACAATGAAGTGGGTTACGGCATCACAAAATTGCTCTAAAGTGTTCTAGAAGACCTTGCATTTACCACAAAGTCTTTATGGAAATGACCATAAAGAAGATCATCCTAACAGGGTCAATTTTCTCTGCGGGAATGATGTAATTAGGGGTTGTATTACATAAGAAAGAATAATACCAAGCAGGGACACCTGGGTGGCTCAGTTGGTTAAGTGTCTGCCTTTGGCTCAGGTCATGATCCCAGAATCCTGGAATCGAGCCCTGCGTAGGGCTACCTGCTCAGCGGGGATTCTGCTTCTCCCTCTGCCCCTCCCCCATGCTTGTGCGTGCACTTGCGCTCTCTTTCAAAGAAATAAACAAAATTAAAAAAAAAAAAAAGAAAGAAAAATACCAAGCAAATTGTAGTTTTGACCACGTGGGCAAAGCAGAGACATGACAATTATAAATGGATATAATTAATATATTATGCTCTAAGTTCTATAAGACATATATACATGTTCCAGATATATACGTAATTTAATGTAATGTGAAGTAAATATAACTACTGAATAATAAATTTGTTATTTATTAATTCTGCTGAATCTTCTAAAATGGTTTTATGTCTTCCTTGAAAACATATAACAGCAGTATCATTAAAATAAAATTCTGCAATTATGTACTTGAGGTAAACTTGAAAGCATTATCAAGCATTAAAAGACATTTAATGGCAAATGTCATTCTTTTTTCCTTGTAATAATTTATTTTGGAATTAGTGTGGAGTGGGCCTAGATCTCTTTGAGAAGTTTCTGAATTCATGCACAGCTGGTGGGATGTAAGTTAGAAAACATATCTGAAAGCAATTTAGCTTTATGTTTTGAGATTTTTCAAATTGTTCATAGTGCTCGAACTGGAATTTGCAATTCTGGAAGCTAATCTAAAACAAGTCAGACATTTACAAAGGCTTCCTGGAAAAATGTGCTTATCACAACACTATCTGACATTCAAAAACTTAAAAAAAAATCAGTAAAAGATTGGTTTAAAAAACATGGTGCCTCTGTTCGCTGGAATATTGTACTGTCATTAAAATGTACAAAAGTATAATAAGACATTAGTATTACAATAGTGAAAAGCAGGTTACCAACCGATGTTTACAATAAGATTGCAATTATACTAAAAAATGCTGGAAGGACAATGAAGCTGAAAGTTAGTAAAAGGAAGGAAATAAGAAAGATCAGAGCTGAAATAAATGGCATAGAAACGAAAAGGAAAATAGAAAAGATCAATGAAACTAAGAGCCATTTTTTTAAAAAATATAAACAAAACTGACAAACCTTTAGCTAGATTCACTAAGAAAAAAAGACAGAGGACTCAAAAGTAGAACTGAAAGAGGAGATATTATAACTTATAACACAGAAATATAAAGAATCATAAGAGACTACTATGAAAAATTACACACCAACAATTTGGACTACCTAGACAAATAGGTAAGTTCCTAAAAACACACAACCTACCAAAACTGAATTATGAATAGAAAATCTGAATAGACTGATAACTAGTAAGAGATTCAATCAGTAATCAGAGGCCTCCTAACAAACAAAAGTCTAGAACCAGGTGTTTCACTGGTGATTTCTACCAAACATTTAAAGAAAAATGGACACCAATTCTTCTCAAACTCTTCACAGAAAATAGAAGAGGAGAAGGAATCATTTCTAAATTCATTTTTTTTTTTTGAGGCAGGCATTGACCTGATACCAAAATCAGGCAAAAATGCCACAAGAAAGACTAGAAAATTACAGACCAATATTTCTGATGAACACAGTTGAAAAATCCTCAACAAAATATTGGCAAACTGAATTTGACAATACATTAAAAAGATCAGACACCATGATCGAGTGGGACTTACTCCAGAGATGCAAGAATGGTTCAACATCTGTAAGCCAGCCAATGTGATTTACCACATTAACAAAACGAAGGATAAAAATCATATGATCATCTCCATGGATGTAGAAAAAGCATTTGACAAAATTCAACATCCCTTTATGATAAAAACTCTGAACAAAGTGGGAATACTCAAATATTCCTCAACATAATAAAGGTCATATATAATAAGCCCACAGCTAACATCACACTCAATGGTGAAAAGGTGAAAGCTTTTCCTCTAAGATCAAGAACAAGACAAGGATGGCCACTCTCACCACTTTTATTCTACAAAGTACTGAAGTCTTTGTCAAAGTAATAAGGCAAGAAATAAAAGGCGTGAAAACTGGAAAAGAAGAAGTAAACTATCACTACTTGTAAATGACATTATATATAGAAAATCCTAAACATTCCACCAAAAACTATTAGAACTAATAAAACAAAGTAAAGTTGTAGAATACAAAATCAATATACAAATATTTGTTTCTACAAACTAATAGCAACCTATTAAGAAATTAAGAAATTAAGAAAACAGACCCATTTACAATTGTATCAGAAAGGATAAAACATCTAAGAATAAGTTTAACCAAGGAGGTGAAAGACCTATATACTGAAAACTGTAAGACAATGATGAAAGAAATTGAAGATGACAAAAATAAGTAGAAAGGTATTCCATTCTCATGGATTGGAGGAATTAACTGTTAAAAACATCCATACTACCCAAAGTAATCTTAAGATTCAGTGCAATCGCTATTAAAATTCCAATGGCCTTTTTCATGGAAAAAAAGACTCCCAATAGCCCAAGCAATCTTAAGAAAGAAGAACAACGCCAGGGGCATCATGTTTCCTGACTTAAAACTGTGTTTTAAAGCTATAAGCAATTTAAATAACATGGTATTGTCATAAAAATAGACACGTGGATCAGTGGAACAAAGTAGGAGTCCAGAAATAAACCCATGCATTGTACAGTCAACTAATATGTGACAAAGGAACCAAGAATACATAATTGGAAAGGACAGTCTCTTTAATAAATGGTTTGGGATAACTAGACACCCACATGCAAAAGAATAAAGCTGGACCATTTTCTTATACCATATACAAAAATTAACTTAAAATGGATTGAACACCTGAACATAAGACCTAAAACCATAAAATTCCTAGAAGAAAACACAGCTTTTTTTACATTGGTCTTGGTGATGATTTTTTGGATTTTGACACCAAAAGCAAAGGCAACAAAAGCAAAAAAACCGAGTGGGACTATATCAAACTAAAAAGCTTCTGCATGGCAAAAGAAACCATCAACAAGGTGAAAAGGCAACCAACGAAGTGAGAGAGAATATTAGCAGATCATATATCTGATAAGGGGTTAATATTCAAAATATATAAAGAATTCATACAACTTAATAGCAAAAAACAAACAATCCACTAAAAAATGGATAGAAGATGTAAATGCGTATTTCTCCAAGGAAGACCTGCACATGGACAAGTACATGAGAAAGTGCTCAGCATTACTATCATCAGGTAAATGCGAATCAAAACCACACTGAGATACTACCTCATACATGTTAGAAGGGCTAGTATCCAAAAGACAAGCTATAGTGAGTGTTGGTGAGGATGTGGAGAAAAAGGGAGGCCTTGTACACTGTTGGTAGGAGTATAAACTGGTGCAGTCACTATGGAAAATAATACGGAGGTTTCTCAAAAAATTAAAAATAGAACTACCATATGATCCAGCAATTCCACTTCTAGATATTTATTCAAAGAAAACGAGAACACTAACTCAAAAAGGTATGTGCACCCCTTTGCTCACTACAGCCTTATTTATAATAGCCAACACATGGAAGCAACCTAAGTATCCATCAATGGATACATGAATAAAGAAAATGTGGTACATATACACAATGGAATATCATTCAGCCATAAAAAGTGAAATCTTGCCATTTGTGACAACATGGATGGACCTTAAAGGAAGTCTGCTAAGTGAAAGAGGTCAAACAGAGCAAGACAGATATGATCTCACATACATGTAGAATCCAAAAACAAAAAACTAAAGATATAGAGAAAAATCGGTGGTTCTCAGAGACAGGGGCGGGAGGGGTAGGCAAAATGCGTGAAGGTGGTCAAAAGGTACAAATGTCCAAGTATAAAATAAATAAGTTCCGGGGACGTAATATACATCATCGTGACTAAGGTTAATAATGCTGTATTGCATATTTGAAAATTGCTAAGAGAATAGATCTTAAAAGTTCTCCTCATAAGGAAAAGAATTTTTGTAACAGATCTTAAAAGTTCTCATCACAAGGAAAATATTTTTGTAACCATGTTGCTAGTTAACTAGACTTAATGTGGCAATCATTTCACAATATACGCAAATATCAAACCATTGTATTGTACAGCTGAAACTAATATGATGTTACATGTCAACTATATCTCAATTTTAAAAAAACCAAAAATATGCTGACAAAAACCTAGAAATTCTTCAAAATACTCAAGGTGACTATTACTGAATTGTGAATTTTTAAAAAATTTTCGTTTACCTTTTCCAAATTATATATACTATTTTTATAATTGGAGATTTATTAACTTCTAAAGTTATCCCATTCGTCTTAGCATTTTCTCAGAGTTCTAGAGGCATAACAAGTAGTTACTGTTGCCTATAGACATGTCTGTCCACTGAAAAATGATTTTTAGAAGATCTCATTATCTTCCCATTTCCTCATTTATTTCAAGTTAAAATAGCATTTACTCGTGTGGCTACCTCTTGGTTTTATGGAGAGTACTCAACTTCATGAAAACGACACTGGCCATTATCCTAAATAACCCTAAGTCATTAAGAAAAACTTTTAAAGTGCACCTTCAAAACATCTTGGCAACTTGCTAAAGTGGTACATGAAAAAAGGAAAAATTGGATATGGGCTGTAATGTATATTTCCTGCACTAGCCTTTCTTCTAAGTCTGGTAATGCAAATGTAAAGGTCATGTTTCTCTCTCAGATAGCAATAACAGTTTTCCTCGAGTAGGTTGGTGACGCCATGTATGCCAACTGTCCATTCTGTCCTATGTCTCAAATTAACTGTTCATTCCTGATCTTCCTCTGGGTGGTTTTTATTTGTAAAGCACAAATATGTGCTTTTATTTTAATTCCTTGCTCTTGTTTTCATCTGTAGCTTCAAATGGCATAGTCCTTATTTCAGTCAGGAATATTTAACTATATCCTCTGGGAATAAATTCGTATTTGCTCTTCCAGCAGTCCCACCGAGGTTTTTTCAGTAAATGACTTACTAAAAATATCCCATTCTTTTCTGAATCATTTTGAATGATCATCTCTAAAGGAAGCCTCTTCTTTTAGTCTGGAACCTCGGACAGACAGATTGTCCCGTTTCCAGTCATTTTGAGCACCAAACGTAAAAAGCAAATAAATCCAACTCTTTATCATCTGAGGACCTTTTGGATTTATAGGAACAAAACGATGAAGAGAAATACTTTAATGCTTTCATGTTCCTTCCATTCCCCCCTAAGTTTTAACTTCGGCCATTTGCGTTTCCAAACCTGCTGGAATGTCTTCATACTGCTGAAACAAAACCCCCAGGTCAACATAAACACTCTAGGGCTACTGGCTTTGTTACTGGTGATTGGAATTGGAATATTTTCAAATTATCATTTTGGCCTGTGTATACCGCTTAAAGAGAGAAGATTTGGAACGGAAACAATATGTCACTTAACATGCCCTCCTCGGAATGTACTGGATGTCCCACACCTGACAGGCTCAGCACGTTCCCACGGCTTTTTCTTTTGGTGTCACTGGCCTGTGAGTAACACCCATACAAGCGGAAAGATGAAAGTATGTACTATTTTGGGGTTCTCCAAAAATAAACAACCTGCAAAAATACAGTCTAAAAGCACAGTGTTTTGGGGATCTCTCCCACCACCACCGCCGCCGCCACCAGCCCTGTCACCCGCACTGCAACCGTGGTGCCTTGTGCCGTTGTCCGCTCTCTGCTGGAGAGAGCCGTGGGGCCATGCCCGTGCTGCCCGCAGGCCGGGGCCAGAGCTGGAAGGAGGAGGTGGTGACCGTGGAGACCTGGCTGTGGGGCTCACTCAAGACCTCCTGTCTGTATGGGCAGCTTCTCAAGTTCTGGGACAGAGACCTGACTCTGTACCATTCCAATGCCATCCTGCGACACCTGGGCCGCTCCCTTGGGCCGTTCCGGAGGGACCGTTGGGAGGCGGCCCTAGTGGCCGCAGTGAGTGATGGTGTGGAGAACCTCTGCGTCAAATACATCATCCTCATCTACACCAACTACGAGGCAGGCAAGGAAGAGTATGTGAAGGCACTACCAGGGCACCTGAAGCCTTTTGAGACCCTGCTGTCCCAGAACCAGAGGGGCCAGGCCTTCATCACCGGCAACACGATCTCCTCCGCAGACTGCAACCTGCTGGACTTGCCGCTGATTCACCAGGTCCTGCAAACCCCCCGCCCCCCGCTCTTTGGATTCCTTCCCCTTGTTCTCTGCCTACTTGGTGCTCCTCAGGTTCTGGCCCAGGCTCAAGGCCTTCCTGGCCTCCCCCAAGGCTGTGGACCTCGCATCAATACCAACCAGAAGCAGTGAGAGCTTGTGGCACCCCCTGCAGGAGGTGGGGGCTGCCTGCGTGCCTTTCCCCAGGACCAATAAAATTTCCAAGAGAGAGAAAAAAAGATGAAAATAAAAAAATAGAAGCATAGAGTTTTTCTCAAAGAAAAATTGCTACCTAACCATTTCCCCAGATACCAGTGTGACACACATGAACTGACTGATGGAGCAGATGGCCTTGCTGGGACCAAGAGTTTAAACATTTTAAAGGAAATTCTAGTGGCAGAAAACAGAGATGTTAACTGGCATATGTGCCATTGGAAAATTTCCTAGGTATTTTGTTTTACAGAAAAATTTGTTTGCAGGAACTATTTCCTGAACTCAGAGACAACACATCACTAATGAATGACACACAAGGAATATAGTTTATTACTAAGGAGATTATTTGGAGATATTCTTAACAACTGGTCAGTGAGAATCAAATATTAACATATGATTCTTGAAATGCCAGAAGGATCATTTGAGCATTGACCATTTTACAGGTTCACATGAATGATGAGGAAGAGTATGGGAAAAATGCATTTAAATTCTTTGTATATGATCGTGGGGTGAGTACAGTAGAATATATGGAAATATCAAAAACTTTTAGACAGAAAGCCACAGTTTTCTAATCTATGAAATACATATATTAATTCCTATCTTGGAACTACTTGTGGATTAAATGTAAAAACATATCTGTAAGTGGTTCATCATGGGAATGATACGCTGAAACTAGGATGAGACATTTAAAGATGGCTGAATATTGGGAAATTGCTTTCACCCCATTGGGGAACATACCCAAATTAAGGAGACAATTAAGGAGATTTTGGAAATGAGAACAGGGACATAGTCTTTTTGGCTACTGTGATGTGATATACTGCTTTGCTGTGAAGAATAGCCAATAGAAGGTTGCAGAGGTAGGAGAGAAAATAAGAATGAGGACAGTCAAATTGAATGAGTGGGATGAAGTGTTAAAGGTACTGAGAGAGATGAGGAAGCCACTCATGACTTGATGAAGAAGCAAATTGCCTGAACACCAGGTAATCACTATCTGATCTTGACTGAAGAAAAGGATGAATAACAAGCAAAGCTAATTATAGAAGGTGAACTCTTATGATAAGAATTTGCCAAAGCGCATAACGTACCTCCCTGCTTGAAAATATTCACTTGCTGTTCTCAGGATTCATATTTGATTCCTATCACTGGCCACATTTCTTAGCCCCTAGAATATACTAAATAAATGTTCTTAGGTAAAGAATGAATGAATGTCTTAGGTTGGGTTCCCCAGCAGAAGCAGACTCTCAAATAAGGATTCAAGGGCAAGTAGTTTATTTGGAAGGTGATCCCTAGAAGCCCCAGTAGATGAGTGAAGTAAGATTAAAAAAAAGGGGGGAAAGGATTCTGAAAAAGGATATGTTAATGAGCAAGTTACCACTGTGGGCCAATTGGGGCTCATTTCTACTGGCTTTCTCTGAGAGATGATGTGGAACTCCCATTCTTATTGGTCGAGGGCTGCTGCTGAGGGCATCCACTCTCTATTACCTTCCTTCTGAGCATGCTCGTATGGCAGAGAAAGCCCTTGGGCAGAGGTTCCAAGGTGTTTGTAGAAAGACACTGTAGACTGTATAATGGTGATTACTGAGGGACAATGAACAGGGCCCAGGAAGTGTGTGCTCCAGTAAGGGAATGAGTAATGAATGACTTAGAGCTTCCTTCCCTTGGATCTGTAGGTTATTATAGTCTCCGAATGACCAAGAGTGAAATGCCAGGGCCTAAGTAACCATCAAACCATATTAAGGAACATTTTCTTTATCATCATAGTTAACTTCTTGGAGGAAACATATTTTATAGGAAAAGAGACACCAGTAGGGGAAAAGTCACTGATGAGGCATATGTAGAATGGGTGGTAAAGAGTCCTCGAAAATAAATTTGTGACAGCAATGTAGGAAGATTCTGACAATAGCTATCCTATATGATAGGATAAATGTAATTGCATCCTGGAGAAAGTGTGAAGCATGTAAACTTCGTCCCTCCCTCCTCACTCCCCCTCCCCTCCCCTCCCTCTCTCTTTTCCTTCTTTCCTTTGTTCCAAAATAGATATATTCAATAGTTTTCCTCATCTTCCCGTAGGATTTAAGAATTCAGGCGATAGTAATACAAAATAGAATCCTCCAATTTACAGAAAATTTATGTTTGCTCCTTTTCTAATTAGGGTACTTAGAAAAGTTTCTAGGATTTTGAACATTTGACCCAATTCTGTACTAGTCTGACCTTAATAGGAGCCTGAGGCAAGCATAGAAGTCAGCGTTTGGCCCGATATACCCACTCAGAGGGATTAATTGTCAAATATATTTCGTTTACTAGATTGCCAATTTTTAGTGTCCACATCCACTCTTTTCCACAAAAGTTCAAGAGTAGTTATATTTAAACAGGACTACACCCTCAGGAGACATCCCAATTTGTGTTATTAGCCGGTTCAGACTTCGAAGAATTAACAGTTCAGAACTGAGCATTTTATTGCTGCCTGCTTTTTCTTTGTCTCTGTTTGGTAATGTAAAATATGGACAATATCCTGTTATCAAGCTCAGACACCTAACGTTTTATTCACTGGCTATTCGAAAAAAGGTGGGATTTTAAAAATACCTGAATTATGTAGATAATTTTTTATTGTATTTTAATCAGGTAGAGCCTTAGGAAAAATGAAAATATTCCTACGTACTCCTCTGGATGTCACTTGCCTAGGGTGGTTCCAATTTTATGTTTTTCCCCTTTAGTTTTTCTTTTATTTTGATGATTAAAAATAAATATAGTATTTACTCTTTGTCAAAATAACACAATAGACTATTTCTCAATGATTTTTCCTTTTAACCACTTCATCCACTGAACTCTGAATTTAATATGTAATCACTACATTTTTCTATAGATATTTTCCATTTAAATATCTAATTTAAATATTTTTCCATTTTATTCCATTAAATATTTTATATTTAAATATTGTTTAAATATTTTATATTTAAATATTGTTTTGATAAACAAATTTCTTCTATTAAAAAATGAAGTGATCATAATTGCTCACCTTGAATCTCAGATTGGTGAAAAATCATTGTTCTCAATCTTTTTATAGGTTTCTTATAATGACTATTATTAGCACATAAACCTTTGTGGTATCAGTGCCAAAGGGAGATAATACACTCACTAACATTGGTATAATTTATGGTATGTGCTTATAGAACATCTGAAAAAAGCAGCAATGGCTGTGTTCTTAAAAATCAGAACTCAGCCATAATATCATGAAGAAATATTATTCAATGTATAAGAATAATTATTAATACTTTGTGTTATTTTGTACTCCCTTAACTTTTAACTATTAGATCATTAAAAATAATTTTTGAGTGTTTGAAGATCATTGTTCCTTACAAAGAAACGTATAAGATACAGAAACTACAGAAGAGTGTTTTGGTAGAGGATGTGGTTAGAAACTGTAAGAAAAAGATCTGTTAATGCTAAAACATCGCAAACCATTATCTCAATATTTGTTTTTTTTGAAGTGAAATAAATCCTATGAGATCCTAACATCTGTATATACAAAATTCAATAAAACAAACTGAGTATGCTCATATAGAAATATTGGATAGGGAGATGTTTTGTGATAATTACCTTTTTTTAAAGTTCAGAACATTTTAGGGAGCCATTAAAATAAATTTCCATTCTTAATGAAAAGTTGTCCCATTACCCAGTTTGGATCATTTTGAAATTGGAGCCGTAATTGAATGTGGATAATATTTTTTGAATTTTCCATCCTTTATATTTTACAAGTATTTTTTGATAAACAAATACATGTGCCTGATCAAAAATTTAAACTATTCAAAGAAGTTAGTATGATGAAATTAACTTTCTGTCCCCTGTCTCCTTGTCCCATCACTTCCTCCCAGAGGCAACTGATATTACTTTGTGTCTTCCAGTAATATCTATACTTTCACAATAATATAAGTAAAATTTAATGATCTGTTATATAGAAACAGCTATTTATGTATCTTTGGATTAGCATATTACATACACAGTTTGGTGAGTTACTTATTCACTTAGTATCTTAGATATTATTTCATATCAGTAAGTTACAATTCTAACTCAGTTTTTAAATTATTATATAGTATTACATTAGGAAGATATGATTTATTTTGTGCGTTGGATGCCCTATTGTCAGACATTTAAGTCATTTCCATTCTTCTCACCAATGAACATTTATAGCAATCAACATTTTTTTCAAATGTCTTTGTACACAGATAGATGTATTTCAATAGAAAAAATTCCTAAACGTAGAGCTACTGTTTTTAATTTTTATAGATATTAATTTCAGTAGTAATTGACCAAGTTCCCTTCATATAGTTTTTTATCAAATGATATTTTAAATGGGAAAGGTAATTACAAGCCTATTATTTTGGCTCTCAAAATTAAACGTCTATGCCACCCATTTGTCACCTGGCCAAGGTGACTTTATATTTATTTCTCTAAAATAGATGTAAAAATTCCTAACAGCTGCTATAATGTCTTCCATATTTTGCTGTTCCCACTGCTAAGTAATAAGGCCCATTGAAAACTCCTCCAAGTAGTAATCAATACATTCATCATCTCAGTATTGTTTTAGTGTCCATTTGCTCTTAATATTAGTAAGTTACTGCAAAATCCTACATTTGAAGAGAATTGGAAAATGAAGACATAATATAAGTAGTCGTGTTTTACATGGTGTCACATGCGTTGTTGCTTTTATATTATTATTTATTAATTTTTTTAAAGACTATATCTGTGCATTGACTCACAAGGAACAGAAAGATCTTTTTCCTTCATCAGTCTCTTGGGCACAGCAGGTCCTGAGTGCCTTGCTCTAGGATTTGCAACAGGTGTTCCAAACATCAAAATAAAAATAGGAGGAGGAAATCCCCATCCTATGATACATGGGGGCTGATAACCTTCTTTGCAAATAGGAAGATGAAATTTCTACCCAAAACCCCTCTTTGCCTGCACTAGACAGTTGTAAGTATAGCACCGAAATAACACTGAAGACACGACAGGATCCCGTGGGGAGGTGTCTCTACCATCTGAACTGTAGACTGGACAGGCAAGTAAGTGCAGTAATACCCTCAGATGTCATGAAAGAAACGAAAAAGGATCGAGTTTCACCAATTGTTTGTACTCAAATATATTTTCTCAGCTGCAGATCCTCAGCTCTTTTATTGAGTGGAAAGTTTTGAGTTGAAGAGTTTCAAGAAGAATCATGGTGCATTTTTTTAATGTCTCAGGAAACACTTTTTATGGTAACTAAGTCTATGAAAAAACTCACTTTTTTAGACATTCATAAAATATTCTTTTCTTTATGTAATATTTTACACAAGAACACTTTAGATTTGTTATGTGACTATTTTAACAAATATTAGATTTGTATCAACCAGCTACATGCTGCATTTTGTGAATCACGATCTATTTTTTTTAAAGATGGCCTATTTTGAGCCATTGTAGAGATATATTACGTTTTTTGTGACCAAAAAAAAAAAAAAAACCAACAAAAAAACTTAAACAACTATCAGAAATATATCTTATTTTAGTGTTTTGTTTCAGTGTGAATTATCATCACTGTATTTGTTTAATGTAGCATTCAGTGCAGTTTTCAATAAAAAAATACAGATTTTTGTTAAAAAAACAAAAATATTGAAGATCGTTACTTGAATAGCTTTGATTCTTTTTACTTTTATTATTTATTTTTTGGTTATCTATGCCTCTTAGAGATGTGGATTAATTTTTCTTCTCTAGGATTTATTTGCCATTTCAGTTTGTATTGTTACCATTCTCTCTAACACAGACATTAAAAAACATATCCCCCATCAGAATTGTATTATAATTTGAGTACAAGGAGATAGACAGATGGGCAAATGACGAGTACTGTGAAAAAAACCTAAAAATATAAATGCAGCTTTGTTTGCAATGACAACTAACGCAACTAATTTAAATATGAAGTTTCAGTTAATGCAATAAGCTAAAACATCATTAAAAATGATTTTAAAAAATCAAATCTCACCTCGTGTGGAAGCAGACTATACTCTTAGACTTTGAAGATCAGTCTTACGGGTTCATATTATTTAGTGATGATTAGGACAAGGTGTCATTTTGTGACACTCCAGGGCAAGTAGCCTCAGGGTGCCAGGATATGGCACACTGGCTCAGTAATGTGAAATCATTCTAAATGGCACCTCTGAACTACGCTGGAAAGTTAGCTTTCTAATGAGAACTTAGCTACTGAAGAAGCACTTGGCTAAGTAACAACAGATAGATATCTGCCATTGCAAAGAAGAATTTCTTTTTTTCTGCCAGCATTTAAAACGAAACCGCTTACATTTAGGAAATTAACAATGTAAGTAAAAATGGGGGGGTGAGGCAGTCGGAAATGTGTGATTAAAAGAATCATTTAGCTATAACGGCCATGCCGGATGTGCATAATATTTAGAAAAAGAATTGAGTGTGATACACAGAATTGAGGAAATTAATTTTTGATATAGGTGTGTCAGAATCAGCTCTGTGATACACTGGCAGTTTAAAAGTGAAGAGAGGGCTATCAGATTCTGCTCTAAAACCAATATAAAAGGACTCGGTCTCAATCACAGTTTCTCTCCAGCTTGCAGAGTGCCTATAAAACAATGACCACTTACTCAACAAAAGTACCAAATACAGGCACAAAAACTGCTCAAACACTTCCGGAAACATTTTTTGAAGTTTAGGAGATATAAAGAACAAGACTAATAAGGTCCCTACTTTCATCAAATTACACCCTGGTTGGGAGGCATACAATAATCGAACAAGCATATATATTCGTAATGTAATTTCAGATAGTTTTAAGTTCTATGGAGAAAATAAAACAGAGTGCTGTGACAGAATATACCTGGTGTGTGGGTACTGTGGAGAGGGCCAACATCCCTCAGGGAAGGCATTCCAGATAAGGATACATTCATGCCAAAGGCTGAATGATGAGAAGGAATCAGCTGCATGAAGATCTGGAGGAAGGGCATCCCATATAGAGAAACAACAATTGCAAAGTCGTTGCTATGGAAATGTTCAAACAGAACCACGCAAGCCAGCATGGCAAGGGCAGGAGGGGCAGTGTGGGAGAAGATGAAGTCAGAGAGATGGTGAGGAGGCCTGACTACACTTGGCCTGGAAGTAATGGCAGAAGAGATTTCTGTTCTAAGGGGAACAGGAGACCATTGGAGAGTTTCAAGCAGAGGAGTGAAATAACATGCATTATTAAAATGATCACAGTTTCTGGAATTAAGAAATTACCTGGTACAGAGCTGGATAAAGATTAAATTGCATAGGGATAAACTTGGAAGTGGCAGACCAATGAGCGGTTATTGCAGTAGCCAGACATTTGACGATTGTGGTAGGATTCAGGTGGTCTTAGTAGAGATGGTAAAGTGATTAGATTCAGGATACCTTTTGGGAGCAGAGCTTACTTGCTAAGAGTTTGGATACTGGGAATGAGGGGAAGAGATGAATCAAATATCACTTCCAGGATTATGTCTTGAGCCCCTGGCTAGATGGAAGCACATTTACTGAGAGAAGACTGGGGGAGATCAATTTAAATGGGAGAATATTCGAAGTTCTGTTTTACACATGGTGAGTTAACAATGCCTATTAGAGGGCTATGTGGATCTTGACGCAAGTCTATCTGCAGTCTCAGCAAACTCGAGAGTTCTGTGGGTCATCAGCATTGCTCTCTTGTTCTTGCTGTCCTGTGTCTTCCTAGACTGAGGGAACAATGGGAAAAAGTTCACTTATTTATTCCCTCCACAAATATCTATTGAACATCTGTGCCATAAACCTTCAGGTCAGGCGCTGTTCTAGCAGGTGTGGACAGGGCAATCAGCAAGATGGAGCTGTATTTTTGTATTAGACTTTTTCCCTTTCAGGTTTAGTTTCAAGAGTGTGGGTGAAAACGGATGACTCATTTCCGTTCTTTCCTTGCGAGCACAAGGCTGGCCGTCAGTTCAGTGTCTGTTGCATCACACTTCTCTGGCATTCAGTAGAAACGCTCAGAAGCAGACTCGGCCTGAATGCACAATGTCACCTGCCAAAGTCCATTAGTAAAGAATACACAGTGAATGGTACTGTGTAATATATATTTCCTCCCACGTATTCCTCCTGTCTTTTCATTCTTCTACCGTTTATTATTTTAGAGTCTTTAGAGTCTTAGAGTAAAATAAACGTCTTTGAGCTTGTGATGATTAATAGAAATTATTATATATAGAACTAATCTGGTTTAAGTCTACCAAAGAATCACCAAAATATTTCTGAGTAACTGGTTATTGCAGCCTTCTTGGGATTTCGTTAGTGGCAAATTGAGGTTTCTGAAACTGAGAAATTACCTGGTGCTTTTCAACACTGATATGATAGTTTCTGATGCCACTTGCTTAATGAAGGAGTAGTTTTTGTTTTTCTTCTAGAGGATTTTAAAGCAAAGAGAGAGGCAGGGATAAAAATAACTTCTCACTGGTGCTTTGAACTAATTGTGGTCCTAATTAAACTTCAGGTGAACCAAACTTGAGACCATAAAATACAGTCAGCTTCACTTTATATTCTGCACCCCCCAGGCTTCCTTAAAACTGGCTCCTCCAGTTTCCATCTGAATGATGCTATCATCAGAGCCGGTTGTGCCAAACTGAGATTATTGTGTGCTATAGTCATGGTCTGGTTTCCTGTCTGGTGAAGACGTGTTTCATGGTCGTTAATAGCACTGGCCTTAGTCAATGAGACTAGGATTTGAATTCTGGCACTGCCATTCACTGGCTGGATGACCTCAGGCCAGACTCTGATTCTCTGTGGACCTCAATTTCCTCATCCATGTTTATGGGTGAGACTTAAATGAGCTCATGTAGGTAAAGCACCAAGCACAGGGCCTGACACGGGGTAGGTGTTTGTTTATACATCCCCAAGATATTTGAGTGCCAGTCACTATTGTAGGCTCTGGGATAAAGCAGAGACAAATTAGGCAAAGTCCTTGCCTTCATGGGTCTTAACATCTAGGCGCTCTGCAACCTTGATTCCCCTTTTTATCATTTGCTCTCATTCTAGAAATGGCTCTGGGAAAAATACTAATAGATGCAAAAATGGGCATTTTATCATGGTCTCCCCTGTGTGTGTGTTGTGGCCAGAGTCTGCGTGGCCCACCTCAAGCTCCATCCATGCACCCCCAAGGCTGTCCTTTCACGCAGGACCTCTACCACGGGCCTTCCCTGTCCCACTCCATCAACACTCACCTGCTATTCTGTATCTTGTTACCTCCCTTCTCAGTCACATGAGGCAACTGATAAAGAGTTTCTCATAATTGACATAGACCTAATATGACTCTATTGAGGGTTCTGCTTAGTTCTCCAAAAATGAATTTCTAGAAGTAGGATGGTGTAATTTGTGGCATATGTGAGACTGTAGAAAGCTATGGAGAAGCAGCCTTGTCTGTTCACATTGAACCTAGGCTGTAAAATGACTTTCTTCCTCTCTTCTCTCACTTTCCCCATGCTTTTCCACTTTTGTCCCCTTCTCTTATGTTCATGTTATTCACTTTACACAAAATATATTCTGAAGTCAGTTTAAATGTCATGTCCTCCTCTGACCTTTCCATTTGAAAGAAGTCTCCCTCCTCTGTATCTCTCTGGCCAGTCTTCCCAGTATTGTCCATTTACTTGTTATTTCTTCCTGACTTCTCTCCAACCACAAACTTCATCAGGACACATGTGAATGTTTGGGGGATAAAATCCAAGGTGGTGGCTGAGAGCTAAAGCCAGGTCAGGGCCTTTCAGAGGTTGAGCAAAGCTCTTTCCTTCCCTCTCTCCATCTCTCTGAGCTGCCTTCGTTTCTTTCCTTAGAATGTATTGTAAAAAAGGCTAAAGCAAAGTTTAAATATTATCATGTAAGAAATAATAGTTTTAATACATAAATTATAATGTAATAATTCTATTTACAAAAGTATTGGGGGTTTTGTCAAAAAGTAATTTGTGAGGGGTGCTTGGGTAACTCCATTGGTTAAGCATTTGACTGTTGATTTTGCTCAGGTCATGATCTCAGGGTTGTGAGGTGGCGCCCCATATCAGGCTCCACGCTGGGTGTAGAGCCTGCTTGAGATTCTCCCTCT
The DNA here is from genome assembly GCF_024610735.1 of Ursus americanus. Lineage (NCBI taxonomy): Eukaryota > Metazoa > Chordata > Mammalia > Carnivora > Ursidae > Ursus > Ursus americanus. Next base: position 21,775,514 of record NC_142131.1, read on the forward strand.
CCCCCTCCCCCCCCCACTCATTCAAACTCTCTCTAAAAATAAATCAAGTTTATTTTGAGGTCTTACTGAGTGAGACCCAGGGTGAGTGACTTTTCAGCTCCCCCATAACACATACCATGTGTAAGCAATGGTGTCAGTGTCGATAAAATCAGTAACCAAAACATTAGTTGGATGAAAATGAGGGAGATCACAGAGGATAGAAAGAAACGGGGATAGAATTTTGATGAGGGACTGAGACAGTTTTGGGGAATGGCGTGAGTATTAGCTAAGGAGCTTGGGCAATAAGCTTTACTGCTTTGTGACTTCTCAGAGTCAGGGATGAAAAGACCCAAGAGATCTAGAAACTAGGTCTCTCTGTAGGAGATAGGATTTTCATAGTGTTGGAGGAACAGTAGCAAGGGAGAATCCTGATAAAGACAAAGAGAAGAGATTTAAGAACTTAGCATCTTTGGTGGACATACTTTGGAACTCTCTGCCCTAACCCCTTTCTTTGAGACCTGTCTCTATGTAGCACTGGTACTGGACAGCCCAAGTATCTGGTGACCCCCTTACCAGAAAGCTGGTCTGCAAAGAAAAGGAAGAAAGAAGACAGAGGAATTGTGCAGAGAGAAGCAGAAACTAGAAGCTATGTGAATCCTGAGAGAGAAAATGAGTTGTCTTAGTTCTTTCACTTCAGTTCCCATGAACCCTGCTGGTACTTTGCCAGGGATTCCATGGATCTATACCATTATTTAAAGCTTCCTTGCTTTATATAGCCTACAAGCGAATTACTGCTTTTTGCAATGAGAAGAGTCCTAATTAGAACAATATCTGATATGTTGTTGAGAGCTGGTTCTTTCTTGTGGTCCCAGGAACTTAAGCTCTTAGTCATAGATACAGCAAGAACTGTGTCTGTTTCTTTACCACAGTTAAGATAGTTGGAGTTAGTTTTCCATCTTCTGTAGGGTGGAATGTTTGGTCATTTTTCATATATTTGGGTTGGAGCTAAGGAAAGGCAGAAGGAGACAGTTTTTAATGAAGCCTGGATATAGACTGAACAGTGTAGTGTTTAAGGCAAAGGCTAAGCTGCTGAAACAAAGAGACCCTTCAAATACAGTAGCTTAAATAAGATTAAGGTTTCTCTCTCTCTTTTTTATAGTCATAGTAATAGCTGAGGTGTTTTACTTAAGGTCAGTTGTGTCAGTTGTCCTTTTCCTTATTTATATGGTGACCAGTAACATGATTATGTCCCAAACTGTAGGAATGGAGAAAGGGCACCAACGGTTTAAGGCCAAAAAACTGGATTTGCCACATACTACTTAGAGTCATATCTCATTGGCCAAAACTCAGTCATGTGACCATAGGTAGCTGCGAGGGACGCTGACTAAAGTACTCTCTAGCTTTGTGACCACATATCCGGCTCAATAACTTTTGGTATTCTATCATTAAGAGGATAAGAAGGAAATAACTTGTGGTTTCAGAGGCTCATTAGGAGAATTTGTAGCGAGCCCAGTTGGAGCGTCCCCTCCTGAAGGATTAACGTGGTTTGTGTTCTCCTCTCCCTCTAGTATTGACCACATTTGAGGTTTTATTCATTTACGTGCTGACAATCTTAATTCACTCATTAATTTTATTCTTTATGCGTGTCATTTGTTTTTGTTGTTGGACATTTTGTATATCTGATTCACTAAAAGGCAATCAAAAGTTCAAATTCAATGTTATTTTACTTGTATATGACTATTAAGAGTTTTATAGGGTTTTGGAGAGATTTCAACAATTCTTTTTTTTTTTTAAAAAGAAAGGCCAGGTACCGCTGATCTAGCCCTCTGGATACACTAGCAAGGAAAGTGTGTTTCGCTCTGATAAGCCTCTGGGGATCAGAAATTGCTATTTCAAAGCAGAAAGAAATGCCAGCTAGTGGCTGCAGGTGGGGGATAAGTGTGGAATATGAGAGACATACTTTTATAACTTATTTAATTCTTCAAAAATAGTTCCGTGATAACTCTGCGGGGGTCGTGGGAGGGCAGCATCTATCAAGCACAATAAAGGCAATCAAACCCTGCAAAGCATAGGAAGGGCATAAAAACACAGAATTGAAAAAACTGGAGGTTTTCATTCTTTTATAAGCATGTCTTTTATAAGTGTGTCCAAATAATACCTTAATAGGACATTAAAAATAACCTAACTTTAAATATGTGCACTGGTGATGGGTAGTAAGGAGGGCACGTATTGCATGGTGCACTGGGTGTTATACGCAACTAGTGAATCATCGAACTTTACATCAAAAACCAGGGATGTACTGTATGGTGACTAACATAATATAATAAAAAATATTATAATAAAAATAAATAAATAAGTAAGTGCAAAAATCCTATATTTTTCCGCGCTTATTTTTTCTAGATTGGGTTTAGGGATAAGGAGTAGAAAAATCAAAGTACTCTGCTATGATCCCTGCTTTTCAGGACTGGGTGTGGCAAGGTTATGGGCCCTTCTCTGGCCTCAAATCAGACATGACTTGCTTTAAATAGATCTCTTTAAAGATTGCATGTGAGATCACGCAGTCAAGATTCCTGGGAGAGACTGGAGATAGTGGTGCCGCCAGGGAAAAGAATGGGGAACTGCTGTAGTTACACACTATCCTTTATGCTTCACCGCACACCTGAAAATTGGCTTCTTAGCATCTCTCCAGATTCCATGGTCCGCCGCCTGCCCTAATATTCACTACTTTCCTGACCTCCTCGTCTTATTTCTAATATGCAGTTCTGAACTACGACTTTATCTTTTGGCACAGGTACTTAGAAAATGTCTCCTCTGTAGGATGCTTCGTTAGTTCTGGGCTCTACCTTGTGACCCGTTGCATCGGAATTTCTCCTAGGGCTGACCCACTCACCGGCCTAACTTATTTTCTGCCCCAGCCTTGCCTAGGTTTTCTGAGCCTGGTTTTCATCATCTTTTTTAAAAACTGTTGCTCTTTTTATCAACTGTTGGTTCAAGTTCATCTAACAGTACCAGTGATCAGACACTCATTTTACTTGTGGGGGACAGATCTGAAAATGGTACAGGAAGTTGGAGAAGATTATTGGGAATTTAAGGTAAGGAAACAGGGTGGAGGTAGATTCCGAGTAAAGCCGTAAAGGGTGAGGCGGGTCCAAGGTGGAATGGCACCTTTCTGACATCACGGAGTGAAAGCAGATGAACCTTCTGGTGACTCACGGGAAACAGCGCTGGGTGAGGTGGAAATATTCGGCAGCATGCGTTGAGCTGCCCGACGTCTGAACCTTCCTTCTAATCTCCAGATACCTGTGTGCTTTTCCTGTTTCCAATTTTGAATACCTCCTGGGATGACAGCTTTTGACCTTCTTTGTTGACAGGCTTTCGGGGTATTAAGAATGATCAACAGCTTTTAATATACAAGTCTGTTCTTCAGACGATAGCCTGCATCCACCTTTTGCTCTTAAAATACTTAACGTTGACCCGGTGTCCCTCTGTGTTTCATTTTTGTTTAGTCCTAAGTAGGACTTACTAGGTAAAAAGGATGGGGAAGAAGACCTTCTTTCAGTAGAGAAGTCAGAGACAAGCCACCACTAACCTCTATGGGATTTGGAGTCTTGTTGAATAAAGCGAAACACCGAGAAAATAAAATCTATACGTGTGTGAGGCCACAGAGGCAGGGTACGAAATATGAATTGTATTAGAGCATGTGGTTTTAGCATGTAACACCTCTTCCTTTTGAATACTGTGATTCAATTATTAACTACATTCTGTCCTTTAGAAAGATATCACATTGAATATTTTAGAGTACAATGTGCCTGGTTTAGTCACAGAAGAGCACGAATATGGCACTCTCTAGAAGCTTAGTTTTTCCAAATGCTCAACACATGGACCCTAAGAGCCAGTTGCATATTTATTTTTCATGTTACATTTGCTGATGGAAGTTATATCTGGAGTTAAAAATTACTTGGCAGATCATAAGATTCTTTTTAGACTAAAATTTGACAATGTCCTTTTAGCATATAATATAAGGCTCACTATGTGTGGAGATGTGGGAACGGAAAATGCCTTTCGGCAAAAACACTGACACCTGGGAGGCTTCTGTCAACTTCCAACAAAAGCATTTGAAAAAACTGTAGATCAGATGCTGCGCAAATGTGTTTCTATCTAGCATACACCATCAAGCACACCGTATCCTGTTATTTTGATACACGTAGAAAAATAATTTTAATATCCATTTTTAGAATTTTTCTGCATGACTCCTCATAAAAAGAAATTTCTCTGAGAACCTCTTATAATTATTGTTTATTAAAAGAGCACAAGCTCAGCTCTGAGCACTCCTAGCTCATATTGCTAGCCTCCTTTCAAGCCCTAGTGCACTTTATGCCTCACTGACGATACTTGTCATTTTCAGCTTGCTTTTCCTTTTTGCGTCCTCTCTCCTATTTGACTGTGAACTCCTGGAAGACAGGTTCCATGTTTATTTCACCCCTTCCCTGTATAATGTCCTGCTTAAAGTTGGCACTCAAGGGAACAAACTGTGTTGTGACACTACACTTTTTCATTTTGTACTGTAAGCTCCTTGAGCTTTGAAGAGACGATCTCATTCATAACCCCATGCACCTATAACATTCCTTAGTCTGCAAAAGAACTCGATAAATGATTGTGCCATATATCAATGGGAACAGTATGCAAATGCTACATTTTATCTTATATACCTGTTTGTCTCAGTGCTTTCCGGAAAAGAAGAGCTGCATTCAACCAAACCACAGGAATCACACAGAATGGTCCCACTGGTCTTTAACTCCAACAGGTAGCTGTATAATGTTGCTAACAGATCATAACGCACCAGAGAAAGATCTGGGACAGGTGTGAAATTTATATGGAGACACAGGGGTAGATTCTAAAGAGTAATTTTACTGTATCTGGTTTTCACATTCAGGTTTGGGAGGCAAGTATGATATAAATAAGTTAATTAATATTCTTAACTACAACTATCAAAATTCATTTGAAGCCTCTTTGCCATTGGTATCCAGGGCAGATGGAAAAGAGTTATTTAAAGGCAATCTTTTTGTGATATTATGGGAACTGTATCAAGTGAGTTGAGTTTGCCAAATGCCACACAGTTGAATTCACAGATGAATGTGACAATCATACCAATGAGTTATTACTGATGACCTTCTAGAAATTATAGTTCAAATGGTCAAATATGGCGGGAAATAGCAGAAAAGGTTGCAAAAAGAAGGACAAAAGTAAAAAACTAACCAAAAAGTTTGATAATATAGAAGAGGCTGTTTGGAATAAACAAGGCAATACAATTTTTAGTTTTGAGTTTGATCAAAATCTTTGCAAGGATCTTATCACAACTTATTGTGCATTACACAAACCTGTCCTGATTTATGGGCAATTGATTTTTTGGGCCTGTGTTAGAGGTAGAATTAGTAGTCATGTAAGAGTTTCTAGTCACCTCTGTTGATGTTAGGAAGATAAAACACATAATCCTATCTGGTATACACAGAGAGGCTAATTTTAAAAAACAAGGAGGTGGCTTTTAGAAAATGAGTAACAGAAGCAAGACCTTTATGTTAAAGTAAACTATGTTTGGTATAAAAGGAAAAGAAGTTTTTAGAAACAGACACATGACAAGAAGACAGTATCATAAATCATCCTAAAACTGCAAAAGGAAATTATTTTGCTTAATTTGTTTTGAAATTAGCCAAATTTATTTCACATTTGGGGATGGGGAGGTGAGAAGTTAATTTTTAGAATCTCTTTTATAACTATCATAGGTGATTGTTCAGCTCATTACCCTAGGAAGAAATAGCTCTTTCAAGTTCAGTGTGAATTTTGACAAAAGATATCTTATTCTTGAGCAATTATATTAAGATTGTCAAAATGGGTGTGAGGTCTAAGCAGGCCTGAAGTGGTGACATCCTAACACATCACCAGAGAGTGGCATACTGCGTGTAGTGAGCAGTCAAGGTGCCGACAGTTTGCGATGGGCAAGGGAAGAGAGAGAGGGTGGAAGTAGTTTTGAATCCATTTCCCCTATCAGTGTTACCATTTCATAATGTCTAAATTCTAATCTGGAATTATTTGTGATAAGTTTCTCTCCCTTTATTCTCTTCTTTTTCCCAGTCCTATAAATGTGTGACAAAAAGTGTGAGTACTATTTTTGTATCTCTGATGCTTAGTAATGATGAACTACTAATTCAATTAATTCTGTATGTTATTTCGAATTTCTGCTTCCCCAGAAGACCAGGCCTGGGTCCCAGGGCTGTGAAATCCATCTATTGATAATGTTTCTCAGGGGATTCTGAGCTCCAGCCAGGATTTTAAATCCTAAAGTGTGTCCTTCTCTTCTACCCCTTCCTGCCTCATTCAGGAAGCACAGTGATCTTTCCTCTTAGATGAATTAATTTCAATAACGATGTAAATAATTTATGACCTCTTCTACTTTATATTTGCATTTTTAAAAATATATTTATTCATTTGAGAGAGAGAGAGAGAATGATAGTGCACACATGAGCAAGGGAGGGGTGGAGGAAGTGGGAGAGAGAACCTCAAATACAATTCCCTCTGAGTCGGAAGCCCAACATGGTGCTCTAGCCCATGACCCTGAGATCATGACCTGAGCTGAAATCAAGAGTTGGACGCTTAACGGACTGAGCCACCCAGATGCCCCTTTTATATTTGCATTTTAAGGTGAGCTTCAATGTGTCAAAATAGAGCATTAGTTCTCTTTTGAGATCCTACCACTTCCAGAATTATCTAAGAATCCAATTAGGGTGGTTACTCAATCCAAGAGGGTCAGTCCACTTCCCAAAGCCAGTTGGCAAGAATACTGGGGAGTCGAATCTGCTCTCCCCCGCATGTGCCTCTAGCACTCATACAGTATTGGATGGACACTCACACTCATGCCTGTGGTGGCGAGATCCTTGCCAAGCCTGAGTCCCACAGCTCCCTTTATTTCACACATGCTCTTGTTTGCCAAAACAACACTGGTCCTGAGGTCTTCTGAACCTAGATTAATCTGTGTGTGTGTGTGTGTGTGTGTGTGTGAGAGAGAGAGAGAGAGAGAGACAGACAGACAGACATAGAGAGAGAGAGACAGAGAGAGAGACAGAGAGAGAGGGAGAGTGCACACCAGAATCAGCCCTCTCTCAAAAATCTGTAGATCCTCACGATAAGTTTATCACTTCAGCTCAAACTGCCCTTTCCTCAGGATGAGTGGGTGTTCTCACTGGCTTGCACAGGAGCTCCCAAACTTTAATTTGAATTAAAATCGCCTGACGGACTTATTAAAACACAGATTGCTGGGCCCCAACCTCTGAGTTTTTTACTCAATAGGCGTTACGGACTGAAGTGTGTCTCCCCAAAATGTACATGTTGACACCCTAACTCCAGTACCTTAGAATGGACTATATTTGGAGCTAGGGCATTTAAAGAGGTAATTAAGATCAAATGAGGGTCATGAAGGTGGAGCCCTAATTCAACATGATTGATTTTTTTTTTTTTCCTAAGAAGAGGAAGACGCTCACATAGGCAAAGCTATGTGAAGATACAGCAGGAAGGTGGTCATCTACAAGTCAGAGAGAGAGAGAGACCTCAGGAGAAGCCCAATTTGTGGATACCCTAATCTGAAATGGCAGTCTGGAACACGAATACAGTAGGTTTGGGATGGGCTCAAGAATTCCTCTCTGACAAGTCCCCAGAGGCCGCTGATGCTGCTGGACAACGCTTTGTGCACCACCGGGCTTGCACATCTTTGGCTTGCCTTGAGAAACTCTAATAAAGTAATATTAATACAGTACTTCCTGTCCTGAGTCAAACTGAGTGAACTATGCTTCTTAGTTCTCCCTGCTCCCCTGCCCCCTTCTTTCTAAGGTTCTTGGTTTCTCTCCAAAAATCCCAAATCTGAATTGAGAAAACAGCAACAACAAAAAAACCCTTACTAGTTAAAAAAAAAAAAAGGGGGCAAAAATAAAACAGAACGGGCGCCTGGGTGGCTCAGTCGTTCGTTAAGTGTTTGCCTTCGGCTCAGGGCGCGATCCTGGGATTCTGGGATCGAGCCCCTCGTCAGGCTCCTCCCCTGGGAGCCTGCTTCTTCCTCTCCCACTCCCCCTGCTTGTGTTCCCTCTCTCGCTGGCTGTCTTTCTCTGTCAAATAAATAAATAAAATCTTAAAAAAAAAAGAGACAAAAACGGAAGGATTTGCTGACTTAGTGCAGGGGTCGAGTAGGGAGTGGGAAGAACATTAGACTGGGAAGCTGGAGAGTTAGAAGTCTGAAAACCTTGGTTGTGTCTGGATTCTGCCCGAAGCTATCTACAGGACTGGGATAAACTTAAGAATGAAGGTTTCCAGGGCACCTGGGTGGCTCAGCCGGTTAAGCGTCTGCCTTCAGCTCAGGTCATGATCTCAGGGTCCTGGGATCGAGTCCTGCCTTGGGCTCCCTGCTTAGCAGGGAACTTGCTTCTCCCTCTTCCCCAACCCCTGCTTGTGCTCTCTCTCTCTCTCTCTTAAATAATTAAATAAAATCTTAAAAAAAAAAAGAGAGAATGAAGGTTTCCATTTGTACAAAAATGGCATTCAGTTAAATGGGCTTTCAGTTTCCATACAGTTCCATTATTTTGTAATGTATCCAGTAGATGTTAATGAAATCCTGAGGAATGCTGCTGGAGAGTACTGAATATTTTTAACCCTTTCCCAAATCAGTGAAAGACCAGTGATAGTAGTAATAATAATGAATATGGGGATTTCCAAAGGGGCACCTGGGAAGAGGGGCTCTCCTCCTCCCCATCGGGCTTCTAAACTTGTTGAGAAATAAACAAATGAGAGAAGTAGAGGGTAAGTATCACCTTGATTATAAGTGGAAGCCACACTGGAAGATCTTCCCCACCAACTGTGACAATGCTGAATGGGGACAGGCTTCCTACGTAAGATTTAAGGCACAGAGAAGCAGAACGTCTCTTTGCTCTCTGTGATTTTGGTGGCGATGCTTGCTCCTTAGAGCTGAGTGTTAACAGGTATTCGTTCCAAATGTACTAATCAGAGAAGTTTCTCCCCAGAGACAGAGCAGAGTAACTAGAACACGGAGAGAGGCCAGGGCAGGTCTCTAGACCTGGAAAAAACCATCTGTGATGGAGAGATAAGCTCTATCTCCTACACTCCTTATCATCCCATGAAACTGATGAGGTTCACAAAGGTGAACCACTTACCCAAGGTCACACCGCTGAGAAGGGCAGAGGTGGCCTGGAGCCCAGCTCTGCTGATTCCAGATTGCCTCCAGAATCGGCATTTCTAATTCCTTGGCCAAAGTTTTCTCTGTGGAGATGGAACCTGGCGGTGTGCAGGCAAATTTTCATGCTGATAAATGGGGAAAGCTAGACCCAGGTTAAAAGCCTGGGCTTAACTGAGATGATCAACCATCATAGCAGCCATTTTCCCTGGGTATCTGCTCATCTGATTTTAAAGGAAGAAATATATTCCCTACTTTTCTGATTCTTGACCTTATTCCATTGTGCTAGGCTGGGGGATGCTTCAGATTTTCTTGGTATTTTCCTGTTACCAAAGAGCTGGAGTCGTCTTTGGTTTTTCACAAATACAAGGCTATTATAGCACTTTTTAAAAACTCTGAGTAACTGGGCCGAACAAGCATATTGTTTCCCAGCATTCTTCTTTCTAGTTAAAATATATCCCACACTCTTGAGAGTGTGGGGAAGACTACTGCCCTTTAAATCTCTCCAGAACTTTTGATTTTAAAACCTAGATGGAAAAAGAAGCTTATGAAAGTAAAATTCATATTCTATTCATATTCATACACACACAAAAATACTAGTAACAACAGATGTCTCTGCTTGCATGAACAGATTTATCCTAAATCTGGATACAATGAACTCCTTTTATTTCCTTAGAAAAGCAGATCTTTGGCCACATTTGGTGGAATATTTCTCTCTTGTGAGTTGACAAATTTATTTTCAGCCTATATTTTGATTATGTGAAATGATGGAGACTGGGTTCTTCATCATCTTTTCTTCCGGTATCATTTGTACATGATATTCACTAGTGTCTAGCACCAGGCTGACATACAGTCCGATTCATTTGGTTATTCTTTCATTGATCCTAACTTGGTTCTTTAAAAAATGTAATGTTTTAATATTTCCATCACCAAATATTTAGAGAACTTCAGGTTTCAAGACATTCAGAGATTGTTATGGTAAGCGTTACTGTTAGGTTAATTAGCTTACTAATCATACAGTAGATGATAACAGATTTTTTTCATCTTCTCTCTAACCGTATACCTGTCAATACACCACTGGTGTAAGAATGGGGTAGATGAGGAAACATTGCATTATTATATGGAGAACACTTGATCTTTGACATAGTCATACATCTTACATGCTTCCATCAAGTGAAGTTCAGGTATAATTTTCCAGAGAAATGTTGGAAATAGCTGGCATTTTCTGTTCTATATGCTATGTTAATTTGCTTCCACATTCTATCGCACAATTTAAAAAAGGGCAATACTTTATATAAAAGTTGAAGCGAGTACTGGGTTATTGGATTATCAGCTGTACTAGTTTGCCCCAGTCATTGCTAATCCTTTCCTCTTACTGGGATAGTCGGTCTGGGCTTTTCTTTCTTTCTTCTCTTTTTCTGTTTTGCCTTTCCAAAACTTTACTCAGTTGTTTAATTTTTAAGATGTTTCCATATTCTGTTTTCAGTGATATACCATTTTTCATATACCATTTCAGTTCTAAACTTTAACAATTCTACTCCAACTGAATAAAGCTGGTTTTCAGTTTAAGCTTTTTGGTATTCTGACATGTACTTATGTGGCTACTGGAAGTTAACTTATGGAAGTTGATTCATTTTGATAAACTTAATACATGAAATGGAGTCACTGGTTCATTTATTTGACATACAGTTATTCAGTACCTACTGTGTACAAAGGCACTATTGTAACTGCCACAGGAAATACAGCAATGTGGTCATTAATCATAAATCTCTAGGAGGTCAAAGACTATGTCTCTAGGAGGTCAAAGACTATGTCTAGGACCATATCCCAGTTGTGTCCTCAATACTTGCCATGATGCTTGGCATGTGGTAGGTACTTAAGAAATAATAACCTGAACAAATGAATATCTGATATACCTTAATCTAATTTATCACTTAGTCCTCCATAAAAGTCTTTATTAATTTTTTTTATTTTTGTCATTTGTATTGTATTCTCCAAAAATTTCTAAAGGGAAAATGCTTCCCAAATTATGTATTGATTTAACTAACTTTTGGTTGATAAGTAGATCATAAAGATAATAAGACTATACTGTATAAAATTTATAGTGCCTAAAGTCATTAACAACTGCATGACAATATTATATGTGACAAAAGACCATTTCCATACAGTTCTAATTTCTCATTAATAACTTACTTTTTAAAAAAACTCACCACTTTTAAAAATAATGCAAGTTGGTGCAGCCACTCTGGAAAACAGAATGGAGGTTCCTCAAGAAGTTAAAAATAGAGCTACCCTATGACCCAGCAATTGCACTACTTGGTATTTATCCCAAAGATACAAATGTAGTGATCCAAAGGGGTACCCGCACCCCAATGTTCATAGCAGCAATGTTCACAATAGCCAAACTGTGGAAGGAGCCAAGGAGTCCATTGACAGATGAATTGATGAAGAAGATGTGGTATATACCCCCCCCCCACACACACACACTGGAATATTGCTCAGCCATCAAAAAGGATGAAACCTTAACCATTTACTTTGATGTGGATGGAACCGGAGGGTATAATGCTGAGAGAAATAAGCCAAACAGAAAAGGACAATTATCTGTGATTTCACTCATATGTGGAATATAAGAAACAGCACAGAGGATCATAGAGGAAGGGAGAGAAAATTGAATGGGAAGAAATTAGAGAGAGAGAGAGAGACAAAACATGAGAGACTTAACTATAGGAAACAAACTGAGGGTTGCTGGTGGGGAGACAGGGGGAATCGGTTAACTGGGTGACAGGCATTAAGGAAGGCCTGTGATGTGATGAGCACTGGGTGTTAAATGCAACTGATGAATTACTGAACTCCACATCTGAAACTAATGATGTACTATACGTTGGCTAATCAAATTTAAATAAAACAAAAATAAATGAAGAACAATAAATAACAATAAAGTAATGGAACCAAGGCACAGAGATTTCTTAACTATGATGCTTAGAAAGAATCAGTAGAAAATGAGGATGCCAGAGCTTGTATCAGCAGCTAAGTTGGCAGCCTGAGGTTTACTGGAACTTTCTCTACATTCACGTGGGAGGAAGAGTGTGATAGTGAAGCATGCATTCTCTTTGGATGCTTGCTCACAAGTCTCCTCCAATTAATTTGAATATATGTGCATTGTTGAGGGTGGGGAGATGTAGCGAAGGGACATAGCTGGAGAATTTTGCCCCATTTCTCATTACTGTCCTTACAAGATCAAAGTTGAGCCATTTTCCCCTAAGAGTGACAGGCAAGTTTTAAGCAGTATTATGCTTGATTTCTACAGCGCCTATTTGGCAAGTAGAGAAGACAAGTCAAAATTTCTTCACTTAATAGAGTAAAACCTAAACTCTTTACCATGACCCCCGAGGGCCTACAGGGAGCTGTTTTCAGCGAACTGTCTGATTACATCTCCTATCATTTACCCTCTCGCATGTCGTCTTCATGCCTTTGCTCAGGCCTGACAAGGTCGTTTCCTCCTTTAATTTGCTGTTACTCTGCCTGGAATGCTCTCCTCAGATCTCCCCATGGCGTCTTCCTTCTCATCTCCAGGTCCCTGCTCAAATGTCACATCCTACCTAGTCTGACCATCCTGCCTATTATTTAAAATAGGTATTAAGGAGGGCACATATTGCATGGACACAGGGTGTTACATGCAAATAATGAATCATGGAACATTACATCAAAAACTAAGGATACACTGTATGGTGACTAACATAACATAATAAAAAATTATTATTAAAAAAAAGTCCCTCTGCTCCCTGGTCACCATCTATTCTTGTGCAAACCTGAGCTTTTTGACCTCAAATCCCGTCCTCGCCCATCTCCCACTGGACTGTTGGACTTTGGCGCGGACTACTCCAGGCTGTAATTGCCAGGCTGGCATGTCAGCTGGCTTCCTGGAACATTTGGTCAATGGGTGGCACTGATGCGGAGATGCAAGGAATGTGCCTCCGCCTCTGTCTGGAGTGGTGTCTCCAGCAATGTCTGTTTCTTTCTCCGCAGCTCCCGCTTACTCCTTCAGGTGCACCAGCTTCCAGCTCCCTCCAGACGACCACAGTCTTTAGAATCTGGTTAACATGACCTCCTCTCTTTGTCCCTCCAATCTAGGAGGGATAATGATGTCCTGCTGTTGCTAATCTCTGGGAAGTCTCATCGTCCTAGATGATTCTTTGGCTCTTCCACTAATTCGTTACCTTTGTTTTAAAAAGAGTATTTCCTTGATTATATACTAATATAATCTTATTACTCTGCCCAATTTTTAAAAAAATTTTTAGTATCTACAACTATTTTATTTTTTTTACCACCTGTACTGTCTGTACTGCACTGCACTGTTACTGTTTCACCTTAGTAGAATGTAAGATTCCAGAGGACAGATACTCTGTCTTACTTCTCACTGTATTCTCAGTATCTCTAGCACAGTGCCTGGCATATGGTAGTTGCTCAGTAAACATTTTTTGAGTAAAATAAAAGTCTAGATGAATTTCTGCAAGTTTCACATTCAGTACCAGTTATAGCACATGGTGTTTTCATACTAATTTGTTTTTTGTTTTTGTTTTAGAGAGAGCAAGAGAGAGAGAGCTCGTGTGCTTGTGTGAAGAGGCGGATGGGGGAGAGGGAGAGAGAGAATCTTAAGCAGCCTCCATACCCAGCGCAGAGCCCAGCAAGGGGCTCGATCTCATGACCTTGAGATCATGACCTGAGTCAAAATCAAGAATTGGGCGCTTAACCGACTCAACTACCCAGGCACCCCACTAATTAGTTCTTTAAACACCAAACCTAATGAAAAGGTTATTTTTTTTTCTAATCCAAGTGGAAATAGGAGTGTTTTGATTTGCTTTAGAGGAGGGTGAGAAAAAGCATCTAAAATGTTTGTTTCTACGAGATTCAGAGTTCTAAGCCAGATCAAGATTTTTATAACTCCAAATGGATTATTCCTATAAGGCTGTGGTGTCCCCATTCTTAACAAAATGGTCTTTTATATATGAGTGTGTATGTACTTTTGAATCATAATCCTAATAAAGGCTGATTGTTTGATTGACTTGACAATGCTGTGATTCCTTTCAGTTTGGCTGGCATCAACAAAAACACAGGAACTTACTTTGCAGATAAAATTGACATACCACTTTTTCTCCTAAACAATGTCCTAAGGAATAGCAGACAGATTTTATTCTACTGGTGGCATCATTTTTAACGACTCTATTATTGAAGACTATTTCAGTTTGCTGAAGACAATGCTGCTTTTTAAAAAAGATTTTATTTATTTGTCAGAGAGAAAGAGAGAGCAAGAGCACCGCAGAAGCAGTGGCAGGCAGGAAAGGGAGAAGAAGGCTCCCCGCTGAGCAAGGAGCCTGATGCGGGACTCGATCCCAGGACCCTGGATCATGACCTGAGTGAAAGGAAGATGCTTAACCAAATGAGCCACCCAGGCGTCCCAAGACAATGCTGCTTTTGGACACTCATATCAGCTTTTATGGAATAATCAAGACCCAAAGATATTAAAACTTAAATTTACTGTTTGGTCAGTAGCTATAGAAAAAAAGCAAGTCCCGGCATACTATATTCATTTATTGGTTTATTTATGAATCTACCTATGCACTTATCCATTATTCATTCAGTAGTATACATTTCTGCCCCATTCTCTGGTTCAAAACCCAGTTTCAAAGGTTATACTTATAGCAATACAGATCATATACAGGATAAGGAGAACAAATTAATAGCTGTAACTATCAGAACAAAAGTAAATAATGAATAGCAAGGGAAACTGGATAGAAATTTACTATACAAAAAGCATGCCATAAGATTTTTAATAGTTCCCAGAGGTAGGTTTTGAGTTTTCTAGCAACCAAAACAAGGACAGAATCTGGTGATTTAAAAGTTCATAGTATCTATAGAGCTAGCATCTGAAAAATTACCCAGAAGAAGCTAAGCCCTTCCAGGGACTGAAATTGGAAAGGATTTCCCAGTGGGTTCTCATAAAGGGGACACTGTATATCCTTCCAAAAAAGAGTGAGAGACACTGCCTGGTCAAGAAAGCACCAGGGAAATGTGAGAGACGATTTCAAATACGGTAGGGTGTCAGAAGTGGACAGATAGAGCCTGTCGCCTTGCCGGCACAGATGGGCTGAGCGCATGCCCCGGAGAGAAAGCCTCAGAGTTTGGCCATACATCATCTGGTGAAGTCCTCTAATTTGATAGGTGAGGCATCTGTGTTCAGGAGGAATACATGGCTTTCCAAAAGTCATGCAGTGTATATAAAATGAAAGAGTTTGGATTCTAATTAATGTCTCTGACTCCACAGTCTGTGTTTTTCCAACAAACTAGGTAAAAAATGCAACCTGATTGTATTTACCTAGTTTCATAAATCAGTTATAGTTGGAAAAAGGCAGTTTATAGGTGTAGCCCAGGCTCTGAGTCAGCAAACTGGGAGGAAATGAAGAGCTCAGATGTGCAGGAGTTAAAAAGCAGGAGTCTGAGTGTTACTGTAGGAAAGAAAATAGATGTGGAATCAGACGAGCTGGTATAAATTCTATCTCTGCCATCTACCAGTTGTATGACTTAGACAAGTCATTTATCACTTTAGAGATTCTATTTCCTTATCTACAAAATGGGAATAGTGATACACACATTGAAGGACTATTTCAAGAATGCAATAATGTGCATATAACAACTGGCAGACAGCAAGTACCCTGTGATGTTGGCCTTTCCTGTAATTAGGATTATTATCAGGTCAAAGAAGTAATTAAGAAAACAAACAGCTCAATGTATATATAGAATTCAAAGGTCAGAACAGTCAAGAAGTAAAATACCAAACTGGAAACAAAAGTCACAAATTATAAAGGCCAAATCCAAATTTAAGATCAAGAAGCCATGGGTACAGAAGGCAGCAGAGGCTGCAGGACAGAGTAACACATTCTAATTGCCTGGAACAGGAAAGGCTCAATTTGATGCACCATTATGTTTAATTCAGGAGTTTTGCATTTGCTTCCTTCTGGCCCAGGAGCCTGTCCCCACACTGGATCCATGGGGAGAGTGGTGCTCATTAAAAGGAAAGTGGGAGCAGACCTCGACCCAACAGCACGAAGAATATTGCTGTAAGTATCAGCAAAGGAAACGCACCTTCCCCACATGCTAATTCGAACACACACATCTGAACCGAACCATGAAAGCTGGTGGCAGACTGTTCAACCTTGGGTGTGCTGTATGTTTCATTAAAGTCTAATTATTCATCAAATGTCAGAGGAAGAAAACAATGACTGAGAAGTGACACAAATCCAGCCCTATGTTCTATCGCTCATCATTTTAAATGTAAATATTATATTGATTTTTTTAGTCAACATGAACAATATCAAGAATTTTCATTGCATCTTCAATAGCAAAAAAAATTCATATATAGTATTCCCCAAATCAATTGGGTAAAGTTGGTACAGCATTGTTGTATCTATTTTTGAGATGAAGAAACAGAGCTACATATAGGATCAAAAAACTTTATGACTGGGGCGCCTGGGTGGCTCAGGCATTAGGCATCTGCCTTCGGCTCAGGGCGTGATCCCGGCGTTCTGGGATCGAGCCCCACATCAGGCTCCTCCGCTATGAGCCTGCTTCTTCCTCTCCCACTCCCCCTGCTTGTGTTCCCTCTCTCGCTAGCTGTCTCTATCTCTGTCAAATAAATAAATAAAATCTTTTAAAAAAAAACCAAAAACCTTTATGACTAAGTTTTGTAAAATCATATGCCAAAATTCTTAGTAGGTCAACCGGAACTGCCACAAGTAGTCCTCATTTCCCTTCAGATTTATTTTTTACTTCCATCCTTATAAATGGTATATTCTGATCTAACCCAGTACTCCAGAATTATTCCTTGCACTTTCCTCCTTTTCTGTATTTGTTCACATTTTATTTTTTCCTCAGCCAGTAGGGATGCATTCTTTCCTTCCCCTTTCAAATGTTGAAATCCTAGTAATCTAAATTTTTCTCGTGCTATGGAATCTTCCCACGTCTCCCCAGATCAATTAATTCCACTTTATTTATACTTCCTTTTTGGTTTTTGAATCAAGTTTTGCATCCATATCTCCCCATGCCTTTACAATGCTAAGCATTGATGTTAAATTCTGAGTAATAGTAGGAAGAAGGAAAAAAAATCCCAAACAAACAGAAAAAGACATTCTTGCGTTCTTTCAACTTACAATTAAGTGGGAGAGAAAAATATGAAACAAATTAATACAAAGTAA
The DNA here is from genome assembly GCF_024610735.1 of Ursus americanus. NCBI lineage: Eukaryota > Metazoa > Chordata > Mammalia > Carnivora > Ursidae > Ursus > Ursus americanus. The sequence goes on from NC_142131.1 coordinate 21,792,971, forward strand.
ATATATAATTGCATCTTATAGCCAGTATTACAAAGACAAGCAAAAGTATACTAGGAGAAGGGCTAAGGGCTAACAAGGGACCTTTTTAGATGTAGGGAGAGAGGGGTAGGAGATCATTTTTAAGGTAATGGTTAAGCTAAGAGCTGAGGGTCGAGTATGTTTATTGCACTTATTTGCGTACTTGGGTGTTTTCTTGCTAGATCTACGGTTCCATGTATTGGTTGTTATTTCCTGCACAGGATCTGTAGGCTATTGCTGGTTGGCCGGCTCAATAACTGTTGCATTGAAAGGGAGCTGCCCACTTAGCAAACACCTAACCTGGTGAGTTCATCTTGGTTCTGAATCAATGTTTTAAGTTCTCTTTTGTCTTGAACTGGACACTTTGGACTAAGTTCTTGATGGATCCGGAGGCACTGGAACGGGTGTAAGGGGAGAAAGAATGTTTGCTGCTGGCCAGATCTTTACTACGAGATGAGGCTCAGGAGATGTGAAGCCCAGTTCTTCTCAGACTAGTTTTCAATCTCTGAGGAAAGCATCGGGAGGGCATTCCATGGGTAATCTTTGTTTCTTCATAAAGGATTAGAGGATTTTATCATCAAATTAGGGAAGATCAGTTTAAAATGTCAAAACATAGAGACTGTTGTAACTAGAACACACTTAATAACTTGTATTTTTTTTCTTTCAGTGGGAATGTCTTTATTTCAATTTATCTATTTGGGCTTTTAGTATTACTGCCACACTGATGAATAGATAAACTATGTTCTATTTAGCCATCCTCACCAAAATGGCTTTTCTAGGTAGATTGCTCTACCTGTCCAGCCACCTTTGGCAAGAGACAAAGGTTGGTTTCAGATTAGAGTTGCTAAATCCTAATGCACTGCATTTGGAGATGACTGAACAGGAGAAACGAAGTAGTTTGGCTACAGCACTAAATTTGCACTGATTTCCAGGGTGCAGCCAATTAGTCTGGCTGGGGAAGTGTGGCTTTTCATCCTCTTCGTTTGTCTTTCCTTCAACTTAAATTTGATTTTGAGTATAAAGCATCCAGTGCTCCTCTTCTGGGACTGATGAAAAGTCCAAACAAGTAATCTGGGGAAGAATCTGAATGTAGATCTTTATAGCAAGAGGCCGTTTGTCATATAGCAGATTGGTGAGTAAAACCTAGCCCCCTCTTTCCCAAAGAAAATCAAACCCTCGTTCTCCTTCCAGGCAGGGCAGACCTCAAGGCATTTTTGGAAGAGTGGTAATTATTATCTTTAAGTAATTCAATACAAGAATATGATAGTGTCGGAATGGAAGTAAAAGAACTTTATAAAAGAAGAATCTTACCAAAACGGAGAAGGTTGCAGAGTGGAAGCATTTCTGCTACAGCTAAAACGTATTTCCCCACATCAAAAAGACATTTAATAGTTTGTATGGACTGACGAGAAAATTAACATTATTTTCTTTTATTCTTTTTGTCCAAAAAGCATAACTGAATACTCTATTGTTAAAACATATCGTGATCCTTCTTGAGAAATTTTCCAATTAATGGTATTACTTCCTTAGGTGTGAACTCCACAATTTAAATAGGAGCCTATGTTCAAAGATGTATTTCATGCTGTGTCACTTTATCAGAAGAGCAATCTGCCATCTTTTGACAGCCAGTGACTTGTGGCTGAATCAGTGATACTTTTAAAAAGAACTCATTATCAGTGCACTGAACAAAATATGCATTTAAAAATAGTGCGGATTTTAATTTTCAATGCCAGTGATTTTTGCCTGCATGGGTGTGATGTGTTAGGGATCAGCTGAAGCGTTTTCAAATATTTGATATTTCAGGAGACTCACAAAGTTAGATCATCAAGGATCACCTCCATTCTTCGTGGGATAAACCAGCTGTTCTTTTCTTATGGGTAGTGCTACTTTGAAGAAAGATTAAGAAAAAAGATGACACATTTCTATGACCGGGAAGTCATCTTTTGAGGAACAAGGGGGTAATTAGTAGGATGAAGATATCTTTTATAAACATCATCAACAGACTTCAGTTAAGCATTAAAGATGAGTGAAATAGGGACTATGCTGTATGGTCTTGACTAATTCTAAAAAGTTCTTCATAGTTCTGTGACATTGAAGTCAAATTCACATCCTGTGAGAAGTCAGCAAATGGAAAAAACAAAACAAAACAAAACCAGAATGGGAAGAGGTTAGAAGAACAGCATCCTGCCAGCTGACCTAAGGACATTTTTAGACAAACAATTCTAATCACTGACGGCCTGTGGCAGATTATTTACACATCTCTAGTGTGGGTTATTGTATGGATGCCTCAAATTATTTCAGCTATGGAAGGTGAAATTCTGATGGTGCCAGATTGAAACCTCATTTGAGAGAATCCCACATTCCACAATGACTAATGACTGAAAATTCAGGCTTGATGGGGGAAGGGGGAGAAGAGGAAGCACAATGAAATAGCGCTGGACTCAGAATACTTATTTTTCAAGAGGCCACTTGGAAGCTGATCACTTATATTTAAGCCCATATAGGCATATCTAAGTCACCGTTATGGAATTTCATGTCATCCATCTGGCCAAATACTATTTATAAACCTCGAATCAAGCCATCAGAAAGTGTTCTCACTCACAGTAAGTTGAAAAGGTTTTGGAAATACCAGGAGAAAGTTTATGTTAAGACTCTGTCTTCTTACAGAATATGCAAAATTTTAAAAATAAATGAGGTGAAGCTATTCTCTCTGTCGTTTCCCACCAAAATGCTTTTTCCTAATATTGGTCTGTGTCAGTGTTGGCTGTTTTGGTGGTGGGAGGCAGTGCTGATTTATCTAACAGGCTTTGGAGTCATAGTGGCCTGTGTTGACAATTCAACTTCTCCGCTTGGTTGGACTCTATTAAAAGTTTAGTATGGATAGTTATAAATATTACTGCTCAAGTTAGGAACCTAGGCAGCATTCTCAACCTCTCCACTTGGATACTTCTCCAAACCACTTGGTTATCAAGCCCCAAATACCTGATCTCTTAAGTATTTCCCAGTCATCACCTTCCCACCAAACATACTGTCATGGCCTCTGCTACTACCATTGACCTTTATCACTGCTTACTTGGGCATCTGGGAGAACTTCTTCAGACTCGTTATCTCCTGCCTTAGTCCCTTGTAATTCTTTCTACACATTACTGAAAAATACAGTATATTTAAAATGCAAATCTAATCTTGTTATATCATGTATTAGGATACTTCAGTAGCTTTCTTTAACTTCTAGCATAAAGGTTAAACTCATAAAATTGTACACAAGATTCCTCCTTTTTGCTCTTACAGTACCCTAGAATGCTCCCCCTGCTGACCTCTTCCCTCTTACCCTGTGCGTGAGTGTGTGTGTGTGTGTGTGTGTGTGTGTGTGTGTGTGTGTGTGTGTGTACGGACACACAGAGCTTTGTAACCCTTACTGGTCCTGACTATGCAACTGAAATGGAATTTCCTCTAGGAAATTTTTCCTTACTCACCGTAATGAATTTGGTTTACCTTCTTCATGTCTCGATAACACAAGTCCACACCTCTTTCTGAGCACCTAGACTCTATTTTTCCTGTTAGTTTTTAGGAATGATTTTATCATTGGAGTGTAACTTCTTTGAGGCGGTGTTTGTGTCTCCTATAGACACTTTTAGATTCCTAGCAAAATGTCAGGCAACATCATTAACAAACTACAAAAGTTTGTTGTAAGGATGAATGTGTAGGGTTGAAGTACTACTAATTCTAGGGACATTTGTATTTTGAAAAAGACTAAACACTTACATTAAGGAAATGAGTCTCAAATTGTGGAATTTCAGGCTTAGGCCAACTGATGATGGAGGTGTGTGTTTGTGTATGAGTGCTGTGCCGTGCCAGTGTGTGTGTGTTAAAGGTGCAGTAAGAACAAGAGGAGGTAGGGTTGGAGGCAATAGTGATGTCTCGCGGCACCTGGGCGGCGCAGTCGTTAAGCCTCTGCCTTTGGCTCAGGGCGTGATCCCGGCGTTCTGGGTTTGAGCCGCGTATCAGGCTCCTCGGCTTGGAGCCTGCTTCTTCCTCTCCCACTCCCCCTGCTGTGTTCCCTCTCTCGCTGGCTGTCTCTCTCTGTGTCAAATAAATAAATAAAATCTAAAAAAGAGTCTCAAAATGCTTTGAATAGTATCAGGTAGTTGGCTATTCTATCAGCTAGGAACATGGCAAATGTAACTGATTATTAGTCATAGTGACTTAAACTCATTACAGCTTATTTTTCTCTTGTGGTGAGTAGTCTGGAGGTAGGTGTTTGCTGGTTCAGGGGCTCAAAAATTTCAGGACAGAGGTCTGTGATTCTCTTATTCTTTTTTGTATCATCCCCAAATGGCTGTCAGAATTCTAGTCACCAAGATCACATTCCAGATGGGAAGCAGGAGAAAACGTGGACGGGCAGAAAGGTGAGTGCCAAGGGAAAATGTAGGTGGAGACTTATCATGTCACTTTAGGGAGCTCTGTGGAACCACCCAATTAAATAACTATGCTTCATTATACTTCTCCTTACTAAGTTTAAGGATGAACTTCTTGATCCTTTTGGAAAATCAGTAAATATAAGCATATAAATTGTGTTCCAGACAAAAACTTACAGTTTAACTTATTGATCTATTTAATTATGCATAATTTTATTCTATCCACTCAATTCCATCAATAAAACCCTCAACTTGCCAGTATTATTTACCCAAAGTTATTAAGTACTTATTGTGTTAGGTACTGTGCATATCTCTGAGGATGTAGAATATAAGAAATAAGAAAACATAAGAGACCAGGACAAACTTCTTGCCCTGCAGAAGCTTATTACTTAGTGGAAGGAACAAAGATATCAACAGGTAATTCTTACAGTAGGTGATACGAGCAAGACAAGCCTTAGGAATTCTGGACAAGTATTATCCAGACCCACTCCAGTCTGGGCAGAGGAGGACAAAAACCAAGAAGATCTCCATGAAGAACTGATAGCTCATCTATTTTCTCTCTTTTTTTTTTTTTTTAAAGAGAAGGAGTTGAGGAAGCATGACAGTAGTTTCAAGCAGACTAAAAAACAGATGTTCAGGGGTGCCTGGGTGGCTCAGTCTGCGAAGTGTCCAACGCTTGGTTTCAGCTCAGGTCCTGATCTCAGGGTCATGAGATGGAGCCCTGCATTGGGCTCCACGCTCAGCAGGGAGTCTGCTTGAGGATTCTCTCCCTCTCCCTCTGACCTCCCCCCCCACCCTGCCCCATGCTCTCTCTCTCTCTCTCCCCCTCAAATAAATAAATATATCTTTAAAAAAAAAACCCAGATGTTCAAATACAGGGAGGTGTGGTTTATGGCATACTACAAGATTAGTAACCCTGGATATACTCAAGGATTATATCTGTATACTTGTATAAATCATTAAATTCTGAAATATTATTCTTGCAATATAATTTCTTTTTCAAAACTGTTAACTCTTAGAGCAGAGAACCACACTACTCTGCCAAGATGTGGATGCCATGATCACCTTGACTCACTCACCGAGTGCTTATTATCCGAACCCCACAAAAAATATATGGAAGTGTGGTGAGTTTTGGGTAAAATACGTGCTTGAGACATCTGGGGAACAGCTTAATGGAAAGAGAAAGTAAGCAGTGTGATAAACAATCGTGGAACTTAAAAGTAAGATCTGTGATAAAAATATAGATGTGAATTCCTTCATTCATCCCACAAATATTTATTGATCACATAATGCTAGATGCTGGAAATATAATGATAAATAAGAAAAAAATTCCCTACCTTTAAGAAGTTTCCATTATAATCATAGAGACAGAGAAGTAAAGGTTTTAAAGTAAGTATAGGTGGCATTTAAGACTAGGAAGTCAGATTGCTTCCAAACTGCAGAGAAAGTATGTCAAGCAAGAAGGGATGACTCATCATGCCATCTGAAGCATCCTAACTTTTACAGGAGAACGGTGGTAGGAAAAGTGGGATTCAAAACAGAGGTTGAAAAGCAGCATCTGAAAAGTCATAAAGAAAATCAGACAAGAGTGGTACCACAGCACTCAAGAGAAAAGGGAGAGTTTGACAATGGGAGTCAAAGATCTCACTGGGTAAAGTAAGGGCCAGGCAGCTCTAGACTGAAGGTGCCCAATGGAGTGAAGAAGTTATTTGTGCTCTGAACAGGAGCAGATTCAGTGAGTTGACAGGAGGCGGAAACATTTCAGTCTGAGGAGTAAATGGGAGGTGAAGAAGAGATAATGGGTGTCTCCTGCTCCTTTTATGAAGTGTGGCTATGGTAGGAAGGAGAAAAATAAGGGAATGTAGACTTGAGAAAGGCCTTTTAATAACAGCGGATTAAAAAAAGAGTCCATAGACAGGATGTGTTTAAATGTAGGAAGGGACAATTTAAGGAACAACATCCTCCAGGAATTTAGAGAAAATGAGATCTGGGGAGAGGGTGAGAAGAATTAGGCTTTAGTTGGGTGTTTCTCCTACTGAAACCAGAGAGAACACGAAGTTCCAGGAGGTGGGTACAAGCGTGTGTAGGGGAGGTGAGACAGTACCTAGCCAGTGGCCTGTATCTCTCTGGGAAGGGGACCGAAGAAGCTTTGAGAACACAGACTTGAGATCTTCAGAGAAAGGCGAAGGTTTAAAATGCTGTTATAGGGAGTTGGAAAGAGTTGCTTGAGTCAATCAAAGGAATGCCAGATGGTCTTGTGATCCTGTCCGACGTTAAGAGACCATGCTATTTTCTCGGTACTAGCTCCCATTACTGGGTGACTCTTCTCCAGAGTAGCGAAGAATTTAGGTTTAGGAGCTGAGGAAGGCCGTAGTTTAATGCATTGTTCTGGGGCTGAGGGCAGGTTGGCTGGAGGAATAAGGGAGTAAGGAATTTGGGGGTATTCGTGGGGGAAAAAAAAATGTCCAAGTCAGGGCCTCTTAGATTTTTCCTCCTTAAAAATTTGCACCGTCTTCCGCAGCTGCCGTGCGCCGCTGTGCTGAGGTTAAGCTCTGAGTCGTCCACAGGCTCCTCACGGCCCGAATAGCTGAGGTCTCAGGCTGCCTGTCTCCAGCAGCCTTGAGCATCTATTATGTTAAGATGAAACGCCAAATTTAATTAATGAAACTGTTATCTTTTTCTGTTACATTATGCAAGTTGTTGGGAAGTACTAGTTTAGTCGATTTTTGAGATCTCTGCAGGTGGGGGATGGCAGTGATGCCCCAGAAAGCTCGGACTTAAAGGAAATAGTTGTTTCCATGGTGTCGAAGAAACACAAGAGTAAGGGGGAACGACAGAGGCTTCAGGAAAGGGTGCTGTGACCAAAGAGGAGAAGACACATAAAGATTTTAAAGACTTGTCTCAAGTGTAACTAGCTGGACTGGAGTGGAGGAGAGGGGCAAGGGTCAGGTTTGGGTAGGATTTTCCCCGGAGACACATAATATCACCTGGGATGACGACAGTCAGCACAGCCAAATCTCTTCTTACTCCCCCTCGTCCTTCATTTTTCTCCTTTTGTTCTGGTGAGATTTCATCAGGGATTTCAGCTTTAAGGGTGCAGGGAAATCGAAACTGAAAGATTATCAGATACCAGGGCAGCTCTTGGGATCAGTGCTAATCTTTCTCTTTTTTTTTTTAATTTAAACAAGTGGTTCCAGGGCTAAAAGCAAGTTTGAAGGCCATGTGTCAAAAGCAGTAAATCAACTAAATACCCTTCAGGGAATTCTACATATATTCTAGTTATTTCAGTTGAGACTAAAGCTGTTGTAAATTTTGTTACCAAAACCAATTTTTTTTTCTAATTTAAATTCCTCTTTCTCCACCTCATAAACCACAGGGTATAAATCTTATTTTAAGATCTGACTTCTCAGAGCATCTTTGTTGTGGGTGATACCGTTGACTTTTAATGTCTACAGCTTTTCTATATGATTTTCCTGTTCAAAATAACTCACATCAGCTAACTGGAATTTGCTCACTGGAAACTCTCCTGAAGTGATACTTTCTTTCCTAGAGATCGCTTAAGACAATTCCAGGTCCATACGGTGCTCAAGAAATGCTTTTAATCCAGGTGAGGCTGCCTGTGATTCTGTGATTTGTCATAGTAATAGGTTCTACTCATGTGGCCTCCACTTTTCACTTCAAAGACATAGCTTGAAAGTATATTTGTATATAAGAGATTTTTGTTTCTTTATTCTAAGTTAACTTCCAGGGAAGCCTTCGTTGGAAATCCATTAAGCCAGAAGAGAATTCCTTATTTCTCTCTTTCCTGCACTTTTATTTTCTTATTGTCCTTCCTTCCTTTCCCCTTTTTTTCTTTCCTTTTTTCCCTTTGTGCTGCAACTTGAGCTCATTCCGCTAAAGGCTCTTTTTGAGGAACTGTGTCTTTAGTTAGACAGCAAAGGGCTAGGTTCCAGACTATGGCTACTGTTGCCCAAAACTCAAAAGGTATTACCTAAAAACATTATTTCAGAAAAGTTAGCATTTTATGAAAGGCTACATTTTGTAGTTTCAGCAGGAGCAGTGTGGATTCATGTGTTACAAAATTGCTAGTAAAAGAGAATTTTCAGATTATGTAATTCTTCGGTGTATATGCAAATATGTGTAGTCTTAATGCTTGCTGTTCCAACAAATTGCAGTCATTCAAAATGAAATGTAATAGGCTTCTTTAAAGGATCTCCGGGAATGATTTTCAAATCTGTATTTATGAAGGATGAACTGTTCAAACCTAAATACGGGAAAGATAACTTGGAAACCTGTTTATAGGCATTTGGACTGAGCTTCCGCAACAGGAGAGAAATAAAATTAATTTATTCAAATTGTGCTCATGTTTAAGATAAGGGAGAAAACATGCTTTCTGCTATTCGATCTAGTGTTAAAGTGCAACCACAAGAGGAGAGAGAGTTTCAGAATTCTCTGAAAGTAGCAAAAATGAAATGAAAATCTGTGTGATGAAAACTGTCTCTGAAGGGCAGGATTTTCAAAGAGGACTTAACCTAAAATCTCTTTAGATTTTCAATCTGTAGTATGAACATTTAATCTTTTTTCGCTCAGCTTTGAAATTGTACCCATTTAAATCTGCCTTGTGCCGTCTTAGAAAGGCCCATACATTTGAGAAGGTGTCTCAGTCATTATTCAAATTAATGCCAAAGGCAGGAGATAAGGTCCTTGAATTTACCTTACTGGGACAAAATCAGAAGGTTTGGAGGTTTTAATTTGAGAGACAAGAAAATGCATAAGCACCAACCAATTCCTGTATCTTGCTTATGGATTGTTTGAAAGAGATAATTTAGCTTGCGCTATTATTCTAGAGAACTTGAAATGACTGTTCTATATGTAATTTTAAACGACTTAATTCAGATTCTTATATATTGAGACGATGAAAGATCCTCTCCCTGTCTTGTTCAGAGGTGTGAATTTTCAGAAGCCTTCCTAATAATTTTGTGATATGCTTGGATTTTTCCCAAAGCATAAAGAAGGATGGAACAAGAATGTCCAAAGAAGAGGAAAGGTGAGAATTAAAGTAGCCCATTCCCTAGCGAGGAAATGAAATTGACACTTGTGTGGAAACTATTCCTTAGTATCCTCTTAAAATAGCTTAGAATTGTCTTTGTTTTACAACTTAGTGCCCCCTACTTCTACTTTATCTTGGAAGGATTATTTTTGGTGTAGAAAATTAAATATACACGAATGCCTTTAACATGGAGGGATATTTAAAAATTATTATTTTTAAGGGTGGATTTTTTTCCTTGCTAAAGAGAGTAAAGTTTATAAGCCTATAAGCTATTAAACTAGATGTCTACGTGATTCTTTTCTGAACTAATAAGGGTGCCTGATGAAGGGTATTGTTTGAGACCTGTTTTAACAAGCTGCCAATTACCTTACTTTTCTGGGTTTTATCCACCATATTCAGGGCTATATTCACTATACTTACTCTTGAAGTAAAATAATTTTATTTATTAATTTAATTAAGTCATTCAGGTATTTGCGGATTGTGTAAGTATTCAGGAATTACAATAAATCAAAAGAATATTGAACAACTATTCAGAATAATGTAAAGTTCTGGGTGCTGAGGGGTATACATTAATGACTAGCTCATGACTCTTTCTTTTGAATCGCTTGCAGTACACCAGAAAGTATATGTGTTTAGAAATAACTATAATACCAGAAAGAAAATGGTGCTTCAGAAGAAGAGGGGGCCCTTACTTAAGGTAGTTCAAAAAAAAAAAAATGAAATTAGCTCCATACTAGTTTGGCATTTCATTTCCATTAGCTTCTTCATCTTGCAACTAGGAATAATTTCAAATGGATTATTTCAGGTGAAAAAGATAAAAGATGTACAATTGGAAACTGCTTAAAAGAGATTTTGTTTATCTAGCTTCTTCTGAATAATTCTGGACCTCAGGTACTTTTATCTGTTTCGAGGTATTGAAACCCAGATATTTGCCTGTCTTCTTCTTTCAGAAGCCAGCTTCCTCTGCCGTGTGGTGGAGGAGGGGAGAAGTCCTTCAGTATAGTGGGCTCTCTTACATCCTCTGTAGGATCATGCATGTCTTCCCAGCTGCTTCTAGCAGCCTTTTCAGTTACCACCCAGGCTGAAAAAATCTACAACCTTTATTCCTTTGCACATACGAAACCATTTCAAAACACAATTATAAGGTAGGATAGGAAATATTTAAAAACTTGATAATAGGATTTCCCCCCAGAATACCAGAGAGAAGGCACTTAAGTAATTTAGGCTCCTCCCAACATGGTCTCATGAGAGTTTTCCAAGTCCTAGTTGATCCTACTTCCCTGAGATTCTTGCCTTCTTTCCAGCATCTTCTTCAGTTCTCTCTGATAACCCCCAACTGCCTATCTCATAAATTGCCATCCCATTTGTAGAAATGCTCCCATTCTCCAACTCCGATTCCTTCTCTTGACATTCTGTTCTGTCTGAGGTCTTCATCTGCAGAAAAATTAGGTTGAAACCTAAGCCCTATTGTTGTCTCTGGTTTTCCTATTCTTCGGGCAACTGAACGAATGTGAATGGCAGACCCATTTACTAAACTATAACATGCGAAGGGCAAACAAATGCACTTTTCCCAAAGACAAATACTAATTTTCAGGAACAGCAAAGTCCAAACAAATACTGAGAAATGAAATGTTTCCTTAATAAACAAGTTTCATTTCCTTTCTCATGGAGTCAGTGTATCTATTTATCGAGTTACCAACCATACCAAAACTTAAAGCCTTATCAAAGCAATTGTTTGTTTAGCTCATGATTCTCTGTGTAGGTGATTTGGGCTGGGGTTAGGTGGTCGCTTTGCTCCTGATTGTAGCTGGTTTTGTCTTACTCTTGTGTCTGCTGTCAGCTAGTAACTCAGCTGGGGCTCAGTTCTTGACGGCCTCATTCACATGTCAGGTGGTTGCCTGATTGTTAGATGGGGTGACAGGACTGCCTGGGCTACACATCTCTCCTCGTCTAGAGCATCTACTCACGTAACTCCATACACCTGCTTACGTCATCCACTCACCTGCTTACATCATCCACTCACTTGCTTACATCATCCAGCACACCTGCACATATCATACAGCATACCTGCTCACATCATCCACACACCTGCTTACATCATACAGTACACCGCTCACATCATACACACATCCCACATTATTCACACACCTGCTCACATCATGCAGCACATTCACTCATATCATTCAACAGACTTAGTGGGGCTTATTCACATGTAAGCAGAAGTGTTCCCATAGCAACAAGGGGGCAAGTCCAAAGTGCAGAGCACTTTCAATCCTCTGCTTGTGTCACATTTGCTAAAGTACCAGTGAGCCACGCGAGTCACAGGACCATTCTAGATTTAAGGGGTAGAGAACTGTACTTCGCCTACTGATGAGAGGCTCTACAAAGTTATATGGCAAAGCTATGGATAGGAGAAGGGAAAGCATTTATGGCCACTTAAAAATCCTTAAGAGCTATTTTTAGGCAGAGTAGAAATTGGTTTTTCCTGCTTAGAACTGAGCAGACTAAGAAAGGAACTATATTACACTGCAATGGCTGACCCCTTAGCCTGAGGGGTCCAAGTTGCATGTTCCTTACTTTTCTGCAAACTTCCCTCTCACCGTGAGGAAGGGTAGAGGTTAGGGGAAAGTGAAGAGTTACTGAATATTTCCAACTGCCACTGGTATGACAGTTGAAGTGGTTGGAGTTACTAGTTAGCCACGGAAAACAACACTTGATGGCTGTTCGTGCTGCTCGTCCAATTTTTAACTTGTTTAAAAATATCTAGACAAGTCGTAGACCTTTAGCCAAACAGATACATCAGAAATACAGAAAGATGACACATTTTGAAAGATTTCAAAGGGGCGCCTGGGTGGCACAGCGGTTAGGCGTCTGCCTTCTGCTCAGGGCGTGATCCCGGTGTTATGGGATCGAGCCCCACATCAGGCTCCTCTGCTAGGAGCCTGCTTCTTCCTCTCCCACTCCCCCTGCTGTGTTCCCTCTCTCGCTGACTGTCTATCTCTGTCAAATAAATAAATAAAATCTTCATTAAAAAAAAAAAGAAAGATTTCAAAAACTGCTTGGGCTAAGAAGTTATCCTTTAAAGTACCTATTAAAAGGCAAATGTATTTCTGGAGAATGAGGACTGAAGAAATAAAATATCTAGGTAGAAAACACACCTTTGATAAGTGGGATCCAGTGCAGACACATTTTATGAAGGAGGTAGGAGGAAACTATGATGACACATGATACTGAGGTGTCCGAAGAAGTCAGGAAGTAGCATGGAGGTGCGGGGTACAAAACAGTTTTCAGGAAGGGAATCATGCTGAAAATATATATCGTTTACTTCATATTGTGCCTAGCAACTGTGTGCGCTTCTGTGATCAAATCTTGCATGCACATTTTCTCCTAATTTTGTATCCAAGTTTTACCTTTTGAAATAATTTGTGACAATAATAAAGTAAAAAAAAAGTTGCCAAACTCCAGCCAAATATGTAAGCTTCACTAATGAAAGAAAACATTTTTTATCATGTTTTTTCTTTTAAAAAAGAGAACTTGGTGTGTTTGTCTCTCACGTGTTTTTTAAAGGAAAATTTTGTAGAAAATTTGGCGTGACATAGTCTTACTGACAAATCGTCTAATAACACTTCTGGTAAGAGCCCTGGAAGGATGGTCAAAATCTGTACTTTCTGTATTTGTATTTCCCTCCTCTCTTGTCATTATATTAAAAATAAGAGAACATTTATTACACGATGACAGTTAGAAAACGAATAGGTCGAGCAAATGAGGTTTGTGGCTGATACTCTTGCAGTGTACGATCTGAGTTCACGCGGAGTACCCCGCACATGCATGACCAAGTAGACAACCAGAAAACTGAACAAATGAAGTTGGGAAGTTGTAAAGGAGTAATGAGATAAGTGCATTTTCTGGGGTTTTCAGTGAGAAAGTCACATCCTATGGGCATATTCAGACTGCTTGGGATGGTCATTCTGAAAGAGGGAAGGGTTATAGAAGAGATTCACGAAGTCTTTCAGTGAAAGACAAGCAAGAGTTTGCTTGTCTCACAGAGCACTCTAGGTTCTTTACTCTTCTGATTTTGTTGTTTTGAAAGTAGCCTTTCATCTTACTTTTTAGCACATTTTTCCCCCAGTTTTACTGAGATACAATTGACACATAACTGTGTGTAAGTTTCAGGTAACACAATGCTTTGATGTAAGTATATACTATGAAAGGATTACCACAATAAGTTTAGGTCTTTCATCTTAGTTTTGAATTAAATTAGTATTAAATTAAAAATAAGTGGATAATTAAACTGAAAATAAGTGTGTAATTACCTAATTGGAAAACACATAAATAGTTATGATTACAACTAATTTGGTGTACATTTTCTTCCTTTTTCTGTCTCCTACAGTGTGTGTATACACACACACACACACACACACACACACACACACACACACACACACACACACATATACACACAGATCTTTGACTCCTTGCTTTCCATTCAGGACATTCTCAGCCTGAGAAGGCTCGTTTTACAGAAAATGTCCAGACCACTGCCCCGCTGAGGTGTTTTATGTTCTAGGATCTAGTTTCCTTGTACATCTGTAGGCAGCTCTTGCTTTTATCTTCTCAGCTAAATTAGTTTCTGCATGTTAAAAAGGGGAAGTGGTGAACCGCCCCCACGGAAGGCTTTATTTGGTTTTTAAAAGTGGGTTTGTTACGATCCTGCTGTGGTTATTATAGGAGACAATTTTAGCACTTTGAGCTGTGTGTTTTCCAGAGGAAGTGTTTAAAGAAGAATTTTGCAAAATGTTGAAGGTTAACATTTCAGCCTGCTAGTTGTTAAAGGTCAGGATACGTTTTGTGATTAAGTTTGAGAGAATTCTTGGGTAATATGAGTGACAGGAATTAATAAGGAAATATAACACATGGCATGCATTTCCACACTTTCTTGTTCCTACAACTTACTATTCAGTAGACACTGAAAATTCCTTGCATTTCATTTTTCCTTCAATTGACTATTTTGTTGGAAACAATTCAAAGGACTTTTCCAAATGTTAGTGGGTGATAATTTCACATACAAATAATAGCACAATGTTAAAATTGTGCAAGAGGACACTGATAAATGTCTCTGATCTTTCTTAAATTATGGATCTTTCTCAAATTATGGATGGAAAGAACCTAAAAATGTCAATGATTGACAATTGTTTCTCCAAGGTCATCCAAAGAGAACCAAAGGGCTCGTTACCACACATATCATCTGCATTTCAGAAGTATTATTAAATGGAAACGAGGGTATTTGCCGAATGTCTTTTTTTTAAGCAAGTAGGAAGAAATTCTCCTAATAGTAATGATATTACACTTAATAAGCTCTTGCTGTTGGCCAGTGTGATATGTGACTCACGATTAGTATTTAATCCTAACAAGAACTGGATGAGGTAGAAAATAATATTACCACCCTTTCACAGATGAGGCAATTAGAACATAGGGCAATTAAATAACTTTCTTGTCTTTGAAGTCATGAATGGAGAGGCCACGATTTGAACTCAGCCACTTTCTAACCTAAATGTTGTCATACAACCTAGTAGATTAATTTTTGTGCTCTGGTAGAAAACCCATGCTTAGTAGCTGCTGTCAACTTCATCGTTGATGACGCATGTGTTCAGTCCCTTTAATTTTTAACAAAATTCTATTTCTGTACTGGTTTGTACAATAGCTTGATTTTTCTTTTTATTACTTTGTTCTCTGCCACCGTCTACGCTCCCCACCACCAAGCGAAATGTATAGGTTAAAAAGCAAAATTTTACCCGCTTATAGTTTATTTAAAAATTGACCCAAGTGTAAAACTTTCTTTTCTTTTTTTCTCTTGAAAGAGAGAGAGAGGGAGAGAGAGAACAAGCGGAGAGGAGGGTCAGAAAGAGAGGGAGAAGCAGACTCTCTGCTGAGCAGGGAGCCCGATGTGGGGCTTGATCCCAGGACCCTGAGATCAGGACCTGAGCCGAAGATAGACACTTAACCGACTGAGCCACCCAGGTGCCCCCCAAGTGTAAAACTTTCTACAGCAACTCAAACAAGCGGCATTTTTCAAGGCGAAGTATTTATTATATTTATTACTCTGTGTGTGTGTGTTTAGTAGAACAGAGTGCTGACGAGGTCTCCATCCCCACAGAGAACAGGATTAGAGCAAACTCATCATACGTATGTGATAACGTTTATGTTAGAAAGCAGGAGAAGTATTACTTTCAGGTTGCCTCATGGTGCACACCTCCCTTTAAGGCATCCCCCTGCTCTTGCCACTTGATACCACTTCTACCCGGTAGCGTCCCGCCCAGGCCGCATTCCCACACATCAGCAGATTCCTGCTGCGGCTGGCTCCAACTCAGTTCCTCCTCCTCTATCTCTAATCTCTCCATGCATAACTCAAGATTCAGCATCCTGCTTTCCAGTTGTCACATTTTAATCCACTGCCCCCACTTCCTGTGTTATTCCTTTATTTTCAATTCTATCAGTGATAAAAATATCATTTATTCATTTTCACAATGTTCACAATGTTTTATTTGTGTCTGTTTCATACAACAGGGTGCACTGCATTTTTGCCCAACTACAGTGAAAGCTCCTCAGGACTACACTGTTTCTTTAATGCTAAGATCAATGTTAAGTGCCAATAGTTTCTGCTTTAAATTATATAGTAATATGAAAAATAAATCAGAATGCAGCGCCCCCCGCCCCTGTGCAAGGCCCCATTTCTCAGCTTCTCCATTTCTCTTAGTTGCTTTCCAGTAATATGTTACAGGCTTTCTATTTATAAAGAATTGCTGGAGTTATATTTGCTATGTTTGTCTTCTTCTGTATCCATCTGTCAGGGACATGGGTTTCCTCTTAATGTTCCTCAAATTCATCCTTTCCTTTCCTTTTCAAGTATCCCATTATCGTCAGACCTTTATGACAACATGCTTGAATTACGGATTAACCCTTGTCTCATGTGCATAAATTAACTCATCTTTCTCCAAACCCAACCTGAACAGCTTCCTAAAACACCCCTTCCACTGTGTCACACCCCACCTACCCACCCTGATCGTTACAGAAACTATGATGTCCTCTTGACCTATCAATTTCAAGTTCTTTAGCCACATAGCCAGGTCTGGGGCTACATGACCTATATAGAGTTTCCATTGCTCCCTAATCCATGCAGTTTACTTTGCCCAAACTGATTTCATTCATCATCTCCACATACACTATATTCATTCCTATCTCTCTTCTTTGATTAAGTTGTTACTAGTGATTGAGGGTGTCTTGGCTATTCTCCTTTGCTTATGCTCCAATAAGGTATTCCTGTGTCCTTCATGAAATATTAGGTAGACATTCAATCCTATTTTTAAAAGTACAACTATCTTTCCCAAATGCACAAGGCAAGAATATTTATTCAGAAATTTAACTTTCCATTGTATGTAAATTACCCTGTTTCTTCACTTTACTCAACATTTAGATTACAAGGTCCTTAATGTTTATATTACATGTAATTTCCATATTATTTAGATATAATTAAGTGTTTAAGCAGCATTCTGGTTCGGAATTCCATCATGATCTTCATTATCAACATCAGCCTTCTGCATTTTGATTATAGCGAAAAAAGTGGTCAACTTCCAAAGGATTGGGTTTATCCTTGGTACGTGACAAAGAGGTTCTGAGCCGAATGCTAAATCTTTAAGTTGTTTTTCATTTTTTCTGCTTCTAACATAATAGTACTGTTAGCAGCAACTTACAGATTTCTCTGTTCATGTCAGAAAATACTTTGTAAGATCAGATTCATCTTATTTTTTTAAAAGCTTCAGCAAGTCATAGACTACGTTCAAAAGTAGGAAGGCCCTTTCCTTATTTTTGCAGAGCACAGCTCTAGGCAATTAGAATACATTGAGAAGTGCCTTAAAGGACAGAACCTAATTTCAGCTCTGTTCTGATCACCTGTGCAGTATATTCTCACCATTGGGGGCATTGGTCTCGTGGCTTTGTTTCCTGCTCACTGGACTGCCTGGTTGATGGGCTTAGGGTGTGACTTTGCTCATTTCCTTTTTGTCACCTCACAAAGCCCTGGTTTGTTTGTTTTATCTAAGACCTCTGTGCTACCTAGCTAAGCCTGGCTTCCTGTTCAGTGCTGTTCACTATGTCTCCATGGTCCTGGCTCCGCTGGAAGAAGATCAACTGAAAGTCTAAAAATCTACTGAGTTTTAATGACTTCCTCAAACTTCTTACTTATCCTTCAGCCTTGGCAAGGGCCAGGTCATAGGAGGGGCACTAGGGATGACTCAAATATTTAGGTTTTAGTGCAATAAAAACGCCCAGCTTACTACTGACTAAAACTGCATGGAAGAAGTGGAAATCCTAGGACAGAGTGTGATTTTCTGTTGTATGTACATGTTTGGATTTAATAATACTCCCCACTACCTTATGTTAGTGAGAAACATTAAGAGTTTGACATCCTTCATGGCGGCACTTTAGGGAATCACTCCCACTTACTCTAAGGAGAAATTTGAGGGTTTTGGATCTGGGGGGAGCCAGAAGTCTGGATTTAGAAAGGACAGCTGTGAGCCCATAGTCAATATTGGGAAGAGATGGAGCTTTAATAGGGAAAAATGAATAGGCTTCCTAGAGAAGATATGGAGGACCTACTTCCTATGTACACTGCATAGAGATGTTTCTTTCCCAAACAAGTGTGGACTCCACAAGAGACGCTTCTTTAGAAATAAAAGGACCTGCTGAAGGATCATTCTAACAGGAAGGACTTTTCGGCTGTCTTCTTTATAATTACATCTCTGAGAGGTGTGGATACAAATTCAAGAGACCTGGGTGAGGCCTATAGATATGATGGGACAGACTTATACCATTGGAGGGTGAATAGCTAAGCCTCTGTAAACAGTCCATACTACCCAAGGGCAAGCAAAAACCACTAGTGAGTGACCCATGTTTGTGAATTCTCTGAGGTTTACTGTAGACCTTGAAACGAAAGTGTTAAGAGAATATCAGTTTACATGTAAATTGGTGCAGCCACTATGAAAAACAGTAAGGAGGTTCCTCAAAAAATTAAAGAGAACTACCATATGATCCAGCAATTCCACTTACGAGTATTTATCTGAAGAAAATTACTATCTCAAAGAGATATATGAGCTCCCGTGTTAATTGTACCTTTATTCACAATAGCAAGATATGAAAACAACTTAAGTATCCATTGACAGATGAAAAGATAAGAGAAAATGTGAGGGGTGTGTGTGTGTGTGTGTGTGTGTGTGTGTGGACACATACATACAATGGTATATTATTCAGCCATAAAAAAAGAAGGAAATCCTGCCATTTGTGACCACGTGGATGGACCTTGAGGGCATTATGCTAAGTGAAGTCAGTCAGACTTCAGAGGAAGACAAATACTCTATGATCTCACTATGTGCAGAACCTAAAAACAGCAAACACATAGAAACTGACAGTAGAATGGTGGTTGTTAAAGGATGAAGGGTGGGAAACACGGGAAGATGTTGGTCAAAGTGTACAAGCTTTCAGTTATAACACGAGTAAGTTCCCAGGATCTAATGTACAGCATGACGGTTATAGTTAACATACTATATTGTATACTTGAAAGTTGCTATAAAAGTAGAGCTTTAATTTCCCACCACCACCACTACCACAATGACAAAATGGTAATTACATGAGGTAAAGGATGTATTAACCAACCTTATTGTCGTAAACATTTCACAATACATACGTTTGTCAAATCATCACATTGTATATCTTAAACTTACACAGTGTGATATGTCCATTTTAACTCAGTAAACCTGGAAAAAAACTGAAGGGAGTCGGGGTACCTTGACTGAAGTCAAAGGTATCAAATTGGCTGTTTGTATTCTTGCTGTCACCACACATGCATACCACTACTATGTTGTATTTTTATATATATAAGTCATGTATAATCGTGGAAAAATGTATATAAATTACATATATTTAATTATTAGGTAGTACTTTACTGCATTATCAAAGATGGGAAGTGGTAGCTGAAACACATAAAATATTTTTTCTCCAAAATGATGTTTTACCCTTAGAAAATACTCAGTTAATAATAACCTTAAGTTCTCCAAAATACCCCTCTTCCAAATGGGGCCCTTTAGAAATAGTGGTAAAATAAGTCAGTCAGAGAAGGACAAATACCACATAAGTGCAGTCATATGTGGAAGTTAAGAAACAAAACAAATGAACAAAGAAAAAACAGACAAGGAAAAAACAGACTTCTAACTGTAGAGAGCAAACTCGTGGATGCCGGGCGGGGGGGGTGGGGGAGGGTGGTGGCTGAAATAGGTGAAGGGGATTAAGAGTACACTAATCTTAATGAGCACTGATGTAATGTATGGACTTATTCAATCACTATAATGTATACCTGAAACTAAAGTAATGCTGTATGTTAATTGTACTTGAATAAATAAATTTAAAAAAGGATGGTGGCTCATGAATTTTTCCAAATTAAAAAAAACGATTTTTTAAAAAATTAAAAAAAGATTACATGGAAATGTATCAGTATAGTGCCAGTATAGTGTAGATTTCAGTTTTACAATTAATGAAATATTTATAACCAGCTCTTTGAAGAGGAAATTTTCTTATAGGAATACTTGGTGCTTGAGGGTCTGAACTCTGGAACAAACTTCTAGAGTTCAAGTTCTACTTCTGCCATTTACCAGCTGCGTGACCTTGTGCAAGTTACAGACATGTCTGTGCCTCAGTTAATTCATCTTAAAAATGGGGATAAAATAAGATTTACCTCAAGTGGTTGTTTGGTAGATGAAATGAGGTTATGTAAAGTACAGCCCTGGCACATAGGGAGTTTTGTGTAAGGCTTAGCTTATTAAAGCACACAGGTTGCCAACGAGCTTCCTGAAGGCTGTTTACAATTTTTGTTTAATATTTAAGTATCGGAAGAATGACACGGATTTTTAGCTTCTCTTGCCAAATAAAAGGAATTTGGCCATAAGGTAGAAGAGTCAGTGGCTATAACCCCTCCCACTGGTGAGCCTGCTTCTCTCCTGGTCAAGGTGACATCCACCCTAGAAGCCCTGGGTGGAGCCACGGTGCCTTCAAGGCCAAGAACCTTTATGGAGCAGGACTTGTGCTGATGGGGAACCCCAGGACTGGGCATTCTTCCTCCCCACTCACCTCTTAAAATTAACCACTGGTTTTTTCCTTTAACACATAAATGCGAAAGTTTAAGGAAAAGTCAGTGAAGACTAAAAATTATTTCCATAAAATCTGTAATGAAATGTCTTGAGAATGTCTTTTTCTTTCTTTCTTTTCCTTTCTTTTTTGTTCTGCCATCCATTGAATTTCAACTGTCCTCACCTTTGGCCCCATCCCATGGTCATTCATTCATGCGTACTATCCATGCTCTTCTGTGAGAACAATCAAGATTCAGCCCTAAAGACTGTAGATGAGTTAAGTAACACAAGGTAGGGCCCAAAGAACATCTTTCCTTACCCATCTATCCATTTTAATGCCCCTTTTGTTTCTTTACATTTGCCCTACTTAATTAAAGTGACTTTTGCTGTTGTTGTTGTTTTAGGGTTTTGTTTCTATAGGGAAGACCCAGAAGCCAACTAGCTAGTCCAACAGAAAAAGAGTAACCATGAAAACAAATCCTTTGAGGGAGAACACCAATGTTGAAATATTTCATTTTCACACCATTACGAATGTTATTCTAACCCATGATACTCTGAACATCTAGATCCTATAATGATAAGCACATCACTCATAGATCTGACGGTATTTAATTTACCCGAACAAATAAGACAATTTTCAGGCACCTTTCTTGTCATCTGACATAATGAAAGGAATAGCTCAAATATTTGTGCTTCCATATGCATTAACACCCTGATGTTAAGGTGATAAAATTCTCAAATTTGTCTAAACTTATACTGTGTTTTTCCTTATTATATGTATTATAAGATCTTAACAGAGACAGCGTTTTCCTTTAAATCAGTGACAAAATGTCACTCAGACTCATAAGGCTGACTCATTTTCAAACTTACTTTAGAAATGTGTTACCGTGTTATGCATTAAATTACAGATTTAGATGATATTCTTTATGGTTTTTCTGAATTGCAAGAAATAGATATGATAATAAAACGTTATACATTTCAGTATATTCTGCTCCGAGTTGTCAGTTGATCATTTAATGGCAAACTTGGTTTTTTTTTCTCTTTATATGTGATATTCAGAATAATTCTGAAGTTGACATTTTTGCACTGCATGGAATATTTTCACTGCTTCAGCTTACCATAAATTATTTCACCTCTTCATAGTCTACTTTAGCAAAAACATTTTTAAATTTATAATATCTGTCCTGAAATATCCCAGGAAACTTCATTTGTTTTGACACATAAAAATAGCAGCATACTAGAACTTTTTTGGGGGCATCTCTTCCCCACCATATTTCTAAAAAGTGTGACTTTTCAAATGCTGACGGAGGTAGAAAGATAGTCAAAGGTATAGTCTTTACTGTTTGGCTTCTATTTTTTAAAAACTAAATTAATATTATTAATTTTTGTCATTTTTAAGGAAATTGATTTTTAAAATGTAATCCATTCAATAGGTAATAAAATCATCTTTCAAAAATTAGAACAGAAACATGTAAGTATGTGTAGTCTGCAAAACCTGCCTTCTGTCAGTCTGCTTTTCCCTTTTTCCTCCCCACCCTTATTCACACACTGGTAACCACTATCATTAATTTTGTATTTTTCCTGAGTTACTTTAGGTAAATACAAGCCAAATATAAGCCACATACAATACAAAAATATTTATTCCTATCTTCTACTTCTTTACACAAAAGTTTGCCTCCTACCCAATTTTTTCCCAACTTGCTTTGTTCAATTAACAATACATTTCACAGATGTATATGTATAGAAATTTCCTATTTTTTATTGGTGCACAGATTGCTGTTGAACAATTTTTTCTATTCCAATCTCTGTTAATGATAGAACATTCTAGTCCTTTTCTTTTGCAAACAATGTTGCAATGAATAATATTGTTTATTTCCCCAGGTATGAGTGTAAGATACATTCACAGAGGTAGAACCGCTTAGCAAAAGATTATATGTATTTGCAATTAAAATTTTTTTCCAGATTGCCTTCTATAGGCATTGTGCCAATTTACATTCCCACTAGCAATGAGTGAGAGTATCTGTTTGTCTTGTCAGTAGAATGTATGGTTGAAATTTTCAGTTTTTGTTAATCTGCTAGATGAAAAATGGACTTATAGCTTATCGTAAGTTGGTATTTGTCTCATTGTACAATTAAATTGTACATTGTACTTTGTATTTCATCTTCTATCAACTGTCTATTAATGTATTTGGACAATTTTCTATTGTGTCACTATATTGTCTAATTGTTTTCTAGGCACTCTATATTATGGAGCTTGGTCTATGATATAAATTACAAACTTGTCCTCAGTTTGTCATTTGTTTTGCTAATGGTATGCTTTGCTGCAGAAGGTTAAAAAAATTATCAATTCTAATTTTATGACTACAGTTTTTGAGTCATTTTTAGAAAAACCTTCCCATTTTAAAGTTATAAAGGAATTCTCCCATATTTTTTCCAGCACTTCTATGTATGCATTAGTTTTAAAAAATCAAGTATTTCCTTTTTTCTTCTTATCCTTCCTTTCCTTTTTCTTCTCTTTATTCCCTTCTCCTTCTTCATAAAAGACAGCAGAATATCCTTATGACCTTTAGGTCTTTAAAAGAACACAAAAAACAATAAATGTAAAGGAAAAGAATAATTTGACTCCATCAAAATAATAAACACATGCACATGAGAAGCCACATATAAAATTAAAAGATGAGCCTTAATATAGAAGAAAATAATTGCCTCACATTAAGCAAACAATATTTTGTTTTCTAGGAAGTAAATAGAAACCCTAAAATAATCAATATGAAAAAGAAAACCAACCAAATTGGAATATGTGGATAAAAGATTCAAACAGGCAATTTCACAGAACGGGATATCCAGCTAGTTAATACACACAGAAGAAGCTGTTTAAACTGCAGTAATCAGGGAAATGCACACTTAAAACATGAAAATACCACACTTCTACCCATTAAATTTGCAAATATTAAAAAGTTTGAATATATCAAGTGGTCGGGAATCAAATATTCTCATAGAGACTAACAACGGGAGTATGGACGGTTACAGTTTCTTTAGCTGTGGCTGGTAACAGACCTTTGTTCTATTTAAAATTTATCTTGGTGTACAATGTGAAGTATGGATTTGACCTAAATTTTTTTCAAAAGTTTACCCACCTGTTCCACACCATTTACTTAAACCATCCCTCTTCCTCACCCAGACTTGCGATGCCACCTGTGCCACGTACAGGCAGATCTTGTTTTATTGTGCTTCTCTTCACTGTACTTTGCAGATATTAGATTTTTTTTTTTTTTTTTTTACAAATAGAAGGTTAGTGGCAGCCCTATATTGAGCAAGTCTATTAGCCTCGTTTTTCAATAGCATTTGCTCACTTCAGGTCTCTGTACCACATTTTGGTAATTCTAGCAATATTTCAGACTTTTTGATTATTATGATATTTGTTATGGCGATCTGCGATCAGTGATCCGTGGTGTTCCTACTGATTGTTTTGGGGCACCATGAACCATTCCCATATAAGACGATGAACTTAATTGGAAAATATTGTATGGGTTCTGAGTGCTCACTTGACCAGCTGTTCTTCTCCTTCCCTCTCCTCAGGCCTTTCTATTTCCTCGGACCCACTGATATTAAAATTAGGCCAATTAATAACCCTGCAATGGCCTCTAAATGTTCAAGTGAAAGAAAGAGTTGCATGGCTTTCACTTTAAAACCAAAGCTAGACATGAGTAAGCTCACTGGGAAAGTCACGTCAAAAGCCAAGAAAGGCTGAAAGCTGGGCCACTTGAACCAAAGAGTTAGCCACGTTGTGAGAGCAAAGGAAAAATACTTGAAGGAAATGAAATGTACTACTTTGGTGAACGTATAAATGGCAAGAAAGTGAAATAGTCTTATCGCTTATATAAAGGCAGTTGTAGCAGTCTGAATGTCAGAGCAAATCAGCCACAACATTCTCTTAGGCCAAAGCCTAATCCAGAGCAAGGCACTGACTCTCGTCAATACTCTGCAAGTTGAGAGAGGTAAGGAAGCTGCAGAAGACAAATGTGAATCTAGTAGAGGATGGTTCATGAGGTTGGAAGAGAGAAGCATCTCCACCACAGACAGGTGCAAGACGAGCAGCGAGGGGTGACGGAGAAGCTGCAGCAAGTGATGCAGAAGATGTAAGGAAGGTGACCGGTGAAGGTGGCTACGCGCAACAGCAGAGTGTCATTGTGGAGGAAACAGTCTTCTCTATGTCGGGAGAAGAAGCCAGCTAGGACTTTCGTGGCTAGAGAAGAGATGTTAACGCCTGGCTTCCAAGTTTCCAAGGACAGGCTGACTCTCTTTCTAGGGGCTAATGCAGTGGTGACTTTAAGTTAAAGCCAAGGCTCACTAACCATTCTTGAAAATCCTAGGGCCCTTGAAAATTATGATAAATCTACTCTGCCTGTGCTCTGTGAGAGGAACAACAAAGCCTGGAGGACAGCACATCTGTTTACAACATGGATTACTGAATGTTTTAAGCCCACTGTTGAAAACTACTACTGAGAAAAAGAGATTCCAGGTGTGACTGCTCGTTACCAATGGACCCGGTCACTCAAGAGCGCTGATGGGGATGGACATCAGCCTGCTAAATCAATGGCCATCTGCAGCCCAGGGATCAAAGAGCAACTTCAATTTTCAAGTCTTACTATTTAAGAAACTCATAAGGCCATAGCTGCCCTAGAGAGTGATTCCTCTGGCGAGTCTGGGCAAAGTAAGTTGAAAACCTTCTGGAAAGGATTCACTTCTAGAGGCCATTAAGAACATTCGTGATTCACCGGAAGAGGTCCAAATGCCAACATGAACGGGAGTTTGGAGGAAGTGAGTTCCAGCCCTCATGGGATGAAACTTCGAGGGGTTCAACACTTCAGTGGAGGAAGGAACTGCAGATGAGGTGGAAACAGGGAGAGAACTAGAATGAGAAGTGCAGCCTGAAGATGGGACTCAATTGCTGCAATTTCCTGATCAAACCTGAAGAGATGAGCGGCTTCTTATGGATGAGCCAAGAAAGTAGTTTCTTGAGATGGAATCTACTCCTGGTGAAAACGCTGTGAAGATTGTTGAAATGACAACAAAGAATTTAGAACATTACATAAACTTAGTTGATAACCAGTGACAGAGTTGAAGAAGACTGACTTCCATATTGAAAGAAGCTTTACTGTGGGTAAAATGCTATCAAACAGTATTGAACACTACAGAGAAATCATTTGTGAAAGGAAGTGTCAATCCATGTGGCAATTTCGCTGTTGTCTTATTTTGGGAAATTACCACAGCCACCCTGACCTTCAGCAATCACCACTCTGATCAGTCAGCAGCCATCTACACTGCACAAAAAGATTGTGGCTCACTGAAAGCCTCGATGATAGTTAGCACTTTTTAGCAATACAGTATGTATGTTTTCTTTTTTTTTTTTTTTAAAGATTTTATTTATTATTTATGTGACAGAGAGATAGCCAGCGAGAGAGGGAACACAGCAGGGGAGAGGGAGAGGAAGAAGCAGACTCCCAGCCCAGGAGCCTGATGTGGGACTCGATCCTGGAACGCCAGGATCACGCCCTGAGCCAAAGGCAGACGCTTAACGACTGCGCTACCCAGGCGCCCCAGTATGTACATTTTCTAATTAGACATAATCCTATTGCACAGTTATTGGACTATAGTGTAAACATAACTTTTTTTTTTAAGGAAAAGAAGAGATGATGTAAATTTGTATTTCTCCTGACTGCGCTCAGGAGTTTTATCAAACCTCTCGTGGATCCTCCCTAGGTTTAAGAAATACTTTAACTATGGTCTTCAGTTTGAACTTTGACCAAGGAGGGAGGGATCACCTATAGCCCTGAGCGGCCTTATTTTAAAAGGTAGTTGTTTCATAGTTTCTGCAGAAACATCATTCACACAGAGGAGTGTTAGGATAAGTACTCAAAGGATAGAGGGGAGTAGCAGGAGTTATGTCTGTCTTACAGTCTCATTTTAGGTAACTTTTCTCTTTTTAATTAGCCTTTTGTATTGAATCTTTCAATGAAACTACTTTGGAATTTGTAACTTTTGGAGGCTTCTATATGCCAGTTAAAATAGGTATTACTTGGGCAGCGCAAGTGTCCATTGACAGATGAATGGATAAAGAAGATGTATGATTATATATATATATAATCACACACACACACACACACACACACACACACTGGAATATTACTGAGCCATAAAAAATGAAATCTGCCACTTGCAACATGGATATATCTAGAGAGTATAATGCTAAGCGAAATAGATCAGAGAAAGGCAAATACTATATGATTTAATTCACAAAGAATTTAAGAAACAAAACAAACGAACAAAGGAAACAAAGAGATAAACCAAAAAACAGACTCTTAATTATAGAGAGTGAACAGATGGTTACCAGAGGGGCGGTGGGTGGGGGGATGGGTGAAATAGGTAAAGGAGATAAAGAATACACTTATCTTGAGAATCACTGAGTAATGTATAGAATTTTTGAATCACTACACTGTACACCTGAAACTAACACTGTAGGATAACTAGGCTGGCATTAAAGTAAAACAAAAACCAAAATAGTATCTCATTTTGTTTAATTTGGGAATCCTTACTTTCAAGTACACTTCTCAAACAATCTTAATCTAATTGGAATGTTCTCCTTAATGGCCATTGTAATTCCCCTGAGGGCTGGAAGCAGTTTGGTAGAACCCCAGCCATAGATGGAGTGAACCTGCATTTCTGTCTAGCCGTATCTAGCTGCAAATGAGGTTAACCCACATTTCTGTCCAGACTTATTGGGGTCCCCAGCACGATGGTTACCAAACCAAATTGCTCAGTACACAAAACAAGCTTGGTCAGATTTTGCCATTTTTGCTAGGATTCTGCAACTAGGACTATGTTTTAGATGTAAAATAAGCAGGGGCGTCAAAGGTGTCATGCTTGATTCTTTAGACTTTAAAGTTCCTATTCGCTAAGCCCTTGGGTTTCTTGGAACCGAACTAATACCTAAAAGGGATGTGCTACGCAGTTGGGGATTGTGTGTGGTTTCCAGTGTACCTCATTGCACGGAATTTTCCTTGAAGTTGTGAGGTGACCTGGTGTCAATGTAACCCATTCTGTGACCAACTGATCCTATCACGGGAGCCTTCTCGAGGCAGTGAATGCTTTAATAGCCTTTAAATGTTCAATCGGTACCTACCAGTTTTGTGGCTTTTTGGCTTCCAAGATCCTTGCTAGTAATAGCCTTTCTCTATATAAAATAAGACAAACGTGTGTACTTTAACAGATGGACAATACTGCATCCTGGCCACAAGAAGGCCCTGTGCTCACCAACAACAGTTCCCCTGGAAGCTCACTGAAGTTTTCTACCCAGGCAATGAGTCTGAAAAGCCAGGGACCCGGCTCTGGGCAGACTCTTCTGCCAGCTCAGCTGAGCTCCAGGTAAATATGCCAGCTCAACAGGGCTTCAGGCAAATGTGCCAGCTCGATTGGGCTCCAGACAGAACCATCTGCCAGCTCAAGCTGACTTGCCTTGTAAAGGAAAGCCAATTAGATCAAGAGCTCAAATCCAAACAAAGAGTGAACTCAGAACCAAGAGGAACTTACCTAGACACCTCGAAAACAGCAAGAAAGATGGTGAATTCCAAGGGCTCGTGGACACCATGCCTCTGCTTCTGTTGTCCTTGAATGCTGCTGGAAGTTCGATTCAGATCCTGTCACTGCCACCAAATCTGCTAAGTAACAAAAATTCAACAGAGTCAATTTGAAAGATCTAAATTGGCTTTACTAAATGATTCATGAGTCAGGCAGCACGCCATCTAGCAAATAGAGGGGCACTCTCTACACATAACTTTTATGCACACTGGGAAACCAAAAAATTCATTTGACTCACTTCATTGCAATATCCATTCTACTGTGGCGATCAGCAACCAAGTCTGAGATGCCTCTGAAGTAACCCGTACTAAACTCACGTGTGCATTTGGGTCTGTTTCTGAATTTATCGATCTGTTCTTTAATCTATCTATTCATGTGTCACTACCACACTCGTTTAATCATTAAGGCTTAACATATTGTAGGGATTACTCTTTTTACTTTTATTCTTGTTGGTTACACTTTTCTAGTGAGTTTTTTTTTTGAGACCTTTTTTCCCTTATACGGCCTTTGTATTGATTTTGTACTTGTTTCTTTTCTATTAATTTAGTCATTGTTAAATGGGTTTGGATATTCCTAGGACAGCTATTTTCTCTAAGCTCCATTTCAGTTACATAGAGAGTGGTGACCACTTAGAACATTTCTCCTTGTTTGCTGCCAAAGAAGCAGACTGCTTCCTGCAAATATGGCTTATCAGTGCGATCCTTTCTCAGAGTCCCACATCTGCTACTCTAAGTCAAATTGCTACCTGCATTGCTCAACACAGTCCCTGCACCCTTGCTGCAAAAAAGGATTGCAGTTTTGGGATTTCACAATGAGTTTTTCATTTTTTTGAAAGTTATATTTTTGAAGGAGCTTTTGGAGATCATAAACCAACACCAAGCATGCCCCACTTTCTACTCATCATTAACTCCCATATGGCTTCTGCAATTGCTTAAACAATCTTAATTGTTTTTGTCAATTCATCGTTATATTCCAGGACCTGCAGATCATATGTTTCCTAGCTTCTCTGAAAATGTCTTTATTTCATTTTTATTTGCTATTCTTGTTGGTTTTGTGTACTTCCTGAAAAGACAGAGTGAGAGAGGATTCCTGACTTTCATGGCCAGGTTCTCGCTTGAAGTGCTGATGTTGCCTTTTGCATATGTCTGTTCCAGTTAACATAAATATGTTTGCAGTTCTCATCACAAAAAGCCACTGTGCACAGTAAGCCATTTTGGGCTTTGTCCATGCCTGAAAAATTTTTCTTAAAACCCCACCACTGACTCCCCACTTTTTAAGTTTTTGTATTTATTCATTTGAGAGAGACAGAGAGAGCAAAGGAGAGCACGTGCGGGAGGGAGGGTCTGTGGGAGAGGGAGAAGCAGACTCCTCGCTGAGCAGGGTGCCCAACGTGGGGCTCCACGCGGGGCTCAAGGCAGGGCTCGATCCCAGGACCCTGGGAACATGACCTGAGCCAAAGGCAGATGCTTAACTGACTGAGCCACCCAGGCGACCCTCCCCTCTTTTTATATAACTTCTTTTTGGAAGCTTTCCCTCACCCCTCCATCCTTGAAAACTTCCTTTGTACTTGTATCGCACCCTGTGATGCTACTAAGCTCTTACTTCCTCAAACCACGGTGATCTGTTTACTTGCTATAAACTTTAGAGGGTAATATTCTCATGAGATGCTTCTACAAGATGCATTGTGAAAACAGTGTGGTGTCACCAAGTAAGTTAGGGAAATAATCCATATTACATTCTGAGTCTTGGAGAGTCACAGTTCACATTCGAATATTAGAAGTTACAAAAGTCCTAAGGAAAAAAAGTTTGTTAGATTGATATAACACAGGATGACCCTAAAGTACGTGTTTATGAAACCTCCATATATGTGAGACACATGTTAATACACTCTGGAAGTCTACACAAAAAGATCCTTCTTGGATCCTGAGGGTACTTATGGCAGAATCTCCAGTTTTGAGCACACTGTCTGCAATGGAGGAACTATATCATATGTGCCCATCCAATGACTTAATCTGTACACTATCAAAGATGTTTAATTGTTTAGAGAAACATTTTGTAAGATGGTTTTCATCCAAGGTATTATAATGGAATAAACTGGAGAGCTCTGTAGGCCAGCTTCAAATAAATAGGTTTGACTCCAATGTTTGATGCTATTTTTGAGGCATGGGGGTCATTTGCTAAACAAAGAGCATCCAGAGGAAAGTAAGCAGGTGGTTTAAGGGACTTGGAAAACTTGTATATGGGGAGTAGGGAGACCTAGTATATGTTTAGTTTGGAGAAGAGAATGCTAGGAAGAAAATTCTATCTATAAATATTTGAACAATGACTAAGATATATCCCTTCTGCAGCCAAAAATTCCACGGTAGAGTGAAGAAAACACATTCTTGTCACAACATCATAAAATATGGAGTCCTCTGGGTTAGAGCAAAGCGAATGACTGCTCTGGGATAAGGGTGGGAGAGGGCTATTCAGGGTGATTCCCCAAGGAGGCAACCTGGGAGCATACTTTCAAGGGTGAGCATGTGCAGAGTACTTCATGCCATGACCTTAGAAGAAAGCTCTGGGGGAAAATTAGGAGTATTTCTCTTTAATGGCAAACTGTCATGTTTGGACAAAAGAGTTGCTTCTTTCGGGGCGCCTGGGTGGCACAGCGGTTAAGCGTCTGCCTTCGGCTCAGGGCGTGATCCCGGCGTTGTGGGATCGAGCCCCACATCAGGCTCCTCTGCTATGAGCCTGCTTCTTCCTCTCCCACTCCCCCTGCTTGTGTTCCCTCTCTCACTGGCTGACTCTGTCTCTGTCAAATAAATAAATAAATAATCTTAAAAAAAAAAAAAAGAGTTGCTTCTTTCACTTGACCTACATTGACTACTTCTGAGCTGTGGCATAACGTAGCAATGCAATGGCTGAATGTATAAAGTGTTTTTCAAACTGCTGACTTAAAAGTGAATTGTTGGATAATTTTCTTTTTTAGGTTTAGCAACAATTCAGCTGATTCTATTTATGATTATCTCTTCTCGGTCACGATTTTTTTTTAAAAGGTGAGAAATTCTATAGAATTCAAAAAAGTGTTGCTATTAGGTGGCCCAGCATATGACTGACATACTTAGAGTTGGCACTGCAACATCTTGAGTTTATTAGTGGATCATTCTGTGAGATGAGTGAATTCAAAATTTCTCTTTCTACTCATTGTAGATTATGAGAGTTCAGTATCATTGCAAAGGCTGAATATATTCAGAAAATAGTTTGTTCCACAATTTGGGGAGGGTAGAGATAATCACATTTATTTATTTATTTACTTATTTTATTTATTTATTTGAGAGAGAGAAAGAGAGAGAGAGCGTGTGGTGGGGAGGGGCAGAAGGAGAGAGAGAGAGAAGCAGACACCCTGCTGAGCAGAAAGCCCAATGCCCAGCTCTACTCCCAGGACCTGGAGATCATGATCTGAGCTGAAGGCAGATGCTTAACCAACTGAGCCACCCAGGCGCCCCAAGATAATTAGATTTAATAAGAATAAAAATATAAATGATTTCGATTAGATTTATCTTAGAAAAAAAAGCTAAATGTTAAGTTTCATATTTCTAAGAAATATTTTCATATACATAACTTTGTTTTATTTTAAGACTTCAAAGAAATGCTGTCACTGTTTTATTGTATACTGAACTGATAGGCTTCTCTTATTGTTTTGGAATTTTACTGTATAAAGTACTTAAAAATTAGCATAAACTGGTTACCAAGTAAAACTGTGAATTCTGCTATTCTGAAGATGGTCAAAAATACATTACCTGGGGCCCCTGGGCGGCTCAGTCGTTCAGCATCTGCCTTCAGCTCAGGCCATGATCCCGGGGTCCTGGGATCCAGCCCCATGTCAGGCTCCCTGCTCAGTGGGGAGTCTGCTTGTTCCTCTCCTTCTCCCCCCACCCACCCCTGCCAGTCATGGTCTCTCTCCCTCTCAAATAAATACATAAAATCTTTTAAAAAAATACACTTTCTATCTGGGCAATTTGAGAAATGGCCTACCTGATTCTGGAGATAAGTTGGTTGACCACTCATTCATTCACTCATCCAAGAAATATTTTTTAAGTGGCTATTACTTACAAAATACTGGAGGTTCTCATTATTTATAAGATGTTATATATTCAAAAAAAGAGCTAGTTCTTTCAGCAGTTGTTAAACAAATCACGTCAGAAGACTGCGCAATTTAGGAGAGCGCGCCAGCTTTAGAATCAGATTGATGTGAGTTTGTCACAAAATTACACCAGCTGTGTAATTTTTGGCAAGTTATTCAATGTCCTAGTTTTGAATATCAAACAAGACAAAACTTATAAGTACCTATAACAATGTCTGATACCAGTAGCCATTTGACAATCACCATTACAGCCATGCAAACAGGCATGATTGACAGAAACATGACCTGATTTGCCCTTGGCCTAGTAATGACTACTCCCAGTCCACCTGGCTATTTCCAAGAGTGTTTTTGAAAGCATTATGAAACGCTGACCAATAAACAGTACTATAGAATGATGACCATTTGTAATTAGTTGTGTTTAAACAGTTTGCATAAATGTTCATAATCATTTCACACGTTAAAAAGGCTATTCTTCTGAGTGGGAACAAAGAAGACTGTTTCTGACATTAGGGAAATAAGGAGTTAATAGCATTAAGTCCTATTTAAACTTGTATGTTTTAAAAATTTTATGTAGATAAAACAGTTCTAACTTTTATTTTCTGCTTATTTAGGTGAGAAAAAAATATAAGTAAGTTTAAGAGATTCTTCTCACTTTCTTCAGTGTTTTCTATAACTCATAAAACCTCATCATTAAAAAAAAAACACCTTATATTAAACTTGACAACAATTCGGCTTAGTCGGTTGGGCATCCCACTCTTGGTTTCAGCTCAGGCCCTGATCTCAGGGTCATAGGATTGAGCCCCACATGGGGCTCTGCACTCAGCATGGAGTCTGCTGCAGATTATTCCCCTCCTCCTCTCCCTCACCCTCCACTCTTCCCTCTGCTTTCACTCTCTCTCTCTAAAATAAATAAATAAAATCTTAAAAAAAAATACTTGATCGCTCTTTCTCATATGTGTTAGGAGTTCATTTCTCCATACTTCTAAGATACTAAGTTCCTGACAGTTCGGGGATCATTTTTTGCCTTTAATCCTTGCCTTTGGTAACAACTTGTATGGAAATAACATCTATGAAGTATTGTCCTGTAGTCTATACGTTCTCTTCTTCTTTTACTGATAATTGAACTATGAAAAGGAAATAATTACCAGATCAATATTCTTTTGTCTGACTGAAGGCTACTACAGTGTTGGACTAGGGTTTGAAGTGGTCTTAAAAACATCTTGGATCTCCCAGGCCCTGCTCATTTCAGGACTGCAGAATCTAGCAGTGCCTGGGTGGCTCAGTCAGTTGAGTGACAGACTCTTGATTTGGGCTCTGGTCATGATCCCAAAGTCATGAGATAAAGCCCTGCCACAGGCTCTGTGCTCAGCATGGAGTCTGCTGGAGACTGTCTCTCTCCTTCTCTCTCTACCCCTCCCACCACTTGTGTGTGTGTGTGTGTGCACGCGCAAGTGCACACTCTCTAATAAATAAAATCTTTTAAAAAAATCTACAGAATCTAATGTAAATTGGACAGATTCAATTATTGAAAATAAATTTGGGTTTCTTCTAATGTTAACTCGGGCCCATTCCAGGGTCCTAACATCATCCTCAGTCCCTTTTTCAGAGAAACCAATTTGCTAAGTGTATATTCCTACACCTAATGTCATAATCTTTGTACTGAAGAATTCTCTACATTTATTTGTATTTCCAGAGACTTCTCCTAACAGAAGAATATCCTAGTCCTTGTAAACCATTCACTGTGGTTTGGTGGGTAATTGTGGGGTGTTTCGGCTTTGTACTTTCCATTGGTAACATCTGCTTTTCTCATATGCTTTAGTTATATAGGAAAGATCTCTAGAGGATGTCAAATGCCCTTATTCCTTTCCTGGATATTCTTTAAAGTATATTTTCAAACTTCCCCACTAATTAAATTCTTCCTTTTCCTGTTCCTGTTTAAAAACTTCATTGTGTTATGCAAAATAGAGGCCTTGATTTCAGGGAAATGGGCTACATTATCATTTACTCCTTGAATTGTCAAAATAGGAAGTGATTCCACCAAATAAGAAAAGAAACGTGCATAAAATCTACACTCTTTTCGACAATGCTGTCAGTAAAGTGCAATATGAAGTAGGGGGCTGTGGAGAGGCAGAAGAGAGACTAGAACATACTAACCTATTATGTACGTGGTGATGCTTGATCTTCACCTATCAATTTTTAAATCATCTATGTTACCTGGGCTGAAGATGACAAGCTGTTTTGTTATCAGTTTTTTGGTCCATTCACTCATTTACAGTTGAGATGTATTGAAAACCTCCTAAAATTTGGCCCTGACCATGTTTGCCTCGTACATTGCGTCTAGGGTGCTAACTCCTGTTCTGAATAGGTGTCCATAATCATCCAACTTTAGGGTATTTATCCATAAATGTTTCTCCAAATAGCCTACAGGTTCACCAGCACTGGTCATAATGGTGTCTCCTTACAACCTGTGTCAGCCATTTTCAAGGAAGATTAGTTATTAAAATGCCATTCCAAATTTTAAAAGTTTGGGGATCTGAAAAATAATTTTTTGCCTCACATTTGAAGGGCTCTTCTTTAGAAAGAAATCAGCTACATGTCAATCAGAATAAGCCTAAAAGGCAACATGCTTAAATTTACTTTGAAGAAACAGAACTGATGTGATGTCAATTTAATAACAGATTGTATTTCAGCCCTAGCGATCGCATAAGCAATTAGCAAATGCCAAGTGGAGTTTATTTTGATGTATGATACCTTAACCATATCTTATATTGAAAATACACTTCCCGGTTAGAAAACTAGCTGAGTCTCTAAACATGCATCACTCAAAATTATTCGTAATAATATTTTTCTCTAGATTTTCTTGCTCCAATGATTTGCTTCTAAATTACTTTGCTTTAATTTTTTATTATTCTAAATTCTAATTTTTTACTCAAGTTTTAAGTGATCTTTATCATTTCCAGCAATAATCACAGCCAGTGTTTTTGAGAACTTATTTGTCAAACTGTGCTAATTTAAAACTTTACATGGATCATCTCACTTAAACATCACCAAAATCCTATAAAAAAGTAATTTCATTATCTCCATGTTACATTTGAGAAAAATTGAAGTACAGAGAAGTTATATGAACAGTGGTGAGTCTAGTATTCAGACCCACATCAATCTGATTCTAAGTCAGCGTTCTTATCCACGAGCCTATTATTTGCTAAGTGACAAAGTGACCCGAAGTGACAGCTGACTATGCTTCCTTTGCATGCCACCTGACTAACTTTCCACCCTGCTGCTTCAGATGAGCTGCAAGGTTGCTCTGTTTCTCAGCAACTAGCCTCCGTCATGCACCTAGCTCTCTGTATTTTCACCTCGTTCCTAATTTAATTTCGAGCTTGTTTTCTCCCCAGTCGTTTATGTCTTGTTCCAACATCTACTCTGGTGGCCTTCGGAGGAGATGATGTGCTGCTTCCCCTCACCCACAGGGACTGCTCCCTAATCCCAGCAAGGTGACTGAACACTAACTAATTTTGGATACACCTGTTTCTGTATTACCTGTTTAGCCAATCCCGTAAAAAATGGAAAACTATAAAAGAACATATGAAATGGCATAATGCCCATTCCTGAACTGGTCTGACTGATACACTGGTTTGGGAGGTGGAGGGGATGGTTTCGAAGTAGAAATGGCCTGAAGGTTATGATTCTACCCTGCTGGAAAGAATTATAATCTCTCAGTTTATTCCTTAAGACTTATACCTAGTCTGTTTTAATTTTGACTCAGTCCTCCTTACAATTACTTTCAGGGCCTCCCTCCCCCTGATATGGTTTATTAGTTTTTATAAATTATAAATATAACATGTAGTTTTTAATACAGGTCAAAAAAAGAAAAGGTGAGTAAAGAAAAAAAGTAGTTTTCCACTCTTCTTGAAATAGCCGATCATTATCAGTTTGAGTATTGTACCAACCATTTTTTTACGGTCTTACAAACATGTATTTATTATTTATATAATCAATTGCATGTGTAGGTATGTATATAATATATATTTTTCCTGTTTTATTTTTAACAAAATTGGTTGTCCTAGACATTATACAAGAATCATACAAGCAACAAGTAACTTATTTTTTTAACAGCTGCATGATGTCCCACATTGTGGATACAACAGCCTCCTTCTGATGGTAATCAAGCTGTCTCCAAATTATTATCACTACAACCAAAGCATAGGACGTTTTGGGCCAATGCTTTTCATTTTTAAGATACACGTGTATAATACTAAAAATGGGTGAGCGTCATAAAAGGAAAGCCACGGTCTCAGGAAAAATTTATGACAAAGACTGCTTTTCCAATACTTATTTCTATTTCCACTCTATTGATGAGTAGGTTTATTTTATTAAAAACCGAAGTTTTATTAGCAGTCCTTTTAAAATTATAAACTCAAGTTGCTTATTCCTTATCAACCACTATTTATCAAAGAATAATGTTAGGAAACATTTCCAGGATTTGGTTCCTACCAACATCATGCTGAGAATGGCTTCATGTTTTGTGAATGAATCTATTTGAAATTCCTTTTTTAATTTTTAGTGATTTATTCCATGAATTCCTAGATATAGAAGTTATATTAATGCTACTAGTGGAGGAGAAAGAAAAACCTGAAGAGAAATTGGATTTTCAGGCATGAAAATGTGGAACTCTAAGTAGTCTAGTAGCATTTAGCCTAAATTTTCAAATTTTAAGTAGCTCTTAGTATTTCATTTCACCATATGACATATACTCAGGATGGATAAATGTGGCAGATGCTGCATTTATACTTACTCCAAAATGACCCAGTAGCAATTTATAATTCAGTGGACTTCATTATATTAGTAACTTTGTAGTATTTGTATGAACTAGCTCATCTTTCCAAGTGTCATGGCTTCTCTATGGTTGAGGCTCAGCCTATATCTACCCTTTGTTTTCAACTGGTCATTTAGTCAAACTTTAAGCTGTTGGTCCCGATCTTCCATGGGTTGTTTTGGTGCTTGTAAATAATACTGTTTTATCTTCTTCCTTTTCTAATTATATCAATTCAAGGCACTTAGGTTTAAATTAAATTAAGGGAGACACATTTGGATTGATAGAAAAGGACTAGACATTTATATGTGCAAATTGGCTAACTATACTTCTAACATCCATTTATTTCTGTATTTAGCCTAGAATGTGGCAACAGATGTAGCAGTAATGATCCCAAATGTTTTAAAAAGTTGGATAATACTGGAGCAGTGTCTGGCTCAGTCTGAAGGAGAAAATGGAATTGACATTGACTGACACTCCCTGCTTGGAAAATAATCAATCTATTTAACAAAAATCAGAAAAGAAATACGGTTTAAATCCCACACTTTTGTCAAGGACAAAGTCTGTTATTGTAAATGTCCTTTATAAATAAATATTCTCTTGATAAATGAAGAAACAAGTATTAAAAAACATGGCAATTTCACCAGTGGTTAACACTGTAATAAGCAAAGTTTGGAGATGGACAGGACTAAAGTTTTACTCAGAAATTTTTTTGAATAAAATTATCTTTGTTAAGCTTGACAGGGAATTGGTGGAGAGGACAAAGTTTTATAAAGCAAACACATTAGCAAATCACTTAAAAAACTCAATATACCAACTATAAATTAAAAAAAAAATCTAGTCATTCAAAGGACATAGATGGGTTTCCATAAGCCTCAAACTTAATCCTCCAGAACTTGAAAATAACAGTATCGAATTTCTCAACAGTATTTTAAATTCTGCTACTTTCTTCCAATATTTATTTGAAAACATGATCTTTCAATGTACAGCTGCTGTTTATAATCATCAAAAACATTTATAACATTTATTACGTGGTAAACACGATATGCTATATGCTTGCAGCACTCAAGCTAGATTTACCTTTTTCTGTGAGGTGGTGAATGAAAAATTGCCATTCAAGATTAATCAAAGCTCAACAGAATATTTATTTATTTATTTATTTATTTATTTATTTATTTATTTATTTATTTATTTTTAAAAATTTAACTATCATTTTTCTACTCTCCCAGTAATCAGTTTCTATCCTATTCAAATCACGAAATCTCTTTGACCTGCAGTCTCATCATGTACACATTTTGGAACACTTACAGTCAAAATGGCAGGCTGAGCTGAAGCTGGAAAACACAGTCCTTCATTACAAATACATAGGATTACAGAAAACTATTAAAATTATATAGCTGGGTTTCCAAAGAAGAAAGTTAAATGTCCAGGTGCTAGAAACCAAGCAGGAACAGGCAGTGGTAGGTGGGCGTTGGAGCTCCGTGGCCCACGAGGCAAGCAGACTAACCATGTCAAGCCTGGGCTGAGAAGGCATGAAGCCACACAGCTGAAACCCTCGTACCTTGCCAGGAGGAATGGGAAATGGCAAAGCCACGGTGAGAGACAGTTTGGAGATCTCTCGCAAAATAAAACAGATGCTTATCCCCTTGCCCAGCAATTTAACACCTTGGTATTTTTTCAAGAGAAATAATATGTCCTCAGACACACATAAAGATGAACGTAGATATTCACAGAAGGAAAAAGTGAAAAAATAAAAACAAGCAAACTATCCATCCACTGGTGAATGGTTAAACAGCGTGTTACATCTGTACAATGAACTATTATTCAGTAATACAAGGAATGAACTATTGATAACACGTTAAACATGGATAAATCCCACAAGCATTATGCTGTGTAAAAGAAGCCAGAAATAAAAAAGTACTGTATGGTTCTACTCATCTGAAATTCTAGAGAAAGACATGACTAGTTTGTAATGACAGAAAGGATATCAGTAGTTGCGTAGGGCTGGGGTAGAATAAATGACTAAAAGGGGTTAAGAGCAAACTTGTTTGGGTACTGGGAATATTCCATACATTAAACACATGGTACTTTTTACTGTATGGAAATTATATCTCAACAGTGCTGATCATGAAAATTTAAAAAACATAATTGCCATAAAAGATGTGTTCACAGAAAAATGTTGCAAAGAACACAAAGAAATCAAATGCTTTGGAAGACAGTCAATAGATGGAAGATACTGGATAAATCACATCCAGCCCAAATAAAAGTAGGGACTTGGACTGGGTATATGTTATACTACTGTGGAGTTACATATAAATATTATATATCTTATATATGTGTATATTCATGCCTTAAATATGTTTATAAATATAATCATGTCTTAAATTTAACTTATTTTAAAGAATCTTTTGTCCGTTTTATTTGAGCAAATATATAGCGAGAGCAAATACACTTTAGGGTCTTTTAGAACTTACACTCTCTTGAAAAAAAGTCTGCTTATGATATAGATTGTACTATATAATAGTAGAGGGCTGCTTCAAGCACATGTAATAAGATGTTTATATGACATCTGCGCATGCTGGCAAGGCAGGTGCTTGATGAACAAATACTAATGAGGAATATTTCATATGCAGCATGCTCTAATCAGTAGTTAGAAATTCTAAAATATTATATGGTCTTTGCTTTTTTGTGCAGAATATATAAGATGTCCACGCGGAGTTGAAGAGGTTAGAAAAGGGGAGATCACCTCTTCCCAGAGAGCAGGTCATGTCTCCTGATTGTTTTCTGAATGATTTTAGTTGTTACACAAATGAACTTCAAATCCAGGAACTTTTTTTTTGTGCAATTCCCTTCTAATTCTCGATAATTATGTCAAGGAAAAAGCCTAATTTTGGTGCTATCACATCTTTAATCCTCCCTAATATTTACTAATCTCTCTCTTTTTCTAAGAAAGCAGAAACAGAATCAGTGTCTTTGGCAGGGAAAAATACCTAGCAAAAATTGTTTTAAAAACATTTAGTTGGCATTTTATTCTCTTCATAGTTACTTTTCATTTATGTCAATAATCGTTTCCATTAACTGAATTTGTGTTTCATGTGTAAAATTTCTAGTATTTTCTACTTCCCCTTCCTTTACTCTCTTCTGAAAATCTGTGAGGACACAAACCTAAGCAGGACAACAAAACTATAACCAAAAAATCTGCTTTAGCAGTTTTAAAAAGACAGACATTATTTGCAAGATTTAAAATCGAAAACATTAGCATTCTTCAAGCTTTCTAATACTATTTTTGTAAAAATGAAGCAAAATGGAATATACTCACTCACACCTAACAGACAATTCTTCAACAAAACACAAACTTTTCCAACTTCTGCTTTAAAAATACTGACTAAACTGATCTGTGTCTGACTCATAGCTGATACTTGGAATTGAGGAAGTTGCACTCCTTTTGAAATAGTAGGAAAAGGTCAGTCTTTATCCTTGGGGGAGTCTGATGTCAGTAGGGTTAAATGTCCTAAAATTCAGTGTTTTTAAATTGAAGTTATCTAAAGTGTAAGAAAAAGAAATAAATGGAACAGAGTAAATAATATTAAAAAGCCACAGGCTACTAAAATCTTTGCTACCTATTGAGAATAGGTTACTTTTTAAAACGACTTAATTTTTAACATGTTAGAGTCTCACTAGAATTGTGATATTTATTTCACTTTTTTTTCTGGGAGACTAGATTTTGAAACCTAATATACTATCGCATACTTAATGATGCCTAATAAATATCCATGGTAAAGGAGTGAGATTATTTTCAAATATTGACGAAAAGTTTTAAGAAACTCAGCTCTACCCAAACGAGAGCTTTACATTTGTTCCCAGATTTATTTTAGTAACATTAATTAAACTAATCATCCATCTAATATTGACTAATAGTGTGTTCTATGACATGTATGCCAAACCAGAAATTTTGAGAAGTGTCCTCTATTAAATAGCTTAACTTTTAGTTATTATGCAAACTTAAGAAAACAACTTCTGGTTTCAGAACTTCAGTTATGGGGCACCTGGGTGGCTCAATCAGCTGTCTGCCTTAAGCTCAGGTCATGATCCCAGGCTCCTGGGATCAAGCCCCGAGTGGGGCTCTCTGCTCAGTAGGGAAACTGCTTCTCCCTCTCCTCCCTGCTTGTGCTCTCACTATCTCTGCCTCTCTCTCAAATAAATAAATAAATAAAATCTTAAAAAAAAAAGTTAACTTCAGTTATTACAAACCTATTTTAATTCCTTGGAAAAATCTTCCCCTTCCTGTTCTAGTCTTATGCGGAAGAGTTGGGGGGAGGGGGAGAATTTTTTTCTCTGCTCCATTCAGTGCAGTTTTACTAACTTCTAGTTTCTCTCTCTCTCTCTCTCTTTTTTTTTTTTTCATTCAGTCTCTGTCCAGGAGAGATACTCCCCTTTTCTTACCTACACTTTACAGCAATATTTTCCTGTATAACCTTGTTCATGGATTTATCTGCATCCATTGATGTAGAGATTTTGATGTCCTAAGTTTCAAGAAGTGAAATAAAGCTTTCCCCCTCACATCTCTAATGACATTTAGTCTAAAATAAAACTATTCTGGTTCATTTTAGAAGAATCGTTGATTATGTTGCCATGTGAAATATTGTACATAATATTAGTCAAGGGATAAGACTGGATATTAAAGATTATTGAATAGGCAGGAGAAAATCATGCTAGTTTTAGTCACAGTACTATCTCTAATACTTAAAACTTACAATGGTCACTGGGACAGTTTTCCCTTTCCCCGTAAGATTTCAGTAACAACTGAATTTCTTTATCACTTAAGAGCGAAACTGTTTGAGACAGAAGAATTGGCTGATATTACATGGGATGTCTAAAACTTGCAGGGGGAAAAACTACACAGTAATTAACAGGATTTCAATGTGTTCATTCATTTTTCTTCGGGTAATTTTCTTGTAGGAATAATTCTCTTGAGACTAGGTTGAAAAGCAATTTGAAATCAGTTTTAGTACAATTTTGATGAGACTGATTTTCCCTCTTTTTTTTTTTAAAGCCTCTTTTGTTCAGTTTAAGCTTTCTGCACCTGTTTTCTCCTACAAGCCAGACAGGTCTCAGCTAAAAGATAATGTATTTAATTAGGCATGTCACCATCCAAGAAACCTTTATTTGAAGCATTAAGGGTTTGATCATCACATTTCAGCAAGGTCACATTGCTATTTTAAATTGAAATAAAATTTAAAAATATTTTATGTAATATATAACATAAATGTATTTATTTAAATTAAATTCAAATGTTAGTTTTTTAAATTCAACCTTCTTATCACTTTTTTTTCACA
This sequence comes from Ursus americanus, assembly GCF_024610735.1. Taxonomy (NCBI): domain Eukaryota; kingdom Metazoa; phylum Chordata; class Mammalia; order Carnivora; family Ursidae; genus Ursus; species Ursus americanus. The sequence goes on from NC_142131.1 coordinate 21,835,538, forward strand.
TTCTTGAGAAAGTTTTGTGACACCTGTGAGTAGATATTGTTTGTTAGTGTGTATTTAGGTGTGATACAGTAATTCTCACTCAGTGGAGGAGAATAATGAAGGGAAGAACTCCTAGAAACTAGGGAATCACTTTTTAATTTCCAGCTGAAGACAAATGCAGAGGAAACCTCTTTAAATGTTAAATGACAGAGTTGGGCAGGATTTAAGTAAGAACATTTACCAATAAGGATTTTCAGAGTAAAAACAGTGAGCTGTACTTTATCTTTCCTACAGGTATTTACATTTGTTTTCTTCTCTGAATATGAGAACAAACATTATATATCTTTGTAGGTTTCCTTCTAGTTTGTCTGTGAATTTCATTATAGTTTAATAATCCTTAGTGAACCTGGAAATATAAAGAAGGGAAAAAAATCTAATATTTTTCTGAAGTACAATAGTTGAGCAAAAATGTATTTATATATACTTGTATATATTAAACATATATGTATTTATATATTAAAGCCCATTTCAAAGCATTTTCGTAATGTTTGTACACCAGATTGAAACCAATTACTTTTAAAAACTAGCTTATGCTTTGATCATTATGTTTTCAACTTTTCATTATGTTTTCAACTTTTTTGATTATTGTTTTCAGCAATAGTTTTGTTTTTCAGTGACATATTTTAGACTTAAAGGGGATTCTTTTACATGAAAATAAGTAAAACTATTGTAAAATATTTATCTATATAAAAATACTTAGTGAACAAAAATATTTATTTCTATAGAGCCCATTTAGTGAATATTTATACATTCTAGTAAATACTGCCCATAATTTTTTTGTCATGTTATATTGTAAGAAAAATGTTTTCCTTATTCTGTATTATTAACTGCAATGTTTAATTGCTTAATGAATCTTGAAATTCATTTTAGAATGAAACACCACATGGTGGCAGTGTTTCCTAACAAACTGGGTAGAGTATGGTTCCCCTCACAGGGATCAGGGCTTTTTATAAACTGCTTATTTTTTTGTGTGTCTGTCAAATTGATCACGTATTTCAACTGTTAAAAATGTGTACTGGGTTCTTAAGGGTGAAAGTGGTAAATGCTTTTTATTCCATAAATTGTCTATGTATATAGTGCCTTTCATAAGTATTGGAAAACTACAGAAAAAAATTGTTGGATTTAGTTTGCTGACGTATACTCTGTACATTTGCTTACAGATGAAAAGCAACAGAAGAGGGGCGCCTAGGTGGCTCAGTCAGTTAAGTGGCTGCCTTCAGCTCAAGTCATGATCCTGGGGTCCTGGGACTGAGCCCTGGGATTGAGCCCAGGATTGAGCCCTGCTTTGGGCTCCCCACTTAGTGGGGAATCTGCTTCTCCCTCTGTTCTGCCCCCTGCAAATATGGGTGTGCCCTCTCTCTCTCAAATAAATAAATAAATCTTTAAAAAAAAAAAAAGCAACAGAATAAATTGAGTAACAAATATTACCTAGAGGTGAGAATTTCCCACCAATTGTATTTTTAGTCTACACAGCAAATGCTCGATGGAATAATGGCGGGTGAATAAATCCACACAGTGGATTTACACCCCAGGTCACTGAAAGCTGCAGGACGAGACTGAGGGAGTGCTAGTATAGAACCTCCCTCCTCTGTTCCTACTGCCCCGTCTCCTTTCTTTGCACCAAATCGATCACTGAATATGTTCTATCCTGTTTAAATAATGAATTCAGTGACATTTGACCCTTGAACTATGTGGGGGTTAGGGGCATCAACCTCCTTCTTAGTCAAAATCTGCATTGGACTCCCCTAAAACTTAACTACTAATATCCTATTATTGACAGAAAGCCTTACCAGTAACAAATAGTAGACGAATACATATTTTACATGCTATATGTATCCTATACTGTATTCTTACAATAAAGTCAGCTGGCAAAAAAAATGGTATTAGGAAAATCATAAGAAAAACACATTTATTGTATTATACTGCATTTATCAGGAAAAATCCATGTATAAGCGGGTGTGCACAGTTGAAACCCGTGTGTTCCCAACTGTCTGAGACCTTAAAATGTACACATATTTGGAGAAATTTTCTTCATTTTCTACTTTGTTTTGTATGGAATAGCTTTACATCTATGGTGCACAAAGCTGGGGCTAAACTGCTATGGGATTTTATGGCCTTGGGACACATAAGATGATGTAAAGAATGTTCTTTAGCATTTATGTCATTTATGTATTTAATTAATCATAAAACCAGTCATGGTAAGCTGGGTACATATGAACTCCACAGAAAGGGAAGTTCTGCAAATAATGGGAAATGATTCCCCCATAAAGGAAATAAAGCCAGATTCCCTGGTGGTTAGTACATAATCCCACCAGGTCAGGGTCTTCATCTGTTGGGTTCGCTGCTCTATCCAAGCACCTACTGAGGGTCTGATGTGAAGCAGGTGCTCCATAAATATTTTGAAGAAACGGAACAAATAAATCTTTGAACTTCTAGCAAAATAAAGCAAAAGCTTTTTCTGTTAAGGAATATAGTAAAAGACGGCATGACATTGGAATACGATCTGGAAGAATAAATAATTCATTTCATTTTAAAAGCTAGAGTTCCAATTCCTGAATCTTCAATAAACACAAAATGAAAGTTTGTTTAAAAATTTTAAAATCATGTATAGTAAAAATTAGCTGGAATTATAATTTCATGGTATTTGTATATAAAGTAGAGATATATTGACCATATCCTTTATGAAGATACTTAAAAGAAGTATACAGTTATTCGGAAGATATTTTTTCCCACAAAGAAATACAAAACAATACAAGATGAGGTGTGAGGATGAAGAGCCAGTGAATTCTGAACATTAATATGACTTGAACTGTGGGATGCTTGGGTGGCTCAGATGGTTAAGCATCTGCCTTCAGCTCAAGTCATGATCCCCAGGGTCCTGGGATCGAATCCCACATCAGGTTCCTTGCTCTGTGGGAGCCTGCTTCTTCCTCTGCCTGCTCTGCCCACCACTCTCCCTGCTTGTACGTGTGCGCTCTCTCTCTCTCTCTTTCTCTCCCTTTGGCAAATAAATAAATAAAATCCTTAAAAAAAAAAATGACCTGAATTGTGCCTCTGGCTGGAGCTTAAAGATTTTGATGCCCTGACACAGGTTTCATTGCAATGATGCCAATGATGAATGCCAGGATGATGGTTCGGGGTAATGGAAATATATTGATTTAGTTAATGTTGATCATTTGGCTTTGATCATTTATTCAGTTTTACTTGCTGTTTAGGCAGCTTCCTATTTGTTTTTTGCTTTTACTATGTTTTTTCTTTGACCTATGATAAAAGTCCTCTCAATAACGAACGCCCTCTTATTGGGTTGGGCACATGGAAGCTTCTCGCAAGCAAGTGGAGAGACGTAGCCCTCCAATCTCTGGCACGATGATGGTAGGCAGGAGGAAGGCACACACTTCACCCTGCTTTCCTTTCCTATCCTGTCTCCTTCCTGCTCACTTGGTGTCTGCTAACTTCCTGCTCTCTTCCACCACCTCAAGCTGGCTTTCACATTCTCCTTTCTTCTCAGTTATAAATGACTGACCCCAGGGCAGCCCGAGGTAGGAGTTCCCCAGATAAAAAGAATAAATTCTTGTGAGAGGCTCTGAGGCAGACTGCTGAAGAGCACAGACTGGGGCAGGCTTTCGGGACTGAAAATCCAACACTGGCCACTGCCGGCTCTGTGATTTTTAGGCAAATTACTTAACCTCTTTGTGCCTCAGTTTCATCATGTGTAAAAGAGTAATTACCCTCTGAGAGGATTGAATGAATTGTGTAGGGAAAGCTTTCGGCAGAAGAGCTGGCAATTTGACTGCTAGCTTTATTGGGGCAGAATTTTAGACATCTGTGTGGAAGAGGCAAGTGTTGCGAGGACCTTCAGGGCTCAAGCCGTCATGACAGTACGCCCCTCACTGGTCACCTGCTTCACCTGAGAATAAGGCCGCCTGCAACTGGGACCTGGGCTGAATTCATTATTATCTGCTCTTTCTGGATTTGAAGGAATTTAAAAGACAACATATTTTGACCAGAAAACTTCCCTCAAAACACAAACAGATGCTCAAAAAGTGTTTGGAGTTTTAATACACTGAAGCATTTTCTAATATGAGGAAATTAATCATACATTACGCTTCAAAATATTTTTTTAATAAGCAGACACAGAGTTTGCTACCGAGAAGTGTATATGCATATGCATTTCTGATATTTAAACATAATGTTACAGTTTCTCTAGTACAAATACTGGTGATAAAATGTGAAATTTTTTCTTCATGGGGAAAATTGATGCTTTATTCTTATGTATATCTTATTTCTAAGTTTTAAAAAAGGAAACTATTCTTAGTTGAGATTTACTTGGTCTTCCTATAAAATGCATTATTAAAGCAATTTGGTATCAAAATTAATATATATTAGTTTTAATTTTATAGCAATATTAAGGCAATTTTATATCAACTGGCTTATTATAGGGTTGGTAAATCTGTGACTTTTTAAATTCCAGTATAGTTAACACACAGTTATATTAGTTTCAGGTACACCCTGCAGTGATTCCACGGTGCTGTGTATTGCTCACTGCTCATCTAACAATTGCCCTCCTTCATCCCCATCGCCTGTTTCACCCATCCTCCCATCACCTCTCCTGATAACCATCAGTTCATTCTCTATAGTTAAGAGTCTGTTTTGGGGTTTGTCTCTTTTTTTCTTTGTTTGTTTGTTTTGTTTCTTAAATTCCACATGTGAATGAAAAAAATCTGTGACTTTTTGATGTCTTTTCAACAGAAAAAGGACCAGGAAGCAGGATGTGAGTAAAATTAGAGCAGTAACATTAGTGGAGAATGTGATGTACTGTATGGTGACTAACATAATAAAAAAATATTTTAAAAAATGGAGAATGTGAAATAACAGAAAACTAAGGCCTATGTTCATTTATACCCTGGTGACAAACTAACCAGAGTCTATGTCCTAAGCCAGAGCTAATCTCTTTGTCAAGACTGGTTACAAAATTAGTGGGGCCTATTACAAACACGAAAATATGGGGCCCTTTGTTTAAAAATTATTTAGAGTTTCAAGATGACAACATCAGAGCATTAAGCCAGGCCCAGGTAAAACATCCCCGAAGCTGTCCCTTGTCCTTGTACTGTGCCCAGGCAGTGTGGGAGGCTCTGAATTGCTCTTCCTTGCCTCTTCCCTTCAAAGGAGAAAAAAATAATCTTCAGAAATAAATGGGAATCTTTGTGAAATGAGTATCTATTATACGATGCTTATTGCCAGGTTCTTGGTAGATACTGAGAGCCTATTCTGCGATTACTTGGTTGTGGTTTTAAACAATGTTCTTAATACTAAACGAACGGTACTTATTTACCTCTTGGCAGAGTGTGACAATATCCCCAAAATATTAAGTGTCTACCATTTAAAAGAACTTTGGAAAACCATGAGTTTATTGTTTCCTTAAGCAAATCATTCATCTCTTTTAATCAGTGAAAGCTTGTAGACTACTTACTCTTTCATGCAAACTGTAAGCACTACGGCCAACACCCTAGATCACCAAGGTGGCCTTTCCTGATTGATAGCAGGTTTGACAACTCATGTCAGTTTGATTGGTGTTCTCCATCTCCAGACCAGGCTGTTAGCCACATGTAGAGAAGCATATGGAAAACCTGGAACGCAGACCATTTTGGAAATCTCTTAGTACCGCCTTTTCTCCCCATGGGAAACACAATTTCTTTCTTTTCTGCCAAGTGCAGAGTATACTGTGTGTAGTTTTTCTGATCATATAATCTCCTCTTCATGTAGCAACATATTGAGCTCATGAACTTTAGAATTGTTTTCCTTAATGCTGGATGAATCTTGTTGGGACCGAAATATGTTAAAGACAGCAATATAGTGTTGTACTTTCATAATTATTGGCATAAATGAAAGCCATCATTCTACAGCTTCTCATCTCTACTATTATCTCATCTTGCGTAGGTCATTTTATGTGCAATGTGGGAAGATGTAGGGTTTTTGTATTGTATACACGTTATACTTCCTAATTCATAGTAAACGTTCTACATATTAGAGGTTGTGAATTTAAATCTACACATCACTGTGGTGACTTTCAAATAATGATCTCAGGCAGAGATTAGATGCCCTACTGAGACAGCATGTGTCCTGGATACACTGGATGGCTTGGCTCTGTGCCAATACCTGCGTCATGGACAAGTGGGCTCCCGTGGATGTGCATTGAGGCATCCAGGTAGGTAGCGTAAGACTTAGCCCATAGTTGAAATGAGTCACTAAATCATATAAGAATGTGATAAATTTGGAAAATTAGAATCTGGTAAATGTAAGTCACTAGGTTTAGACAATGATTAGGGAAAGAATAATTAATGCGTATAAACATATCCAAACCAACTCTCTCCATTCTGGATGGCTTAGTAGACTTCTGCTTTGTGATGTAATGCAGAACCCACAGAAACTATAACTAATAACCTACACCACAGATTCTATTAATTAAATTACCCATTAACATCTGTGTCATTATTAGAAATAGGGAAACTAAGTTGAAATCAGCAATTTTTAGTTGGGACCACATTTAAATACATTTGGATTTGTCTTCAATAGGAGCAAGCAGAGTGGGGTATGTATAACACAAATTAAACCGACAGTGCAGTTATTAGGCTAATGTGTAGCCAAGCAGTTTGTAACAAATAGTAGTTTGAGAAACTGGTTAAGGTTCAGTCCAAAATAAGGTCAAAAAATAGGCTAAGTCAAAATCTAAGAGTAATACCACATTATATCTGGTTCACAGTGACCATAACAAATATTTGTTGGTCCTGAGAATCAAGTTCTTTAGGAGCTCAAGCTGTTAGAAAGAAGGTTTTTGTGACCCTGATCAGAACACATTACTCACTATTCACATCATTTTCTTAAATGATCATAATAGCATGAATTTCTAAACTTGTACGAAGGTAAACATTAAAATGAAAAGCAAGCATTTGAATATTAGTAAAAGCTCTGAATATAACATTTATTTCTAGACATTTATTGTCTTTCACCTGAAGTAAATACCTCAGCTAATTTATTTCACCATTTCTATTTTTTCTAGAACCTAACAACTCATATCTTCAAGTATTTAGCATTTTTCAGAGTGACTAATATTTATTTTTGAAAGAGAAAAAAAGGGTGAATATCCTAAATATATAAGGAATTCTTACAACTTAAGAGCAACAAAATAAAAAGCCCATTTTTTGAAATGGGTGAAAGACCTGAACAGACTTTTCTTTATGAAAACGTACAAATGGCCAACAGGTATGTGAAAAGGTGCTCAACATCACTAATCATCAGGAAAACGCAAATCACAACTGCAAGGAGGTATCACCTCACAACTGTTAAGATGGCTATTCTTAAAAACTCAGAAGATAAGTATCTTCAAGATTGTGGGGAAAGGGAACCCCTACACTGTCAGTAGGGATATAAATTGGTACAGCATCATGGAAAACAGTATGGAGGCTCCTAAAAACAAAAAATTTAATCCAGCAATCCCACTCCTTGGTATGGAGCCAAAAGAATAGCAATCAAGGACTCAAAAGAGGTATCTCCAGTCCAGTGTTCACTGCAGCACTATTTAGAATTACAAAGACTTGGAAACAACCTAAATGTCCATCAAAGGATGAGTGGATAAAGAAAATGTGGTCTATACATATAATGGAATATTATTTGGCCTTTTGAAAGGAAGAAATCCAGTCCTTTGGGACAACATGGATGAACCTGGAGAACATTATGCTAAGTAAGTGAAACAGGCCAGATACAGAAGAACAACTACGTCATGACACCACTGATAACAGGAATCTACGTCAAACTTACAGAAGCAGAGAGTAAAATAGTGCTTACTAGGGGGTAACTGGGGAGGAGGAATTGGAAGTGTTTGCCAAAGGGTACAAAGTTTCAGTTTTACAAGATGAATAAATCCTGGGATCTGCTGTACAGCATAGGACATGTAGTGAATACTACTGTATACTTAAACATTGGTTAAGAGGGTAGATCTTACATTAAAATGTGATAAGTTTACAGCACTGTTTATGGTGACGGTTTTACAGATGTATACTTATCTTCAAGCTCATTAAGATGTACACATTAAATATGTACAGTTTTTTGGACATTATATTTCAAAATTTGTTAAAAAGCCCAATTTTTTAAAAGATTTTATTTATTTATTTGACAGAGAGAGAGACAGCCAACAAGAGAGGGAACACAGGCAGGGGGAGTGGGAGAGGAAGAAGCAGGTTCATAGCAGAGGAGCCTGATGTGGGGCTCGATCCCAAGACTCTGGGATCACACCCTGAGCCGGAGGCAGATGCTTAATGACTAAGCCACCCAGGCGCCCCTAAAAAGCCCAATTTAAAAAACTTCCACAGAGACTTAAAAACTAGCCCAGAAGTAAATAATATAACAACATCAAAGTTCTCTTTTTCAAATGCCAGTTAAAAAACTGTGGATTAACTAACACCATTCATCTCCCCTATAAAATATCTTTTTTTTTTTTAAAGATTTTATTTATTTATTTGACAGAGAGAGAGACAGGCAGTGAGAGAGGGAACACAGGCAGGGGGAGTGGGAGAGGAAGAAGCAGGCTCCCAGCAGAGCAGGGAGCCCTATGCGGGGCTCGATGCCAGGACCCTGGGATCACGCCCTGAGCCAAAGGCAGACGCTTAACGACTGAGCCACCCAGGCGCCCTTCCCTTATAAAACATCTTAATACTCAGAGCAAGCAAAATGAGAGGAGCTAGTAGGCTGCTACTTCGAATGTCCCTATTTTCTGCTAGCCCTAGTAGAGTTGTGTGCCAAAACACAGGCCAGCTGCAGTTGCTATTATAATTATGTAATTTAAACAACTTATGAATCAAGGAATATGTGTCCCCAAAAGCTATTATTTCTCCAGAAATAATCCAAATACTTTGGGAAACAAACAATAAAAATTGACTGAAAATTTATTATTGATTTACACATAGGAAAAACAACTGTAAAAGATGGGGGGCAATCTAGAAATCTAGAATTAAGCACTTTGATTGTAATTTTTTTTTTAATTTTAAAGAAATGGGAAAAGAGAGATGCCATATTATGGGTGTGAAAAATACCAGAAAGATGTTGCAAAATTATAATCAGTGGGCACATACTCTAAGGAAAGGTGTGGCCCTAGACCAAAAGATTGGCGAAAGAATGTACGTTTATGAGTTTCAGTAAAATTTTGAACAGCTGCTGAATAAAAGTAAACAAAGATCTAAATACATTACTTGCTTTACTTAAAATCACTCCTGGGTCCCCTGCACTTTCAGTTCTAGCCCACCGAAGCCACTTCTAGTAGACACTGCTGGTTGTCCATCTAATACGTATTATTTTTGCTCCTTATAACAGAATCCTAATTGTACCCAAGGTAACAATGGATCCTCTTAAGATTCCCAGGGTCTCTTACTATTAGTGTGATCATGTGATGAGTTGTTGCCAATGAAATGTAAAAGGAAACTCCTCAGTACATTAAACAGGCTTGAATCTCATGATGCATGGCTCTTCTCACCCTTTGATCTTCTCTTTTAACCTGCCTGAAATGCCAGGCTGGTGCCTGGAGCTGTGGCCGTCCTCTTGAGAGCATGAGAATGAGGGTCTCCTGTAGGAAAGCTGAATCAGAATGTAAAAAAAGAGCATAGGTTGTGATGAGAAGTGAAGTTACCCTACTTTACTACATTCCTAGTTTGCTTGCCTCTGGACTTCCTTTACATTTGACAAAACAAAACAAAACCCCTCAAACTCCTAGGTTAAGTCTCTGCTTTTTGTTTCGTTTTTAGCAGCATAAGATGATTTCTGTCTGATGGCTAACTCTTGCAAATGATGTGCTGATGGAGAGTGTGGGTTTTTGGGTCAGAGTGCTGGGCTTGACGTCTGGCTCACTCACTCTCTTTACGACCCAGAGAGCTTCCTTAATTCTCAGTACCTCAGCTTCCTCAACTGCAAAATGGGGTTAATAATAATCAATCTCATAGAATTTTTGGATCAAGAAAATGGGATAATGCATGTAAATTGCTTCACGCTTACCTGTAGTAAGTGTTCAGTAAATGCTACCTTTAACAAGGTCAAAAATGACTTCCAAGTTTATAAATCTAGTAAATTTTCAGTATTTATTTGAATTTGGAAATTTTTTCTTACTAATACACATTTCTGCTTTTTTGGAACTTTCTAGCTGCATATATTTGGATCTAAATATGCCTCTCTTTAGAATACAGGCAAAATTACAGGACATACTAAGGTCTTTAACAATGGTTTCAGGGTAGAAAACCTTGTAAAAAATATGGTGTAATGAGTAGAATTTTACAAGTCATAAATACAAACATGTAAAATATAACTTAATTTTTTTTTCTATTTGATTTCTGCTTCTGAGATTCCATTCTGCCTGATGTGGAAAAACTAATCTAGATACACACTTGTAAATTCAGTGAAATTCAGTTGATATTTCCATTACTTCATGTTGAAAAAGTGGAACTTAGGACTGTTTCTTCTGCATCCTTCCCTTCTTCCCTGGGGTTGATTTTACCTCTGTTGGCAGTGTTTGTGCTGGAAGGAGGTCTCTCACAAAATTAATAAAGCATCAGCTAGGAGGGGATACTCATCAGTCTTGGTTCTGTGCTGGCATCCTTTGAAAAGTAACTCATTTCACTGTCCCTCAATCACGTTCTTCCTCATGTCATGAAATCAAATAATTTTTTATGTGGTCCACCCCTCATCTTTTGCTTCAGAAGGGTGCAAATCTTTTTTTTCTTCCTCAGAGAGATCCCTGTAGACATGCTTGATTTCTGTTCTTTCTCAGCCAATTTTCAAACTCTCCCCCATAACTACAGGGCACTATCCCGCAAATCTCTGAGATTCCAAGGGGCTCCAGGCTGTTCAGGGGCCTTTCATTCTCTTACTGACACCCCCTGCACCTGCCTCATTTCTCTGATTTTCATGCCACATGGAATTAACGATACTGGTGAAGCTGTCAACTCTGAATTTCCAGATGAACCAGGGAGGCCCATGTGAGCTCATTGTTTTTTTCTTTGTTCATTGTTCATTTTTCTCTAATAACTTATTTATGTATAAACTAAAATAATAAATAATAAAATTTATTTTAAAATTTAAATTATATTAACATATAATGTATTATTAGTTTCAGAGGTAGAGGTCAGTGATTCATCAGTCTTATGTAATACCCAGTGCTCATTATGTCATGTGCCCTCCTTAATGTCTATCACCCAGTCACCCCATCCCTCTACCCACTTCTCCTCCAACAACTCTTAGTTTGTTTCCTATAAATAAAAGTTCTCTAATGGTTTGTCTTCCTCTCTGGTTTTGTCTTGTTTTATTTTTTTCCTCTCTTTCCCTATGATCCTCTGTTTTGTTTCTTAAATTCCACATATCCGTGAGATCATATGATAATTGTCTTTCTCTTATTGACTTATTTCAGTTAGCATAACATCATAACACCCTCTAGCTCCATTCACGTCATTGCAAATGCAAGATTTTTTTTTTGATGGTTGAGTAGTATTCCATTTTGTGTTTGTGTGTGTGTGTATGTGTGTGTATACACACTGCATCTTCTTTATCCATTCATCTGTCAACGGACATCTGGGCTCTTTCCATAGTTTGGCTATTGTGTACATTGCTGCTATAAACATTGAGGTGCAGGTGCCCCTTCAGGTCACTACATTTGTATCTTTGGGGTAAATACTGAGTAGTACAATTGCTGGGTCGTAGGGTAGCTCTATTTTCAACTTTTTGAGGAACCTCCATACTGTTTTCCAGAGTGGCTGCACCAGCTTACATTCCCACCAACAGTGTAGGAAGGTTCCCCTTTCTCCGCATCCTCGCCAACATCTGTCATTTCCTGATTGTTAACTTAGAGGCCTCTGTGGTAGGCAAGATGCTGTGTGAGGTTGATGGCTAGCTCCAGGAGGATAGCTGCAATGTAGGCCCCTAGGGTTTCTGGAGTAAGGCCATGCTATCTGAGCACTTAAAAAATAGTTTCTATGGTGTTTACCAGAACTTAGTAGAGACCGAACTCCTGACAGTGGAAGACCAAGTAGCCCTGTAGCCAGAACTTTCCATCATAAGCTGGCTTCTGTCAGACCCACTAAACCAGATCAGTTCATCAAAAGATGGAAATGGTATACCTGGGATCAGTCAAGAGCAGGGCAAGAGAACACAGTGAACTACATAGACAGGTGGTCCAACCTTCTATGAAATCTCCTGTTCCATGAGTTCCTCTCCCTCGATCAACCACTACGGCTTCTGTGAGGGGTAAAGGGTTTATGACCGCTGATAAAAGAGGAAAAAAGTGAAGCTTAGTTCATGGATGGGTTTACTCATTATATTGTGTGAGTCAGTAATCCATTACTAGTACGCTACAAACTCACTTGGGGGGGACCCAAAAAAACAGTGGGAGAGTAGGAAATCCTCCCAATAGACAAAGCTGTAGGCCTGAGATAAAAATATATATGGACCCATGGACAATGGAAATGGCCTGGCTGGCTGGTCTGGGGCATGGAAGAAGAATGATGGAAGCATGTGGATGGGTCTACCCAAAAAACTAAAGGGAGCAACTGATAATTTATTTATTAAATGTAATTATAGTAAGCCATCCAAAGAGGTAATTCAGCCCCACTACTCCCTCCCCTATGTTTTGGCCTGAGCAAGATTCCTTTCTTGATTTATTTTAAAAATTGATTCAATTTTCTAAATCCTAACCTACGAAAGAGTGCCCATTCAAACTGCATGTCTTTTTAACTACTAATCTCATGAATTTTATCTTATTTCATTATGAGGATTGACAGGGAACTTGGTAGAACATGGAATCATTAATGGATTGCAATATTTTGTACGTTGTTGCAAGTTAAAAATCTTTTCCATCACAGTTAGCTGTTTAATCAATTACATGACCACTTGTTTTTATTTGGTAGAGTTATGGCTCAATTTGTTGTAAGGGACAAATCACTGACACTTCATCAGTTAGCCAGATAAGAAGTCTGCCTTGTACTGTGTTAGAAAAAACTTACCATAGCTAGCTTTACTATTATTAATCCATTACATCAAATATTTGCATGTGGAAGACCCGTACTCAAAAGTTACTTTCTCCCTCTTAAATATACTTCATTATTTTTTAAAGATTATCTATTTATTTATTTATTTATTTGAGAGGGAGGGAGAGAGAGAGAGAGTGTGTGCGCACGAGTGGGGAGAGGGGTTGAGGGAGAGCGACAAGCAGACTCCCCACTAAGTATGGAGACTCGGGGCTTGATCCCAGGACCCCGAGATCATGACCTGAGCTGAAGTCAGACACTGAACCAACAGAACCACCCAGGCGCCCCTTAAATATACTTATAAAAAAGAATTAAAACTATGTGACCTGGGACCTTGATTAGTCCATAATTAAGTTAGTAGTACATAATTAAAAAGATAAAACCCACGTACCTCTGTGAAATACATACACGTGTGCATGCACCCACACACACTAACACCCCCCCCCACACACACATGTTCACATTTACCATGAATTCCCTAAACACATCAGTATCATAACCATGGAAAAACACTTAATAGTATACTGATAATACAAAACTAAGACCGTGCAATTTTTGTGCAGAGATAATCTACGAATAGAGCAGAATAAAGAGTTCAGAAACAAACCATTATATATATGTTCACCTGGTGTATGACGAAAACACTGCATGTATGGGAAAGGATCCTTTCTCTTTTAAATAAATGGTGCTGTGTTTTATAGATAGCTACAAAGAGAAATAAGTGCCGTGGCTCCTGCCTCACCTCATATACAAAAGTTAATTTCTAGGAGGATTGCTGAAATACATGTGCAAAGTAAAACAAGAGCAATTTTAGAGAGAAACATAGAAGTGCATTCTCGTGATCTTAGAGTAGGTAAAACGGGACATAAAAAGTATTAAGCAAGAAAATAATGGAAAAACTCTATTATATTAGATATGAGTATTTCTGGTTATCAAAAGACACCATAAATGAGATAAAGGGGAAGGCTATGGACAGGGACAGCCACAAGCCATGTATATGACAAGCCATACATGACAAAAGACCTTTGTGAGAAAGAACCTCTATAAGTCAACAGCAAAAAGACAGATGACCCAATTAAAAATGGGCGAGATTTGAAGAGACTTTGTGAATAAGGATAGTCTGGTGGTCAGTAAACTTATAAATAGATGTTTAAATTCATTAGTTATAAGAGGAAGATAAATGAATCTTTGAAAAGTTACGAGAATGCTTCACAGCTACCAGCATTACTAATATAAAAAAAAAAAAAAGGAGACATGAGGGAACTAGAACTCTAATATCCTGCTGGTGGAATTGTGAATCGGTATGGTTTTGGAACACAGGAATATTCTAGCGACAAGTAATTCAACTTCAAGTTTTATTTGATAAAAACTATATATACGTTGTTAAAAATGCCTATACTAGAATGTTCCTAACACACTATTCATAATAATAAAAACTGTATATTACCAAAGTGTCAATTGATCATGGAACAGGAGAGCAGATACACAAAGTGATAACTAAATAGAAATGTGAAGCAATTATCTACATCTTCAGCAACAATATAGATAACTTTCACTAACATAGTGTTGAGAGAAAGAAGCTCGTGGAAGAGTGAGCATCATATATTTCCATTTACATCAAGTATGAAATCCAGAAAAACTATATTATTCTTTCAAAAGTCAGGATAGTGGTTTGCCTTAATGGTATAGTGACTGGAAGGCAGAACGACGAGGGCCATTGGCGTTTGTTTTTTTGGTCTGGGAGCTGGTTACACAGATGATATTCTATGCCAGTGCACTGAGTGATAGGCTTAAGTCCGCTCGTCTATATGTGTGTTTTTGTCAGTACAGTCAAGAAATAACATCTTTCCTCTTTTGAAGAAAGGAAAAAACCCTAGGTATATTTCAGTGTCCCTTCGACTTTTTAGGTAATACCAATTATCTTTTGCTTATGTGTATGCTTATCACCCCCCTATAGACTACTTCTTACCCTTTTTACTAGTAGGTATTTTTGGCATTTCATATCCATCATTTCAGGAAAACATGACATCAAAATCTTTGTTACTCTTCTCAATCCCCAGCACTCTCTTCTAAGCCAGGGATATGCAGACCCGCGTGTCATCAGGTTCATGTCTCGATGGTCTGACTCAGTTGGTCTGGGCTGTAGCCTCCAAGTATCCCTGGTACGTCTGCTAGGGGGCCAGGAGCAAGAAACCGCTGGACCATGCTAAAGATAGCATTAGCATATTTCTGTAGCTGTCTTGACAGCAGAAAGGTTAGGGATTAGAATTTTAAAAGTTATATTGGGCCATCTGCTCCGGAATTACTTCCTGGCCCCTAGCCCACTGATTCATTGCACCTGAATGTAGGTGGGGAGGTCAGGAATCTCAAGGTTTTTAATAAGCATCCCAGATATTCTGTATATTCATTAAAACTTGAGAAACATTGTTCCTATATCTGTACATTTCTTTCTTTCTACAGAGGAAAGATAAATTATTATAACACAAAGTAGCGCCACGCTACTGTTCCAAATTACCTTGTCCCAACTTTCCAGCATCTCATTTTTTATAAGCTATGTATCAGTTGCTGAAATGTAGCAATTGTAAAACTGAGACTATTGGAGATTTAAATAGCTACCTAGGTGTCCCTTAGCAGTTTACAATTCATGCAAATTACTTTGACTGGCTTTTTTCAGGAAAAAGAAAAACAAAAAGAAAATGTAACGAAGTTCTAAAAGAAACAGAAAATGGCCACAGCACATGCTCACTGCTGTTCTGAGAGATTAAGGGCAAATTACCCTCTACTGCTGTCTGAATGGCAATTCACTTAAACTTGGGGGGGGGGCTAACAATTCATGATAGATGACAGAAGCAAAAAGAGGATGCTTTTTCCTTGCCCTCTTATCAATGATATTTTTATTAAAAATACTTGCTAGTTTTTCATAGTCACGGTAGAATGAAGTAATTTGACTTCCACGTAGATAGATAACTTCCATATTAAAGGACTCCTTGTAGTATTTAATAAATGTTTCCAAAATAGCCTACATACAGCATTCATTAACAAAATGTCCAGTAATCACTTCTAAAGAAATCAGGATAGAATTTCAGTTTCATTCTGCTGAACCCAAACATTATGGCTAATAAGGGGCTACACGTCTTTCAAGGGGGTTTGCAACACAATTGACAAAGCTCTGCTCTGTTTCCTGATTTCTGGAGCTTACAGCAAGCCATTACTTTTACTACCGAGTTCCCCTTTTGCCTGTGTGCTCATGTAATAAACAGAAAGCTGATGGAAGCTTAAAAAGAAAGCCGCTGCAACCATCTCCCCTAATGAGAAGACAAGTAAAACTGAAGACCATTTGGGGGCGCCTGGGTGGCACAGCGGTTAAGCGTCTGCCTTCGGCTCAGGGCGTGATCCTGGGGTTATGGGATCAAGCCCCACATCAGGCTCCTCCGCTATGAGCCTGCTTCTTCCTCTCCCACTCCCCCTGCTTGTGTTCCCTCTCTCGCTGGCTGTCTCTGTCTCTGTCGAATAAATAAATAAAATCTTAAAAAAAAAAAAAAAACTGAAGACCATTTGTTAAGTGTCCAGTTTCCTGGGTAAAACTATTTATGCTGAGAATTATCTAGTTGACTTTGATCTGATGCCAGTGATTAAATCCATAAAACAAATCACCTTCAAAGCAATTCACGTTTCAATCTTTATAAAGATTTTGGCGGGGGGGCCAAGATGTATAAGGTATACTATCCAAAGATAACTGGGTATTTTATTTTTATCATGATCATCTTCACTTCGGTAAGTAGTAATAACAAATAGAGTTTGCATACAGGCTATTTGGGCCACAAATATATATCTCTGAAAATATCTAAGATTGACCAATTGGGAACAGAACTATCTTTTGGGGAGTATCTTGAAAACCACGAACACTATCTGCCTTTAATACAGTATTCATAATTGATGACATTCTATTTTATTTTACTCCTCTAATGCTCTCTCTTTCTTCCTCTCTCTGCACAAATGAAGAGATTGTGTGTAGGTACATGGTTGGCGGGGGAGGGAGGGAAGTGGAAGAAAAACTTCATGAATGAAATACTGTAGTTTGAATTTCTCCAAGAGGAAGGCCAGAACTAAAAATCATTTAATTTATGAGAGAGGAAACTAATTCTGAGCTACATTCAGCAGGAGACCAAGAAATAACAGCATGGAATTATATTGCTACAAGAACCCATACTCAGGTCTTTTCCCTTTGTGAAACGATGTTAGTCAGAGCAGATGAAAAGATTGGAAATTTATGTGCAGAATACATGATGCTCTTTTTTTTTTTTTTACCATGTGCTCTAATTATGAAGACCGAGGTATCATCTGACAGATGGTTTAATACAGACAATTTAATAACATTTGAGCTGTTCTGTGTGCCTGTCGGAAACACTAACACATTTAAAGCAAGTTCCAATATACATTTTGTTGCTGCGTGGTCACTTTCCTTCATTATATTAGTTTTATCTAGGTTAACAAAGAACCGAGTAGGATCCTTTATATTATCACCATGGGATTAAGAAATAATTCTTCTTTTACGAAAGTAATAAGCCATTTGGGGAACAGATTAGCTTTCTACTTTTTAATAAACCGACTAGAGGTATTGGCTAGGATTGTCCAAGTCAGGAAGTTACAACTTTAATTTTTTTAAAGAAGTAAGATTAAACTGCTTTCCAAGAGTCTTTGTAAAAACAAACAGAACAAACAAAAGAAAACCAGCTGAGGGATGATGGGAACATTATAACCACCTTGGGATTCAGGGTCCTTATCAGTAACAAGAGACAGTTAATCTTCAAAGTTTCCTCAATATTTTGAGTCTACTTTTAGTGGACTATATATAAATAGGATGTAAGATCTTTTACTTTGGTCTATGTGTGGGAAAGACATAATAAATAGGTAAAGTTGTGATTAATTTGGGGGGTTTGTTACTTCGGGAATTTTTTTGCCATGCCTAAAAGAATCCATTTCTGTGTCCTTAATACAGAAGGTGACTGAAGCCCAGGAAACCTAACAGAATGATTGTGACTTAGTGATAATGAACTGAAACAATGTTTCCTAGATTATAGACTGATTTTTTCAGACTAGTAAAAATAAAGAAATTTCTGTATGTTCATACTTCTGGGGGATTTTAAATGTCATACTGGCACCATCTATAGATATCTAAGGTGAAGTACACCCACAACTGTTTCATTTTATATTTCAACCTTCCCTTGTATTTAAGCCAGTATTATTAATTTCAATTAACCGGCAGAGGTCCTAAACCACACTTAAATGTAAACCACAAATAGTATTTGCCTAGCTGGGGTACAAACCTTTCAGGCAAACACGATTCTTTCTTCTGCCAATTTATATCCTGGACACATAATGTCTATGCTTTAAGTCTAGTCTTTAGAATTTCTACAACCTCTGTAAAATATTAAAGTTTCATTTTTCATTATGAGTAGCAAATCACTTTAACATTTAAATCATCAATTAAAGTTTCATTTTAATGATAAGTTCTACCAAGGACATTTTAGAGTTTTGAATGGAGAATTTTGGTTTTTTAGCACCTTTCCTGAAAATTTCAATGTTCAAATGCAAGAGTAACCCCATAATGAAAGATATGTTCTACATGGATATCATGAAGTAAAAAATAAGAAAATAATTTGCTTAGAAGAGTGGCCTTATTGATGTGTAGGAAGAAAAGTATATAGTTAAGTCTTTGTTTTGTGGGATTCGGTTGCTTAGTAATCTAATTTTCTAGGCACCGTGACTGCATTAATCAGAATGTGTGACAAAGACAGTATCTTTGTTATAAAGTTTTGAAGAACAGAGGAGGGGGAAAGCACTTTAAATGTAATTAAAGAAATTCCAAGAAGAATCTGTCTGAAATAATTTTTGCTGGAGGAAGCAGGGGAAAAACCCCTGTATTTTCCATGTGCTTTCAGAAACTGTTTGTTAAATCCAGCTCCATGACCAATGACTATAGCAAACGGAATAATAACAATTTGGTGTAAACCGGATCTGAGGAATCAAGTGGTTGACTTTCATAAACAAAAGCAAAGTCCCTGAACTCACTCTTCTTGCTATTTACCAACCCTTTCTTTCATTGCTTTACCTGTTTAAAATGGATACTTCAGAAGAAAAGCAATAAATAACACCCTAGCTCTGCAGATAACTGTTGTTTCCCTCATCCTGTTTTAGGTTCTGTTAAATAGCAAACCAGCAAAGATTTTGGGCTTTATTTCCCCTACAGCAACATTTCAACGTTCATCAACTATAGGAAACTCTCATCTCTGGATATGGCTTTAATATTTTCAGATACTTCCAATTAACAGTGGAAAGTATAAAAAGGAATTCCACTGATGTCTATGGTAATCATATCATACTAGAAAAATGGAGCCTTCAGAGATTGGCAACCGAGGCAGTCTGATAAATTATGTTTTTCTGCTTAACTGAAGCCTCGTTTCCAAATCTTTCTTGTTCTTACTGTCCTTTAAAATAAAATTTGTTGGTTCATTTTCAGTAAGTATTCTATGTTATACAGAAGAAGGTGTAGCTATTTAGACTAACTGTATATTAATGCTGGGACATATTCCATTCATTTCTATTTATTCATAATCCTAAAATGTAAGCTTATTTTTTTAAGGCTTTGCTTGTCTTTTCTCAAAGTTACAGGTTCACTGTAATTGTAGTTAAAATCTGAAATTAAGTGTCACAGATACTTTCATCTATAAATAACAATGATTTGCAAAGGTGCTATCAATTGCATATATAATGGCATTTTTTAAAACACAGGAGATGCTTGGAAGTATTTCCTTAAACACTAAATATTCTGTAACTCCATTTGAACTAGTATCAAATAGACTCATTTTAAAACAATAGAACTTTAAAACAATGTATCTTGGAAAACCCATTTATAGGCTCAGTCATGGTAAATTTCAACTTAGTCCTGTTGAAACTACTCTGAAGTTCAGTATTCTTTACACATAAATGTTAGCCCATAACCCCCTCCAGAGCTTTCTGGGTGTAATCTGAAACCGGCTGGAAGCAAGCAAAGACCACTGTGGAGTGGTAGGTGGCAGGTTTTAATAAGCAAAAAGAACTTATATATAAGACTGATCCTGGGCTGCAGCAAGATGAGTGGATACCCACACCCGCCCGCCATATTTTAAAAGTTTATATAAAGGCCTTAACTGAGTTCAGTCACATATACTGTGCACGTGTTCTCAACACAACACTACTATCAAAAGGCCAGGTCCTTAGAGCAGCACTTGGGAGCAGGAAAGGCAAGCGGACCCCACATTCTAAGGAAAGGATGGGGTGAGGAGCCTCCCATTGCCCAATCTAACAGGTCAACCAGTGGTCACATCTTCTCAATGACCTCTCCCAACAAGAAAGCTTTCCTATTCTACTGCGTTTATTAATCTATTTCTTTTTATGGGATCATTTATGTAATATTGTACTTCTTTTGAATGCTTCTGGAAAAAAATGTTTACATGTTGCCCTTTAAAATACAGCCTCACTGGGGCGCCTGTGTGGCTCAGGCGGTTAAGTGTCTGAGTCTTGATTTTGACTCAGGTCATGATATCAGGTCATGAGATTGAGCCCCCACTTGGGCTCTATGCTGGGCGTGGAGCCGGCTTAAGATTCTCTCTCTCCCTCTCCCTCTGCATGCCCCCACCGTTCATGCGCGGATGTACACACGCTTTCTCTAAAAATAAAATAAAATACAATATACCCTCGCTACTCCTCAAATGAGAGGAGAGATTCCTCAGCATTCTCCTAGAAGCATGATTCTATCTGAGAATGTCCAAGTAGGTTTCTGTGAGGTGGAGAGAAAGACTGGAAGCTAGCCTGACAGTCCCTGAATTTGAAAATCTGTGGAAGCTAATGTTCTTCAGGGCTGATCAGTGCTATATCCCTGGGAGCAGAGTTAAACGCACCAGCATGAAGAGCTCTTTCCCCTCCTCTCTTCTCATTGTCACCACATCTCTTTATCTAGTTTTTTTCTTTCCATACACTCAGTTATTGCCTGTCATATTTTTCTGTATAATATGATATTTTCTGCAAATGGACCTCAAGCACAGACCGATGGCAGTGTCTAAATAACCCCCTAGAATGGGATTTCTAGTTTTCCCACACTTAGCTCTGCTGTCACATATTTGTGTTGTACCAGGAAAAATGAGTCAGATAATTTGATAAGTAAACATATTACGGAGACATACTGTGGAGAATTGGATTCCATATTTACATGACAAAACTTTAAAACATTTTCATCAAAAAATTAAATTTATTTACAGCCTCACCATAGGAACTATTTTTTTCTCCATCCCTTCAAACATCCACGTATGCCTCTGAATTGTCATTATTATAATTATCCTTCATATGCTATGCTATTATTTTTTTCTGAATAGTATTTAGAATTAATTAAGAGCTTCTGAATTATTTTTTTGTAATATAAAAAAGCGGGCATTCACTGAGCACTTACTGCATTCCAGGTGCTAAACAATGTGTATCACACATATTTTCTTATTTACACAAAATAGTTGAGAGGTGGTTATTACTATGCTATATACTGAGGATTGGAACAGTTAAGTAATTCACTGAATATCACACAGGTAGCAAGTGATTGATCATGGATTTATAACCAGATGGTCTGACCTTAGAACTTACGTCCTAAATTAATATGCTCTACTGCTTCTCACAACTGATAATGTATGTTAAAGAAATAAAGACTGGATGATTTCAAGGGTTGAAGAATTATAGTCACACAAAGTTTATGTTAGGGATCTTAATCAATAAATTCTTAGCCCCTTTACAATGTTACTTCCTGTTTCTCCTGCCTCTCCACCCCAAAGTAAGAGATAGCTCTGGGGATGTAACTTGGTATCCCAGTGTTTCTAGACTATTCTTGCTCCTGGGTTTCAGGGCATATAAGAAAGGGAGTAAACCAGATTTAGTCTACATAAGACCAGGGATCAGGGACGGAAAAAATTCATCTGTGGGAGAATTTCCGTAAGAGTGATTAAAACGTGTTTAAGTTCATCAAGCTAAATAAGCCCACCCACATGGTCAATCAATTTCACAAAAGAAACTGCTGACAGCTGTGGGTGTTAGTTATGAATATAGAAAGGGATTTTCTTTAATAGCAACAATTACCTATAAAAAAAAACTTGAAAATTATTTCAAAACACTTTTTTGGAAGGTCTCTTTGGCCTTAAGGAATAGACAGATTTTATTTTTTAATTTTTAAAAAAGATTTTATTTTTAAGTAATCTCTATACCCAATGAACTTACAACCCCGAGATCAAGAGTCACATGCTCAACTGACTGAGCCAGCCAGGTGCCCCAAGACAGCTTTTATTTTTGAAAGGAATTATTTTCCAACTCAAATGTTTTTATTTTCTCTCTAGAAAATATTAGAATATTCATGCTTCCGATATGTCCCTAGGAGTTCCCATGTCATACCCTTGAGTCTATCTTTGTGTCTTAAGGAAGAAATAGGATTTAAAAAGTTTTAATACCCTCATATACCATGGAGAATAGTGTCTACAAAATGCCATTGGTGAAATACCACCTAGAAATTAGGAAAAGTGAAAAGGAACTTACGGAGTGCATCCTATTATTCTAAAGACAACTATTAGGGATTATTTATGTATATCAAACTTCGAGAGGGTTAGAGAATCGAATAGGGATATTTAAAAATAAAATTAGAAACTGTATGCTAGAAAGAAAAAGGAAACAGTGGAGAGTTTATACAAGTCTTGTTCTTAATTGTGGAAAATGAGAGATTTCGTCTCTCAAATTTTTAAACAGAGAGGAAGTTCACGTATGTTAAAAGGCAATAAATACATCAGACTAGAGCTATTTGATAAAATAGGAGAATAAAATACTAGGACTTATCACCTAGGCATTTAACAAATAGAAATCAATCTTATTAAGAAAGTGTTTAGGGGTGCCTGGGTGGCTCAGATGGTTAAGTGTCTGCCTTCGGCTCAGGTCATGATCTCAGGGTCCTGGGATTAAGCCCCACATCAGGTTCCCTGCTCAGCAGGGAACCGCAGAGAACCTGCTTCTCCCTCTCGCTCTACTGTTCCCCCTGTTCCCCCTGCTTGTGCTCTCTCGCTGTCTCTGTCAAATAAATAAATAAAATCTTAAAAAAAAAAAAAAAGCATTTTAGGGGGACCTGGGGGCTCAGTCAGTTATGTGTCTGACTCTTGATTTTGGCTCAAGTCATGATCTCAAGGTCATGACATGGAGCCCAGCATTGGCTGGACACTGAGCAGGGAGTCTGCTTGAGATTCTTTCCCTCTGCCCCTCCCTCCCCCTCTGCCCTCTACCCTCTCTTTCTAAAAAAAAAAAAAAAAAAAAAAAAAAGCCTTTTATAAAGGGGCCTGAGAACGTTTTCTACAGTCTGCCTCGCCCAAACATTAATCTATAATTAGAGGTATTTGAGATTGTATGAAACCCTAAAATAGTTACTTTAGAGTGATCGAATCTCCAGTCTGCTATAAGAAAGCATGTATTATTTATTATGCAATTTCTGTAAGTGTTATTGTATATAATCAAAGCCCTCTCATGTGTTTGGGCCCTGTCAGGAGTTGGCTAATCAAAAGTTATTTAAAACCAGGAGCACTTAAACATTTGTTTAACTTAAAACATATAAATGTGCATTTATTAGGTGTAGAATGAAGTCTTTTTCTGTGAGTATATGTCCACTGTCTAGCATTCTGCCTCACCTTTCTTGAATAAACCATACATATAATCCATCTTTTAAAAATTTTCAGTTTTAGGGGCGCCTGGGTGGCTCAGTCAGTTAAGCATCTGCCTTTAGCTCAGGTCATGATCCCAGGGTCCTGGGATCAGCCGCGTGTCAGGCTCTCTGCTTGGCGGGGAGCCTGCTTCTCCCTCTGCCTGCTGCTCCCCATGCTTGTACGCTTGCTCTCTTTCTCTCTCAAATAAATAAATGAAATCTTTATAAAAATAAATAAAACTTTTCAGTTTCAGTGTCCCAGTGTCTTTAATATGTGGAAAAAATTTACAGATTCTTACAAAGCTGAGTGCAGAATCATACTATATTTTTTATGATTCCCTTATCTCCCCTCATTTTTTTTTTTACAGTGGTTTCACTCTCACCTAATTCAATGGCTTCTTTTTTTTTTTTTTTGTCCTGGACTCTGTGGAGCCTTTCCAAAGCATTTAACTTAATTTGCATATAACAACTTTCTTTTCACACTTACATTTTTCAATTAATGCAGAATTTAATTAAATTATACAATTACAAAGATGATTCCACAGCAGGATACAGATTTAAGCTAAAATAACATTGGCCTAAAGAAAAAAGAAGTTTTCTCTCTCTCCAACAAAAAAATCTGGTTAGGTATTTTAAGGCTCCCAGGGTGCTCAACAATCATTAGGGACAGCGCCTCCTTCTAACTAGTTGTTCTTGTGGTCCCATCAGTGTGTGAGATGATTGCTCTCATTCCTGCCATTACATCCTTATTGAGCTAGTAGCAGAAGAGGAAGGAGAAAGAAAAGTATATGCTCCTTCCACTTAATAGCATGACCCATAATTTGCATACATCACCTCAGCTTACTTAGTCACATTGGCATACCTAGCTGCAAAGGAGACTAAGAAATGTAGCATTTAGCTGGGTGACCACATGTTTACCAAAAATTTTACTGTTATATAACAACTAGAGAGTGGAAGAACAGATGCTGAAAGACATAAACCAGTCCCTGAAATATTCCAACCTATTTGACCAATGATTCTTTTGAAACCAAATGCTTTAGTACATTTGTTCTTACTCTTCTCTGATCATGCCACTGCATGTGAGATGAAGACCCCACAGGTCAAGAGAACTTTCTTTTGATTTGTATCAATCAAACTAAGGAACACTCATGAAAAAATTGAGGAAGACACAAAAAATGGAAAAACGTTCCATGCTCATGGATTAGAAGAACAAATATTGTTAACATGTCTACGCTGCCTAGAGCAAACTACACATTCAAGGCAATCCCTATCAAAATACCATCAACTTTTTTCACAGAACTGGGACAAATAATCCTAAAATGTGTATGGAACCAGATAAGACCCCCGAATAGCCAAAGGGATGTTGAAAAAGAAAACCAAAGCTGGTGGCATCACAATGCCAGACTTCAAGATCTATTACAAAACTATAATCATCAAGACAGGATGGTATTGGCACAAAAACAGACACATAGGTTAATGGAACAGAACAGAGAACCCAGAAATGGACCCTTAACTCTATAGTCAACTAATCTTCAACAAAGCAGGAAAGAATATCCAGTGGAAAAAAGACAGTCTCTTCAACAAATGATACTGGGAAAATTGGACAGCCACATACAGAAGAATGAAACTGGACCATTCTCTTACACCATACACAAAAATAGACTCAAAATGGATGAAAGACCTAAATGTGAGACAGGAATCCATTGAAATCCTACAAGAGAACACAGGCAGCAACCTCTTGGACCTTGGCCACAGCAACTTCTTGCTAGACACGTCTCCAAAGGCAAGGGAAACAAAGGCAAAAATGAACTATTGGGACATCATCAGATAAAAAGCTTTTGCACAGCAAAGGAAACAGTCAACAAAACCAAAAGATAACCAACAGAATGGGAGAAGATATTTGCAAATGACATATCAGATAAAGGGCTAGTATCCAAAATCTATAAAGAACCTATCAAAATCAACACCCAAGGAATCCAATCAAGAAATGGGCAGAAGACATGAACAGATCTTTCTTCAAAGAAGACATCCAAATGGCCAACAGACACATGAGAAAGTGCTCCACATCACTCGGCATCAGAGAAATACAAATCAAAACCACAATGCAATACCACCTCACACCATTCAGAATGGCTAAAATTAACAAGTCAGGAAATGACAGATGTTGGCGAAGATGCACAGAAAGGGGAACCCTCCTACACTGTTGGTGGGAATGCAACCTGGTGTAGCCACTCTGGAAAACAGTATGGAGGTTCCTCAAAAAGTTGAAAATAGAGCTACCCTATGACCCAGCAACTGCACTACTAGGTATTTATCCCAAAGATACAAAGGTAGTGATCTGAAGGGATATCTGCACCCCAATGCTTATGGCAGCGATGTCCACAATAGCCAAATTATGGAGAGCTGAGATGTTCATCGACAGATGAATGGATAAGTGGTATATATGTATATATATAATGGAATACTACTCAGCCATGAAAAAAAAGAAATCTTGCCATTTGCAATGACGTGGATAGAACTAGAGGTTGTTATGCTAAGCAAAATAAGTCAATCAGAGAAAGACAATTACTGTATGATCTCATTGATATATGGAATAAGAAACAAGGCAGAGGATCATAGGGGAAGAGAGGAAAAAATGAAACAAGACGAAACCAGAGAGGAAGACAAACCATAAGAGACTCTTAATCTTAGGAAACAAACGGGATTGCTGGAGAGAGGCGGGTTGGGGGATGGGGCGGGTGGGTGATGGCATTGAGGAGGGTATGTGTTGTGGTGAGCACTGGATGTTGTGTAAGACTGATTAATCACAGACATGTACCCCTGAAACAAATAATATATTACATGTTAATTTAAATAATTAACTAAAAAAATAAAATATCTGTGAAGTGCAATAAAGTGAAGCATGATAAAAAATGGTATGCCTCTAATTTCAATTACTTAATCAGAAGAATAGCAAAGTCATATTGTCAAAAATGTATGCAAGATGGGAAGGACTGTCATGGCTATCTGGGAAACAATCTACCACAGACATTTTTTAAATAAAACATTTTTGTTTTAAATATGGATGTGATGCCTTCATTTGTATTACTGACTCAATTCTCTGCAAATATTAGGCTTGTGTCTCTGTACATTGAATATCCACTTATTCCTGAACGTAGAATCCTTTTTCTCCACACATAAAACAACTGCATCCCTAATGGGGACATCCACAGAATTCCATCCAGCACCTGCATTCAAGTGCAAGATCTCTGGATGATGTTTGGACTCACTGTGGTCTGGTGACCTATAGACTAAAGGGCAAGTTCTACTTCTTCCTTCACATGTATTATGTAATGGTGAAGTAGGAACAGTATAACCACAATAGAAACTTCCATTCAGAAAAGGGAACAGTGGAAAATACATGGCAGCTGTGAAAGAGAGCCATCGGGGCAAGAGAGTAAATTTTTTGGTTAGCCCAGTTGTAATTCTGGGTTTTACTCCCTGAGAGAATATCCCTGTCCATGTTTCTCCATGGCCCTTCATCTTTTTCCTTATCAATTTTTTTTCAGGAGGTGGGTACTGGATTATGTACCATTGTTGGGGGTCATATAGCTCTTAGGGTCTCCTTTTTGATGATACAAGGGGGTTGGGGTTCCAGGTACCAAAAAAAATCATGAAAAGTTTATTGTTGAAGAGATTACGGGGTCAGTGTGCTGTCACTTAATTTCCTTAAAAAACCTGGTGGTCTTTGTATTTGCTTCTGATCGTTTCCATGTAGCCATGTAGGAGTAACCATAGCCAGATATCTAGACATAGTTTAGAGCCTGGAAAGTCCGGACTTTGGTTTATTGGCCTCTGTTCTCTATCTTCCCTGCTTTAATTTAACCCTGGTAAATTTGAGAGTATCTGCTATGAGTTTCAGTTTGGGTGGCAATAATCTTAATCTGATCTTTGCTGCTGAAGCATTCAACATGCTTTGAGCAACAGACATGTGCTTTATAGAAGAAATGAGAGTGTAGGTTAATCCCAGGTGTTGGTTGAGAAGTTGGCTTAAGAAGATTGGTTAAAAAATTTGCTATTTTAGAATACACTAAAAAAAAAAGTGGGATTCAGATATTAACTTCCAAATCGTCCTCCTCATTATTTGGTAAAATCATTATCCCAGAGCGGCTAAGACAACTGTCCCTGTTCTGACTGACTCCAGATGTATTTTTTTTTCTTTCTCAAGCATCTACTATTCCTCTTATTTTTATCTCATTTCACTCTGCATGAAGTGAATCAAAGTTTAGAGTTCAATGCAGAGTTTTAAACAAGTGTATTAAAGAGAAATGTTTTTACTTCCAATATCTTCCTATACATGCTTCAAAATGTTTGATCTTGTGTTGCATTTCTGCTCTATGTCTGTGTTCCTTTTGTTCAACTTCTCTTTTTCTTTTAATATTTTCCACTTATATGGCTTTTCTAAATTAGTATTGTCCCATAGATATATAATGCAAGCCACATATGTAATTAGTAAGTGTTCTAGTATTACTTAAAAAATAGGTTAAATTAAATTTAATATATTTTAACTCAACATAAAAACTGTGATTTCAACATGTAGCCAATATAAAATTATTGAGATATTTTATATTCTTTTTATCACACAAAATCTTCAAAATTTGGTGTGTATTTTATCCTTAAAAACATATAAATTTGGATTAGCCATGTTTTAGGTGCTCAGTAGGGTGCAGTCCTAAAGCTTTGTAATAACTTGGGATGTAAGTAGGACACAGTAGCTATTATCTACCACATAAATGCACTTTTCTAGACAGTGTGAGGGATATCAGTTGTGTCTTTTCAAGAAACCTATCTAGTGAATGAAATAAGGTATATACACTGTAATGATAATACTATTTCTCAAATAATAAAGTTCTAAAAAACCACAAATTTGAGTCATTCTTGTTGGAGATAACTACATCCCTTTCTATTTTCTTTTTTCTCTAAACAGAGGGGCAGTGTAAGGCTTATCATTTCATTTGTTGAAATACATTCAGGGAAGACTCATAACTTTATAAGACTTTCTATGGTATCACCTTCCATCTTTTGCAGAGAAAAAGCTTTGATAAGCCTGAGAGGGGCTGTTCATGTCTTTGATGTGACATTATCTTGGGAAAGACTAAATGTTAGAGTACTCTTGGGGGGAAAAAGCTTCTCATGTATGACAAATGAAGTTGTTAAATATTGCCCTTAGTTTACTATCCCCAAGTAAAGCACTTATGTCTCTGGGGATATACCCCAAAACCCAATACCCCAAGATCTTACTTCACAAAGTATTTATTTGATCATTTTGATTGGGATAAGCAAAATATCAACCACTTGGGATTCACCAAGGCATCCAGCTTCCTGAGGCCATCTTTTATTCTAACATTTAAATAAAATGGCTCAATCCTCTTCCTATAAAATAATACTACCTAGCTTCCCCCTTCACTTGGGGGCCAACTTGCTCTAAAATTTTGGGAGAAAATGAGGTTTGTTTCAAGTTTGCTTCTCTGTTGTCATTTCCAGGACTCGTAATCATAGTTTCTTGCCCAAACTCAGGCTTCCATTACTTTGTGGCTGGTTCCCACCTACAACTTTGGAACTTCCCTTCCCTTTCTCTAATCCCCAAAGTACCACTAACATTATGTGACTGGAATTCTATGTAAAACAGATTTCTGCTTTAGACTTAGGAGAAAAAGAAGATAATTTCCACACAGTCAGAAAACAATTCTACTACTGAATTCCTTGCCCCAAACTATGTCTCTGAGAATCCTAACTGTCTATACCAGTATTGTCCAACAAAACTTTCTGCCCTGTCCAATTCGGTAGCCGCTAGCCATGTGTGGCTCTTGAGCACCTGAAATGAAGCTAGTGTGACTAAGGAACAAAATTTTTACTGTTAAATAAATTTAAATAGTCATATGTGGTTAGTGGCTACTATGTTAGGCAGTGCACATCTAGAAACTTGATTCCATTTCTTTTTCCAAGGTTTCACTACTATTTGTATAAGTAGATAACTACACTAGTACATAACTATGAAATCCCTGTTACTTTATTTCACAGAAAGAGACTTCACTTAATTTTTTCTATAAGTCTTATCTATCCAGATTATTCTGGGAGCCCTACCATGTACAATAAAAACTGCTCAATGTGGCCCATCAAAATATTTTTCTAGATCCAAAGAACCACTTACTTTGGCAAAGGTCTATACCTAGAAAGACTCAAGTAGTTACAAATAATGTTATATTTTCAAAACTAATATTTTCATGAGGTTGTACCATTTCTTTTGTAAACTCTTTGTAATACCTGGAAAGGAAGTTTGCCTATGAACTCTTTCCATAGGTAATGTTCTAGAAAAGATAAAAACATATTGTCTAGTGTCCTATAGAAACTTCACAGGCTACTTAATCTATATGATTTGTAGCCCCAGCATGAGAAAGTATTATAGGCATACTTCTCCCAAACCAAAAGAAATCTCTTAAAATGTTTGTGTAATTTAATTGTAGAACGAAAATGAGTAGTTGTCTCTTGAGCATGAGGGAATGAGTGTGGTCAGATGTAAAGTTGATTCTCTATCCTGAGGCTTCCGTTTCTGACATGTGGCCTTGAAGAGTCAGGGCCCATTCCTAAGTTTTTGTCCCTCTGAGAATGGTGGACTCTTATTATTAAAATATTCTCCTTCTCCCATCTCTGCTCCCCACAATGGGATCCAGAGAATGGTTAAGTTGAATATTCTACCAAATTCCTTTCTGGGTCATGTTCTGCTTGTGCTTGGCATGAAGCTCTTCCTCTTACGGATTTTCCTGTTTCCATGCCCATACCTAAAAGGGGAAAGAGTCATAGTAAACTAAGCCTACATGCTCACAGGATCTAGAAAATTCCCTTCCTCTGGAAATTCTACCTCCTCCCTTTCCTGACACTTCACTTCTTGCCAGAAGCTTCCCAGATCAACAAACTTGGCTTCTTGGCATGCTTAGTACTTGCTAAGTGCCCAATCTTCTCAAAGGCACAGTAAGAGGGTAACATTTCCATTTCATGGAGTCTTAAGTCTCAAATTTGGAAATTACCACAACCTGAGCTTTTCAGTACCTCTATAACGGCTGGTAGGCATCCCAGTCAGTTGTTGGATAATGATGAGAAGTCCTTCAACTCAGGTGGCATTGATCTCTACAGTCTTATGCTTTCCCTTGATTTGCTTCATAGAGACTGCAGGTTTTTAACGGACTAGGTCAAATACAACCGATTTATGCTCATCTGTCCCAAACTGGAGCAGAATAGTGGTGTTTATTGTCATGCGCCCACAGTCCTCTACCTGGGAAGGGAAAATATCACCTTCTCCTATTCCCCAGAGCCTTGAATAATGCAATCCTGAGACCATATTTTTGTTGACAACAACTTCCATTGCTTGTGTCTGAGCTGGTGCTTCCAGTCTAGCTTTGTCACAAGAAGTGTTTTCTATTGGTTTCCAATGTCACTTTATCTTTCTTCCTCCTGAATTATCCTCATTAGTTGAGAAAAATATCCTATTTACTTTGAGATATTACAGTAAAATTTTACTATAGATGGATCCAGTACTTGTTTTTTCCAACTAAATCTGGTTTACCCTGGTTTTAACAAGTGCTTCTCTTTAAAATAGCTTTCCTAACTTCATTTGATTAATGAATGTATTTATGCTGTAAATACTTATTGAGTACACACTATGTGAAGATACAGTTTTGTTGCAGGAATTTTCTGTCTTTAGTGCCCTGTGGTTCTTGGTCATGCCACTTTGAAGAATAAACAGGTAGACTGGACAAAGAGTGGTAGGCAGCAAAACAAAGTTTATCGAGCAATAGTATAAAGCTCCCAGGGAGGAGGGGTACACTTAGAGTTTCTAAGTTGAGGAGGTTTGTTTTTTTTTTTTTTTTTTTTTTTTTTTTAGATTTTATTTATTTATTTGAGAGAGACAGACAGCCAGCAAGAGAGGGAACACAAGCAGGGGGAGTGGGAGAGGAAGAAGCAGTCTCCTAGAGGAGGAGCCTGATGTGGGGCTCGATCCCACAATGCTGGGATCACTCCCTGAGCCAAAGGCAGATGCTTAATGACTGTGCCACCCAGGCACCGCAAGCTGAGACATTTTTTTGAGCTCTTTTGCAGAACTATCTTAAACAGTCAGAGTGGGCTGAGTCATGCCGATCAGGATTTTGGTCATGTCTCTGTCTACCTATTAGCTTAATGCGTATGTGCTGATGGTCTTTTTTTGCTGACATCTGGGGCCTTATGTCTTAACTGCCCCTTACCCGTGATGGTGACAAATACTTTGTGGTTCATTGTTTTATTTTAGGACATTTTGCAGAAGTCATTCCTGTAAAGGCTGCAAAACAGTGCAACGCAACACTGCAATGCTAGTGCGGTCCTGCCTAAGCTGCAAAACAGGACGTTAGTGCTGTTTTATTTCAGCTGTGCTGACTCCATGTTTTCTTGTTGGGGACCCTGGCCCTGACTACCTAACTGTCCAACTAACTCCTAACAGTTTTAGATGCTGGGTACACAGCAGTGAGCAAACTTGCACAAACCCCTCCTCTCATGGGGTTTATATTCTAGTTGATGAAAACCAAAAATAAAGAGATGGTTACAAATTCTGTAAAGAACTTTTCCTTTCTGAAGAGGACGACTTGAGAATGGGAGGGTATGTGAACCAGACTAACAGCTTGTTGAACAAATATGCCACGATGACTGGTCTATGACCTGGAAACTTGAGTGCAGCCTTCCTCCCCAACATTTTGTCCTTTTGTTCAACCACACCCTCAAGTACATCCTCAGGTATAATCTCCTTGATCTGCCCTGGAGATACGACTATGATACACACCTAGTCTTAAACAGTCTTCTCTTGTGTGGTCCCTCAGCACGTACTCCCCAGCCTCTAGGGCTCTAAAAGCAGGTCTTAAGGAAATGGGGTTACAGAGATCTACTTGTGTTACATCTTCCCAAGACATACTTCTGTCCAGTAAGCCCCTTAATAAACCATTTCTTGTCAAACTGGACTTGTCAGCCTTTTTCTTTGGTTTTATGGCTCCTCCCGTCTTTGGAGGTTGATCTGCATACATCTCCCTTTCATGGAACAGAGGGGGGTACCTGGGAGTACTGGTGGCGGTTGTTACTATTTTAGGTAGGATGGACAGGGAACAGCTCACTATAAACATTTGACTTAAAGGTGGTGAGGGAGTAAGCCAAGTAGGGATCTAGGGAAGAGTGTTGCATAAAGATGGGAATGGCAATTACAAAGGCTTAAACATGTACAAGAAATAGCAAGATGGTCAGCATAGCCAGAGTCAATCTAGAAAGTAGAGCTATAGAAGCTGAAGTTACTGAGAGAGTGGAGCATTTGACTACAGAGGGTCTCGCAGGTAATATGTGCTTTGGCTTTTACTCTGAGTGAGATACCATTGGTGCGTGTGGGACAGAAGAGCAATTCATACAAATAAAGATTTCTTTTCTTTCTTCTTTGTGACGCATATTTAAAAATGAAATGTCACACTAGTAGCTATTCCACAAATTTGTCAAGACCTGCTCTCGTTTCGTACACATATCTGGGGAGACACAGGAATAGGATAGATGATTAGAATTTCCTTTCTTGGGGCACTTGGGTGGCTCAGTGGATTGAGCATCCAACTCTTGGTTTCGGCTCAGGTCATGATCTCAGGGTCCTGGGATAGACCCTCATGTTGGGCTCTGCACTCAGCAGGAAGTCTGCTTGAGTTTCTCTCTCTTCCTCTCCTTCCCACGTTTTCTCTTTCTCTCTCTCAAATAAATAAATAAATCTTAAAAAAATAAAAAAAAATTTCCTTTCTTATATTCATAAGCTACCCCAAAGAGTAAGGTTTGGGATACAATTTTCATTATTTCAGATGAGTCACCAATTTCCAGGCAAGGAAATCTAAAATGGTGGAATAATCACTGAAGAAAGATCTTACAAGTCCATATAAATGGACAGAAAAGAAGCAGAGACATTTGAGTTCTGACATGCCAGTTAGTATCCTTGGAAGGAAATAATCTAACCATACTTATAAGATGATAAGCCTGGGGTAAAAATCCACCAAATCTGTAGGTATGACAACTGTCCTTTCAACCAATTCTCAGAATGTATTAATGGTATATAATTAACTAAAACAAATTTGTTGCAATTTGGCCTTACACACTGTTGCTATTACCACACCCCCACTGCAACCCCCACACATCTGTAGGTCATCATTATGATCACCCTTTTCCAAGAATATTAAGCAATTTGTCAGAGGACAGACATCTGGAAATAAACCGATGCTAGCTTGAGCATGGCCTTTTGGTTCTATAAACCATACTGCCTCTCTGCAGAAATTATGATTCCACCCAATTCCTATATTCTTTGGAAGAAAACAACATTGACAATATAAACTCCAAGTTTCAAATGAAAAACTAAATTCACTATGGTAAAGAGGACTACTTTTAAGACACATTTATCTCATGTAGCAATATTTAATTTTAGCACATTGGCAATAAAATAAAAAACAAGACATAACACTCACTGTGCTTTTCAGCTTTTTACAAAGAGAGCAATGAAGTTTGAAATCTTTTAAAAATGAAATTCAAGTATACACAATATGTTTTTATTGAGTTAATTCCATCATAATCGTAGCACCCAAAGTTAGCCATCATTGAGATTTAGGCATATTTCCTTTCTGTTGAATCTTTTGGTCTCGATTTTCTTTTTGACGATGATGGAAACATCATATTCATAATTTATATATGTATGTAAATTTACCTTGCTGTTTTACTTAACATGATATGAAAGCATTTGCCTGTTGTTTTATAAACTCATCAAAATATACTTTTAGTGTAACATTTCTAAAATATTACATGATCATGAACTTCACCATCTAAAATTCTTTACTAGCTCCCCACCACCTTCAGTATGATGTCGCAAATTCCGTAGTGGAGAATATTAGGCTTTTCATCAGTTCCTTCTGACTCTCAGGTTTTGTATTTTTCTTTAATTGACCAAACATACCTTGGCAGCCTGACCAGCTGTTCAAGCCTGACCTTTACCTGCTAAGCTCCTTCTCCTTATCATCTAAAGGGATCCGTATTCTCTTTTAAGTTCCAATTTTTGTCTAATCTTTGTTCTACAAAATCTATGACCAGGTTATTTCAGCAGTCTGTTTCATGATCCCACTAAAAATCTTTTCTTTTCTTTTCCTGCTAATCAGATGTAAGGGTCCTCATAGATATATGGCCAACTGGTTATAGATAGTCTGCATCAAAGGTAGGAGAGAAGCGCTTGCTTATTCTTTTTTTTTTTTTTTAAAGATTTATTTATTTATTTATTAGACAGAGAGACACAGCCAGCGAGAGAGGGAACACAAGCAGGGGGAGTGGGAGAGGAAGAAGCAGGCTCCTAGTGGAGAAGCCTGACGTGGGGCTCGATCCCGGAACGCCGGGATCACGCCCTGAGCTGAAGGCAGACGCTTAATGACTGAGCCACCCAGGCGCCCCAGCACTTGCTTATTCTTAATCAGGTATGTAGTTACTTATCCACCCACACATGGAGGGACTGCTATTTACATACTTACCGACACCATCACCTAACATTTGAATACTGCTAATTAACTTATAAATATCTTTCCATAACCATCAAATCCCCACTTGTAATACTGAGATGATATGTATGAAAAAAAGTTTGAAGAACTGTCTGGAGAATGATTTGCAGATGACTTCTGCGTGTCTTGGTATATATATTTTCATTACAGTAGTCTTAAGTAACACTGAAAAAATAAGTATTTGATAAAATTTTGAACATTTACAAATAAGGAAATTACTGTTTTATGTACTTAGAATAAGGCAAACATAAATATTTTTTCTCCTCAAATTGCTTACAGTCTAATGGGGAAAATAGATACAGGCATGTAGAATTATATTATAACTTTAATCTCTTTCAGACTTCTAAATAAGAACAACTCAGTAAGGATATAACTGTATTTCAATTTTTACATTTTTTAAAGGTCAAAATGCCAAAATACTTTTATTTATTTTGCAATGTAAACAACTTTAAATTATCAAAATAAATCTTGTTATGAGGTAGTGAAAGGATGGGGTGAGGCTGCTATTTATAAGAATTATTGGGAACTTTGTTGTAATCTTACCAAATTTATAGAGTTAAATATAGGTGTGAGCTAAATTTTTTTGAGGTTTGTTTATCTAGGTGACAGAATATATTAATAATGGGGCTAATTTATAGCCTCCCGTAGTTCTTAATTGTAAACATGTGTGATACACTGGTTTCATAGAAGAGTCTGTAGATGTAGCTTTATAAACAATCTTTCATAGTCTTTCCATTTTAAAATTACCACGTGGAAACTTCTTCAAGTTTAAGAATTAGTGTGTCTCTAAAACTTAGAGTTGGATTCAAATTGGAACATAAATCAATCCTTTTACATGCCATGTCATTATAGCTTTCACTGTGGCTATGATTCCTGGTAAAAAGGAGATGGGAACAGTTTTTTGAACATATCCCCAAAGTATACAAAATATCACGTTAAAAATTCTTGATCAACTGCATTAACATCTTGGATCGCAGAAAACATCTATTACCGGAGCTCAGTGGGAATTCTCTCCAGCTCCACTATTGATTCACTACTTCAGTTGGTCGGGGAAGCAAGAGCTCTGCAGTGGTAGGAAGGATGGAGTTTCTAGTGGTAGAAAGGATGGATGCTAGTGGGAGAGGTGAGACGGTCATTGGCTTATTGGAGACAGGGGATCAGAGACACATGAAAAAGTTTATATCCTGTCTCCTAACCTCCTTTGGTGTTTCTCTTTACTGATCTAATAAAGACTCAAACACCTAGAGCAAATCCCAGCCCTTTTCCTCATCCGAACCAAGAGAGAAGTGGTGGTGGTAGAGTGTAATGGGAAAGACGGTGGGAAAGGAGTAGTATTAAAAATTATGAAATCAATTGGTAAAGGTACATTCGGAGAAATCTCACAATAAAAGCATTCCTGATACTCACTGAAAACTAAATAAAGCCAAGATCTGCCATTTGACCAGACTTTCGTGCCTCCTATTCTCTGTGAAATTTTAGTCACCTGAGCTTCTTTCCCCAAAAAGAGGACATCCAGATTCTCCATTTTGAGTTTCTAAGAGTACGGTAAGATTAATTTGCTACACACAGACCCAACCAGATCCCTGAACGAATTCTTCTTCTTCTTCTTTTTTAAGGGAAAGGGAAAGAATCTCAGGCAGACTCACCACTGAGCATGGAATCTGACACGGGACTTGATCTCACGATGCATGAGATCATGACCTGAGCCAAAATCAAGAGTCAGAAGCTCAACTAACTGCATCAGCCAAGTGCCCCTGAACTTCTTTTTTCCATTCCTTTATCCTCACATGAGGAAGTACCTTGAACACATTTCATGGTCTGTGGGGACCGTCAGAAGAGCATGGTTATGAGCATGGTTTTGGAGGTAGAAGACCTGCTCCCTACTAGTAATGTGACCCATCTTAGGCAACCTTTCTTAAGCCTCCTACTCCTCATCTGCACTGCCTCCCAAGGTTAATGTGAAAATGAAGTGTGTTAACATACGGAAAGAGCCAAGCAGAGAACCTACTATAAGATTAAAGCTCGATGTGTGTATCAATATATCGTCTTTACTAGGACCCTTCCCTTCTCTTCTTCAATACCTCTTCTTCCCTCTTCCACTTTCTTCGACACCACTACTGGTCCTGCAGTCACCAGAGACTTTGTCGGTGATGGGCAAGGCAGTGGGGTGAGGAAAAGCTATGCATGGCCTATACCAGGTTTCCTAGCAGGGTCTGTGACAATGAATTCCATTCACCAAAACCAGAGCTGCCTTGTATGTCCAAATAAACAGCCATTAGCAAAGGATGGATAGGTCAACTTGCAGCTGTGTTTTTCCATTGTCAGCTTTTGATCAACTTCCACTCCAAGTGGACAATTTACCAGAGTGGTTTGTAGTTATAAATAGGAGAGAACTCTTCCAACACATTTCCTTTTATGAAACTGACTATGGGTTGAATTTGTCTAAAAGAATGAGCTGAGCTTGACAAATATCACATTTTGTTTTAAATATTTCATTAAGAGCCTTATATAGTGGAATTCCCGATTTTTGGGAACTATAGAGCAGCTGTCCCTTTTTATTTTTGTGGCTCGTAATATTTAGTTTTTTCAGTTTTGAGGTATAATTGACAAAATGACAAGATATTTAAAGGGTACAACCTGATTTATGTATGTATACACTGTGAAAGGATTCCTCCCATTATTAACACACCCATTACTTCACAGATCTACCCTTTGTGTGGGGAGGGAGGGGGCGGGGAGAGAGAGAACATTTAAATTTCATTCTCTTAGTAAATTTCATTTATACAATCCAGCATTATCAACTATTTCCCATTTCATATATTAGATCCTCAGACTTTATTCATGGTATAACTGAATTTTGTATCTTTTAACCAGTTTCTTTCTATTTCTACTACCTACTAGCCCCTGGTAATCACTTCTCCCTTTCTAGGCTTTTTTTTTTTTTAATTCTACATATCATGATACCATGTAGTATTTGTCTCTGTCATATTTCATCTAGCATAATGCCCTTGAGTTCCATCCATGTGGTCACAAATGACAGGATTTCCTTTTTTTTAAGGCTGAATAATATTCCACTCTGTGTGTGTGTGTGTGTGTGTGTGTGTCTGTGTGTGTACCAAATTTCCTCATTCATTCATTTGTTGACAGATTGTTTCTATGCATTGGCTATTGTGAACAGTGCTGCAGTGAACATGGGAATACAGATATCTCCTCAAGAAATTGGTTTTGTAGGATTGCTGGATCATATGGTAGTTCTACTATCACCATCTTGAGGAATCTCTATACTGTTAGCTGCACCAATTTGCATTCCACCAAGGTGTGTGAAGGTTCTCCTTTCTCCACATCCTCACCAGCACCTGTCATCTCTTATCTTTTTGATAATGGCCATCCTAAAAGTTGTGAGGTGATGTCTCACTGTGATTTTGAATTGCATTTCCCTGATGACT
This sequence comes from Ursus americanus, assembly GCF_024610735.1. Classification (NCBI taxonomy): domain Eukaryota; kingdom Metazoa; phylum Chordata; class Mammalia; order Carnivora; family Ursidae; genus Ursus; species Ursus americanus. Next base: position 21,874,437 of record NC_142131.1, read on the forward strand.
AGCTTACGTGCCCAATGACATCTGTATGTCTTCTTTGGAAAAATGCCTATTCAGGTCCTTTGCTCACTCATTTTTCAGTGGGGTTTTATTTTGCTTTGTTGTTTTTGCCATTCAGTTGAAGTTTCTTATATATTTTGGATATTAACCCTGTATGTAGCTATCTCTTTTGAGATAAGAAAAGGATTTAAAATTAAATTTAAATTTTTAAATAAAAATTGAAAGCTTCAAATTTTAAGTCAACTTGTGGGATCTGATAGCTTAAATTCAAAATTGAATGCTGATTTGATTCAAAGAAGAAGAAATGTTTTTTGTTATTTTGTAAGTAATTTATCCTTAAAAAAATCACAATTCAGAAGGGTTTGAAAAATATTTAAAAAACCATTATTAATCAAATAGCCTGTGTACATTTTGTGTATTTCTTTCTGGTCTTTGCACATATATTTCAAAAATAGGATTGTACTGCTATATATTTTTGTATTCTGCTTTTTTCGTTTAATATTAATTGTTGGTTAAAAACATTTTCAATGGTGCTTAATATTCCATTGTATGAATGTACAGTAATTTATCCATTTCTGTAAATGGCGGCATTTATGTCCTTGTTAGTTGGACATTTACTTTGCTTCCTATCTTACACTAATATATAGTGATGTTGAAAATTCTTATACCTAAATATTTATCCTTATATGGAGAGCTCTGATGGAAAGAATGATGCCAATAATTTTTAAAGTAATTTTGATTGTATTCTTCAATTTTAATTGTGGAATTCAAAGAGAAAAGCGTGTGTGTTCTGAAATAAAGATGAAGGGATCTGTGGAAGGAGAGATGGCTAATACCGTAGTAACCTCACCATAACTTTAATAAAAACTGGACCAGAGATTTAACCAGCGCAGAAAGTGAAATGAAGATATAGGAAGAAACGACAGTATTACTATTTGAAAGGAAGAGAAGACAAGTAGGAATCAGGCTGTCTTTAAGACACGAAGCGAGGATCTCAGAAGCAATGATGTTAAAGATTTTTATAAGAAGAAAAGATAAGAAACTATTTTTCTTGTAGTTTAAGGAAATGATTAGACATTCAGATACATACCGTTGTAATTGTGATATTAAATTCTAATAAGAACTATGAAGAAAATTAAATGAAAAACCATCATTATATAGGTGACCATTAAAATGGTGAGATAAAGAAAGATGCCTTAAAGTACATCCATACAGCACCTACCATATAGAAAGGGTCGTGCTAAGTAAGAGCTCAAGGGAATACAAGAGCAAGTGATGAGGTGACAGGTCAATGTAAGCAGCTCTGCCAGAGAAACTATTATATTTAAACTATACTTTGCTATATATCGGCTTTAGTCATGGTTATAAAGTAAAGTAAACTAGAACAGAAAAGCAAATATTGCCCGTCATCCCTTGTAATAATTAGAGAAACAGAATCACCATGAGGTGGTGCTATTCAACAAGAAATCAGAAGCCACAAGCGGGGAGCCCTCCTCTGTTTCTTTCGCATGCTAATTCTCTGAAAAGGCACACTGAAACTGCTAAATCGTAAGGAAACAAACACTAGGCATTTAAAGGGACAAATTACTAACTGTTCCATATACTTCATTTCCTAAGGCCATTTTATTTTTGGAACATATTGCGAATAAATGAATTTGTGGTTTTCTAGAACTGGGGACAAGAGCAAAGCTTGAAGACCCTCAGTCGGAAGGCTTGGGTAAGCGGCTGTGCAGTGTCCCTGCAGGCAGGCCGAAAGGCAGAGCCCTGGGAACTGGAGGACAGGGGCCTTTCTGTTTTCCCAGTTCCACCTGTGTCAGTTTCTCCAGAGGGCAAGGCGCCTCTGCCTCCATTGGCAGAGAATGGTTCCGAGCTGAGCAGTATGGAATATTTTGTGAAGCAGGCATTGGCTGATTTACAGTAATGTAAAAGCAAGTGTTTCAAAAACTATAAAGTGGGGCAGTGATTCTGGGGGGAAAAGAACAGTTCTGCTTTGGTAACTCACTCCTTTCAGTTATTTTGAACCATTTGAAAATAAACATTGAATCACTATATGTTAAAACACAGACATTTACATTTTTTTCTGATAAACTACAATTATAAATGGGATGAATTTTGTATCTTTCAGGAGACTTCCAAGACCGAGTCTGGGCTAAACTAGTGTTTAAATTCCACCTTCTTGCTCCTGGATAATTCTTACGGTTTTTTCCAAATCCATGTAGTCTGTAGAGTTAAACCACCTGGTCCTTTAAAAGGAGATATTTGAAAATGGGGTCAGATGAGGAAAGACCAACAAAAAGTTTCTTGTCTCAATAAAAAAGTGTTTATAACATCCACTGGGATTTTCAAAACATTTAGGAAATACTGAACCAAAAAAAAAAAAAAAAAAAAAAGGCGAGAGGCTGAAAAAAAACAGTTGAAAATAAAGATATCCACAGGCAAAAATAAGTCGAAATAAGAAAAATGAAACTAGTTTAGACTAGTTATATATTTGAATGAAGGATTCTAGAAAATTCAGTGGCTTTTTTGAATTAAAGAGGGATGCTGCTATTTGGGTGTAATGGGGGAAAAAGACATAATTTCCTTAGCAACTAGTACATCTATGTCCTTAAACTTGCAAACCTGCCCCAACTCTGTGTATGGCCACTGCTGGTGGGATCTCAGTCTTTCTTATCTAGACCAGGTGGAAAGGTAAAGGAACAGGAGATGGGGAACACTCACAAGAAAGGGTTGAATCTGACAACCTATAAGGCAATCAAGAAAGACGAAAAATGAAAAAGGGAATTAGCATCAAGGACAGATTTAGGCCCTCTCTGCTCCCTGACTAGGGACAGAAAACTGAATTTACCCAGAGAGAGAATATTTTCTTCACTTTGTCATCTTTTCAAACACCAAAACCCATCTTGAACTTTCTTTTCACTGCTGAGTAAGGGCCAATAATGCACCAATGTCCTTTAACCATTCCTCCCCCCGCCCCCATATCCTATAACCTGGTTTCTCGATTTGAAACACTACAAGATGTCACCATATTCCTCCAAATTATCTAGTGGAATGGCATTTTTTTTTTCAGTCATCTTATTTGATACGTGACTTAATTCCCCATTGAAATTTGACTTCCTTTGGCTTCTCTTAGGAGCTCTCCCCTGTCTTCTCGCGGGATCCCCTGGACGTACTTCTCTTTTTCCTCTTCAACTCTTGCTCCTTGGACCCTGACATCCCTGGCGTACCCTCCAGGCTTATTCCCTCTGGTGCCATACACTTTCACGGAGGGGAGGGGGGACACATGTCTTCCCCTTCGGCTCATCTTCTAATTCTTTGCTGATAAATGGCAAATCCATGCTCAGTACCAGCCACTCCCAGAGCTGCAAATCTCATCCCACTGTCTGAGGAACATCTCCATAAAATGTCTGCAGGCACCTCAAACTCAGCGGGCTCCTGAACGGGTGGCCAGTCTTTCCTGCTGAATCGTCCCTCTCCTGTTTTTCTCCGTAAGGACAGCGCTCTCCCTTTCCTCTCTAGGAACTGTAGCGTCATCCCTGAGACTTCTCTCTCCTGGTTCCTCCACCTCATATTCATCAGTAAGTCACTGTTACATGTTTTATATGTTTTAGTACATTATGTTATATAGGTGTGGGTTTTTTGCTTTGTATGTTTAAATACAAACATTTGTGCTTATTATCTATCTCTTTGTTCTGATTTTTAGTTTTTTCTCCCCTGAATCGTTCCAATAACTTCATAACCTGATTCTCTTGTAGGACATACTTAGTTCTTTATTCAAACTAGTGCCAGATCTAACTTTCCAGAAGACAAATCTGATCCCACATATTTCCATTCGTACAAACTTTCTCTGGCTTCCCAGGATCCATCGATTAAAATCCAAACTTCTAACACGGCATTTAAAATTATTCATGATCCGGCCCTAACATATCTTTCCAGTCTCACCGCATCCTCTAACACTTCAATCGCTCCACAAGACTTGTCATTACTACTGTGCCTTTGCAAATTTTAGTGTCTCTTGTCTCAAAGGTTCCTTTCCCCATTTTCTGCATTGTATCGATCAAGACTCAGATCAAACATCAAGTCCTCTATGACACTGATTCATATTTTTCTACCACCTATGACACAATAAGAATTCTATAAATGTCTTATTTTTCTAAAACTGTAAGATGATTTCAAATCATTAAATAACGCATTTTGCATTCTCTTTTATGAGTAATTAATTTGCATCAACTATGATGCTGGGCCATGGAAAGGCAAAAATGAATTAAACCTGCCCTTGAAGGACTTACTGCGTCCAAAGCAACAAAGACAGAGAAATGCATTATAATGCAGTTTTGCAGCCTTTTGCCTCCATGAATGACTGAGACATTATTTCCTTTCCAATGCCAAATGTGAGTGGTATGTATACCAAATGGGTTTCTGTTCTGTTAGAAGTTGGGCATGTATCCCAGACTCAGTCAGCTCCTAGTACTCTTTACTATTTTACAGCATAACCAGGGCTTACAGGATAAACTTGTTTTCCTCACTCCTCCAAAGCTGCCTTACCACCATCTGATTTTCTTGGGCTTTCCTAGTTTCCCATAAGGGAAAGCAAACAGGCACTTTCATTGGATGGGTTTTACCACTGTCTGATCAGGACTGGGAAAGAGCACAGGAAGGAAATAATGCACAGGGAATTCACCAAATTAAAAAGGATCTTTCAAACTTAACTTAGTGTGTCCTGGAATATTGTTGCTGAAGTAACTGGGTGCCCCACTGGCTTTCTCCTTTGAGCTGTTATTCCAGAATGTACACTTACTGCTCTCTCTCCTCCTTTCTAACTCCTGCTCATGGGCTTGCTTATCCCATTCTCTTTGGAGATCTCTTTCCCACCAAGGAGGCTAGGAATGTCTATCAGAATAGCATAGAGGAATTCAGCCATCAGCAACTTAGGTGCCCCTTTAAATTAAGGGAGTAATTCACATCCCTGTAGACCTTCAGATCTGAGGATATCTAGGTCAACTTGATCCCGCCTCTCACAGGAAGGTTCGTCTTTGGTCTTTACCCTACAGAAACTTATTTCAGTGGTTCAGTTTACACATTTTTCTGTTCTAACTTCTCTTATAGCTCCCCTGGAAATGGACAGCAGCCACTTTCATATACTGGTATTCCACTTCTTCATATACCTGAAAGTTTATTAATACGTAGTCATGCATTTTTTTTTAAAGATTTTATTTATTTATTCGACAGAGATAGAGACAGCCAGCGAGAGAGGGAACACAAGCAGGGGGAGTGGGAGAGGAAGAAGCAGGCTCATAGCGGAAGAGCCTGATGTGGGGCTCGATCCCATAACGCCGGGATCACACCCTGAGCTGAAGGCAGACGCTTAACCGCTGTGCCACCCAGGCGCCCCAGTAGTCATGCATTTTAAGGCCAAAGAAGCACAAGACTCACTGAACAGTAAACTCGAGGAGGCAGTAATTTTTTTGTGTCTACTTATTTTGTTGACTTGCCATTAGTGCCTAGATTACTGCCTGGCAATTGACAAGCAAATATAGTTTTGAAAAAATAAAGGCATTGTGTTTTAGTGTACTAATTGTGATAGTCTCAAATTAATCAAAAAGAATAATGAATTTAATAAAATTTTTTAAGTCCCATGAATAATGATGAGCTAATACAACTGAGATATTTTGGCTTTTTAAAATACAGTTAAGAAAATTATCTATAAATTTAGCTTTTTTAGTGCAGATGATATCATCAGAACAATTTCTTCTATGTTGTCAGTTGTAGTTATTTTGTAGCAATGATTTAACTTAAGTAATTTCTGTATCAAATTATACATTGTTTAGGGGCGCCTGGGTGGCTCAGGCAGTTGGGTGTCTGCCTTTGGCCCAGGTCATGATCCCAGGGTCCTGGGATCAAGTCCCGCATAGAGCTCCTTGCTCAACAGGGAGCCTGCTTCTTCCTCTCCCCCTGCCTGTCACTCCCCCTGCTTGTGCTCTCTCTCTGACAAATAAATAAATAAATAAAACCTTTTTAAAAAATTATACATTGTTCATATTAAATTTTAAAATACTTTTATAAGAAAACCTTATCTAGTGAGCTGCTGGGTAGAATATTTTTAATTAATTGAAATGAAATTAGCATAATTGTTTTTGAGTACTTAACAGGTTACAGAGACAAAAACAAAACAACATAAATCCAATGTCACCAATTCTCTCTTGCTTCTGTCTTCTAGGAAGCATATTCTCAAATACAACATGCATAAGAAACAAGTGGAATTCTTCATAAAGTCTGGGGTGGGGCTCCAAAATCTGAGTTTTCATAAATACCCAGGTGAATCTGGTACAGGCAGTGGGGGGTTACAATTTGAGTACCATGTTCCCAGGGTCAGACTTGCCACATTTGTAATGTGACAATAATATAGTCATTATCTTTAGAAAGGAGCTCTGTACTTAAATTTTTGAATGATTATTCAGTGTGTTATACTATGTGATCAAATATGTTATTACACTATTAATAGGTATTAATATTCAGTTAGTTAGTTGTAGATTAGCATATGTTATTTACAGTGTGAGCTCTGTATGCAGACTGTCGATCCAACACCTCATTCTGTGTTTTATGACTTTGTGACTTTAATGAAGATTGCCTTGTGGTGTTTGTCCATTGTATGGATTTAAAGTCATTTTTTGTAATTATTCTTTATTATATACACAGATTTGAGTGTGTATACCCTAAGGTTTGCACAGAATAGTTCTCATTTATACCTACTGTCACGTAATTCTCTCTCATTTAGTATTTGTCATCTGCAAAATTTTCATGGTTTGACAATAAATTATTTGGTCACCTTTAAGTGTATAAATGAGAGCACAGATTTCATAACTACATGGCCAATTATATAAACACACATTTTTCTTTCTTTTCTCCCTTTACACATCAATTTTGGAATTGTTGTAGGTAGAGTGTGTTGTGCAATCCAGACTGTGAGAATCTGGCCCCATGAACTCTTTCTTTCTACAAGCATCTGAACTAAGCTAAGCTTCTCAGCAGTGACTCTACCAATGAAGTGGATGCATTTGCCAGTTAACCAACCCTGACCGCCCTGAGCACAAGATTAGTTTTATGAATCAATATTCATGACATTATTTGCTATATCGGTGGGATCTTTGGCATCTCTTATTCAGAGCCAATTCTGTCAAGCATGTTTTTTTGAAAAAGTAGGTATCCCTATCCTTTCATTTTCTCTTTCAATTTCCTAGAATTAAGTTACATAACTCCATCTCCTGTTTACCTCATCTAATTGTATCTGCTTTCTGTAATAAGCATATGTTAGACCATGTTATCTGAATCTAATCACAGAGCAGATACTGTGACAAATAATTGGTAATTGGCTCTTAAATTTCTGGGGCAAATTAGTACTGAAAGTTCATTCAAATGCAGCAGAAGAGTTTGAAGAACTAGAACTGCTCCCATTCTCCTAGTTTTTGGCAAAATTGCATCTCTGTCTGTTTTTTTGGAAGCCAAGTTGAAGTTCTAAATGATGAGTTTCTCCTGGAACTGTGGATGTAGTAATATCTGTCAGGGAGCAAATACAGATTTTTCTGCTTGACCCAAAAATGTCACGGCATGTCATGCAACATCAAACAGCTTGACTCTGCAAAGATGGTACACAGTATTCTTTTGCCTTCAGAACCTGTGTATACAACCTAAAATATTTCCTTTATAGAAAAAAATAATTGTAGATATTTAGCATATGCCAACTGAAACGGATCTATAATTATAACAAGCTGTTCAGGGAACTAAGCTATGATTTTAAGATGGGGTATGTAGATATGCACAAACACAAGCACATATAAACAGTCCAAAACAAGTTTTGGAAACCCTGTAGTCTTCTTTTTTTGAAGCAAAATTGAATCTAACATCCCAAATCAGTGAACTTGTATCCTTATGATAAAGCTCTCAAAAGATTTAGGGTTTTGTAAAACATAGGGAATATAGTTCATAATATGTAACAACTTTGTATGGTGACAGATGGCAGCTAGATTTATCATGATGATCACTTTGTAAGCATATAAATGTTGAATCACTATGTTGTATTACCTGAAACTAATATAACATCGTATGTCAACTACAGTTAAATAACAACAACAAAAAATTCATGGTTTTATTTCTTTCCCACAGCTTCCTTTGTGGTTGTCATGATGCTTTCCAGACAGTATAAGTTATTTCATGTCTAACTCAAATCTGAGAATGCACCCAAGTTACAGTTGCTAGAAAAAATACAGGACACCTAGTTAAATTTGAATTTCAGAATAATACAAATAATTTTTAGTATATCATGAAGTATTTAGAACATATACTAAAAGATATTCAATACTACTTAAATATGTAGATCAACATTTTTTAGTGTATGTATGTATATATATACACTAGATATCAGATGGGTTATACTAAACAACTTTCGTTATTCTGAAATTCAAATTTAACTTGGTATTCTGTATTTTTATTTGCTAAATCTGACAACCATAACCCAAATCTACCTGTCAACTGGATTCTTAAACTTGGAAAGGAGGTAGCTGTGGTTCAGCACATTCAGACCCAATGAATAAAAAGTATGATATTTGGCTGGTTAAAGTGAAGAAGTAGGACTGGTGACTCCTCCGTATGAGCAATATGGAACCCAGCGTAACAGATTTCTAATGTAATGAGCACGTGTGAGCACCCCTTTAGAATTCATCATGATGGGATCTGACTAGGAATAATATGTTGAATATTATTAGCAGTTGACATCAGGTAGGATGTGAACAGAACGTACTGAAAAGAAATCTATACAGTCTGGTCACTTGAGAGTCATCTGATAATGACGTGAGTGCTTTGGGTACTTGAATGAAAATAATGATCATTAAATATAATTTTGTCACCAGTTTGAGTGGTTGGGAAGAAATTACAACATGAACAACAATATCAGAATTCAGAATATAATGGCAAGTTGAAAAAGAATGTATATAAATAGGACAGAGGGGATGTGGGCTAATTCTGTTAGAAGAACACAATTTCTAAATATACAGGTAAGAGTATGCAGGCAAATGTACCTAGAGGAGATCTCAGAACTAGAAATAGACTAAGCAGTAATGTACATTTATGTACAAAGCAAAGGAAAGGTGTGCAAAAAAAAAAAAATGAGTAAAACATGGATGAGGAGAAATCTTATCTTAATCAGCTCTGGTTGGAGTCAGGGTGAGCCTAAGTGCTGAAGATTATAAATTAAGGAAACTAATGGAAAATTTAATAGAGAGAGAACAATATAAATGAGACGGAAAACTGACCGGGAGGGAAGCACAAAGAAATGGTGATGATTTGGATAACAAAAGAAAAGGCTGCAATGAGATTTATTTATCAAAAAAGATTAAGAAAATGGAAATGACCATCAAATTGCTTTACTTTACTTGCTTTCTGTAAAATATCAGCGAAAGCTCTCTGATACCTGTTTCTAAGACCATTTGCTGCTAGCTTTATAGGGAAGAGGAACTGAAATTGGTATGCTTTGATGGCCTCTACTTCCTATGAACTACTCAACAGGAAGTAATAGTTACACGATTTTTTTTTTTTTTTTTTTTTTGCTGGCTATCTCTACTCACACAGCTGTTCTGCCCTTACCTGTTACACAATATGTTTATTTTTTTAAAGATGTACCGAATATTATGCTGGGTACTGGGAATATACAAATGAGTAAGTCACATAATCTTTGACCTTACAGGGTTTATAGCTCTGTGTGTGTGTGTGTGTGTGCGTGTGTGTGTGTGTGTGTGTGTGTGTGTGTATTGGGAGTGATTAAAAGTAATTTGATATTTCTGAACTAAAAATTTCACAGTGATGAAATTTAAATAAGACATAGGAATGAAAAGGTGCATATTTATTAGAACTTGATATGAAGGCAGTAGTATACATGAAAAATATATAACCAGAGAGAAAAATATTACATTAGATGATAGCCCAGAAACTAAAAAGTTTGTTTTCCCCCATTACCTTAGTAACTTACTTACTGGCATGGAGTATTTCCAAATTCTGTATTCTATGCATGTGTGTGTGTGTGCTGTGCTTGTGTGTGTAGTGGGCAGGGTTGACTGACAAATTCAGGGCTAAAGAATGGGGAGGGAACTAGGAATGTTCATCTGAAAATCTTTAAGCTTTTGGAAGGCAGTCCTATTTAGGCACAAATAAATGCAGTGGATCCTTGCATTCTTAGGGCTCTAAGACTCATTTTGCACATTCTATGAATTCCCTATCCACCAATCTCATTATTGATTTACTACTTGTTTTCTCTCCTTTTGTCTTTAGTTTGATATAGTTAACCAGTTTCTTCTGGATTATTGATTTTAATTTTCTGTCCAGTAATGTTTGCCTCTCATCCTTCTCATTGGAAATGCCCTTCCTGCCTTTAGTTTGTTCTCACCAAGTCTACCATGAGGGTCATGAATTGGTGTTTGGTTTGAGTCTCAATGAGAAGTCATTCCCATAAGATACATGGAGAGAGACGAGGCCAGGCAAAGAGAGATTTCAGTTGCAAATTTCAAGTTCGAAAGAGCAGTGCACCATGAGGTTACATTAGGAGTTTCTAGTACCCTGCCTCTAGGCTCATCCCTTACAGAAATACTGTGAGGTTTAGTATTCACACTGCAAAGACAACTAGAACAAGGACAGGAGGATAATGAGTTTTTCCCTCATGCGTAGGGTCTTCTCAGACCATGTGTCCAGGTAGAGCCTCTCCCCCTGGGATCTATTACTGCATCAGTCTCATGAAAGAAGAAAGAGAAATATTGGCATCTTCAAGGAAAGAGGAGTCCAAGAAGGACAGCTCTCCCTCTTACTAGCCTTGTAAGTGTCCCTCAGTCTTCACCCATCAATTTCAATTCCCTTCCTCTTTGGACATGAAATAAGAGGACAGTTAGGAAAGAATATAGATATTCCCTAAAGACAAAGTAGAAGGACTTCTGAGTACTTTACAATTCTCATGCCAAATCATCAGGGCATTTATGCATCATTTTTTACAGAGAATCTGCTACATGTCAGGAATTGTTCTAGTCACTCTCAGGGAGCTTATATTCTAGATCCAGCATTGTCTTATGTTAATGTCTTCAGTAATACCAGCCAGCTGAGGAATACTGAAGACCTTATAGGCTCTGACCTAATATATTCCACTCCAGAACCTATACCTACTCACCCTCGCCAACACATAGAAAAACTAAATCTTTGCTCTGTCTTACTGTAACTTTGTGTCAGTGATTCAGCTCAGTTGTTAGATTTTCAATAGTAGATTCCCAATTGTTTTTTTCTTGATGAACTCCTACTCATCATTAAAACCTTTTCTGAAGTCTTTCCCCAAACCCTCTCCTCCAACAGAATGGAATCTACAAGAACAAAAAGCTACTTGTTCTACCATGGGTTCAAGTTAACAATGAAAAACAATAAATTGAAAATAAAAGAATAAACCTCTAGATATAAAAGATAGTATAAAAAACAACATTAAAATATTTTATTGCAAAATGGGCATATTCCTACATGGAATGGGTGTTCATTACTGTCAAATAGTTGTTGGATACAAAAATCCTGAACAAATGACCCTTAAGTAGAAGAATTTCGTGAATGAATGAGTACAAAAGCATGTTAGGTTATCCCATGGCTACTGTGTTTCTATTGTCATGAGATAGTGGTAAAATTTTGTCAGCATTGTTCTTTCTAAATGCTGAGTAATTGCATAAAGTATTGACTTGAGGTATTGTTATGCATCATTAACTGTAGTATATGACAATTTCCAGTCAAAGAAATGCTTAAGTCAGAATCCCAATGAACTATTCAACAGGACAAGAGCTAATATGAAAGGCTTTAATATATTTATGAGGATTATAAAATTAGCTTGAATATTGACCGGAATGTTTCAAAGAAGAGAAATATTCTGCAAATGCCTTTTAAAATACACATCAAGTATATTGAAAATGGAATATAAAGTTTATAATTGGCCTACAAAAACCTCAAGTGATTTATAATATGGATTAGTTAGTTGCATGTTGTAACAGAATTACTACCCATATAAATGTCTTAATGCCAAATATAGATCTGAATACTTGTAATAAATATTAAACTTCTTAACTTTCTATTATAGAAAATTTGTTCTGCTTGTATATCAGAGTAGTGACAAGTAGGTAAGTCAATAATGCTTCATACATCTTGGCATCATCACTAGACCCTTATTTCCCCAATCTAAACCTGAAATAACTCTTAGGTCCAGGTGAGATGGGTATAGTATGGTGTACGGACTAGAAAGAATTGGGCAGCCCAACCTCCTCATTTTCCCACTCAGTGACCTTGAGAAAATTACTTAACCTCTATGAATCCATATTTCCTCACCTGTAAAATAGGGACAATAACACTGTTGTGAAAAAAAATAAGTAAAAATCACACATGTAAAGTGTTGAGCCCAGTACAAATTCATAGAAGGCATTAGGTAAATGTGAATTCTTTTCTTTTGCTTATTGCTCAAACTTAGATTGGAAGCTGAAGGAAGGAAGGGAAAGTAGATGGAGGTTACATGACTGATGCCTTAATGTCTTCACACCTCCTGCCTGTCCTGCATAGAGACAGTCCAAAGCAAACACCAAAGGATGAGAAAGACCAGAGCTGGGAACTGGGAAATGCAGCAATCTTGGTTACGATTGCTGACTAAAAGAGAACACTCTTGACCCACCAGGGAAAACCTAGTGTGTGTCAGAAAGAACAGTCTGCATAGACTTCATCTATGGGAAACCCTATTAAGTACTCAATCAGAACTCTGACTTTGCCTTTCTATCCAATGTCTATAGCTCTAAGGCTGAAAACCATTTGTCTTTAACTTCTGATTTCTAAAATCAAAGCAGGTGAACTACAGTAATAAATTCAGATTTTGAATTCTAAGTACATTTTTGTATAAGTTCGTTAACCTCGTCAAAAAAAATTTTTATATGGTAAACATGGATGACTGGAATACATTATTGTTTTTAAACACGTCACTTCTCTCATTAGAAGTGGGCACAAGGGGCCATTTGGAGAACGCTATGTCACTTTGACAATTAGGATCTGAGGTAGATTTTGACATCAGAAAGGGCAAAACTAAACACACAGTTATCCCTGCTTTATATAAATCAATTCACTAATTGGGACCCATGTTCTGCTGCTAAGAAATTGAAGAGGATATTTTTTTTCTCTTTAGGTAAATACTATTTCCTGTAACTCCAGCAAGTGCTTGAGTAGCCACTTTATACAATTCTTTACATTTAAAAAATAAACCCTGGCAATGCGTTGAAAAATTATCACAGATTTTATGGCAGTAGTGAGAGACGGGGCAGAAGCAAGTAAAAATGATACAATTTACTAAGTCTCAATTTTGATCAGAAAAAGAAGCAAGGCAGCAAAATGTGTCACTTTATGTACCCAATTCAATCATTGTCAAACATATCTTGAGGTCCCTGTCAATTTTATAGCAAAACCTGCTCTCTCAGTCAATATTTTCTTACTTCTTCAACTTATCAAACATCTTCTGACTTTTATCACTTCATAACATTTTGAAAATTCCCTTTTCTTTGAACAAGATGTCACCGACAATTTGGTGGCAAAACTCACCCTCTGAAATGTATGTCCCAGTCTGAACTGCCTTTACCTCTGTTCTGCTCTGATTACCTGACGCTCTTTGCAATTACTGATTATAAATGTCATGAGCTTTAGTGACTCACCTTCAGTTTCTAATGCTTAAGGAATGGATCATTAACTCATTTAAAAATTTTCCCAAAAAAGGTTGGTTCTACCCACTTGTCCTTCATTTAATTATCAGCCTGCAAAATAGAAGAAACAGAAGCTGTCCTAAATGACATCTCGGACCAGAAAAAAGAATAAGGTTGCCAGCAGAGCATATTTAAAAGAATGATTAATCTCTCTAAATTTGATAGTCAAAACATTTTGACACTAACTGGCAGTTTTAATGATCACTATAATTTAGCTGATGGGTTCATTAATAAAACTCCAGCACTACTTTATAACATTTAACACTGAGATCACAACAGTTAAGGTTACAGAGAAAAGGGAGCCATTCCTTAGGATCTGTATAGCATGCTCTTGGTAACCTGGGCAGGAGACTGTGAGCAATGCTTTCTGGCAAACAAGGAACCACGAAAGCTATCTTGTCTGCCGGTAGTCCTTGGTCCTGTCATACAGGTGAAGTGTCCCAGAGCTCTCCCAAATGACTCACCTGCCAAGAGCTCACTCTATAAATGTTAGCTCCCGGCAGAGGAAGTAAAAAACACAGCATTATCAAATCAACAAAGTATAATAATTTTTTAAACCCCACTAAAGCTATGAGGACTTCCTAAAGTTGCTTTTGGTGCAGTAATTTGGAATGGTGTGGTCAGTAATCTGGGGAGCAAAGTTCAGACACTTTTGTGAAATGTAAGTTTCCTCCATGATGCCTTGAGGTTTAAGAGCTTATAGCTGAGTTCATCTCTCTCAAGAAAAAGTGAGGTAACAACACTAAATAACATTTAATTATATCAACTAGTACTTCAGCAACTCTTTGGTGATATTGGACAACCCCAAGAGTATCAGGGGTCATTAGAAATTTATTCATTATTTTAACAGCGTCAGGCTATAGTTTTAGGTAGTCAAGGCCTGATAGAAGCTGTAATATCTGATACTCTTAACATATAAGTGGAGAGTCATTTGGGTAGAAGTATCCAATTTGTCCGGATATGGGAGAACTGGCAAATGATATCAAAGTGGACAGTAAAAATAACAAATATTCACTGAGTGATCATAGTGTGCTAATTACCTTATACAATATTTTAGATAAGACCTGAAACACAAAGAGGCAAAGCAAATCGCTATCAGTCCAAATCCATTCTTCCCTCGTTCTCTGGTAACAGGATTTTTGGCTGGAAACAGACCAAAGCAAAGTCCTCATTTCCTAGTCTTCCTGTGGCCACAGAATTAGTTTATAGAAGTCAAGCAGAAGTGTTGTACAACATCTGGGAGTCTTTAGGAAATAATGTGCATATAATCTTTGTTCTGTACTTCTTTGCTCCTTCTTCTGCTCTGCTTCTTGGAATATACATAAGCTGTTTTGGAGCGTGAAGTTGAAGCTACATGTGACAGAGCAACAAGACGAAGGGGGACATGTTCTCTGACACTGTGAAGTGTTGTTCAGCCTGGACTTTTATAACAGAAAGGATAAGACTTTGAAATTATTTATACCACAGCTAGTATGATTTCCTGTCATTAGTGAGCAAATCTAATCCTAAACCTATCAAAAACAGATAGAGGTCAATTCTAAATCTGTGATTAATAACCCCTTATTCTGTTCGAAACATCATCAGTAAATAGGCAGGTTCCATTTTAAATTTTTGCTTCTAACGTCTGTAAAAATTATTTTACTCAATGCTTTCTCTCCTCTTTTCTGTTCCTCTCTCTCCATCTAAAGAATGGAAAGGAAATTTCCATTCTTCCAAAGCAGGCTGTACCGTAAACACCTAAACACACACACACACACACACACACACACACACACACATACACACACACTGCAGAGGCATTCTCTTATTCAACCATATTCAAGAAATACTTATTCAACATCTACTATTTTTCCAGCTCTTTTGCTATATACAGAGATTATCAAGATAAATGACATTGTAAACTCATAATGTATTCTGATAGATTCTTTAACGTAAGTATATCATTGGGGCAATGGTATAACAAAGAGGTGACTAATTCTGCCTAGAAGTCTTGGGGGTTTCACTTATTATTTGAATTAAGTCTTAAATGTTGAGTAAAAAAGGCAGAATATTTCAAGCAAAATGGCCCATGGGATGAAGTAGCATTATGAAAAGCTACCGGCATGTTTTTGAAAATGAAGTTTAGCATGCAGAGAAGTGGAAGAAGATGATCCTAACTGTGTGTCATAGTAAGGTCCTTAGGCTACCTGTTTTAGACTGTTAGGGACATTTACATATGAAATGGCATGATCATTTTTGCACTCTAGAAATATTATTGCAGAATAAGTGAATGGGGGGGTGAAATGAGAGGAAGGGCAGAATTAGGTTATATTGGAGTGTTTAGTCAATGAAAGTGAGTTTGAGAGGAGGACATGGATTCCAAGATTTGGTTAGAGACTTAGTGGTTCTTACGGGGTAGGCCTGGGAAGTAGAAATCTGAGAAAGAATTTTTTAAATCCTCAGCGTATAGGTAAAAGTTTGAAGCCATGAGGTGTGTTGACTCCCTTAGGGAGAGGGTATAAAAGGATGAGGACAAAACTCTAGAAAATAGAGGAAAAAATGAGTCCATGAAGGAGTTCTTAGGGTAGAAGAGAAATCAAGGGAGAATAATCAGGAAAGCCAAGAAGGAGAGAGAGGAGGTGGGACAAGCTAAAGTGATATTTTTTGATGATTTGATTAATGTCTGTCTTCTCTACCAGACTGAAGTCAACAGAATGTTTTGTTCATCATCCTGTTTTCAACTTATAATTAAAGTTCAGTGACTAATGTATTATAGTTGCTTATTAAGTATGTGTTGAATGAATAAGTACCCAATTCAGAGATTAACTAAGGCCTAGAAGGGACTCAAAGTTAAATTTTCGGGGGAGATCATACCCAGCACAACCCAATGTTAAACCCAATGTAAACAAACAAAGACTCTAGTGTAACATCCGTATCCTACTTCTGGTTTATGAAAAGAGTGGATCAAGCGCATTGGAGGATTCCATCTAGAGAGATTGGGGGCTTTATGCCATTTATCATAATCTTTATTTGTTAAATTAAGCATACTAATTCTTAGTCTGGAAACCATGATTATTTGTCTCACCTATAGGGGCAGATTACTAATGGAGTCAGACTTATCTGGCTACTTTACTAAGTGAGAATACCTTGAAGAAGAAACTGGAAAGGAGCACCATACTCAATCTACAAACCTCTGCTGAAACAAAGAAAACTGTAAATATACAAAAAAATCAACAAATAGATGAAACCAAAATATTGTTTCTGAGTGGAGAATTGCATTTTAGAAAAGTAGAATTATGCCCTGGGGTCAAGACATATAGCCCCTAGCAAACATCAGTACCAAGAGCAGAGAGAGAACACAGATGAAGGGAATGTTAACAAGAACTCATATAGAAACAGCATAGAAAACAAAAAAAAGAATTGAGATTATAAACATCAGATGTAATGTTACCAGGATCCTTGCTGGAAAATTCATTCTAAGCTAAAATATAAAAATAATAGGTAAGTGATTTGGGGGTTATAAAGGTTTAAAAATTAAATTGCTAGGAATGGGATGTAGAATATTTTCATTTAGTTTTTAATTTCTTCTGCATGGGTGGTACTCAGATCCAGAGGGTTTTTGGAATAAACAAAGCAATGTGCTATTATTAAATAAAGTTAGAGAGATTTTTGTTTTGTGCAATTTTATTTCTATTCTGATTAGCTTAAGCACATGAAGACAACAAAACTATGTTCAATTTGACCTTTATAGTTAGGTTCATAAAAGTAATGAAATTTCAAAATAAAACTTTTATAGAAAATCTATTATGTTTAACGTTTAACAAGGATAGGATATACCACTTTCAAGTCCTACCCAATTATCAATGCTGAAGCTCTCCTTTTTCACAATTACTTTCTCTCTGTGTTGAAGACCCTCACCTGCCATTTCAGGAGGCCCATGAATGTCATTCCAGATGGGGCTAGCAAATTCTTGGGTCATTGGTATGACTATTTAAGCTAGAAATTCCATGGGCAAAGAGTAGGCATCTGTACCCACACCATCACCAGAGACATCCTGCTCTGCCCGGGTAATGAATAGTCTCTACGCATTGATTGTCTTCCATAGGCTCTCGGCTGCTGGCCACTAAAGGTGATGGACAGTCCATGAGGACACTACTTTACTTCTCTCCCCAGGGTTATTCATATGCCCCTGGCCTACCCCTCTCTCACTCCCTGACCTGCTATAAGGGTATGTCCCACACAGCTCCTCTTTCCCATTTCCCTCTGCCTCCCTCCCTCCCCCAGATAAACTCGTAGTCTCTGGGTGTGTGTATGCATGTGAGGTGGTCTGTCTCTTTGCTATTCTTTATTCTGTTCAAATGTTACAGTATAAAGTCTACACCCTGCTTTCTCCAGGCCTCTCATCTACATTGACTATTTTTTGCTATTTTCATTCTTATTGTAAAAAATCATACCTTTGAGGAAATATGGTTACCTCTGATGCTGGTCAAAAGATCTCATACACAAAAATGGGAAAAACCAAATACGAAGATTAGTATTTCAACAGGACACGCTGAAAATGATAACATCAATGCTGTTGATATTTCATTACAAGATAGGCCTTAATCTGGATTTGGGATCTAAATCAGCATATAAACTTAACATAAGAAGTCAGCATTGTGTATAGTAAACATCTCTCCTTCTCTCTCTCTCTCTCTCTCTCTCCCCGCACACACCCATCTGTTTCTATCTGCTAAAAGACTCAGGCCCTTTTTCCACAATTTCAAACTCTTGAAAGGGAAATCTGGTCTAACTTCTGTTTTTAAGCCACACCATAGAAGTTATATTTGCCAGCTAGTTGTAGATGAGTTACCGTGGATTAGAGCCCCACCCTGCTTCACTTAAGCTGTGGAGTGAGCTGGTATAAAAGGTGACCACAACAGGAGGGGCTTTTGGCCTGGTAACAACCAACATCTGTGGCATAATTATATTCCAGCTATCCCCAGACCAACCTAAGACCTTGTCTCTCCCCTTCATTATCACCATAGCCTATTAATTGGCCTTCCTGTTCTCCAGTCATAGTCGGCTTCATCATCTGTTACACCACCTTGAGATTTTATCTTCCTAAACTCTATGCCTCTGTTGTCTTTCTCAGCCTAAACAGTCAGCTGTGACTCACAATTGCCTATATTCTCCTAGTATACTTTAGAAGATGAAATAGAGTTTTACTTGTATACACACACACACACACACACACACACGCACAAAGTATTTTGTCTTCAAGATTGGTAAAAAATGATTTAACAAATTCTTACCAACTGTATTTTCTCAGCATTCCCTATAGACGTTAATATGCTTATATGTATCGTCAATGCTTTCAAAGGGGGATACCACACGCAGTATTTCCCAACCTTATTTAAATAAACCTTTTTTAATGGATTGTCAAGTCTCTATGGAATATCTTTTGGCAAAACACTGGCCAACAGCATAAAATACAAATTCATTATCTGCTATATTTAGGTCTTCCACAATCTATATTCTCAAACATATGTGTCATATATGAATTTTGTGGTTAGCTACATAAAAGGACATTTCAGCCCTATTGTTTTGAATTTATTATTATATTTTACTCTGTCATACATTTCTGGGCCTAATGGGCCATAAGACAAAATCACTGTAACCTTTCTGTCTCTCATCAGTCTTCTCATATTTCTCTTTCTAGATTTCCCTCTTTCTCTCTTATTCTCCCACTCCTTTTTCCCTCTCCTCCTTTCCAACACCTTGTCCCTTTGCTTCTCTTCTCTAGCTTTCTCACAAAATTGGTCACTTTTTTCATTTGACTGATGAACAAAAATCATAATGATATAGCCATAATCTATAATTTTGGTATAGATAAAAAATAATTCATCAAATTTTCCCAGCAAACTTAAAAAAATTAATGGTTCCAGGTAAAATATTTTTAAAAAGAAAATAAATAACCGCTGTAAGAATAATGATCCAAAATACTTAATCGACTTAGAAAAGTTCATTGAGGATTTTTTCATAAGAAGTTATCAATGTTTTCATAATTATGGTTAACATGTTTTTATTCAGAAGTATCTTTTAAGTCAAACTGTGTTCTGGGCCAAAGGAGCAATCATAAGTGTAGGGTGGAAATATCAGGAGTAAGAAGAAGATTTTACTATTTACACACTCTCATTGCTTTTAATTCATTAACACGTGGTTATAACCTGTTCACATGGTAGAGATATTTTCCTTCTACTTTATACTCCTGAGTCTAAGTGTTCCTCCTCCTTTCTATTGACCTATTTTCTACCCCTTCCTTAAGAATCCTTTCTCGTGGGGCGCCTGGGTGGGGCGCCTGGGTGGCACAGCGGTTAAGCGTCTGCCTTCGGCTCAGGGTGTGATCCCGGCGTTCTGGGATCGAGCCCCACGTCAGGCTCCTCGGCTATGAGCCTGCTTCTTCCTCTCCCACTCCCCCTGCTTGTGTTCCCTCTCTCGCTGGCTGTCTCTGTCTCTGTCAAATAAATAAATAAAATCTTTAAAAAAAAAAAAAAAGAATCCTTTCTCGTGGAACATTTTGTGACTACCTTAGCCTACCTTAAAATCCTTAAAGAGTAATTCTGTTAATGGGAGATTTTTGTCAATTACATATACTTAACAGACTGTCCTGAGAGCACGGTTTGGTGGGGGTGGGGGGGGTGCCTCAATTGTGTCCAACTACTGTTATAGCTGTTAGATGGACAATACAACAAGATTGGACTCTACCAATGAAAAATTAAAAGTAGCAAGAGAATAGAACAGTTGACATAGATAATTTTTTGATGTGACTTTTTGAACTAAAAAATCATTGGCTAGTTGAAATAATGGTCAAAGTTAATTCTGCTAAAGCAAGGAGAATACTTCAATCGACGGGCAATTCTTACACAATATTTAATAGACTAATTAGGAGAAACAAATGTCACAAAATGTTCATTACCTATTAACGATATGATATCAAATTCTTAATTTGAATTCCAAGAAGCATAGGAAGCATGACAACTGCGAGTTTAATTAGCTTAAGTTGATAAATTGCATCTTAAAAATAAAGATTATATACCACCCAAATGAATCCTTTCACATAAGCTTAAAATTTATTAGTAAGTGAGGCATTCACAGACTAATTATAAAAGTTGTTAGGTTATGAATATAAAAGGAAGGAAAAATAGTAAATTCATATATCTTGTCAAAGACATTTTAATTCCTCTTGTGTCTCCGTCTCTGGAGCAAATGAAAAGGCCACAAAACTTCAGGAAAGAGGGTATTTATTAGCGTTACCTACTTTTGTATTTCATCTAACAGAAGTTGACACCTTGCTTTCCAAAGTACTTTCCCCTCAAGTTAGGTAGCAGATTAGTTCCTCCAGGAAAGACTTTCCGTTAACCATGTGTTCCTTTAGCTCTCTTCTTTATTAAGTTCAGTGTTGATTGGGTATTGATAATGAAATCTTAGAGAAAGTCAGAAGGAAAAAATATGTAGTGTGTTTTTTTCTACTTATTAGATATGATTATTACTTACAAGTTGAATGCTTATCCCTAATAATTATGGATTTTTGTGATTAAAAACGAAAAATACATTTTTATAATTATTTCAATTTTCTTGAGAAAAAGATTTTTTTAAAAGTATTATTTTTGTCTCTCAAGTTAATTTAGTTTGAATGATGTTCCAACAAAAAGCCATGTTCACGGTACTCATTCCATTTTAAGTGTATATCCCTTTTTTTTTTTAATGGAAATGATCAAATTTAACTCTACTTCTCCAATCCCCACTAAATGTCCTATCCTGTCTGATATATTTCCATTTCTTTACAGCTTTTCTTTAATAGTCCAAAGTCATCATTAATGATGACTCCTTCTGACAGTGTAAAGCTCTGTAGCAAGTGCCCTAATTTTCTGTGGGCAGGAAAAAGGTGGGAAACCTATCTAGCTACAAAAAGAGTAATTTCTTATGGAAAAGGAAGGATGACTCAGAGAGGGGAACCAAAAGCCTCAGAGAATCATTTCTTGGGAACCAGATTATGCCCCATTCAAGTAACAGATAATACATACCCCACAAGAGTTAAAAATTGCAATGAACAGTGACTACTCTGTGCTCACCATTCAATACTTTTTTTTTTTGTTATGGGGGGGTTTACTGTGGTTATTCTGTGTCTGTTTCTGCATTTTATGTTAGGTATGTACGTGTAGGAGCAGATTCATTGACCTACCCATACCCAAAGATTTAAAGGAGCCATAATGGAAACTAATCAAGATACCTCATGTACACCGAACCTCATTAGATAATGAGGACCTCGATTTCAGGTCTGAACCTCCAACTGAGCATGGTGAGGCAAATCATTTACTTTCTGGACCTTAATTTCTTCATCAGTAAAATGAGAGGAATTAAACCAGATTATTTCTAAGTTCTCTTCTCATTCTTTTTGTGATTATATCTCCTTCATTTTTCTATTACTTATATCTCTTCATTATTTTGGCTGAATCAAGGGTGACTATGATCTTACTGGATACTACATGCTTGTATTGGGTCTTTTCAGGTAAGAGATTCCCAGACAGCAATAAGTATATCCTCACTATATTCTCTAAAATCTCCATAGTGCTTATTTTAGAGCCAAGTATCCATTCGATACTTAATAAATATTAAATGATGACTAGGACCATGTTAATCTGTAGCGTCCTAGGCTTAGAGCACTATTGCTGCTGACATTTCTTTTGCTTATTAAAACCATTAATGTGAGTATGTGCTTTTTGCTACTATAACATGACAGGTGAGGGAATTTATGCAGTGACCTATTTCAGGACTTCATAAGTGACTGGAAATTGATTTCTAACTTCATAATGGAATGAAGAATAATTTACACGGTGTGCACTGTCCTTGGGAGATATTTTTTCATCAGGTCATTGCCACAAAAGTGGTTGTCTTTTGTGGGTTATTTGGGATATATTTTGACAAGATAAACTTTGTTTCAAAGGGGTACTTTAATAAGGAGCAAAGAGACCACTGATCAGCCAAATGAAATACTTAAATAAGAGACCTAAAAGCTAGGTTTCATAACTGAGGAAGGCTTGGTGAACTATTTGGGGTGAGCCTGTGCTATGATGCATATTCCAGAACCGTGGTTTTCATCATTCACAGTCCCACCAAATGAAGGCAGAAAGTTTCTAAAGTAGGTTTAAATAGAATCTTCCTCCTCCCCCTCCTCCCCCTCCTCCCCCTCCTCCCCCTCCTCCCCCTCCTCCCCCTCCTTCTTCTTCTTCTTCTTCTTCTTCTTCTTCTTCTTCTTCTTCTTCTTCTTCTTCAGATGTATTTATTTTAGAGAGAGAGGGAGAGGGCATGAGCAGGGCGAGGGGCAGAGGGAGAGAATCCTGGAACAGACTCCCTGCTGAGCATGGAGCCCAATGCAGGGCACAATCTCAGGACCCATGAGATCATGGCCTGAGCCGAAACCAAGAGTTGGATGCTTAATCAACTGAGCCACCCAGGCGCCCCAGAACCTTCTTTCTTAACAACCACTTTATTTTCAACTTGCAGCTCTTATGCGGACTAAAGTAAATGATAAAAATATATAAAAGTCTCAAATTCTTCACTGAAATCCTCCTCACTTCTTCAAGTGTTTTCTAATGGACGCTAGTGCCTGCCTCTTGGCCCTTTAACCTGTACTTCTATTTGGAGGTTTGAGTGTTGAGTTTACTAACCAAAGGAGAACCAACCCTTGAGACTTCTTTCAAAATTGTGGCTAGAAAAAGAAAAAAGAACCACAGGAATATTCACAACTGAAGCAGTTTTTCCTCAGTAGGTATCACAGAAATAGTGATTATATGGCAAAAGAAAGATTATATTGATTATATTACCCAGACAATAGACTAATCAGCTAAAGGGAACAAATCTGACGTTCTATCAGATGCATTTCCTGTTTTTGTTGCTTGTGTGAATTACGTAGACCTAGTTTCTAAAACTAAAGGACATATTTGCAGTACAGAAAGAAGAGTCCAAAAGATCAAAAGCCATTATAATAAGCTTTGTCTCTCTCTTCCTTCACACACACATAATCATATGTATATATAATTAGGGTATAAAGGGATTTTGAGACCCAGAGCCAAGTTATTTCTTACAGCAAGGACTACTTTGCCATCGTTATTTCTTCGAACCTTTACCTGTAATTTGGAAATTTTTAGAAGAAAAGGGTCTTTTCTAGACACACTTTGATTCTTTATTTTTAGTTTTCAGTGTATTCTTTCAGCAAGAGTAATTGAAATGAATTTCCAAGATAATGCTTAAAGGAAAGACTTGATCTTTTGTGGTCTATTGAATTTGCAATGCTTACAGTGGGAAGGATCCTAATCTTTTAAAACTGAATCCTCTGCATTTCACCTGACTCAGCAGACTTCTACTACATTGCTGAGCCAAAGAAAACCAGGCTAGTCCTATTGGCAGCAGTAGGTCAGAGATGTGCTTCTGGCCCTAAAAACTGCATATTGCGGTGTCCCTGGTGAAATCTATTCTAAACTCGGTGACTGAAGGGCCGTGCCACAGAAAGGAGTAAAGCCCTAGGGAGGGCCCTGACCTCTGGTAGGAATCTGTGTTAGACTGATGAATGAAGCCTTTGAGATAATTATCCTGAGGCTTTGAGAATTCCTTTACATTTCCTTTGTAATGTCAAAGAGCTCCTAGGAGCCACAGGGCCCATTTTGCTTCTGCTATTTTGATCACTTCTAGTCCTGCAGGCTGGCAGCAGGACACGAGTCACACCCAACCTGTTCCGGCCAGGGTCTGGATGTCCTCCTTGCCAGTGGGAAAGTAAAAGAAGGGAATCAAGTCATGCTCAGAACATTTCCATCTGAAGACTGTTCTAAGCAAGGAAATGCTTTTCACTTAATACTCAGAAGTAACATCAGTAAAGGCATCTCTTTCCCAAGCAACACTGAAATGAATAATATGTAAATTTTTGGTTGAATTTATAATAATACATTTCCACTGATGCTTCTGGCCCTTAGCCCAAGAAAGTCAAGAAATCAAGCATTTTCCTTTGGACATAGACTTGTTGTTTTCTCTAAACCCTCTCATTTACTGATAATGAAATTGGTTTTGAGTGAGCCTTTCTGAGAACGTTCATGTGACATTTCTTAGCTTTGATCTTCAAAATCTCCCCACATCTGCTCACAGAGGGCATGATACATAGCATTACTAGATTAGGAGTGGGAGGATGATTCATATGAGGTGTGGATGCTGTTTAATCCTAGAGAAAAAAATTATTCTTTCCTTTGTACTTATATTTTCTAAAGTAGTCATTATTTTTTTTTTAAACCGCATTGGTGTTCTCCTGTCAACACAGAATAAATCATGGGTTTTGGAATCACATCAACCTGTGTTTAGATACTGGTTCTGTCACTGAGTCATCTTACGATTTTAGGTAAATTATACTGCATAGCAGGCAGTCAAGAAATGTTGGCTTCCTTTCTTGATTTTTCCTGGTTTGCCTTTCACATCACTTATTTCCCATTAGAAACACACTTCTTTCTTTTCATTTTAAAGTCCACTTTCTTATGCATATAAAACAATACACCTGCTATGCAGCTGCTCCAAATACAGTACATGTGAGAATTACATTATACACAGGCACTCGTGCATGCACGTGCGCAAGTACACACACACACACACACACACACACACACACACACACACACACAGAGTTTCCAGAGCTGTATTTCTCAGTCAGTAGCATTTGTGTCTTTTGGAGTCATTTGCAAATATGTGGAAATGTTTGGGGTTACTATGATGAGAGAGGAGCATTTCTGACAGTAAGGGGGACCAGAGAGGCTAAACATCTCGCAATATATAGGACAGTCCTACACATCTAAGAACTTTTAATATCAACAGCATGTTTGATAAACATTACTCCAGAGGACACTCTACAAAGAAAACATTATTAATGTATAATCTTTAAAATATCTCTTCCTATCACCGGTTTCTATCCAAATCCCTCACAAACATGAGAGTGGATCCTGAGAGGTGCTCTCTCCCTGTTCCTAACCACAAAATATTTCCTTGATAGAGGTGTTTGCTTCTCTTCTCCCTCTCACCCCACTCAGTTATTGATTCTCCGCTTTCACTTAGCCTATTTGGTTTCTTGCATTTCTCTGACTTTCCCTTTTTCCCCTAAGAGACTTCCAGCAATAGCTCAGCAAGCAAGAACCTTTTGCATCTAAGAAGCTAGAAGAAGGAACAGGGGAGGATTTGAGGACTCAAATGTGACCATTTCCAAAAACTGACATTGTAAGTAGACACCTAGGTGGTTAAGTGTAATCAGGAATCTGTGCATCTTTCTTCTGAATTGGGATCATAAATAGTTAGGTACACAGGTTGTATTTTCCATCTTGGTAATGTCTAACTGTAAACGTAAATGTTAATGGTATATAGGTATGTAAAATATTATGTTCTCAAAGTCTAAAATATTTGACAAAATAGAGGCATATATTTATGAGAATAAACTTTCTCCCTGAATATGAATAATCTCATAACAATGTTACAAATTATTGAAGAGTTTTCATTTTATAAAGTCAATGGTTGAAGGAAAGAAGGAGTTCAAATGAACATATAACATATTCTAATTGATAACAAGAATCTTTGCAATTACATCTCAATATGGTACTTAAATGGTTCTCTGAACCCATACACTGACCAAATAAGAACTTTATATTTCAAGAGAATTGCAAAAGGAAGAAATTATCCTCATGTTGGTCTATCTTGTCTGTCTCTAACTATGAAGATAAATTATAACTTGAAAGGGGGCATACACCATTTATGTTAGGGCAAATTCAAAAAGTTAGAGACACCACCCAAACATTCGTATCTTTTGTTTAAAAACTTGTATGGCTCAGGGGGTGCCTGGGTGGCTCAGTCGGTTAAACATCCAACCTTGATTTTGGCTCAGGTAATGATCTCAGGGTCCTGGGATCAGGTCATGATCTCAGGGTTGTGGGATCGAGCCCCACATTGGGCCCTGTCCTCAGCACAGAGTCTGCTTGTCTCTCTCCTGTCCCCCTCTTGCACACTCTTTCTCAAAAATAAATAAATAAAATCTTAAAAAAAAAAAAAACAACAACCAAACTTTCATGTGTCCGAAATTCAACCTTAAAAATCATAGCTTACATTTGGAAAGAAAACAAAAATTCTGTTTCATGTATAGGCATGTTAGAATAACCTAAGAAATGTCATAAATACATCACATTCTTATTTTACTTTTGTTCCCTATGCTTCCTTATAAGAGTAATTCAGATGAAAAGAGAATAGAAATGATTCTCATACAATAGAAAGAAAAATCCATGGGGAATGAAGAAACTCTATTAAATTTTGGAAAAACTATATAGCATCTTAGGTTTTAAATTTACTGTTTCACCAAACAGTATTGCCAAGGTAGGAAAAGCAGCCTTTAGTTTGGTAAAACCTAACATTGAATTTTAACTTTAAAGGGAGTGCTTGTGAAAGTCCATTGGGATATAGCTGTACTTGGATGGCTAATGTTCAAACCCAGTTGTTGGTTGAAGGACAATAACAGAATTCTGTGTTAAGAAAAAACTCAGTAGGGCCAGGTCAAGAATAACAGTCAATTCAGTAAATTTGCAACCATAGGCATTTAAAAATGTTATTTTGATGAAAGGGGATCTTTGGACCACTTATTCTACCTGGCCAGCATGCCTTCACTGAGACAGCGTTATTAAGGAATACAGCAGTTAAATATTCTGTAATCCTATTTCTCTGGCAGAACTTCTGCAAAAAATTGAAATAAGGCAAACATTCATTCCATGATGGTGAACTTATTTATAATGTTCTGTTGGCATTATACGTGATAATTCTATCATCTCCCTCACCACGGAGTCCAAGAGTAATATGGTATTGCTGTCTCTTGACATTGCTGCATGGAAAATTATTTTAAAACCCTAGGTATAAATGGAAAGACTATGGTAGATTGGAAACGGAAATGGAAAGACAGATAGACTGGATTGAGTACTTGATCATCCTGGGAAAAGCAATGGTTTAGGAATTGTTACCCTTGATTTTGTGGCCTGGTTTAAGCTTTCTTGCAAGTCACCGAACTCCGGTAGTCCTCATTTCTGAAACGTGGATGATGCATTACCTCCTTCCCCTCTTTAAAGGATAGTTGTAAACAGTACTTAGTAACCTTTTGTGCAACATCACCGTGCTCATTCTGTGATACCTTGCAAATCATTATGTTGTTGCACTTAAACTTTAAAAGGGAATTCCTAAATTATATGTCAATTCTTTATTTCTGTAAGATTGAGGTAAATGGCTCAGATCTTTTTCATCTTTTTATTCTGAGCACCTAGGCAAAAAGGCTGATACACAGTGGGCATTCAGAAATTCATTCACTGAATAAATAAAACATTTTTCAAACCGTAAAGATCATTTATTAATGGTACTCAAAATTAAATTTTTCATCTTCATGCCACCTTTTCTGATTGCATTGTTTTTCTCTGTCTATGTTATTACTAGTTTCAAGTTTCTTTCCCAAAGTGCTTTCATATTAGTATAAATATTTATTCGTCCATGTTGAATAAAAAAGAAAGTGATCTAATTAGATAAATATGCCTTTTTAACCGATACATTTCACTGATACTGTCAACATAGCTAGAACCTTTTAAAATTAATTTCTAATAATAAGAATATAAAACACACAAAATTAGTTAATTTTTTCTTTGGTAACAAAAAGTATTTCAGTATCATGGTGTGCCTTTGGGTGCTAGGGAGAAAAAAAACAAGAGGACAAAGAGTAAAGCTAATATTTTTTTCTAGGCTTCCATTTGCTGAGAGTGTGTTATATACGGTCTTATAGAAGAGATAACTGAGACTCAGAAAGATTGAGTAACTTGCTTAAGGTCACATATCTGATTGGTAGCAGACCTACTTATGTGTTTAACTAAAAAATCTTGCCATCTTTCCACTAAACCATTTTATAGTACTCCAAAAATATAGTTACTTGGTGCTAGATAATTTAAACTCTGCTGAAAAGTTATTATGAGTTAAGCCAAAAACATGCATTTTTCTATAACCATATATTTTAATAATAAGTACTTGAAAACCATGTTGCAGCCAAAAGCTCTTCTACTCTGCCCTGTGTTGGGTAGAGAACATACCTTCATTCTGAAACTTATGAGCCTTTAGTAGCCTTATCTGACTTAATGGCTTTTGTTCTGTGGTTTTCTGCCATGCTTTTTGTTGAAAAAATCACCCGATATTTGGCTGCCAAATTAAGGTGACAATTCAGGCTCTTGATTTTTTAGCCCAAGGTTTATGAGTCCAGCACAGTTCTGAGATTCAGTCAGTCAATTTCTTGGGAAATTATATATAAAGTTTACAAAATATTTGGTTTATATAATCTTTCTAACTGAATTAAAATAGTAGTATTTAAATCAATTTCATTCAAAAGAAAAATTTAGAGGTGGACAGATATGGATTCATAGATTTCCCTTTCTTTCCATTGAATAATTACAAATATCCTTGTTATCCCTTTTGAATTGTGTCATGTTTTATTTTTCCACTCAGTTCCAATCCCTGATAAATTATTGAAGAGATTCCTTTGGAAAATACTAACATTTCAGAAAACAAGCTCTGAAATGAGTTCTTCCAAATATGGTGATTTTATTTTAATTAACAGAATTTATAAACCCCAAACTGCTACTTTACTAAGGGACTTTTCAGAAACTTGATGTGCAGTGTGATTCTCTAGGAGGAAGATAAGGTGAAGCATATTTTCGAATTATTTTTTATTGTTGTTACTTGTAATAGTCGTAGTGACACAGCTACATATCCAGAATGCCAGCTTTGGGAATGTTGATGTAACTATGTAACTTGAAGGGTGAGCTTGTGTGTGTACACCCATATGTACGCGACACAAAGCAAACAAAAAACCTTTCCTGTGAAATGAACTATTATGTATTTATGACAAATGCCAAAATAAGATTGCATGGTAGGCATAATTATAAAAACCTTCCAATTACGGAAAATCATGTCATATCATCAACCTCTACCAAGTAGATCACTATATGTGAAATGTTGTGCTGATCAATTTGGAAGATACAAAGAGTTATAATACCTAGTCTCTGACTTCAGAGGTTTAAGCTAAATAGAAAGACAGAGCATATATACATTCACAAATAAATACAATGGAAAGTCAGTATATACGTGTCGAATAATAATAGAATCAGAATCAGGGGATAGAAAAATCCTTGTGAGTTCTGGTAGTCATTAAACTTTATAGAGATGCAAGATTCAAACTGGACTTTGAACTACATGTCGGAATTACATAGGTGGAGATGGGAATGGGATGTTCTACGCAGGGGGATGGCACAAGCTCAGGGAGAAAGTGATGATGTGAAAAGTCTGTTTGGGAGATGGATGTGGCTGGAGCGGAAGATCTCTGTGCACAAGTAGGAATGAAGTGGGAAACAGAGTTGTGGAAACTGAAAACACCAGTTAGGCATTTAGACCTCACCCTATTGGGAAATGTTTGAACGATATTTTAGGAAAATTAACCAGTGAGCCTCACACAGTGGTGAGATGGGGAGGAAAAAGGGGGACAAGGGCAAATGGAATGAGGTCAACAAGACCGCCACATGCATTTACGCTGGTTGTGCCCTGAACATTTCTGGGGTACTATTATATAAACTTATACATCTGTGTTCAGTGACTTTGAAGAAAAAAGAGAGATAAGTAATAAATGGTATCAAAATGGAGGACAAAGAGTAAAGAAATGTAGGCAAAAAAAGTTTTAAACTAATGCAGCAAGGTAGGGCCCTGATTAGCAAGGTCAAATTATTTTTCAAAAAAAGGGAAAATCTGTGCATGTGTGAAGTTCAAAGAAAAGGAGGCAATGGCAGAATGATTAAAGAGAGATATACTTAAAAGAACTGGTTTCTAAAAAGGTTGGGATAGAAAGCCCAGATAAAAGATCTGGTCTTTGATAACATTTGGGTACTTTTATTTTTGAACCTAGAAGGAAAGAAGCAAAGAAGGATACAGATCATTCCATCATTATTTCCTCAAAGAACTACTACAAACAGATACAGGTGGACTAACACACCTATGGAATAAGTTAGAAAAGTCAGGTAATTCTGACACACCAAACGCCACTATTTGTCCACCTGGGAAGGTTGAGAAAGGATTTTCTTACAATCCTAGTGGTTCATAAGGTGACTAAGTGGTTGTATCTGTTACAATGCTGAATTTTAATATTTGGTATTTTAGAGCCAAAAAAATAAGCCTTAGTGTGCCCTCCAGTGTATCTAGCTATGTAACAATATATTCAGAGAGACAAGAGAGGTGAGATATCCATTTTACTCATTAGTCAATAAATTTGTTGTTAATGTCATATTAACCTTATGTTGTTAGGGCACTTAACTCTATAATTATACAACTTTATCAATTAATTAGGTTATATAATTAACCAATGAATATTTACTTAACATTTTACAATGATCAAAATATTGAGGTGGTATTTAGAAGATACACAGACTTATAATATTTCGTCATTATCCTTAAGGAGCATACTGTATAGTTGGAAAGACTACACACACACACACACACACACACACACACACACACACACAAATAGCTATAATAAAAGCCAGTGTAAAATACCCAATGGTTGGGGCACGTGGGTGGCTTATTTGGTTAAACGTCTGCCTTTGGCTCAGGTCATGATGTCAGGGTCCTGGGATTGAGCCCTGCCTCGGGCTCTCTGTTCAGCGGGGAGTCTGCGTCTCCCTCTCCCTCTGTGCTTGGGTGCTCATGTGCTCTCTCTCGCTCTCTCTCAAATAAATAAATCTTTCAAAAAAATACCAAATGGTTGGTAAAGCTAACAAGTCTCTCAAAGGAGAGACTAAGTGATCATTAAGGGGCAAAGCTTTGTAGAAGAGTGTGGCTGTCCTGTACCCGGAAAGCTAAATAGTGATACCTATTACACAGTTTAATTTAAAGGTGTGCTCTTGTTTAAAACCAAAGGGATATAATAATCCCAGGTATGTTTACTATAATTTGTGGTGCATATTATATTCGTGAGTCCTGTTTATAACTAAATTACCATTTTGGACTATTACAGTCCTTAATAATAGACATTTAATTTTTCCCTAAAAGTAATAGATGATTATGACAGAATCCTAGAAAATATAAAGAAGTACATATAATATTATATACTTAAGTGTAGATAAAACATGATCCCATCAGAGATAAGTACTATTAGCATACCGCCATATGTTTCCCTATGGCAGGTTTGAATATTTTAATGTAGCTCTTATCTGAGTCTGTCTTTTACTTCTTGACTCAATTCTTCCATTAGAACATCTGCTCCCTGAGTTCAGTAAATGGAAATTTATCTTTGTAGTTCTTTATTGCATAAATCACCATTCTCCCCACATGTGTAGCAAGAAATAGGAACCACTGCTTGCTTTTCACAGTAGATCAGTAAATTCCTCCCTTTTGAATTTAAATTTTCTGTAAATAAAAGTTTGTCACTTGTTTTCAAACCTAAATCTGAAGAACACTTCTTACATGTATCTTATTGTAGTTAAAAGGCCTCTTAGGTATGATTTCCCCCTTTTTATTATAAGTGATGCTTAAAAATGAAGTCCTTTTCCTTGGTTATAGGTACATGATGTAAGTTCCTGTCCCACCCCTCCTCCCCAGGCCACATATGAGATGTTCTTTTTCAGAATCTTTTAGGTTTCTGAAACAATGATTCATCCTGCAATCCTTATGTGCTCTGGAGTGGGATGAAATTCTGAGAAATTGTCAGCAGCTGATTTCTATGGAAAGAAGTTCTTAACACGTCAAGCACAGAATGAACTGCTCTAGAACAAATGTCTGTGACTTTTGTTCCTACATTACTGCTTCTCTGAAGGTTTATGTGAACTGCCAGAGAGTGTTCCTTTAATCATGTTGAAGAATCACAAATAGGATTTTGAATAGAGTTGGACTTCCCAAAAATTGAATATTTACTCTGTTGTCTATGAGTCAACATATTTTGTTTTTTAAGTTTTGGGCAAAGAAACTAAAATATAGTGGCATACCACAGGAAACTTTGCTCAGTGGCTTATACTTAGGGGAGGGAGCTTGTTAGATCTATGAATAGAAGTAGCTCATATCTACACAAAGGAGCATGATAGTTAAGGCTATAACTATTCCTTTAGATTTACTTCATAAAAATATACTTATGGACAGCGCTTTTATTGAAAAGCAACATATGCAGATGGTAAAATATTCTAACAGTTCCATAGACCTTCTTCCTAAAGGCTATTACCAGTTGTGTATAATCTTCTAGGAATATTTTTTGTATATACAAGTGTATTTAATCTATTTTTCCATAGATGGAAATAGAGTGCCTACATTATTTTGCAACAAACTTGTCTTTTATGTCTTCCACCTTTAAAAATTATCTTAATAGTATATCTTGGGAATTATCCTGTATCAGTGTATGTCTGTGTATATGCGTTGTATTCACTATTATATTTTTTATATAGATACACTACAATTTATTCCCCTATAGATGAATACGCAAATTGTTTCTGGCGTTTTTATATTTCAATCTTCCAAAGAATATTCTTGTATATCCTTATCTTTTCATGTATGTGAAATAAAAGCTGTAGGATAATTCTGGTACATGCTACACAGAAGACTAAGAGACAAATTCTTGACTCTTTGATTTGATGCCAAGGTGTAAAGTCTTGGAAGTTTATTCCAAGACTGTAGAAACTGAGTTTAGCAAAACTATTATCCCTTGAATGATCAGAAAACTGCTTGAAGGGAAATGGCAGGTCAGCTCCTTGGGTTGTAGGGTAAAATGCCTTAGGGAAATAAGTCTTGGATGTAGTTCAAGTACTTAGGAGCCTTTGAGAGCTATCCAGAGTACTGAAGAGCTGCCGCAGGAAGCAGTCTGTTCCAGTAGACCAGAAACCTCAGTTTGCCGAGAGATATATATATATATATATATATATTTTTTTTTTTAATGTCTCCCCTACCTTGGATCTTGCCCTTGAGATTCTGAACACTTCTAACTCAGCTATCACCCCTCAGCTTCTTCTTTCCCTGTTTTTAACTTACCCCATCCTCCATCTGCCTCAATCCAACTCTATTATGCCTGTTTTTCCAACCAACACCAGCTGTGGCCCAGTCTCACCATTTGATGTCAGGATTCCAAAATGAATAAGCTAACAATGCATCACTAATGTCACTTGAATTTGGCTGATTCCTGGTAATGGTCTCAGTTTATATAGCTATGCACAAATCAGTTTAAAGCTACATCAGAAAGTAATACCAGAGTATCTTGGAACTTCTTATTGCTGAGTTTTGCTTTCCTTCCTAATATAAAGAATGAACCTCATAATATAATGGAATGACTTATTTATTCATGTGAGTCATATTGCTTGCAAATTTCTTCTGCAGCAAAGAATTTTTTTGCAAATTGCCATTGGAACAGCAGTAGTCAGTCTCCGCATTTGGTTTTTGGATGATCAGGAAACAGTATTACTTTATACTGCTTGTCTGTTGTCCATTTTCATTTATTTGTTCCTACTATCCTATATTCATTCTGTTTTTGATACAACTCGGTTAACAATTCTCTTCTTCTTAACTTACTTTTATACCATATTCAATACTTAGGAATGCTGCTTCAGAAAATTCTTATCCTGGCTTTGTATCACTGTGGTAATATGGTAATATGGTTGCTGGTTGTCCACAATTTTCTTAATTTGTTTTTTTCCATTTTTATAGTATAGTAGTACTTAACATCTATTTAGCATCTACACTCACCAATTTCTAATTTTATATTGCACCTTTCAAGTTAAAAAACTATTTTATCATCAAGAAACTCAAACACTGATTTGGTTTACTTGAGAAAAAAATGAACAAAAACACAAAACAAGTGATTAATAAATAGAATTCTCATCTCTTTCCTTTGAATTACATTCTTAAACAACAGAATATACCTAGAGGACCACTAGTACATGCATGCACTGCCCTTCTGAAGTATATTTTCTACACATGCTCATGCAAAGGAGGTCCTCAGACTTCTTTTTTTTTAATTTGTAGCTTAAAAATAAGTAAAAGGATAATGTGAATTTCTCAGTAATTCACACTAAAGTAATGTTAGAAATATAAGAATGGATAAGGAAGCAATAAGGCTAGAAGAGTAGAAAGCTAATGAATTTTATGAGGAGTAATTAGAGAATTAAGCTTATATACATCTTATTGTTCTTTAAGTATTTCAAAAATGTTACTCTTTTATCCCCCTCACTATACTGCATTTTCTTTGAGTGTCAGGATCATAGAATTTGTCCTTTGAATTCCTAGGTCTTTCAATGTGGAGATAAAATTTAGTGGGTTTTGAATATTGAGACTAGGAAGATAGCCAATCCAACTAATGAAATATACCTATATCTGGCCACCACTGGAAACCACATAAAAATCTCATCCACAGCCACTCAACTTATTTATGTGACTGGGACAGGATAACATTTATTAACATCTTCCCTTATCTGAATCATCATAGGGAATCCTGTATTTTGTGATGAACCTTCAGAGAGGAGGAGTGGGCGAGGGAGGCAGAAGAAAAGACTGGTTATTTGCATGGGCCCTGGTGCCAGACTTCCTGGCTTAGGGTCTGGATCTGCCACTGACTAGATGTGGGAACTTGGGCAATTTACTCAACTTCTCCATAACTTTAACTAGGCATTATAATGGAATTTACCCTATAGTGTTATTTGGAAAACAAAATGGGTTAATGGAGTCAAGTTTATAGAAAAGAAACTGCAACATACTGAACAATGTAAGTGTAAGCAATGATTATAGGTAGGGAGAAGAGTAAAGGCTTGGCAAATAAGTTAACATAATATACAAAATAAAAAAAACCAAGAGAAAGAAAAAGAGGCAGAGGGAGTGGGAACTGGGGAAGACAGGATGAGGGGAGAATTTGGTGAAACATTTTGAGGAATGATCAAATGTGAAGAATGTGGAGTTCTCCAGAGCAGGAAAGGAGGTAAAAGAGAAAAGAGGTAGAAAATGCTGCCAGGATTGATCATGGATTACATTTTCTTTAATATTCTCTGAGAGCCATGAATAAAGAATGGGACTGCTTTTTAGATTTATTGCAGGAGAGGGAGAGGATTTGTGTAAATTGGATACAATTTTAGAACTAAGCCATATAAATCCTCACTTTTACAGGTTTTATTTATGTGTTCCCTGATTCTCTGTCTTTTCTGTCCAGTCCTTTTGGTTATTGAGTTAAAGCCATAGCCCTAGGAAAATATGAGTGAGAACAGTAATGCAGAGCTTATACTTCTAGGCTCAAGGTAGAAGAGGGGGCATGAAAACAAGGAACCTCTTAGCCCCTTCATGAGCTCATAGGTGTTGAGCCAAGGAAATTGACAGGCATATTTTACCATGATCATTTTCATTAGAAGAGTTCAAGCCCATCTGAATCTGAAGATGCCTCCAGCCGCTTTGTCTATTGTTTATGTGTGATACTCATTATCATAGGTAGTATAGAAAAACAGTTTGAAAAAACAGTGTAGCTCTGATACAATGTTTATAAGGAAGTGAGTTTTAATGTCTTTTGGGAAAGTAAAATAATAATACATTAAAATTAAAAATCCAGATAAACTTTGTTCCATTGATTCAATATCTTGACATCATTCTAGAAAAATAAAAGCCACAATGTGTAAGAATATGAATACATATACACACAAATAAGTTAGAACTATGTGTGAATGAAGTGAAAAAAATTAACAGGCACCTGTATGATCCCAGTGGGTGTGTTGGGGTGGGAAGATAAATTGAAACCTGTATCAAAATACAAGAATATGAGCAGTATAATATTAAGACAAAATGCAGAAAAAAAATACAACCCATAATTTTACTGTTAATGCATTAAAAATGAATATAGGGTTGACTGCATAAGTGTCCAGCTCTTGATTTTGGTTCAGGTCATGATCTCAGGGTTGTGAGGTGGAGCCCCACATCAGTCTCTGTGCTGAGTGTGGAGTCTACTTGACATTCTCTCCTCTTCTGGCTTCACCCATTCCCCCTGTTCACTTACATAGGCGCATGCACACACTCTCTCTCTCCCTCAAATAAATAAATAAAAATCTTTAAAAAAATGAATATGCATTTGAAGAAATGATCAACAAAATGTAACCTTTGAAATTAGGGGAAATCATTGCAAAATACATATCTGATAAGGTGTTAATATCCAAAATATATAAAGAGCTCATACAACTCAATAGCAAAACAAAAGCAAACAAAAAAAATCCAATTTAAAAGCAGACAAAAGACCTGAATAGACATTTTTCCAAAGAAGATATTCAAATGACCAACAGGTACATGAAAAGATGCTCAACGTCATTAATCATTAGGGAAAAACAAATCAAAGCCACAGTGAGATATCACCCCACACATACTAGAATGACTATTTTTTAAAAGATTTTATTTATTTGTCAGAGAGAGTGTGTGTGTGCACAAGCAGGGGGCGCAACAGGCAAAGGGAGAAGCAGGCTCCCTGCTGAGTAAGGAGCCCGATGAGGGGCTCCATCCCAGGACTTTGGGATCACAACCTGAGCTGAAGGCAGATGCTTACCCAACTGAGCCACCCAGATGTCCCTAGAATGACTATG
The DNA here is from genome assembly GCF_024610735.1 of Ursus americanus. NCBI lineage: Eukaryota > Metazoa > Chordata > Mammalia > Carnivora > Ursidae > Ursus > Ursus americanus. The sequence continues at coordinate 21,911,893 of NC_142131.1, forward strand.
ATCAAAAAGAAAAGAGATAAATGCTGGTGAGGATGTAAAGAAAAGGGAATCCTTACAGACTGTAGGTGGGAATGTATATTACTATAGCCATTATGAAAATGGTATGGAGGCTCCTCAAAAAAATAAAAACAGAATGGCCATATGATCCAGCAATTCCACTTCTGGGAATATATTCAAAGGAAATGAGATCACTATCTCAAAGGCACATTGATACCCCCATGTTCACTGCAGCATTATTTATAATAGTTAAAATATGAAAACAACCTAAATGTCTATCAACAGATGAAGGTATGCACACATACATACACTGGAATACTGTTCAGTCATAAAAGGAACTCCTGCCATTTGTGACATGTATGGAGGGCATTATGTAAAGTATAATAAGAAAGAGAAATACAAATACTCCATGATTTCACTTATATGTGGAATCTAAAAACAAAAACCAAACTCATAGAAAAAGACATTAGATATGTGGTTACTGAAAATAGGGGGTGGTGATGGTGGGGAGGGAGTTGAATGAAGGTAATCGAAAGGTACAAACTTCTGGTTATAAGATAAATAAATATTGGGGATGTAATGTACAATATGATGACTATAGTTAGCAAGTTTCAAATATACCATTATGGTAGTATTAAAAGAGTAGAACCTAAAAGTTCTCATCACAGGGAAGAAACTTTTTTTGTAATTATATGAGGTGATGTATGTTAACTAAACATATTGTGGTAGTCCTTTCACAATTTATGTAAGTCAAGTCATTATGCTGTACACTTTAAACTTACACAGTGGGATACATGTACCCCAGTGTTTACAGCAGCATTATCTACAACAGCCAAATTATGGAAACAACCCAAGTGTCCATCAGCTGATGAATGGATAAGGAAGAAGTGGTATATCTACACTATATCGATCTATATCTACACAATGGAAGATCACTCAGCCATAAAAAAAAAAAAAGAATGAAATTTGCTATTTGCAATGACATGATGGAGCTCTATAGAGAGCATTATACTAAGTGAAAGATGTTCATCGGAACGTTCATCAGAAAGACGAACACCATATGATTTCACTCCCATGTGGAATTTAAGAAACAAACAAGCAAAGAGAAAATAAAATGAGAGAGGAAGGCAAACCAAGAAAGAGACTCTTAACTATACAGAACATACTGATGGCAACCAGAGGGGAGGTGGGTGGGGGGATGGGTTGAATAGGTGATGGGGATTAAGGACACTTGTAATGAGCACGGGATGACCTAGGGAATTGTTTAATCACTACATTGTACACATGAAACTAATATTACACTGTATGTTAACTATATGGAATTTAGATAAAAACTTAGAAAAAAGAAAAGTATAAAAAATAAACATACAGTGCTATATCAGATATATACAAAGATATACCAATTATATCTCAATAAAACTGGAAAAAGTGACAATAGATGTACATTAACATAAGGTGAAAGTTAATGAAGAATAATACAGATAATACAAGCTAAAAAAGGGGGGTGTTGTTTATAATTATGGAGGGATGTTTCAAATTGGGATTTTCCCTTGCAAAGAACATAGAGTTATCCTACTTATAATTCGCCCACAGCTGCATGAATATTCAAACCCCACACAACTGTCAGGATCACTGAATTTTAGTTTCTCTGAACCTTTCAGATAATCAAAAAATGTGAGAATTCATGACAGAGATATCATCTAGTTGAGTTACCTAGATTTATAGAAGAGAAATCTGAAGCTCACATAAGAAAAATGACTTGTCCTAGGTCACACAATTCTTTGGCACTAAAGTTATTTACAGAACCCAGTGTAATATTCTGCTATAACAATTTCACAGATAGTATGAATACTATAAAAGTACTAGTATCTTTGGGCTCCTGGGTGGCTCAGTCAGTTGAGTGGCTCTTGATTTTGGCTCTGGTCATGATCCTGGGGTTGTGGGATCAAGCCCCGTATGGGGTTCTTTGCTCAGCATGGAGTCTACTGAGTTTCTCTCCCTCTCCCTTTGCCTCTCCTCCCCTCAAATAAATAAATAAATAAATAAAATCTTAAACAAACAAACAAACAAACAAACAAACAAACAAATAAACTACTAGCATCTTCTTATCCAAAGTCAAGATTTCTTGCCTTTGGGTAGATGGTGTTTCCATATCAGGGATCAATAATGTAACATTTTCATTAGAAAGTTATTAAGATCAACCTAGAATGGAGTTTGTATATCTGAGCATAGGACACCTGATTTTTTTTTTTATCGTAAGTTACCCATCCTTTTATGAGGTTTACAATGCACCATTTGTGCTTGAAGACTAACCACTGGTTCAACAGTCCAATCTAAATAGTGCCAGTAGCAGATTCACATGGTTCCCACAGAGACAGATTATATGCTTATAGTTCAAAAGTATCACAAGACTATACAAGTCAGGTGTCATGGAGACCTGGAACTCTGCTGAAGACAGTGTAACTCACTCAGGATCAGTGCAGAAGAAGCTTCCAATGGGAAGGTTGTGGCTTGAGATGCCCAGAATGTAAACGATTCACTCGGGGTTCTAAAGGGTCAGAATAAGCAATCAAAAATTTTGGTGGTCAGGAGTGCTGCAATTTTAAGTGGGTTAATCAGTGTAGGCCTTTTGAGAAGGTGACACTGTGGCAAGATAGGATAGAGGACGCAAGATAAGGAGAGGATAGTGGATACAGGGAATTCCCTATGTCCTATTATTTGATTCTGTGGGTGAGAGTGTGTGTTCCAGACCCAAATTGGCTGGATCGGAAATCTGAACCCACCACTCTGAAAAAAGTGACTTAATTTTTGATGCCTAGTTGTCCTAATCCATGAAGTGGGGGCAATGAATTAGCCTTACCATTGCAAGTTGCTGTATAAATGAGGTACTATTCATGAGTAGCATGCTTGGAATAGGGCCTAAAGTGCAGTCTGCAGAGCTTAGACATTAGCTGTCATTATCCCTGCCCACAGGAGCAGCCTCAGGACAAGCAGTGTGCCGGGGACCAGCACTGCAAAGGCTGGCATTGGCGCTGCTCTCTCAACCTAACAGCCTTCAGTGCCACATCACCTCCCTCATTATTTTGCAATAGGAACACACTGCAGCAAAAAGATCAAAGCCTGTTTTCCCTTCCTTCTAAACTTCTGATGGGTTAAACTGAGAGAGACAAAAGTCTTTCCTCTGTATTTGCCACCCGTCAGCTAAGAGACCCAAAAAGGGAAGAGTATTTATTTATACCAAGGATATTCTTGCAACATAGATTTCTCAGAGTTGCCAAACTCCTCGGTGCCTGAATCCAGATATCTTGGTATTTGTACAGTACCTAGAATAATTCCTTGCTCAAAGTTGCAGATATATATATATATATATAGACATATATAGATATATATATATATACACATACATGTGTGTATATATATATATAACATATATAAATATACAAATGTTTGACAATGGAATCACTGAAAGATTACAAAGATGGGAAGAAGGCTGGCACTGAAAGAATAAAACTACACAGGGAGTAAAGCTTGCAAAGCCTGATTTGGCTAATTTAAAAAATACAGTGAGACGAATGGAAATTATCAGCAAGAGGATGTGGAACCATCTGGAAAAAAGAAACTGAGAGACATTAGCCTAAAACAAGAAGGATGCCTGGAGTGAGAAGGGAATGAAGCAGAAATATAGAGAAAAAGAATAGAAAGTGGCAAGGAAGATGAGAAGACGGAAAATAGGTACGAGAGGCAGTCATAGAGTTTTATAGGAAGATAAAAACAGTAGATTGAAACAACTGGGTTTTTGGCAACCAGAAAAAAGATATCGGGCGTGACAAGCATGAAGTTGCCCTGAATGTCTGTTCGCAGACTATTTGTGACTCACTGATACAGCTATTTCACAAGAGATTTGAAAAACTATTTGAGAGAAAATTGAGGGTATTGTACAATCGGACTTCTTTATGGTTCATCGTGATTATTTACTTTTTGTTCTTAAATGTAAATCTATTCTAAACTATGGCAATGATCTTCCTTCAAAATTTTGTGTAAATTGTTTTATTCTATATAAAAAGCACATTGGACTGGAAATGTGTGGAAGGGATGCTTCTCAGCCTTCAGTTTTATATCCCTGAAGCTAATTCCACTTCCATGCCAAGTAGATGTTGGAAATTTTCCGTTGACTATTACACAAATTTCAAAAAGCCAAGCCATTGAGTCAGAGGATAGTTTATGGCCCATTAACAATACATTTGCTTCTCAGAACTGTAAACACGGCCTTATGGATCTTAATGTAATTGTTTAGGACGAGTGTGTTGGCAAGAACTGTTGGAATCTGTTGACACAGTCTGGAAAGCAATGTGTTTTAAGCAAATCTGCAAAATGTTACCAACTCATTAAGCTAAGAGCTTTATGCCTCAGTGTTCTAAAGCAATTCTGTAAGATACATCCGAACAAGGCTGTATATCCATTTCTGGTTCTGCCATGATTGATGTGTATATAAAAGGGGCTGACTATATTTCTCATTGCATTATGCTGATAATGTTTCATCATTATTGTTGCTTTTTTTCTTAAACCTTATTCTTTCATTCTGTTATATAACTAAAAGAATGAAGGGAAGCATTTATATACATTCTATGGAATAGATTTTGCTGTATTGAAATATGCCATAGGGAGCACAGAGGTGCTTCCAAAATTATGTTCCACAGATGCAGTATTAATGCAAATACATTCCCACTCTCCTGTATGTTCCTTTAAAATTCAGTCTTCCATACCTGCTTGAAACTAGAAGGGACTTTAGACATCATACAGTCCAACCATGTCCTCACTGAAACAACACTTTCTAGAGTATCTCTGTTGGAGAGACTAAAATTTGGTACGTTTCAAGTGAGGCAGTCTTGATTCAGTTAAAATGTTTTCAAGGGCAAATGGAAGAAACACAACTCAAACAAGGGGAATTGGTTCCTGAAATTGAAAAATTCAGCAGTTTCTCATTTGCAGCATGGGTGGTTTGAAGGTCTCAAAGTATATTACCATCTCTTCACCTCTTAATCCTGCTTTTTTTTTCCCCCACATGAATTTCCTCCCTGTCTGTTTTCTCTTTGAGGTACCACTCAGGGGTTCAGTGTTACATCTTAATATCTCCATGGTCGCACAAAGGGAAATTCTGTTTCTAACAGTTCAAGTCAAAGTTCTGGATTTGAGTGTAGCAGAATGACCTGCATTAGAGAGGCACCTCTAAACCAAACACTGGACCCAGGGAAGCAGGAAGATAGGGAATGCCCAAGTTAGGCCATGTGTTCAGACACAGGGTGACTTGTTAATGTAACTGATCTGGCCTATATTATTTTCAATTGCTTTCTTTCTTTCATCCTCACCAATACAGTGAGGCACAATTCTTTTAACTCCATAGTCGATTCCTTCCTTTTTACTGACACCAATACAGCCTGAATTCAAATTGTCATTGAGGCTTTCCCTGGGACTATAGTTAGAGATACCTCTTCACCTCTGGTCTTCTCCTCTCCAAACTGTTTATATTGCCAGAGTGATCAACTTGAAACTCATATTTGTCTGCTGCCCCACATCCATCCCCTCTAAGATCTATTCATTCTTTTTCTTTCTCAAGTTCTACCTTAAGTCGAGATCGGTATTTGTCTCTTCTACTATCCCATAATTGTCTCTACCTTCATGTTAGGTCTTAGATGCTGAGTCCTCCAGTAGATTATGAGTAGTTAGAAGGCAAAAGCCATATCTTATTCATTTTTATATCCACAAAAATACTGAGTCTGAGGTCTTACCCAAGTCTTTCAATAAATGCTAGCCAAATTTAGTGAAATGCCAAAGTCCAATTTAACAATAAGTGTTTTAAGAATGCAATCTGGGCCAAAGAACTCGAGGAAAGGCACAAATATTGGTATGTAAGATTTTATGACCTTATTAAGTGAGAGCCAAAGGTAGGTCCCAGTATCTGGCCAACGTTAGGAGATATTTTTCCATGGGTCTTTTGTATTTTTATAAATCTTGCAAGTGAGACACTAAAGCTTTGTTCTTATCTATATTTTCAAAAGTGTTTTTATTGAAAACATATAGCCATTGAAAACAGAGATGGTACTTCCCTCTACAGCAAAATGCATGCTTGCTTACAGTGCATTATAAAAGGTTCAGGTTTCCTTAGGGTTTCTATCCTGTACGCAACCCATTGCACGTGCATGTGGCCCTGAGTTGGTCTCCTTCACAGCATACTGTGGGTATTGGGATTTAGGAAACTGATACATGGAAATGGTGATTCTGCGGCTACTGCTACTGTAGAGAATGACAAAGCCTTTGCCTCAAACTCAGGTTTCTCATGTCTTCTGTCAGTATTCATGAAGCAGGCTAACTTGTTCATTTGTAAGTAGGGAAAATCTCAGAACCTCCACTGTTCTGAAGAGTCTGTACCGTAAGCATGCTCTAGAAGTTCTTATTTACTTAGGGCACTTTGATCGTGGCAGTGGTATACCATGTCAGTGACATACCACCAATGGCATACCACTGGCAGAATGCTAGTTGTGGTCTTGTATGACCCCAATGGATAGTTTAAACATCTAGGATTAGGCCAATAATTTGCTTAAGGTATAGCAAGAACAAGCAGTAAATTCACAAATTATAGCTACAGTTATTGACTACCTATTATGTACTAAGTGCATTAAATGAATTAATTTATTGTATTCTGTATTCCTTAGCGAATACTACTACCACCTACCAAGGTGTATAAGCAGAAAACCTGGGTTTCTTCCCTAAGTTGTCACTCTCACTTTCCTCTATACCTAATTAGACTATTTCTAGAGATCTATTATTTTTTGAATCTGCTTCTTTTCATATCCGCTACTTCTACCATAATCTCTCCCTCCAATTAATGAAATAATCTCCTAAATCTTCTCCCTTCTCCCCATCTTGGGATCCCTACCATCACTTCTGTATACTGAATCAGGGTAAACATTCCAAAATGGAAATATGACTGAATTACTTTCTTAAAAAAACCTATCTTTGATTCCCATTGCTCTCTGGATATAACCTATACTCCTAAACGCAGCTACAGAGACTCTAAATGATAGTGGATTCAATAAGACAGAAGTGTATTTCTCTCAGGTGCCATTTTGGAGATAGATCATGGTGATTCTGCTCATGGAAGTTGCCAAGCAAGAACATGCTAAAATAATCATGATTTATCTAAGCTGTATAATTCTAGATAAACCAGATCTTTAAACCAGTTTTTTTTTTGTGTCCCCCCACCCCCTCATGAAAATACTGAGCAGAAAGCTTTTGAGAGACCTTCTATTCCTGACTTTCTCTGATTATAGGAGCGATAATCTTGTAGAAATTTAGTTAAGAATACAATAATGATCTTTTATTACTGAACTATTCCCAAAAGGCTGGACACATCTGTTTCTCCATGCCTTTTAACCAGTTTTATTTCTTTAATTAACATTTTATACTATCCTTAGTACCTAATCCTTTTCATAGTATTTGTGGAAGCAGGATGAGTATGAATAAATACATAAAAACATTTTCTAGAATTTCTTTAGAAAGACATTTGCAAAGACCACTCTTAAATGAATAATGATAATAAGGGTTTGTTTGATCTTCGCTGAGCCCTTATGCTTTCAGAAGTAATCCTTGGTATATTTTTACAAAGAAGCAAAGAAGTATTGTGTCCTAGTTAAAACAATGTACAGTTCTAAAAATGAACACTTGGTAATATAAGAACTGATTAAAAAGGGGGTAGTGGTAGGGAGAGGGCTTTGAATGCAAGGGAAATCCCAAATACTTATTACTTTTTATTCTTTTTTGAAGATATTTTAGTTGATTTGTTTTCCCTTTCATCTTTGCAGGAACATGGAATCAGAAAATTAAAATCCATCTACATCAAGTTAAAATACACACGACCGGGACGCCTGGGTGGCTCAGTTGGTTAAGTGTCTGCCTTCGGCGCACATCATGATCTCAGGGTCCTGGGATTGATCCCCAAGTCAGGCTCTTGGCTCAGTGGAAGTCTGCTTCTCCCTCTGCCCCCCCACTCATTTTTTTTCTCTCTCTCTCTCAAATGAATAAATATTTTTTAAAATATACATGATCTGTATCTATATATATATTCAAAGTAGATGCATAAAGCTTGGCAGTAAGAGGATAAATTAAATCTTACATCCTAGAAAAACTTTATTAAACTTAAAAGAAAGTATTTTGGGTGATGGAGGGTACGTGTTTACTGACCTTAGGTTATAGAGAAAACAGTCTTTTTCTTTTTATATATGTTCTTGCAATTGTAAAAATTGCCTCATGGCAAATAATATATTGACTTTGGCAGCTTGCATACACCTAGTCTTGCCAATACAGTTATTTGAAATTAAACTGACTTTCTTTGAAATGTTTAATTGGAATCCTTGAATTGCTCAGCAGACTCACAGCCCAATTGATTGCCGGTCTCCCAAAGGGCACCTCTTGACCACAAACCTCCAAAGTGCTAATTGCTTTACTGCCCAAAGCTCTAAGGACCAAAAGGTTGAGAATTGACTAGATGCCTAACTCAGTTATTCATTTATAATATATTTACATCACACATTATCACACAACAATCACAGATGCCCTGGTGTTCAATTCAGAATGTCTGCTTTAATTAGTCCCAATGCTTATTTTAATGTGAAATGACTTGCCCCTTCGCAAAGACTTTGAAATCTGGAAAGTGAGGGTGATGGTGGTCAATAGTGATATATGTTGAGCATGAGCCCTAGAAGCAATGCTGACAATAACGTTTTTGAAAGAAATTTGGGAGATGTTTGCATCTCTCTCACTTTTAGACTTCCCTTTGTCCTTCTAGACTTTGTGGACTGGGCAAGAGTGCAACATAATCCATAAGCAGTTTTGAACACTGACCAGGTATCCTGAGCCTTAAAACAAGATGTTGAGTTTTGCATCACTGAAAAGTTATTTTAAAGGTATTTGTTTATTAAAAGTGGATAGAATGAAGGCTATGTAACCTCCACAACAAAATTTCTAATTAAAAAAAATATCTCACAGAAGAAAAAAATGCATGGGAAGCAGGCTGGCAGTGGATTTTTCAATTATGTCAATCAGAAGTAAGATTTTCTTCTTCTCTTAAAGAAAAAGATGGGTAAAACCAATATTTACCTTTATTTTGCCTCTACTAATCTCAAAAGAAGCAAAGATGGTATAATGATTTATGAGATGAAGACATATACTTGAGAGAGGTTCATTGACTCGTTTATCACTTTAAGTATGTAACCACTGTGTAGTTTACATTAATCTATTGATTTACTTATTAATCACCAACAGAAAATTGCTTCATTCATTTTTCAATATTGAGCATAAAATGAAATTACCAAACAAATTCCAAATACCTAGCAAATCAGAGGCTATCTGGCTTCAACCCTGATCTTATTATTTACTACTTATTTTAATGTGCTCTCTGATGTAACCAAATAGAACCACTTAACTCTTCTGTAGGTACCCTCTTAATGTTAGTTCACGTCCACATCTTTGCTATTCCTGGTCTGTTGTTCTGGAAAACATTTTTTTCTAAATTTCCACAGCCAAAATTTTAACTACCTCTTAAGTCCCCTTCAAGTGTCTTTTCCTGGGGTGCCTGAGTGGCTCAGTTGGTTAAGTGTCTGTCTTTGGCTAAGGTCATGATCCCAGGTTCCTGAGATAGAGCCCCTCATCAGACTCCCTGTTTCTCCATCTCCTGCTCCCCCTGCTTGTGCTCTCTCTCTGTCAAATAAATAAATAAAATCTTTTAAAAAAATAAAAAATAAAAATAAATGTCTTTTCCTTGTCCACCACTGTTCTGTTTGGGGGAAGGGAAATGATTGAAATAAGACTGGAAGAATGTTATTCTTCCTGTTGTGCAAAGGGGCTTAAGAGCAGAAGAACAGTTAAGAAGCTCTTGGAATAGTCTAAGGAAGAGACAATGATAACCTGGAACAGAGTAAAATCAATGGAAAAGGACAGAAATGGGCAGACTGTATATATATATTTTGGGAATAGAATTAATTGGTCTTCCTCATGATCAGATATAGACAATTAAGCTTGAAATGTATATTAGAGACGCAAACTGATGGGACAAGAAGGCAACTAGATACAATTCTGGATCTTGGAGGAGAGTCAAGGCTGAAGTTATGAATATAGTCATTAAAAGTACAAAATACCTTTAAAAGCCATGAGAATAGAGGTAGTCACCTGGGGAGATATGTAGAGAGAAGAGGACTCTGAAATTACCAGAAGGCGAAAAGAAAGAAAGGTTTGGTTTTGCAGAAGGAGGGACTGTTAACTAGTGTCTTAGATGCTAAGAAATGTGGGAAAATATCCACTGATACTGGCAACATGGAAATCATCTGGAACTTTGACAAGGGCTTTGATCAGGAAATGTTTGGAGTATAAGCAAGACAGTTACAAGTAGAATTATGACCTGAAGTTAAGGAAACAGAGAAAAAAAAATAAGTTTAATAATTAGATGAAAGCTGGAAAAATAGGGCAGAATTTATTGGACAGTGTGGTGTTGAGGCAGGTTTCTCTTCTTTAATATGAAAGAATATGTCCATTAATGGGTATGATCCAGTAGAGAAGAGAAGACTGTCGATACAAGACGAGAAAGTCAAGGTGGAACATTAGAAAGACTCTAAGGATTCAATCCAAGGGATAAGGAAAAGAGGTACTGGCCTTTGGTCTCAGAAATGGCAGTCCTCCATTTCATTACGAAGAAGAGAAGATAGATGCAGGGGCAGGTGGGGCACAGATTTCGTTGTGGGGATGTGAGATCTGGGAATCAGACAGCCTCCATTTTGTCAGGGAAGTGCTGGTTAAGGCCTTCCAGCATGGGAGCTGCAGAATGTAGGCCTGACTACTGGAGGAGAGAGGAGAATTTTTAAGAGTTGTCTCTGAAAGTGGGAAAGTGAGTTTATTGCAGAAGCAGATAAAATTTCATGGGGCACTATAGTGTGCCCAATTGAGATTTGAAACAGAAACTTTTCAATTTGATTCTGTGATTTTCTTCACTCACATTCAACTGCATCTGGAAAGATGCAGAAGAAATCAGATTTTTTTTACTTTACATTATAGTTAAATATTTACTTGTTTTATTTTTCCTTGATATAATAAATTAATAAAGAAACAATATGGAAACAATATAAAAAATACAAGATTCCCATCTGTATTCCCCACAGCACTGAGCACACTGCCATCTCTTAATAAAATTATCAATACGTTTTGGAACAAATGAACATTTTCCTTGCTGTCTTTGTAAACTGGGTAAAGGTTTTTTCTTGGTTTTTGTTTTTTTCTTAGAAAAGTTAAATACTATTATTAATCACTGCTAAGGAAATGAATGTAAAACAGGAATGTTAGACTTTTTTAAAAATCAGATTTAAAATAAAATACAGTGGTTTTTTTTTGGGGGGGGTTCATTCCTTTCAGTCTCTCAAGAAGCTTAAAGAATATGTCATATTGAATCTTCCAAATCATATCCCAAGGTGGAGAAGCACAAGAGCGGCTGAGAGACAAAATAGAGATGCAGGACATTTCCGCAGATTGCCTCATTGGACTGTAAACGGTGCTGAGACAGTAGAGAGTGAATGCTTGGTGATAGCTTCAGTTTCTTGCTGCGAATGCCAAACTGAATCATAAATTAGCTGAAACTGTGATGCCTGCTTGTCAAACAATGTGACCCGAAGCTAATCTTGATGTGGAAACCTGGTTGCATATTAGCAGAAATCCTGACATTTAAAAATCTTGCTATGACATCTCAAGCTGCTGTTCAATATTTCGGGTAACTTTGAGTTAAAATATTGGCATAAATTCATAATAAGCATAATGGATTTAGAAAACATGTCTTCAAGACTTACTGTTTTGAAACCAAAATATGCGTATATATCCACTGTGTACACCGTAACACAACACAGAACCATGACCTGTCACTTTGGGAAACGAAGGCTGGCAGTTGTTATTGTTTTCCTTTTCATTGGCCTTAAAATAATCCAAGTGAGTGATAGTAATCTCCAAGACTCATATACCTGACAGCTTGTCTTTATCCGAAAAAAATTAGTTGAAATGAAAGAGCCAAAATAAAATGATGAATGGAAAAAAATAACTGCTGAAAAGTATTTGGGGAATTATTTGGCTTTTCTTTCTCCTCTCTTCGTGTCCATAGAGAAATCGAAAATATTAACTAATTAGCTTTGATCCTGTAAAAGCAGACTTCAAAAAGAGAGATTTGCTTATGAAAATAGTCTTGTCATAACATGCTGCTCATGTACGTGTCACGTTCTTGCACATGCGCACAAGCTAAAATCGTTCATTCAACTTACATTCACCGAATACCTATTGTGTGATTGGCAGTGGCTGTAAACAAGAAACAAAAGGTGATTAAAGATAATGACTGTTCAGATTGCATGGTCAGTAAAGGCCTTGCTGAGGAGATGATATTTGAGCGAAGAGCCGGGTGATACAAGAGAGCAGTGCATGAAAAGCTCTGAGGGGAGATTTTTTTTTCAAACCGAGGTAGTGGAAGGTAGCTTCAGAATGTTTATATAGAAAGATCTCAGGGATTTCTCTTCAAGAGGAAAACCGGGAGAGTTCCTGGCATCTATCAGTGCTTAACAAGCATACTTCTTTTAATCAGACTGCATACCTATTTATTTTAGCTAGATGGTAGAAATAGATTAATAAAAAAAATAGGATGATGTTAAAGCCCTCATTCAGTGTTGGATGACTAAGATTCCTTCATGCTGCTCTCTGGGAATGAAAGCATAGCAAATGCGGGATTCACAAGGCAGGAATGCACCAGTGTAACTGGAGTTTAGGAAGAGTGGTGTGGAGACCAGGTGGAGCATTGGGGCTAGGCCAAATTAAGACATAGGTTTTTTATTCTGAGTACGGAGAGCAGCTGTTGGAGGGTTTTAAATAGATGGGTAATGTGATTTTACTTGTATGAGGAAAGGGTTGAAGATGTGCCCAAGAGAAATCAAAGATATCAGTTGGGGCTGTTACAGGAGTCTGGCTGGGCAATGATGGTGCTGTGAACAGGCTGGAGACAATGGAGACTGAGAGAGGGTGGTTGGGTATGAAAGGTATCTGGAGGCAGAACAGGCGAGACTTATAGAGGATTGGATATTAGAGGGTAGTGATGGGGAAAACGGTAGCCTCAGACTGTTAATTGAAAGGAGAAAAAACTATGTATGTGTCTGGTTGTGTGGGTGTATGATTGCTGATAATTTATATTTTAATACAACTGTATACTAGTTAGAATTTATGACATCACGTTTGTCTCTCAGTTACAATTTGAGAGCAAAATATAATGTTGACATACTCAACTAAAGTACTTCCTTTGATTTGTTAGTAATTCCAGTGGAAAATAAATAATATGGTGAACTGCTAAGGAAGAAAAAGTAAAATAAAATTATTAAAAAGTATAAAGTAATTTCTAATTTGTATTCGTGTCATTAGCTACCATATGCTTTAAAAACTTACAATCTCTAGATAACTTGACAATTGTTGAAGGCTTAAAAGAGTTTGAATTAAAAACATGAATCGATTAGGATAAGATTTATGTACTATACCAGTGAATATCGTAGATTTTAAATATCACTTTATATTCATATATAGCGGCAGACTGCAAAGCACTTCTCCATCAGTCATCATGTTTTCTTTTTACAGCACTTATATGAAATCCCAGAATAGCCATTATGATTATTAACCCATTGAGAATACCAAGACTTAGGTTAAATGCTCAAGATTGCACAGATGATAATAGAAGAGTCTGACTCAAAACTCATGACCTCCTGCTCTAAATAAAGTTACTTTTCTATTACAGGGAAAACACTCACACACACACAAATACAGAAGTAGGTTTTAATATCCTTTTCTTTTTTAAGATTTTATTTATTTACTTGTCAGAGAGAGAAAGCACATGAGCAGGGGGAGCAGCAGGCAGAAGGAAAAGAGGTTCCCTGCTGAGCAGGGAGCCTAATATGGGACTCGATCCCAGGACCCTGGGATCATGACCTGAGCTAAAGGCAGATGCTTAAACGACTGAGCCACCCAGGTGTCCCAGAAGTAGGTTTTAATTTAAAAGTATGCTTGTATATCAGTTAATTTATCATATCTACTAGGAAACATCTACAATACATGTTAATGCCATTAGATGATAGTGATATTTTTGGATAAAATATAGATCTAAAAATATTTTGGAAAATTATAGAAAGAATTTGGAGAAATGTATCTTCTCTAGACAAATATATGCTAAAAATTTTAAGTCCTTAATCCATTTTGAGTTAATATTTGTCAGTGATGTAACATAGGGGTCCAACTTCATTCTTTTGCATGTGACTATAGTTTCCCCAAGATAATTTATTGAAAGGAATATTCTGCCCCTATTGAGTAATTTTGGCTCCTTGTCAAATATAACTTGACCATATATATATGGGTTTACTTCTGGGCTTTCAACTCTGTTGTATTGGTCTATGTGTCTGCTTTTATGCCAGTACCACACTGTTTTGATTATAACAGTTTTGTAATATAGTTAGAAATCAGGAAGTATGATGTCTCCATCTTTGTTCTTCCTCAGGATTGTTTTGGCTATTGGGGGTCTTTTGTGGTTTCATACAAATTTGTTGAATTGTTTTTTCTTTCTGTGAAAAATGTCACTGGAATTTTGATAGGGATTGCTTCGAATCTATACATGGCTTTAGGAAGAATGGATATTTTTGTTTGGTTGGTTTTCTTTCGTTTTGGGGGTTTTTCCTCCAAATATTTATTTCAATTCCAGTTAGTTAACATGCAGCATACTATTGGTTTCTGGTGTAGAATTCAGTGATTCATCACTTACATACAGCACCCAGCGTTCATCACAACAAGTACCATCCTTAAGACCCATCACCTATTTAAGCCATCCCCCACCCACCTCCCCTTCAGTAACTGTCAGTTTGTTCTCTATACTTAAGAGTCTGTTTCCTGGTTTGCTGCTCTTTTTTTTCCCCCATGTTCATCTGGCTGGTTGGTAGAATGGATATTTTAGCAGTATTCATCTTCCAATTCATGGACATGTGGTATTTTTCCATACATTTGTATCTTCTTCAATTTCTTTCTTCAATGTCTTATAGTTTTCAGTGTATAGGTCTTTCACCTCCTCGGTAAAATTTTTTCCTAAGTATTTTATTGT
Source organism: Ursus americanus (assembly GCF_024610735.1). Taxonomy (NCBI): domain Eukaryota; kingdom Metazoa; phylum Chordata; class Mammalia; order Carnivora; family Ursidae; genus Ursus; species Ursus americanus. Next base: position 21,927,086 of record NC_142131.1, read on the forward strand.
TTTTGATGCCGTTGTAAATGGGTTTCAATGTCTCAGATAATTTGTTGTAGTATATAGAAACACAACTGATTTTCACAAGTTGATTTTGCATCCTGTAACCTTACTGAATGGATGTTGAGTTTTGTCAAATCTTAATAATTGCAGAAAAGCATTTGACAAAGTTCAACACTCACTCATGATAAAAACTCTCAACACGTGGGATTGGTTACTGGAGCTTCATCGGTTTTCTTTGGCAATGCCGTGTTTCACTGATTACTGACCATCCATGTAGCCCTGAACTGATGTCCATGCATGTGAGGAGCAAATACTTTTCCTTGTGTTTACAGACTGGTTTTGGCAGGTAAAGACCTTCTCCTGTTGGGTCTGCAGACTGATGGGACTGTTTCCAGGATGTTACTCAAGAGGGGCTAGAACCGGGTCGCATGGCTGTTTCTGGGTCTGTGGCTGGCAGGCCTATTATCAGAAATGTGGGCAGGCATAGTTCCTGCCAGATCCTCACATGGACAGGATTGCCTTTGGGACCTTTGTTGAGGATGGTGGGAGCCAGGTTACAGAGTCACTTCTGACAGACAGTGGGCCTATTGCCAGGGACATAGATGGCTTCCCACTGGGTTTTTGAGGTGTCTCCTTCTGGGTTTCTGGTGGATGTCTGAGTAGGGAGGACAACCTGTAGGATTGTGGTAGAGGGAGCTGGAGCCAAGACACAGGGCTGCTTTAGGATTTGCAGTCAGGACTAAGGTTGGCTGGCTGTTACTGGGACGGGGAGGGTGGGGTGCAGGTGGAGGGTACGGATGGGCATATCTCCTGCCAGGTCTCTGTGGAAGTAGGATTAACTCTGGACTGGTGGTAGCGTGGGGCTGGAGCCAGGTCACAGGGCTTCATCAGAGTCCACAGTTGGGTCTGTAGCTGAAAAGCCTGTTACTAGGGCCACAGACAGTTACGGCTCCTCTGGGTCCCTTGGTGGATGGCACTGGTTGCAGGACCATGACCAAGCAGGGCCAAAGCCAAGTCCATAAGGGATCAGGGCTGCTTTAAGTCGACAGAAGGGAGCGTGCTTGTTTAGTCTGCCACCAGGGTGCAGCCCTGCCTCCCTAAAGCAGCCCTGTTGATACTGGGCTTCAACCAGGGTTTTAAAGTCTCCTACCTGGATCCCAAAGCTCCCACATAAATGAAATGGGGTTCTCCTATTCTGTCATCTTGTTGAAATTCTTGTTATCATGTTTTTTATACTGTAATTTTAGATATTGCCTTATTCTCTGACACATGGAATGTTAAATAGCAAGCATTGGTACCTTGAAGAACTATGTTCCATATACATGAACATATTTTTAAATTATATTAGTCTCTGTTTTCTCTCTTCTGCATTAAACAAAACCCAAGTTTTTCTAACCATTTCCTTAAATTAATTTTAAAAAATGGGAATAGAGAAAATTGTTCATGATATGTTGTCCATGAAATAATGACTAGAGAATATCTTCAGAGGGTACTCCAGAGGAACAAGTCTCTATCAAGGAAGGCAGTGTCTCATCTTTACCAATTTTTTTTTCAGGTTTTAAATCAGACAAAAGCTTTTAGTCTATCTTTGTTCTAAAAAATAATTAACTATGGTACTTTGAGTATTTAAGGCACTTTGAATCAAAGTAGTAGTAATTTATATTTACTAAAAGTTACCTAGGTTTATGTTTTTATAAACCATAGGGGATGATACCAGATTTTCAAAACAAATGGTACTAACAAGATTTTTATTTGGTGATAATATCTCTTAGAGAAGGAGATAGATCAATAATTTACATGCTTATTTTCCTTCTCTCTCTGTTACTATGTTCTCTACATGTTGTCTAGATTTTAAAAAGTCTTAAATCTCTTTATCCTTTGTTTTGAAGGAGGTAACCAAGGTTGGAAGTGAATATTTTCCTTAATAGATAAAATCTGCCCCAGAGGTAAACACTAAAGGACTGCATGCATCCTGTTGCTATCGGCAGGCACACCCGAGCTTAACTTCAGACCAGCAGAACTTATATTTCACCTCTGAGGGAGATGCGATAGCTTACATTGCATGTATACCCACAAGAAGTTTCATTAACAGCATTTGTTATTTCCACTCAAGAAATCAATAGAGACTGTAAAATCTATGTGACCACCAATCTTTTCTACAGGGTGGAGCATTTATAAAATGCTTTTCTCCCTCTGGGGAAAAGACGTGTTAAGTGTGCGACATTACAGGGTTTTAACAGGCAGCTTTCTGTGGTGGCCACATCGATATTTAGTCTTGCTGTAATGGAATTTTCTAGGATGCTTCTAGGCACAAGTGATATTTAGGCATGGACTTAATCGTCAACCAGCTACTGCTTTCACTAAGGAAATTTCCCAGGGGAGTAAGAGATTTGGCCCAGACCTTATACTTTCTTCTGTCGGAGCACTCCTAATTGATGGAATGCTGCCTGGTTGGAGGGAGGTAGGTAGTTTATTCAGAGATGCTACTGAGGACCAGAGTTTGGGGTTGAAGTCTCACCTGGAACTCTGACAGACTTCATACAACTCATGTAACTATCAGGCGATTGTAAGAAATCAGTCTTATAACTAGCACATTGCTCTCTATTATCAGAAATAGGCCTTTGGCTCTCCAGAGAAATACAATATGAGGTCTTCAGCAGCCTAAGGCAGTGCTTCTCAAGCATTCCTTTTTTTTAAAGACTTGGTTTTGGATTTTAATTTAAAACCATAACTAAGATTTATTAGCTTTCTCCGGAAGAGTCAATTATAGCTTAATCCTACGTAGGGGCAAACCAAGAACAAACCTTTGATTTTTGTAAAGATATCTTCTTGTTTCTTTCTCTATTTACCCAAAAGATTTAAGGACGAAACCTCTCTTCTGCTTCCTAGCTTGTTGAGGTTGATAAAGATTGCAGCTTTCCATGGGTGGCAGGGATAGTCAGTGAAACTTCCTTGGCTCATGAGCTGAGCTGTAACAGGGACTCAGGTAGCAGTGATACTTCTTTTTTTTTTTTTTTTTTTAAGATTTTTATTTATTTATTTATTTGACAGAGAGTGAGAGAGAGCCAGAGAGAGAGGGAACACAAGCAGGGGGAGTGGGAGAGGGAGAAGCAGGCTTCCAGTGGAGGAGCCCGATGCGGGGCTCAATCCCAGGACCCTGGGATCACACCCTGGGCCAAAGGCAGACGCTTAACGACTGAGCCACCCAGGCGCCCCCGCAGTGATACTTCTAAAGAAATACCAAGGTCTATGGAAAGGCTTAACTTCAGGGTGGCTTGTTCAAACTTGATTTTCACTTATCTACTATGCAGTGTTGGCCAGAGCCTGGATTGAAAAAACGTCTCTTCCCAGAGCCCCGTCATCTCCACATACTTGTGAAATATCTACTACCTTTGTCCCTGTATTCAGGGTCCCTTGTGTTGACAGATAAATCTTCTATATTACATTAGAAATCTCAATATTACAATAATTATATTAACTGTTTTAGCCTTCAATGTGTACTGAACATTTTTAATTAAATCCTTTCCCTGCCATTATTTTAAGAAATTTCAAAGGAGAATTCATGCTTTATATACATTTTGAATTTGGAAATAACTTCCTATTTTTAAACACACCAGTTTTCCGTATGCATAAACAATATTTTCACAGCATCCTTGCACTGGAGAGTGAATCATTACAAAAGATCATGGAAAGAAAAGATGAGGGAGGCAGACCTACTCTCTGATAATGCTGATAATTAATCCTCCAACCTGTCTCTCAAAAGACAGGCTTTTTTTTTTTTTTTCAAGTAAGGAGCTGGTATAGTAAATTGGAATATTCCTGAGTCATCAAATTAAAATATAGAAGAATGATTATTAACAAACTATTTATCAAGGGCCATATTTATTCCAGCCATTTTTCTTCTTTTATTTTCCTTTCCTCCTTTCTATGCTTTCTCCTGATTTAGCTTATCTTGTCCTTCATCTATAAACCTCATGTCTCAACCCTAATATTGTTTTGCCTATCCCAGTGCAATTCATTCTTAAAGAATGGAGAATTGTTTTAGTTAAACTCACTCAAATGTTCAGCTGTCCTAAGTTCTCAGAAATTCATACACATGACAGGCTTCCATCATTTAAAAAAAAGTAGTAAAATTCTAGCAATCAAGTATCCTACTTCTGTTTGAAATTTAACAACCGTGCTTTCAAAATTTAATGTTAGTACCTCGAGTGCAGTTGGGTTTATGTAATTAAGATAAACACAACCAACAGCAACTCCTTCCTTAAGTGTCGTCCATATGGTTCAACAGCAGGAGTGATCTTTGTCCAATTCAGTTTCAATATATTTATGGCGCTAACTATATAACATTATGTCATCATAGAGTTCCTTTTCCCTGAGAGAATTTGCTAAATTTACTTCATCTTTTCCATGACATTTATCTGATCATACTAGGGAATTTGTAATTAGGACTCTTTAGATTTTAACATTTAGAATTTATAGTGAATGAAATACTTTTATAAGAAGTTATAGTTAAATTTCACGCAAATAGAGCCTGAAGTATATAAAGCTACACGTCATTCTGACAACAAGCATGTATCAAGTGTCTTTTATGCTTGTTTAATATTTGGATTTCGATATAAATTTAGAATCCTTTTAGTGATCAAGTAGAATTCATTTAAAATGATTTCAACATTGATCCAATGGTGACATAACTGTTTAAGTTGGAAACATCCATATCGAACTTCTAAATATGGCAGTCTAGTGATCTCGCTCCTTTAAACTTTCACTAGATTTACTGTCTATCTATACAGAGTGACATTAAAAAATGCTGATCTATACTATTCTTTAATAATTTTATTTGTTCTCAAGTTTCAGTCCCAACTTGATCCCACAATGCTAAATATATTTCTGGGAAGTTAGTAGATACTTTTCTACTATATACATACTCATTGAGTTCCTTTGAAAGACCCGTATTTAAACTTTGTATTAGGCCTCCTAAAATAAATCACCTGAATTTCCAATGTGGTTGTCTATCTTGATTAGAGTAACCAGCTAAACACCAAATATTACTCTACTGTAAATACAGCTTTTTAGACATTTCTTACTAAGTGTTGAGAAAATACAAAGTCTTAAAGATAACAAAAACAAACATTTTGCGTTTGTGTAGTTCTCTAGAAATTCAATAAGCTGTTAAATAATAGTTACCAACTGAGAAAATAATGTGTGCTAGGCCATATGACAGCTGCTTTATATACCTTATATCTTTTTCTTTTTTTATTAGAGAGAAAGAGAGAGCCGGGGAGAGTGAGAAAGAGAATCTTAAGCAGGCGCCACACCTATCATCGAGCCCAGTGCAGAACCCCATGTGGAGTGGCCACGCAGGGCTTGATCCCATAACCCTGAGATCACGACGAGTCAAAATCAAGAGTTGGTCTCTTAGCTCACTGAACCACCCAGGCACTCCGTATATACCTTATTTTTTTCAAAAACCACAAGCTTCTGAGACAAATTGCTTAGGTTTGGATTCTAAGTCCCAACTCTGCCACTTACTACCTGTATGATCTTAGGGATGTTAACTAATCTTTCTGCAGCTCAGTTTCTTAATCTGTAAAATGGACAGAGTAACAGAACATGCCCTAAAAGGCTGTTGCAAGAATTACACAGGATATTTATATACCAAGAGTCTAGTTAGCACTCTGCATGGAACGTATAAGTGTTCAATAAATATTTTCTGTAGTTTACATTAATTCTGATAAATATACTGAAAAGTAGGGGTTACTTTTCTAAATGTATAGATGAAGAAACAGGCTGAGAAAAAAAATATATATGTATATAGCATACTTACACAAATCTATTTGCTAAAGCTGCAAAGATAGCTCTTTTATTTATCAGGATAGCTTGGATTGTGCTATGTAACATGAATGCTCAATATCTCAATGACTTAAAACAACAAACAGTTATTTCTTGCTCATGGTATCTATTATGAGTTGGCTGGAAGCTCTATTCCTCTGTTGTTATTGTTCTCACTGAAGGACAGGCTGATAGATTTTCCAAATATTCACATGACAGAAAGAAAGGGAACTCTAGGTTCTTGCAGTGGCATTAAATGTTCAGACCCAGAAGTGACACAAATCACTTCTGCTCCCAAAACTTTTTGGCCAAAACTAGTTATATGGCCACACCCAACTACAAAGATTTAAGAAGTTTAATTCATAGATCTCATTATTCATTCACTTCAATCATTGAATTCTTATAAAAAGGCAATTAGATATAGGAGTCTGGAGACTAGGTTAGGTTTACACATATAAATATGGAACAGCTGGTTAACTAGATGATATTTAAAATCATGGTACTAAATAGACTAACCTATCTAAAGTGTGTAGAAAGAGAAGAAAACATCAACCAGCAGTGAGTCCCACATCACCCTAAAATTTAGTAATCTGAAGAGGAGCAAGCAGGACACTGAGATAGAGTGACAAATAGTAGGAACATAATCCCTCACTGAAGCCAGGAGGTGAAAGTCTTTCCAGAAGCAATCAGTTCGGGACGCCTGGGTGGCTCAGTCGGTTAGGCATCTTATTTTGGCCCAGGTCATGATCTCAGCGTCCTGGGGCTTGGGACTCCTCCCTCAGTATGGAGTCTGCTTCTCCCTCTCCCCTTCCTCTCTCACCCTCCCCCACCTTTTGCAATGCTCTCTCTCTCAAATAAATAAATAAAATCTTAAAAAAAAAGAAAGAGAGAGAGAAGCAATCAATTGTATGGACTGTTCTTGAGAGATCAAGTAAAATAAGAACAGAGAAGCATCTGTTGGGTTTGACAATATGGAGGTCAGTGTTTGCCTTATGAAGAGCAGTCTCTGTGGAAGGGTATAAGGAGAAGCCTAATTGGAGTGAGTTGAGAAGAGACTGAGGTGAAAAAGTGGAGGTGAGACTTTCACAATGAAGAGGATAAAAATGGGGTGTTAATTGGAGGAGGATCTAGGGTAATGAAAGTACTTAAAAAAAAAAAAAAAAAAGACAGAGAGATGGTAGATATAACCCGGCAGGGGAAGAGTATGGGGAAGGAATGGAGATTGAGAGGGGAGGAAAGAGAAAACTAATGGTGCAGAAAAAGTTTAGGAACAAAGCTCCTGAGAAGAAAAGACTGTCTGGAATCCAGAATGTAAGTGGACTCCAGCAAGGACAGTTCACGCACACTTGCAGGAAGGAAGGGGAAGTAGCTATTCAAACGGAGGTTTATTGGCAGATTTGTGGAGGGTAGAGGAGAGACTACTGGTTGGATTGCTTCTTTTTAAAATTTCACGTATGAAATAAAGTCACCAGCTGAATGTGAAGTGGGGGAACACGGGTAGTTCTAGGAGAGAGTTTGGTGTGAGCTATTCCATTTGGAGAGTGGTAAAACAAAAACAAGAAGTATGAAAATATTGTTATGTTGTGTTGAGTGATCATTTTATATGTGTGTTTATGCATTTATAGTGAGATCTGTTAGCCTGACTTTATATTACTTTCCAGCAAAGTTCAGTTGTTTGGATGCAGTCATGGAAGGGCAAGACAGGTAAATTTAATCAGAGATGGGGGTTTGCCAAGAAAGATGGAGCAAGAGATATGTGAAATAATTGTTTGTAACAGTAATTAAAATGATAATTAGCTCTAAATTTGTTACACAGAAGTGAAGATATGACAGGTTAGAGGGTAGAGCTTAATGGCAAAAAAGTGGTTTGCTGGATTAAAAATCTTACTCTTTGCGGGTAGACAGGCATATAAATAATTAACTATAAAACAGTGTAATATATCCCATCTTTAGGCAAGTTTAGAGTCCTATGGGAATAATTAATTCTGCCTGGGGGCAGGGGTTGGGGAATATATCTAATACACTCACCTCTCTCTAAGAATTATGCCAAATCTTTAGAGCAGAAGTAGCGTTTTTACTACCTAAGCTGTAAATAATGTTTATAATTTGGAGAGCCAGTCACTGTGTTGAGAACGTAAGCATATTTTTCTACAGCCCTCCTTTATGCTAGAAACAGACATATCTGTTAGGAAGCTAGTCTTGTAATCTGGGCACATGGAGATGCACTAAATCTTACCAGGCTCTCAAGTGACATTTGAAATGAAGAAATGATGCCCTGTTGAACATTAGATCTAGGGAACAAAAAGAAGGAAACATAAGAGATGTAGTTTGGAAGACTGGAAGAAATAGCAATACCATTGTTTAAAAAAAAAGCCTGTCTGGGAGAAAAATGGTTGACGTTGGGAATGAGAGATTTGAGGTGGTTATAAAGCATGTTTTGGGATCAGGTGGAAATACAGAGTTGGTGTGTCAGGACTGGAAATGAAGACCGGGAGCCACTAGAATAGGAATAATAGCTGACCGCCACATTCATCAAGATGCTTCTCTGCCCAAGGACCTGTAAAGGTTACCTATGTTATTGATTTTAACGTTGCCGTAATCTGTCCAATCTAGACATCAAATTTCTTCCCTCACTACTTTCCTAGTCAGTCCAGACACCTAACCAGCCTCCACATATTCGTGCCTATATCCACCCCCTGCATTTGTTTTGTTCTGTTTCTTTACCTGGAATGTTTTCCCTCTTTCCTTAGCATATACACAAATCTTATCCACCTTAAAATCCACTTTTTCCTTAAAATTCTACTCTAGACCCAAATTGTAGATATATAACAGATATACAACTTCTTTTTACATTTTGGGTTAGTACTTGCTCTTGTATTAGCTCTTAATTTTTCCATGTGTTTAGTTTCATCTTCATAAATGGATTTATTGGCAACAGAACTGTAATCAAAGGAGCCCTGGATTTGGGATCTTGAGTTCTGGCTTCAAATCATCTTCAGCTTTTTAATTTCATAGGGCAGTGCAAAACATTTTCCTAAACTGGTTTCTTCATCTACAAAATAAGGATTGTAATTTTTAACCTTCAAGTTTATTGTGGGGGTTATGTGGAACGAGGGGATACTAGAGTTTTTCATCAGGAACCACAAAATCCACTCTAATGAGTTGTGGTGGGTAATTATATGTGTCAATTTGGCTAGGCCATGGTACCTAGATGCTAGGTCAAACATTCTAGATCTTCAGTGAAGGCATTTTTTTAGGTGAGATTAACATTTAAATTGACAGACTGTGAATGAAGCTAATTATTCTCCGTAATGTGGATGGACTCCATTCAGTCAGTAGAAAGCCTTAATAAAAAAAAAGACTGACCTCTCTGAAAGAGGGAATTTTGCCAGCAGATGATCTTGTGACTGGAACCACAAATGTCTCCATTCTGCTGGCCTGCCATGTACATTTTGGTTTGGTCAAGCCCACACAATTGCATGAACCAAATTCTTAAAATAAATCTCTCTATCATTTTGGATCTATTTCTCTGGATAACCCTAATACATTAGTTTAACCAGAAAGATATGTATTACAGAGTATTAGATAAGATAAAGAAGCTCTAGGAAGTCAAGGGGAAAATATGGAATGCTACACAGCCAGGAACAATGAAGCCAGAAAAAACTCCCAACTATACACCTACAAATTCCTAACTGTCAGGGAGTCTCAAAATGTAGTTTTTAGTTTTCCAGTCTTTATTACAAGAAGACATGCTGAAAAGGAATTGCAATGGGATTGAGTGAACCAACTTACAGTATTTGCAACAGGTAGTACATGGGAAAGTAACCGATATTATGCCTGACACTAGTAGAAATCCACATGTAGCTATAGGACTGCAAACTTCATGAGAGTATAAGTCACATGTTATTCCCCTTTCTGCCCCTCTAAAGTCCCAAACTTCCAATGTTCAGGTCACATATTCTCTGATCAGCTACCTTTATCCTTGTTCCACGTTCCTCCTATCTCCCTCCTATGCACCGTGGTGTCACCATTTTAAAATTTAGTTTCTCTGAGGACAATTTTCCATGTAATTCTGAAATCACATTTTAGTCACAATTTCAGTAATAGACCCATTGTTCTTATGACAATGTCTGGCAATTGCTTCATTGATTGATTTTACTTTGGGTCAGTTGATTTAAAGTGTGGAAGAGATGGATGTAGTAATTTTTCACAGCACTCTGTATCAAAGAGACTAACTTTGGTAAGCTTGATAATTACAAAAGGATAAAAGGGAGTAAACATGTATTTTGATTACCACCAAGGCTAACCAAGTTTTAGGGCAGAAAGTATGAGTACTGTTTTAAAATTCTAAGCCAATTTTTTAAAAATCTTTTTTTTTTTTCATGAAGAAATGGGATTTGTTAACTTCCCTGATTCTTTCTATTGATATGATGAAAATATTAGGGCTGGACCACAAAGAACAGAAGATAGGTATGCTCATAGCTAATAGCTAATATAACTGAGTCCTATACTTCATGCTAGATACTGAGCTAAATATTGTTAAGTGCAATTAATTTAATTCTCGCAGTAGACTTACGATATAGGTAAAATTTCCCAATTTTACAAATGAGTAAACTGAAGAATTTGTAGCTTAAGAAATTTTCCAAAGATATAACAAAAGCAGAACAGGCTTAGAACAGGATTAGAGGGGCGCCTGGGTGGCTCAGTCGTTAAGCGTCTGCTTTCGGCTCAGGGCGTGATCCCAGAGTCCTGGGATCGAGCCCCACATCAGGATCCTCTCCTGGGAGCCTGCTTCTTCCTCTCCTACTCCCCCTGTTTGTGTTCCCTCTCTCGCTGGCTGTCTCTCTGTCAAATAAATAAATAAATAAATAAATAAAATCTTAAAAAAAAAAAAAAAAAAAAAGAACAGGATTAGATATCAGGCTCCAGGTTGGATCTCCTAACCATTACATTTTGTTCTCTATTTCTGACTGAACAGCATTATGAAGGGAGGGCATTTATTTTTGGTGTTTATATGTATGCTTTTGCTTTGATGGGCAAGAGAAAGAAGAATTAATAGAAGATGGCTTCTAAGATTTCGTTATCCATACATGAAATTTGCTCACGGATTATTTTCTTTTTCCCTTTTTTGTCATCCACCTTATCTTAGCTTTTCTCCTTTTATTCTATTAAAATATGAACATAAAATATGTGGCTCTAGGCAAGGATTACCCTCTGACTCCACCTCGCACTAACATGAGAAACTGGGTACATACACTCGGACAGACGAAGTTGAGGGGTCTATGAGGAGCAATATTTGAAGTAACTCTGAAGACTTGGCCCACATGGCAGAGGAGGATACGGTATATCTGGGGATAGTCATATGCTTCTCAAGTGAATTAAAGGTTGAGCACAGAGAAGTGCATCATCCAAATAATATATCACTGTGAGTCAATCAGATGGTTGTAGAAATTTTCTCTCTGTGGGAAGAGCAGCCTCATTTAAAACTATTTTGGTCTTTGGTGGGGGCAGGGAGGGGTCCTTCAAAAAAAATTCAAGTCCTAACAGGATTACATAAATACAAAACTACATAATTACAAAATCTTTTTGAAGAAATGATTATAAATTGGAATAAAATTATACAAGTATATTATTTTCTCTCTTAAAAAGTATTATGTTCTCAGCCCCAATAGTGTTGGATTTCAAAATTAAAGCCTGTATGACTAAAAATGAGAAGAGACCCTATTTCCATTGTTCTCCATTCTCTTTGTCCTGGGAGATTAATTATCAGTCATTTTCTTTCAGAAGTTTACCTTCTTTTGATGATCCTAACAGAATTAGCTTAACAATGAGGAGGGCAAAAGTCTTCCATGATGGCGCTACAGAAACTCGATCTGTAAATTGTACGGTGGTTTGAATTAGCTAGTCATTGTTTTGGTGTGTTTTCTGAAAAGAAGCATGAGAATGGGGAAGAAGAGCAATTTTAAAGTATGAATCCACTGCTTTTAATATTGCATGTAACCTGGAAACCCAAGTTCTGGAAGTAAATTATAACAAGAGAGACTCCAGTGTAGAATATGAAAAGAAACAGAATTAATCTCCTGAGAACACTTCTCACCATTTAGCTGGCTTGCCGGCGTGGGCCCAGATAATATACAGGTTTGCTGAATAATGTAGTGGGTGTTTGCCAGTCCTTCAAGCTGAATTTTCTTACCTCTGGGAGAAAAAAGTCTTTTGTGTACAGGCCTTTGTCCCTTTTAGAGCCCATAACCCTGTTTTATCTGCTATCGGTGCTTCGGCAGGAAGTATGTCTGTTAATTTCAGAATATGTGCAATGATAACATTGTGAGGAAAATGGTACAAAGAAAGGGTAATTGAAGTGGAATTTTACATTGTTTTAAACAAAAATAATGGAATATTTTGAAGTTCATGTAGGAAGATTCCATATGTTCAGTATAATTCTGAACTCCTCCTGAGTTCCCATGAAACATGGTAGGAGAGAAGGTATCTGCCCTGTTTTAACTATGGGAAAAACTCAGGTAAAGAGGTCAGGGGACTTGCCCAAGAGCTAAATGGAATGAGTCCAAATACTTTAGAACTTCTGGCTTACTTCTAACTGTGAGTTTACCTACTTGCGTATTTGCTACTCGAATTGTAGTATTTAGGTGCGTCTTAAAGTGGCACACTTGTCATCCCTCAGAAGGGTAACCCCGTAGAGCGAGCCTAATGAGATTCACAGAGGTGGCCATTCTGAATGATTATCCCTAAAACACGGCAAATATAAGGCATGTTATGTTGGTACAAAAATGACTGGGGGGCAGATATTCTTTCCAGGATTAAATCATGATACTCTGAGCATAAAAACTACACAAATGGTACTCCTGCCTAAATCCCCACACCTCTGTTTTTATTCCATCTCCATTCTTCCTTCCCAGTCTTCCCCAGGAACTCCAGATCCTCATGCTGGAACCTCTTAAAATCAAGGGCTCCTTCCTGAGGCAGCTATAGATTTGAAATCTTATCCAAATAACTCCCCTGTTTTGGTCTTTCCTCCTTCTCTTATCAAAACTGAGCTGTCCTCTCTTCCCTCAGGATACTGCTGTGCAGCCGGTGATCTAACCTGCTAAAAGTAAAGGGGTTTTAACACCTCTCAAACCACATCTCTTCCCACAGGCTGTGCATACATTAACTCTCTCTGTTACCGATGTCCAGACTGAACGCAACTCTCACTTTCCAGCTCCTTTCTCACTCGGGGCTCTTTCCGTACTGTTTTCTCTATTCAAGGCAGAGTTGCAATCTTTTGGTTGCACTGGTGGGAAACAAGCATTTGATCACATCGGTACACCCCATTTTTCTAAAGTTCATGTGATGCCACTTCATTTTTATGAAAGACCTATATTAGTACCTGTTTTCAATAACTGAAAGAAATCCAAAGAGGACTTTCACTTTATGAAAAAAAGGTGAGAAGTGAAAAATAACATTTGGCCTTTGTTTTGCAGGGAGCTCTGTTTTAGAGGCAGTAGGCAGCCTGAGCAGCAAAAGTTACCCCATTGGGACGCCTGGGTGGCTCAGTCAGTTTAGTGTTGGCCTTCGGCTCAGGTCATAATCCTGGGATGGAGTCCCATGTCAGGCTCCCTGCTCTCCCTCTACCCCTCTCCCTGCTTGTGGTCATGTGCTCTCTCTCTTGCTCTTTCTCTCAAAAAACAACAACAAAAACAAAAACTGACCCCCATCGAACTCCTTCCCCGGGAACTACACACAGCATTTCCGCAATGAGTGGCCATAGCTTTGAACTGTCTGGAGCATCAGTGAGTGTTTAACATTGATTTGAGTGTCCGTTAGCAAATTATGTCCTAAGTTCTCAGAAAAGCCTAACAGGTTATTTTTTTGCATCTGGGAACATTTGAAAAATTTCCATGCAAATTAATGGTAATTGCTTCTTTTTTTATGCCCTTTGGGCTTATGAAAGATTTCATAGGAATGCTCTATTTTCAGATAGGAGAAACCTGTATAACTTTCCTTGAGAGCATCTTCTCTCCCTGATTAGGTGAAAACTCCTGGAAGTAGAGCCTGCCGTTTTTATTGCTATCTGTATTATCATTCTTGCCACTTTTACAAACTGATGCAATTTTACCAATAATGAAATTATCAAAAAATTTAATTCTTTTGCATTCACCTTATATTTTCATTTCACCTATATATTCACATATATGTGTATAATTGAACTATAAGTTCAACTATAACTCATGCTCTTATTACTCTGAATGTTTCACTGTAATATTTCAGATATATGTAGGCATGTTGCTAGGTAATGCATGCGTAGGTGGAAATTGATTTAAAGTTATTTTCCCTATTTAGAGCTTTTAATGGCATGCACATAGCCAGTGGTTAGTTAAAATACTTGTTGAATATTATTTTAGAATGTAGAACTAAATTTCAAAGTTAGAAACTGGCCTCTGTTCCTTCCTAACATATTTGTTTTCTATATTCACTGACCAGAGTTTATCTGCTGGATATAGATGGGGAGTCTGAGTCACCAGAAAATGGAAAAAACAAAGTAGGAATGATCAGAAGAGCAATGATGCACATTAGAAAGTGTCAATCAAGCTGCTACTGGGATAGTAGATAAATTTTCAAACTAATTGCTTTGAAAAGACTGGTCTTACATATAAAGTTTGAAAATGCTCCTTTGATATATAACATTTCCAATTAGTATTTTCCCCTATGCTTTCACTAACTTCTGAAGAAAACTACCCTCAGATTAAAAATCATGAGGATCAATTATTTTGATATCTTGTGGGAGGACAATTCATGAATACATTGGAACACCAGGTATCGACTAGGACAGTCTGGTGGAAACCAAGGCACATGTTTACCTTTCACGACATCATATGAACATTTTAGCTGCATCCACACAGAATGCAAACACTCTCATGGTAATTTCATCAGAAATGTGTTCTGCTCCCCTGATGTGTGTATTTAAACTTGTTAGCTATTAAAGTGTCTCTATGGAAGTGTCCAACCCTGAAAAGACTACATCTATTAAAACGCTCTGAAGAACACTACAATAGTTCACATCTATTGCTTGAGAGACATTTGTCACAGTGGATAAGAGCATGCACCTTGGTGTCAGACTTGGGTTTCAATATTCTCCCCTTACAATTATACGAATTTGGCCTTTTAGACTCTATGAATGTCAGTTTTCTCATCCATTAAATGAGGGTGATATTAATGGTATCTGACTCAAAGCTGTCATGAAGATTAAATGAAATAAGGTAGGAAAGTACTAGCCGAGTATCTGGTATAGTATAATCAGTGTATCATGTCAATGTTGGGAGAGGCAATCACCATGGGCTCTGAATATGCCTGTCCTTCTTCCTGAGTGTATCTAGAATGCACGATACTTACTGTTGCTTACCCAGGCCATTTTGCAGTGAATAACCCTGGGGAGGGAAGGAGTAAAGTCTTCCTTCAGGACAAAGAGCAGGTTTGCTTACTGCTTGCCCTCAAACATGAGGTTCCACAAGTGTTCCTCAGCTGCAGTGCAAACCCAGCTTGTACGTGTAGCATTTATCTGGGCCCTCTATATCACTCCCATGGAACTTGGGGTCAAAGCGAACCAAAGCAAACATGCTGATGCTCATGCCACTTGCTGGGCTGTAAGTAATACATTTTTTTGTCTCTGACCCAGCAGTCTCGTATCTTCTGCCAGTATCCTCATATCCTTGAAACAGTAAGAGGTTAACTTATTAGCTTGTAAAGAAAAATCTCAGACTCAATAGTTTTGGTGACAAGGATTGGATACTGAAAGACATATGGCTTTCTGGCAGGAGGAGGACAAAACCTCGAAGGTCAGGTTCAGGGATATGAAGGACTCCTGGAATCTAACAGGGACTGCTCTTGCCCAAGCCATGGGCAAGAATGGGGGGTGCTGGACAGAGTATGGGTCTCTCCTTGCCCTATTAATGAGGTGAGTGGTGAGAAGTAATGTTGAAACCATCTGCCCAAAATGTACCTTGGTTATTACTCTCTATCCTCCAGGCAAGAGGAGGAAAAGATGTTACCATGACAATGGGACAGTAAGCCCCACAGTGCCACCTGAAAGGCAAGTGGCTTGAGGATGCAGAGCTGAGTAACCGATACAGCAAGGACGTCAGCAAAGATGACCTTGTTATTTGACAAAGATCTTTGGTTGGACCAAAAATACAGGACGTTTGTTTCACTGATCTGCACATGAGCTGCTTGAAACAAAGTAAATGCAAAACCATTTCTTACAAAGCAGAGCCAGCCACGTGTGTGAACCTGCTGTAGCCCAACGTGCCTGGCAACAAGGACAGGACACTCGTATGGGATGGCCAGAGGAGCTGAGGGCTGTGAGGCTGGAGCCACAGTGACATGGATAGGGGCAGAAAGAACCCTAGGTGCTTGGATGCTAGGAGGTGTACAGGGAAGAAAGCAGTGCTATGTTTGCATTCCACTATGAAATAAGGGACCCAAGGTAGGAAAAAAGTCTCCCTGCTCCCCGCAATCCCTGCCCTGTCTTCCGTAAGACAGCCTCCTCTGCCACCCCACCCATCATGCCTTCCCTGCTGGGAGATGGTGTGATCTCCCTCGAGCTAATGCTGTGGCCCCTAAACCATTCACCTGTTAACCTGTTGGTCTATGTTCCCTTAGGGGAAAATGGTGCTCAAATTCAACTGTTAGGGTTTTGATGGGCCTTACATTAACTGAAAGGAAAGTTAATGTGACATTATGTGTGGGGCCCACTGGGCTAACTCATTGTACTCTTTTGTAACTCCCACATCTGAATGTATAATGCAATGGTGTGTTAGGTGCCTGCATGTCCCCATCTCATGAGTGCCAGAGGGAATTTTCTCGCTCTGAGTCTTTTCCAGGGTACTCTAGCAGAAACAAACAAAAAAAATCCCAGAAAGGGAAAGGGAAATCATAATTCTAAAGATGCAAAGGCTATGGGAATATTCAGAGAGGTCATTTTCCAGTGAGATGGTGCCATCTGCCTGACAAGCCGCCAAGTACACCCCTTCTGAAATAATAGCCATTGGCCTGCTACTACTTTGCTCTTGATGGAACTGAATGAATACCTTACTCATGAAGACCTTGTGACTTTCCAGTTTGACATTCTTATTTCTGGGTGAGTAAACTTGAACTTGATGACTAACAAGGTAGATAGGACCCGATATGCTTCACCACTCATGTCGAAATGGCATATTTATCAGTGCAGCTAGCCTGGCCTTGATGTCATCTCAGTTTTACATGAAAAGGCAACTTTCTCCTTTAGGGGAAAATTATTGCTCACTTCACTGCCTGAAGCAAAGCAGCAGGAACAATAGGTTCCTAGGTTCACAGAGGTTCCCTTAAATATCAGTGCCTGGTGCAATGATAGTTTAGCTAAGTTGACACCTAATGCTGTCCATGGGGCCATTGCCACTGCTCAGCCTCCAGTTAGCTATGCAAAACCAAACGCAATTGCTCTCGATCCTTTTGGTGGGCAAGCTCAAGTTAGTCCTCCTAGCCCTGGTCAGTCCTCTTCTTGATGAAGCTTGCCACATTTTATTGACTCCTGGGCTGTTGTTAGTGACCTAGTCATCTGGCTGCCACTTAGAAGATCTCACACTGGCAGATAAAAGGTACTCCTCTTTAGTGCCATTGTACTGGCCCATTCTCTGATCGGACCAAATCGAATTAAGAAGATAAATCCTATATCACCCAAGTCACTGCCATCGCTATCTGGATTCACTGGCGTACCAGATGTCGTAACAGATACGCCATCATAAACCATGTACACAGTAAGTGATTTTATGTTTCAGATGCAGAAGCTCCCCCCATTTGCTAGACTTGTGATTCCTGCCAAGCTTGAACTATTTGTATTGCAGAGAAGGAAGACACACTGCTTGGGACGTCGACCCTGTTTACTCCTGACAAATTCAATGCATCAACTCGACCCCCTCTTGAAGCTACTGCTATCTTACCGTTGTTGAAACTTTCTCAGTTTCCCATCTAATCAGCCAACTCTGGCCACAGCACTGTGGTTCTTAAAATTAAACTGTGTCATGTTTTCAGCTCTTCAGTCTATTTAGAGTTCAAAAATAGCATGCCTTTTGTCACAAAGGCTGGTCCAAAATGGGCCAACTCTTAAGGTATTTGATGGACATCCCACATTCCCTACCATTTTCAAAGCTCTAGTATTGCTGAGCATCTGGAGAGTCTTCCTTAAAAATCAGTTAAAAAATATTTCTCCCTACGTCCTCCTGGTCTATACAGCTTAGTAAGGTAGTTTGGTCCCTGAAGGCCACTGTCCTCAGAAAAGTGTTTGGTTTTTTTTTTTTTTTTGGTTGACTTCTGGGTAATCATCAGTAGGAAAAGAGTTGGGGTTGTATCGATCTATTTTGAAAATTCAGGATTCCCCTTGACCACTCCTGCGCATGATGCTTCCTTCCTTCCTCTGACTGCACCCTAACCCAGTGCGCGCAGCATCCACCCAGCTCTCTGCTTCACCCCCACGGGAGTAGGAACAAAGGGAACCAACACATCACGCTGATGCTCACGCGGCTTGCTGTGCTGTAATCAAATCCTGTCTCTGAACCAGGAGTCGTGTGTCTTCTACCAGAATCCACGCCACGGTAACAAATTTATTAATTTATAAGAAGGGTAAAATAAAATCTCAGACATGACAATTAGTGATTAATTGCAACTTTCTATTCTTAGCTTACTGATCTGAAATTAAGTGGTTGAAGCTTTAGTAACACCAACAAAAGGGAGTTTGAAGTAAATGCCTAGGCCTGGCTCAACGTGCAAGTGTTAAAGGCAAGGAAAACTGCTTTTATTTTGCCATATCCTTTTTTTTTTTTAAATAAGCTAACGATAGGGTCTTATGCACACAAAGGAGAATTATCTATGAATGTCAGATCCTACCTTTTCTAAATTACAAATTTTATGATTATGAAAGTGAGATACTGAAGTTGGGGGAAGCTGTTCTATTATTATTTACTCAAAATTAGCGGTAAAGAATTCAGCTAAGCAGTAGGTTCACGCACCTTATTTTAAGATGTTTAAATTAAGATGCTTAATTTAAGATTCACACGCCTTATTTCAGATGCTTAAATTGAGGCATGGAGAGGATTATAATAAAATGAGAATTTAGTAATACCTGGATTTTAACTAGGCATATATTTTTGTAAGAACTCTGCTTTTAAAAAGCAATTGCTCTTCTTAGAGCTAAGATTGAGCCGTTCATTACATGTGTGCCTTTGAAAGAAAATAAACACCAGACAGCTTGAGGCCTTGAAAAATGTCTTAAGTGCTTCCTTATTGCTGTTAAGGCTGTGTGGTCTCTCTCTCCCGCTGCTCACCACCCACTGGTCAATCAACGACAGTCAATCAGCAAAGAATAGCTGCAGTAACCAACAGGAGAGGCCGCAGACAGTTTAAACTGCCAGCCCAGCAGCTGCCTAGGAAAGGCACGGGCCTGAAGAAATACGTTTTCGATTCCTATCTGGCTTCCGTGAGTTTCGTCTTCATCAAAAATGTCACATAAAGAATAAGATTCAATTAGAGACACAAATGTTGTTTTTATTGTTTTCTTGAAGATACGTAAGTAAATAAATTGTTTGATTCAGGAATATGGCTCAGCTCTATCTCCAAAATTTCCTGAGTATCTCTAAGCCAAGTGATGATAAATGATTGCCTTGTTCACTGAAGAGTCAAAAATCCTCTGCTATAATTCGGGGGTGAGATCTTTCATTTCTTATTGATTTTCCCCAGCTTTCCCTGATACTAGTGAATTATGAACGTGGTTTAGCAGCCTGTTTGTGAGGTACAGATTGGAAAAGGGGACTTTTGAGCTCTGAATCAGTAATCACATGGGCCTACACTAAAGAACGATAGTTTTAAATTTCCAGATACATACTCAATAGACTGCATACATACAGACATTTACACACACACTTTCTTTTCCTTCTATATTGTTTGATGAGCTTCTATTTGTACATAAATATTAGATTTTTACTCATGATATTATATATCTTTGAACTTCTAAGGCATATATTTCATTTTTTTAATGTTTCAAGTTTTTATTTAAATTCTCATTTGTTAACATAGAGTATAATAATAGTTTCAGGAGTAGAATTTAGTGATTCATCACTTACATATAACACCCAGTGCTCATCACAACGAATGCCCTCCTTAATACCCATCACCCATTTACCCTAACTCCTGCCCACCTCCTCTCCAGCAACCCTCAGTTAGTTCTCTACAGTTAAGAGTCTCTTTTATGGTTTGCCTCCCTCTCTTCTTTTTTTTTTTCTTTCTCCTATGTTCATCTGTTTTCTTTCCTTAAATTCCACATATGAATGAAATCATATGCTATTTGTCTTTCTCTGACTTATTTTGCTTAGCACAATACACGCTAACCCCATCCATGTTGTTGCAAATGGCAACATTTCATTTGTTTTTATGGCTGAGTAATATTCCATTGTGTATATATATATACATATTCTACCTCTTCTTTATCCATTCATCAGTTGATGGACATTTGGGTTCTTTCCATAATTTGGTTCTTGTTGATAATGTTGCTATAAACATTGGGGTGCATATGTCTCTTCGAGTCAGTATTTTTGTATCCTTTGGGTAAATACTTAATAGTGCAATTGCTGGGTTGTAGGGTAGTTCTATTTTTAGCATTCTGAGGAAACTCCATACTGTTTTCCAGAGGGGCTGCACCAGTTTGCATTCCCACCAACAGTGTAAGAGGTTTCCCCTTTCTCTATATTCTCACCAACTTCTGTTGGTTTCTGTGTCATTAATTTCAGTAAGGCATATATTTCAAAGGTTATAACATTAATTGATTTCTTAATTTCTTAATGTGTTTATTCTTCTATGCAATATCAAGGGCAAACTACTTATGCTGAGTTTTATGGAGAAAAAAGGAAAGAATAATATAATTACTAGAATCTAGGATTTTACAGTTAGGAAAGGAAAATAGTACATAAACACTATGCTAGGTCAATGTCAGATGTTTTATATACTAGAATGGAGATGCCAATAAAAAATGTAAGCTTTAGAAGAGCAAGAGGTCATTTTGGGCTTTGGTATGAAGGAAGGTTCATGAAGAAAGTACAATGAAAGCTAGGGCCAGAGTGTTGTAATGAGGCTGGAATACTTTAAATCACTGTGGTTGATTTATTAGTTAGAACACTTGCCACAACTTGTATTCTATTTTCACTGTATTCTCAGAAATGTGCCTGATAAGCTCAAGTTGTTCCTGTCTCAAAGCAGGTTTGGTTTTCCACAGAATTCTTGCATTCTAGTTCAGGATTTTCAAACGCTTTATGCTCACAGAAATAAATGTATTTTACATCATAATCCAGTATACACATACGTGTATAGTCAACCAAAGCGAAATGTTGACACAACAACAGTTACTCTACTTATACATTTTTTTTTTCATTTTTAGGGAGGTAGAACTCTCACAGTGAAGCACACATATCCTAAGTGTGAAACTTGATGAATTTATACATGGAGGGGTAATACCCTTCATGTTACCACAGCCTCAATCATGACATAGAACTTTTCTAGGCCCCAAGAAGTCTCCCTCTTGTCCCCTTACACAAAACATTCCCCGAAGAGGTAACCACTATCTGGAACTTTATCAATAAACAGTAGTTTTGCCTATTTTTGAATTTCATAGAATAGAGTATCTGGCCTCTTCTAGTCAACATTATGTCAATGCTGCCTACTCTCATTTTTATTTAATTTCAGATATAGACCAATGTATTTTAAAGTTGAGATATAATTCATATACAATAAACTTTACTATTTTAAAGTATACAACTCAGTGATTTTTGGAGGGGGCCTGTGTGTCTTGGGATATGCAACTTCCTGCTTGTGCAGAGATCCAATTTCAGCTGGAGGTGAGAGCTTAGGGCCTTCTCAGATCTTTCCTGAGCATGTGCCCAGACTTGGACACAGGCATAGTCCTCTATGTGCATTTGGCCTTCTATATTCCAAGAAATGTATCAAAACTTGGCAAAGTTTCCAGTGGGCATCATTTCTCAGACATTCCTTTTAAGCCTTTAGCCAACTCTTTGCACCAGTTGTTATTTACTGCATCAGGCACTTGTGATGTTCAACAGTTGCCTCTGATTGTTTTTAACAAGTGCCTAGAGAAAAAGCGGTTTTCAGCTTTGTGAGTGGATTCTTCCAGGGAACCACCAGACAGGTCAAATAATGACAGGTCTCTGGGGATGTGGTGTGAAAAAGCTCCATCCTTGTTGGACCCCCTCTGGTGGTAGCCAGTCTGCTGGATTCACTATGATTGTGGCTGTTCTGCAAGTCTACTGCAGGAGATAGGAATAGGGCAAGGTAAAAAGCTACAAAATAACCTGTTTTTACAAAGATCCAGCCAGCTCCTCAGTTTGCTAAAAGCCTTTGTTTAATTTCCCGAGTTCTGAAAAAGTTGACCTTATTTTGCCATTGTTTTTATTGCTTTTACGGACATTCTTACTCTACTATATTCCCTGACATCACCTCAACACTCCTTTTTTTTGTTTTACACACCATTATATTTTTAGTCTCTTTTGTTGAAATAATGGTTACCATCCACTGAATTATTTAACGGCCTACTCATGGGTTGAATTCCATAGATTGAAAAATCAGGAATCTAGTCACCTAAGAGCATTTATGTAGTTTCAGTACCAAGAAGCATACAATCTTGTAGAGTACAAAAATGAATGTAATAGCCATAAACAAGACTGGAAAGAATGTACTAGCATACAGAGAAACAAAATGTGAGGGTGTGGGATACTGCAGGATAACTCAAGCTTAACCTGCACATTTGCCTTGATTTTTGTGAAGCAATAAGCAAAAATATATTTGACTTATATTATCTATATGAGGCTATTTCAAGTCTCTAATTCAATTTTTATCTATAGCTACTGTTATGGGCTGAACTGCTCCCCCCATTCATACGTTGATGTCCTAACCCCCGGTACTTGAGAATGTGACTGTATTTAAAGATAGGGCCTTTAGGGGTGCCTGGGTGGCACAGCGGTTAAGCATCTGCCTTCGGCTCAGGGCGTGATCCGGGCGTTATGGGATCGAGCCCCACATCAGGCTCCTCCGCTAGGAGCCTGCTTCTTCCTCTCCCACTCCCCCTGCTTGTATTCCCTCTCTCGCTGGCTGTCTCTATCTCTGTCGAATAAATAAATAAAATCTTAAAAAAAAAATAAAGATAGGGCCTTTAAAGAAATAATTAAGGTAAAATGAGTTCATACAGGTGGGCTCTAAATCAATATGACTTTTGTGTTTATAGGAGGAGGAAATTTGGAAACAGACAACATACAGATAGAGGACAGAGCATGTGAAGACAGAGAGAAGATGGCCATCTGCAAGCCAAGGAGAGAGCCTCAAAAGACCCAAACCTGTTGACACTTTGATATTGGACTTCTAGCCTCCAGAACTGTGATAAAGTCAATTTCTATTGTTTAAGTCACATAGTCTGTGGTATTTATCATAGCACATAGCAACAAACTGATATATATACCTGATTTGCCTATGCCTCTTTTTCATTTATTTTTTCCCACTTAATCAAAATAACATTGTCTTCAATGAAATATTATCACACATGAGAAGCATAAAGCCCTAAAACCAACAACCCCCCCAAAACCCCCTATTTTGGCATGTATTTTGGAGATAATTATTAGTTTTTGAATGACTTTCACCTACTCAATGGAATTTTCTTGTGGATTTTGCATATATTTCAAATCCTGAATAAAAGATTAAGTCCACACAATCAATTGAGATAAACTCGTCCTTGTTGCTCCTCTTTTCCCCATCCTATGAGACACAGCATCCACCCTATTTTTCTCTTAGATTAGGTTACAAGTTTCACACTGGAAGCAGATTGTTGTAGGGGTGAGATCCCATTTTCTCTGCTTGAACAATACTCTTGGGTTGCTGAACCTTAGTGCCTCCAATCTACACTGAATTGCTTGTACAAAGAGGGGATCATTTCCCTGGTTTGATCTGCTCAGGTGGTTTTAACCCTATTTGACTAGTGAGGCTGCTCATTTGGGTCCAAACCGTGTGCTCCATTGTAGAGTGAAGACCAGCTGTGTAGAGGTTTACCCACTTTTTACTTTGACCTACAACCTGCCATTTTATTCCAACAGAGTTCAGTATGAATGCCCATAACTTCAAGGTTTTAAGGTCTATAAATCTCAATCATAATATAAAGAACTGAATCTTTGCACAGTCTTCATACATGCCAAATATCATTTATGTGGAAATTATTTTAAGCAATATTATTTCAAAGATGAAAATTTTAAATGATATTTTCTTCTCTAGAACTGTTTCTTTAGCTGTTTGTTTAGGATATTTTGGTGGGAAGGACAAATTGTTTTCCTGTTTCATAAAGCTCATTTGTTCCCCTTCATGTGATCTTGATTTATGGGATTTTTTTTCCTTAATAGCTTAGACCAAGTTATGTGCAGTGGATATAAAAAGTTGGCAATGTTTAAAGGGCATCATTTCCACATGTGTCTAGATATTCCAAGAAATTGGAAATAAGCATGTCAGCAAACTATTAAGCTTTTATTAAACACTCTAAAACTTTATGTACTTATTTATAACATTTGTATCGAGCATGTGTGAGTTGTTGGTAAAGGAGCTGACATTTACTGTTGTGGTTGGCTATAACTCTATATACCAAAAGTGATAAATGACTTGATTTGAAATATCTCCTATATAAATAAATTTTGATTAAAA
This sequence comes from Ursus americanus, assembly GCF_024610735.1. Taxonomy (NCBI): domain Eukaryota; kingdom Metazoa; phylum Chordata; class Mammalia; order Carnivora; family Ursidae; genus Ursus; species Ursus americanus. Next base: position 21,951,671 of record NC_142131.1, read on the forward strand.
ACACTCTAAGAATACAATAAATCAGTAATAAACAAATTATAATGCAACATCTGGAACTTGGAGTTGGCATTTTTTTTTATTACCACACCAACAATTATGGGTAATGTAGATGGAATAAGATTTCAAAAAGTTTTATCCTAATATTGAAAAAAAGTAAATATTAGTTGTAATGAGTCATTAATGCTTGAAAAACTAATGGCATATGGATACTCTGTTATATACAGGAGAGATTCTATAAAACACACATTATTTTATTTATGTTTTGATTTCACTTCTACCATAATGAAAGCACTACATTCTCTTCTTAACCCTCTAGGCAACAAGGAGTTCTTCGTAGCTGTTTCTATCACATGTAAGCTATCTCAGGAGGGGAGGTAAGGAGCTGTCATACTGTGAAGCTTCACGGTGGCTAAACATCCAATTCTGAAGATCCATAGGCATCTGATTCATGTTCAGAAGCCCATAAACCAAGTGATAACCTGTGCCTTTCCCCCTCTCTGAGCTGGGAATAGTTCAGCAGAATTTTAGCCGCCAAGGGACTCTGACTAATAAAATGGATATGTTCTCAATGTATTTTGACCAGTTCTACCCACTTGGAAAATCCAAATTTGGAAAACAAAATTAAAAAGTGGATATTTAAATCCTCAAATAATATGGCATTAGTTTTCTTAAATAGATGAGCCTAAGTGAATTTTAAAACGCGACTTGATTCGGTTTGAATTCAGTTCAGTAGGGCACTAGGCATTGAGAAGGATACTAAAAACGTGGCAGGCAGGGTTGAGAAGTTTTCACTCTAATGCAGGGACAAAGTCTGCAGGCTTAGCAATCAGAGTGTAAGATAAGGTATAAGATTGCTTGGAGTAAACTGGTAAAGTCAATTAAATTCAGGAGGGCTCAGTTTACGTATCTGTTTGATGAGACATTTGGTCCAAATGACTTTGGGATGCCTTCAAGTTTCTGCATTTACAGAGTATATGTACTCCAGATATTAAGCAAAGGAAAAAAGTAGAGGCTAATTTAAAAAGGTTGCTTATTTGATTTTAAAATGGGAATGGGCTCAATTTGGGTTTTAAGAAAACACAATATTTGGACTGATGCCCAGAGAGAATATTGAGTTGTAGAGAACTACAGAAAAATAAAAAGGTAGAAATGATGTTGCATGCATGTGGGAAGAGTTGAGTATTGAGGAAATGGTGGTGGTTAAATGGAGCAATCACATGTTTCCAGACACTGGGGAGATTCAAATGATAAGCTGAGAAATTTTGATTGGTCCTCACAGGAAGAAAAGTCCCACGCAGAAGCTAGCAGAAAAGGGGGAGTGTGTGTGAAAAACGGCATTTTGGGAAATTATCCAGAAGCAGTCAACAAGGTAAATGAAGGACAGTGGAGAGCAATTAGGAGAATACTGCAGAAATGTAATACCGAGGAGCAAGATCCAAGGTAGGTGCAGTGGGTGTGGAAAAACGATGCAAACAAGCATCGAGATGTTATTAGAAGTATGGAGTTTTGTTGAAGAATTCTATTAATAATAATACAGAGGTCTGATACTACTCAAACTCTGCTAAGGCTCCTTAGGTTTTGGAGAGCCAAACATCTACCGCAGTTTTCTTTGTTCTGTTTCCCCAGATAAGAGTTTGAGGTTCAAACTGGGCTGGTTTTTAATTTACAAACAGAACGCACTGACCATGGCTATAAGGCAAAGAGAAATTACTGACAGTAGATTCAGTAACCCAGAGAATTACTCGGTAATCTAGAACCAGGTTAGTGATTTGCTAAGAGCTAAGATTGAAACTACAATTAAGGGAGAAATAGTCTTCTATTTTTCTTTTTCTTCTGGGACTGCTCTCTTCTGAGTCTCACATTCCATTGATAAACTCATCCACCCTCTTGACTTAGATTATCAAGTCCAGGAGCAGAGCTTGTTGCAGAGGTGGTCAGGATCCCCTTACCCTCAGTAGAGGCAAAGCAAGGAGAACAGCATAGGTTTCTAGACAAGTCTGGGCATTGGAGATGATGGGCAAGCAGACAAGCAAGATACGGGCCTTATACATTTTCCAAGAACCAGAGTGCTGAAGGTTCTACTGTACTTTCCTCTCCCTGAAAGTTTGCTTAGATAATAGTTTTAGAATTTGTAGTTCCAGATTTGATGGGCCTCACATGCAAGGCTTATAAAAACTACTATGCATCTCCATATTAATGTGTGCCCAACCAGTATCCACTGCCTAACCATTCTTCATCCACACTGCAGTACACACACACACACACACACACACACACACACACACACACACTCCTCTTCCTTCTCCTGTGGTTCTTCTTTCAGTGAATAACATTTTTGTCCGCACAATTTTTCAAGACCATAGTGTAGGCAGCATTTTAACTGCTGCATTTCCCCATTCTACCATCCACATTCAATCACTATGCCCATGGCTTCATTTTCAAGATCTTTCCTTATTCAGAGCATCACCAGTATGTGCCTCTAGAATTGGAATTGCCCCCTGTTTGGGGGCATTCTGCCTTCTGTTTCTCCTCTCTGCGATCTATTTTCCAAACAGGAAATCTTTAAATCATTTGAATATTTTCATCTCCCTAAAAATAAATTTAAACTTCTCTGCATGGATTAGGAAAACTTCTCATTTTCTTTCTTACCTCTCATTTATACTACTTTTGTGCTCTGTGTTCTAGCTACTTTAAGCTGGTGCGATCTTTTTTGTTTCAAGCCTGTCCTATAAGGGTCACTTTCTCCTAGAAACCCTTCCCACTCTTACTGGCTGGCTAATTCTTATTTATTCTTCATTATTCTTAGATATTCTGCATTCTTCGTTATTTCATTATTCACTGCAAATGCGACTTCCTCCAATGATATCCCCCTAGTCATTCCCTCACCTTCTCCCCAGAATTTAAGCTAACTGACCCTCTTAACGTACTGTCATAGCTTGCTCTACTCTGCCGTCAAAGCATTTGTTTCTGGTGTATTTTTGCCTGTTGACCTGTTGGTATCTCTTTTAAACTCTAATCTCCTGGAGATGCTAATCTGCAAAACAGGGATGACGATATCTATTGTGATTGAACACCTGGTGCAGAACTTGCAATGTAGCAGCCAATTAATAAAGAGTAGCTACTACTGCTATCATCACTACTACTAAGATTTGCTCTCCTATCCAGGTGGTTATAAAGACTACCCTGCTCTAAGAAATAGTGCAAGAGGATTTAGAAGCAGAAGGTAGAGAATGAGGAATAATGAAATTAACTGGAATAAATGGAAGGGTTGGCACTGGCTTCTTAAATTACTTCTCAGACACACTTCATTACCAGTTGCTCGAATTTAGTGCAGTGAAAACCTTGTCTCTGTTGGGATGCATCATTCGGACAGATGTGGGCTTTCCAGCCCAGCGATATGGTTGTCTCACTCTCATGTCAGTGCCTGTCCTCACCCTGTTTGAAAATAAGTCACTTCACATTCTCTGGCTCAATAACCTTGTCAGAGGGAATGATGGATGTAGGATTGAAACAACCCACATACAATCGCAAAGAGCAAGACTGAGAATAACACTACAGCAAGTAATTAAAACCAATTCTGCTCCCTTGGAAACCGTCCCCTGCCTCCCATCACCCCGGCCTCTATGTCTTGGCAATGTCGGCTTGCTGGCTGCTCTTTCTGCCAGCTCCCTTCGGCTGGCTTTGGCACACCGTGCAGCTGGCAGTCTTTGTCCCGATTACTGAGCTCCTCTTCAGAGCTGCCAGGCTTTGGTCAAAGGCTGCAGGGGGCACTTTGAAGCCCTTCCAAACGTTTGGGCTTATGGTTGGGAGGTTGGTTTATTATGATGTGCACTTAATCCACTTTTTTTCCCCCTGACCTGCTGTATCCTAGGTGATTTATAATTTTATTTCAGAACAAGGGTAGAAAGAAAACATTTTTTGACCCTCCCGAAAAGGGGTCCAAACTCTACATCTGTCCCTATGTCACACATTCATGTATAGCCTCAAAAGGAATAAGGTAGGTATATATGTAAAATAGATATAGTTTTAGCTAAAGCTACTTCCTGAAACATTTAGTCAGAGATGATTAAAACCAAACAGCCAGAATATCCTGTTGTACATGGAGTTTCCTATTTGCAAGCTGGTTTACAAATGTTGTTTTAATGTTGTTTTCCACAGGATCTTAGTCAGTTGTTTGGAAAATAAACCAGCAACTATTCTCTATAAATAACACAATCTGCCTTATTCTCCACTGCTGGCTATGGCCCAAATACAAACCCTTTAGGACTGAGAAGGGGAGAAAATTCTCTCAAGGTGTTGCTCTCAGAATCTGACTCAGACAGAAAATTGAACTGGTCATTGCTATAGCATGCAGCTAACTCCTTCCCTTTTGTCCATTTTCCTTCTAGTCTCAGAACCCAGGGCACAGTGTGGTTCTCCAAAAGCAGCAATGCTGAGGACAACCGGATGTCAACGCTGCCAAGCCCTCTCTCTGCCACACCCACCCAATTACACGACAGGACAACCTCGTGTTTGTTAGAATTCTCTTCCTCCACTCCTGAACAGAAGCCCTCTTTCCTCCCTGAGGGATGCAGGCTCGATTGTGTGCGTTTGTCAACATATTCATCAATGAAATGCCGGTAAATTCTCTACAAATATTATCGGTCAATTCTGAAAATACTTCACATGGGCTTTCTTATGAGCGTGCTTTCTATGGGTTCTTCTTTGATCCAAAGCAATTTTCAGACAGCCAATTTCCTCATCACTGATCAAATCTGGGGTAAATATCCGGTCTATTCCATTGCACATCTACAGTCTATAGGTTAGGCCTGATTTTCACAGTAGGGGGGAAGATTATACACAATTGAGCCACTTTGGAAAACTGTTATAGGTTGTTGGTCATTTCTTTTTTTAACTGTACAAAAATAAGCAGAGACTTTCAGCAAATGACGTTTATCAATGACATTCTCTCCTGTTACCACAGCAGGACCCTGCTTATTTCTCAATTATAGTATTTTTCATAATTTGTTTGTTTTGTAAGTTTTTTGGTATAAATAGAATTGTAAACTTCTTGAAAATAGTGACTTCTTTCATTTTTATTTCCATAATGCCTGGCGCACAGGAGGTACATAATAAATTCTTATTGAAGGGATAGATAAAAACCAAAACAGCATAGAAGCCCCAAGTAAGAGCCACATGACATGAAACTACAAGTCTTCCCAAATCAAAACAAACTAATCTATAGTTCTCTCATGTATTTCACTGAGCCAACATTATTTTAGAGCCTATCTGTTTTAAGAATGACTATAATTGCATTTTCTGTTCTCAAAAGATTTTCTCATTACTTACAAGAAGCTGCCTTAAGCTTCTCAGCATACTGTGACTTATCTTTGTTTAGTCCTCTGGCATCTTCTTGAGGGTCCCTCCTTTGAGGACAATTGCTATTAGTCCTAAACTGAAGAGATGATTAAAAACAAAACAAAACAAAAACAAAAACAAAAAAAACCCCACCTGGCTAAAGTATAAAATAATTGATGGGATGACTACCTCCAAGATTGGTTGTGATGGAGGGAAAAAAGCTTGAATTTTTAGAAAACTGTCTTAATTGTACTCTTTTACAAGATTTAGCAAGCTGACAATGGCATCACTGCAGCACAGTGTTGCATTGAGCTCCATTCACCCTTCAGAGCTGGCTAAGAGCCCTCTGTAGACAATGGGCTGCATAGAAGAAATGCACAGTTGAGTTTAATCATAGGAACCGCATCTGGCCCAGGCAGAAATCTCTTTCACAGTAATTGGCATGTAGTTAGGACCAGCAGACGTTGCTTTGCAGTTTGAAGAATCTGCTCTACGATCCACTGGAAACATGAGCCTTCACTGCAACGGTTGGACTGTCAGTACATGGCCCATTCAAATCGATTCAGAAGTTCTAGTCCTCTTTCAGGTTAGCCCATATATCTCTAGCAAGACAGGAGTCTGTGGGAATGTGTTGCTCTTGGCCTTTGGGGCTTTCAAACAAAACGAATTTGACAGACAAAGCTTACTTTTATGTAAATGTGGGTAGGGCAGGAAGATGAAGCTGGATTTTGTCCTCATCATCTCTGAATGAATAAAAACGGAGTTCAGACAGAAATAACACATTTCCTGCAGCACTCTGGTTTTCTTCTCTCACTCCGGAAATGAACCAAACAAGTGGCAGCAGAAAGTTTTCTTTGCTTTGGAGCAGTGTGTAGGATTCCAAAGTGTTAACCTCACTGTGGCAGAACCATGGGGTCAATATTAAGGGAAAGAATCACAGAAAGCTTTCACACCACCCACCAGCTAATGGCTGCCAAAGCTTCTTACGCCCACACCTGTGGAAGCTAGAGGTAATTTTTCCAGAGGACTGGCGTCAGGCTCTAACCCCCCCCCCCCACCTCCACCCCTAAAGTGATACCACCAGGATCCTCTCCCCAAACATTTGAGCTATTATAGTTTATTTTGGCAAACAAGATTAAACTACCTGAAAAGTGAATGAATAAATCTTAACTAATAGACATAGTAAGCAATCAAATTCTCTCATCCAACTCTTCAAAATTCTCCTTTGTACTTAACTTCTCTACTTACAATTTTTGCTTAAATTTCTTCCTCAGAGTTGTTATCAGCCTTATTTTTATAAATGAGGTCCTATAGACCAAACTTATTACGTGATTGACGCAAGACCACACTGAAAACTAGGAGCCAAACCAGATTAATGACTAGATTTCCAATAAGGTGTGTTTTTCTAACTTCTTCATTTCCCTCACCCAAAATAACAAACTTTCTCAAATTAAATGGTCTGTTACAGATGTTACATTATTTTGCTCTATGTATTTTATAGACTTCTCACTTTCTCCGAGATGACAGATTTGAATTTGGCAACAGTAAAGTGAACATTGCTGGGACCTATATAACCTAAGTTCTTTCTTTCACTCCATTTCTTGCTCCCCTCCCTTCTTCCTCCTTACCTCCCTGTTCCCAAACATCCGTCCTTTGCCTGTCAACTACTATGTATTGGTCAGATCTTCTGATCAATTGACAATATCTTTTTGCTGTTGGGGAATGGTAAGACAGGAATTTTTATAATAAACATGGAGGAGTAAAGAATTAAGAGAGGGGCAACAAAGACATCATGAAGCCCAAAAGATTCTTCCTCTCCTAGAAATGGCCATTTCATTGTAGAATAAAACAAAGCAGATGGTGAGAACACATGCAGAAGTAATAACTGATCAATGGTAATAGCGTCTCGTATTGTGACAACAAGATTGCAGAACTTCAAGTGGAATAAGAAGGTAGAGGGAGCACTCCCGAGATAGGGGTGAGAAAGTACCCAGGAGCAGCTGCGGGATCAGGGTTCCAGAAAGAATACCAATCAAGCAACCAATTCTTAGGTATCTTAACTGTATCTACTTTTGCTGATAATAAAAAATGACCCAATTTGACCACCCCATGTTTTCTCTTCATAACTTTTTCCATGCTTTGATACTGGAAATGGACCACCTTTACTGAGAATGACGAGATCATCTCTTTGGTTTCTGCTCACAAGCTGATCTCCTTGAAACTATTTCTCCCACTAATCAAGTCTTCTCCTATAGAAGTGAAAAGGCAGAAGTTGCCCCCTAAGCATCGGGAAAATACATAGCCTTCCGTTTTGCTCCAGCTCTAAATAGATCAGATAACAGTGAAGAGTGAGTGAGCTATTACTCTCTGTATCTCCCTTTTACGTGATGCCTGATTACTTGTCAATACCGACCACTATAATGTAAATTCTATGGGGGCAGAGGCAGTATCTCTCTTGCTTTTTGTTTTATTCCCACAATATAGCGTGATGCCCATCAGAGAGAATGAAAGAATAAATGAGTGAATGAATGAATGACCAAGGAAAAAAACAAATGGAATGTTCAATGGGAGGATCTATAAGGATCATTCGTTCATCATGGGTCATTCATTCATTTATTCACATCTATGTACCTTTCTACTTGGATAAACATTTTTCTTTTCTGTTGGGGATCACAGTTTTGTGACCAAGCATTGGCCTTCATCATGTATATGTGGAGGTTTCTTCCTCCAAAAGACTCAAAGGCCAATCTCGCATGAAAAGCAATCTGTCAGCTTGCTGATGGCTTTTGATCAGTTCCAGCTACACCACTGGGCTTCTTATTTTGGTAAAATATGCCTTTTCTAAATCATTGTGACAAGCCCACGGTGAGCGTTTGCTGCTAACAAAGGATCAGACTCCAAGACAGAGAGGGACTGTGCCTAGAGGAGGAGAACATTTGCATCTCAGGATCAAAGCCAATGGACTGTAACCATACAGTCACCTAATCCACTGAGTAGGACAGAGGTCACCTCCAGAGACATTTTCTTTCCCTGACAACTACAGATCAGAGGAAGTGCAAAAATGCATAAGAACACTACCATAGGAGGAAAACCACCCTGGAATTTGGACAATGGTTCTGGAATATTTGATTAACACATATCAAATTTAGCTGGCCAGAACACTTATTTTATTACTTATTTGTACACTTTATCTTGTTCTTATGGAAAAGATCTAAGGTGAATGTGCCAGAAAATATTTATATCAGGAGTTAAAAACTATACCTGTTAGTATAGGAAGGTGAAGGGGAGGATTGTTAGAAACATATTTGTTTTTTAAAATGTTTTTGCATTTATGTTTTATTTGGACATCTTTCATGTTTTAGGAATTTATAACATTCCAGAATGAAGCCACACTGTGAAGACCTAACTTGATTAGAACTCTTCCTAATTCCCACACATTTCATGATTTTTTACACACTAATTATTAGCCCAAGATTCGCCATCAGTATCAATATCTCAGTGAATTAGAAGGTAATTTAGAGTTTTGGTTAAATAAAAAGTATGTTTTAAAAAATGAATGAGAAGGAAAAAAATAATTCCTATTTACTAAGCTAACATTGGAAAATATTTTTAAACAATAGCTGATTTTACTGAACCAGTATTGTGAAGTGTTTATACGAATACGTGTCAATAATTAGTTTAATCAATTTATGCACACAGATGAAACAGCCACTTTGTGCCACATACCAGACTTGCTAAAAGCCATTCAACTTTTATGGATGTCATATGACCTTCACTTCTTACGTAACAACTATGAAAAAAACTTAAACATACAAATGTAGAGAGAAAAATAAACCACATTCTCAGAAAACTATCAAACATTCAACAGTTTTCATGATTTTGCTTCACTTGCTTTATCTGTTCTCCCTCTAATTTTTTTCCGAAGTATTTTATAACAAATCCCTGTAACATGTCCTTTTACCATTATATATTTTAATACACATTTATAAAAAAATGGAAAATTTCTTATGTAACTGCAATTTTGTTATCATACGTTCAGTGTCACCTAATGGTCTATATTAAAACACCTCTTGGGCGCCTGGGTGGCTCAATTGGTTGGGCATCTGCCTTCAGCTCAGGTCATGATCTGGGAGTCATGGGATCAAGTCCTGTGTTGGGTTTCCTTCTCAGGAGGGAGTCTGCTTCTCCCTCTGCCCCTCCCCCTCTGCTCGTGCTCTCTCTTGCATGCTGTCTCTTTCAAATAAACAAAATCTTTAAAATAAAATAAAATTCCTCTAGATAATTTCTCCTCAATATTATTTGAATTTAAAACTTTTGGGAAAAAGGAATTTAAAATAAAAACAAGAATGCCTTTTACCAACATTAAAATTACTGAACTTATATTTTTTAAAAACCCTAACACTGTGAAATTTGTTTTGTAAGTATTATCTATTATGTATTGGGTTCCATATTTGAAACCACATATCTTTTTTAACAGCATAAATATTTGACAAATTACATGCCAATTATATCGGTATCCAGACTACTTCTTTTTTCTCATATTTGCCTCGTATAAAGTCATGTTTGTTTTCACAAACCTCTGAAAACAATCCGCTGACATCACTCTGGTGTGTTAACTTTTGAGAGAGAAGGAACCTGAAACCATCCCTTCCGGCCCTATCTTCCTGCTGGTTCCATGTTTGGCACTATGCTACCATGAGAATAATCCAGCATTCCAGCAAAACATAGCTTTCTAACTATAAGAAATGCTAAGACTTGGTCAAAAAACACTGAAACAACTTGCCTGGACTTTTTTCATGTTCTTCCCAGTAGCCCTAAGCTTAAATGTAGGCTTTTAGGCCCGCCCCCTGGCATCAGAAAGACTGCCAAGATTGACAGCTTCTCTTCAAATAAATCAGAACACTTTTGAAGACAAATCAGTAGCAGCATCAGCAACATCAATTCAGCGTGCCAAATTTATTATACAATTTTGGCTTTCAAGAAGTTAGAATCCTACGCAAGTTTTCATTATTACTTCATTGAGATTCATGTAGCTATGAGGAATCTCACTCTTCCTCCACCAAGGACGAAAACTACTGGGAAAGGGTAATCTCCATTTTCAGCTGTGCATTTTTGAACTCTGACAGGCTAATAAAGTGAAAAAGTAGAAACTCCTCATTGTTGAGATTTAGACATTGTGAAATCTACCCTTTAGAAAATCTTTTATATTACAGAGAATGCGTACTTGTTTAGTATACTGGTTTATTTTCCTAACTATATAAAGAGCCCATACCTGTAGTTGGCTTTTGACACAGTCCTTCATTCAATATTTACTTTGTTCCTATTTTATGCAGTAATATAAAGTATGTCCTAAGTCTACCAATCTAGATAAGCAAAGTCCTTGATCTCAAATGGCAGTCAATTATGAAATACAACTGAATTAAACAACGGTCTCAATAATAGAAGCAGCTAAACCCTGTCTAGTTTCTCACTTAGTGTCTTGCCTCATCTTTGTTGTTAACCTGACTCCACACTGCTACCTGACTATAAAACCCTGTCTTTTCACTCAGTGTCTGGTCATGGTCTTTGTATGATGTCTGACATTTATTTTTAGTCTTCTCCTTCCTGGTCCTGGCTTACTGTTCTATCTCTGCAAGCCACTTCCACCTACAGTCTAGACATGAACCATTTGAAGTTACTTCTAATTCTGTGATTTACACATTTGTAAAAGAATGGGGGAGGACTAGGAGAGGCATATGTCTTACATAAAAGTTAAAGTCTGGTTATGGTTCTTTGCTACAGAAGTTTTCATGGATCGAGTTTGCAAAACCATATCCAGTAAAACGGGAAAATCTTTAAAAGTTTCCAAATAAGAATTTAGAAAATAATTAATAGCATTAAAGTCCTGGGTAAAATGGATTTAAAATGGGTGAGAACATTCCAGCATCAGGAAAGCATTGCACATCTTATCTGTGTCAGTGAACAATTGAGGGATCAGTTGTATACATTTGTGTACCTTTGTACACATTTTGGCTTGCAATTAGCTTTAACCCAAGGGCTTAAATTTAGCAGCCAATTTTCACCATCACTAATTATTAAGATTTCTTTTCATCATTGCTATGGGGTTGTGACATTTTCCTGCTAAAGGTGATTTTGTTTTCCCTCTACATTTCCTCTCTTGGCTTTTCCTACTATGTCCACTGGAAAGAAGAAAATAAAAATGGATCAATGTGGCTTAGTGAAATAAGTCAGGTGGAGAAAGATAAATACCATATGCTTTCACTTACGTGTGGAATCCACAAACCAAAGGAATAAAACAAGCAAAAAGCAGAATCATACTCATAAATACAGAGAACAGACTGATGATTGCCAGAAGGAAGAGGGGCAAGGAGATGAGCAAAATGGGTGAAGGAGAGTAGGGGATACAGCTACTAGTTACAGGATGAATAAGTCACAGAAATTCAGCGTAGGGAACTTAGTCGATGGTACTATAACAGTGTTATATGGTGCCAGTAGTAGCTACACTTGTGGTCAGCATAGCACAAGCATAAACTTGTCAAATCACACTGCTGTACGCCTGAAACTAATGTAACATTGTGTGTCAACTATAGTCAAATTTAAAATAAAAAAGGAAATTCTGTAATATGCTACAATATGGATGAAACTTAAGAACATTATGACTAAATGAAATAAGCCAGTCATAAAAAGACAAATGTTGTATGACTCCACTTATGTGAAGTAGTTAAAGTAGTCAAAAGTCAAAATCATAAAGACAGAAAGTAGAACGGTAGTTATTAGGGTCTGGGGGAAGGGAGAATGGAAAGTTATTATTTAATGGGTGCAAAGTTTCCGTTTTATAAAAAGAGGAAAAGAGTTGTGGAGATGGATGGTGTTGACAGTTGCACAACGGTATGAATGTATTTAATACAGTGGGACTGTACACGTAAAATGGTCAAGATGGTAAATTTTAGGTTATGTATACTTTATGATAAAAAAATTGAAAAAGAAAAAAATGCATCCATGTGAAACAGTAGTTTGCTATATGACTTCTACTTTTCATTGGAGTTTAAAAGTCTAGCGTTAGGCTGCATTCAAATGAGCCAGTGACGTCCTTATCAGTCCTGAGTTTAAGAGTTAACACTTCGGTAAAATATTAACGAGGATGCCACTCAGATAATTTTAACTCAGGCTATACAAGGACGGTTTATTGCTTTACTTCTTAAGAAGCACCACGTAAGTAATGAAAATTGTGCTTTAATTTTTACAAGGAGGAGGAGAGGGGAAAGAGAAAGAGAAAAGAGGACTGTGACAAAGATGTAAATAATTGCTAATGAAGAATTGATTACTCTTGCCTTTCTGTTGCTTGTGCATAATACAGTTGAAGGAAAAACTGTGGCTATAATGTCCAATCTTCCACTCTTAGCTTCTTTCCATAGGTGACATACAAATTTTAAAAGTGGAAACTTCCAAAAGTCTGTAAAACACACCGATGTGTTTTTGTGGGCTAAAAGCTAGTATGAGCCCAACCAAGGGTTAAGAAATCATCCCTTTAATCTGGGGCCAGATCAGATTGCTGCTCACTGCAGCATGGATGTGGAGACCAAGCCAAACAACAGTGAACATGCATTTAACTGGAGAAAAAAACAACTTTTCAGATTTTAAAATTAGATAATTATTTTTTCTTGAGAATATCACCTAACTTCTAGAAATTATTACTAACATCTATTTTTATGAAAATATAAAATTGGAAGGAAAAGAAAAATGATCTGTTCCCAGCTTAGTGAAAAGGGGTCCTGGTGTGGTAGACCAATGCTGTGCATTCATCCAAGCCCTCTGCTCATCCTAGAGGCAAGACCATGACAGACGTGCCATTGATCAGACAGAATTCTCAGTTCAAAATCTGTTATCCATTCATCCAAACAAAGGAACTTGCTACTTATTCTCCTGGGTTAGACAACAGAATTTCAAGAGGTTTAAAAACTCAAAACCACCCAAATTATTTTGTTCTGAACACATAGGCTCCTTCAGAAGAGTCCTTTCTGGATGATGCCTGGCGGAGGGCCAGTGTATTAAATCACTCATAGACATTATGATAATGGTAGTTGAAAGAAAATTATTCTTAATCCTTAGTTCTTTATCAGCTTGTTCTGTCCAGCAAGCCATAATATCTCTGCGAGTTATGCTACCACTAAAAAAAATTACTAAGAGGGGCGCCTGGGTGGCACAGCGGTTAGGCGTCTGCCTTTGGCTCAGGGCGTGATCCCGCCGTTATGGGATCGAGCCCCACATCAGGCTCCTCCACTATGAGCCTGCTTCTTCCTCTCCCATTCCCCCTGCTTGTGTTCCCTCTCTCGCTGGCTGTCTCTATCTCTGTCGAATAAATAAATAAAATCTTTTTAAAAAAAAATTACTAAGAGCCCAAAGATATTGTCCAACTTGCTTCCTAGAAGATAACCAATGATGAGTATCTGTGAAGAGACATGGTCTGCCAATTAGTGTTTCGTGAGGTCTTTGCTAAACATTGAAGGTTTCCATCCCTGATTTTTGTTGAAGAAAAACTGGGTACAGTGACATTTAGAGTTTCAATCTGACACATATTTGGAAACTGTAGGGTTTATTTACTTGATGTTTTTTAATTCCTTTGCATACAAAATTCTTTACTTAGATATTTTCCATTATGATTTGCATACATGAATAATTAAGTTAGATCCGTTTACTCCAATCAGGATTACAGGTATAAGCAGCAGATTACCAGCTCAAATACTTACTAATTTAGAAGTGAGGGATTCAGCTGAAAAAGACTGTCTGGTTGTGAAGAGGACCTCGATGCTCTAATAGGTTGTTAGGGCATGTTCCAAAATAGTGTTGTATGCCATGGCCAATCAGAGAATGGGCTTGACCAGAGGGCTACAGCTGGGCCAGGATATAAGGCAAGAAGGCTGCAGAAGGGTCAAAGAAGCAGGAGATACCTAAAAATGTGCTTGCTCCTGCTTCTTTAAACACCTTGTCCATTACCTCCTCTCTTCAGTCACTTTCACCTCCTCACTAAAGTTGGCTGCTAGGAATGGTGCTGGTTCCTTGGCAACCATCCAGTCTCCTCTATCCCACAGTCACGTTTTGGATGTTTCCCCCCTGCTTAAGTTTCTCTAACCTACCGCTCACTGCCCTAGCTTCCACAAGCTTTGAGTCCTCAGCTTCCTAATGATGCCTTCCAGCTTACCCCTGTACTCTGGAGAGAGGAGGGCTGACTTAAATAAATGCAACCGTATGTATTTGCACTGTTCAATTCTGATTTTTGTTTACTCCCATCTCCAGAAACTCCTAAACTATTTTTTAAAAGATTTTATTTATTTGAGAGAAAAAGAGAGCTCAAGCACAAGTGGGGGGTGGGGGGGGTAGGGAGAGGCAGAGGGAGAAGCAGACACCCTACTGAGCCAGGACCCCGAGATCATGACCTGAACTGAGCTGAAGGTAGCCAGTTAACCAACGGAGCCACCCAGGTGTCCCTCTTAAACTATTTTTTACCCCAATTGTAAACTAGATTTTACCCGCCACTATAAATCTCACTCTAATTTCCATTCCGGTTTTTGGTTTTCCTAATTCAATCCCCCAGGCCTTCTTAATTTCCTTGATAAGCTTTTATTTTCTGCCTCCTGTTCATGCATTTTTACTTCTACATGATATCAATGGGGTAATGGCATCAATTGAGACAGGGGATGTCCTGGATCAACTGGTTCAACCTATGTCATTGGCAAGGGACCTTAAGCAGTGATTTTACATCTTTTTCACTCAGACTCCTCATTTGTGCAATAGATGAATCAGACCAGATGATCTAGAAAGTCTTATCCCAGGGCTTCCATGGCTCTATAACTATTCCTATTCCTCTTATTCCTCTTGCAACTCAGCTTTTAATGTTCATTTGGTGGCAACTCTCTCCTCCTCCCATTCCTCTCATTCCCCTGCAATACTGAATACTGTTCATCAGGCTATAATTCATTTAATTTAGATATCATTTCTTTAAAAGTGTTCTTGAGGGAATAGAACGTGGCCTACCATGTGACTGATCCAAGGACAGATTCCAACAGAGTTAGTTCTACCTCCTTGTACAGATTTTTAAAAGTTCCAGCCGGGCCATCTAAGGACAGCCATGACTGCCCCAAAATGTCCCTCACATATATCATCCAGCTTTTCTTGTAACATAGGTTTTCCAACAGAGCATTTTAAAATACCTTGAAGGAGCCCTAGAAATGCAACTTAATATAGACGCAGTCTCTGAAGTGAGCTGTCATCAGAAGGGAATAAACAACTTCTGCAAGCGAAGTGGCTACATGAAAAACCAAAGGTTACAAGTACCTTTGTCAACCTCGTCAAAGAAAACAGTCATATCTGTCCCTACAAACACAAGGAAACTCCAAAATTAGAACTCAACCCATGAATACACATATATACTTGTACGGGCGTGAAGAATGATCAGTGGGAAAGAACAGTATTTCTTTGCCAAGTTACTGTTTGTAAAGTCAAACAAGATTGGGCCACAGAGACATCATTTATAATATTTGCTGAAGATGTAAGTTAAAAATCTTGCCAGTTTTTCCTCTCTCTTCATTTTATATTCTGGGACCAACATAGTAGACAATGCTTTCTGTGTCTTACTTATTATTTTGGAAAAAAAAATGTTTGCCAAATAACTATTTAAAACCCACCGAAAATCACTAATCAAGACTTCCTATACACTACCAATCATTTCTGCTCTTTGAAAGAAATGAAATACAGTAAGAGACATTAAATAACACAAATTTCTCCTTAAGCTGTAAGTAATGTAAAATTCTCCTTAAAATATAAACAAAGGTGCTATTTTGAATTCAAAAAACCCTCAATATTTTACAACTTATAGCATAAATATGAATATTTTTGGCACTTTTCTTTCATACTCTAACCGTGAAGAGACAATAAATACACTTAATACTTCCGGAAACAGCAATAAGATGAGGGTGAATTAGGAGGAACAAAATGTCACACAGTTCAACTTTCAATGCCATTAATACAGACTACGTATTTACTCACATGATACTAACCAGTCCTGAGAGCTTGCTTTGACATTAGAGATTTTAAAGGCTACTTCAGATAAAGGTGATAATAAATAAAGACAGAGTGGTAATAATGTGGATAAAAATGTGCTTGAATTTACCACTACATTGATGGATGGATTCTATTTTTGCTGAGAACATTCATAACACGATTTCTGTCCAAGTAGTATAAGAAAAGAATTCTATAGCTGTGTACCAGTGGTTCTTAAATTATAGCATGCATCAGTAACTCTTGAAGTCTTATTAAAACACAGATTGCTGGGCCTCACTCTCAGAGTTTTTAATTCAGTAGCTAGTATCACTTATCCAGGAACCCCACTTTGAGAACTGCTTCTGTATAGGATACCCAAAAGCCATTTAATTTATCCCCCTGCCCCTGCACAGGAGATGGCAGACAAACCATGAGACATGGCCCATGACAAGTGTGCCCCAATTATATTAATTTTATCATTAATGATCTAATTTTATTTTATTTAAAGATTTTATTTATTTATTTGACAGAGAGAAAGAGAGCCAGCGAGAGAGGGAACACAAGCAGGGGGAGTGGGAGAGGGAGAAGCAAGCTTCCAGTGGAGGAGCCCAATGCGGGGCTCAATCCCAGGACCCTGGGATCATGCCCTGAGCCAAAGGCAGATGCTTAATGACTGAGCCACCCAGGCACCCCTCATTAAGGATCTAATTTTAAAAGCAGCTCAAATAAAGTAGAGAGACTGGATCATTGGTCAGGGAACTTATGAGTAATATGAAGAATTGTCTGAATGTTCCGCCCTGGTCACAGGAACAGGTAACAGATTACCAATAGCGGGTCTGCCAGTGGGAGTTATGACCTTCACCTCCCTTTCCCTACCCACAGAGGCTCTTCAGGGAAACTGTTACTGCCGGTGTCCTGTGGGTGTCACAGTTCTCCTGGCACTGCAGACAGGAGACTTATACCTGAGAGAGACAAAGTCTAAGTGACAGAAGGGTAATGGGGGGTGAAGGGGTGGTACTGGGGTGGATGGGGTTGGGGAGTTGCACAGGTACTTGGCAGAAAATAGAAATTCAGGAAAAGTTCTGTGGAATGAAATGAAAGAACTATTGCCTTTGCTCCTTTTTGAAACACTATACGATGTTGGGAAAATCACTTCATCTACTTGAATCTATCTTCTAATTTGTAAACATGCCTGGGAGGAACATCTCCATTGCGGGAGATTTTGAAAATGAATGAGATAATAAATACATCTGTACTCAAAAATGTACTATAAGTCTAAGAGATGCTTCTGTGTTAACGTTTTCAAATATTCCCAGATATTAATATTTCAGTAGCTAAAACAAGGACGAATTTCTCATTGATATTCTTCTATTCAATAAAATAGGCCCTTGACATTGTTAGAATAACACGTTAATCTCTACTTCCTTCTAGAGAGGGGCCCAAATGAATTTGCATTTAAAATGTTTTTATTTTAATTTTTTTTTTTTTAGATTTTAAGTAATCTCCACAGCCAACATGGGACTCAAACTTACAACCCTGAGATCGAGTTGCACATTCCACCAACTGAGCCAGCTAGGCACCCCCTCATTTAAAAATTTTTTAAATGTGTTTTGTAAACATTTGTCATTTTTCCTAAGTGTTTCTACCTCATTATCAAGTGAACTGTAGGACAACCAAATATCGGCTACTTTATTTTTACTTGACCTGTCACGCCAATATTGATTATTCAGTACTTGAACTTCTCTCAATTTTTTATAGCATTCTCTTTTTGAATTTGTTCTTCCTCCTTCTTCTGACTGCTCTTTCATACTTCCTCTACTAGTTTGTCTTCTACTACCCACACTTTAATACCAACTTTTTTTTTTTTTAATTATAATACCAACTTTCTATACTTTTGTTTTTAGCTTCAATTCTCATTCTCTACACTGTCTTTGGCAATCTTACTCCATCTACTATGGACTGTTTCTATCTCCCCAAATTCATATGTTAAAGCCCTAACTTTCAGTATGACTATATTTGGTAATGGTGAGTCTAAGGAAGTAATTAAAGTTAAATGAGGTCATAAGAGGAGGGGAGATCCTGATCTGTCGGGATAACAGTGTTATAAGAAGAGACACCAGAGAGCTTGCTCGCTCTCCATGTTCACACACCCAAGAAATGCCCTATGAGGACACAGTGAGAAGGTGGCCATCTATAAGCCGGGAAGACAGCCCTTAACAGAAAGCACATTAGCCAGCACCTGAATCTGGGACTTCTCAGTCTCCGGAACTGTGAAAAAATAACTGTCTATTGTTTAAGCCATTTAGTCTGCGGCATATTGTTACGGCAGCCTGAGCACACTCGTGTACCATTTCTTGACAGCAACTCCCAAACCTATGCTGACAGACAATAAACTGAGGCCTCTTGTCTGAGCTCCAGCTATATACTTAGCCATCAGTTTTCAAGTCCTGAATGACCAATGGGAAGCTCACACTCAACATTTCCAGATGTAGTCTGTTTTATCTCTTCTCACGTCTGCACCTCTGAATGTGTTACTTATCCGTGTGACTTACTCATCACCTAGGCAAGAAAGTTGGAAACTGTTATTTCTTTATTGATGTCTGTCCTCTTCTAAGATACCTGAAGGCCAAAACCATGTCTTTGAACCTATGTATCTCTAGAATCTTTGAATCTTCAAAACCTGGAAATTTACAGACACTTAAAAGTGAATAAATAATGATTAGGGACACTCTACCACTTTGTCCACTCTCCCCCACACCTTTGAGCCAGACTGATTGACTGACTTGCCAGTTTCTGATGAGAGCAAATTATGACACCTTCTTACCATTCTCCAAGCACTCCTTTCTGCTACTTCCACCAAATACATTCTAATCCCATCAGTCTTATAACCTAAACTTTGAAATATAACGATCTTTAGTTTTTGGTCTTGCATTTCCCCTTTGGACTTGCCAATTTCTCTGTTTGATCTTGACTTCTCTGGTTTAACTTAGACTCTTTAAGGATTTTAACATGAATTCAACTCTCCGATATTTCTGTTTTGAGCATCTTGTAGAAATTCTTTGCCTCTAGCTCTGGTCATAGAAGCCTGGATAGGGTTACTCCAATTCTCTTTGAGGTGGGGCATAGGTAGGCTTTTATACATATCTTAATAATAATAGTAGTAGTAGTTACTCATTGAGTGTCTGGGTTTTGTGCTAAACATTTTACATAAAGATTCTCATTCATTTCTCATATTAATTCTATAAAGGAAATAGTTATTATTTCCCTTTTGTCCATGAGGAGATTAAAGTTTAGGGACGTAATTTACTGGAGGTCATACAGCTCATGAGAGACAGAACACACCCTGGAATCAAGTCAAAGTCTGAAGCACTATGCTTTGAAACACAACTAAGTGTGAGATTTTCCAATTGCTAATTAGTAGATTAAATCTGAGTATCAGATGTGTAGTGCGAACCCAGCTCAGGGTACATCCGGCCAATGTTGTGTAAGTTACCTAAATAATAGAGTTCAGAGGTTGCTTGCTCAACTGTTCAGCAGTGATCATTAAAGTAAACACATGGGTAAAGACTAGGAGCAAAAATGATCTCAGTCCTGCAAGCCCATGTGGAATACGAAGTTTATTCTTTCAGAGAATTAGGATTAGAAGAGACTACTTCTGTCACATATCAGAAGTGATTTAAGAAGCTTAATCACCCTCGGGCAGGGATAGTGCTCCCCTAATGTTGTTCAAGAGGAATGTCATGGGCTGAGTCTTCTGTCCTAAGTACAGCTGTGGAGCATATAAAATAATTTGCCTGCCATAAAAAGCACTTGTTTCTAATTGGAAATGTAATGGCTTAACCAAATGCCACACATGTGACTCTTAAAGGAGTTCATTTAAAATAATAACCTATTCAGGAATAATCGCTTAAAGTGTATCCTCTCTAAGCTGCTCCTGGAGGCAGGACGCTTAAATTAGTTTAACAAGAGTGTTGTAAAAAGAAAATTTACAAACTGCTTGTTTTATCACTTTCTTTTACAGTTGGCTGTTCTTGTAAGTGTACCAGTGTTATTAGGTTAATTTTGTTCTTTATCCTAATGTATTTAATATGAGGAAATGAAATCGTGTCTTACAGAGACACTCATTCTCCTTGGTCAAACTTGGCAGTGATTGTGCAGAATAGTTTCTCTAAGAGCAGGGTCAATACCTCAAAGGAGGTCAAAGAATATTATGAAGTACCATGGGGAAATGACTTGAGAGACCCCCTAACAAAAATCTTCTCCTTTCTATGAGCAACCACGTATTCCCTGCCCTTATGTCACACTGCCTTTGTTCTGTTAATAACTGCTTTTCCTCTGCCATCTATCCATCTACCCACCTCACCAGCAATTGAAAGAATGTAACATTGGACAATGAGTTGCTATGTGCACACACGTTATTGAGTAAAGATCTCAGAGAAAATTTACAAACTAAAATACAACTTATACATGGGGATTTAAAACATCTTAAGCAGCCTTTTGTTTGCTTTACATCTTATAAGCAAAAGTTACATGGCTATATTCAGTTAAACATGAGTCAGTCCCCATGTAGCACTTCTTCCATAGGGTATATACAAAATGATAAGGCAAAAATGGCCACTGTGGGCTATCCAAAGACAGAAAAATTTCATTTGGTCTTAAAAAAAAATAGACATAAATTTAAGTGCAATTCAATTACTTTTCAAGCATTTTTATCAAATAAAAAATCACTTACAGTGTTCTATAATTGGCTAGAATTTAGTGCAGGGGGTTCTTAGCCTGGAATCCATAAACTTTCCATCTGCCCTCCAAAGTCTCTCTGAACTTTTATGGGAAAAATATACTTTTTATTTCACTATCTCTAACTGAAATTGATAAGTGCCTTCAATTACTAAAATAGGAAAAAACCCGCAACACAGAATTAGTATCTATGGTTTTGCTGCCAAAAGAAATCACCAATATTTTCATATCACATCACTGTTATGGCAAATATATTGAAACATTGTTACACTTATTTTGAAATTCTGGTAGCTATTAAATGTATCACTTGATCTTACTTATTAGTAAAGAAGCACATATATTATTCAGATGAACCATATGAAATTGTCAATATTTGGACATTTTCTATCTAAAAAAATAACAGTTATATATGACTCAGCCCAATATCATTTTGTTTTAAAAAAATTTTAATAATGTATTTCAATAGAATCTTTTTTGTTAATTTTACGTGTTTCCTTTTATGCTTTAAAAACATTTTTCTGAAAAGGGTTCCAAAGGTGTCTCAGACTACCAAAGGCATTCATGAAAGAAAAGAAGTTTAAGAATGTCAGTGGTTAAGAAGTCTTGGCTCTTAGTTCAGAGAGACATTAATTCGATTCCCTGTTTTAGCACTTAATAGCCATGTGACTGTGAGTACATTAACTTTTCTATGCCTCAGTTTTGTCAAATGAGATCAAATGTAGAATACACACTGATTTCCTCACAGAACTAAGGGAGATACTTCCTGCTCAGTGGGATGATACTGAATACATGTTACCATTATTCTTAGTTAATAAAGGTTTTGTGTGTGTGTGTGTGTGTGTGTGTGTGTGTATGTATGTACTTAAATGACTTCGTAGTTGTTATGGGTTGAATTGTGTCCCCCCAAAAGATATGGAATCCTAAGCCCTAGTACTTGAGAATGTGACCGTATTTGGAAATAGGGTCTTCAGAGAGGTAATCATATTAAAATGAGGTTATTAGGGTAAGCCCTAATCCAATCTGACGGGAGTCCTTATGAAAAGTGGCAATGGTAAATGTGGACCCAGAGACAGACACGAGCAGAGGGAAGACCAGGTGAAGACCAAGGATTGGAGTGAGGGATAGCCAAGGAACGCTAAAGACTGCAGGCAAACCACTAGAAGCCAGGAAGGGGCAAGGAAGAATTTTCCTACAGGTTTCAGAGGGAGAATGACCTTGGTTTCAGATTTTGAGTCTCCAGAACTGAAACAATATTGTTTTAAGCCACTCGGTTTTTAGAACCTTGTTGCAGCAGCCCTAGGGAGGCAGTAAAATAGCATGTAAAATTTCTATTTTTGGTGCACATCTTAGTACACCTTTTTGAGCACAGCGCAGTTTCGTGTGTGTGTGTGTGTGTGTGTGTGTGTGTGTATGCACATAAATGCATTTCTTCATTTGTAAATGGATCCTTAAGGCTGTTTTCAAATTTCTTAACATGAATTAGAAATTGACATTAAAAAACAGCTCATAAATGACCATGATTTTTAGAATCATTAGAAAAAGGAAACATTTAAAGTACAAAAGGAACTGAATTATATTGATGAGTAACCATTAAAAAAGGCAACATATAGCAATGATATTTTATTCCTCATTGGTTAGAGTAATACACTAACGCCAATTTGTCGTGAAACACTGCCCATTTAAAATGAGGTCTATGATCACTGTCTGTACAGAATGATGTCATTAGAAGGCCTTGCCTGGAAAAAGAAGCTGAAGAATCAATTTCTCTCAGTTCTAAAAGAGTAGCATTATGATAGAATCGGTGTTTCGCCTCATATAGTGCTGCATTCTCTGTGCTATTCTAAAGGTCAGAAGGGGTTCCAGGGAGTTACTTGTCACCTGTGGTGTTCCTTAAACAAAAGCACTAAACCCTGAAAAAAAAAAAAAAACACCTGAAAAGAATTCTTCAAAGTAAGCTTTTAAGAAAACAATCATATGCCCTGATTTCTAAGATTTGCATCCACATGAAGAAAGACACCTTATATTCTCCTGAAATGTGGACATCATTGCCCAGGTAAGGCACATATAGTCAATGCTAATGTCTGAAGCACTTAGCCGTAGGTGAGGGGAAAGCCTGGGCTGCTCGGGCCAGGCTTTGAGTGTCCTTGAATTTAGAGAGACATAAGTCAGCCATTCAAAATATAATTTCTTTTATATAGTATTTTTCTACAGTTAGAGGAAAAGTTACATTTTTTTTCTTTGGCTTGGGACATAATGCTTTCCTTTAGAGCTTATGCTGATGTTGTTTGAATGTAAAAGAAGAAACATACAGCACATAAAAAAACACATAACAGCATTTATATTCACATTTTTCATCCAGACAATTTTCAGCACAAATAAAAATAAGATTCCTTCTCACTCAAGTATTCCATGATGCTAGGTGCTCTGGTTTTGGTGAGAATTCATACGGGAATAAAGAAAAGGTCACAAAATGCTGAGAAAAAAATCGGTGGTTTCAGCCATCAGTAGCATAGGTAGCATTTTTAAAATCTGGCCATAGCGGTAACTTCAAACTACCACCTTAAATGTTCTAAAGGATTTCTGCTTTCAGTCACAAGGATTAACTTCTAAAGAAATTGCCCTCCTGCTCTAAACAAATATAAATCTAGGAAAAAATGAAGTAATTGTTTTCAAACACTGGATTCCACACAGCACGGACATGTGATTTCTTAGGGAAGGGAAGGTGAGCCCTAGGACTGCCCAACTCACGGTCTGATGGCAGTTTTTTGGGGCTTGGGTAGGAGAGGAAGTCCAAGCAGCCTGGAGATCTTGCTGCCTTGAAGATAACAGAAATGAAAGTGGAGGGAAGCATAGGCATCTCGAATGTGCATGGCCAAGAACTAGAGAGGGAGACTGCACGAGAGGAAGTCTTGGAGATCAGGAGAGATGTGAAAACACACGAAGGAAACCCAACTAAACACCTGCTCTGAGGAGAAGGTCCTCCCCAGTCTTGGGCTGAGAATGAATCCACACATAGGCAGGGTGGAACTCCAGCAGGCAAAGGAAACAACCACAGGAGAGGAAAGGTCAAACCTCCCGAAAGTCCCACAGAGCAAGCAATAGTCTGTATTCCAAAATGTAAGAGGGGGGAGATCTCAAAATATAAGAGATAATTGAGTAGCATCTTCAGAAAGGTTCTCACTTTAGTAGTGGAGCTAATAAATCCCTAGAGTAAAGGATGGGCCAAACCTTTTCTCTCAAAGTTTAAAAAGAAGCCTTAAAAGGATTGAAGTTATTTCAAGTAACTTAACTGTGTGCTGCAAAAAATCCAACACTCTTTAAAGGACAACAAAATTCACTCAAAAATGTAAAATTCATATCTAATTAACAGCAAGGGTTACAGAGAAATAGAAAAACAGAACTCAACCAGGAAAAAAAATCAAGAAACAGACACAGAAGTAGCAAAGATTATAAAATTATCAATCTTTTGAAACAGCAATAGATTATTATTATTTTCATTATTGATAATATCAATATTGCCCTCATAATGAAGCCTACCCAGGCTGTCCATTCCCGGCCCACTGACCCTGGTCTGTCTTTTCATAGCCGTTCATCTTCTAACAATACGTGTAAAACTATTTTTGACTTATTAGCTTAATTTAAAATCTATTAAGTGTATTTATTTAATCAATCTACCATCTGTTTTCCTTTGTTAAAATGTAAGCTGTGTGGGAGCTGGGCTCTTCATCTGTCTCATTTATTGGTATAATCCCAGAGCCAACAACTCTGCCTGGCACATAGTAGGAACAAAATAAATTTGTTAAAGGAGAAGTTATTGATCATCTTTTACATTCATAAAATTGTTCTAGGTTTCTGAAAGCTACAAATTAATTAACATCAATTCTGGCCTTAGGTTCTTTGGCGTGAACATAAGAATGTTTAGTTACACAAGCATGTGGTTATAGAATTCAAACTTTTTCTCTTTGGAAATGCAAATTGAAGGTCAATTCATGCCCATCTTTTCTTATTTTCCCTACCAATTTAAGTATCACTTGAGTTGCCTCTGTAATGAGAGATTTGAAGAAATGATTTTGATTCACAAATATAAATATTGTAGGGGCGCCTGGTGGCGCAGTCGTTAAGCGTCTGCCTTCGGCTCAGGGCGTGATCCCGGCGTTATGGGATCGAGCCCCACATCAGGCTCCTCCGCTATGAGCCTGCTTCTTCCTCTCCCACTCCCCCTGCTTGTGTTCTCTCTCTCACTGGCTGTCTCTATCTCTGTCAAAGAAATAAATAAATTCTTAAAAAAAAAAAAAAACCCAAAACAATAACAACAGCAACAAAAATAACTATATACTATTGTTTATAGAGGCAAACATTAAATTCCTGGCTTTAATTCTGGGCAAAATTTGCCACTCAAATTAGGTTTATAATATACAATTTATAATGCATAATGTGAGGGATAGTATCTTCAAGCCCAATTTTATAGAAAGTTTAGAAAATATTCTTTATATGCTTAGTTTTTGAGACAAATTTTAGAAATCAAAGCTTAAGATTAAATAGTAACTCACAGAAGTCACTCATAAGTGGAGGTGTAATAAATTGCTGATGAGATATATTGATGCCAAGATATGGTATCAAACATCAAACTATTTTCTTCAAATAGTATTTGTATCAACAGTATTTTGATAGTAGTAGTCAGTTAACAGACAATTCAAAATTGAGCTCCCTAAAGAATCAATGCTCCCTATAGCATTGATAAGTTTTATGTGTAGGGAAAAAAAGGCAGCAATCTGTTCTAAAAGGTGAAAAGACTGATTTGCATTCTAACCTTACAGATAGGCCAACTCTCCTCTGCATGTGAGATACGTGGAAGTGTGGAGGAGGGCAAAAATATAAGACCCACTTTTTCTAAAATAGACGTTTTAATTTGTTCAAGTGACTAGGCACCATGGAGGCGTCAGGGTTATACTCCATGAAGTTTGAACAGATGTTGCTTTGGCAAATTTTAAAGGCAGGTGTTACCAATCAGTTGTACCATAAGACAACCTTATTGGTCTTGCACAGGATGTTAGGTTTTGAGTAACAGGGCAACCTGATGGAGCAGGGAGAGTGAATAACTTGCTAAGGCTAACTCTAAAGTAGCTGAATAGCTGAACGAGCTATTATTCAATAGAAGTTTAATATAAGTTGGACAACAGCATACCAGAAGAATCCTTTTGAAGACCGGAGTTGTAGAATTTATACTATAAATAAATTGGAAGAAAGTGAATCATTTTGTTCAGATTCATTGCATAGTCAAGCCATTATAAGAATGTTACCTTAAATTCTCTTGGGGACATAACTGGATTAAAACAAAGATTTTAATAAAATACCTATCAATTAAAATATTACGTCTATAATATCTCTAGCAACAAGCAATCAGAAATTTAAAATAAAGTGCTATTTACAATAGCCTCAAGATTATTAAATACTTTGAGATAAATCTGACAAAATATGTCATTCCTGTACTAAAAAGTATAAAACTCTGAGAGAATTAAAGACGAGTTAAATAAATGGAGAGAAATACAACATGTATGGCTCAGAAGAACCCAATATTGCAATTCTTCCTAATCAGATTTATCGATTTCATATAATCGCTGTCAAAATCCCAGAAGATATATTTTGGAGAAATCTACAAGTTGATTCCAAAATTCTTATGAAAATGTAGAGAATCTAGGATAGCTAAAACAGTCTTGAAAAAGAATAATGAAGTAGAAGGATTTAAACTATCTGATTCAAGACAAAGTCAATATATAGAAATGCATTGCATCTCCACACGCTAAAAATGTAGCAGAAAGAGAGATTAAGAAAACAATCTCATTTACAATGGTACCAAAAATAATAAAATACTTATTAATAAACTTAACCAAGGAGGTGAAAGACCCATACTCTGAAAACAATAAAATAATGATGAAAGAACTTGAAGATGACACAAAGAAATGGAAAGATATTCCATGCTCATGGATTGCAAGAATCAATATTGTTAAAATGTTCACACTACCCAAAGTAATCTACAGATTTAATGCAATCCCTTTCAAAATACCAATGGCATTTTTCTCAAAACTAGAAAAAAGAATCTTAAAATTTGCATAGAATGACTAAAGACCCCAGAAAGCCAAAAAAATCTTGGAAAAGAGCAAAACTAGAGGTATCACAATCCCAGATTTCAAGATAAACTACAAAGTATAGTAATCAAAACAGTATCATACTGGAACAAAGATAGACACATAGGTCAATGGAATGGAATAGAGAGGCCAGAAATAAACCCACAATTATATGGTCAATTAATCTTTGACAAAGGAAGCAAGAATATGCAGTGGGAAAAAGACAGTGTTTTTAACAAATGATGTTGGGAAAACTGGACAGCAACACGCCAAGGAATGAAAGTGGACCACTTTCTTATACCATACACAAAAATAAACTCAAAGTGGATTAAAAATCTAAATGTAAGGGCGCCTGGGTAGCGCAGTCGTTAAAAGCGTCTGCCTTCGGCTCAGGGCGTGATCCCGGCGTACCGGGATCGAGTCCCACATCGGGCTCCTCCGCTGTGAGCCTGCTTCTTCCTCTCCCACTCCCCCTGCTGTGTTCCCTCTCTCTCGCTGGCTGTCTCTCTGTCACATAAATAAATAAAATCTTTAAAAAAAAAAAAATCTAAATGTAAGATTTGAAACCATAAAAATCCTAGAAGACTGCATAGGCAGTAATTTCTCTGACATCAGCCTTGGCAACATTTTTCTAGATATGTCTCCTGAGACAAGGGAAACAAAAGCAAAAACAAACTACTGGGACTACATCAAAATTAAAAGCATCTGCGCAGCAAAAGAAACAATCAACAAAGCTAAAAGACTACCCACTGAATAGGGGAAGATATTTGCAGATGATACATCTGATAAAGAGTTAATATTCAAAATATATAAAGAACTTACACAACTCAACAGTAAAAACAGAAGCAATCCAATTTAAAAAATGGGCAGAAGACCTGAATAGACATTTTTCCAAAGAAGACATGCAGATGGCCAACAGACACATTGAAAAAATGCTCAACATCACTCATCATCAGGAAAATGCAAATCAAAAACACAATGAGATAGTACCTCACAGCTGTCAGAATGGGTCAAATCAAAAACACAAGAAACCAATGTTGGCAAGGAGTGGAGAGAAGGGAAGTCGCATGCACCGTTGGTGGAAATGCAAACTGGTACAGCCACTGTGGAAAACAGTATGGAGGTTCCTCAAAAAATTAAAAATAGAGGGGCGCCTGGGTGGCTCAGTCGTTAAGCGTCTGCCTTTGGCTCAGGGCGTGATCCTGGCGTTCTGGGATCGAGCCCCACATCAGGCTTCTCCGCTGGGAGCCTGCTTCTTCCTCTCCCACTCCCCCTGCTTGTGTTTCCTCTCTCTCTGGCTGTCTTTATTAATAAATAAATAAAATCTTTAAAAAAAAATTAAAAATAGAATTACCATATGATTCAGGAATTACACTACTGGGTATTTACCCAAAGAATACAAAAATACTAACTCAAAAAGATACATGCCCCCCAATGTTTATCGCAGCATTATTTACAATAGCCGAATTATAGAAACAACAGTATCTATCGATAGATGAATGGATAAAAAAGGTGTGGTATACACATACAATGAAATATTATTCAGCCATAAAAAGAATGAAATGCTGCCATTTGCAACAACATGGATCTAGAGAATATAATGCTAAGTGAAATAAGTCAGTTAGAAAAAGACGACCATATGGTCTCATGCATATGTATAATTAAAGAAACAAAACAAAGGAACAAAGAAAGTAAGAGACAAATCAAAAAACAGATTCTTAACTATACAGAACTGATGGTTACCAAAGAGGAGGTGGGGGCCATGAGTGAAATAGGTGAAGGGGATTAAGAGGGTCACTTATCATGATGAGCTCTGAATAAAGTATAGAATTATTGAATCACTATAGTGTGCACCTGAAACTAATATAACACTGTATGTTAACTACACTGGAATTAATATTTTTTAAAAAGCAAACACACACATACACAAATAAAGCTACGGTTAATCAAGACATTGTGGTACAAATATATTAATGTTCAAAATAGAGTTAAAAAATAGATTCACACATACATGGTCAACTGTTTTTTAACAAAGGTTGGGAGTTGATTCAGGGAAGAAAACAATCTTTTTGATATTGTTGACATGCTGGAAAGTTTGGAAATTCATACGTGAAAAAATCAACTTGGATTCTTACATTGCACCATTAAAATTTATTTGTAATGCATAACAGACCTAAATATAAAACCTGAAACTACAGGACTTCTAAAAGAAAACAAAGGAGAAAACATTTGTGACGTTGGGTCCGGGAAAGCTCCAAAAACATAGTCCAAAAAGGCAAAAGCTAATTGGAATTCACCAAAATTCAGAACTTCTGTTTTTTAAAAGACACCGATAAGAGAATTAAAAGGACAAGCCACAGACTGAGAAAAAGTATTTGTAAATCACATATGTTAAAGGACTTGTATCCATAATCTACAAAGAAATCGCAAGACTCATTAATAAGAAAACAGTTTAAAGGAAACTCAGCACAAGAATTGAACACTTTTCCAAAGAACATATACTCATGGCAAATACGTGATGATCTGAAATGATGTCCAACATCATTAACCATTAGATAAACGCAAATTAAAATTATCAGTGAGCTACCACTTTAAACCCGTTAGGACTGCTAAAACTAAGGAGACTGACTACACCAAGGGTTGTTGAGCATATGAAGAAGCTGGAACTCCTATCTACTGCTGATAGGGATATAAAATGATGCCACCACCTTACCAGTTGTTTAAAAAGTTAAAGATACACCTGCCATTGACCTAGCCATTCCTATTTCAGATATTCAAGAACTCAAAATGTTTGCCTCACATACATTGTTTCTCAGAAAAGTACTGGCAGATATTCTTCAGTATATTAAGAACATAAACCAAGAGGTAAAAAGAAAATGGCCCAGACGAAAGGGGTCACACCAAGGACAGAGGCAGAGTTTGCAGTGAAAGCAAGTTTCAGGAAAGTAACAGGTCTACAATAAACGACCTGACAAGGCTGGAACAGACAGGTGGTTTTCAAAGGAAAAAAAGAATCACAGGTGATAGGTTATGTGATAGGTTTAACAGTGTGGAAAATTTTATTAAAAAACGGAAGGGTACTACTGTTAGAGACAATAGAGAAATAAATGAAAAGCATAAGGAACTGATGCCAGAAGAAAATGAAAAATTGGCCGGTGAACAGTCACAATATACTGTCTCAGGCATGAGGAATATTTTTGTACGTATTAAGGAAAACACCAAGTATTAACTTAACCAAAAATTGTTATATATTTTATAGGAAAGATCAGGTAAGGGAGAAAATGCGTAAGGGAGAGAGTACTTTATTTGTTGCAAACCAATTCAAGCCAACTGAGTCCTGCATAAATCCTTAGGTGTTTTTTGTTTAAGTTAACACAGAAGCTTCCTAAAATTTAAGTGGGTGAATTTTAGCTACTTTCTGACACCTTGTAACTAGACTTTAATGAAAAAGCCAGTCTCAGGACAAATTACATCACATGTTTTCACCTGTTAAACATTTATCAGCAAGCAGGCACAAACAGACCATGCAGGAGGTCTCTAGTCGCATACTTTAGTTGTTCTGACCACACCCAGCACAAAGAGTTTCTCAGAGACAAACAAGAATATGTTTTTAAGGCAAAATTCAGTTATAATCTTATGATCAGCCACTGGCAACAGAGGAGAGTCTTCTCAAGATGGTCTGTTGAGAGGACTCTACGAATTGAGCCTAAAATCAACCCTAAAGCCAAAAGCTCCAGACTTCTAGAGATTGTTTCCATGTACGGGTGAGGGCGTGTCTAAAATATGTTAGCCACTCCACATATCTTGAATACTGCTCATTTCACAATGAAATCTCTTCCGAATTTCCTTTTACGAGCTACTAATTCACCTATGGAAACCCATAGTTTCATGTTTATTATACTAATTATCAAATCCTACGGTGTAGGGAAAAAAAGCAAGACACACATTTGTAGTGACAGCCTCTGGAGGGCAGATTTCCTAATTAGAATTCTTGATGACAGCGTCTAAGAGATATTTAGGGTTGTGACCACACACAGGTCATCATTACACCAACACATATATGGCTCATTCTGTGCTAAAATATTTTATTTTTACTCAGTTTTTATTTTTAATTCTGATTAGCATACAGTGTTATATTAGTTTCAAGTGCACAATAATTCATCACCCTGTGCTCATTACAAGTTGTGCTAAAATATTTTAAAGTACTATAGTCTGATGAAAGAGAGTAGGTGAATGTTGCAAGTGAATAAAAGAACTAGAGATATAAGCATATTTTTTAGAAACTTGAATGTAATACGAGAAAAAAGCTTTGAGAGTTTCAAGCGGTTACCCCTAGAGATTGAGGGGTGAGCTATGTGTGGAGTGGGGCAAGGAACAAACACTATATTTCAAGTCTTTTGGTACCAGTTAAATAATTTTAAGCCATACACATGTATTTCTTTGCTAAGCAGAAAATTGATTCGAATAAGATAAAAAGTGAAAAATAACAGCAGGATAGGAATCCTTTCTTGGGGGAATTGAGAGGTGCTTCTCCTCTCCTACATGGAAGGAAGGGATAAAAGCTTCTAGCCTCCTGTGTTTCAGAACAACATTTCAGATGTTCCTGGGATCCACTGATGTATGCAGGCACTTTTGCCATTCTCTTTTGAATAAAAGAGGTTAGACAGAGAAGAGGATAATAAAATTAAAATTGCATGCTAAATGGAATACAGATGAAGTACTGAAAGGAATATGCCTTGCTTCCAAATCAACAAAATCCCACAAAGGGTTCAAGACTTTGGTTTGACTAAAAATGGGTAAAACTATTTAGAAAATTCCCTGTATTATACACGATTAGGTTGGGTGAGGATTTTTCAAGGAGAACTGGAAAGAGAATTCACCCAAGTCCAAGGCAGCCCACAGGTACAGAAGGCCCACCCCGTGTCAGGCAGTGTCAGCTGCTGCAACAGAGCACAGCGACGAGGAAGAAAGCCCTGCTGTCAAGGTGTTCACACAGGCCCGTCTGTTGATGGATCTCATCCAAGATGTCAAATGCCATTGGTATCCTCTAAACATGTCTGTTGGTAAACATGTCTGAAGGTTTCCTCTGCTGGGAATGAGCCAGCTCACTTTTGGAAGAACTAACTGCTATTTACCAAAGTTCTTCAAGACTTAACTCAAGTGTCACCTGTGCTGTAAAGCTTTCCTCTGTTTCCCTCATGGATTTAGAGCCCCCCACTCCTCTCCCTCAGCCCAAGCCACATCATACTTCCATCATTATCCTTACCAACTCAGCTGTAATAATAGCCTTTCTAGACTCTCTTTTTTCAAACAGATTGCACATTTTTTTTTTTTGAAAATAAGGACCAGTAGTCCTTATCATTGTTAAATAATAACATAATGCTAGAGACAGAGGTGCTCAGTTAACATTCACTTTCATTAGTGAGAAATTTATTCTGGGGGATGCTGAGGGAGACATGAGCTGACACCTAAATTGAAATTTCAGCATAAATAGGAAGGCATTTACAGGCAGATAAGGTAAGTGTAAAGCACATTTGAGAGAAAGGGAGAGTGAGTTCAAAGATACAGTGATTGAAATACCATGAGGTATTCAGAAAATTTCTTATAATTCAGTTGCTATAATCAAATGTAATTCAGATTTCTGAGAAGGGGGAGTATTGGGAATACAATAGAAAAAATAGTCAGAGGTCCAATCACAAAAACCCTTATGTTACATTTATACGGGCTTCATCCTGTAGGTCATAGGGAACTATTCAGATTTAAGCAGAGAAGTAATAAGATGTGTACCTTTTTTTTTTTTTAAACAAATAAAAGTTCTTTTTTTAAATTAAATAGTATACATTCATTGTGAAAATTCAAGATAACACGGAAAAAAATATAAGGAAAAAAATTAAGAAATTATAAGAAAAACTTTTAAAATATCTACCTCCTTGACATACCACCATTACTATTTGGTCTTTTCATGCATCTCTTTATATGACCCCACAGACATGAAATATATATACATTTTACATAATATATTCTATTTCTATTGTGTAAACATTTTTAATTATCTTTCTTGTTATAATTAATCTACTCTTTCCCCTTCTCTTCCCTCATTCCCTCATAATGTTAAAGTGTACATGTTAGTAATCATGTATAAATATGATTTTTGTCATTATTTGAGAAAAATGAGTTCATATAATGTACTATTTTCTTCATTTGGCTTTTCCCACTTCATATGTTGCAGAAACCCTCCTACTTCAACTGGTATAGATCTAAGTCAGTCTTTTTAATGGCTGTATAATACCCTGTGGTACAACTGTACTAGAATTTATTCAACCATTTATCTACTGAAGGACTTCAGTGTGTCCTCATATACTTGTAACCTGTAGTTATTATCATTCTTTTCAAGTTTTTACCAACCTGTTAAGTGAGAAGTAGTGTCTTATCATTCCTTGTTTGCTTTTCTCTGCTACTAGGAGTTGGCATCCCTTTGCATATGCATTGGACATTCGAATTGCTCATCTGTCAAGTGCCTGTCAACTCTCAGTATTGTTTGCCTATTATTATCCTACTGAGTTACTGAATCAATCTGTAAGAGTTCTTTCTAAAGCATAGATATTAAAAATCCTTTCCAGACAAGGTATTTTAAATCAGTATGACAACTGTAAGGTGAACTGAGAGTAGGCATCCCCGGAGGCAAGGAAATGGCTGAGAAGACCACTGACACCAAGTCCAAATGACAGGTAATAAGCATCCAAACTGACACTAGCCACACTCGTGGAGAGCAAGAGGATGGCATGTAGAGATCCCCGTTAGGTATCCTAACCAGAGCTTACTGATCACAGAGCTCTTGGCCCCTCACACTTCAACTTCCACCTCAGTTCCCAAAGAAGATACAACGCTAACACTGTGAAAGCAAAGCCGTGGCTGCAGTTAAGAGAACCAGAAAAAAACTCCCCCATCCAGTCCAAGTCTTCATGTGTAGCCAAAGACCTTATACTCCTTGCTAGGTTCTTGGACAAAATACACATTTGTGACTCCCTGCTACTGAAAGGTGCCAAACTATCTTCTCAATATCAGAAAAAAGTATGCATTTTTTCAGACTTTTTTTTTTCTGTGATGTTTCTATTATTTTTACTTCTTTAAGAATGGGTCACTCATGTTTTGATATGTGGTAATGCTCTCATAAGCAGGACATTTGGTTTCTTAACCATAATTTCTTTACCATCTCAGTATTGCATCACAGATGAGCTTCCTGGGAGTACCAACTACTGGTCAGGGGTTTCTAGTGGAATCCTACGCCCTGATTTTAGCAAATAGATTTCATAAACATTGTGATTGCCACTGACAGACTTATTCGATTGTGGAAAGCAGTAACCAGAAGTTAGCTCGTATTTCTACGTATTGTTCGATGTGACTTCACCCAGAAATGGAAATCTCTAAATAGCATTAATATGCAGCAAAGACACTGAGAAGAAAAATTTGTTAAGGCTTTCGGGGCTGGGTGTGTATGGTTATACTCAGCAAGCAATGTTTGGGGAATAAACTATTTAAACCATTTATTTAAAAACTCTTTGGGGCACTTTAAAAGAAAGGTGTT
Source organism: Ursus americanus (assembly GCF_024610735.1). NCBI lineage: Eukaryota > Metazoa > Chordata > Mammalia > Carnivora > Ursidae > Ursus > Ursus americanus. The sequence goes on from NC_142131.1 coordinate 21,986,492, forward strand.
GTGAAAATCCAAAGAATGATTTATTCATATACTTTGAAAGAGAGGAATTCAGCTTGATAAAAGACTGGAAAATTCAAAGAAAATAGCTACTTAACTGAATTACCAACTATACATACAAAGAATTTTATGTAGACTCTTAAGGATAAATTTTACTAATATAGTTCTAGGTATGACAGATCCCCATTATTTATGTCTTATTTTATTCTAAAAGAAGATTCCATGATCTTAAAAAATTAATACATTTTCACGCAACCCTACAAATAAAAAAAAAAAAAAACCTTAATTTTCTTTCTTTCCTAAAGCACTTACGATGGCCCTTAAATAATTTAATCCTCATAATTGCTCCATGAGAAAGGTATTTTTTTTCCAGTTCAGGAATTATCACAAAATGGGTATGTTGCCTAAAATCACAGAGTCAACAAGAAGAAGCAGAGCAGGGACTTGCCCCCAGGCAAGTTTGATTTAGACTGTCTGCATTCGTCCCCTTCTCTAGAGCTACTCTGGCCATGCTGCTCCTGCTGTGGGGTCTCCTTCCCTCAATCAGCACTTTCCATGGGCCACACACTAGTCCACCAACAGAGACATGACCACGTCAACCATATGTAAGGTGGTCATGTCACTCAAGCTTTTCAACCTCATCTAACTTTGAAAGAAGACTGTCATTTTCCCTGCAGAAATTCAAGGGACTACAAAAGTGCTATGCCATGGATACTTCGCTCAGAGATGGTTTTGATGCAGAGTAGAAATTCAAATGAATAAGAATTTCTCTCTCTTTGAGCTCTTTCTCCAAGCACTTGGGTATTAACATTCATAATCATGATTTTCCTATTGATCAGTCTCCTTCACATGATCAGATGTATTCCACACAGATATCCCTTGAGAAGGATAACACAGGTATCTTCCTTCCTCCTTCAAGGTCGTGTGGCACCGAGAGCCCAGGGTTGTTTGCAAAGGTCCACAACCTGAAAATGGGGGAGATCTGTCTCGAGCGCACACCTTTTGACCTGAAGAGCATTGCTTATGAAAGAACAGTCACTTGAGAAATATTTTGGTTGAAGTAGAAAAGTTCTCCCTCTGCAACAATGCCAGCTCGGGGCCAACAAACCCACTTGTGCCCTGAAGCTGATCTTTGTTTTATGCTGGGTGGCACAGAAAAGAATAACAGAAAGCCAGCCAAGCTTCGTGGAGCACATTTATTGTTCAATGACAAAGCTGAAATCACTTTGTTCTAACAGTTGACTTTCCATTGAACTCTGAAAAAAGTAAGCAATTACTTGGTTCATGCTATTTCATCAGAATGAATGCTTGCTTGCTTTATTGTAAGCTTCCAGATTTGATCAGTCACACTAGAAATGATAATACCCTGCAGCAATTATGGTATTTGTCATTTGTTGCTCTATTGTATATTTCCCTAAGCTCCAGATGAACAACAAATCTCTTTTGAGTGCTCCATGTATAAACCATTGGGTAACAGTTTGGGCAGGAAGAGCTGCTCAGCACTGATGAGGCCAGGCTAACCAAAGTAATTGTGGATTTCCTTTCCCAATTTTCAGTCTAAAACTTTCCACAAAATAAAGTCCAGGTGGGCCTGGAGAGAGCTGAATGTGCTTTAGATAAATGGTTAACTTCCGGCAGAAAGCTTTTCCTCTGTTGCTTGATTCTACTCTTTCCAGGAAATCACAAGATTTGTCTGTTTTTGAGTTGGGGAATTTGTTTTTCTTCTCATTTTACCACTCCTGTGGGGAAATAAGTTGTTCTTTGCAGGTTAAACGTAAGTTCCCATCTAAAACTATAGTTTGAACATTTTTCTTGACACCAACTATTTACATTAAATCTCCCTTTACTCAGTAAATGTATATTGGCTGTTTATCTTGGGACAACATTATGGGGAGACAAAGATGAGTTCATAAAGTCCTTTCATCTTTTCCCTGATATAGAATTTGTGATCCGGTACTATACGTGACTAATACGGAAAACAAGGACGAAAGAAAATACTTGCCATGCCAAATAAAAACAAACAGAGAAAGCTTTGTTATTAGAGGAATAAAAGAGGGAATGATAGAATTTCAGTGTATTCAAAGATAAACTACTTTCTTCTGTGTGTACTTCAGTTCCTTCAAAGTACACATATGTGGCTGAGACTTGTCGTCTCTATTGCCAGCTATAAAATAGTTCAAAGCTGAGAGGTATCTACTAAAAATAATGGCATTAGTCTAAAATAGTTAACCTATAGCTCCCTTTGCTATCTGTGTCAAAGGAGCAATATAAATTCTCTTAAAGGGATTCCTGAACAAAACAAGGTCATGTATTGTTGAGAAAATGGAGTTTTTCTATTATCTGTTGAAAAAGAAGGGCATCTACCTATAGTTTCCAAAATTATATATTAAATTATTAAGGTTAACATGAAAATAAAAAGGCAAGTAAAAACCTCAGACTTATCTCCACCAGAATCTGTTAACTGAGTTGTCAGTAGTCCACCCGTAGTAACTCTGAGGCTTGTGACAGTCTTAAAGTACACGCAGGAAATGTTAGCAGTAGTACCTGATGCCTTACACGGAGCTAATGCAGTTTGGTCTATAATAGATTCCTGCGCCTCGGGTAACAGGCAGGAGTGGAATAGTACTGTAAACTGTCCCAGATCACTCTTAAAGGATTTCTCTACAACGTGACAAGGTGGCAAATCTACTAAGGAGAATAACAAGAGAAGGATTGTACCGATTTCTTGTTAATGTTTGTCTAGATTTTCATCTGCTTGAGAAGCCTAGGCTTATAGTTTACTGAGGAAATCAGAGCGAAATTAGGTGGAGTAACTTGTAGCTAGTGGGCCTCCTTTGGGAGTTACCTATATAGAAAAAATCAAATTCCTCTTCCACAGAACATCTCCTCAGATATCTGAGGATAGCAATCCTATTTCCCCTGGCATGATGGGTTTCTTTAACCATTCCTTAAATGACATGATATCAAGTTCCCTCTACCACTCTCCCAGCTTTCAAAATAATCCTGGTAGAGCCTAAGTGATTGTAAGCAAAGAAATGGTATCAATGTCATTCTAGATATTATAGTATTAGAAATGTCATCATGAATACACCTTCACATCACATCAGCTCCTTGGCAAATAAATCAAACAGTTGAGTCATACTGCATTTGCAGTCGGCCAATCCTCTAATTCTTTCCCATGCATTCTGCCTTGAAGCCAATTCTCTCCATTCTGCTTGGATATAAGTTGTGTCTTTGCATTACTGTTCAAAGCTTGCAATAATCCCTGTCAGATTTTGTATTTCTTCATTTTGCTTATTTTATTTTGAATCCAGATTTTGGCATCACTGTTTTTGCTGCCCATCCTAAGTTCATGTCATCGGCGCGTTTGTAAAACACGCACAGAAGGTTTTCACATAAGGTGTTGATACAAATGTTAGGACAGAAAAGGATGTAAAATAGGCCCGGGTTAGGTATTGCTGTATGATATCTGATAACTGCATCAAAGCTATCATTAATTAATTAATCAGCATCTTATGATGACTCAATTACTAATGTATTTTTTAAATACTCTGACAAGTATTATGTGTTGTTTTATGCCTTGATGAATTCATGCCTGCCACATTTTCCTGATTTATAAATCAACTTACTCATTGAAAGCTATGGCCCTTGCTTTAAAAAGATTTGATTATAAAAACAGGAAACAATTTACACACACTTATTTGGGTTAGCACTTTCATAAACTTTGTTTATATTTCTCTTCCACGAGAAACTCCAAGTTTTTGTTAACTGCAATAAATATATTGCTTGTAGAGTTCAAATTTATTTTATCTTATACATTGACAAAATCAAAGACATAAAGATTCCATGTTCAAGGTTGGGTCACAGTTGTGTTCATCAACTGTTACCTATTTATGGGAAGATTAATGAGCTTCTGGTTATTAAAGATTGTGTATCTTTCTAATAAAATGGTACTAATTATCTTGTAGTAGTAATATTTCCTCATTTCTTCTCTATATTAAATTTTCTTTTGCTGGTCATGATAAGAGCTTATCTCTTTTCACCCAATTATTTTCTCATTTCTTAGTTATAATTCTGATGGTCTAGAATACAAGAAATGCTATCCATAAATGACTGGGCTCATGTGTCCAGTGATACTTTAATGTTCTCTTTTAAGGCTTTAGTTCAAAGGTAGGCAATTGTCCTGAGTACAATTCGGAAAGTACATCAGGGTTTTGTAGGCCTCATTGTCATTTCTATAATCACTTATTGCTGATATTCCTATTTTTGATATCTTATGCAGAAATAACATTTGTAATGAGTTTCTAAGAATTTACAACCACAAGACTAAAGATAGAATTCCATATACCAAATATATAAAGGAAGAGTCCATATATACTAATATTTAATAATATTGATTCAAAATTAATAAAAATAAATTTAACAGTTGGATTTTTTGGAGTGTTATATCAATAGTGATATTATTAAATAATTACATAATAAAAATAAATTATATTTATAGTAAATTATTATATAGTAAATGGGATGAAAGACACAATCATTAGTAAAGTGTTGATTTTATAAAAACAAAAGATTATAGTGAAAATTCACATTAAATCTTACTGAATGATTTCACTATCACCATTCTCGGAACAAACCACTTTAAGTACCAGATGTTTGCAATATAGTGCATCCTTAATATCACCCATATAAAAAGCTAGCATAATTCAAATAACTAGATAATCATCATTCCCATCAAGAGCTATCTCACAGTCTCTAAACTAGTTCTTGCCTTGTGATTAACAATAGGGCAATCTTCTAAAGCAACCTTGTAATTGAGGAAAATCATCAGATCTCTATACACTATCACGGGCCCCAAAAGGGGGGACAAGAAAAACAGAATGATTGGAAAGGAAATAGTCAAGATCTAAGGCAATGGTTCTCAACTGGGACCAAATTTGCTCCCCAGGATTCATTTCTGGTGTCACAATTTGGGAGGTGCAGATCTATTTGGGGACAGGCCAGGAATGCTACTCAACATCCTGGACTACACAGAATAGCACTGATGCAGAATCAGCTTTACATTTTAGAGCTAAATTTTTATTGTTCCTTTCCAACCCTAAAGGCATAGTACTTGGTATAAAGTAAATCTATTTTATATCGAAAAACCAAGGGACTGCCCATGAGATTATACCACCAACACTCTGACCTTCCTTTTTCTCATACTGTAAACAGCCTGCTGAGTAGGGATTAGTCTTTATTGTTCAAGGTTACTTCTGATTAACCCCCCAAAGGTCATAAACAAATGGCAAAACACTCCTCCATAATCTCCTAATAATACAATTAATGTCAGGAAAAGCAATAAAACATATGGTTTGTAAAATGAAATGGAGGACTGTGTTTAAATGTTAGATTGACTACATAATCCATTAAAATGTGTTTATACATATTTTTCTTCAGAGCTGAATTGTTTTTCTTAATAAGGAGATTCCCTGCAAAAGGATTCCAACTCCTGAAGTGTCTATACAGTAATATCCTCACATATCTCTGAGAAAGACATGGACAACTTGGGTAATCACCAGGAAAACAATGGATTTTTCCATCACTCTTTGACATGTTTTGAGAACAGGGTTTTAAAGGCCATTGCTCCATTGAGCCAGTTCTCTCTTAGTTCATACTCAAGTTTGTCTTATCTGTTTCTGGAAGAGAATAAATACTTAGGGATGACACAATGAGTGTTATAAACCAAACAGAAAACCTAACATGTAACTAGGTAAAGTGAATGAAATTGTGTAGATATTAGATCTTATTTTTTTCAAAGATACTTTAATAGAAGTCTTTCCAACGGAACTCATTTTCTGCACTTAATCAAGCACCTTGTACCCGGAGAGAACTATAGCAGCCAAGGGTGACTGAGGATGAAGTGACAAGAATGGAACCAGAAATAAAAAGAGAAGATAATTTTTCATTTCTCTCATACGACGGCTGAATAGCACACCCCTATCTTTTGTGCAAAACAGAGAATCCAAACAGTAGCTTGAAGCATCACCGGGGTTTCAGAAAGATAGATCCACTCTAAAAGACCATCAGAGGAGGACGGTTTAAATTCCTTTCCTGCATCCCTCTGGAGTTTCAAAGAGAAATAAGCAAAATCTATATTAACTGTCTTAATGAAGCACAAGTGCTTCTAATATTTGGAATTCATATTTCTGTGGTGTTATAATTTTATGGTATAAATATTTATATTCTAGCTTAGCGATCAAAGAAGATGAAAAATTCATTGTTTAAAGAGAATTAAGGAGTCAGAGTTACGTTGAGAGTATACTTTTATACATTCATTCACTTGACTAATATTTGTTAAGAATATATGTGCTATGCCAAGGATAAAAATAGCACCAAGTAGGATGTCAACCATACCTTAATGTTTCCAGAGAAGTGAGTGATAATATCATGGAGGTTCTTTGTTTCTTCTCAGAGCACACGGGTCTACAAATATGTAAGAGACCTGATACTCTTATGTTGAAAGGCAACGTACTGGTTATGAAAGTAGTGTCTCTCAGTTTTATATCCATTGGGATACTAGGGCTGGGATTCAGCAAACTTCTCTTCTGTTTGCCAGACAGCTGCATAAAAGGGCACTAGGGGGAGCCTAGGAGGCTGGAGGGGAAGGAAGGTTTCGCTCCAGCCTGGCTCTCTGGGTCACCCCAGCCATTCTTCTATCACCCTGGCAGCACTAAGTCCAGATTTCTGTTCTCTACCACTTTATTTTATTTTGTTTTTTAAGTAGGCTCCAGGCCCAGCATGGAGCCCAACATGGGACTTAAACTCACAACCCTGAGATCGAGACCAGAGCTGAGGTCGAGTCTGACACTTAACTGAGCCACCCAGGTGCCCCTATTCTCCACCATATTAGAAAGCCAAGCCTCACGGTGCACCCTTAGAGTCGCCAGGACTATCTGGCAGTGCTTGGAGGTCAAAGCTACATGGGGTTCCACCTCCAAATTTGTAAATTTTAATAATCCCTGCTTCTCTTTGTTCTTCCAGCCCTAAAGGGTGTAGGTGTTCACTGTATAGCTTCCGTTGTCATAATATAGTGTTTTCTTGTCTTTCAGTCTTCAATACTTAGTTCAAAATTATTCATATTAAATTCTTTCTGTTAATACAGACGTAGTGAAGAGAAGGGCCATATGCACCCCAATGTTCATAGCAGCAATGTCCACAATAGCTAAATCGTGGAAGGAGCCGAGATGCCCTGCAACAGATGACTGGATTAAGAAGTTGTGGTCCATATATACAATGGAATATTACTCAGCAATCAGAAAGAATGAGTTCTCAACATTTGCTACAACATGGACGGCACTGGAGGAGATAATGCTTAGTGAAATAAGTCAAGCAGAGAAAGACAACCATCATATGATTTCTCTCATCTATGGAACATAAGAACTAGAATGATCAGTAGGGGAAGAAAGGGATAAAGAAAGGGGGGGTAATCAGAAGGGGGAATGAAACATGAGAGACTATGGACTATGAGAAACAAACTGAGGGCTACAGAGGGGAGGGGGGTGGGGGAATGGGATAGGCCGGTGATGGGTAGTAAGGAGGGCACATATTGCATGGTGCACTGGGTGTTATACACAACTAATGAATCATCGAGCCTTGCATCGAAAACCGGGGATGTACTGTATGGTGACTAACATAATAAAAAATCATTATTAAAAAAATAAATAAATAAATAAATAAATAAATAAATAAATAAATAAATAAATAAATAAATTCTTTCTGTTAAAATAACAGTGGTTTCTGACTGGACCCCAACTGATAGAGAGGTTAAGTACTAGACAGAGAGCATGTTGTGCTGATTTATAGTAAGGCTCTAATATTAGTCATAAGCAGGATCATGATAACCCAGCCTGCACTGTGTAATATTCGAGGCAGAGCGCTGAAGTTCTTTTGGTTGATGCAATTTTGGCAGTAATAATATGGGGTACATTACTGAAGCTACACACCTGTCTTAAGTGCGGTACTATTTGGAAAACATTTAACCTTCAGTATCTTCATATTTAGGAAACACACACATTTTACATAAATAAAATCAAATAAAAGATAAAGTAGATAAAATATCACTGTTCCTCTGCAAGTGGGTAGGTACGCTCTGTAAAATCTAGAGTGATCCTGTGTTTGCGACATGTGGTCTCTGGCCCAATCAACAACACACATTTGCCGTTACAGGTCTCCATTTCCTTGGTTCTCATGGGGGGAAGGTCTCTGCAACCCCTTAGCAGACTTCATTACGGTTAATTTGGTCTCACATCTTCCCTGCTGCCCATGGTTTACCGTGCCAAACAGGGGCATGACTGAACTGCCTTTGTCTAACTCGCAATGACCTCGTGTAAGCATATTCTAAATACAGTTGACACTTGAACAACTCAGGTTTGAACTGCCTGGGTCCTCTTACACATGGGTTTTTCCCATAAAGACAGTACAGTGCAGCATATTTTCTCTTCCCTATGATTTTCTTGACATTTTCTTTTCTCTAGCTTACTTTATTGTTGGGATACAGTAAATGACACATTTAACATACATAATGTGTGTTAATTGTTCCTGTTACTGGTAAGACTTCCAGTCAACAGAAGGTTATCAGTTGCTAAGCCTGGGGGGAGTTGAAAGTTCTGTGCAGATTTTCCACCATGCAGGGGGTTGGTACCTCCTAACCCTGCATCATTTAAAAGTCAACTGTATTTCCATTCATACCACACCAGGGGGATAGCATCTTACCATTTGCCTGATGTGATTCCTACAAAGTAATCATGTGTCACATTTCTGAATTTTTTTGAAGTGTAAGCTCTTACCACCATAACTCACTGGATATTTTGATTATAATTGAAAAAAGTCAACATTTCTCCTACATGATATGTGGGATTCATCATTTTTAAAATATTCAACAACTAAGAGAAGATATTAATATTCTCTCCAAAACTCAGTATACCTGAATGATTGGCATACTTCTGTATGAGATTAATATTTTTGTACTTTTTCCCTGAGATCTCAGGGAGCTTTATCCTAAAAGACCAGTGAGATTTGTGACTTTTGTGGGTCTGTGAGTTTTGTGTATGTCTGTGCTATGAGACATACTCTGGGCAAAAGAGATCTCCTTAATTCTCCATTTAAATACATGTTCTATAAATAATGCTACTCTTTAAAATGCTCACATGATATGAGTAGAGGCCAATTTCAGGCAACAGGCTTGAGCAATGGAGACCTGAGTAAGGTAAAAGGGCCCATGCATCCACCAAGATGAATGTGAACAGGCCCATCAAACGACCCACCTCGAAATAGCCATAGGCCCTAACTGACCAATTACAACCATGCATAGTTCCTAAGATTACTGGGAAAATTCCATCCATTCCCATACCTCCTCACTCTGCCCTGTAACTGCGGCCCCTTACCACTACCTTGGGGCAGAGAGTCCCTCCATCGCTGTCCTCCCCACCTGTCCTTCGCAGTGTATTCAATAAACTTCTATCTCTTTTGTTCTGCTTTGGGTGAATTCTTTCACCACCCACAACACTGGCTTCCACCCAATCAGGTCCCCCCACATTTGGTGGTCCCGCATCCAATCAAGAGATCCCCACTGTATGCATTTGGGTAATTTATATTCACAGTGAACAATCTTTTTCCTCAAAAAAAGTTTCTGAATCCTACAATGTTCATCTTTTCCTCCACACCTCGGTCAGCTCAGAGTGGGTAGGACTTCTGTTATGTTTTCAATGTTTGCGAAGATACCATAAAACTTTGAAATTAAGGGTTCCTAACCAATCCCCTATTGCATTTATGACATTCCCCACAACTGTGAATGTCTTCTAGGATTTCATTAAGAACATAAACATTACTGGAAAATAGAGTTTATGAGCCCTGCTGTGTGTTCTCTGTCAGCTATTGACATTTTTCTCAGTTGTTCAGTTACATGAAAAGAGTTTCTTCTAGTCATCAGACAGATGTGTGTAGAGGTACCAAATCCTTAGGCAATAACCCCGTAGGTACATTGATTCCCATGAATATTACAGCAAGTTATAGGTGAATATCCTGGTGATCTATTTTTAAAGATGATTTAGAATTCACCATAATAAGGTATGTTCTGATTCTCCCAATAAGCCTCGAAGTTTTACAAACTACTTTAAAATGCTGAGCACTGCACTCCAAAGACCTTCATAGATGCTTCCTAGATCCTTATTTTAAACTCAAAAGGGAAAAAAAAAGCCTTCTAATTGATATTAAAGGTAGAATCTAGCATTTCTTTTGAAGGAAACTCAAAAGGGCTTTTCATGTGGGTTTGGTAAGAACTATCAAGAGACAAGATTCTCGAGTCATTTGTAGAAAAATACCAATTTTAATTATTTTCTCAGTCTAGAAGTGTGATATTTAGCCAAGGACCACTTTTATTTCAATTGTGTATCCTGATCTTGAAAGAACTCTCATCATTTCTTTTGATTTTTATGTCACAACTTGTTATTTTTCTTTTCTATAAATCTAAACCAACATTTTATGTGGAAGTGTACAGAGTAGGAAATAGATACTGTGGTATCTATGATGGCAATGTTTACAAACAACAAAGACTAGCAATGATGAACCAACTGTGCTTGTGTGTTAATGAAGCCTTATGTTCCACCAGCTCACCGTTGGTGGTGATATGCTATGCTCCCCAAAGTCCTCAGTTAAAATCTGCATCCTTTCTGCCAATATTTTTCTCTAGCAGGTTCCCATTTAGATGAGTTCTTTAGATTAGCTTGTTACCCACTGCTCCTTTAGAGGATGAAATATAGGCTAGGTCCTCTTCCATGTACTTGGGAGTATGGGAGAAAGAGAAGGGGAGGCTGGACTGAGAAATTCCAGCAGCATCACAGAAGGAACTTTCAGGGCAGCAAGCAAGACTTGTGGCTGGACTGGAAGACTTACCAACATTCATCTTCACTGACCTCACAATTTTGCCTGGGGCCTGTACTCTGTAACAAATAGGATATTGAGGACGAATATTTTGATTTACATTTCAAAGGTCCTACAATTCTTGCTCAATAGTAATAATTAGAGAAACAAATGGTATAAAAAATCCACGGTATGCAAGGCACGTAAAGTGCCTTTATTTCTTTTGCAGAAAGGAGCAGGGAAAGGCAGCTACTGAAAGCAGAGAACCTATGGGGAAGAACTCAGAGGTTGTTAGTTACAGATTAACTGAGTAGTTTGTTAAAGCAAATAGGAAACTGGCACTATAACGGGAGTTGGTTTATACAACCACTCCGGGAAGGTGTAGGAAAACCAAGTCAATTCAACAAATGCTCCACTGCAATGTAAAGCATTCTCCACGGTTTACTCTTTTTCGTGCTCTCCATGTGCCTGTGAGAGGAAACCGTGTGCTCCAATAAAAAAAGATTTATGAGGTAGTTATAATGGTATCCAAACCAATAGAAGTTAAAGATATAAAACATCTTTGAGATATTAAAAGACAAATCATCCTTTAGCTGTTTTGTATATGTGAGAGAATAAAATATCCAAAGAAGCCATAGCTTTTTTGCTCAAATTTTCTGGGTGAGAAACCACTAGGTGACAGTGTGACTTTAGGACAAAAAGCACACATTCTCTGAGTTCACTTAATTAACCCTGGGATTTGAACATTTAGCATTTAGGGTTAAGTATGTGATTTTGGAGACAACAAAGACTGCCTCTGATAGAGTTGATTCCAGGTTTAAAAAATGTGATTAAAAATTTAAAATAGTTTCTACTATCCCAGTTGACTTAAATTTCTCTCTTCACAGTAGGACAACATTTTTAGTAAGAAATGATTGAAAGATTGTGACCTCCTTTGGGTGTTGTAGAAGATTCTTATGGGAAGTGAGGGCACTCTAGCACCTTTCTTTTTAAATCTGACATGTTTATTCTCCTGTTCTGCCTTCAGGGAAAGTATAACCCAGAGAGGCAACAAGTTGAGAAAAATAAGATATCTTAGGTCACTGCTGCCCAGAAGTTTGTTACCTGGTGTAAAGTGTGGACTCTGGATAATGTTGAGAGTAATAGCACAAGTCTCTCATTTTTAGGTTCACCAAACCTGAGGATACTGGATAGTGTACATTTTTTGGATCCAGCTTCAAGTGTTCTCCCTCTCCTTCTGTTAACATCTTGATTTTCCTATATGAGGGCATTTCTCCACTGGTGGTAGACTTGATAGAGGGGAGTGTCTATCCAGCCAGCCCCTGTCCTGGCTGTGGTATAATGAGAAGGCAGATATATGACTGAGGTTCTGCTAGTTGGGAGGTTTGATTTCTCAAGAGATAACAAAGTTACAGGGATAGTTAAGTCAGTCAGCTTTATGTAGGCCCAAGCGTCCCTCTCTCTCAGACTCTGTGAGTTGCTCAAATCTTTCTGATAAAATTTTTTTCCCTTAGGTAGGCAGTCAAATTTTGTTGCCTACAGTCAAGAATCCTGACCCACTAGGTCTTCAGAAAATGGTTTATAATTGTGTTTGTAGGTAAGCAAATTCCCTAAAATAGAAATACTCTACTAGTAATGGCTCTATAAAGAGTTATGTCTATAAGGACCAGGGTAGTGATAAAGATAATTAGAGTATAAAAGCAAGAACTGCTTCAGACATTTAGAAAATATGTAAATGACCTCAACAAGAGTCTGACCCATGACGTGGCATGGAATAGAGGCAGGAATGATACAAGAGTCAAAGGTGAATATAGAGTAATAGAAAAAAAAATGTTGTAATAACTGGGTTCTAAGATATTTCAGCCTGAGGAAGAAAATGTAAGGGTTAAATCAAAATATAAATAAGTGCATGAAAACATTATGTTATTCAAAAATATTTACTAAAGATCTAGCCATGTCTAACTCCATGAAATCACCTTTCTTCTTCCTTCAAAACAGAAGATAAGATTAGAAATAAGAAATCACATCCTAAAAAAGATATTCTATTTGGAAGGAATTATTTAAGGGCAGAGAGTCGTTGAAATTTTCTATGGAAGACGTACGGAAGAATGTTTTTTCCATTCTAGAATGATTTCGATGTGAACCTAAATTAGGAAACTCAGTATTCTGATTTCTGCATAATAAGCAAGTATTGTTATAATAAAAATTCTTTCAAAGGAACCCCCACTGTGTAGAATGTTGCCACTTAGCATGTCTTCAGAGGAATAATGGCAGCAACATTACCTTGGATCTTGTTAGAAACGCAGAATCTCAGGCCTTGCTCCAGACCTACTGACTCAGAATCTACTTTTTAACACTATCCCCAAGTGACTTGTATAAGTACTTGTATAGAGCACAGAGCAAATATTTTATTGAGTCCAAATCTCCTGGTTTCTAAGCTACTTTTTATATGTCAGCAAGGCATCTTTAAAACATGCAAGAAACAACAATTGTTGGAGAGGATGTGGAGAAAGGGGATCCCTCCTACACTGTTGGTGGGAATGCAAGTTGGTACAGCCACTCTGGAAAACAGTGTGGAGGTACCTTAAAAAGTTAAATTTGAGCTACCCTATGATCCAGCCATTGCACTACTGGGTGTTTACCCCAAAGATACAGATGTAGTGAAGAAAAGGGCCATATGCACCCCAATGTTCAGAGCAGCAATGTCCACAATAGCTAAATCGTGGAAGGAGCCGAGATGCCCTTCAACAGATGACTGGATTAAGAAGTTGTGGTCCATATATACAATGGAATATTACTCAGCTATCAGAAAGAACGAGTTCTCAACATTTGCTACAACATGGACGGCACTGGAGGAGATAATGCTAAGTGAAATAAGTCAAGCAGAGAAAGACAACTATCATATGATTTCTCTCATCTATGGAACATAAGAACTAGGAGGATCAGTAGGGGAAGAAAGGGATAAAGAAAGGGGGGGGTAATCAGAAGCGGGAATGAAGCATGAAAGACTATGGACTCTGAGAAACAAACTGAGGGCCTCAGAGGGGAGGGGGGTGGGGGAATGGGATAGACCAGTGATGGGTAGTAAGGAGGGCACGTATTGCATGGTGCACTGGGTGTTATACGCAACTAATGAATCATAGAGCCTTACTTCGGAAACCAGGGATGTACTGTATGGTGACTAACATAATATAATAAAAAATCATTAAAAATAAATAAATAAATAAATAAATAAATAAATAAATAAATAAATAAAACATGCATTACTTAGTGCACGAACATTTGTTTAATTTAGTAACGTTCTAGGCTAAAATAACTAATTTTACTGACAAACTATATTCCAGGTTGAAATGATGTGGTCATTTGGATTGATCTTTAGGCTGAAATATAGAAATTAAAATAATTTTAGTGAAGTTAATCTTCTAATTTATGCGGTCATGGTATAGAAAGAAAAATAGAATGCCTTAATTTTATTTATTTATTTTTTTTTTTTATTTTTTTTTAAAGATTTTATTTATTTATTTGACAGAGATAGAGACAGCCAGCGAGAGGGGGAACACAAGCAGGGGGATTGGGAGAGGAAGAAGCAGGCTCATAGTGGAGGAGCCTGATGTGGGGCTCGATCCCAGAACGCCGGGATCACGCCCTGAGCCGAAGGCAGACGCTTAACCGCTGTGCCACCCAGGCGCCCCTAGAATGCCTTAATTTTAAACAAGAGTTGAATATAGCCACAAGAAGTGAATCCCCTATAATAATACAGGGGAAAGAATTTACCAGACTTTCAATAATTTCAACTTGAAAAATGGAACAGATATGCTAAATGTAAATGGGACATACACATATACATATGTTAGGCAGTTAGTTAGACTTGAGTGAGGTGGGATGAAACATGCTGGCCAGACCCTCGAAGCCACCTCCCCTACCCCCAGGGTTAATAGCCACACCTTCAGGGTCACCTCTAAGGGCTAACAGAACAGGAAAGGCCGAGCCGCAGAGCTGGCTCATAAACACAGCTAATGAATTGTTGAACACTACATCAAAAACTTATGATGTACTATACGCTGGCTAACTGAACAACAACAACAACGACAAAAGCCACAAGGGAACCTCCAAGAGCTGAGCACGCACACAAAAGGAGCAAGCCTTAGTTTACCTTAAAGTCACAACAAAGCCCATCAAAAGCTAATAAATATGCAATACATAAATAAATATAATTCTAACAGAATGCATCATGGGTAGGCACATAAGCAGATGCCAAAATGTTATATAACCACTAGCTGTCCATCAAAAATTTCAATCAAAGCCAAATTTACAGGTATACAGAGCAAGCTTAAAAGGACACAGCTAAAGCTTCTCGGTGCCATTGCCTCTCTTGCGCTGGTGGTGGCCCAGGTTCACTCTTGAAAGTGGACCACACTTATCTACTCAGTAAACTCTATCTCCCCATTCTGGTCTTGGGTCTCCAATTCTTTGGTGCATCTGGGACAAGAACCGAGCAAACCGTTAACACATATGGACTTAGTTTTATTTATCTCCAGAACTCAAAATAAATGCCCTTGTCTAGTTCCCTCCTACATTGTACATACAATGCAAAAGAATATGGTGGAAATGATGAACTTCCAAGACTGGCTATAAAAAGCATCAGCAGCTCCACCATGCTCCCTTGGATCACTTGCTCTGGGGGAAGCCAGCCGCCATGGTGTGAGAACACTCAAGCAGCCCAAAGGAGAGGTTTACGTGGTAAAGAACTGAGGCCTCCTGTTAGCAGCTAGCACCAACTTGCCACCCATTCGAGAGAGCCGTCTTAGAAGCAGACGTCCCCAGCCAACAATCTGATTGCAATCTCATGAGACCCTAAGACAGAATCACCCAGCAAACCATTCCTTCTTGACCCACAGAAAGTGTAATAGAATTTATTATTTTCCCTGAAGTAATTTGTTATGCAGCAAAAATTAATGCTGGATATAAAGATTTAATTGATCTGAGACTGGTATTACATTACATCATATAAATCCACTTTACAGGGCAAGTTTTAAAATGATCATCTGTAGCAAGTTTTTAGAGGTCATCTGATGTAGCACCTTATTTTCAGCAAGGCCTCACTTAAGCCATTCAAGGTAAATTTAATCACTTTATCTGAAGGGTTAGGAATATATTTTCTAGAAGCTGTTGTGACGATGATCATGAAAGAGGAATACATTTGGTCTGCCATGAACATGTGATAGTAAAACCTTAAAGTCCGAGGGAAAAAAAATTGAGTGCAGACTCAAACTCTCACTTCTGTTTCATTTTATTTTTTTCAGGTGACTTCTTTTAACAAACCGCACACGTGTTCACCTGATTATTTTTCTCAACATAGTTTTATTCATATAGATAAGAGTTATCATAAAATAAGGAAAAACATGTTCCTAATAAAATAAAGAGGTGTTGAAGGCTGACCAAAACCAAAGTAAGAGGTGTATATACACAGTCTAACTAAATGCTAGGCTTCTGTGGCCAGGGCTTCTGCCTGATGGTGTTACTAGCGAGGTGTGGGAAGTGGCCTTCTGTTGGGTGGGAGAATTCAGGAATTCACTCTTCTGGACAAAAGTCAGAACCAGATAAAACTCACCTCGTACTCTCAAGATAAACAAGACAGCGCCAAAATCTGGTAGAGTTACTCTAACAGAGAATAATTCTACAAGATTAATACAAATTGCTGACAACCTCACACAACACGCAGGCATTATCACAGTGTAAGGAAGAAAATCATCGTGAAAGGCCAGTAACAAAAATAGCTGGAACTACATAAGTACAGTTCAAGTGTGAACTTTGAGTCCTTGTGGATTGATAATGAATAACAGCAACAGTTAATAATGAAGATCTTCACATTAGGAAGGGTCGTTTCTCACCCACCAGTGTGGGATTAGATGGGAACAGAATTCACGGAAGATGAATAGAAGCTATAAAAAAGGAAAGGAGAGAAATCTGGGCCAGAACAGAGGCAATTCTCTTAGTCACGTTCAACAAAGTTTCATCAGTTCCTAGTAAAGATCAATAAGAAGTTTAAACCAGAACTCTGCTATGTTTTATTTATAGTTTACAGATATAACTTGTTCAAGTTAACTGCATAATAAACTGCACGGATTTCACTCCAATTGATCACAGTCACTGTATCGATTCTCAATTCTTTTGTTATCTTACCTAAGTCTCAAGCTTAAGGCCTCCTTAACTTGGAAGGCCATATATTGCAAAGTTTGGGTACTCATAGAGTTCACAGGAGTACAGTCTACGTTTTCAGGCATGTGTGCACATCTGGGCAGTAAGTATCACACAGGCACAATGAACAATATGGGCTCAATAAATTGCATTTGTCCAGATTGTGTACTTACATATTTTGTTACATTTGAATTAAACAACTGAGGGAAAGGACAAAATCTCAGAGGCTTAATTGTCTGGGTTTAATTATTTTCTGAATTTGCTATATAATTTTCCCCTTGGAAAATTAGGGAGAATATACCAATATTAAGGTATCAAGGACTGAAGTTGGCTGTAGGTATATGTCTCCTTAGAAATAGACACTACTGCAATCAGAATATTATTGCCCTTGAGTGGGACACACAGGAGTTTGCTCCTTTCTGTGAACTTAGGAGAAAATGTGATTCTGGGAATTTGGTCTTTGAGGAAAGGTAGCAGCTATCTTTAGAGAATTGCCAAAGGAAAGGCTCATTTTTCATATCTGTTTTGTATTTATGATTGTGATCCTTCTCTTTCAAGGACATCACTTTCCAGTCAGAGCAATGAGCCTTCTTCAACCCCCGAGGCCACCCAGTAATGATTATCCTCATCTATTTTTACTGAAGCTACAGTCTATGGTCTAAGAATCAAGAAGCTGCATTCTTTTTTTTCTGGTTCTGTGGCAGATTCTCCATGAATTCTTGTGGCATTTTTTTTCCCTTCCTGTCTATCTGTTTTCTCAAATGCAGAAATATTTTCTTCTTTTCCTCTTCTCAGTAGGATATAGCTGGAAAAGATCTGTGAGCTTCTTGGGAAAACACATCACATAAATGCCAGATAATATTTTATTCTTCACTATGTTAATTCCAGTTTAAGGGGGAAATCGAGGGACATGGGCAAATAAGAAGGTGGCTTCAAGAAAGCTTGGTAAATGTTTAGAAGAATAAACTGCTCAGTCCTGATCTTTAAGGCATTAGCAGAAATAAATAGAAATACTCAGCAAAACTGTTTGCTGGGTGTATACTGCAGTTAACATAGTTGAGCTCAGAAATCTAGAGATAGGAGGAAGCTCTAAACCTCAACGAGAAAAGTTGGAATAAAGTGATGGTGGAAAGAACAAAGGGAGGAAGTAGATTTTCAAGACCTAAGGGCAACTTCAAATATTTACATTATACGTCTATTTCAGCAAAGTCTGATGTTCACTCCTGTGTACAGCAAAGGTCTCTGGCAAAGAGCTTAGGAGGAAGCAGTTGCCTGTCACTCTTTTGTCTCATCTGTTGGGATGAAATTTTCAAGGTCTGCTTTCATGTGGTTTTGAGGAGGCGTCTACTGTTACTTCTAATGTGTATGTTGCATCCATTGTTTCCTTTGTGTTTCAATGTCTGTAGTTCCGCTTCATTCCTCCTCATAGTCTGCATCACTAATTGGACATTCTTCCCAAGCCAGTCTATTTGACACATTGTGAGCAGGTTAGTCCCATTACCATGGCTCTTCCGCTCAGATCTTTCAGAGATTCCTCATTGTTACCAAACCAAGTAGAAGTGTCTTATTTGGGCATTCAAAGTCCACCACAGTTTGTTTCTGACTTACCTCTTTTCATCTCTGTTTTTCTAATATCAGCTCTAAGGTCTGGGTTGCTCCCCATGCCCTAAATAGGCTAGCACTTTATTTACTCTGGACTTCACATATACCTTTCGCCTAGACTAGCATGTTTCTCATTCTATTAAAAAATATTTCTGGGGGCACGCCTGGGTGACTCAGTTAAGCATCTGACTCTTGATTTAGGCTCACGTCATGATCTCAGGACATGAGAATGAGCCCCACATGGGGCTCTGCACTCGGCACGGGGCCTACTTAAGATTCTCTCTCCCTCTTCATCTGATCCTCCCACACTCCCCCCCCCACTCATGTGTGCACTCTCTCTCCAAAAAAAAAAAAAAAAAAATTTTTTTCTGAAAACCCAACTATGAAATTTCATAACATGTCCCATTTCCTGTCTCTACAATAATTTCCCTGATCCCTCCATTTGAAAATAAGTCCTCCCTCATGACATCAGCTTATAACATTTGTATGTCCTGTTCACATAACTACTTAAATTATAATTCATTCATTTATTATCTTTCCCCATTCATTTAGTCATTCATCAAACATTTACTGAACCGATATTATGTTCCAGGGCCTAGTTGGGAGTTGGGGATACAGAGATGTAAAATCTAATATTTATTCTTCTTGACTAACTTACAAACCATTGAAGAACACAAATGCGTAAGCAAACAAAGTGGACTGTGGAAATTGCTACAAAGAAGTGGTGTATCAAGTACCATACGAGCAGAATAGACCAATGCCTAGGGCGATTTCAGGAAGTAGCAATGGAATCTAATGAAAACAGTCTCAAAGTAATATTAATAGTAAATGAAGTGGCATGCTAGGTATTTTAGGTGCAGTACAATTCCCTCAAGTACAATTATCATCACCACTTAGAGATGAAGGAACTGAGGCTCAGAAAAAAGTCACCACTTGGCCCAGTTCACATAGCTGGTAATTAACATATCCAGGTTAACGCCTAGCTCTGTTGGAGAGAAAGTGTCGGGAATCAAAACCAGACAGGGTGGCTCAGTCACTTCGGAGGCAGTGAACAAGGTGCAAGATGGTTTACATCTCGAATGGGCAAATGTTGGACAGCCAGAGTCAGTCCCCATAAAGGTTATCTTTGTTATGTTTGATAACAGATTTCTTCTGGGGAGTATCTGAGTTCGTGGTTTGGTTTTTCAAGATGCTGCTTCAGCAAGATGTGAAAACTCCTCTGATTCCAGGTATGATGATGGAAAAGGGCCATCCAGGAAGCACCCCAGAAGAATGGATCCAATTAATCATCTCCGGGGCCCTAGTCCTCCTCTAAAGACTGGTGGATGAAGCAGGTATATATCTGCTCTAAGCAGCAGACAACTGGACATGCACACTCATAGCAGAAGGAAACCATCAAGAAGTGGAGGGCTGACCATGCTGGACAGGGAACTGAATGTGAGCACCTAAATAAGGATTGCTCTGTGTCCTCACAGACGAGTGAGATCATGCTGGGAATTCCCTCCCCAGGGATCTGACATGACTGACATGCAGTTCTACAAATGCACGGTTGTCTCATTATTTTTGTATAGTTTGTTAAAGTATTAATATAGTTTTAATAAGTAAATATATTTTTAGGTTACAAAACTTGACCTGTCATCTTTGTGTATTTAAAAAACTCCAAATTTGAAGACCAATAAAAGGTTGTGTATTCAGAAACAGAAAGAAAGAAAGAAAGAAAGAAAGAAAGAAAGAAAGAAAGAAAGAAAGAAAGAAAAAGAGAGAAAGAGAGAAAGAGAAAGAACGAATGAACGAACAGATAGGGTGGAGGAATGCTAAGTGGAAACAGCAATTCTTTCCTCTGCTAGAGAGCAAGGTATTTGATTTTAGATGCAAGGTCTCACACAAGTTTCCTTCTCATGTATTGCTTACATAGTAGTGTCTTTAACAACAACTTTTTAATACAAATATTACTCAGTGTAGGCTGAAAGAAAGTTTAGTCTATGCCAGCCAGGTTAAAGTCATTGGATTTAAGGCAACTTAGTAGGTTGCCTTTTCCCCATGCAGGTTTGGAATATGTTGGAGCTGGAGAGAGGGTCAAGGGATGGATGTGAAATTATCTTAATTACTGTTACAGGCTAGGTTGTGAACCAAGTGGCCTGACAGAAAGTTGCCTACCCTGTCACGGGCGGGTCTCGAAAACAGCAGACCTCACTGCTGAAGCACAGTGTTCCCTGCAAGGCCTGCCACACCTGAGCACCCACAGGCTCTAAAGAGAGGGAAGAGGAGGGGCCAGGACTATGCCAGACATTCCCGCTCCCAACCAGTCCGTAGATCCTCGTCCTCCCCTGAGAATGTGGACAAAGAAGAAAACAGAAGGCCTGTTGCTCAAAAAATAAGGCCTGTTCCCTCCACATGGAAACACATAGCAAGGGCAAAAGATTTTACCCCCAAAGAAAGGTGCTTGCTTTAGCTATGGTTTTTCTTATGCAATGCTATGCAACTGGAAATAAAAGTAAAGTGCAAGGAGATTCAACTACAAGTTAGAAAATGTGACTTCCAATAAATACCATGTCACTAATGGGTTTGTGGCCTTGAAAGAAAATCACCTGAGAATGTTTCCTCATCTCTATAACTGGAGCATTGGGCTAGATCATTTCCTTTCAGCCCCGAAATTCTAAAATTCAGTCATCTATGAGGCAGCTCTCTTTAACTCTACCGCTAGGTGCGGAGTGAAAAATGTGGACCATTTTGATCATTCCATGTTTCACTTTCAGTTGAAGATTTTCTGGCATTTTCTGAGGCTTATGATTTAGATACAAGGAGTAAATGGAACTTAAAGAAGATTCCTAGTTACAAGGTGTAGGCGGTCTCTGCAACAAAGTCACTAAACTCTGGAGCCACCCAGGATCTCCTTGGTCTTAGAGTCACTGGGAGATTCAAGAGGTTCACTTTGAAGTATCAGGAGAGAACTCCACAAATGTGCACACTTTGGTTTGGTTTTATTGTTCCAAAAACCTTGCCAGAGTACAAGTACCTTCTTTTTTTATGTGGTTATTACTTATACTCAAGTTCTACTTTATCACACACTAGATCTCGTTTTGGACATGCCTGGGCTCCAGAACTAAAACTCAAAAGGTAGCTCCAAACACATTCTCTACTTTTCGAAGCATGATGGACAGAATGAACAACTATTCAAGTGCGTAAATCATGGGACTTTATGACAGATCTTATTAGCGAATATATACTGTAAATATTCTGGAAGACCGGACTCCTGGTAGAGTGGTAACATAAAGTGAACAATGATTTACAAATGTGTTGAAATAGCAAAGTGATGGACTTGTGGATTACGATACGTACATAAAATGCTGTTAGTCACCTCAGAACAGTCAGGGAATTTTCGGCATGTATTTAGCCCAATTCTCTAATTTTCTGTCCTTCCCAAAATAATGTAAATCTCTGAAATAATGGATAGAAATTGAAGTGAGGGAGAGTCATCTCATTACTCGACTAGAACGAATACATTTAAGGACTAAGAAAACGGGGGGAAAAATAATAAAGGCCGCGAGGTTGTGAAACTTATGGAGTTTTCTAAGCATCATCAAATAAGAAGTGCTTAACTTTCACGAACTTCTCTCTGCTCTTTCCCATTATTTAAAAAACTCCAAATTTCAGTACTTCTAATGAAATCGAATTTAAAATTTAAATTTAGGAAGTTGGAAGTGACCTCTAGCCCAAAGCTTTCCTTTTAGAGACGATGAGACAGATTCTCAGAGAGGTTCGTTAAATTGCCGAGGCCATGCGGACCATCAACGGTGGAGCCAAGAGGAGTTCCAGGCTTCTGATTCATTGTTCTGCTTGATAGTTCATGCTACTTCCCTGCCTTGAATGAATTCGCAGAAGGAGAGCCTCCACCTCTCCTTGAACATGCTCTGGGGTCATAAATTTAATTCCAGTCTCCCAATTAATCATCTCAGACAGGCCTCCCCGCCCCCTCACCTCTTGAAATTAAAAAAAAAAAAAAAAGAGTAATCCAGGGAAGAGACCTTTTACTTGGCTTCTTTGTACTTTCTTGCCTTTTGACCTTTCCTCCAACTTCCTGGTTTTGCTTGGGCTGGCTGCACAGTATTTTTATACCTGGGATAAGATCATTTTCCCCATCCCGCTAATGCTCAAACAAAACCATGCGATGTGTTGTCTTCCTTTCATGATTCTTCCCTTTCCTTCCTCTTTTTGCTTTCTGCTTCTTAATCAGGTTCAAGGCAAGGTGGATGCCTTTGCTCCCAGGCCATTGTCCTGAAAATGAAATCCATGGCAAGGCCATAAGAGTTCTTTTTCAACCCCAGACCTAGCTGTAGACATGAGCATACTGAGAAATAACCAACCCCTGAAGTTTTCTATTTCTCATTAACTTTTAAAACCTTTGCTGACAATGTGTGCTCATTACATTGAGTTGTAAATGATGTTTGAAGAGAATGATTCCAGCCCACTCAGTGCACAAAGAGAATACAAACAAGGCCTTGCAATTGCTGTTTCAAGGTGATACACGCTAGAATATTGAGCTGAGCTACTGTTAGCAAAGTCTGAAGTCCCAGAAGTCTCAAACCACTGGAAAACAAACATGAAATAAAAAATATATAATTTGTTTCATGTTAACTCTCTCACCTCCCACCCACTTATTAAATATAGGTAAAAGCTTTCTTCTCTAAGAGAAAGTGCCACCTGAGGAACTCTGACTTCATGTTCCCTCTTCCAAATAGCTTTTCTTTCTTCTCTGACTTGTTATTAATAGCTGACAATGCTGGAAGCTATAGCTAAGCGATGAATGCCTGCTGTCGAATAAACAGGACAGATGTCACCCAAAGCCACTTCTTTTCCTAGGAAAACGAAATTCACTTTATGTTGCCATTTGTAATAAATATTATTATAGTTTTATCTTTTTGTCTGAACCTTGCTATGGTGCTTGGGTGACTGCAAAGGTGGCAGTCTTGATAATCATAGATGGAGCTGTCTCTTCTTACAGTCCTCTGAAGGGTGAATCTATCCTATCAGAAGGTCCTTAAATCTACCACCAGAAACTCCCCTGAAGATCTTCCTCAGAGTAAGAAATTTTCTTTTGAAAATCTACTTCCATCCAGAGACATGCTTTTCATTGAGGGAAAAAAAAATAAGTGCAAGCATCACATGCAGCCTTTGCGCTTAACTTGATACATGGGTGTGAACAGGACAGATACTACCCTAAGTATATTAACTCTGCAGCACCAGGGACAAAACCAAGGAAAAATAAATGACTCCAGAGAGCACACTTTAACTTTGAATACCTGGAAATAATGGGCCTTCACACACAACACATGTTTTGGGTGAGAAAATTATTCATTTCAGAGAAAAATCAGTCCCACCTAAAATCTTGAATAGATCTTTATAGGCTGCCGGTCCATGAAAGAACAAACAAGCTATGGGGTAACAAACACAGTGATATCTAGCTCCGCCTCTCCTAGAGTGAATTCTGGAAGGCAGGTCTGCTGAATAGAGCTCTCTCCTTGCTGCTCAAGAGGGCACCGTCACTCCTGGAGTCACCACAGAGGTCCCCCGGGGTCTCATTGGTCAACAGGAAGGGAAGAGGTGGTGGTGTCGGAGAGTAGGGGTGCTATGCCTCACTTGCACTTTTCCTCTATTGCTAAGATGACTGTCATTTCTTTGCTGCCGTGGCCACAGGGCTCCTGTCCACCATTTTGGTAGCAACTGCCTTGACTCCCGTGGCTTGGGTACTGCTCAACGCAGGGCTGCTGCTCACTGTCCTTGGGACCTTGGGATATCACACGCTTCCATTGATGCCTCTTCTTCCAAGCGCCTGCTCTGAGCCTCCTGCCCAATGCTTCAATATCAGGGGCTCCCACTTTTTTCTTCAACTCTGTTCTCCTAAGTTTAGGCAGTACCTGGGAAAGTTCATCCAACCAAAAAAGTGTGCTGTGTTCCCCCATGACGAAGCACTTATAGTCTTTATTCTGCTTCCTCCCATTTTTTTCCCCAGCTTGGAGATAGAAGCTGAGGGGTATTAATTCCTGATTTCTCCTCCAGAAGGAACAAGTTTAGGCCATACCCTCTTATGTTATCTCCTCTCCTTTGGAGTTAAGCTGCTAGATATTGTCAAAATTCTTAAGTTAAAACTTGCAGATTCAACCCTTCACTTTTTGTTGAGCTTTGAAAATTTATTGGATTGTTGTCCATTATTTTAAATAAATCAACTAAACAAATTATTAGTGAGAAGCAGTCAGTATAACACACTGAACTCACACTGCATGCTCTAAAACCCTTGTCTTACCATCTACTACTAGCTGTGTGATTTTGAAAAGTACTTAAATGAGATAATATACCGAAAGTACTAATAAAAATGAAATAATATCCAATTAGAGGACAGTAAGGGAGAGAAAACCTCATTTGTGATAATTAAAAAGATTAAATACCTAGGAATAAACTCAACAAGAAACGTACATATGAGTAAAACTTTAAAATTTGCCCGAAAGACACAAAAGTAGACTTGAACAAATGGAAAGACACCTCATTCTTGGATATGATGACTCAATGTCCTAAAGCAGACAGTTCTCCCTAATTTATAAATTATGCAAAAATCCCAATAAAAACGCCAACAACCTTTATTATGGAGTTAGATAAGTTTATGCTAAAAGCCACAATGAAAACAAACAGGCAAAAAAAAAAAATGGGAAAAACCTAAAAATAAACTACGGGAAAGTGACTGGCCCTATCAGACATTCAAATGTACTAAAAATCCTCTATAATTGAAACAGTATGACATTGTCACATGAATAGACAGACTAATAGAAAGCCCAGAAATATCCCCAAGTAGATATGCAAATTTAATATATCATAAATGTGGGTTTTCAAATCACAGGAACAAAAATGGACTTGTTAACAATCTGTATTTTGACTACTAGGTAACCATTTGGAAAAAAACACAAAATTAGAACTATACGTCACACCTTTCACAAGACTCAATTCCAAATGAATTAGAGGGCGAAATGTAAAAACTGAGGCAAGTATTAGAAGAAAACATGGATGAATTCTTCCTTAATGTTGGGGTAAAAAAAAGACGTTATGACTAAAGCTCAGAAACAATAAAAGATTGATGAATCTGACTACATAAAAATAAAAACTTGTTCCATGACAAAAATATCATAAAGTCAAGAGAGAACTGATAACCAGGGGGAAACCATTTAAAACACGTACCAGAGACCAAAGGTTAATATCCCCAGTATGGTAAAACAAAACAAAACAAAAAACTCTTAAAACTGAGAAAAAGACTAAAAAGCTATAATCAGAAAATTCACAAATACATATTTTATAAAATGTCCCTTAAAACCATGAAAAGATATTCAGACTCAGAGTAATACAAATTAACACAACACTGAGGTACCACTTACCAGCTATAAAATTAGCAAAAATTGAAAACAACTCAGTTTATTTTATTAGCAAGCCTTAAGGAAAACTGGCATGCTCATAAATTGCTGGAGGGAGTGCAAATTGGTACAAATCTTCCGCAGAAAAATTTGGCAATAACTAAGTTACATATGTCCTTATTTTTTTTTTTTAGTTGAAGTATAATTAACATACATTGTTATATCATTTTCAGTTGTACAACATATTATTTCAACAATTCTACACTTTGGTCAATGCTCACCATAAGTAATCATATGCATTTACCTTTTGACCTAACAATCCCACTTCTAAGAATTTATCCTAAGTTACGTTTTAAACAACATGAAAAAACGTATGCATAATGTTATTCATTGCAGCACTGCTTATAACTGCAAAATATCATAAGCAACCTAAATGTGGCTGAATACATTATGGTACATTCAAAGAATGGAGTATGATGCAGTTGCAAAAAGGAATGAGAAATAGCTCTATGAACTTAAGAGGAGTATTTTCTACCATATTCTGTCCAGTAAAAAATGTAAGTTGCTACAGAAGTGTTTATAGTAAGGCAGGCTTTTTAGTAAAAAAGAAAAAAAAGTAAAAGGGGCTCTACGAATTATACATGTTTCTGTTTATTTGTGCAGCATGAAATACAAGAATGACCCAGAAACTCATGAGATTGGTTTCCTAGAGGCTATGGGTGGGAATGTGGTGAAAAGAAGGGAGAGGAGATAAGGGAGGATGGCCACTTTTCTAAGGATTCCTTGTCCATAGTTTTGAGTTTTAGAACCTTGTTAACACTTCACATGCTCAAAAATAAAATTAACCACAGTGTCGGTGGAATCTAAAATCATCTACAGGGGTGCCTGGGTGGCTCAGTCGGTTAAGCGACCAACTCCTGGTTTCGGCTCAGGTCGTGATCTCAGGGTGGTGAGATTGAGTCCCGTGAAGGGCTCTGAGCTGGGTGCAGGGTCTGCTTGAGTTTCTCTCTCTCCCTCTCCCACTTCCCCTCCCCACCCATACTCGTGCTCTTTCTTTCTCTAAGACAAATCAACACATCTTGAATAAGAAAAAAAAATCAACTACAAATGGTAACAAACAACCATCACTGTCTTACAAATGAGTAAGATAACCACACAGAAGGAGGTGAGGAACAACTAATCTAAGTAATTTTGGAAAACTGTATTTTGACTATATAAGGGAAGAAGGAATTTTATACAAATACTGTAGTCTCCTTAGTGAACTGTTTTTCATGGAAGATGGGTTAACAAATTTGAAACTACTTCATGTGTATTCTAGAATTGAGAAAATAAGTGAATATATTCCTAGATAATGAGACCCCAATTTTTCACCTCTTAAAGAAGTTATAAGTAGAGAAGTAGGGAAGGCTAGGATGGATCCTGTGGTGGTGGGAGAGAGTCTGAACTGATGGTTTTTCATGTTTAGACAGATATAGAAACATAAACGTAGATAAAGATATGTGAACATAGGAATACATGTATTTCCTAGCTCTATTCTCTGAAAAGGCCTAGAAGCTACAACACCGCAATAGCGGTAAGTACGCCTTGTTTCCACATCTTGGTCTCAAACACAATTCTCTAAGACAACAAATCAGGGCCTCCTGGAGAAATGGCTGGGGTTAAGCCCAGGGCAGGGAAAGTACAAGATGAACCTGGAATATCTTGGGGTTTCAGAAAGTAAGGTAGCATTAAAAATTAACACGAGCAAGGTGAAAAGACACAGAAGCCAAGCTGAAGGAGCACCCAAGACCAAATCAGGGACAATATAAGCAAAAAAATTATAGTAATGGATTATAAGCTCATATGATAAAAAATGTAAGTCCACACTGAAATCAATGAATGAGTGAATGAATGAATGAAGGGAAAGTTCTTACAGAATTCCAATTTAAAAACGAGGAAGAAGGACTCCTGGGTGGCTCAATTGGTTAAGGGTCTGCCTTCATTATGAAATGTCCCTCAGCTCGAGTTTTCTAATATTTCTTCATTTTATCCAGCTTGTGTACATATGGCAAGAATGCTACAGTAGCCATGTGCTCTACTTATGAATCCAGAGGCACACAATTTTGATATGTCTCGTTATCAGTAATGTAAACTTTGATCGCTTCATTAAGATGGTGCCTACCAGGTCTCTCCTCTGTGGTAGTTTCCTAAAGGTGTTGTTTTATTTCTGTCATTTCTTCCTCATTTTCATTTTTTATTTATTTATTTTTAAGATTTTATTCATTTATTTGTCAGAGAGAGACAGAGAGACCATGAGCTCACAAGAAGGAGGAGTGACAGGCAGAGGGAGAAGCAGGCTCCTCGCTTAGCAAGGAGCCTGATGTGGGGCTTGATCCCACGACCCTGGGATCATGACCTGAAATGAAATCAAGCGTTGGTTGCTTATCCAACTGAGCCACCCAGGCACCCTGAAATGAAAAAAATTTTTAAAAAGTCTCAAAAGTGTTGGAAAGTGAAAAAGTGCTCAAAGATCAGCAGGTATTACTTATTATGAGTTTGGCAGCCTTTCTAATTTATAAAAGCCAAAATTCCAAAAGCTTCACAGTGCCCTTCCTTTAATGAAGCTCTTTTTAAAGGGAGTACTGTGAAATCACCTGTGAACTGTCTGCAACAGGATCACCTTGGGTTTATTTCCCAAATGCAGATTTCAGAGCCATTCCGGACCACCTGACTTAGAATGTGGTTCTTTGCACAGTAAGAACTTTATGACTTTCATGACTGAGAAAAAATACTTTATTTGCCCTTGCCTTTAAGTAACAGCTTAGTTGGATATAAAAATTTAATACTTTCCCCTCAGTACAATTTAGTGTTGCTAGAGAGGCGTCTGATCCCAGTCTAAATTTTATTTTTTTTAAGTGATCTTTTTTCTCTCCAGAAGCTTACAGGACTTTCTGCCTTGATGTTCTTAAATTTCACTAGAGTGTTTCATGTTACGGTCTTTTCAGTAGCTATTTTTTTCTTTACTCTGTCCTTTTATCTGAGAGTTTATATCATTCTGGGTATAAATCTGAAGATTAAATTTTTTCCCCAAATATTTCCTCCCCCTTGTTTACTTTTATCTCCTGTTCTGAAGAGGCCCTTTTTATGTGGGTGTTAACATGTCTCCTTCCCTCCTCTTTATTCTTTTTTAGGACTTTGGGGAGACTCCCATGCCCATTATATTCTAGCCCAGAAATTTATTTTTCAGCTCTCTAAATTCTGCTATTCAACCAACCCAATGAATAATTTCAACAATTACATATTTTTAATACCTGGTATCTTCAATTGGATTCCAAAATTCTTATGTCTCTTAGCAAACTATTATGCCTATATATTCCATTCTTTTCTTATCATTAGCTCTACTAACTCTGGTATCAGTTATTCTTTTTGCTATCTGTCTTTCACAGTGTTTTAAGTCCTCTGAGCTCATGCTAATTTTCTCTGTGAGTTCATGTCTCGTTGCCTGGACATTATTGACTGTTCTGCCTAGTAGCACTGAAATCTTGGACTCTCAAAGTGTTGTCTAAAGACGTGACCGGCAGCACTGGCAACATCTAGGAGCATATTAGAAAGAGTATTTCAGGGCATTCCCAACTTACTCATCAGAATCTGCATTTTAACAAGACCAGCCAGTTGATTTATTTGCACTCTAAAGTTTGGAGGACACTGATGTATGCCCTAGCTCACGTTCCTTCAAGTGAGCTGGGGAGGGGTACCTGGTGGTGAGAACCAGCCTCTTCTACAATCTGAGTTTAATTATTCCTTTATCCCTTTCTCTCTCACACAACGGTTCTCCCTTGCCCCCAGGGTACCACCAAAATTGTCTTTCTCAGACACTGTTTCTATTCAGGGACAAATACTGTCTTCTATACATAGCCAGCTATAAATGGCTAGCCCAGGGGCTCCTGGGTGGCTCAGTCAGTTAAGCATCTGCCTTCGGCTCAGGTCATGATCCCAGGGTCCTGGGATCAAGTCCTGCATCAGGCTCTCTGCACAGCAGGGAATATTCTTCTCCCTCTCCCACTCCCCCTGCTTGTGCTCTGTCAAATAAGTAAATAAAATCTTTTTTTATAATAATTTTTTATTATGTTAGTCACCATACAGTATATCCTTAGTTTTTTAATGTAGGGTTCCGTGATTCCTTATTTGCATATAACACCCAGTGCACCATGCAATATGTGCCCTCCTTAATACCCACCATTAAATAAAATATTAGGATAAATAAATAGCCCAATAAATGAAAGAGAGAGGAGAGAATGTTTGGTACCTGCCAGATTGCTTGTCCCTACCCTAGAGGGCCTCCCACTCTGTTCTGACTTTCATGGCCAATTCCAGCTGCTGCTTTCCTCTTCCTCAAAGGAACAGCAGTGTGGAGAAGAAAGACACAACTTGAACACTCACACCTGCCCTTCTGGGGGACACTTCTTTCTACACTAGTACTAAACCATCTTCTTTCTTCCATGTGCTTCTTGCAGTTTTGTGTAAGTGTGCTAAACAGCCTTCTGAAATCCATCAAACTCCTCACCATCCTGGGGCCACTCCCAGATTGCGCGCAGACAGGGAACCGGCAACCAAGGCAAATTCACCTACTCTGAATAAAATTATTGCCTTAAGTAATCTGGTGTGGTTTTGTTCCTTTATACCCCCTACAACGCTGCCTTAAAACTGTGTATTTTTCAGTATATTCTTTCCATCCATACAGAGCCTTCTACGCGGGATAAGTTAGCTTCAGAGAGTAGCTAGCTACATATGCAAATGCTTGGAAATGTTTTAGTTCCCTGACATCGTTGACTCTCCCCACCTGCTTGCCTTTTATTAACAATGAGAAGTTTTTTTGTTGTTTGTGTTTTTGTTTTTTGGTAACAACTCCAATACTGATCTTTATTCTCCATTACATAGTTCACTCTGACATCACATAAAAGTTGAAGAACTTAGCAACAGGAAAATATTCATTTTTCCTGACGGACTTTCAGTTGTCAGTGAATGGGATCCTGTAACCAATTGTGTTCCCCTTTCTGCTCTGACCAGGAACTCAGAGATAAATATCCACAAACAATTTTAGGCCTAGGACTTTTTTAACTATTTTTTTTTTAATTGCATGTAGGTGACACACAACGTTACATTAGTTTCGGGTGAACCACACAGCGATTCTACAAGTCTATGTACTCTAACTTCATGCTGTGCTCACCACAAGTGTAGCTGCCATGTGTCACCACCCCGCACTACTACAATGCCATCGACTCTGTTCTTTGTACTGTGCCTTTTATTCCTGTGACTTACTCATTCCATAACTGGAAACCTGTAACAATGAATTATTTTTAATGTTGAATTTCTAATATTTTTTCTGGTTAAACAATTAATTTCATTTAAGCTACCAGAAATGCTCTAATATGTAGGACATATGACACAAAATTTAAACTCTGGGTGTATCATTTCCTCCAAACCAAAACGAAAATGTTTTCTTACAGTCATCTGGGTTTTTTTTTAAGGAATAGTGATCTTCAATTCCTCCTAGGCTTTAACTAAAGTTGTATCTGTGTAATGTCAAGTCCAGCCTTTTTGTCAAAAACGAATGTTTTTTAAACATCGATGGAAACACAAGCCTCTCTTGTTTGAAGAATTAGAGCTCTGTAAAGGCTGCCATGTAAAGCCGTCTAAACAGCTAATCAGTTCAAGCTCTGGTGTCTGACCAGAATGTGCTTGTACTGCCAGGCTCTCTTTTTACTTTTGAGTGTTGTTCCCTGTCATCACCTCCTGCGCAGTCTCTGCCCTTCTAGTCTTATCTCTCATATGAGGTTAAGAAAAATTGGAGGGAGTTTCTGATCAGCCAGCAGGAACTGTCAAAGCATCAGTCATTCTGGCCTTCCTCCCAAGAAACAAAACAAATTATTCTCCCAGCCAGCCTCCTCACTGCCCTCTGGGCTCAGGTCTAAAACTGTTTGAACTCTCCCATATGGCTCTCAACATGTGATTGTGTCATTCCATCAGGAAGCCACTCAAAGGGCATTTTCTCGGTTTGATTTATATTTTCCTTTTATCTCTAATATGCTCCCAGGAACACAAAGTCTTTCTTTGTCCTGCTTTGTCTTCCCTGAGAGCCTAGCATCCTTGTTTTCTTACGTTCCATGGTCCATTCATTTACAAGATTGAAGGGCAAGAAACACACCAAAGATTTCTGTTTGTTCTAGATTTGATATATCAAGAATTCTATTTTAATTTGCATTTGTGTAATGTGTGAGTGTGTAAGTAAAGAAGTTTCAAAAGATTTAAAGACTCTCCATTAAACAATCAAATCTTTGGACATGAAAAAAGAAGAAGTGGGCACCTAGGTGGCTTGGTCGGTTAAGTGTCCAACTCTCAGTTTTGGCTCAGGTCATGATCTTGGGGTCCTGGGATCGGGCCCCGCATCTGACTTAAATACAGAGTCTGCTGGTCCCTCTGCCTCCCCCTTTGCTCCTCCTTTGTAATAAATAAATTTTTAAAAATCTTAAGAAAAAAAGCAGCAGCATTTTCCTATAAATATCTTTAGCAAGAGGCCTTATTTCAATATTTGAAAATATTGGGGAGCAATGGCATGTGAAACCTTGTTCATGTATTATGGTTTGTCTTGTCCATTCACTAATACTGGGTGGTATATCTTATCTTAAAATACAGAATACTGTAAAGTGGTTGGTGCTGTTAAAGAATTTTGAATCCAGCCATGCTGGCAAATGAACAGGACTTGAAGAAAGACCTCAGAGAACGTTGACCTTAGAATTTCATCCTAAAATGCTTAGGGATTAATAGCAACAGTCTTAGAGAATGAGGAATTTTTTATAATTCACGAAAGAAAGAAAGAAAGAAAGAAAGAAAGAAAGAAAGAAAGAAAGAAAGAAAGAAAGAAAGAAAGAAAGAAAGAGAAAAGAGTATGTGGAGAAGAAAACAGAGGAAAGACTTCATCAGAGGAGAAAATGGATTTATGCTCATTTTGTGTTTCTGATTTTCCATTTCATGCTCATTTTCTTTCCACCAACATTCCAACATTTAATGGATTCAGCTTAAGAGTCAGACTGACTCTTCCACTCGGTGTTTGGATTTCCTAAGAAAGACCTTTGATGACTTGTGGTAGACAATTTATCTTTGAGGAAGGGAAGGCTCTCTTACTCCTTGCCAGTTATTAACTAATCCCAACTCAGAGTGTTTCCAACTTCTCCCAAACAATCTAACAAATATATTTTATGGTAATTAACTCTGTTTAGTTGTGCACAGATTCACAGCTCCCATGGCTTCTGCTTCATCTTTGTAAGTGATGCTGAAATCCAGAAGGCAGTAAACCATAATTGGTCCAGGGGATGGTGTGGGGAGAGATTCACCAAACATGTGGAGCATGTCCTGAGCTGTAATGCTACTGTACACACGTGTATCTCTCTCTCACACACACACAGTAATCAACTATTACCACCATTGTCTTATTCACTAGATTTTCAATTGAAACATAAGGTAAAAGTCCTTTTACTTTCTCCCACAGGTACTGAAAGCTTTAAAGAGCACAGAAGTGATGCACATCAGCCAATTAACATTAATTACACAAATTGTCTTTTAAACCTCTTCAAATTCCTAAGTAAAGCCAATTATTCTACTTGCTATATGTTTCTCATCCTTAGTCAGATTCACTTAACTACTAAATTTAAAAAGCACTGAAAGACTGAGGATGCCTCCATGTACTTTAGGTTGGTTTACTAGTTCACTCGTGGATGCTAGAATATTTACTATGCTCCCACTGTGTACTAAGCTCTGAGGAAATAAAAGTAGAAAAGGTCAAGTGTGGTTCCTACTTTCACAAACATTATATTTTCAGCTGAAATAACCAGTTAATCTTGATAATCTCGCAGGAGTATATTTTGTTTTTCCTCAAAGAAGTCAACTTAAAAAATGTATTTTAAAAACTAATATCTACTGGGACACCTGGCTGATTCAGTCTGAGGAGCCTGCGACATTGGGTGTAGAGATTATAAATAAATAAACTTAAAAAGTGTGCTATGCACTAGGTAAAGAAGATTTAAGTATCAGTACATCAGGGAGACAATCTTGTCTTTCACAATCCTTAGGTCTTTAATTATTCTTTA
The DNA here is from genome assembly GCF_024610735.1 of Ursus americanus. Lineage (NCBI taxonomy): Eukaryota > Metazoa > Chordata > Mammalia > Carnivora > Ursidae > Ursus > Ursus americanus. The sequence continues at coordinate 22,020,705 of NC_142131.1, forward strand.
GTTGCTTCTTAGTTGAGGATTTATTCAGAGTATCGGCACACAGAAGTCTTATTACCTTGAATTTTCCTCAGGAAGGTGCCATTTTAGAGATCAACGTACCACTGATCCATAAGTCCACCAGAGACAATGTCCGTGCCCTTCAGCCCTAGATTTGCAACAGACTACTATTTCAGGTTGAAACCAGATGAACTGTTTGGCTCTGTTGCATACGCCCTCCTCCAAAAGTACATCATTAAAAACTAGTATCCTGGGGCACCTGGGTGGCTCAGTCAGTTAAAGTGTCTGCCTTTAGCTCAGGTCATGATCACAGGGACTTGGGACCCAGTCCCATCGTGGGTGTCAGACTCCCTGCTCAACTGGGAGTCTGCTTCTCCTTTGCCCCTCCCCCACCTCGTGCTTGCACACACATGTAGTCTCTCTCTCAAATAAATAGAATCTTTAAAAAAAAATTAGTATCCCACTCAGCTTGGGTGATGCTTCTGTGGTGAGAGAATTGTATGAACTGAGGATCCTTTGTGGAAAGAATTGATTCACCTTTGCCAACTCATTCATTCCAGGGAATGATGTCAGTGAGCAGAACATGGATCTCCACTACTGAAGTTCCCAATCAATCTCTCTCCGTCTCCCCCTGCCCTAGTCTATGCTCATCAAAACTCTACAGATCATTTCAGAAAAGGTTAAACGATACCCAAATAATTCTATCTATCTCAGCTATCTACAGTTCTTGGGTACCAAATTATTACAAATACTACCAAATCATTTTGCAAGTAAATATTTCTACACTGTTCCTGGTGTTTCCCCTACCCACTTGATCAGAGTATAGTGAACATACTTTAAACTTTTCTTAGTCAATATAAATGGTGAGTCGATAATTATGCTTGGTTATAACATAGTGATCATCTAAATAGACAAAATAGATTCAGCAAAATGACCTTATATTAATTTCTTCACTCTCCTTGATTATCAGTATTCATTTCCAATTGGTCTCAATGTGCCTATCTGCTTGTCTGTAGTACCCTATCTCCCTCCTTTATAGTCTTCTGGGAAACCTGAGAGCAAAATTTGACAATATTTGTGCAAAATAAGATTAAATATACTTAAGCCAAGGCCTGGGAAGTTTTTGTGACTGAAATGCATTGAGATACAAACATGGCGAGCTCCCATTTAGGAGCTCCGAATATGTCTATCGTCATACTATTGGGTGAAATTGCTACATAACCAAAGTGAAACTGTAATGGACTGATTCAATTCAAATGTTTAAACCAGTTTTAAGTAGCGATGGCCCACAGTCCCCTCATGTCTACAGCATAAGGGATCCATTTTTTGATTCTTAAGAGATGTACACAGACAAATACAGATGTATTTGTGAACATCGACTCAAAGAATAAGTGTAATTGGAAAGCAAGGACTGATTTAACTCTCCTTGGTCTTTACTCAATGTGGTTTCAATGTAGCTTGTAGCTACATAGCTGCATTAGTGGAAATTAATTAAAGCCATTGGCTTCAGGAGAAGGGGAACATTTATGTACTTATTTATTCAATAAAACATTTATTAGGTCGTATGTATTTAGTACTGTTCTAGTTGGCAATATGAAGATGGCAAGATAACGTGCATACCTTCAAGAGACCGGCACACAGCAGAAAAGGTAGAGCAAATTTCTTTTTCAATGACCTAAGTCTGCACTTGGAGTGCAGACAGACTTCTGTTCTTTTTCAGTTTTGATGTCATGATTTATATTTTACTCCGTCTGATCGCCACATGTAAATAGCCACTGCCACCCCTGCCCTGGAGCATGCCAAAGCTGGGGGACATGTATTCTAAACGTATATAATAGACAAAAAATATAAAATGAGAATAGCATCTCTATGGTCTAGAAGTTGGACAGAATACATAGCCATGAGCAGGACAGAAATTACGCTCTTGATGGACTTCAGGTCCAGAAGCAGGTAGAGGTCACAGTTTTGGCCTCTGTAAAGTAAAAGACTACAAGTGTTCCATGTGAAGGGAGACTGGACCTGTGTCCTGGATAGGGTAAGTTAACCCTACACAAGAAAGGAGTACAAAAAAAAGTCTGTTGGAAATATTTCCTTGGACCTATGGATTAATTAGCATTTCAGCTTAGAAAGGTAGGAGGATATAGACATAGCTTATAGAAGTAAATAAAACCACCCACTAGGAAGGGAACAAGAGCTGTGATATCTAACAGCACTTGGAGAGAAACCCCAATCTATCATCATCAGACTAAGGAAAGGTTATAGTCCTCCACGTTCTGAGTGGAGTCAATCACATGGTTAAATAGGGTGGGAAAGAATCCCTCCCTTTCCCATGAGATTGTAATCCAAAAGTTCAAAGAAAAATATCGGTATCAAAATATTTGATTCTGATGAATTTAACATAGGTATCTGAAAAATGTATTAAAATAAGTATGTTGAGAAATATGGAGATAAAGGAATCATACCTGTTAGGAAGAACACAAAATGACTACATAAGAAAATATGGATTGATATAGGACAATGCTCAGTGAGCACTATCTAAGAGCAAATTCGTGAAGCGGACAAGGGTTATCACCAGAATCCACCATATAGCTCATGGGTTTGCTAGTCTGAAAGAGATGAGAGGACGAGGCAGAGAAGATAAACTGAGACTTGCACAACTTCTAGAAAAGAAGAGAGAAAATGATGGAGAACCCATCCTTGCAGATATAATAGTTGAATGTTTTCCACAAGTGAAAATAGATTATCAATCCTCAAGTTGAAAATATACTTAAAATACCAAGAAAAATAACCTTAAGTTCTCACTGAGACCCATAATAACAAAGCTGTAGAATATCAAGAAGAAAGAACACTACTAGAGAGACAGAAAAATAAGTCAAATACACTCCAGCTAACTGTTTATCAGCAACAATAGCTGCCAGAACATAATGCAACCACAGCTTGAAATGCTGGGGAAAAAGGACTGTCAGCATAAAATTTTGTATCAGCCAAATGACTATACAAGAATGTGAGCAAATTAGGATATTTTCTGACATAAGAAGACAAAAGAGTTTACCACGCACAGACCCTCATTGAAAGAGCCAGCAGCATTCATTTGACAAGGAGAGAAAATACAAAACAAAACGAAAAAGAACACAAGAAAAGTGTCAGATGTAAAAAACAAGAAGAAAATAGGCTAAAACCACACTGAGAGACAATTTCTTTGTTTTTTGAAGTAAATTGATTGAGCTTTCCAATAGGAGAGACACTAGGCGTCTGTGGCTATTTTGGTTTAAATTAAAATTAAACAAAATTAAAAATCATGTCTGCATACTAGCCACATTTTAAGTGTTCAGTAGCCACATGTGACTTGTGGTTACTATATTGGATGATGGGGACATAGAACGTTTTCATCATTTTAGAATGTTCTATTAGATAGCCCTAGTGATAATTTAGGGAACTTTGGAAAACTATGTAACTTACATTATTAAAGTACCTAAAAAGAGTATAAATAAGTGATATACCCACTGACTTTAAATCTATCCGCTTAGGTGTTTTATTATATAAAATCTTGTTTAATTAACAGTTTAATCAGTATGTAATTTCTCCAGTTCTTTATTTTGTGTGGCAATCAATAGATGGAATAAACCAACTATTTTCATACACAAATCACCTCACACCTTAACCTCTTGTTAAGCTTAGCATATTTGCCTCAGTTATAAAATCTTTAATGCACGTCCTAAAAACAATAAATTTGGGAAGTCATCTTTTTGTTTGTTCAGGTTAAAAGAAGTCATATGTGTTTGGACTACATACAACAAAACAAAAAGAAACAAAACATCAACAAAAAATCCTAAGACTTCATACACGTTTAGGCTTCATTTTTCAATAGGAAAATTTGCATAAAACCGAAGTATTCTTGTTTTAAAATCTCTCTATAGCTTCTATCATAAATTATGTTACAAACTTGGACAATCAGAGGTGGAGCTGACATTTTTAAGCATATTAAAATTTTCAATTTTATAGAACTCTGTTGGCTAATTTGCTCACTTACTTGACTTAGTCATTTACATAATGTTGAATTTCTGCTATATTCCAGGCACTGTGCTAACCCCTGGGAACTTATTAATGATCAAGACACAGTCCTTGCCTTCAAGAAGTATATTATTTAGTGTAAGAAACAATCTTTAGATCAATCATATGAAATAGCTGTATTTGATATTTAAAAAGGGCTGAATATTGCAATTTTATATGTTTCATCTTGTGCATAGGTGATTTTAATTCAGACTAATAACTCTGTAATAAGGATAAATAAATGCTTCTGCAAGGAGACCATATATGAGATCCCAGGTGTCCAGGAGGGCTCACTGGAAGAAATGAGGCTCGAGCTCAGATCTGTAGGGAGAGTGGAAGATGGGTAAAGAGGAAGTAGTGGTCTAGGTAGAGAAGTCAGCCTGTCAGTCCAGACTGCTACAAATTAATCTGCCCCGACCTGCATGTCAAGTTTGGAGATTCATCCATTAATAGTAAGCATTTAGGATATATAGAACAATGGTGAAGGTGTTTGTTTTTCAAGTTTCCATTTATTAACTACATGAAATAAGGGTTAATAAATACAAGAAGGGAGGAAGAGAGCAGAGCTTAGTCCCTCCTGTCAGATCAAGGTGTGAATTTCAGGTTTACTACTAAAATGTAAAATTGTATGGTTTCTATGGAAAACAGAATGGAGGTTCCTCAAAAATTAAAAATAGAACTACCATGTGATCTAGCAACTCCACTTCTGGGTATTCATCCGAAATAATTGAAGATGGGATTAAAGAGATGGTTGTACTCCCATCTTTCTTGCAACATTATTCCCAAGAGTCAAGATGCGGACACAATCTAAATTTCCAGCAAAGGATGAATGGATAAATATGTTGTATGCATAAAATGAGCTATTATTTAGCCTTTAACAAGAAGGAAATTCTTCCATTTGCATCCAAGTGGATGAGCCTGGAGGACAGTATGCTAGGTGAAATAAACCAGTCACAGAGGAACAAAGACTATTCCACTTATATGAAGTAGATAAAATAGCCAAACTCTTAGAACCAGAGAGTAGAATGGTGATCGCCAGGGGTATAGAGTTTCATTAGGGAAGATGAGTAAGTTCTAGAGACCCGCTGTACAACATTGTGCCTGTGGTTAACAATATTGTATTGTGTACTTTAAAATTTGAAAGAGATCTCATGTTCAGTTTTAAAAAGACAAAGATAATAGAAAATGTATTAATGGGATGATTAAAAACAGATGATACATGCAAAGCAGTTAGAACCTTGACTAACATGTTTCAATAGATCATCAATACACATTAGCCATTTAGTAATATTCTAAAGGTACTTACTCTTAAGAGGAAGAGACAGATCAACCAACAACCATATTTGGGTCTCACCACTTAAAAAGTAACATAACTAAGGAAATGTGGAAATAAAATATATCCAAGTACAATTATAAATGATGGAGTTCAAAGTATATTTTAAAACTTTTACTTAAAACTTTGAGTTTTCAAGTTTTAAAAACTCAAAAGTTATAAATGGTTATACAGTGAAATATCCTCCACCTTTATTTCCCCATCAACTAAGCCTCACCCCTCACCCCCAGAGCAAGTAACCACTGTTAACACTTTATCTTTTCAGGGATGTTATAAATAATAAAGTAAATATAAAATGTGAATATTTCTTGTATTCTGAATAAATGGTAGCATGCTACAGAGTCCTGCATCTTTTTTCCCAGTTAATATATGCCAGATATATTTATATATTGTACACCTGAGTATTTCCAATATATGAACGTAATAAAATTTAACAGGTTGAATATGAAATTGCTGATAATTGACGATTTTAACAACAGTTTTGTATAATTCACCATGTACTTAATTCCCTAGTGGACAGTTTATGTTTCATAAGTAAAGTTTTATCAGAACTCAGCCACATCCATTTGTTATGGGTTATCTATGCTGCTTTTAATGCCACAGAGCTGAGTAGTTACAACACGGACCACATGGCTGGAAAGTCCACTTTGCTCCCTGGATAAAAACTTAAACCTTGGGGCACCTGGGTGGCTCAGTCCATAAAGCATCTGCCTTCAGCTCAGGTCATGATCCCAGGGTTCTGGAATTGAGCCCTGCATTGGGCTCCCTGCTCACAGGGAGCCTTCTTCTCCCACTCCTCCCTGCTTGTGCTTTTTCTCGCTACCTCTCTCTCTCTCAAAAAAAAAAAAAAAAAAAAAAAAAAAAAAAAAAATCTTAAAAAAAAAAAAAAAACCAACAACTTCAACCTTTATTGTAAATAACTTGTTTTCTGTTTGAAGAACCTGATGACACCATCCAAAACTGGCCTTATGGAACTGTGAAACTCCATTTCTGTTAATAGAGACAGTTGTAAACAGTTCTAGGATCACTTTTCATGTATTTACATAAAAACTTGGAATTGAAATGAAAAAATAATTTAGAACAAGAGTCTTTGATGTCTACAATGACTTTGGGAGAGTCTTCTTCAATAACTAGGAATCGAAGTACGTAAGTTCTCAGCACACTTGTGTCTTCAGGTTCTCACATGGCGGCAATATTACTGTTTCTCCCATGGTAGACAGTCAATACCAAAAATATTTTGTGCATATTACATTTTCTTCATCCACTTTGTGTAAGATGGAAATTCTGTACTTAGTTTTGTATTTAACATATACTTCCTCTTTCATTGTTCATTGTTACCAAACAGTTTATGGGGCGGGGGGGGGGGGGGGGGGATTAAGTTTTACTCTCAGTAACAAATGGTTTTAGGTTCACACCATACCTGAAGTGACCCAACGACACAGCAAGCCATTTAGATCATTCTTTTGCTTTCTATGGGGTGACCGTTCTGCTTCCCTTTCACACACACATTTCACACCCGCTCTTTAATTTCCCTGGTTTCTCGTCTAAGCTGCTCCCGGGCAGCCTTACAACTCATGCGTCTGCACAGGAGTCAGCACAAAAGGTTAGATCGCCAAGGGTCGGCCGGGCCGTGGTTTCCAATACCTCCCCAGACACAGCGACCTGAAGGAGAGCCGCCTCTAGAGGCTCTTCTAACGTTCTTTGTCTGATTAGTGGGCAGGCAGCATGTGGGAAAGGACCGTCCTGGGAATGAAGGTGCTCGTGACTTTGGGCCTGAAAGAGCTTGAAAAATGATAGGTTATTGTGTGTTTTAGCAAGAGTTATGTTCACTGCGTCGCTCATGTCCCGATTCTTCTCCAAACGTGCCCCAAGGTTGGACTTTGCAGAGCGGCCGTGAGGATCCTGGCATTGTTTGCGGACACACGTCGACTGCTCTAGCCTTGAGGCAGTTGGGTCCGATTTCTCCAGCTAGCGATGCGGCTCCGGGAGGCCGGAAGCTGGGGCCGTGTGTGTAATGGCTCCGACCTCCACGGCCCTGCTTCCCCACCTGCAGTCTGTGTAGCTATACAGCTCTCGGAGAATGTGGCTCAAGTGGGGGAAGCCTTTTATCCAGTCACCACATTTATCCTGACAATTGAGGAAAGAGGAGTGAAGAAAACAGAGGTTGAAAAGCTAACGCAGTGAGCCGTTCAGAGTAGGATGGATAAGACTTTGCTTTTCTCCGTGCTGGGAAAGGTATCTGCAGTCACAGCCAACTCAAAGGAGTATCAAAACTATCATTCATCCAGGGATGTACTGTATGGTGACTAACATAATAAAAAAAAACATTAAAAAAACTATCATTCATATTCACATTTCTTTAAAACACTCAGCTGGACAAATACAATATCTATATTGGCCAAATTCTACTTAGGGGCCGTAAGTCAGTGACCTGTGAATTCAACCTTTTATTCCATAAATGAGGAAATAGAAGCCAATACAATTTAAGTGGCATGTGCAAGGGACACGGTTAATCAGTGGCCACAGTAGGATCAGAAGGTGCGTATTCTTTTTATAACTGACCGCAAATTTAATGCTAACTTCTTTTAACAGCCATGCATAGCCCTGACATTCATAAATGCTTCCAAATATGTTTTAATGCATTTATACTTGCTGAATGGAGCCACTCCTGGAGTAATGTGCTTGATAAATTAATCCCTCTTCTTGTAAAATACTGCATTAATCCCGAATTGGCAAGAAACTGCAGCCCCTCCTGAGTAGTACATCTCGCCGATGCTTAGAAGAAAGGCCATATGGGTTTTTCAGACACATCTCAATCCCATTCTTGCAAACGTGGCCCTTCTAAATATACCTCCACAAGGACAGTGCACTGATTATGCAAATTAATTCACTGTTTTTCTAGGTCACAGCAGGCCTACTTCTACACAGAATGTGCCAACAGGAATATTAGGGAGTTCTTGCTGCCAGAATGTCAATGGCTTCTACTGACAAAACTTGACCAGAGATGAAAGATGTCATGTAACTCTTAACTTCCAACTCACTTAAGAGCCACAGTCTGAGACACCATTCTGCCCTCTTCTCCCTCTTCCCCCCATGGGAATATTAGTCATGTTGGTTTCCCAACTAAAGGAGTTAGAGTTATTGGCTAAAATTTATTCCTCCTATTCTGTCATTAATTCTGCACAGTCTTATAAACTGTTTGGGTCTCAGGTTCCTCATCTGAATAATTGTATTTTTAAATGGGGATAGGGAGCAGATATTTAACTTTGGTAGTTAATACCTTGTTGACATACCCAGAGAGAACTTGACCAAATAATGCAGGCTATTTGGTTTCCTCAGAAGCAAAACAAGTACCAGCATTCCTAGTATTTAAGATCTTTTGGAAGGTTGATTATATGTTGTAAAATGTTAATTAAAAAAAAAGTTCACTAATATTCGAAGATAAAGTACTTCAGTTTTCCACAATTTCTCTTCCACTGTGGGTTAAAATATATCCTTTGTATACACGGATTTCCATGTATTGAACTTCTCACGACAACAGGAATGCTCGTAGATGGTAATTACCTTCATTAATTGGAAACGAATACACAGTTTTGGTACGATGGGCTACACACTAGCCATGGGCTAGGAGCTGGGCGGGACCAGCACTGGTTCTGCGACTTCCACCTGTAAGCCCCTGGCCCTGCTTTCAGCCTCAGCAAGCTTCAGTTAGTCCACAAAAAACAAACATAGTTCTATAAAAAAAAAAAAAGAGTTTGTAAACCAAAAGCTTTGTTTAAAAAAAAAAAAAAAGGCAGGCATTGTTGGGATGTTGTTAGTATAACGGTTTAAGAGCACAGAGGTTAACAGTAACATTTTTTGTTGCTCTTTCTTCCTGGCCGTTTATCTCTTGTCTTTCTTCAGGAAATTTTTAGAAAAAAAAAAATGGTTCCCTTTCCGGAGAAACTTGCATTTAAAGTACAATCAAGATATATTATTTCCTGGAGGTAACATCACCTTTCATTTTGTGTGGTACTTTAGAATTTACTCTGTACTTTCAGATATTAGATTCGATATTAAATGCTTGGAGACAGTGCTTTTTATGATTTTGGTACTTTTCTGTGCAAGTGGCGAAACAACTAAGACTGCAAAATTCTTCCCTATATACTTTCCATGGAGGTTGACGTCCAGTCTGTCTGTGAGCTGTGCTCCACTACACCTGAAATCTTTGAATGAACGTTACAGAACTTCCTTTAGATGTTTAGAGATCTGCCCTTTGAACTTCCTGGCTGTACAGTTTATGTTTAGTAAAATAAACAGACTTTGGAGATAGACTGATTTCAAAACACAGCTCTACAAAGCTGTGTGACCTGAGGCACGACACTTTGCTTTGTGGCATCCCAGTTGCCTAAGTGTAAGGGCGATTGTTTAATTTACCGTATGAGGCTGGCATGGGGGTAAAATGAGATCCTGGTGTAAGCAGGGCTCTGTGCTCAATGCTTGGCACGAAGTAAGAATTTAATAACTGTTCCCTTTCTTTTTTTCCCTTTTTCTCTATCATTCTCTTAGCTGACTTATTATTTTCCTGATCTTCTTAACATTATTGCTTCCAGAAGTGACCACTTGTCCTCTGGGAAACTTTTCAGTCTTTAGCCTTTTGACTTCCACATCTACCTAGTAGAAAAATTCAGACTGCAACTACGATGGCAAAGTCCAGGGAAAGAGGCCCAGTCTAAGAATCAGGAGGACTCTGTTTCACCCTGGTTCCATCAGGGAGCTGTATGGTCTTGGGCAAGGCATTTCTGTGTTCCTGCCCTTGTAAAATGAGGATGTTAATATTTATCCTAGGACTTCAAAATTATGTGAAAACACTGTAAAAAGTTTACAATAAAATTAAAATGGAAAAAAATACGATCATGATTAATCTGAAACCTGTCTAGAAAATTAAAGCAGCTTTCCTTTAAAATATGCTAACAAGGCAAGAGGACAGATGTGTGTTCCCATTTCCAATCCAATAATCTGGGGATTCGTCTCCTTCAGTGTCACAAAAGCCTCCAAACTACCTTGGCATTGTAAACTTTTGGTGGGGGTATGATAAGGTGATCCAGAATGCTTCAGGATGTCTATGGAAGGGGCACTGATGACTGCATTCAGGAATGCATTCGCAGTCAAGGTTTGTTAGAGCTATGGAATACTGGAAAAAAAAACAAAACAAACATTTCCCCCCCCATGTTCAAAGTTTGGAAACAAATGAAACTCTCTCAAGAAAGTTTGATTGCTAACTATAGAAGTGATGCGTTTTATCTGAAACAGATTGCTAGAACCAAAATTAAAAGCAAAGAATTCACATCTCTGAGTCTGATGTACAGACCTCAAGACCCTCTCATACAGAGTTCATCTCCAGACTCTCCCTAGCTTAATAGAAATACCAATTTTGACCTTTGCCTGAAATACATGAAATTTGACATTAGCTATAAAAGAAAGATGTGAGGAAAACAGACTTTTAAAATTTTTTTCCAGATAGGATGGAACAATTTTCCATTCAAGCATTCAAGGTGAATCATTGACAGATCTCTACAGGAGAGAAATTCTGCAAAGTATTGTTTGAGGCTGAGCCCATCACCATTCAACAATGATGGCACTTCGGTTTATTTTTCATTTCGAAGTGTATGTGTGTATATTATTTCCCCCTTCTACCCACTCATTTCCTGTCTGTGAACTCCTTTTTACCAGAAGGGGTTTGGGCAGAACAAAGGCTTCAAAAGAAATTCAGGCAGGCATACACAATGTTAGCTGAACACATAATGGGAGTTAGCAGCATGACTCAGGAACAGAGATTTTACTTATTCAATCCCAGAAACTTTCTTCACTTGAGAAAAGTGAGGATAGAATAAAGTAAAAGAATGAACACAAGGTTACAAAGTTAATAAATTATAGGATTCCCTCAATTAGAAATACTTTTAATTTTCACTTGGGACTTGAGTTCATTGAAAATGCTTATATTTACAACCAATCTCTAAGTCAAACGACATGGAATAAGAGTATATACAGCCAGGACCTTGTATCTTGAGGCTTAGTGATGCCATTTTAAAAGGTATTTTTGGGGCGCCTGGGTGGCACAGCGGTTTAGCGTCTGCCTTTGGCTCAGGGCGTGATCCCGGCGTTATGGGATCGAGCCCCACATCAGGCTCCTCCGCTGTGAGCCTGCTTCTTCCTCTCCCATTCCCCCTGCTTGTGTTCCCTCTCTCGCTGGCTGTCTATCTCTGTCGAATAAATAAATAAATAAAAAAATCTTTAAAAAAAAAAAAAAAAGGTATTTTTATTCACTCATTCAACAGATGTTGACTGAGTACATGCCATGTGCCAGGTACCCCATAAAGAAAAGACCATAGTAGGGACCATGGTGGAATAAATATGTCCACATCTCCAATGAATTCTGTTCTTTTGAGGAGGGGTTGGTTACCTTTGCAGATAGTTCTACTCCATTAGTCTGTAAGAACCCTGATTTTTGCCATCTCCTATAGACAGGGGGCAAAGATCCCCCAGGAACTTGGCCAGAGTGATGGATAGGAGCAGCTTATTGTTGGACTAATGGGGGCAAGCTTTAGAATGTGACTCAGGGTATGTGCGGGGTGGAGGGAATGGTGACAGGGATGCATTTTTAGCACAATCAAGTCAAAGACATGTTAAAAGAAGGAATACAAATCTCATGTAGCCCTGGTTAACTAAGTTTTCCGGGCAAGTTATTTAATCTTCACAGTGTTTTGTTGTTGTTGTTGTTGTTGTTTGGTTTTCATTTGCTCTCCCTTTATCTTTGGAAAGACTAAGTAACAGGCAAGATTAGGGAATTTCCAACATGCTTTTTTTTTTTTTTTTTTGCTACCCACAAAGCCAAGACTCATCCTTCCCTTCAGCCAGTAGCAGAGATTAGATTACACAATTTACAAGATGTAGGAGGACACTGGTACAAGACAATTCCCGAGGAAAGGGAGTTGTGATTTTATAAAGAAAGAGGGCTGTGGAGAAAGAAAATATGGGAGAGTTGGGAATACTGAGAGTCAAGGTTTTTATTCAAGAGATGAATTTTGGGGGAAAAAATGAGGGGTAGAATTAGGAAAGGAGGCAGTATTCATGTGAGATACTCTAGATGTTACAGACCATCAATCAACCCCAAGGATCCTGGTAATGAGCCTTTTTTTTTTTTAATTTTTGTAGGATACAAATAAAGTAGTTATTAAATATTCATTTTTGAAAAAATCTTTTCTAAAAATATAAAATGAATATGCACTGAAGATTTTAAGCAATTTATAAATGAGAGAAGCAATAAGTTTCAAAAGAAAATGTATATGTGTGTGTATATACATATTTTTTAAATATACATACAAGTCAGTCAGGAATGCTGAAATGAATTTATTAATAGCAGCAAAACTGCCTAATATCCTACTGGGCAATAAATTGTAATGTTTATGTTACTGTTTCAACTAGGAGGAATTCAATTTTAGCTCTACTGGATAAAATTCATTTGCATAACTATGAATAGGAAGCATTTGCCTTGCCATAGAGAGGAATTTACCTGCAACTTAGCTTCTACAATTTGACCTCTAGACATACAGAACATGCAATAGTCTAGTCAAGAGAAAATTAATCAAAATTACACTTCCTAGAGATTTTCCTAGAGAATCAGATTATCCTTGGAGGACGCACTGGACAAAAAGCACACTACTGAAAGGTAACTTAGTGACATCTTTTGCCCATTTCTAAGCTTAGACCTTTTCTTAAACTTTGACTGGGGCAAGGGAGGAGGGGACAACTGTTTTTTCAGGCTGCTAGGTCTACATAGTTTTGACATTAATAAATTACTCAGATCTTCATGAAGCCTCAGAACGCATGTTCACTTTCAGAAAAGTAGCCAATGAGTTGTCCAAAATAGGGAAGAGAATGAGCTGTATTCTCTAGTCACCGGCAAGCATCTGAAAGAAAGTTTATTTCCTTGACTTCACCCTTCCCTACAGAAAAAATTATTAACACATCTTATGGGACAAAATAAATGATCTTTTTGCATGTATTGTGATACAAAGAACAAATTTTCTATGTGCTAATCATTATCTGAATACTCCAAGATTTTTTTTATATGTAGTATCCTGACTGCTTTTATTTTTTTGTTAAGTTTTTATTATTGTAGTGGATATATGATGTTCTATTATTTTCATGTATGCAAAATAGTGACTTCAAAATTCTACACATTATTCAATGCTCACCCCAATATACATTGTTACCATCTGTCAGCATACAGTGTTACTACAATATTATTGACAATTTTCCCTGTGCTAAGTATCCTGGCTGCTTTTTTGGTGACGCACCTGGGTACTATGGATTTCTAATTTTCCATGAATTTTCCATCTGCCCACCTGAGGACACACTCTTCCTATGGTTTTTGGTATGGTATAGTGTGGAGTAGGTCCCAGGCTAGAAGTCAACCTTGGGGGCAAATGGATCCTGAGGAGTATTAGAGGAAGGTAAGAAAACACCAAGAGATACAGCTGGTCAGACCTAAAGGGAAATAATTGAGTTCAGCAGCTAACAACAGAGAATGAGGTAGGCAGTTCAAAACCTTGTGGAAAAAAACCAGGTATAACTATGATGAAATTTAGAAAATAATCAATGTTAGGAAGTTAGTTCAATAATTAGCAACTATTGTAAAATTTCCATTCATGAATCATGCCAATAGCCATTAGAAATCTGTGGATCCAGGAAACGAAACCCAGCATACTTATTCCAGAGAGAGCACTGGACAGTAACCAAGGCTAAAATCAGGGAAAAGTAGCCTTGGTGTAAGTCTAGACTTTGGGTAGTGTATTTTTTGAAGCATAGTTTTTCCTTGGCACAGTCTATCAATGTACAATTGGCTTAAGACAAGTTTGGTGAGGTACACACACAGGAGATTAAGAAGGGCCAGGTGAGAGCCCAATAGACAAGACTAGATTCTTATGAACTAGACAGGAAAGTCTGCTGGAATTACCAATGGTACTAAGAATGAGGCTGAGACTTGGATTAAGAAGGTTTTAAAAACTAGAGTAGGGATGATCTTGGGTTGGGAGGAGGAATAGACTTATAATTAGAAAATTCTGAAGGTAATGGCACAGACACAAATCTGGAACTAGATAACAGCTACCTCATTATTCATCCTCTTTTCACCTTGAGCAAAACTTAATAGACTATATCTTGTTGACCATCCTACCTACTGCCCAGGCTGCCTTTAACTGGCTGTTGGTAACTAGTACATATAAACTTGCATTCATTCTGCAATGTTTATAACCATTCCTTCTGTGTATCAACTTTTAATAAGTGATCACACCACCTCTTTTATAAAATTCTGCCCTTTATAGACTTGTTAACTAAATTGACACAGTTTATATATTTCCCTCAATTTGTTTTCTAGGTTTCAATCTTCCAAACATTACAATTTTATGTATCTTTTCCATCTATTGTTATGATTATTTATTCCATAGCTTTTGAAGTTAATGATCTTATATCTGGACTTTCTTGTCAATTTAAATCTGATTTTCAATCTGTCTTTGTTATTATTTCTACTCTGCAGGCCTTGTTTCTTGAAACTTTATTATCTATTCCCCTCAACCACTGTGTGCTAGACATAATTCATACAGATTCTATCAGTCCTCTAGAGTGGATTATTAAATATTCAAGAATTTTCTGAATGGGTTGATAAATTGGCCATGGTGGGAATATTTATATCAGGGAAATTTATAGTTCCTGCAGCTGAAATGTCCACTTTCTAGAAGAGGAGATTGAGGTACAGTAAGATTCATTAATTTCCCCAAGCTCAAAATACTAATAAGTTGTGGTGGTAGAACTAGAATATGGGTCTTTTCTGTTCTAATCCATGCCATGGGCATTTTGTGATTCTTGGTATAAGACATTGTTGAAATGGAGTTAAGTAATTTAGCTCCTCTTGTTTCATCTGATCTACTGTTGGTAGCTAAAAATAAGGAATGAAATGGCACGATAATATGTATTTTAGTAGAAGATAGAAGATAACCGTAAGAGGATTTAGGTCCTTCTGTTTACAAAACAGGGTTAAAATTATAAGGTACACTCTTTACAAAGATTGTTTTCTCCTAGGCATTACAACAGAATTTTATAGAGCTAGCACAAGCTCAATTATGGTTATGAAACTTGATGAGTTAATATCACCTAATAAGTAAAAATGATAAAGTTAATATATTTCTATAGATTTCTATATTTAAAATGGTGGTAGCTATAGTGGTCACCCGAAATGCCAAAAAATGTAGACCATGAAATAGAGACATAAAAATATACAATGCAAGGGTGTCAGTGTGGCTCAGTCAATTAAGTGTCTGACTCTTGGTTTCAGGTCATGATCTCAGGGCCGTGGGATTGAGCCCCACATTGGGCTCCACACTCGGCAGGGAGTCTGCCAGAGATACTCTTCCTCTGCCACCCTCCTCCCTGCCCCTGCTCACATGCACGCTTTATCTCTCAAATAAATAAATAAATCTTTAAAAAATATATACAATGCAAACTGGGGATGTCTATTATTAATCTATTTCTATCACTGTTAAGTTGAACCATTTAATTCCCCACCATTATCAAACTCACTACCTTCACCCCTAAGTTACAGCCCATCCCACCACTATCTCTTGCTTTATATAGTCACATGTTTCCTTCTGAAAAGCTACTGGTTCTTTTCAGAGAAAGTTGTCACCATCTTTCCTGCAGAGCCAGCTCTTGGCAGCATCTCTGTCTTTAAAATATCTCACCAGGAAGCCCTGTTATCTCTTCTGACTGCATGATTCAAGCTGCCCAGAAGTCCCTAAAGATAAAAGCTCATGTATCAGGTTTATTTTCCCCAATGACTTCTTTATATCCCTTCTTTCTGTTAGAAGTATCTGTGTAGCTCATTCTGTCAACAAACTTCTGCATCATTTAAGCACCACCTCTTAGTGTTAAAAGCAAACCATTATTTATCAATCAGGTTATAAACAGCCTTTTAATATTGAAAGATCCTCTCACTCCCTCAGTCCCCACATTGAATTTTTAATCAAAACTCACTGAGTAGGATTTGAACTTTCCTCTCTTCCTACTACTACAATCTTAGCTCAAACCTTTATTATATTGTTTGTCATCAACAGTAACAAGTCTCTGTTCTCTTGGCATCAAGCTTTTGTCTTCTTCATTATGTTTTAATTGCCTTTAGTGTTACTGTTTCAAAATATAAAATCATGTTCCATCTATACAGGGTAGCTTTTGTATTCTCAGGATCTAGCACTGTTCAGATCAAAATTTATTATCCCTTAAAATCATCCATCAAAAACAATCTATTGCTCAATTTTTTGTTATTAATAATGTTCTTCTGTTTCTAAATGCCATAAATATTCTATAAAAGAGCAGAAATAGATGAAAAAGTATTAAAAATTACCTCAAATAGTCTACTTCAGAAATAGCCATTATCAACATTGTTATATGTTCTTTCCGTGTACACAAATTTTCTTTGGTAAGTAGTTTGGTGATATGAAACAGCTGAGCCCAGCAGGAGGCTAGTTGGGATAAGCCTGGTTACCAATTAGAGGAGGCAAATGCTACTCACTTTATTTAGAATGAAATAGCATTGAGTTTGCTTTCTTTTTCTCCTTACTTTGGTAAGAATGGCAACCTCTTTAAATTGTTAAGTCTAAATTCATTCACATTTAAGTAAGACAACTTTTAAAATTAATCTTTATCACTGCAATCATTCTCAAGCATTTATTCAAACTTTGTATATGTAGCACCTAATAGTCTACACAGTAGATAAATAGGCTGGATTCTTACTCTCCGGAAGCCTACAGTGCAACTTGGAGGAGCTGTGACAAGTATGCAAACTCTTTTTAAACAAATTAGAATGGCATCATGGTAATTAGAAATGCAGTGACCAAGTGCTTCTGAAGAAGAGTTTGCTTTCTTCTAGGGTCACAGAAACTTTATGAAGACCAGTGGAGCTGAGTTTTGAAGAGCAGGCGTACATGCAGAGGAACTTCTAAAATAGAAGACTAGGAAAAGAAAGCTGAGAGTATGCTTGGAAAGAGCTGTGCCCTTGAGTGTGTGAGGAGACACAAGGTAAAGCTGGAGGTTGGATCACGTTGAATTCAAAGGAGAAGCTTGAATTCAAGGAGTAGCTATTCTCTCATTCTTTAGAGGAGTGGGGGCATCCTTAAGTGTTTCTGTTCAGGAAAACGACAAAATCATAGTTGTACATTTGGAAGACATATTCAACAGCAGGTGAGAAGATCCTTGAGGACCAAAAGCGATGGGACTCTGCGGCTGAATGTGAGGAATGTGATGAGAAAAGGTAGAGAAGACATTAAAAATATCAGCAGCATCTTAATCCAGGATAACCAGGAGAATGGCATGTCATGAAGAGCTGGTAGAAAAGAAGGAAAGAGGGAAAGAAAAAAGGAGGGTGGAGAATTTAGATGGAAGATGACTTTCATTTTAGATATAAGGACTTTAAATATTAATCACCTCTTAATGCAGAGACATTTTTCAGTATCAGGTTCAACGTACTTTTGCTCTAAGAACTTCTGTTTTAATTATTATTACTTTGGCTCAGCTGTTCCTCCTTGAAAAGGAAATTTAGGCCATTTGTCACTGTCATGCTAATTTCCTTTTTTCCAATTAGGCCCTTACCTCTAAGATATTTGTATCCTATAATCATGTCCTCCCTCTTTAGGGTGCATATGGTTGGTTCTCACAGTCCCTTCCTTTGTGTCCTGCCCTATAATCTTTCTATTGTTTTGACTGCCCTCACTGATCCGGCCAACCTTGTGTCATCCTGTCACCATGATCTTGCTGGGACTATACTATCTGCGTCTGTTGGAAGGGCAGGATACTCACTTAGAGATGCACGATTGAAATCAAAGCTCAAGGAAATATTTTGTATAATTCTTGATGTGCGTGGGGCGCCTGGGTGGCACAGCGATTAAGGGTCTGCCTTCAGCTCAGGGCGTGATCCCGGCGTTCTGGGATCGAGTCCCACATCAGGCTCCTCCGTTATGAGCCTGCTTCTTCCTCTCCCACTCCCCCTGCTTGTGTTCCCTCTCTCGCTGGCTGTCTCTATCTCTGTCGAATAAATAAATAAAATCTTTTAAAAAAAAAAAATACTTGATGTGCATGGGTAGCAGATACACTCTTTGCAATCCCATCACAGTTCCTAACTGAATTATAGTTGCTTTTGCCTTATATTCTAGGTGCCAAATATAAAATTATTTTTTTACGAGAGGGTCTTGATTTCAACATTGTCCCTCTCTTCTTTCTAATAACTATATACCAGAGGAAATAGAGACTAGGGATAGTGCCAACTTGGAATTTATATACTTACACGGTAATACTCAATTTATCACATACATATATAACACCGCTTTTTCTTTCAAGTTTTCTGACCTTAACATTATCACCAATAACTGAAAGGGTTTTTGTTGCAAGGAATGATGGAAACTGGCCCTGATGTACCTTGATTTGGTCACTCTTTAGAGCTTATTTAAAATAAAACATATGACTGAGCAGTATGGTGACATTCCAACTTTATAGACTTGCTGTATAGAATTCTAGACTTTCCATTCTAAAGTGCTTCATTCCTCAAACCAGTGATTTCTTAATAAAGTGCTCCTGATTACATTCTCCCTCTTAGACAGTAACACTTAACTATCTGTCTCTTTACTGTATCATGCCCTCTAATCCATGTGCTGTTTTTCATGCTTGGCTGGTAACTGCAACCCCACAGAGACAAGGCTGTCTGTACCACATGAGAAGGGCAGGACTCGTGCTGTACAGAAAAGTCTGTGTCAGATCAAAGGGCAGGGAGACTGCATCATGCTTGTGGGAGTTTCTCAGCAAGTAATTCGGAAACACTTGGATGGTGTAATCAAGAGAGCTTTTGCTGGTTTCTGGTAGCAACAAAGTCCCTCTTTATCATTCAGAAAAAAGCAAAGAGAAAAAAGGATAAAGAAATCAGAACAGAGGGGCGCCTGGGTGGCACAGCGGTTAAGCGTCTGCCTTTGGCTCAGGGCGTGATCCCGGTGTTCTGGGATCGAGCCCCACGTCAGGCTCCTCCACTATGAGCCTGCTTCTTCCTCTCCCACTCCCCCTGCTTGTGTTCCCTCTCTCGCTGGCTGTCTCTATCTCTGTCAAATAAATAAATAAAATCTTTAAAAAAAAAAATCAGAACAGGGTGTCCTTACTTTTTTGTGGTTATTGCTACGGGGTGGGGGGGATTTTAAAGAATCACAAAACTTGTTTGGGCTACTCATTAAAATTAAAAATAATAATCATTTTGTATGTGTGACCTGCATCGACTCCAACTTTGGACTGTTTACTTTTTGTTGTTCATCATGATTCACGGATCCCAAGTGCCAAACTCAGGCCAGGGTTTCCTGACTAGTCTACTAATCTTGCTGACCTGGTAGTCATCGAACGAAGGTAGTCTCCCACTGATGGGTAAAGTAAGGTTTAAAAGACTATGGACTGTAGCTAAACAGCAACAAATACTTCTAAGTGACCAACACTTTTCTAGACTAAAATATTGGAAAAAATACATTTTCCTTAAAACTATCGAACCTCAAACACAGGTTGTATCTATTGCTCTTCTTCCAAGTACGATATTATTTACTTGCTAAGATTTTTAACTTGTAAAATATCCATTTTCAGTGGACAGGAAAAGAAATGGTATAGAGAATTTACAAACTTAAGAGAGAAGTTTTTCTCAATTTGTAAGGCAGATTAGTTGATTTACAAACTGCTGACTCAATGTGTAAATCCGTTTTCGCCATGACTGATCATTCCTGTCAGAGTATAAAAGTGGATATGGTGCTGTCTAAAGGAGAATATGAAAATAGGAGGCAGAAAAAGCTACCGCTTCCACAGTCCACCCTACTACATTGTGGAGTTTGGTTCTGTTCCGTTCTTTGCATTAGTTGCCAAAAATGGTGTAGGCAAATATTTGCTCGTTGTATAAACATTCAAGATGTTTATTTTGTGTATTAATCTCATTTGTGATGCATTTTTTTTCTTATCTTTTTATTTTAAAGCTTATTTAAAATTGAGTCTAACTTATATGCTTGTAAGTGTTTAAAATCTAGTTTGGAACTAGATGTGAATTCATAGATAAAATACATTTACTTACAAAAACAAATTTTCCATAATGTACCTTTCACTAATTTCTAAACAATCCCCTACAAATAGCTTAAAATCAATATTATGTGTGTAAATTTATTAACATTTCTCAGTTTTCCTAGCCACAGGGAAAATCGGCCAAACCAAAAGAGCCAGGGTGAGGGGAATACTTCATGGAATATTGCAGAACCTGAGGCGATTTATGCTTGGGATAGACGGGTTTCTTTTTTCTTCTGCTCTTTAAGATTTTCCCAGTCAGTTCATTAATATTTACTGAACAACCCAAAATTGCACTGCATGTACAATTGGGTCTTAATATGTGCCTGAAAAAGTCAATTTGTCATAGTTTGTGCATAATAGTTGGGAGCACAGGGCTCAGGTATGTCAACTCAAAGTGGTAGGTGTCTCCAGAAATTTTAGATACTTTTATAATACTGTGCTATAAAAGCTGTATTTTTCTCTGGGAAGTTGGTGGAGGACACATTATCCTCCCTGAATATATTGTTTGTGGTAAAAATTGCCATAGTTCTTTGCAGCTCTTCTTGTCAAGAGATGGAGTCAATTTCTTGACTTTCTTATATTTAGAGTGGTTTTGTAACTTGCTTTTGCCAAGAGAATGCGATATAAGCCAAGTTGTGTAGATATGAACATGACTTTCAGGAAGGTTTTCACATTTCTGCATATTCTCTTGGCCCCCACTACCTACCATGTCAGCAACTCTCATCCTGCTGAAAGAGAAAAGATACACAGAGCCGAGAAGAACCATCCCAGCTGAGACTAGCTGACAGCCAGACTCTGGGTGACTGTTACCTATCTGCAGATAGTGAAGGAACACAGCCAAAACGAGCCTCGCCTGGCCTAGATCGGCAGTCATGTTTAGCTGACCCACAAACTCGTAAACAATAATAGATGATTGTTGTTTTAAGTCATTAAGTTTGGGAGCAGCTTATACATGGCAATAGGAAACTGTTCACATTATCTTCAGACCCTCTAAAAGTGGCCTGTCTTCAGATCCACTCTTCCCTCTGTGCCATAATGCTAATTATGAGTTGAGTGGCCATGAACTTGTAGGTAGTTTATATGAAAGGGAAGCCTCTAGGCCTAAGTGAGAGGACATCGAGTACAAGCCAGGATCTTGCCTTTCAGTGCGGCTCAAAGCGCAAACGAATAGGTTTTCTGGTTTCTCAAAACACATTGGCTAAAATAGTTTTAACACTGGCCGTCAATACAGAAATATGCAGAAAAAGCAATTTTGTTCCTTGCTTTTGTTATTTGTTCTATTTAATGAAATTTGCCTTCAAGAAGTTTGATTTTGTGTCTTGAATAAAATTTCCTTTTTGGATTTTAGGCTCATACTCTTAAGTTTTCTTCCAGGAGTGAGAATCATTGGTTTCAGGCCTAAAAATCTGCTGCTTGCTCTGGATATACAATCAGTAATGTCAACGGCATGGTTGATAAGTTTCCCTACTGCTTATTAAATGTCTGTTTAATTGTTTAAGAAATATGATGATGAGCCTAAAGTTTTTAATACTTTTTGCATCTAATTGGTCTTCATTGCTGAAATATACTGAGGAATATCAGAGACAACACATCTCATGAGTATAAGGAATAGACATTTAAAATCCATCAGTAAACACACTAAGAAAAATGTTCTGGTTTTTGACTGATTATCCGCTTGGATTTCCCACTTCATTTGGAAGGCTACTAGAAATTTGCTTGCCTGTTTTACAGGAAAGAGAAACATCAGCTGTTTTTGAGTAAATGAATGTAACCTACTTCGAGGTTCCTTTCAATATTCCTCCTTGGTCCCCTTCACTCAGAATTGGTCTCAATATCCATGTGCTGCTCTTGGTTCAATGTTGAAGTTGCATACTCTCCTATACCTACTCTACAGAAGACCTTCACAGATTATTTGACCTCTTTTATTGTCTCGTGACCTTTGTTGGAATCTATTTTCTAAAACCCCTATATATTCATTCGTACCAGTTATATTAAGAGTGATCACATTTACGTCACTTCCTTTCCAGACACATAGCATACTTGTAGTCTTTTGAAGTCTTCAATCCCCAAATCTGAAGGAAGGGTTAATCAATGTTAAGAATTTCTGGCATTATGTTTTTGTTCAGGAAGTCCAGCAACACCTCCCATATATTGTCAGTTATCTGCCATCTGCCATGTCCATTTTTAGACAAGACCCCTTTTGGAGAAAGATCTTTGATCTGTTTTCTCTTGCTATATTCCAACCAGATTTTGCCTCAGTCCTAATTGTAAGCAGTTCAAGTCATCAACATACTCATTATATACTTTTTATAGCTGACTGCTTAGTGAATAAGAGAGGGTATGTGTGTGTGTGTGTGTGTGTGTGTGTGTGTGTGTGTGTTCATGTGTGCACATGCAGTATTGACCTCCAGGGTGAGCTATCTTTTCCGTTCCACTTCGCTCTTCATCATAACAAGTCATGGATATTTTGCAGTTTGACACTCTAAAATCTCAGAAGGAGGAGTAATTCTGTTTGCAGCTGCTTGAACCATTCAGATTCAACAAAGCACCGCTTGTAAATGAAGGCATCTATTCAGTGTGTGATTCTATAATGTAGGCACCTGCAATCTTTTTGGTTGCTATGGCAATTTGGGTAGGGGGACTAGCTGTCAAGTGGAGATAGCTTTGCCCAAATTGGAGTCTTGAATTTCCTGAGCACATAGCCCTGCCAATGCCATTACAGCCAACTATCAGATGGGGGAGGGGGCGGTGCAGGGCAAAGAGTAAAAAACAAGTGGAATCTTAGGTCAGTAGCACTGAACCCAAGGCAAGAGTAGGGACACAGAATAGCCTTGAATGTACATGAAGAATTGCTATCCTTGGTCCTGGTGACTTTGAAAAGTTAAAGAATGCCAAAATGCTTAACTCTTGGTTACTTAACAAGGTAGGCTACATTCTGTGAAAATGACTCTCAGCATGGTACTATATATGCACAATTAATTTAAATATAAAATTTTGAAATGCTGGTGCCAAGGCCAATTCCAGCTGATATAATTTTCTCAGATTAAGTTTCAACGAATATAACATTTCAAAGAAAATTATATTGTGATATTAAGGGAAAAGCTCTTTTGCAAAGGTAGATCATAGCTCCTTTTGTAATAAAAGGAATGAAAAGGAATACTGATTAGTAGGAATGAGTAAAGTCCCCCCTGTGTTAAAGCATAAGATACAGGAGGTTAATTTTTACCCACCAGGTTCTAAAATTGCTCACATAAATTTCCTCATTTATTCATATAAACTAGGCTACCTGTTGTGTGAGGAAAAATTAAGGATTCAGCGAGGAAAAATGCACATTAAGTTTATGGTTGTAATTTTAGAGTTTGACTCAAAGTTGCCTGAACATTTGGACTTAGAGCTGATCTTCAGTGATTTCAAACATGAAAAAACCAGGAAAGGGCCTGAAGTGAACTGTAAAATCAACATTCATTTTGTGTGTACCTGACATCGGGCTTGGACAACCCCCCAAATTCTCCATGCTTCTCCCTGTTGGACTTTCTCCAGTTGTGCGGTACGGTCTGTGCAGGACCATGCACAGCATCATGCAAGTGACTCAACAAAAATGCAGGCTCCAGACCTTACCTCCGATCCTCTGGGTCAAAATCCCGTGTGGTTGCAGCTGGAGAAAAAGCATTTTTAATAGGCTGGCAGTGTGATTCTGATGCTTACTCAAGTTTGAATACCACTCTTTTATGGGACATTAGTGAGGAAATAGTCTACCAACTGCAGTTGTAAAAAATGCAGTCTCTTAGGATCAAGAAATACAATGATAATGATTGTAAGCAATGGGAATTATATCCATCATTTGGGTGCAAGTTGCTTCAGCCGTTAGAGTGGCCAATGTACATGAGGCCACCACCTCAGATATTCTCCTTCCTTAGCCTTGACTTAATACAACCTTCTATGGGTCCAGCCTCTGCTTGCCATCGCAGGTTTGACAACCAAACTTCTCTAAGTGGCATCATCAGTAAGACCTAAGGATTTCTAATTTAATTCATCACTGGCATTTTTCTCTGCTTTTTTTTTTTTTATGCAACCACTACAAAGTTGAAACTTGTATCATATTTGATGTTTGTATTTTATGAATCAAGCCTATGTGCTCAGGAACGTCTCCGGAAAGAAATACCAGGGCTGGTGACTGGGGCTCTCTCCAAAAACTGGATGATTGGGAGATACTTTATACTTGTAAAATGTTGTATGTATGCATAGTGTCCATTCTATATACTAACCAAATTAATTTTAAAGTATATTAAAAATCAAGTCTGTATTTATGTCCCACATAATACTAAACTCCTTAATGACTTACCCTTTGAATTTTCTAACTCCAGTATGTCCCACATAATACTAAACTCCTTAATGACTTACCCTTTGAATTTTCTAACCTACACAAAATGTAGGTTCCAGGAATGTTAAATGAGAATTTTGAAGCACACAAGAATAATTTTCAATTGCAGGCTTGTACTTGACAAAAACGTACTGGGGCACCTGGGTGGCTCAGTCAGTTGGGCATCCAATACTTGGTTTCAGCTCAGGTCATGATCTAATGGGTCATGAGATCAAAGCCTGCATCAGGCTTTGGGCTCAGCACAAAGTCTGCTTGAGATTCTTTCCCCTCCATCCCCGTCACGCTCAGTTCCTCCCCCCCCACACACACACACTCTCTCTCTCAAATAAAATCTTTTTCTAAAAATGTGCTATTTTGAGACTTAAATGACGTGTTTCCTTCAAAGTGCTGCATTGCTTTTTTCAGCTGGTATCATTAGACTAGACTCCTTTCAGGACCAATAAAAGGATTCACCTCAGACATACTTCCAAGGAGATAAAAATCTCTGAAAGATGGATTGCTGAAGATATCTGAAAATCTAAATGCTAATAAATACTCCAACTTGCTGCAGTACCTGGGGTAAGACTTGAGTCACAAACTGTCCCATACTAGCTCTGACGCTTCAGAAACCTTCTATGTTGCTTCTGCTTTTAAAATGGTACCTCCACATAACAAATCTAAATAAACCAAAGTCTGCAAAGGCCCTTGTGTCAGTTCAATAACATGTCCCTATTCATCTGGCTAAGCCATTATGCTGACAGGATTTTTTTTTCTTTAATTTTCTAAGAGACTTGTACAATAGTTGATTTTTAAAACTAGTCACTGTGAATAATGAGTTAATACAAGTGTTATGTGGGAGGAAAAGAAAAGACCCAACTTTTGGCAAGCACCAGGCCATCTATTATCAAACCCAAGATGCACAAACTTAAAATGCTCAAAATACTGGAGACGATTAACACAGGTCACAAAGTCCTGAATTAAGTTTCTGATTATTTCAGTTCCTGTTGATATTTCCTTCTCTGAAGTTTTACAGTAAATTTTTATCTAAATGATGCAATTTAGTGTCTAATCATTCTTCATTCCTGAGATATTTAACATAAATACAGAGGTATCAATTTATAAAGCATAAATATATGTGTGTACTTCTAATATGTTTAGACACACATGCGTGCATACATATATACATGCTTTAACAGTCTTGTCTCATTTCTACTATTAAATGTTAAGGTCTCAAAAGTCAGGAACCATACCTCATACTTCTTTCCCTTCTCCACATTATGAGCACACTGTGTGGCAAAAGGGAACATGAAAAACACATTGCTTAATAGAAAATGCCATTAAATATTACAATGGTCAATTGCCTCCCCAAGCCCACATTACCAATACAGATTAATAAATCAATGGAATATAAACCCAGTAATCTCTCTGCATCCTTTTTTCCCCTTTCCCCAGCCATTTCCTGCCAAGAACTTTCCCCAGTTCTATAATAGTTATTCATCTTTAAGTGGCCGATTGCCTTAATACTGCTTTTAAAAATTTGCCATTCTTAAAAAAAAAAAAAAATTGCCATTCTGGAGGCAGATCAAATCTTTAGATTGAATAATATATTTTAAGGAGTTTTAAAATTAAGTATGCTCATCTTTTTCAAGCAATAAAATATTATTGCACTCTTATGTGTATTTAAACAATGACTTAGGGACAATGTGAAGATTTAATCTGAAGAAATAGAAATTTGCTGATGTTTCAATCACTTGAATCCAAATGTACTGTTCAGGCTGACCAATTCTAATTGTGTTTCAGGGATAATCATGAGAGAACAAAGCATCCAAAGATTCTCCCACACAAATACTTTGCTATCAAATGTTAATACTGTAGAAACATTTAGATTATTGCACAAAATCACTCAGCAACTTGAGGACTGTTCTCAGAATCATGGAGAGTAGTGGGGAAATCACTAAGAAGGCTACCATTTAGGCCTCTTTCTCAAAGTGGTGGCGGGGGAGGGGCTCAAGAATCTGCATTTTAGGCTCTAAAACAGACTAAAATGCTACTTCATTCAGGGTATCCTCTGTAGAATAGATTTAAACACAGTTGAAATAAATCATAGGAATTCCAGATCTCTTCTGTTTCTATCAAATAGCTAAGGCTTTGGTGATAAAGCTGAAAATTATGCAGACATTCCCCTAATAGCTAATGTCTCCCCCCCCCCCATAATATTTTTTCTGTGATGGATAATAAAATACAAGTTTTAAACTGGTATGTATTTGCACATCAAATCATGATGTCAGCTTATTTCACGACTGCCCCCGTATCTTCAGAGAAAAGCAAAATGCAGACCTTTTTAGGCAATGGAAACAAAGATGGCTAAAATTCATTGAACAGTCCCAAAATTCTAAGCACTTTTCATGTATTAACTCACAACAACCCTCTGGATTCGTTGCTACTATCACCTTTTTATATATGGAAAGAAAGGAGGCCAAAAAAAGTGTCTTGCCCTCGTAGAGTGATGGTACAAGGCTGGAAATACAGATGGCCGGCATGCACAGTTCAGACCCTTCATCGTTGTGCTGCTATAGGGCCAGCAAGCTGTCTGTACATTTGCTTATCTATTTGTTTTGAAGTAGGGAAACCATGACAATTGGAAATGGCACCTCCTTGGTACGTGGGAAAGAAGTCTGTGCTTTAGGTCAGGTTTCCTAAGAATGGAGCCTGAAACGGAGAATTTGCATTAGCTTCCTATTGCTGCTGTTACCAGTTACCATAAACATGGTGGCTTTAAATGACACAAATTTATTATTTCACAGTTCCAGAGGTCAGAAGTCCTACAGGGGTCTCCCTGAGCTAAACATCAAGATTTTGGACTGGGTGGTATTTCTTTCTTACGGCTCTAGAAGAGAGTGTTTTTGTTTTTCCTTCCCCAGCAACTAGACTGCATTCTGTGGCCCATGGCCCATTTCTTCCATCTTTAAAGTCAGCAACAAGGCATCTCTCTAAACATTCCCCTGTAATTACAGCTCCCTCTGTTTTCTTCTGCTCCTCTCTCCCACTTGCGGGGATCCCTGTGATTACGGATTATTTCTGCCCAGATAATCCAGGATAATCTATTTTAAGGTCAGCTGATTAGCAATCTTAATTCCATTTGCAACTTTTCCCCTTTGCTATGCAACCAAACATATTCACAGATTCTGGGGGTTAGTATGTGGACATCTTTGGGGGCCATCATTCTGCCTACCACAAGATTCTTACGTGATTTATTAACAGATGTTCTCAGCACAACAGGAGAGAGGGAAGCAAGATAGGGTTGGAGAACCAAGCTAAGCAAAGATGTAATTTCAGCTGAAGACTAGCCTCAGCATGAATCTTTGTGCAAGTTCTTGAGTACAAAGTGTGCCACAAAGTTAGTGCCAACTTGAGTCAAGAGACCTGCGAGTGGTCTGAGGGTGGTCCTAGTCTATAAACTGAGGTAGTTCCCAGTTGTCCAGAGACAAGTATCAGGAGAAGGGCAGTTTGAGTCATCATGAGGCAACATTCACCACAACTGGAGATTAGGCCACCTGTACTTACGAGGCTCTGGGCAGAGTAGCAATGGTATCCACTACAGGCCCCATTATGGGTTGAATTTTGTTAAGGACACTAGTCACATTGGATTGGGGCCCACACGAATGACCTCTTTTTAGCTTCATTATTCCTACTCAATTGTGTCTCTCCCTGTACTGCCCCCTCCCCAATATGTTGAAGTCTTAACCCTTAGTACCTCACAATGTGACATTTCCAAATCCAGTGCGACTGGTGTCCTTATAAAAGGGGGAATGTAGACACATAGAAGGACATGCACAAGGGGAAGATCACATGAAGATGCATAGAGAGAATGCCATGTGAAGATGGAGGGCTGTAAACCAAGAGACATGTGAGGTTACTACAACTATTTAAGAGGCATAGGACAGTTCCTACAGAGGGAGTAAAGCCCTGCCGACATCTTCAGCCTTCTAGCCTCCAGAACCACGAGACAATGAAATTCTACTGTTTTAAGCCACTCAGTTTGTGGTACTTAGTTATGACAGTCCTTGGACACTAGTATAAACCCTATGTCACAAAGCCTAGAAAAGAGAAACTAAGTAATTATGGAGTCACCCTCCTTAGAATTTCTTCCAAGGGGTTTCCTTCCACATTGTCAAGTCACGATATTTAGGATTTCCTTGAGCTAAGAAGTCATTAATCTAAACTCCTCCCTTGACTTGAGAGAATAAGAGTAGGACTGCCTTTTTTTTTTTTTTTTTTAAGTAGCCTCCATGCCCAGCATGGAGCTGAACATAGGGCTTCAACTCACAACTCTGAGCTCAGGAACTGAGCTGAGATCAAGAGTTGGACCCTTAACCGACTGAGCCACCCAGATGCCCCAAGGGTAAGAGTTTTCTTGACCCTATAGGCAAATTTTGTGAATTCTACTTCTGGAATCTCACTCTTGCCTGCAAGTACTCTGACAATAGACCCATAGCCCTTGATTTAATTAGTTAGAAAGTGTTCTTGCTTTCAAACCAGTAAGTTCTTTGAAGACAAGTATTATCCATATTCATGTTCATAGTTCATAGCATGTAGCCCAATATAATAGAAACTGTGAAGGAATTAATCAATGGTTTTTCTACCCTTGGGAATGCCCAAAGGACATTAGCAGTACTTTTTTGTGCTTAAAGATTAGGAACAATAAAACAGAAAAGAGGAGCTTAAGATAATGTAGTAAGCCAGGAGATAATGGATTGGGTCAACAATAGAATGATGTGGGTTCTATAGAGCTTGCCCTTTACCCCTGTGACCAATCTCTTGGCATTATAATTGAAAAATTATAAAATGGAGGCATGCTTAGAAATAACGTTGGCCCAAAAAACCCCAGACTACAGTAATATTTGAACATAGTTCGAAGGAAAAAATTCAGCCAAATAAACTCTTGGCATTGTTAGAGAGAAGAAATTTCTCCAAAGCTGTGAAATTACATGATTGTATACTGCTATGAGATATTGAATTCTACCACTCTTAACCCAGGCATTGCAGGATAAACACAGCTGACATTTTATGCTGACCTAATACTACTTTAAAATTATAATTGAATTACTTAAATGTCTTCTACCACTGTGCCAAAGGTGGAACCATGGAACTCCTAAGAAAAAAACTTTGTCATGAAAAGACTGAGGTGCCATAATTTCTATTCCAATTCAGGCAGCAAACAAAATGCACCATTGCCAAGGCCAGCTTTTTTCTACTGACCTTTAAATAGATTTCATTTATATAAGAAAAGTGTGTAACAATCTTAGTGAGTGGAAATTGAAATATATACATTAAGTTCTATAATCCAATGATCTGCCTTTAGGACCCTGATGTAAATTTCACCTAAACCTTCCACACCCATTTTTATTGGCTTTTATCAGAGGCCAAATACAAAGGATACATCTTAGAATTGTCTTAGAGAACACTTACATGTTAGGGGAAAAAATACAAGCAAGGTTAATAGGGAAAAACATCATTATTGAAATATTACAGTCAGAAAGCAGATTTCACTGTGGCTGTTCAAATAAAGAAGCATAACTTTCATCTATTTATTCACTCATCCATTTTTGTGGGAGAGTCACTGCCCAGATACACGGAAGGGAGCCTATCCTCTCCTCCAAAGTATGACTTTGTTCTCCTTTGAGCCTGTACCTTTGTCTTGCCTCAGGATTCCACAGCTGCTCCACACCTCCTTGCTCCCTGTGTTTTGTCCAAACAAACATTTCCTCCAATGTCGAAGCACACCAACAACAACCTCTTAGAGCTGATTCCTTGTATGAAGCAGCTAATCTCTACAGATGATTATTTGATGGATGTATGTGTGTTTATGTGGGGTGTGTGTAGAAAAACATGTTGTGTTTTTGCATTAAGTTCTAAAAAAAAAAATCTTCAACTACAATTATAAGCTATTAAAATATCTTCAAGTACCTGGCATCTGATGATCAGGGTTTCTTTCACTAAATTGCTAAATATAAGCGTGAGCAAGGATTTTTAGTTACTAACATTGGTGCTAACTCCTTCTTTCAGTGACATTTTGAATGAACAAAGATGAAAAACTTTCTAAGCATAGTATCTCTGAGTTTTATGAAGACTGGTAACTCTCAAGCGCATAGTAAAACTAAAATAACCTGTCAAATAATTCAAGACCTATACCAGTTTTTAAGATTAACTTGACATTCAGCACCTTTGGAGTTACAAAATATCCTATCAACAATGAACTCTGTGGCTACCTTTCTGAGTAATTTGGGTTCCGTTGTTATGTTTAATTATAAAGGTGAGTAGCGACTTCCTTAAAATTTTTTTTAATTTAAGAAATTATTTCCTTCACTAGTTTTCTAGTCTTGTCAATTTGAGGATCTTGAGGATTTTCTGAAAGCAAATCTGCACTAGGTGATGAGGTGTAAAATGATTCCTAAGAAACAAACCCTATGGAGGGCAATTTGGCAATACTGTCAGAATTATAAATGTGTAACCCTTCGATGTGGTAATCCCTGGGTCAAAAAGTTCTGAGAATTTATGTTACAGAAACACTAGCACATGTGAGAAATGACACAAGTACAAGGTTATTCACTTCCACATTGTTTAATAATTTTAATGATGGGGAATTAATATAAAAGTGCAACATTAGTCGAGTGACTAAATTATCATAGATTGATAAAATGGAATGTGATACAGCTTTTTGAGAAGAAAATTCTCTACATACTGATATGGGTATCTCACCAAAATATATTGCAAAATGAAATAGAGGTGCAGAACAGTGTGTATAGAAGGCTCTCTTTTGTATAGAAAGGGTAGGGTTCAGAAAATATATTTATATTTTTTATAGCTCCATCAAGAATATCAAGAAACTAGTAACAGTTTTTACCTATGTGTTGGGAGAAAGGGTTGCTTGAAAGGGTTGGGAGGATGTGGGATAGGGAGATTTTAACCATATTTGGTTTTATGTTCTATCATTTCTGAACCAAAAATTACCTATTTGTAAATTGTAGACATCTGAACAAAAATAGTTTTTAAAATAAGCAAATTAAAATAATTCCCATATAGCAGGACATACTAAGGTGATTGGAAACGCTATTTTACTGCCGAGCACGTGAGCCCTCGTGCTAGACGTTCATATTGTCTGGTGTGCCTGGAGAACCTCCCATGAGATTTTCTGGAGAAATCATGCTGTCATGAAACAGAAGATAATTTCCTCAAACATGACTAAATCTTTTTCTCGGGCTTTCCTTCACCGAATTTAGTGATTTCTCCTTTTCTCTCAATCTCTCATAGCTACAATCAGCTAAAGGTGTATGTGCTCACATCATATCACTTTAAAGCCTTGACAGCTGACTTGCTTAAACCTCATGATACCTAGGAATTTCCTTCCCAAGAAATATCCGTATATCGTCTTATTCTCCTACTCCAGCGTCACCAATAGTATACCTACCTTCCTCTCTTATGAATATTTTAAAAACTATGTACAAAGTAAAATTGTTTTTACTTCCAACACTGTGCTGGGTGTTACGAGGAACCACAGACTAAGGCCTGCTCCACGGTATTGCCCCACAATATTGTGCTGCCACCATACGGTTGCAATGCAGCCACCCTGCCTCCACATTCAACTTACTAAGTTTTTTTCCTTTCATATCGAATGAGACGCTATTCTGTACCAAGCATAAACTTTTCAGTTTTATTTCTTAAACTTTAAATCCCTTCTACCTCTACAAGTTCTTGATAACCCCAGCTGTCTTTTATAGCTCTAATTCTCTGTGCCAGTCATGGGGTACAGGCTTTTTAAATATAGAAAGTACAAGTTTCACTGACTATAAGTTTACTGAACCAAAAATGTAACTTTTTTCCCCATGACTGAACTCCTATTTCAAAACCCATTTCACTAGCAGCAGAGATGGAATCCTCATTTCCGAATGAACTAAGTCCATTCAGAATTTTTTCCATTCTCATCTTCAGAGTTATATTGCTATTGGTGTGGGGGGCAGTTGGAAATAGACTATGTTGTGTCCAGTCTTTGGTAAGTGGAAGTATTTTGTCCTCAGCCATTTCCTATCCAGGATGACCTCTCCTGAAGTCTTCATTGTCTTATCTGACCAATGATCATCACCCTTCCTTAGTGACATTTCTTGGTCCTACTTGTTTCTCCGTTATCTGCTACTTCATCCCCGCTCCCCCCCCCCACACACAGAGTTCAAGAGCCCCCCAGATCCAGTGCTGCTGATATACCCTCTGCTCTGATGCTGATCACGATGGGAAACAGCTCCATGCCATGCAGGACTGGATGTTGGCTAGCCCTAGAGTTCTCCGTCTAGAAATAGCACAGAACCACTTCTACTCTGCCGCTCTCCTACAATGCCAATTTCCCCTCTTATCTGAGATCACCAAATATATCTGGGAGAACTACCTTCTCTGAAGGGCAAGAATAGGCGTACCCTCCTTTTTTTATTTTAATTTTTATTTATTTATTTGAGAGACAGAACAGAGGAGGGGCGGGGGAGAGAGAGAGAGAGAGAACCTCCAGCAGACTTCCTGCTGAGCACGGAGCCCGATGCAAGGCTCGATCCCACAATCCTGAGATAAAGACCTGAGCAGAAACTTAGCATTAGATGCTTAACTGACTGAACCGCCCAGGCACCCCTGCTCTCCTTCCAAAGTTGTCTCAGAATTCCTTCTCACTCATGTCAATATTCCCCTTTCCAACTTATCTCTTTCTCCTATCCCAGGGTTTGCTTTGGACTCTGTGAAAGAAAAAAAGTTAGACTCAGCAAATATCCCTTCAAATTTCTTTGGTGCTCAAATAACAAGACC
Source organism: Ursus americanus (assembly GCF_024610735.1). Taxonomy (NCBI): domain Eukaryota; kingdom Metazoa; phylum Chordata; class Mammalia; order Carnivora; family Ursidae; genus Ursus; species Ursus americanus. Next base: position 22,054,448 of record NC_142131.1, read on the forward strand.
GATCTCTTTTGTCTTGACATTGTGCTACATTCTCCCTGAAGAGGAAAAGACGTCAGCTAGTTCATCAAAATGTTATCCCTGAGACACAAATATTAATTCATTTGCTGTTCACAGCAGCTGTATAATGAAGGTATGATGGATTTTATCTTATAGAAACTGAGGCTTGTTTTCCCAAGGTCATGAAGTAACAAATGAACAGAGGAGGAATTGGGCCCAGACCTTTCTGTTCCCAAAGTTTATATTTTTAACCATAATCTTTTCTAGAAAGAAGTTTTTCTAACTTCTTATGAAAAGTCATGCTTTTCTTGCTTAAATGATTCTGCACTCATGTAGTGGGAGAAAATATCAAACTAATTGTCATAATTAGGCACTAACCACCTTTTTTTGGTTTCTATAGTATGTAGATTTTAAAGCTTCTTACTTTAGTCAGATCCAAATCAATGTTATTACTTTTCAAATCTGTTAGTGTTGCTTTACATGCAGAGTGTTCTTCACAGATTCTGTTTTGCTCAATATAGGTTTTTTTTAAGCAAAGTTTTATAAGAGCATTATACTTTTCACGCTCCTCAGCCTATTTCATCCTTAGATTGGTTCTCCTCTGAGGCATTGACATGAGTTTTATTCTCTTTCCACCTTTGTCAGTAGTGTCCCTGACTTAAGTTGTTGACTTATGTTTCAGCACATTGTGGGTGAGTTTCTACTGCTCATTCTCATCCTCCCAATTCTATGGATTTCCCTTTCTTTGAGGGACTTCCAAGGGCAATGTGTAGGCAGAAATAGTATATGAGCACCACTGCACCTGCAGAATCCAGGGAATATCCCCAGTGGCTTTGATCCTCAAGCCCAAGGTTAGGCAAATGAATCACCCAAAGCAGAAATGGTTGTCCCTTACCTACTATGCATCCCACCATGACTTTGAAAGGGAAAAGAGGTGTTAAAAAAATTGTAGAAAGAAGAAAAGGGGAAAATCTAGGGGGTGGGGAGGTTGAGGAGAAAGAAGGGAGGGAAACAGAAAGGAAACAAAGACTAAAACAAAGGGGGAAAAGTTGCTTGGAAAGCAGATGACTGGAGCAGAGTTTCAAAACAAGAGGAATGAAATCAAACCTCTCTGTGATAGGGCACCTGGGTGGCTCAGTCAGTTAAGCCTCTGCCTTCAGCTCAGGTCTGATCCCAGGGTCCTGGGATCAAGTCCCGCATCGGGCTCCCTGCTCAACAGGGAGTCTGCTTCTCTCTCTCCCTCTACCCCTCCTCCCTGCTTGTGCTCTCTCTCATGCTCTCTCTCTCTCTCTCAAATGAATAAATAAAATATTTTTTAAAAATCTGTCTGTGATAGCAGGAAGTCTAGAACACTATGGAAAAGTCAGACAGATGTATTTCATAAGGGAAATGCTGCAGCACACAAATTCCCAATAGGTACATATGACAAGGTCCCGAGGATTGATAAATGCTTACAGAGATGTTGGGCCAGAGAATTTCATGGCTCTAGGTTCAGGGTTCTTTAAAAGCAAAGTAAATTTCTGGGAACCTGGAAATTAGACCCAGTCAGCCTGAGTTGAAAGAAACCTTAGGTGGAGGCATTCCAGGTGACTGACACAGTCTTCCTTACAATTTAGCCACCCAGATTGTCATCTAACTTCTACGCTGTGATGGACAGCAAGGCAACAAGTATTTATGTGCACCTACTAGGTATCACTTGCTATTTTGCATACTGGGGACATAATAGTGTATAACGCAGAGTCTTGGCCCTTGTAGAACCTAAAGACTAATAGTGCAGTGCTTATGACCTTTAACCTGGATAAAGTAAGATTTAAGATGGTGGCACAGACAATAGAAGTCTTAGACTTTGAGTTTAACTAATGCATTCTGTTTAGAGTTGCATAAATTACAATTTATCACTTACATGACAGATTTTAGTCATTCATTCTTCTTTTATTCAATCAACAGTTGAATAACTCTCCTGTACTAAACACTGTGTGAAATGTAATTTACCTCAATTTCCTCAACTATTAGAACCATCCTTGTGAACAAAATATGGATTCTCTTGAAAATTTTATTTAGTGATGTTAGCATGCACCTCAGAAATATATAATCTTAGCACTCACTGCAGGAGATTCTTATAAACAAAGAAATTTAGAGATAATTCTGTAAAAATACAAAGATAAAGCAGATATGGAACCTACTCCCCAAGATTTTACATTCTCTCAATGTTCTTTGATTAGATCTTCCTTTAACATTTGAAGGGGTAATTCAGATAGCTTTATGGCTCAGTTAAGTGGGACTGTAAATGTCACTGATTTGGGGGGGGGTACTCTGAAATTGACACTGCAGAAAATTCCACAAGTACAGTTCCTAAAATACTCAGAGTAATGGATTTCCAAGAGGACTCATTTCAAGTATAAAATTTATGTTTTTTAAAAAGTTTGGTATTCTTATTAGAAAAAAAAATCATTACTTCAGAGTCACATGGTTTAGTTATAAGCATATAATTTTAAAGTTGGAAGGGACCATGAAGATAACCCCCCCACTTAAAAATTCGTAGGAAAACTGGACCCAGAGAGGCTTAGTGAGCTTCTCAAATTCATAAAACTAGTAAATAGAGAAGAACTAGAGACTGTCATCTAATTCTAAAAAACAAACAAAAACCACCATTTCTACTTTATCATAATCCTCCCACCCCTCAACTCCTGAGACAAAAAAACAAAGGGTTGTTCACAAACTTTAAGCTTTACAAGTGAGGGGCTGGGCAGCTTTAGCTCATCACTGTATTCCCAGCATGTAGCACAGTGCCTGGAATGCTGCAGGTGAAGGGGACCATCTCCTCTCACCTCATTAAACCAAGGTTTAAGTTCGATATAACACTATTACCAGTGAATATCCAGTTACCTTTCCTCCACAGCTTTTCTGGACAACTAAGCCCAGCACCCACCTCAAACCTCTCACCCCTCTTTCCTGCCCCTTCTAAAGAACACAAGTACACGAGTGTTTCTGCTGGGTTCTATGGAAGCCATCTGGGTAACCACTGCCAAAGTGTTCCCCATTTTGGCAGCATCAACATCAACTGGGAACTCACTAGAAATGTAGATTATCTGGGCACCCCAGACCTATTGAATCAGAATCTACATTTAACAAGATCCCAGGGTGATTCATATGCACATTAAAGTCTAAAAAGCAATAGCACAGGGTCCATATCAAATGCACATTAGACATATATCTTACTTCCTGTAAAGATGTAATAGCAAGGGAGTAAATTATATTTTAAGAGAGAAAGAGAAGATTGCTAACCTCTTTTGGGGGAATAGATAAAATTTTATTTCTAAGCTACAATTATATTATTCTTAGAAATAGTTTTTGTCCTGTATTGAATTTGTCCAATAATAAGAATTTTTAAGTCCTAGAAAGATTTGATTATATTGTCACTTTGAACTAGCATGATTTTGGTACAAACAAATGTACAGTCCAGGGCATTTCCTGAGGATTAATGACAAGTCAGGAGAAATGACTAGTTTGAGACAAAATTGAAAGCAATTAATCCAATGAGTTGTTAATTCTTAAGACATGGCTCCTCTTGAAGTCACTATTGCTTCATCCACAGAGCACTGGGAAGAAAGGAAAAAGAGAAAAAAAGAAAAAGAGAAAGGAAAAGAAAGGGTTCTATAGATCTTTCTTCATGCTCTAGGCAGTTTCATTTGTTGTTTGCTAATGTTTTCTGGAGGCCTTCATCAGAGAACCACTGCTTTGTTCATTAACCTTTCAAATTGCTTAATGTTTGCAGCACATTGTGCAGTATGATCTATTGCTGCTACCTCAACATTTCATTTAGTTCCTCTGCCACCCCCACCACTGGTAGGAAATGTACTGTCAGTTCCAAACTCATTATGCAAATACTACACCTAGGCATTATTATTCTGAGTTCCATTAACTCTACTCCACCATTACCCTGGCCTCCCGTGAATCAGAAGTGTCAAATTACACATGTAGATTTGTGGGAGTTTGAGTTTTGGTGTGATACGAAGTGGTCTCCCACAGACTCAGCAGAAAATCAACTGGATTTGAATCAAACACTTCATTCTGCATTTTCAAATATTACAGTTCAAATACATCTTCGCAAGAAAAATTGTATACCATATGAAACTTAAGAATTAGCTTAGGAAATCATTTCACATTTACAAAGCCAGGAAACAGCGCCCCTCAAATATCTGTTGAAACTCTACCTGAAAACGGTTACTTCTAGGCTAAACAATGGATAAGATACTGGACTACAGAAAAAAATTTAAGACAAAACAAAGCAATCTCAAGGTTACCTTCTATGGATCAGACTTCTTGTGCATATATCATGTTCTACTTAATACTTTATGCAGCATGCCCTAAAAGCTATCTGCCTCCATGTGCAATGAAAATGTATTTGAATTTCCTCAAGATTGTAACTTTCACATTCTTTGTAAATCAAGAAGGGAAATATCCTGTCTATAAGTTCATATGTTAAATTACTCCTTTACTCTAAACAGAAGATCTTAAATACAAAAGACCATATTTCAGAATGAAAACACAAGTAGGACTTGCTTAGTTCATTCACCGCTATTCCCAACTGATTTGGTTTGCAGAGCTGATCTAAGAGTGCTTGGTAAAGTATTTTTCCCTTGCCCCAACTCCTCATGCCAAAACCCATTGATACCATCTCCAGCTGGTTCTGAACACCTTCACTCACGTTGGCTGAAATTTAAACATTCTCTATCAATGGATACCCATGGTCTGAATGGAATTTAATCTTTAGAGAACACCCTCCTCATCAACATGACTATTTCAATCATTGCCTGTACACTGAGTAAATATGTCTCATATGTATGTTTATCTTTAAATATATAGAGACGTAATTTTGGTTAATAGGATGACAATGCACTTAGGTGTTCTTTAATTTTGTCATTACCTTTTCATCTAAGTTACTGGGTACTTAGTTCAATGCTTATGGATAGAAATTGTTCATTTAGAAAAATCTAAAAACTTGATTTCACGATTTAAAATGTAGGTAACAATACTTTAGAGAATGAGAAAATAGGTTTAAGTGTATGCGTGTCTTCTTTTGCTGCACAATCTAAATCCCCCCAGCACCACCGATCCCCTAATCTGTGCTAAGCATTATGCAAGGAGTTGGCCGCATCAACATGTTATGACTCAGTCTTTGACCTGAAATAGGTCATAATAAGTCCAATTTGTGGGGAATGAGTTTTAATTTTTAAATTTTCATATGATTCATCAATTTTAAGCTGATAAAGTGAAGTGCAACATGTAAAACAGAAATTCATTATAGATTATATTAAGACCTTTTAGAAAGTATATATATTGTTTATATAGATTTGTGGAGATTAATTTTACATCCACCTTTAAGAAAGATGACGGGGGCGCCTGGGTGGCACAGCGGTTAAGCATCTACCTTTGGCTGAGGGCGTGATCCCGGCGTTCTGGGATCGAGCCCCACATCAGGCTCCTCCGCTGGGAGCCTGCTTCTTCCTCTCCTACTCCCCCTGCTTGTGTTCCCTCTCTCGCTGGCTGTCTCTCTCTCCGTCAAATAAATAAATAAAAATTCTTTAAAAAGAAAAAAGAAAGATGACGAATGCTGACAGGAAAAAAAATACAGGCTATAGCAACTTCGGGTATGCAACATCCACTACACATTTAAAACACTGTCCCAACAACCTTAAAAAGCCTTTGATTTGTGTGTACTTTTTACCAGTTCAATAGATTTCTTCAACATTTATTATATTCTGACACCTAGAGATATTGATCCAAAAATATTTTATCACTAAGGGCAGCTGATGTATTTAAACATCTAAAGATTTTGTTTTTAGTGCATTTTTATCCATGAGTTTTCTCCCCAAGACTTGTAACTGTAAGTGCTATGTAAGGCAGCAATTTCTTGACATTCGTTTAAAACATGGAGTTAGGAATATTAGATTCTGATGTAATTGACTCTTATTTCAGAGTCATAAACTCTTATGGGCTTGTACAAACCGTGGTATTGAAACTGACCTAAAATGAAGAGTATATTAGAGAAAATATTTGAGATGATGTGTATTTTCACCAATCTAACTTTTGTTTGAATAAATAACCTGGTCAAATTAATTATTTCATTAATGAACTCAATAGATTTGTTTTGTTAAATGAGCAGTAAATTTACACACAGTCATCAGTTTAAGTCTCATGACCTTTTTTACACTTAATTTTTCTTCCAAATAGAGTCCTATGGTTTAAAATGTAAGCTGGAACTTGGGAGTAATAAGGAATATGAGGAAAGAATGCCAAGAATGGCATTCTGAAATTTTGGGTTAACCAACAGTTAAACACAGCCTTCCATATAATATGGATGATTCAACTGCTTCATTTGAGGAGTCACTAGTGACTATTGCTCATTTAGGCAGAACATGGTAAATATTAGATAAGAGAGAGAATGAAAACAAAGAAACCAAATCAGGAGCTCAACATAAAGTTTAAAAAAAGTAAATTAGCCAATTACTTTATTCATGTCAGTTTTCCAAATAGCTAATGGGGATATTTGATGCACTGTTGTATATTAACAATGTAACTTAACCAAGTTGCAATCTGGAGGAAGAAGTGGTGGTAACTAAGAGGAAAAGAGGTGGGATGGGTGAGAAGGTGACTGATTTGTGAATTCATGCATGTATGTCTCTTCAATAATACATCTCGGCAATACTCTTGACTGATTAGGAAGAAAAAATCACATCAGAAATTTTTAGCTTATAATCATTGATCAAGAGGAGATTCCCTGATGTAGAAAGACTAAACCCAAAATCTCTTGCCTCCTTTTAATTTGCTCAGCTTTGTAATCAAGTAACCAAGATATGGACACAAAACTGGACAGGACATTTCACTACACTGAGTAAGAATACATGGATTAAAGCAACTACTTACTAATCTTTCTGTATTAACCTCAGCAACTATCGACAGTAGTAGAAACAATCTTCTTTGTCTATGATACAGCAGAAAAATACTTTGAAAACATTTTATTTCAATCAAGTGTTTGGACATTGTATATAATTGAGTTTCTAGTATGTCAGGCACCCCTTTAGGTGTTTTCTCATAGATAAGGTAGGTTTAGTCTAGGTCTTTGTTCTCAGTTGCCAGTTAATGAGCCTTCAATAACAGAATTCTTGCAACAAGAAGGACAAAAAAAATCCAAAGCCAAAGGTATTATTTGGGATAGGATTTGTCTAGCTGGGAAGCCTTCAGTGATCCATCCATTCAACAGCTAGGAGGCTCCATCTCTTTGCTGGTTACTTTGTGAATGCCTGACCCCAGTGGTGAGTGAGAGCCCCCGCTCTTATGTAACTTATTTTCTTGTGAGGTATAAAGAGAAAATAGATAACATAATTATAAAAAATTGCTATAAGGGAAATAAACCAAGTAAACCAAATAAAAAAATATATGAAGTCACCTATTTTGGCACCAGGTGGATACTGCTCAAAGTCTGTGACCTAGTTTACAGAGAAAACAATGTACTTATATAATGAGTTTGACCTCTGACAAGGAATATGCAAACCAACAGTCACCAAGTTACTTTCCACACATAAGGTAAATAAATCTACAAACAAATGTAGATGGTGAAACTGAATAGCTCTGTAGAGGATGTCACAGGGGTCAAAACTCTCCTTTAATGAACAATTAACACTTAAAGATCTGCATTAAAATGATGTTGAGATGAGGACATAGCAAGAGGAGTGAGAATTTAATGATCAGGTTGACGTTCTAGTTCCGCTACAGGCCTATTTTATGAACCTTGGATCCCTGTGGTAATGAGTAGTAGTATAGGTCCCATGATGGCAGACAGAGCCTTGGGACAAAAAAAAAAAAAAAGTAAGACATGGTCAAATTCTGAGCAATGGTATGTAAATAGGTACTGCATGGTATTTTCTCTCACACCTCTCTTCTTCACTTGCTGATTTATAATAGAAAAACAAGGGATACCTAATTCAAAGCATTCATTTGTTCTTAATCACTTATTCCTTGGACTCATATTTATCGAGCATATACTATAGTACTTCCTAAACCTAACTTAGTATACACTAAGCAGTTTGGTACTTGATTAGTCCAAAGGATTACAACATGGTAAAACCATCCATGTGTATCACTCACGACAAGCCTACTCTGTTGCTATGGATTCCTGAAGGGTGGGGGTATACGGTCAAGGCTTCAGGTTATTTAATGACACCTTCCTTAGGGCACCACACAGCTATAAGATGGCTACTTTATTACATTTCATAGACACTACCTAAGACCATTTGGATATTTAGGAAAAATGCCCATCACGAATGCTAACTAGGGATTGTAAACATTCAGCATAAGATCATCTCATTCATTACACACGCAATATTGAGCTGATGAAAAATGAACAAACAATATTCGGATAAATATGATATAATATAGAAACACGAGAAAGAAGTCTCCCATCATAGTTACTATTGTTTAGGCGCTTACCTAAAGGCCTTGTCCAGGTTTTATTTTTTTAAAAACTAAGGAGAATGTAGATTTGGGGAAGGAGTAAGATAGCAGTAAAAATAATTTTAAGTTCAAAAATCAGATATAAGTGGAAATATTACCAAATAAGAATCACTTATCCTCAAGATGAAAAAGCTGATATGACTCAATAATGATAATGTATACAAAGCCACGAGATAAGGGATCTTGGACAGATGTGCTCTACAGCGCCAGAGTGAGTGGGATAGAGAGGAATGAGGAAGAAAGAAACAAATGAACAAAAACGAATGGAATTTGTACTTAAGCATTTGGTTAGATGTTTCTAAAATGTTTCTCCCCCAGATGTTCCTTAAACATGAACCAATCTAAGGAACTTCTAGAATGTTCTTCCCCAAAACCATAATTAGCATCGTAGAAGGAGCTACTTCTATCCTATGGATCATTGGAAAGCATTTCTACTTGAGACTGAGAGCTCCAACTTAATGGTCTTAAAATAACAATTGCTATCCCTGTACTAAGGTTGAACTGTGTGCCGGGCATTGTTCTAAAGCTTTACATTCTAACATCACAACACTGTGAATTAGGTATTATCAAACCTGTTTATGGATGAATTCACTGGGGCATGAGAGTTCAAACACCTTGCCCAACACCACTCAGAGACTGCAAGTCCAAACTGAAAGCCACTGAACAACATCTCTTTGCTGTGATTGCTGCAGAACGTGGGGCTTGTCTGAGTGCCTTTGCCTGGGAGCTCCATCAGGAAGGCGGGCAGTGTGTACACACTTCGTCCTGTCATGTATACAGTTCATGAGAATGCAGCAATCCACTTGGTTTTTGAAAGGGGGATCTCCAGAAATAAAGTTGCACTGGCCAGCTGAAGTTTGAGTCACTATTCAAAATCTAGCAATAATTTTCACAAAAGTAGAGCCTTTATTTAGGATGAGTAGGCAGTGAAATATGTATGCTGATAAAGTTACTTGCAAATGCTAAAACACTAAGTACAGAGAATTTCAATTACTCTGGCCCAATAGGGGCTAACAACAGTTGAATCATTAAGAAAGGGTTTATGTACCTGCAAGTAATAAAACACTGTTTTCTCTTTGAGATTGAGGTCTCTAAGGCAAATTCCAACTTAGTCATACAAAATAAATGAGGTAAATAAGATAGAACTACTAAGGGTATTGTCTATAGTTCCAAATATTTGAGAACCTGAAATATCTAAAAAGATACATTTGAAATTAATGGTGCGTAAGGATGAAACTTTTAAATGTCAGCCTTGCAACGAAGGTGAGTGGGATGAGATAATGGAAGTTTATTCAACTTTAGTAATGTACTACTTTAAAATGGTTTTGTTCTTGCTAAATAATCTTTTACCTTCATGGAAAATATTAAGTCAATAGTTCATTTATAGAAAACTGTCTGTGTATGGATAAGTGAGGTGGAAGTCTGAGAAAAGTATTAAAAACTTAAGATTACCCATAGCAAATAGTCACCATATCACCTCATTGCTCATTAGTGCTATCTAAAGAAATGTCTTGAATCCTGAACGCTCCACAAATCCTCTGATACATTTTAAGAGACTCGTCTTTCATTTTCTTTCCATATCTTCATAAACACACTCTCTCATGATGCTTCTTCCCTTTCTAGACGTATTTAGGTTGCTTTACTCTCTTTTATCCCTTCTGGGCTGGAAGGGGTTCTTTTCTTTTCTCTCTCTCTTTCTTTCTTTCTGGAAGAGGTTCTTTCTGATATCAAGTTAGAATATCACTTGAGTCACTGGAACACAAATGTCTCATCTCAGGAGAGTGCACAGTAGCGCCCCACAGTGTAACACTGGGGTCCCACACAGCAACTGTGGGTTACTAATACTGTGTAATTGAAGCCCAAGCTCAGTTCTCAGTATTTGCTAGTTAAGGCTGCCATGTTTCTCTTGCAAAAGAGACTCTATCCTCTGGCACCTGCAGGTTGTCATTGAGGTGTGGCATTCCATGAAGTTCTTGAATAGTTATTCCATTTGGTTCTCACTCATTGTATTAAGTCACTTTTGACTTGTGGTGCCTGATCCGTGTTGTCTAATTGGAGATGGCATCACTAGCATTGATACAGTGATGCTACCAGAAGTTCTTTGCCCTCTATTATATCCATGTTCATGTTTACATTTGTGTGTTTTTGTATATGTCATAGAATTCAGGGTTTGATGTGTATTTTTGAACTGGGATAACTGTTAGAATAAAGAGTGTTTCATGTGGCAAAAAGCAGACCATATGTATCCATAATTGCTATGTATCAGTGTTCCTACCTCCCCCTCTCCCCCAACCCCCTCTCTCCCTCAACCTCTCATGATAACAATTATGGAAGTCAGTCCATACTCTTCTCCCTCTACTGTCATAGTACCTAGGTGTCTAGCAAATACACTACCTTTAGGAGAGCCATAGCCCTCCAATCTGTTTTTTTCCATCGTCTCCCCAACATTCACCAGAATGTACCATTGCCACTAGCACAGTCATACACATACAGGTGTACACACGTACACCCTCACCACACCCTCCTATTGGAGATACGCCCCTTTTCTCTGAAATGGCCTCCCACATGTTTCCTCCAAGACAGCATTTCACTTTCTTACAGGCTTTCTCAGGTCAGCAACCTAAGGAAATGAAATAATTCTTAGGTGCTAAACAGTTATTTTTTAAAAGGAATATTGGCATTTTATTTTATTTATTTTTTTATAATGATTTTTTATTATATTATGTTAGTCACCATACAGTACATCCCCGGTGGCATTTTAAAAGCAGCTTTTGTATAGCTTTATTATATTTAAAGGAGTGAATCTTTACTAGTAGAATCTCAGGCAAAAGGACACATTTTACAGCAGGTATTTGGGAAAAGAGGGATCCTTGTATCCTAGAATACCCTCTAATGACACGTGTTAAAATAATCTGGCCTTAAAATTATCAGGCCTAAAAAGTCTGGCCCAGGGAAGATAATACAATGAGATGGAAAAATCCACTGGACCCATGGTATTCAAGAGGATTGGGATCCAAACTCAAATTTGCCACTAAGTGATATATGAGAAATCTCAAACTAGACTATCTTGATTTCAACCTCTCATGCATAAATTGAGTTGTTTGGCATTAAATATGATTCTATAATGTTATGTTCTTAGAATGGAGTTCATCTGGTATTTATAATGCGAAACAAGGGAATGGAGGAGAAAATACATATCAGGAGGGGAACAATTTCAGTAAATGAGAATGCAGCTACTTTTACAAATGGAAGACAGATTAAAATATATGTACCTTCATAGAAACTATAAACTTCAATAGCATATGTTTGTTATTTGTCAGTTGAGTTCTAAAGAAAAGAAGCTAGAGGAGGCCATTAATGTATTAATAGGAGCTTTAAGAATGAAATTCAGAGTAATCCAATTTTTATTGTTTCTCATTCTAATTTGATATTGCACACAAGTGAATCTAATTCCTACATAGATGGGCCTTAAAGAAACTGCCAATTAATCTTAAAGGGCCAACAGCTCTCACCTCACAAAAATAATTGTCTTATTTAAGGACATTTAGTTATGATTATCTTCAGAGCACAGGTATAATGTTCTACAACAATTTATCAGCATTCCTATGCTGTGCCCTTAGTCAAAATTTTGAAGGGAACACTTAAATGAATACCTGAGAGAATACAAATTAATCAACATAAAGTCACCGTGAGCATACAAAGCATCCTCCTGTACTCCAACACCTGAACACAGTCTCACAACCCAGAGGTGCTGGAATCTAAGCAAAATTTTTCATTTTAAAATGAAACCACATGGCAGATAACCATAGATAACCATACTGCAACACCAACAAATATAACAAAAGTAGAGATTTTAATTTATTACTATGAGAAAGCCTTAAAGGGAAAAAATACCAAGAGAAGTTATTGTTTATTTGCTACCTTCAGAGTCTTCCCAGATTGGAGAAAATTTTGATGATGAAATCTTTCAGAGGAGGGTGAGGAACAAATTCTAATCTTTTGCAGTCCAAAGGTTTAATGTGGTAAGACTATGAGACTATCAAACTGATGAGAAAATTAAATTTTCAGGACTATCAGTATGACAACTTTTAGCAGAGATTTCAATTGCAAAGATGGATTCTTGACTGGAATGAACTAAAACTTCCAGGTAAGAAGAAGAAATTGACAATACCTCACACTTTCCAGTCATAACTTTTTTTCAAGGTCCATCCAAGTCCAACTTAGAAATCAATTTTCTCTGACCTACTTCCATTGTCCCCCTCTGTGCTTTTTATGGGATTATTTATCTTCCATAGTCTTGTTCTTTGTGATGTGTTATTCTAAATACTATTGTGGTCTTAGTCTACCCAAGAGTATGGTTGTTCCAATAGATTATCTTGAAGACTTCCAGCAAGGCTGAGAAAGAGATGCTTGTAAAAGAGACCAACCATTATAATGATCACTATTCATGTGTGCTTGATTCCAGGCACTACACCAGATACCTTGTATAATTTTTAATGTTATCATAGTCTAAGAGTTATTTCCATTTTAAAGAGAACGGAGATAGAGGAAAGTTTAGGCTTCCTTTCCCTAGTAAACAACTAGAAAATATTAAAATTGGAACAATGAATCATGGAACACTACATCAAAAGCTAATGATGTACTGTATGATGACTAACATATCATAATAAAAATAAGTAAATATACAACATAAAAAAAATTGGAACAGTAACCAATTTCTGTCTCTTGTATTGCATTTTCTCCCCCTTCTTGTGCTCCACCTCAGAACATGCTACACCCTCTGCTTACTAGGTTAAAGTCAACTTTCTCCAACTCAAGATTGATTATCCACTCTTTCCATCTACTATTTGGGATTAGGGGAGAGGATGAAAGCACAAGAAAGCAAATAAGTAAAGGGTGTTATTCAAAAGGTGTTATTCTACAGCTTAAGCATCTACAATACTTTCTACCGCTTAGAGGGCCAACTCTAAATTCTGGAACTATTCCAAGCCTCAAGACCCCCAACCTTGTCCCACTTTATTCATTCAATCTATTTGGACTCTCCACCCAGGCCAGTTTCTTCATGCCCCTCCACTTCTTATGGCCTATTTACTTGCAGTCAAAACTCTTCTTTCTCTCTTTAAAATTCTCTTCCTTCTGTTCTCACTTTCTGGTTGATTCAAATTCTAGTCAACATTTGAGGCCAACTCTATTTCCAATCCTTCCTAACGTTTTCAACTCTTCTAGATTATCCTGACCTGTTCTTCCCTTGTCCTTCTGAAAAAGGCCTTAGACACTTTGTTATTTTTCATCATTCTCTACACTGCTTTGTGTATTTTATCTTCCCAATGAAATAACAAGAACAGGAATAAAATGCTAGATTAACTGTTCTCAATAAATACCTTTTTTAAAAGATTTTATTTATTTATTTATTTATTTATTTATTTGAGAGAGAGAGAGCAAGCTTGTGAGCTGGGAGCGGGGCAAGAGGTGAGGGCGAGGGAGAGAATCTCAAGCAGACTCCACAATGAGCACAGAACCCAACACGGGTTCAATCCCACAATCCTGAGATCATGACCTGATCTGAAAGCAAGAGTCAGATACTTAACTGACTAAACCACCCAGGCACCCCAATGAATACCTATTAAATGGTTTAATGTAAATGGTTTTTAAAGTGAGGTATATCTGAGATACTATGCTTTAAAAAAAAAAAATCACTCTCCAACCAAAAGTCTTATACTTTGTGTTAGGATCAGGGGTGTGTTTTTCAGTAAGCCTTTCCCAGGCAAATTACAGAACCTTGTTTTCATGGAGTGAACTCTATAGAAAATTCTGGTATTTATTCTAAAAAAGAAAGCAATCTTCTGAATTTTCACAGTATTATCTCCAACTATTGTTAGAAATTATTACAGATTTCTATCTAAGACCTACATTTCCATTTATTAGATTTAGAAACCTTAAGAAGAAACTTTTTTTAATGTAACCTATTATGTGAAAAGAAGCCTTGATTTTTTTAATTGTGCTCCTGTATGTACTTGGTGAACACATCATTTCAAAAGATACTCCAACGAACAACAAGATTACTATCAGCCTGGAACTTCCACAGATCAAGCAGAGAGTCTGTAGCCTAATATCCTTCTTTAGAAGAAAGCCTAATTGAAGAGCTACAATGAGTCATTACTTCAGATCTATCCTAGATTCATATAATGAGCACAAACTCATAGACAAAGATACTTCTGACCTGTTGGCAAGATTCCCTTTACACTTTAAATACCCTTCAGTTAAATCCAAGCAGACTAACAGAAGCTTCAAGACCAGTACTTCTCTTTCCCTTCCTTTTCTTTCATCCCAGCCACTGTATCTTGGGCCTGCCCTCCCATGTACTACGTGGGCACTCCAGGGTGGAGGACCAATGGCTCAAATGGTTATCTCCTCCTTCTTTCACCTCTAAAATTCTCCACTCTAACCAGGAACACAGAATAGAGAAGCATAAATCAATTTGGATTTTACAACCAGAGCTCTCTTAACTCTTTACCAACAGAAGCTCTCTTTTCCCTGTAGACTTTATGGCTTCTTCACAATGCACACAGAGATGCCACTGTGCTTGAAGCACCTTGCAGAAGGCTGGCCCGGGCAGAGTGTGTAGGTCCTTAACAAGCGGTAGCTATACTTATTTTCAATTCTTCTGGATCTCCTTGAGTGACTGTAACATGCCTGCTATACAATAGACGCTTGGCACATACTACTTAAATTCACATTATGGCTAGTATTCTGGAAGAAAATTTCTCTTCAAGGTGTTACTTAAGAGAAAACATTTACCTAACTTTTGGTAGAACTCTGAAATGGCTGCTAAAACCATGTCACGTAGGTCTGTAAACCCTGGTTTCTTTGGGCTGCAATACTTGTTCATACTTGTATAGTAGATAGGTTTTAATTTGTCTAAAATATATTAGAGCAACAATCACACTTTCAGTTAGGGATCTAGTCAACATTCTCACAGTAATTAATTCATGTCATGGGAGTTCAGTGCAGAGGTTTTTGGCAGTAAGCTATCCAAGTGCCAAGAATCATTGAGGCAGAACATGAAGACAAAACTTGGAATGCTGTGCTACTTCTGCTGGCTTATACTCTGTTAACTGCACTTTTTTTTTTCTCATAAAAATCTAGTATTTGTTATCAAAAGAAAAGAAAGCGGTTTTCAAGAGATACTAGATTAAATGGCAATGTTTAAATAAATATGAATACCAGTCTCCTTAGAGCTGGCTTTACCATTCTACTTCCTAAAATAACAGGGATATTGAAGCACTTTGGAGATGTAACAGCTTGTTGGAATGATATGTTCAAATACACAGGCTCCAGTGTCCTGCAGTAAGTTATAAACAGAAGACACCTGACTGGTGTGGTAATTGAGGGCCATCAGATCATGCTGGGATTCTCCCAATTGATATTGTCTTTTTCATTTTCTCTTTGTATCACAAGTGTTTCACCCCCTGCCCTGTTCCACAAAAAGAAAACTGCCACAATCCCCTTAACACGCTGTTATTCTCTCAAAGGCCCTCAGAAAAGCCTGGGTTAAAATGAAGATGGTCATTTTGATCTTTTTTCCTACTTTCTGTTTGTACCCATAACAATGACACAACGTTACCTCAACCCCAGGCTGATTCAGGCTTAGAACCTAAGGTTTAACTTGCTTTCAAAATTGCAGCAAACATCACAATGAGGCTACTGGGGTAAGAAGAAGAGAATTAAAGTATCTAACTTACATAGCTCTGAAAAGCTTATACATAAACCAGCTTTCAAACTTTCAAATTCTATTTCAAGATTCTTGTGTAATTCTCTCCATAACCCTTAAGTACCTCATTCAAAAGAGAATCACAAAAGGAAGGCATGAAATCTGTAGCTACCTCTCTTGGTAACCCAGCTTGCTCTTCTAGCAATTCATTTAGTCAATTTCTAATAGCCACCTTCTCTAAATTGGGGATGGACCACCATGTCATATTTATTCGTGTTTTGAACATTATAGATAGTGCTTCATGCTGCAAGACAATATCGGGTCATCTAAAATTGGAGTAGAGCATCTTATAAACACAGGATTTTTCCTTTAGTGTTCTGAAGAAAAATTATTTACAAGACATCGAATCATTTTGAAACATATTTCCAAGACTATTTTAAAATCAAAGTCAGTCATTAAGTTCTAGCTTGCAAAGATAAATATCACTTTTATCAGTCGGAAGTCACTGATAATGTAGCCAGTCTATTCACTGAGTGAATTCAAATTTTCCTGTTTCCTATTGCTAGGAAATGTGCTACTCATTCCCTCCACTTTAAGAGGAAAGTAACATATCCTTCACTCTTATTTTCAAGACATAGGTCACAGGAGGATTAGATTAAATTTGAAGCTGTAAGTTTTGTCAAACTTTATTTTCAAATACCCACCAAGCAGAACATCTAAAATTAAATTGTAAGTGGCATTTATGAAGAAGGAGTAAATTCTCTCTCTTCTTTGGCATAATTAGAGTACATGAATCGTTTTTTATAGTGCTTTTCCAAAGCACTAAATGAATATGTCCATTCTTTGGATCTTCCCTTTAGTTAAATATATGACTGTTATTAAAAACAGATTCTAATCCTTATACCTTTATTACTTATATGTCCACATGAGGCGATTGATAGATGGGTCCATATACTCCCTTCATAAAATCCTACCGGAGAACATTTTTACTGAATTCCCAAATGTTCTAATACTAGAAAAGATTATTAAAGCAAAAATTTATTAATATAATGGAATTTTCTGTATCACAGAAAAAGGGTTTTTGATCGAATTTATTCCAAATTAATATCAATGTGTGAAGGTGTTAAGTGAAAGTATTTGGGAGAAGTACCCAAGGTTAGATTAAATCTTAATCTATTTGTAGTTCATGCAAAATGCTACTTAATACTCTTGTTTATTTTTTAGATTTTTCATTTATGCCTTTTTAATTTAGTCTTAATTTTTTTCTGCAGTACTCTAAATATAATATCTAAATAATTGCTTAATACTTTATTAGAGGGTCATTTAAAAATTAGACCATATTCAGATCACTGGACTCTCATTGTGTGACTTTTTGATGATGTGAGACATTCATTAGAAAGCAGTGTTAAACTGGATCACATGTAAGAGGGGTCTCCGTTACTTAAATATATTTAAGACCTCATTATAAGCCTATTTCCCCTTGAAAGCAATCCCATATGACATACCTTGTAATGTAACTACATAGGAAGATGCCTTTATTTTTATTTTTATTTTATTTTATTTTTACAGAACATCTTCCTGACCCCTATGACCAAGAATGTCTGACTTAATACTAAGGCACTGAATAGAGAGCAAATTTGATTTTCCTTCCAGTGGGAAATGAGAAAACCATCTAGTATGGATAAACATCAAATGCTCAGTGTGCTTGCGTGGGGTAAAGAAGCCTCAGAAGGCACTTTAATGAAGTCCAGGTATAAGGAGATATGGGCTGGTGACCTCTAATAAAATGGCTAACGTTCCATTTTCACAGAAGATTGAAATCTTGGTATACATGTATTGACTATCCAAAGACAGAGCTAATAAGTGCTTATTTCCCCCAGGGTTACTTTTCAATAACCAGAAGTGTCTCTTACTTCTGATGTCTAAATTAGTATGGCTTTTCATTGGTATTAAAAAGTTTTATTATAAAGCTAGAAGACAAAAGCCTTCCAAAGTTTCTTCTCCAAGCTCATGATCACATGTTCCCTGAACATTACCTGTCGAAGAATCAAATGCACAACATCGGAATCAACTCTAACTATAGATGTATTCATGTTTATTCATGGCCTATCTTGGCCATTTGGGTTGCTCTAACAAAGTTACCACAAACTAGGTGGCTTCTTAATGACAAACACTGCTCATGATTGTAGGAAGTCCATGATCAAGGCACTGGGAGACTTGGCTTCTGGTGGGGATTGACTTCTTGGTTCTTAAAGATCTGTGTCCTCACATGCCAGTAGGGGCAAATCGGCTCTTTTGGGTCTCTTTTGTAAGGGTGCTCATCACATTAATGAGGGCTTTGCCCTTAGAACCAAAACACCTTCCAGAGACCCCACCTATTAACAGTCATCTGTGGGGGTTTGGATTTAACATGAATGAAGGGAGTGCATAAACATTCAGTCAAGAGCATAGTCTAATTTTAGGACCCAAGAATTTGTCCTTTCCTTATCCATATTTTCTTGTTCTTTTATATTAAGATGGATTTTTGGCCAAATATACAATTCTTTAATTTTGTCAATAAAGATATGTAAAGCAGAACCTCTGAAAGAGCAAATACATTGACCTATAGTCATACTAAGGTGAAACTGGCTGAAAGCACATTCCCTCTAGAAGGTAGGTATTGCAATGGACAGAGCTTGAGGGTACTAAGTGCCTACAGTGAAGCTATGATCCTATACACAAGAGGGAGGAGACATAGAAAAAGGTGAACCTTTAAAAAGGCTCAAACAGGTTTAGGAACAACACCTTAACAAATGTTATATTCCTTGCCATTAGCCTTTCCAGAACTGGCATAACGCTATGCTCAAAGATGCATATAAGGAGTAAGGAATATCTTGTATTCATAAATGCCTTTGAAGAACTCTTTTGAATTAGGTACCATTTAGGACACAGAAGCAAAGGGATACTTTCTGTCCTGCCCTCTGATCTTGAAGATTTTTTAAATCTTGTTAGAAAAGACCTGAATTAGTCTAAATAAGTAATGATAGAAGGTAACATCAGGTCACTCTGCTCTATGCAAGAAACAGTGATACTAGCTTTCTGCCTCCATTAATTCCTAACTGCCTCTGAAACAGTGATCAAACAGTGGCCCCACAATACTAACCATATAAGATGTATCTGACAGGAATAACTGTTGGTGAAATGTGAATACACTGAAAATAAGTTACAAGCTGGAAAAACTCATGACTGCTGATGACTTTGTGTATCAGTGTTGTAAAATCTCCACTACTTCAAAAGACTATTAAAGCAAGTGAACATGCAAGCAGTAATAGTTTCATGGATTTCAAAAACATACTCATTATGGTCATTAAAAGTTTTCAGGTGATATATTAGGAGAGGTGAGATACAGAAATCTGCATTGCCTTATACAACATATAAAAAAGATCTCCCCATTCTTTTAAAGATCTATCTCAGGTTGACAAAAGTTTTCTAAAAAAATTTAACTCTCTTTACTCAAATTAACCCTTATTGGTTAGCAATGACCCAAACTTGTCATGTCTAAAAGATTTTTGATGCGATTTTTTTTTATTTCTTAAAAACTTTCAACTTTAACATTTTAACATTGCTGTACTCCTTAAAAATTGTTATCCTCCTGCACTCCAGCTTAGCCAATAATTATAAAAGTCATAACCATCCAATTATTACTTTTTTGGGGGCCCATGTGCTAGCTGTACATTTTTAACCATGTATGTTTTACAACAGTACTTGAGGCAGATACTAATACTATGCAATTTAACAGATGAGGGCATTGTAAGTTCAAGAGGTAAAATCATTCAACTGATAAGTGGTATAAACACAGTTTAATGTCAGTCTTTCTGATTCTAGAAGTCGAGGTCTTGATTATTTCTATCATCTCTTTTAACAGCACTGTAATTTTATATTTTTTCACTCTTCCCTGCGGCTGCTATTGCATAAGATTTTTTTTCCCCCACCACTCTTTTAGTGTGCCTATGATTCACTCATTTGCTTTACTTTATCTACCTCATGCTTAGGCAGCCTGTTACTCCAGTTCTATATTTCCAGTCCCCTCCTCAATATCTCTAATGGCAGCTTTGTCATATGAAACACAATGGAAATATACTGGGCAACACTATACTGAGCTAGATCCAGAGTCAGGGATTCTAGATCCGTAGTCTGGATTCATTATTAAGTATCTGGACTTATAATTTAAATTTCTGAATTTCTTTCTTTGTGAGGGGATGATATTTAACATGACAACTAAGGTATTTCTAATTTTAAAACTTCATTTTTTATATCAAATTTCATAACTCTTTTACTTTGATTCTTTAAAGTTTTTATTTAAATTCTAGTCAGTTTACATATAGTATAATATTGGTTTCAGGAGTACAATTTAGTGATTCATCACTTACATTTCATACCCAGTACTCTTACCAACAAATAACCTCCTTAAGGCCCATTACCCATTTACAGCCCATCTCCCACCAACCTCTCTTCCAGCAACCCTCAGTTTATTCTCTATAGTTAAGAGTCTCTTATGGTTTTCCTCCTTTTCTTTTTTCCTCCCTTCCCTATATTTATCTGTTTTGTTTTTTAAATTGCACATAAGAGTAAAATTATATGGTATTTGTCTTTCTCTGACTTATTTCACTTAGAATACAATCTAGCTCCAACCACATTATTGCAAATGGCAAGATTTCAGTCTTTTTATGACTGAGTAATGTTCCAGTGTGTATATTTGTATATATGCCATATATATACCATATGTGTGTAAATACATATGTGTGTGTCTGTGTATACACACACATATATGATGTATATACCTATATGTATGTGTGTGTGTATATATATATATATATATATATACACACACACACACACACACATATATACATACATATATATATGGTATATATACCACCTCTTTATCCATTCATCAGTCAATGGACATTTGGGCTTTTTCCATAATTTGGCTATTGTTGATAATGCTGCAATAAACATTGGGTTCATGTGCCCCTTTAAATCATCATTTTCATACCCTTTGGATAAATATCTAATAGTGCTGTTCCTGGGTCATATGGTAGTTCTATTTTTAACTTTTTGAGGAACCTCTATACTATTTTCCAGATTGGCTGCATCAATTTTCATTCCCACCAACAGTGGGAGAGGGTTCCCCTTTCTCTTCATCTTTGCCAGTTCTGTTGTTTCCTGTATTGTTAAAGGCAGTCATAAGAGGGAAGTATGTAGCAATACAGGTCTACCTCAAGAAAAAAGAAAAGGCTCAAATATACAATCTAACCTTACACCTTAAGGAGCTAGAAAGGAACAGCAAATAAAGCCTAGAGCCAGCAGAAGAAGGGAAAAATAAAGATTAAAACAGAAATAAACAATGTAGACAAAGATAAAAAAAAAAAAACAGTGGAAAAGATCAATGAAACTAGGAGTTGGTTCTTTGAAAGAATCAATAAAATTAATAAATTCCCTAGCCTGACTTATCAAAAAGAGAAAGGGCCCAAACAAAGTCATGAACAAGAGAGATCACAACCAAAACCACAGAAATACAATTATAAGAGATTATGAAAAATTATATGCCAACAAATTAGACTATCTGGAAGAAATGGATGCATTCCTAGAGACATATAAGCTACCAAAACTGAAACAGGAAGAAATAGAAAACTTGAACAGATGCATAACCAGCAAAAAAAAAATTGCATCAGTAATCAAAAATCTCCCAACAAACAGTCCAGGGCCAGATGGCTTCCCTGGGGAATTCTACCAAACATTTAAAGAAGAGTTAATACCTATTCTTGAACTGTTCCAAAAAATAGAAATGGAAGGAAAACTTCCAAACTCATTTTATGAAGCCAACATTAACACCTTTCTTCTAAATCATTCTTTTCTTTCCAACTGTTCCATTTCTCTTATGACAATTCCGTTCACTTCTATAGCATCACCTTGGACCTTGATCCATCTCCTTATCCCATAATTCCTATAGAGAGTCACAAAGTTTTGTATTTCTCTGTTCACATGTGCTTATTTTGCCTCACAGTGTGTTAGCCCCATTCCTAAGTTTGCAACCTAACTGGGGCATTTGGTAAACAAAATTAACACATGAATAACTGAGCCCAATTCCATGATACTATGGTATACGAGGAAATACTAGTTTTCTAGAATTGTGAATATAACAAAAAGATCAAAATTCAACAAAACTTTATCAGGAGAAATATGCTCTATGTCTATACATTACTATGGCTGAAGATTAAGTTCTGAGGTTTTAAGACAGAAATGGATGATTTTTTTTTCCTGTAACACCAGTCTTTTACACACTGACAACAACAACAAAAGTGCTGATGGGGGTCCTCCCGAGGCCCAATTGTAAGAGAAGAAAAGAGAGACCCCTTATCAAGAAAACTAGTTTTCAGAATCTCCTGTTTTATGAATCTAATTATGAGTTATAGATTCTATGACTCCACATAGAGTTTGAAACTAGGGAGGGGGTTGAAATATTTCCAATACCCTGTGAGTATCCAGCTCTCATGTTTCTAGGGTCCTACCAGGTATAATCTTAATTCTTATTATGAGTGGCCTGGTACTCAGCAGCCAGGCAGCCTAGATACATGTGACTCAATCCTTTTAACATACAACATCAAAACCTATTAGATGCTTTTATATCAAATGTAGCATTTCCACTAAAATTTTATTTTTTTCAGCTTTCAAGAATATAGTAAGAATTGTCAGCTATAGTCATCACTTTGTACACCAAAATTTATATTACCACATTATAATCATGTTGCATTAATAAACTTTATATGTAGTGACTACAGACTGCCAATTCAAAGAAAGTCTCATTATAAAGGTACATTTACTTAGGGAGTTTCTCCCACCATAAAGGATATTATCAGACGCTCTTACCAAGGTTTTTCCACATTAGATTCAGAAACATTTGTCCTGGTAATTCTAACCTTATCAACAGATTTGAGTCACTTGCATGACTGAAATCATTGCTCAGGACGTGTTTGAAAAGATTTCCAAAAAGAAAAAAAAAAAAAAAAAGAAGAAGAAAAGAAGAACAGCTATGGCTAAATTCCCTAAATGATCATTTCATTGGTGATATACAAATACCATAAGCCATTTGAACCTATATTTGGGCTTAAATCAACTGAGAGATTTGATTTTAAAAAATTCAAAACCATGTTTCCCAAAAGATTTAACTGAAACCAAAAATAAATGGAGGTTTTGCTTAAGCAATTACCATATAACCCCCCCAAAAGTAAAATAATAAAGATGAGCAAGTCCATTTATTTGTTCACAAAACTGAAATTACTTCGTTCAAAGAATTAAAAACTCCAACCACATTCAGCTATCATTCCAACGAAGGAAAATTAGTACCTCAAGTACTATCCCCTTTCCTTAGTAATCAAGCAACAAACTTCCGTGGCATTAGTGAATTACTACTACACAGCATTAATTTCATGCTTGTCTACTCTTGTAAGCTGTGAATGGTTATAGAGCAATAGGAAACAAAGAGGAGTTAGAACAGGGTCAGAAAGCTCCTTGAAAAAAGTTGAGAAAATAATAAATCATTGAAAGCATTTAACATAATTAAGCAAGACTTTTTTTTTTTATCCCAACGGGGTTTGTAAACATCATGATTATGTCTGAGGTCCTATCTTTAGAGGCAGAAGACTGTTAAGTCTGGAGCATATTCATAACACGTCTTTTAAAAAATTACTGAAAAATGATTGGATGAGATGCCTTAATTTAAGTTCAACTTGAAAGGCTTGGGAGTGTATTAAAGCTAATTTATTTCTGATCAAATTCCCCCACCAAAGCTTTTAAAATTTGTTTTACACTAAATTGGTTAAAACTGAGGAACATGGAAAAGTGGAGCAAGATACAAACGCATAGAGAATTTTGGGTTTCCTTTAAAATTTTTTTTGGTTCTTTCCCTTCTCTGATTTTGCTTCATCCATAATGACCTTCACTAATTTTTCATTTACATTCATTGATTCAGTCCATAATGTAGCACTGATGATCCAGGAAGGTTTTATGCTCTAATAAACTGTTCACAGAGGTGCCAGCACTTACTGAAATCACTCTAACTTTGGGTCTGTATGCCCACGAGAAATTTGCCATTTGTTTTGATATCCCATGTGTGACCAGAAAAACTAGCAGAACAGCATCTATATGTGCATGGAAATTTTTAGCAGTTATTATCCTGCTTTTGCTATTGACTCATTTGTAAGTCATCTTCAAAATATATTTTTTTCTCTACTAAAATGACCTTGTCCTTGACTCTTGATGGAACTCCAAGACACACAATTGTCTTTACACTTTATGATCTTTATGGAAGCACTTGATTCATAACCACCTGAAAATAAAACACCAGGAGGATTTAGCGTGTGTGTGTGTGTGTGTGTGTGTGCACACGCATACACACATACACACACATGCATGCGCATGAACTTTTCACTCTTGATTACACACACACACACACACACACACACACACGCATGTGCACTTTGCACTCTTGATCTCACTTCTCTTCTTCATTTCCCACCTCCCTGAACTTAAGGAAGAAAGGGAAGGGATTTGGACTTTAGAGGAATCAAATATGATGACCAATTCAGGTATGTCAAGGATATGCATTTATCTGAGACAAGGGTACAATTCTGACCACTGCATACCGTAAGTATGTAGAGGCATACCTCAGAGATATTTTGGGTTTGGTTCTAGACTACCATGAAGTAAATATCACAATAAAGTGAGTCAAATGAATTTTTTGGCTTCCCAGGGCATATAGACATTATGTTTATGATATACTGTAGTCTATTAAGTATGCAATAGCATTAGGTCTACAAAATGTACATACCTTAATTTAAAAATACTTTTGCCAATCACCTGAGCTTTCTGCAAGTCATAATCTGTTTGCTGGTGGTGGAAGGTCTTCACTTGATGTTGATGGCTGTTGACTGACCAGGATGGTATTTGCTGACAGCTGGAGTGGTAGTGGCAATTCCTTAAAATGAAGTTTGCTTCACCAATTAACTCCTCCTTTCACAAAGGATTTCTTTGCAGTATGCGATCTGATAGCATTTTACTCACAGAATTTCTTTCAACATTGGAGTCCATCCTCTCCACATCTGCTATTTTATCACCTAAGTTTACATAATATCCTAAATCATTTGTCCTCATTTCAACAGTCTTCACAGTATCTTCACCAGGAACAGATTCCATCTTAGGAAACCACTTTCTTTGCTTATCCATAAGAAACAAATCCTCAAGATAGGGAAAAGATGGCGGAAAAGTAGGGGACCTTTTTTCAGCTGGCGCCCTGAATCGAGCCGGATATCTAGCAGAGCATCCTGAACACCCACAAAATCAGCCTGAGACGTAAGAAGATACATCTGGATCTCTACAAACGAACATTTCCAGCGCTGAGTATTGAGGTAGGAAGCGGGGAGCCGTGAAACCGCACACACATATCTGAAGATAAACAGAAGGGGGAAGGAGCCTCTGCGCTCAGTCGCCGGGAAGCTGTAGCCACCTGCACTGGGGAGCGGGCTGGACTCGCAGACCGGCACCCGCGAGAGAACAGACTGAGACCGTGAGCCCGGGAACGCGTGCGACCAGACTGAAAACTGCAGCTCCGGAGCGCTCATTGGAACTAGACTGAAACCGGGAGCTCGGGAGCGCGCGCACAACCAGATGGAAAACCAGCGCTCTGGAGCGCATGTGAACCACACTGAAACAGGGAGCTCAGGAGCATGCGCGGGAACTGGGGGCGGCTGGCGGTGTTAGAAGCACAAAGGACAGAGACGTGCCAGACCGGAAGTGAGGGCTGGGAGAGTGCCTGTGGGGTGCACATCCTGGGATGCTGTGGGGTTTTTAGTAGCACTGATAGAAACAGAGTTAAGGTGGCCAGAAGAGCTCAGTGCAGAGCAGACTGTGATCTCTCTGTTCTGAGACAGAGACTAGGATACGGCTACTACGGCTCTGACTCTCAGAAGAGGCGAAGAAAACTGCCAGGGAAAGCCGCCAGAGAACAAAAGCCCAGAAATACCAGTTCACATTTTGCCCATCCCCATCCCTCCTCACAGGGGAGGAGACAACTCTACCCAAACAGGGGTGCCTGAGTATCAGCACGGCAGGCCCCTCCCCCAGAAGGCAGGCTGAAAAAAATCAAGAAGCCCACATCCCTAAGGTCCCTATAAAACAAGTGCATGCTGCCTGGGTCCTGGTCAATAATTTGGGCTCTGGGTATCCCCACAACCTCTCCTCATCAGAATGAGGAGGAGGAGAAATCTCCCCCCAGCAAAGAAAAGATAATGAGTCTGTGGCCTCTGCCACAGAACTGATGGATATAGATATAACCAAATTGTGAGAAATGGAGTTCAGAGTAACAATGGTCAAGATGACGTGTAGGCTTGAAAAAAAATATTAACAAAAATATTAACAAGAATATAGAATCTCTAAGGGCAGAAATGAGAGCAAATCTGGCAGAAGTTAAAAATGCTATGAATCAAATGCAGTCTAAACTAGATGCTCTGATGGCCAGGGTAAATGAGGCAGAAGAACAAATTAGTGAATTGGAAGATGGAATGGTAGAAGAGAAAGTAAAAACGGAAACTTGGCTCAAAAAAATCCAATCTCAAGAATGTAGGTTATGGGAGATTACTGACTCAATGAAACGTTTCAATGTCAGAATCATCGGCATCCCCGAGGGGGTGGAGAAAGAGAGAAGTCTAGAAGAGATATTTGAACAAACTGTAGCTGAGAACTTCCCTAATCTGGCAAAGGAAGCAAGTATTCATGTCCAGGAAGCAGAGAGGATCCCGCCCAAGGTCAATGAGAACAGACCTACACCACGTCCCGTCACAGTGCAATTCGCAAATATTAGATCCAAGGATACAGTCTTGAAAGCGGCCAGGGGGAAGAAAATCCTTACATACAGAGGGAAAAATATCAGAATAGCGTTAGACCTGTCTACAGAGACCTGGCAGGCCAGGAAGGATGGGCAGGGTATTTTCAAAGCTCTAACTGAGAAGAACATGCAGCCAAGGATCCTTTATCCAGCAAGGCTGTCACTCAGAATTGATGGAGAGATAAGGACCTTCCAAGACCGGCAGAAACTGAAGGAATTTGTGGCCACCAAGCCAGCCCTACAAGAGATATTAAGGGGGGGTTCTATAAAAGTAAAAAGGCCCCAAGAGTGATACAGAACAGAAATCTACGATCTATAGAAACAAAGACTTCACAGGCAACATGACATCATTAAAATCATATCTCTCAATAATCACTCTCAATGTGAATGGCCTAAATGCTCCCATAAATGCCGACAGGGTTGCAGATTGGATAAAAAGATGTGACCCATCCATTTGCTGTCTACAAGAGACTCATTTTGAACCTAAAGATACATCCAGATGAAAGTGAAGGGATGGAAAACCATTTTTCATGCCAATGGACCTCAAAAGAAAGCTGGGGTAGCAATTCTCATATCACACAGATTGGATTTTAAACTAAAGACTATAGTTAGAGACACAGAAGGGCACTATATTATTCTTAAAGGATGTATCCAACAAGTGGATATGACAATTATAAATATCTATGCCCCCAACAGGGGAGCAGCAAGATACACAAGCCAACTCTTAACCACAATAAAGAGACATATATATATAAAAATACACTAATAGTAGGAGACCTCAACACTCCACTATCAGCAATAGACAGATTACCTAAGCAGAAAATCAACAAAGAAACAAGAGCTTTGAATGACATACTGGGCCAGTTGGACCTCATAGATATGTACAGAACACTATACCCCAGAACAACAGAATACTCATTCTTCTCGAATTCACATGGAACTTTCTCGAGAATAGACCATGTTTTGGGTCACAAAACAGGCCTCAACAGATACCAAAAGACTGAGATTATTCCCTGCATATTCTCAGACCACAACACTTTGAAATTGGAACTCAATCACAAGGAAAAATTTGGAAGAAACTCAAACACTTGGAAACTAAGAACCATCCTGCTCAAAAATGATTGGGTAAACCAGGGAATTAAGAAGGAGATTAAACAATTTTTGGAGACCACTGAAAATGAAAACACATTGGTCCGAAACCTATGGGACACTGCAAAGGCAGTCCTAAGGGGAAAATACATAGCCATCCAAGCCTCACTCAAAAGAATAGAAAAATCTAAAATGCAGTTGTTTTTTTTTTTTAAAGATTTTATTTATTTATTCGACAGAGAGAGAGACAGCCAGCGAGAGAGGGAACACAAGCAGGGGGAGCGGGAGAGGAAGAAGCAGGCTCACAGCAGAAGAGCCTGACGTGGGGCTCGATCCCATAACGCCAGGATCACACCCTGAGCCGAAGGCAGACGCCCAACCGCTATGCCACCCAGGCGCCCCTAAAATGCAGTTTTTATATTCTCACCTCAAGAAGCTGGAGCTGGAACAGAAGAGAAGACCTAATCCATGCACGAGAAGGCAGGTGATCAAGATTAGAGCAGAGATCAATGAATTAGAAACCAGGAGCACAGGGGGTGCCTGGATGGCAGAGCGGTTAAGCATCTGCCTTCAGCTCAGGGCGTGATCCCGGTGTTATGGGATCGAGGCCCACATCAGGCTCTTCTGCTATGAGCCTGCTTCTTCCTCTCCCACTCCCTCTGCTTGTGTTCCCTCTCTCGCTGGCTGTCTCTATCTCTGTCGAATAAATACATAAAATCTTTAAAAAAAAAAAAAAAACAGAAGCACAGTAGAGCAGATCAACAAAACTAGAAGCTGGTTCTCTGAAAGAATAAATAAGATTGATAAGCCACTGGCCAGACTTATTCAAAAGAATAGAGAAAGGACCCAAATTAATAAAATTATGAATGAAAGGGGAGAGATCATAACCAACACCAACGAAATAGGAAGGACCATTAGAAACTTTTATCAACAGGTTTATGCCGATAAATTAAACAACCTGGAAGAAATGGATGCCTTCCTGAAAACCTATAAACTACCAAGACTGAAATAGGAAGAAATTGATTATTTAAACAGACTGATTAATTATGAAGAGATTGAAGCACTGATCAGAAACCTCCCCAAAAACAGGAGTCCAGGGCCTGACGGATTCCCCGAGGAATTCTACCAAACATTCAAAGAAGAAATAATACCTATTCTCCTGAAGCTTTTTCAAAAAAACAGAAACAGAAGGAAAACTACCAAACTCATTCCATTAAGCCAGTATTACCTTGATCCCCAAACCAGGCAAAGACCCCATCAAAAAGGCGAATTACAGACCGATTTCTCTAATCACCATGGATGCCAAAATTCTCAACAAGATCCTAGCTAATAGGATCCAATAGTACATTAAAAGGATTATCCATCAAGACCAAGTGGGATTCCTCCCTGGGATGCAAGGGTGGTTCAACATTCGCAAATCTATCAGTGTGATAGATTGTATCAACAAGAAAAGAGTCAAGAACCATATGATCCTCTCAATTGATGCAGAAAAAGCATTTGACAAAATACAGCATCCTTTCCTGATTAAAACACTTCAGAGTGGAGGGATAGAGGGTACGTTCCTCAATTTCATAAAAACCATCTATGAAAAGCCTACAGCAAATATCATTCTCAATGGGGAAAAACTGGAAGCCTTTCCCTTAAGATCAGGAACACGACAAGGATGCCCACTCTCGCCACTATTATTCAACATAGTACTAGAAGTCCTTGCAACAGCAATCAGACAACAAAAAGGGATAAAAGCTATCCAAATCGGCAAAGAAGAAGTCAAACTGTCTCTCTTTGCAGATGACATGATACTCTATATGGAAAACCCAAAAGACTCCACCTCCAAATTACTGGAAGTTATAGAACAATTCAGTAGTGTGGCAGGATACAAAAATCAATGCTCAGAAATCAGTTGCATTTCTATACATGAACAATGAGACTGAAGAAAGAGAAATTAGGGAATCGATTCCATTTACAATAGCACCAAAAATCATCTCGGAATTAACTTAACCAGAGAGGTAAATGATCTATATTCTAGAAACTATGAATCACTCTTGAAAGACATTGAAGAAGACACAAGAAGATGGGAAAATATTCCATGCTCATGGATCGGAAGAATTAACATAGTTAAAATGTCCATGCTACCCAGAGCAATCTACACTTTCTATGCCATCCTGATCAAAATACCAATGACATTTTTCAAAGAACTGGAACAAACAGCCCTTAAATTTGTGTGGAACCAGAAAAGGCCCTGAATCGCCAAGGAAGTGTTGAAAAGGAAAAACAAAGCTGGGGGCTTCGTGTTGCCGGATTTCAAGCTACACTACAAAGCTGTGATCACAAAGACAGCATGGTACTGGCACAAAAACAGACACATAGACCAATGGAACAGAATAGAGAGCCCAGAAATGGACCCTAGGCTCTTTGGGCAACTAATCTTTGACAAAGCACGAAAAAACATCCAGTGGAAAAAAGACAGTCTCTTCAATAAATGGTGCTGGGAAAATTGGACAGCTACATGCAGAAGAATGA
Organism: Ursus americanus; assembly: GCF_024610735.1. Taxonomy (NCBI): domain Eukaryota; kingdom Metazoa; phylum Chordata; class Mammalia; order Carnivora; family Ursidae; genus Ursus; species Ursus americanus. Next base: position 22,085,200 of record NC_142131.1, read on the forward strand.
AACTGGACCACTCTCTCACACCATACACAAAGATAAACTCCAAATGGATGAAAGACCTCGATGTGAGACAGGAATCCATCAAAATCCTAGAGGAGAACATAGGCAGCAACCTCTACGACATTGGCCACAGCAACTTTTTTCATGACACATCTCCAAAGGCAAGAGAAACAAAAGAAAAAATGAACTTGTGTGACTTCATCAAGATAAAAAGCTTCTGCAGAGCCAAGGAAACAGTAAAAAAAAACCTAAGAGGCAGCCCATGGAATGGGAGAAGATATTTGCAAGTGACACTACAGATAAAGGGCTGGTATCCAAGATCTACAAAGAACTTCTCAAACTCAATACACGAGAAACAAATAATCAAATCAAAATTGGGCAGAAGATATGAACACTTTTCCAATGAAGACATACAAATGGCTAACAGACACATGAAAAAATGTTCAAAATCATTAGCCATCAGGGAAATTCAAATCAAAACCACACTGAGATACCACCTTACACCAGTTAGAATGGCAAAAATTGACAAGACAAGAAGCAACAAATGTTGGAGAGGATGTGGAGAAAGGGGATCCCTCTTACATTGTTGGTCGGAATGCAAGTTGGTACAGCCACTCTGGAAAACAGTGTGGAGGTCCCTTAAAAAGTTAAAAATTTAGCTACTCTATGATCCAGCCATTGCACTACTGGGTATTTACCCCAAAGATACAGACGTAGTGAAGAGAAGGGCCATATGCACCCCAATGTTCATAGCAGCATTGTCCACAATAGCTAAATTGTGGAAGGAGCCGAGATGCCCATCAACAGACGAATCGATAAAGAAGATGTGGTCCATATATACAATGGAATATTACTCAGCCATCAGAAAGAATGATTACCCAACATCTGCAGCAACATGGACAGGACTGGAGGAGATTATGCTAAGTGAAATAAGTCAAGCAGAGAAAGACAATTATCACATGGTTTCACTCATTTATGGAACATAAGAAATAGCAGGAAGATCAGTAGGAGAAGGAAGGGAAGAATGAAGGGGGGGTAAACAGAAGGGGGAATGAACCATGAGAGACTATGGACTCTGTGAAACAAACTGAGGGCTTCAGAGGGGAGGGGGAAGGGGACTGGGATAGGCCGGTGATGGGTATTAAGGAGGGCACATATTGCATGGTGCACTGGGTGTTATGTGCAAATAATGATCATGGACTTTACATCAAAAACTAAGGATATACTGTATGGTGACTAACATAATGTAATAAAAAATTATTATATAAAAAAAGAAACAAATCCTCTTCCATTAAAATTTTATCATGATGTTGCAGCAATTCAATCACATCTTCAGGCTCCACTTTTAATTCTAGTTCTCTTGCTATTTCCACCACATCTGCATTTCCTTCCTCCACTGAAGTCTTGAAACTCTCAATGTCATCCATGAGGGGTTGGAACCAACTTCTTCCAAACTCCTGTTCATGTTTCTATTTTGACTTCTTCCCATGAATCACAAATGTTTTTAATGACATCTAGAATGGTGAATCCTTTCCATAATGTTTTCAATTTACTTTTCTCAAATCCATCAGAGGGGTCATATTCCAGATCATCTGTGGCCTTATGAAATGTATTTCTTAAATAAGGAGACTTGAAAGTTCAAATTACTCCTTGATTCACAGGCTATGGAATGACTGTCATGTTAGCAGAAATAAAAACATTAACAGCGTTGTACATCTCCATCAGAGCTCTTGGGTGCCCTGGTGCATTGTCAATGAGCAATAATATTTTACAAGGAATCTTTTCCTGAGCAATAGGCCTCAACAGTGGGCTTAAAGCAATCGGTAAACCATGTTATAATCAGATGTGCTCTGATCCATGCTTTGCTGTTCCATTTGTATACCAAGTGCAGATTTAGCATAATTCTTAAAGGCCCTGGGATTTTCAGGATGTCAAGTGAACACTGGCTTCAACTTAAATCATGCTACATGAGCCCCTAAAGAGAAGCTTTGAAGCCAGGAATTGATTTCTCTCTAGTTATGAAAGTTCTAGAGGACATCTTCTTCCAACATAAGGCTATTTCATTTACACTGAAAACCTGTTGTTTGGTGTAGCCACCTTCATTAATTATCTGGGATAACTTGCTGTTTCACCTTGCACTTCTGTTACAGAGATGGCATCTTTCCTAAACCTCACCAACAACCTCTGCTAGCTTCAAACTTATGTTCTGCAGCTTCCTCACCTCTCTCAGCCTTCGCAGAATTGAAGAGAGTGAGGGCCTCACTCTGCAGTAGACATTGGTTTAAAGGACTGTTGTGGCTGGTTTGATCTTCCAACCAGACCACTAAACTTTCCTTGTATCAGCAATAAGGTTATTTCGCTTTCTTATTCACATGTTCTCTGGAGTAGCACTTTATTTCAACAACTTTTCCTTTGCACTCACAAGTTAGCTGTTTGGTCCAAGAAGCCTAGCTTTCAACCCTTCTTGTCTTTCAATGTGCCTTTTTCATTAAGCTTAATCATTTCTAGCTTTTGATTTAAAGTGGGACACATGGGACTCTTCCTTTCACTTGAACATTTAGATGCCATTGCAGGTTATTAATTAGCCTAATTCCAATATTATTTTGTCTTGGGAAATAGGCCCAGGGAGAGGGGGAGAGAAGGGGGAAACAGCCAGTGGGTGGAACTATCAGAACATACACTACATTAAGTTCACTATCTTCTATGGACATGGTTCACGGCACCTCCTAACAATAGTAACATCAAGCATCACTGGTCACACACCACCAGAATATCAAGTTTCAATTATTGTGAAGATTACTAAAATGCAACAGAGACAAGTAAGCAAATGCTGCTGGAAAGGTGGCATCATCAGACTTGCTCAATGCAGGGTTGCCACAAACCTTCAATCTAAAAAACAAAGCCAATATCAGAGAAGTGCAATAAAATGAGGTATATTTGTACATACATTAGATTTGGAAAAAGTCAATGTAAGCTATTTTGTTTGCTTCTGGACACCAGGCAGAGAGGTCTGGGGGAGCTGGGATTGCAGAGCTGCCAGATTTCTTCAAGACCAAAGGTTTGCCAAATGCCTGGTATTGAACTGAGCTGTCTGAGGGTCAAAACTTGTGTTTGGGAAACAAAGATTTATAATGCTACTTAAATTTAAAAAGGCAGGGAGCACCTGGTAGCTCAGTCAGTTGAGCATCTGACCCTTGATTTCAGCTTAGGTCATGATCTCAGGGTCATAGCATTGAGCCCCACATTGGGCTCTGCACTCAGCAGAGAGTATGCTTGAGATTCTCTCTTCCTTTCCCTCTGTCCCTTCTTCCCTGCCCCATTCTCTCTCTCTCTCTCTCAAATGAATAAATCTTTTTAAAAAACATGAAATAGATAAAAATCTAGATTCAGTAAAATATAATTTTGTTTATATTTTTCTATATAATGCTGACAATTTTTCACTAATTTAATAATTTGTTAAAACAATCTGGTAACCCTATCAGTGCCAAGAAAGTGACTCACACAAGAAGTTCCTATGCGTCTTTCGGTTGGTATTTATACACAACAGAAGGGAACACAGAACCAGGTCAGGGTTGGTGGGTAGAAAGGGAAGCCTGAGAAAGCGTTCTGCCAGGAGCAGAGAAGGTAATGAAATGAGAGGTGGAGAATCAGGTTTCCAAGGAGAAGGAGGGGTTCTGCTCAGAGGGCAGGTGGTTCAGAGTTAATACCAAGAATGTTATTCATAGTTAGGTCTCCTGCGTTCCTTAAGGGAAGGGGCGTGGAAGGGCTGGCCAGGATGAGATACCAAGGATAAGGTTGAAAACTGAGCCTGTTTAGTTATACACAGTGGTTAATATGCTTGCTATCTTTGCCACAAAGAAGTTTTGCATGAGAAATAACTATTCCCCCTACTATCTCTCAAACGAAAAGCTTCCAAATCTCCACGTATTCATTAAATTTAGTTGGCAAATGAGCTCAAATATGGCTTCTTTTGAGTCTCTAAGAACTTCCAGCTCTTGCTTTTTAGGTGTTTCAATGATCACCTTGCATGAAAAGTTGACTTGAAAATTCCAAGACCCTAGAAGCAGAATTCTCTCAGCCTTAAAGCCAGCCTCAGGCAAAGTCCTCCAATGCTCTTGGTGGAACACAGGACAATTTGGAGCTTTCGCCTAGGCCTTCAAATCTAAGTTTAAAAAATTTACAATTTTCCTGCATTCTTATACCTTACATATGCATGGGTTAGAGAAGTTCTCTCAAAAAACGTTCTTAGCCATATGCTTCGTATGCTTTTTTTTTTAAATAGAGTTTTTTTTTTTTTTTAAAGATTTTTTATTTATTTATTCGACAGGATAGAGACAGCCAGCGAGAGAGGGAACACAAGCAGGGGGAGTGGGAGAGGAAGAAGCAGGCTCACAGCGGAGGAGCCTGATGTGGGGCTCGATCCCATAACGCCGGGATCACGCACTGAGCCGAAGGCAGACGCTTAACCGCTGTGCCACCCAGGCGCCCCCATATGCTTTTAACAACAATAACAACAAAACATTTTAACATTTTATGCTAGTTAAAAGGCACTATGTTGTCCACCACAAACCCATATCTAACAGCATGCTGATTATTAAAGAGTTGACTGTTAAGATTATGAAAACAAAAGCACTTGTAGGATGTACCCTTAAAGTACAAGCTTCCTACTTAGAATTCCAACAAACCATTTCATGCTTACCTTAAGCTAACTATCTTACACATCACACCATATATACTAGTGTATCTTATTGTTCTCATTTTAGTATATGTGCTGCCCAAGTGAGCACTATACTGATGTATTTTAAAGAATGTTATAGACATAACAGTTAAGCTGGATAAAAATCCCCTAAAAATCACTGTTAACTTTACCTACATATATTAGTCTAAGCTCTTTTTTTTTTTAACTCTTCTATAGAAATGTGTCATATTATTTGGCATCTTCTATGTAAAGTAGCAGTTGCTTTTTATAGCACAAAACTTCATAATCTCAAATACCAGGATTTTTACAAAGTTCATATGTGTATTTTTATAATTTTAGAAACATTAAAAACTTCTTTTATGTAACTACCCAAAATGAAGCTCTTCAATCATTTCTCATGGGGAAACTTCTATACTTAGTTTACTACAGATGCCCATACTCCATCTCCAGAGATTCACAATCAGTTGATTTTGGGGTAGGATACAGATATTGTTTTCCAAGTTCCCCAAATGGATCTATTTTGCTGCCAAGGTTGAGAAACTCAGTGTTGTTCAGAAACCTGGTGAAGGGAATTTTATATTCTAAGTTATAAATTTTTAATAGGTAAAAATCTAATTGGCTTCTTGCTAAAAATCTAGATTATCAGCGCATAGGCACAAAAATTCTGGGTAAATAGGTCTCAAGTATCACCAAGGAATCTGTGTTTTCAACTACAGCCCCTGTTCTGTTACAGGAAGTTAAACATCCACAATTTGAAAAACAGTATTGTATAATATTTGGGAACGAATATTGTGAGTCACAGTGGCTCAGTATAGATGTATTAAATTGGATATTGGGTCAGAACATCCTAATTTTGTTAAGTGATTCTATAGGTAGTAACAATCTCAGGAGTTTGGCTAGCAGTCTACCCAAGCCGTCTTTAAGGGTGAAGCAAAGTTCTATAGGATTAAGGGCAAAGATACACTCTTACTTGAGGTTGCAGAGCAACCCACAAACCAAAGGAACAATTCAATAAGAATAGTAGACATCTGAGGTTTTATACAACTAGCCTTTACTCCTACTCTAGTACTTCTCCAAGTGTGGTCCTTGGGCCACCATCAGGTCAGGCCAAGAACCCAGGAACTTGTAAACATGCAAACTATAACACCTTATTCCAGACCCACTAAATCAGAAACTCTGGGGAGGAGACCCAACAATCCATTTTAACAAGCCCTCTTGGTGATTGTGATATACACACAAATTGGAGAATCACTACCCTGTTCTTTTGGTAAGAATTCTTTTAATATAAGCTTCCCAGTTTTCTTGTAGGAAACCAACCTTCTTGCAAATTCAGCTTCCATCTTACGAATGTGGTGATCCTACCTCATTCCTCACCTCTGGAGTGGGCCTGTAAACGTGCAAAACCAAAAAGGTTCGATTCTGAGTCTCAACACTGAAAGAACAATCCAGAGCATCTATCAGTAAGGGCTGAAAATGAAGACCAACACTCAGAAAGCAGAAGCAAATGATGGAGGCCTGGAAACTCGTTTGAGCACCAGGACCAGGTCTTAAATGTGCTCTTGTTACAGGAGCTAATATATTCCCTTTTATTAAATAAGTTGGAGTTGGGTTCCTGCTACTGGCAGTTAGAGTCAGTTTGATGAACAGGAACAGGAGCCATTATAGAAAGCAGACTTTGGTGACTGAACACAGAATACAAGTCACAGAATGATGTACATACAGCACTTAAGTGTTACGGGCTCAGGCCAAACAGATGCAGAATCAAACTGGGACCAAGTGAGAAGAGGATTTGGGGCTTCAGTTGCAGTTTGAATATATAAGCAGTTAGGTATTTGGTGCCTGTGTGCATCAGGCTGGCTTAAACTGTCAGAAGTAAGAAGCAGTAACTATCCTGCCTTCCCATAATGTTTCCTGCCCTTTCCTGGGGTGCCATGCCAGGGACACGGAACCCTGGCCTGATGAAGAACGTGGTTGCTTGTTTTATGGTTAACTCTTTATGTGGTAGGAACATCATTTCTCTGTCTCCCTTCCTTGTGGGAACATTTAAACTGAATTAAGAATGGACATCTTTTGGTACATCTCAAATGCATTCGCTCCAATTGCACACAATCACGGTAGCCTTCACATTCAGAAGACTGCGGCTTTCAATTGTTTGATAAAAACATGACTCGGCCTGTGTCAGGTGGTTACATTGGATTGCCGAAATCGCAGAAGCAATTTTCATAAGTCCTCATAATGGCAGTAGTCAGTAAATGAAAAAGTTTCTGGGAAATTACCGGCGTCATTGATGCTCACCACGAAAGGCTGTTTCGAGTCCTTCAGGAGCAGCCGCCTGTCCTCACCCGGCTGTTTCCGCCGCGTCTCTGCAGTGCCACCCTCTGCAACCACCGACTTACTCGTTACACAGGGTCATTCCCGAGTGTTTTCCCTATAGAAACGTGCTTTCCACTTAGTGATTGACAAGGGGCTTTTTGTAGTTTATTGTTAATATTTTAGCCCCATTTTATTTGGATAGATTATTCCAGAGACGCTATACAGTTGACCCTTGAAAAATATAAGGCCTAGGGACACTGGGCCCACGGGGTTGAAACATCTGTGTGTAGCTTTGGACTCCCCAAAACCTCAACTACCAATAGCCTGCTGTTGACTGGAAGACTTACTGATAATAGTTAACACATGTTTTGTATATTATATACTGTATTCTTACAGTAAAGCTACAGAAAATGTGAAGAATATCGTAAGGAAAATAAAATAAATTTATAGTATTGTATTTGAGAAAAATCTGTTTTTAAGTGGATCTGTGTAGTTCAAACCTGTGTTGTTTAAAGGTCAACTGCATTTTCTAGAAAGAATAGGCCAGCAGCTTTAGGCATGTAGAAGCTTCCCGTTTGGCCCCTTCTGTGTTAATAGCTTATTACTTTACAGTCTCTCCCAACACACCACTGAGGAGGCTGTTGTGATGGTTAGTATTTGCATAGCATTCCTATGTGCCAGATATCCCACCAAACATTTCTGTAGGCATGATCCCATTTATGTCCTACGGTAATCCTGTGAGAGAGGGGTTACCTTCATTTCACTGGCAAGGAAACGGAGATGCAGAGAGGCTAACTAACTTGCCCATGCATGTAGTGAGCTAGGATCTGAACTCGGGCTGTCTGACGGGAGAGCCCATGCTTTTGATGTAGACTAGAACAAAATACTATAGACTACATATCCTTTTCTCCACGTATAAAGTTTTTATACATAGAAACGTAATTTCACTGTAAACCACATGAAGCAAGAGATCACAACCTGTTTCTCTTTTCTAACACATAGCAAGTCTAACAGTGAGTATCACATAGAAGGTAAATGATCATTATTTATGAGTAAATATATGAGTGGGATTTAGGCTACTATCCAGCAGAAAGCTGATTTTGGAGGATAGACCTACATGTGATTAGATATTCTAAGGCATTCAAGCTTTCTAATTTCTGAAAGATGATTTGATACACATGGAAAATTCTATAATATTCCATCTTGAAATTTGCTTAATAAGCTACTCTGACATTACATTGAAGGCTTTTTTTTTTCTTCTTCTGATTATCTAACCTCTTGGGAACATTGAGAAGTTACTGAATTGTAACTTGGGAGTTATTTAGCCTGAACTTCTATCCACTTCTATCCACACTTCTCTTGACAGGTAATCATTCAGCCTCTGAACATTTCAAGCGACAGAGAGCCCTTTACAACATAAGGCAATTCGTTCCATTTTTGAGCGACTTTAATTGTTTAGAAAGTTCTTTCTTATAGTTGGTTGAAATCTCCTTGCTTGCAATTTCTTCCCATGGTTCTTAGTTTTGTCCTCTAGAGCTACTCTGAGTGACTGGCAAGACAGGTCTATATGCTAGTCCTTCAAATATTTAAAGGCAGTAATAATGTCCCTCTAGATCTTCTGTGCTGCAGGCTAAAAATCCCCAGGTCCCTGGAACATTTCTCATGATGCAGGATTTTAGCATCCTAGCAGCCGGTTCGCCTTTAAAAACCATCCTCTGACAGAGGTGGATTTACCACGAAGCAAAGGGCTTCAGGCTCCACTTGCACGGGCTGCTCCCACAGCCTTGGCAGAACACTGAGCAGTGTGTTTACGTAGGATTATGCTTTGTAAAACTAGCCAAAGCAAGATATTTAAATCCTTAAGACTAACTTTTGGTCTAAGTGAGAATGCCAGGTGGCTTTGGATTTGCCACAAGCATTTTTGGATTTGGCTGGTTGAAGATAGCTTTCAGTGGTTTAGTGGGCTATACCTGTGTGTTTGCAGTCTCCTCTGCGACTGTTAAGCTATTACTAATTATTCCAGAGTAGGAATGCCTTGCAGGAATCTTTCTAGAGCTGCTATGTCAACTCCTGGCAACCTAACTTGAGAAAATGGAAGACAACCTGGTTAGTGCGTATCATCAGGTCAAAGGATATTTAAAATTAGTTAGTGCCTAAGAAATTTTGAAATGACATGAAATCTTACAGCTCATACGTGAACGAGACTTGAGAATAGTTTTCCTAAAGTTGGCAATAATCCTAAACATTTAGATCACATTACCAAGGAGTTGCGAATCTGGGTAAAAAGAAACTTTCTAAGCAATCAATACTAAAAACATTTCAGTCAGCCATGCTACAAGGCTGAATTCTTTCTTCTACAAAGGAGATTACAAAACTGCTCTTCATGTAAAGAGGTGATATGAGGCTGTACAGTCAACACATTTTAGTGGTGTGTCAGGCAGTTAATGCAATTTTATTTTTAAATTTTGTTAAATTTGTGGTGCCTGTCAGCTTGTCATTTGTGATCTTTTCCATTTTTTATACTTAGTTTTGTATTTTTAATCTGTAATTTTTAAGGTGCTCAAAATTGTGTAAGTTTTTTTCTCTACAGAACCTGGATCTACTCTGCTCTCTGAACTCTCAAGTTTGAACAGAAATATTGCAATGGGACTTTTACAAACTAGATTCCATCAGCTTTTTTGGCAGTCTTGTCACACGGATCACAAAATTCCTGAATCAGAATTTGGGGGTTCAGTATAACCTCAAAGGTCATCTAAACCCAATGCTCATTCTATGCTCAAATTCCTTGTTGATACCCCTGCCAGGCAGCTCATGGTTGAATGCTTCCTGTGACAGCAAAGTCATTATGCCCTGTGGAATCCATTATATCTTTGAACACCTCTAAATTTCAGAAAGTTTCAACAATGCCTCTTGTTGAACTTGCTGTAAAATTAAATCTTTCTCTTTACATTTTTTAGATAAACTGACTTTATCTAAATCTAATTTTTTTTAAAACAGCTTTATTGAGATATAATCCACATAGCAGATTTACCCCTTAAAGCATGCAATTCAAAAATTTTTAAGCAAAGTTACAAGGTTGTTCAACCATCACTACTGTATAATTTTGTAGCATGTTTGTACCCCATGAAAGAACCTGGGTACCCATTAGCAGCCATTTCCATTTCCTCTATCTGCACCCGCACTAAGCCCTAAGCAACCACTAATCTACTTTCTGCTCCTATTAATTTACCTATCATAGAAATTTCATACAAATGGAATCACAGAATATGTAGTATCAAAATTCTGAAAGTACATCTTTAGAAAGCCGTTTTGATGGCAAGCAGGACTTGGAAAGTATCATTGTGTTCCATGTTGAGGTCGTTTGTTCATATGCCCATTTTATTACAAAGTTGAATATGATCAAAGTCCAGTATGGAAAAGCAAAGTGGTATCATAAAAATGCAACACAAAGCCCAAGGCACGTGCATACAAGATAGGACTTGGCTCAAGCTAAGTCAGGCCTATGGAGCCCAGTGTGTCTGTAGGTTTATTTAGGTCATCTTTTAGGATGGTTACATGACTTATTACCTTTTTTTTTTATGGTTGAAAACACAAATTATATAATGACAGTACAGAAAAACGTTCATAGTCTACAAATTGCTATTGTTATGATCATTGGAAATAGTGATAACTATACCTGGAACGGTTCATTTTAAGAGATTTTAAAATTATCTTAGGATATTTATCAATAATCTCTGGAATGAGTTTTAGAGGGAAAATTCTTGTACAGAATGTGGGCTTTGTGTTTTTGTTTTGTTTTGTTTTTTGTTTTGTTTTTTAATCTCCTACAACCTCACAAAACTTTGGGGCACCATTGTTTTGTCAAGTTCCTACATGGCGCCTCTGGCTTTTTTGAAATATGGCAATTGTCACCACAGCCACCATCTCTGCTGTCAGAGGTTCTGATATTAGGTTTAAGTCATTTGCTGTTTGAGATATCCCAAATAAAAGTGCTGATACAAATGGGTTTTTTTTTTTTAGTTTTCCATTATGTATTTTAAAACCCCACAAATAATAGTGATATATAACAAATTCAGCAACAGTGGATAAAATATTTATCTTTGATCACTGAACTAAAAATGATCAAGTTATCAACATTTAAAAAGGGCATTAGAGGCCAAAGCAATTTAACGTGTTCCTTTCGTCTTCTATCTTTATCTGTTGTGAAAAATAAAAGCAGTATTTTTTATCTTCCATTATATAAAAGATTCTGTCTATAGTGTTGGCCTCATTTCTTTGAAAATCTATTTTGAAAACTCTAGAATTAAATGTAGAGATAGTTTTAAGTTTCCTTAGTCTGTTGAAACTTAGTACAGTAGGAGGAGACTAACAGAATAAATGGTGGGTTTAATACTTATGCAACAGGGTTGCCTGGTGACAAATTTTATGTGTGTGCCTTTTGCCTTCTGGAAACTATTTTCGAGGTTGATATAAATCTGGAATGTTTATGAAATCGCTAGTTCCCTAGACCTTTAATGAGTACTTCAAAATGTCTACAATTATGTTTTGTGGTTTTTAAAAATGATTAATAAAAGGTTTTTTAAATGTTAAGTTGTATCATCTTTGTAAAAGCAGTTATTTCTTCCAAATTCTCTCAGAAGTTCTCCTAAGCCCTACTACAAACAAGGAGTCTTTTATGTAATATCCTGGCTTTCTTCATACACAGAATACTGTGAAAATAACTGAATTGCTGAGGATATTAAACCAATAATGAAGGTTGGATAAATTTAATGCTCTCCAGCTTATATTTCTCTCTGCCCCTAGAGCAGTAGGATTCTCACAATTTTAGCATGGCTTTGGAGCAGGGGAAGATATATGCATTTTTATATATTTAATGTATATTGCTTTTTATTTGTATTAATTCGAATGGGCCCATATGATTTCTTTGCAATGATCTTGGGGGAAAATCTACCCAAGTTTCAAGATCATTTATTGCCACTGAAGGAAACCTGTCAATCATTTCCTTTATAGGGATATTGGTTTGGGTTCCTGGTTAACTCAGATACAGCAAAGTATTTTCTCATGTGGCGGTAATGCCTGGGAAAGAAGTAAGACTGTCCATGTGAACAATGAGGTCAAATCAGCCCAGGGCCATTTGGGCAGCAGTGTCTGGGAGTCTTCCTGGTGCCAAGCTTAACACAGCCCAGAGAAACTCTCCCTTCCCCATTTACTACCATGCACACCCTCGAAACGAACTGAAGGGGGCAATAGTCACCAAGAAAATTCAGTAGGACCGTCCTTGGGAAACAAACATGCGAACATTTTAACACTATTTAAGACATCCATAGTTTCTATGTGCCAGCTGGCACTACCGTTATACAGCTACACACAGTGCACAACTACTTAGGGGCTACAATTTTCACATATCATGGGGTGTGTTATAGATTATATTCATAGATAATATCAAGTTTGCTTTTGTCCTCCCACAGGTCTGGCTCAAGCTCAGCAAACTATTTTTCTACTAAACGCAGTTGGTGGAAAGTCCCTCACAGGATAAATGTTGGTTGTTTTCATACACACAAGATTATTTCTCCTTTCAGTTCGGCCAATGTGGATAGATAGTATAGACAGACCAGGCTCTACGCTGCCTCTTCATCCAAGAGCCTTTTTTCTATTTCAGGTTTCTTCCAGGCCTTAGTAAGGAAAAAATTTCCCTTAATAGGGATACATTTTAGACTTATGCCACAAGTAGTGATCAATTTGTGCCTAAATGTTATCGGATAATAATATATCAAACCCAGTTAATCATTTGGAAATAAATATATGTGAATGAATGTGAAGGTTGAGTGTGAATATCTAGCTTCCTGCCTATAACATAGCATCTAATAAAACAGAATGGAAATAACATCCGCACAGCTGGGATTTCTGGTGACCCTGCCAAAAACTAAACAAAAAACAACCATGTTCTTTAAGTCTGTATTTGCTCCTTCTGTCACAGTAGCCACACCACCCTAGTTTGCCTGTTCCAGAAAGTTTGTGATTCTTAAACTACTGTTCTTTACCCAAGATAACGCTATCTGCAGCAAAAATCCCTTCTATCCTACTTCTATTACTGAACTATTTTATTCTTCAATCTGAAAGAAGACCCTTGGGAGGATTTGAGTTAGTAGACGAGATATTGTTTCAAAGACAGAATTTAGGGAGGTTAATATTTTTGTTGTTTGGGGGGATTTCAATAGCTTTATTTTATATACACAGAAAACTCGACATACATGATTCTATATAATTTCATTAATATAGACACAAACTATCACTTTTACAGGGTAAGTGACATGTTTGACTATAGATAATGTTCTCCCCAGCTTCATCTCTCTACCTCTAAAATGAGAAGGTTGGATTAAATAAGCATAGGAAAGAACTCACTTTCCAATCCAATGCAATCATTTTAGAGAACAAGAATTGAAACCAAGAAATGAAGACTTGATTGTCCAAGGTCAAAGAGCTGAAGAGTGGAGACTAGAACCCAGGTTTGTAGAAGACTACTCCAGGCTTTCTTCACCAGAAATCTAGCGCAGTACTCCTAAAACGAATGCTGCCCCGATATTTGCGGTCTCTCAGTAAACCCAATTGCTCAAGGGTCACAGTAATGACAAGACACATACGCAAGCAGTTGTCTACTGAGCCAGACTGAGTATGCCAATGTTTGCGTGTACAGTTATCATGAAATTTCTTTTACCAATCAAGGAAGAATGAAGAAAGAGCAAAGATTGAGATGAATGCAAAAAGGAGAGGGGCATGAAGAGAAGGCTCCATGAGAGACAAAGGGAAAGCAAAGATGTAGGGATGATGGGGTGGGGGTCAGGGAAAGGGAGGTGGATTCCTATACGTTTGCTGAAATATAAAAGTTTTCTGTAAGTTGCCAGGAACTTACTTTCCTTCAGTCTCCCCTCATTTAGTAGGGTTTTTTTCCTTCCTCCCCTTTCTTTCTTCATAGGACTTCTCTTTATTTCATTTTAGCCCAACATCTGTTCATTTTTATTACTTGATTTTGCTTAATTTCTAGATGTTAAAATGTTTACACTTATTTCACTTCATTTCTTAGTTCAGAAACCATTTAAGAATTAGCAGTCTTGAGTTGAGTCTGAATTGAAAGTTTGAACTGGATTGCCAAAGAATTTACCTTAAAATTAAGAGCCTCCCACAACTGCAAATTTAGAGGTTTGCGTAACTCTCCCGAGACATTTTTATTCAAGTACTTACAAAACGACAATTGTCAGTCATATAAACTATCTGCTTAAACCCCCTGAGGCATACTATTTCTCCAGAAACTTTTTCTAATAAAATAATTTGCTATGATAATCTTGTTCTGCCCCTTGGGCTCTTCAAGACAATGCAGTGCTCTTATGTTACTCTATGGAACATTTAAGAAGAATCAAGTGGGTTAAATATTAGCAAACATCAAGGCTACCCAATGTCCTATGAATATTTTTACACACTCAGTCATCAAGCATGTCCATTTCAAGGAGAATGGTGAAGAACCAACCCCAGACTCAACTCAAAACTATGGGTAGGTGTTGCTTTGGGACAATCATTTTACTGATTTAAAAAGAAAAAAAAAAAGGAAGGAAGAAAGAAAGGAAGGAGACTGCTTTTGGGAGGATGCACACATTTCAAAGAACTGATGTCCTTCTTCAAATAGAATGCCATTATTTGCATTCATGTGTGGTTAGAGGTCTTTTCACAATATGTATTAACAGTGTTTTTACAACCTTAACTCTGAGAATCCTTTACAAAAGTAACTTCCCTTCTTTGCACTATCTGTCGTCGTAACTACTCTTCCACTGCTCTGGTTGTCCAGCCATCTTTACTGATGCTATGGTAATTATAGTAAGCAGATTCAGTTTTTCCTCCATCACCATGAGTATTAACTTCCCTCTAACCACTGCTTTCCAGAAAACGTACTGCTTCCGTCAGACACCTAAAAGAGATACTACGATTTTGAGGTCATTATTGATTTCTAAGATGATCAGAAGTTTTCTTGATTTAGCTCCGTGTGTCTTCTTAAATGAGGTTAACGAATGTAAGAAGCTTTCCTACAGAGCATGTCATGATATAGAGACCATCTCTGAGCCTTTGGACTCACCACATCTACAAACAGGTGACAACCCAACAACTCAGGCAGAAGCGCACTTTGCTCTATGAAAGGGTAGAATTATGGCAGATTAAGTACAGTACATGTATTCATGTGGGTATTTTCAGGCCATCACTCTCTCACAAACATTTCTCAACAAAATTTAGAAGTTCAACAGTCAGCAAAGTACATCTTTCTCTTCATAGAACTTTGTATCCTCTTGTCCTTTAGTTCTCCCCCGTGTGAAACATCTTTAAGGTTTAAAGCAACTATGTAAATTTAGAGGATAATCTGGCAAAAGGGACCAATAAATTTTAAATTAACTTCATATTGGTAGGTCTTCAGAATGGAAAATAAAAATCTGTATTTACTAGAATCTGACCACAGTGGGCAGGCTGCTTGAAACTAAATTTTGAATTAATGCTGAAAATATTTTTTAAATGTACATAATATGGTAAAGTAGGAACAAACATTGTCTTTAGTCAAAATATGTAAATTTCTCCATTGTTCATGACCTCGACTGTGCTAAATTCTTTTAAAAATAGTTATGGGAGTGGACATGAAAAAAGCACCAAATATATGGATTAAAACAGTTGTAGTTGGTTTTGTGAATTGATATATAAAACATGGAGAGTGCATAATATAAGTGTGTATATATATAACATATGTGACATGATATATAATATATAAATGATTTTATGTGTGTGTGTTTGTGTGTGTGTGTATATATATATATATATATATAGCTTCTTGAATTATATCAGATTTGATGCAGTAATTTAAAGCTACCATAAAAAAACCTAGAAACTGTCCACTTTCATATGGAGTCAAGGTCTGGGTATTTCTGTAGACTACACTTCTCAGCCATCCTCTGAAACACCACCAACCCGCACATCTTTCCATATGCAGCCCTCAGTCCCAAGCGGGGCCTTCAACAACCCATTCCCAAGAAACATGTGGTTTCATGTCCTTGTTTCTACTCCCAAGGGCTTTCCATCTAGCTACAGAGGTTCACATATTAACAGAAAGATTAATAAGGAGCCATCTATTATGGGACTAAAGTCAGTTCTCATCTAATGCTGAAGACTGAAGTACTTACATGAAAACTAGCTTTGTGAGGACTATATGACACTAAATAATGACATATTCTTTTCCATTTAGTATAACCTCAAGCTTTAAGTTAAGAACATTTTCTGGTCTCAACTACATTAATAAAACCATGATACAAAATGACCTGCTTAACCTGCTAACATGTCATTTTTACTTTTTTGGGAGGGTATATGGTCTGCATTTCTATTTTTTTTGATGCTCTCCCTTTCCCTGTCATTGAAACAACAGAAGCTGCCTTTGTACAAATTCCATGGTGACTTAATACTGTCCTCACAGACATCTGTTCTTTTAGGGGAAAGTGGATACTTTCACACATTTCCGTTGAAATAAAGGTAGCTTATTTGACCTTTTGATGAATCGTCTGTCCTGGTAGTTAGAGTGAACAAGAGTAAGATTCCATTTACACAGCAGGACTCACAGGAAATTAGGGAGTAAAATAGGACTTAGCAAAATTTCCTATTTTGACAATAGCCATCATTTTGTCCTCAGTCTTTATAATGATGAGAAATTTGTCTAATGAGTCACTTAGAGCAAAGATGCTGGAAGACGATGGGAAAAAGAGCAAATTTTTTTCTACTAGGCGATTTTAGGATAATATATTATGCTACAGGCTGGAAATACAAAAACCATCTTATTAAATCACATCATAAATGACCCATGTAGAACAGTTTATTTTTCACTGGCAAGGTGAGGGGGTGTGGGGCCAAATAAATCAAAATGAACAAGGCAGTAATTGTTCCTCCCGTGATATCATCTTAAATGTGGAAGTAATGAAGGAAACAATTTAGATAAGAAATGTTTTATTGGGCAACTCATATTTATATTTAGAAAGAAAGACTTCATGCCTCTGCGACATAGCCTATTTTATATGAAAAGTAAATTTTGGAAGAATACAAAGTTAGATTATGAAGCAGGGAAGGATATACTAGTAATTGTACCCAATTGGAGTATAAGAAACATTCAAACTTTTAAAAATAACTTTTGATAGGAACCCCAATGCTTACAGGGGTTAACATTCAGAAAGCAGTATCTTTTAGATTCATAAGGGCATAGATTACACAGTAATATAATGACCATTATTGTAGTGAGTTTAGAATACACATTCCTGGAAATTGACAATATATTCATAGGCAGTGAGAATAGGAGTTCAAATAGCTCTTCTTTAAGTAGGGTTAGGTATTATCTCATTGGTGATGATCAGTGATAGACTGATTTTTCTAATAGTATAAAGCAAGTAGATTATGAAGCAATATTTGGCTCTTCAATAATTTCTTTTCTAAATCTTGTGCTAAATAATGAAGACTTATAAAAAGCTTTTGTTTTTTGCATATTTAGACAAAATGATCAAGTGTCAAAACTGTATTACAAACAGCAACCAACAATAGCTCTTTTACAATTTGTACTACTTTCACTTAAATAGCACTCTGTTATTTAGGGTTTGGCCAGATAGGAATTTTCTCTCCCAAACAGGAGTAGATGTTTAAATAGTGAAACATTGAGCAGCCAGATGGGAATGTGATGTGGCAAACAGGAAAGTATGTGATGTTTAAGGAATTTAGATCCGGGGTTGATGAGCACTTAGAGACTGAATGACACCTTCTACAGAAACTTTGAATGTGTCTCTAGGTCCTTTAAAGTCCTAATTAGAAATAAAAAGGGTTTTGCTAGGTGTTTAAAGAGAAAGTAAACAAAAGTTAGGTACTACTGAACTGAACTACTGAACTACTAGACATCTTGTAGACTACTGAATGATGCCAGAGAACAGGATTTTTTTTTACTCTTGGATCGTGGCCTATCCCAACCACCATTTTGAGGAGCTACACGTAAAGGATAAAATATTCTTGGGAAGGGAGAAGATTGGTAATTCAGGAGGCTTGTTGACTATATACAGAAGTCTATCTGATCATGTCATTTTATCAACATTCCCATCCCTTCAGATAAAGTTAACAATTCCTCACCCAGGTGAATACACAGGTCTTTCTTAACCATAGCCCCTAACTTGCAGCTTCTCTATCTGCATCTTACTCTTCTATACCCAGTCCATGGCAAAACAAGCCATAGACACACACACACTGCAGCCATCTAGACCACTCATCTATGGTGCCCACAGCGGGACATGGTTTTTGTTTTATCTTTGGTCGCTTGACTATGTTCAGGACAACCTTTACCCCACATGTTCCTTGTCAAGTCTCATCCTTCTAGCCTCATCTCTGTTTACACCCTTTTCAGGGAGCCCTTCCTGAACCACTGCCTCCAGCTTAATCTGGGTTTGGTAGGCATCCTTTTATGGAGCTCCAACAGCTTCTTAATTTTAACTGAATTGTTGGGCTCAGCATACACTACCATAAATGTCCATCTACTAATTTGAACATCCTTCTAAACTCTTTGAAAGAAGAGATTATGTCCTACTAGTTTTTGTCTTTATAGCCTTTGTGTCTAGAGTGGATAGGACATGTTCTTAATGAATATATATGGCTGTGGAATTGAACTTTTAGTGAAAGTGTTGAAAATGCATAGATAAAATAGAAATTAAAGTATGATTTGACATCAGAACACTAGTAAAGTATCTAGACGCTATGAAGTTAATGAAAAAAAAAACGAGTCAATTTAAAGTTCTATACAACACACAGTATCTAGAAATTAAGATAATTTAAACTATTAACATCAGTTTGGCAAATGTGATTTCATAGGTGATATGAGCATAGTTATTGTATGCTGGGCCAATGGTAGCTCTGTATCTGGAACATTTTTTACAATTGTATACATATTTTTAAAATACCCAAATATTTTATGCTGATGAAGGAAAAAAAAAACTGATTTTTTATCTACTAGAGGCTACTTTTCAGCATTTGGATATTTGTCCTACCAAAATAAGCTTCACCATTTGTTACATATAGTTCTGTTTTTCAAAAGCATGCTATTTTGATTATTTGAATCTGAAGACTGAACTACCTGAAAAGAAGCATTTAAAAAAAAAAAAAATAGACGACTAGCTAGGATATCCCCGTGGAAGAGTATTACAAACAACTCAGCGAGACTGTACATGAATGAGGATTTCTTAAAATATCTTGGAAAACAGGTACCAAGGTAAAATCTATTAGTAAAATGTTATCTTCTGAAAACATGTAACCTAGAATATTCCTGTCTTAATTTGCTAAAGGGTAGGTGTAGACATCTTGTAGACTAGGCTTTTCAAACAGGGGTCTGCAGTTCAGCCTCTATCAGAAAATGAGGGCAACTTGCTAAAAATGCAGCTTTGTAGCCCCACTCCACACTAATTAGAATCTCTGAGACTAGATTCTGGCTTGGGGGGCGGGGGGGGGGGGCATAAAAGGAACCCATACTTGGTTTAATGCTCCACTGTCATGGTCTTGAAATGCTCACTGACTTTTAAGGAAGAGGCTTCACATTTTTATTTTGCACTGGGTCCTACTCATGATGTCTGGTCCTGGGAAGGAACCCTCAGAAATCTGCATTTTCGACACACACAGCAGGTGATTTTGATTCAGGCACCCGCAAACCACACTGTAATACACACTAAAGACTTCGAAGGTAAAAAAGCAAAGAAACATTACTCCGGACGTAATTATCAACTAGGAAGGGCCTACAAACACAAAATCAACAGAAAGAAACTGTGGGAGATAGTAACCATATCATCTTAGAGTTCACAAAAGCCCAGGAGTGAGACTCAGAAAAGCCTAACACTATACTTTTATTCAAGAATATTTCCAAAGTTTTGAGACAGACGGGATTGTACATTTGGTCAGAAGTTCTAAAGGGAAAACAAAACAACAACAACAACAACAACAAAAATCAGAGATTCTAAGTCATTATAAACTTAACGTGAGTGCCTGACCAAATTAATGGAAAACCAAAGAAAATCTTCATGCCTGAACAAGGGAGTGTCCTGAGCTTACACGTTTAAGGTTGAGAAGATGATTACTAAAAATGGAAGAAAACCACAAGGAAGTCTACAAAGACCTGGAAAATTTAAAGTTCTCAGGACAAAACAAGGGCTTTTAAATAGATTAAGTAGAGTAAGAAAGGTATTCAAATGAAGTAAAAATCCAACATAGAGAACCTTGCACAAGAATTAAGATACGATTTGACATCAGAACAATAGTAGAAACAGCACCCAGAGGCAACGCCAATACAGAGGAGGCCTTTCACAGATGTTATCTTGTTACTTTGTGCTTGTTAAAATATGAAAATGCTACCTTAGGCTGCTTGAGAGAGAAAAATCACATTCAGCTGGAGTGTTCCGTGATACCAAAACATCCCAGGTGTTTTTCTGATGAGTGCTCCCAAACACAGATGAATCTCATCAAGCCCACCTCAGCAACTTGTTTGGACACTCCTAGTATACATTTTTAGTTTCAGTTTCACTGGTTATTAACTGGTCTTGATCCCTTCGAAGTAGCCTTTTTTGGCTATGTTGCAGAAATACACATTTGCTATAAATAATCCACACCCCTCAGGAAAAGTTCACAGTTTATAACAAAAGATACAATGTTAAGCAACAAAACAGAGGAAAGTAGATTTATGCACTTTCTGTTTTCCTTTTTTACCCCCTCCATTAAGGAAAATAATTTTCAAGCTGGCAAGTCTAGAACAAACATCATTAGGAGGAAACTGAAGTGCAAGATAGGTGCAGAGATAATAAGGAAGTGCTTCACAGCTTTAAATTAATTCCAGCCTTCAGGCCCAGATAAATTATATCCCAGGATATTTAAATGACTTGCAGATGTGATCAAGGAACTTCTGTTGCTAAACTCTAAGAAATCAGAGATAAAAGGAGGACCCAGAAGTCTAAAGATGGGCAAATATTACTCCAGTTTCTTATAGGTGGGTGTGTGGGGCAGGGGGAAAAGGAAATGAATTCTAAAAATTATAAACTTAATGGAAGCCCCTGGTCAAATTCTTAAACTAAGCAGTCTGTGCATAGGTCCCGTGAATACAGAGAACTTGTCAGTTTTGTTCAACATTGGATTCCTCAGGATCCTTAAACAGGGTGTGTCTTTAGTAGACACTTCAATATTTACTGATTATTACCTGACCATTTAGAAAGGAAGGTTGGGTGTGAAATCAACATAGACTCACTGAGAAATAAGCAAGTTGCTTAACTCTCTGAGCCTCATTATTGGACTAAGCAGTAAGGTCAGATATGCTGTGTGACAACCCCAAAATCTTAGAATCTTAAATCAAAAGGACTTACATTTTGCTCATAGTTCACGTGCGTGTGGCCTATGGAGTCCAGCGCCGGGCGTCTTCACTCCAGAACCCAAGTCACAGTCTGAAGCACTAGCATTTATAGAGGCAGAAAGAAAGGAAACCTGTGTGGGAACGGCAGACCCACTCTTCAACAGCTTCCACCTGCAAGTGATGCACACGTGTCTGCACACATCTGATTGGCCTAACGAGCTATATGGCCACGCCCATTTTCAAAGGGTGGTGAAGGAAGTACAAACCTACTTTGTGCCGGGAGGAGAACAGAAATATCTAGTTCAAAGTACCAGTGGCTACCATAGTTATCTGCACAATGGAAATGAGAATATCTACTATAATCATATCTGTTATAATATGATATGATTATAATATAGCTATCTGTTATCCATCTTATATTTTTCCATCTTGTTTTTTTACAAGAAATACCATAGCACTTCGTTTTTCTAAATCTAATGCTGAGCCACCAGTGCCCAAGCTGGTGAGTAATTTAATACTAATCCTGTTTTGGGTGGTGCTGGGAGAAGGGCAGAATTTTTCTCTTTAAGGCTGAACAAATATTCAAAGAGCTTTCATCCTGCCTTGAAAGTAAAAAAAAAAAAAAAAAAAGTCACAGCTAAGACGTGAAGTGTACGATCCCATGTAATCCATTAGAAACTGGGCTTTTCTTGCTATTTCTGTGCTTAGCGTGGGCACAGTTTGTTTGGAGGTAGTATGGGATTCTTCTGAAGCCAAAAGCTTTGATCAACTAGCCTCCATGATTGCACCTTGCAGCTGCCCTTTCTGAAGTACTGTACCGTTCCAAGATTACTACACAGAAACTTAATTCCCATCATTGTGCACATACACATTCTTTCACAGTCTTGAGGAATCTTTTATTTTCATAGCTCTGACCATTTCTGTCTACTGCTTAGTCTCTGTCCCATCCCACTCTGGAAAGAACTGGCTTAATCCTTTAAATGGATTTCTGTTTTCAGAAATAAGAGGGGGAGAGAGGAGGATGTGCTTTATCAACTTCTGCTTTAACCCTTGCCATTTTTTTAAAAAGATTATTTTATTTTATTTAAATTCAATTAATTAACATATAGCGTATTATTAATTTCAGAGGTAAAGTTCAGTGATTCATCAGTTGCACATAACACCCAGTGCTCATTACATCACATGCCCCCCTTAATGCCCCTCACGCAGTTACCCCATTCCCCGTCCCTCCCCTCAGCAACCCTCAGTTTGTTTCCTGTGGTTAAGAGTCTATTATGGTTTGTCTCCCTCTGATTTCGTCTCATTTTATTTTTCCCTCCCTTCCCCAATGATCCTCTGGTTTCTTAAATTCCAGATATGAATGAAATCATATGATAATTGTCTTTCTCTGACTGACTTATTTTGCTTAACATAATACCCCCTAGTTCCATCCACACCATTGCAGATGGTAAGATTTCAGGTTTTTCGATGGCTGAGAACCCTTGCAAATTAATACCCCTGAAGCAAGACAACAAAAGCCTGGCTGAATCCTTGTTAACGGGAAGAAATACAATGGAAGCAAAATACAAGTTAGGGACACATCAGATTATCTTTAATAATACTTCAAGGGAATACCTTTAATTTGGTGATTAAATGAAAATATAAGTAAAACCAAATACAGTAGCTGACAGTAAAGTAAAACTTTCAATAAATGACAGTTTCTATTATTACTGTCAAGTTATGTCTCTAGGTATATTTTCATATTTAGAACGGTTACTCAACTGATTATCTGAAGGACAATCCAGTCAAAGTGTCACTGCTATATGGATTGGGAGAAATAAGCACTCTGTTTGTAGGACATGGAACATGGAATCTTCCATTTAATTCTGCTCCTTCATTTTACAGATGAGGAATAATCCTAATAAACATGCTAAAACATTTCTTTAGCAGAATTTACATTGTTCCCTTTGATGAGTATTATGCAATTCTATTCCTGTTTTTAACTTTTATAGTTGTAACGTTATAAAAAATAAACCAGTGGAGGTAACTCTGGGTGGGTCAGCCGGTTGTGTCTGTCTTCAGCTCAAGTCATAATCCCAGGGTCCTGGGATCGAGTCCCACATTGGGCTTCTTGCTCAGCGGGAGCCTGCTTCTCTCTCTGTCTGCTGCTCCCCCTGCTTGTGTTCTCTCATGCTTTCTCTCTCTCTGACAAATAAATAAATGAAATCTTTAAATAAATAAATAAATTTAAAAAAACTAGTGGGAATCTAAATTATTTCTAATAACTCTAAGTTGACAATTCTGATATGCTTCCTTCAGTTTTCTTCAAATAATTGGAAATCACTTGACCAATAAAAATACCAAAATTCTATATTGCCTTTTGTTTTTGTTTTTTGGCATTCCACTGTTTTTTTTTAATAATATTTTTAAATTATATATGTTAGTCACCATACAGTACATCCCTGGTTTCTGATGTAAAGTTCCATGATTCATTACTTGCATATTAACACCCAGTGCACCATGCGATATGTGCCCTCCTTAATACCCATCACCAGCCTATCCCATTTCCCCAACACCCTCCCCTCTGAAGCCCTCAGTTTGTTTCCCAGAGTCCATAGTCTCTCATGGTTCATTCCCCCTTCTGTTTTTTTATAATTTAGGGTAATGCACCATAGCAAGAGGTGCGAGGTAAATAACTTTCTTTGGTAAACTAAAAACCAGGTGATTAAGAAAGGGAAGATAGGGAAGTATTTGGTGAGAAACAGTACCTAAAAGATGACTCATTCTAAGACAGATCAGTTTTAGGACAGATTATATTGGGGGTCAGGTACTTGACTCACATGTCTGTGAGCCCTTGCAAAGGACTCCAGTTGAAAAAACATAGCACTATACCAATGGAAGCTTTAGGGCTTTCTCTAAGGAGAGCCTGGGGTTTATATCACCTTGTTTGGTTTGAACTGACACCCCTGGAGTTCTTATGTGTTAACTTGAGAGAACTGTCTAGTGATATAAAGTCCTGTCAATCACTTAGGAAGGCTTACATAAATTACACAAGTGATTGTGTTCTGTTTTTCAATTATTATACTTATAAACTCCATAGAGAAACTTGAAATCAAGATTGACCTCAATTTATTATCAAACTAAAGGGTAACATGCAATTTCAGGGTTAATAGTCTGAGAAATAAGGGCCGAGAACCTATAAAGCCCAAAGCCTGACCATAGCTTTCAACCTTGTACTTTATATCCACTTTCTGACACTTCTGAAAATGTCACCAACTCACCAAGTAAAATTAGAAACAATAAATAATGAGCAAATTTGACTTTTTAAGTGTTATTTTATTATAACCTTTTCTAATTTCTACCTTTCTAATTTCTAATTTGTTATTTATATTAAATATAAAAGTTAATAGAGGGGAAAATGGATATTACCCCTGATTATAAGTTTACCAATTGTGTTTTCCAGACTAAAGCCCCCTTTTGTTTTACTTCATGCTATGAATACAGAATCTCAGTATAAACCAAATTTTAATATGGAATTCTGTAACTGTAGAATTGGAATAGCAAGTTATGTACAATGATACTCACTACAGCATTGTTTGAAAAATAAAAACCTGGAATCTATGAATAGGAATCTCTTTAATACATATACTATATCTATAACACAAGAGATTAAGTAACTTTCTCAAAAGTGATACAGGAGAATAGATCCAAATTTGGAAAGATGTTCATAAATGTAAAAAACATGTTACAGTAGGTATGGTATGATCCCATTTATGTTATTAAAATGTTTGTACATGTACATTTATTTTTAAATGTATAGATGAATTCTGGAAAGATAAATTAGAAATTATGAACAGTTGTTACTTCCTGGGAGTGGGATTGGGAAACTTATTGGGAAGCAGACTTTTTCTTCCCACATTTAATCTTACTCTATGGAAGAAATTTTTGGACTAATGTATATTTACTACATAACAAAGTTTATTTTTGCCATTCATCTATTTTCTCATGGTTCCCATTGAGTATTAACATATAGTTTATAAACCCTGCGAGGAAGATAGCCCTGTTTTTAAACAATCAGGAAATGTTTATCACAATATATTTCAATAATAATCTTTTAAAGAATTTGTTCCAAAAAGATATCCAGAACAAAATAAAATAAATGATGAAATTGAAGTAAGAAGAACTCAGGGAAGAAAAATGGCTTAAAGCTAAAGGTTAGTACAAAAGAATCCTGTTAAATGGCTTGCTCCAGTTGTTAGAGATGGGCTACTGATAAGCTCTGTGCTTCCACAAGTCCAAAGAAAATGGATAAAAGTTATCAGTTTTGAGAATCATGTAATTTTATCCTTGTGATAAGGTCTAAGAGCAATTTCTACAACACTTATAAGCCAGGAAAGTATCTAAGTAAGAGAAGGGCAAATCAAATTGACTGGATCCCAAGACAAGAGACTTTTCTCTAGAATATATCAATTATGGAAAACTCTTTAAATAACTTTTTTTTATAAAAGTAAATGATTTTGTCTCCTGACATACTTGATCATGCAGACAGAGGTACGTGTAGCTGAAGAGTTGTTAATTCTCAAGTCAGAGTTTCAAAAGAACAGTCATAGAACTGTGAGTTATAAGAAATGAGGAAACCTATGTTGTCCTGGTAAAATACTATAATACAGTAAGAACTTTATTTTTATGCAGACGTTTAGGTCTTTTTACCATTACAGCAAGGTAGTTTTTTATTTGAATTCAGGTTAGTGAATATATAATGTAGTTTTGGTTTCAGAAGTAGACTTTAGTGATTCATCACTTACATATAACACCCAGTCAACTAATGAATCATTGAACACTACATCAAAAACTAATGTACCTAACAGTGGCTAACTGAACATAAAACAAAAAAAAAAAAAAAAAAAAAACAACCACCCAGCACTCATCCTAACAAGTGACCTCCTTACTGCCCATCATCCATTTAGCCTATCCTCCCCTCCAGCAACCCTCGTTTTTCTCTATAGTTAAGAGTCTCTTATGGTTTGTCTCCCTCTCTTTTTTTATCTTATTTTTTTCCTTCCCTTCCCCTATGTTCATCTGTTTTGTTTCTTAAATTCCACATAGGAGTGAAATCATATGGTAATTGTCTTACTCTGACTGACTAACTTCATTTAACATAATATACTCTAGTTTCATCCATGTTATTGCAAACGGCAAGATTTCATTCTTTTTGGTGGCTGAGTAATATGCCTAATATTCCATTTTATATATTTTGATATATAATATAGATATAATCACCTCTCCCGTAACCATTCATCAGTCAATGGACATTTGGGCTCTTTCCATAATTCGGTTATTGTCAATAATGCTGCTATAAACACTGGGGTACATGTGCCCCTTTGAATCAGCATTTTTATATCCTTTGGGTAAATACCTAGTAGTACAATTGCTGGGTCATAGGGTAGTTTTATTTTTAACTTTTTGAGGAAACTCCATACTGTTTTCCAGAATGTCTGCACCAGTTTGCATTCCTTCCAACAGTGCAAGAGGGCTCCCCTTTCTCCACATCCTCACCAACATCTGTCGTTTCTTGAGTTGTTACTTTTAGCCATGCTGACAGATGTGAGGTGTTATCTCATCATGGTTTTGATCTGTATTTCCCTGATGATGAGTGATGTTGAGCTCTTTTAATGGGTCTGTTAGCCATCTGGATTTCTTCTTTGGACAAATGTCTGTTCATGTCTTCTGCCCATTTCTTAACTGGATTGTTTGATTTTTGGGTGTTGAGTTTGATAAATTCTTTATAGATTTCAGATACTAACCCCTTATCAGAGTCATCTACAAAAATCTTTTCCCATTCCATAGGTTGCTTTTCAGTGTTGTTGATTCTTTCCTTTGCTGTGCAGAAGATTTTTATCTTGATGAAGTCCCAATAGTTCATTTTTGCTTTTGTTTCCCTTGCCTCTAGAGATGTGTCTAGTAAGAAGCTGCTATAGCAAAGGTCAAAGAAGTGTGTTCCCTTCTAGGATTTTGATAATTTCCTGTCTCACATTTAGGTCTTTCATCCATTTTGAATTTATTTTTCTGTATGGTGTAAGAAAGTGGTCCAGTTTCATTCTTCTGCATGTTGCTGTCCAGTTTTCCCAACACAGGTATGGACTTTTCATTCTCATTACTAGCAGCTGAAGAAAGGAGATAAAAAGACTTCAAAATGACAAAGGACATGATAAACTGAATTTGAAAGAAATTGGAGCAATAAAATATCCTAAACCATGTCCATATTACATGATATCCAAAATTTCTGAAAAACTGCCTTCTCCCTTTTCATCCTAGATTATAAGCTTCAGACTTATTTGACCAACTTGTCTGAAACTGACAGTTGGCTTGGTGATGTCTGGACACTCTAAATCATTTTTACAATGCCAGTGTACTATCAGTTAGCATGAGGTGACCTTTACCAGAACAAAATCTTCCTGCCTATGTCTCAGCAAATGTTGACAGAAGTATGTGAGAACAAGAGTGATAATAAGATTTATCATATTGAGGCACTGGGTAATAGGAATTCTTCTATAAATTAACAACCCCAGTTGACATTATTTGTGCATTTGTGCAAATGCCAACACAGCCTAACATCTGTCCTGTCAGACAAAAAAAGACACAACTCATTTGATACAGTTAGTGCCCCCCTCATTTCTGAAAAGGTCACTTGCTCTTTAACCTGCTATACATGATTAAACTAGCTTCCAGCAAATAACAATACCAGAAACTAAGGCCTACTATTCAGATGATACTGACAGTAAAAGTACCATTTGTGTCATCTTCTAAATAAATTGTTTCAGAATGTGAAAGCCCCAAATATTTACCAGTACAATGTAACAACTAATACTATTAGCACTCCATACATAAACACATGAATAAAGAACCTTTATACATTTAACATTTTATGCTATTTTATTCTTTATTTCCAGAATGGGTTCTCTTTCACTTGAAAATATTTCATATTCCTACGTAATTCCCATGAATTTCTTCTAGTAAGCCCTGTTTTATTCCCTTCAGCAATATAGATGATATGTGAATCTGGTGACTCTGAGATGTGGCCCTTACAATATGGAATAAAACACTTTTTGTCTAATTTCTAATGAGTTGGATATTTTTACTTCATATAAAGGAGTATGTATCTTTCTAGGAATAAAAGGGAAGAGCATTATAATCTTCCTTCTATCAAACTTGCCAACTTAAGTTTGTCCTCCAGCAAAAAAACAAAAAATACAAAAACAACTCTGATGGTGGCTATATAGACAAAAAATGTGATTTGAAATCATGTATTCAACATATCTTGATGATGTTGTCTGTGTAGACCTTTGAGGTAAGTAATGCAAAGATGTATCAGACCCAGAAACTTCTCTTAGTTCACAGTTTAGTAAACGAGCCAAGAAAATGTAAAGATGTATCAGACCCAGAGTTTTCCTTTAGTTCATAATTTCATAAAGGAGCAAAGAAAGGCATATTAAGTAGCTTTGATGTTAGGTGGAAAGTGGTTTTTTACAAAGCCATAAGGAGTAATCAAAACAAAAAAGTTATCACCTATGGATAGATCAATGGAATAAAATATATAGTCTAGAAATAGAACCATACACATATGGTCAATTGACTTTCAACAAAGTTACAGAGACAGTTCAATGAAAAAGTCCAATCTTTCCAACCAAAGGAACCTTGACTCACGCACAAAATTAACTCAAAATGAGTAATGCACCCGAATGTAAAACTAAAAACTACAAAACTAGAAGAAAACAAAGGAGAAAATAATTATGGGTTTAGCAAGCATTCTTTAGATATGACACCAAAAGCACAGTCCATAAAAATACGTATAAGCTGATCTTCGTAAAAATTTAAAAACTTCTGGCCTCTGAATAAAAACTAAGAAATTAAAAGTACAAGCCACAGACTTAAAAAAAATATTTGCAAAACATGTATCTAGTAAAGGACATGTATTCAAAATATTTAAGGTACTCTCAAAACTCAATAAGAAAATAAACAACCGCCCCAAAAAAGAAAAAGAAAATAAGCGACCCAATAAAAAAAAATATGCACAAAGATTTGAAGACAGGGAACCACAGAAGATACATGGATGACAAATAGGCACAAGAAAAGATACTCAGCACCCTTAATCATTAAAGAAATGCAAATTAAAACTATAATGAGA
Organism: Ursus americanus; assembly: GCF_024610735.1. Lineage (NCBI taxonomy): Eukaryota > Metazoa > Chordata > Mammalia > Carnivora > Ursidae > Ursus > Ursus americanus. The sequence continues at coordinate 22,114,795 of NC_142131.1, forward strand.
TACCAATATACAGCCATCAGGATGCCAAAAATTAAAAACAAAACAAAAACCAGACAATTCCAAGTGATTTTAAAAATATAGAGCAATTGCAACTCTCAAACACTGATATAAGAATGCAAAATAGTTCAAAAAATAGTTTGACAGTTTTTTATAAAGTTAAAACTTACACTTACCATACAACCCATAAATCCCACTCTTAGATATTTATTCAAGAGAAAGGAAAGCTTAGGTTTACATAAAAATCTGTATATCAGTGTTTACAGTGGCTGTATTCATCATATCCAAAAAGTGGAAATGATCCAAATGACTTGTGAATGTATGAAGAAATTGTACCTTTACACAATGGAATAATATTCAGCAAGCAAAAGTAATAAACTAGCGATTTACAATACATATTACATAAATAAATATCAAATGCACCATGTTAAGTGTATGAAGCCAGACTCAAGACTAAATACTGTCTGATTTCATTTATGTGACATTCTGAATAAGCAAAACTATAGGGACAGAGAACCGGTGAGTCAGGGTCTGGGGGTAAGGAGGAGATGATTCCTGTAGAGGGGATTTCTGAGGGATGAAACTTCTATACCTTGATTGTGGTGGCTATAGGACTACATGCATTTGTCAAAACTCATAGAACTGACACTTTTTGAAAAGGGTGTTGTGTTGTGAGTTCGGAGGAAGGAGGAAACCGCAACTGATCAAGAAAAATTACGTGGAACATTACGCAATGGCAGTAAGGGCAAGTTATGGATGGAAAAGCCCTGACGGAGGAAGCTGCAGGGATCAGAGTGAAAAGCAGTACTAAGGAACTGGGGAACCCCGGCTAATACAAAACTGCAGGAAGTCTTGGCTGGCATGAAAAAGAAGTTAGCCTGTCTATGATACCCTGGTAAACACTGGAGAATTTTCACATGGAAATGACATACATTTGTCCTCAGGAAGAAGAAATAAGTTAACATTTCTCAAATGGCTTGTGCATCAGAAATTCTATTTCTGGTTTAGTTAATAGGAGCAATGGCTGAGAAATATGCTTTTTTAACAGAACCTTAGACCTCATCCCCAGCTAATTCTAGTGTGGTTTATCCAAGAAACTGAAAAAAAAAAATATTGTGACTTTTTTTCAACCAATCAAGTAGTTTCGTTCATTGTTTGACCAAAAATCCTAAGACCTTCTCTCCACCATCTGGGTCCTTACAGGTAAGAGGTTCAGGAAATCATCTGCAGCTTCATCCCTCAAATGCTACTGGCCCTTTGAGCAGAAGGAGCCACTGGAGCAGTGGTCACCAAAAATCAACATATTTTTGGTGACTACTATATGCGTATAGACAGCTTACATTTATTTCTGAGGGTGTCTGATGTGATGGAAAGAATGCTGAAATCAGAGTTGTGAGACCTCAGTCAGTATCTTGCTATTGACTGTGTGACTCTGAAGCATCTACTAAACTTCTCAGAACCTAAAGTTATCAACAGTGTGCATGTATATTAAAATGCCTACCCTCTCAGCCTCAGGGTGACTTAGAGGTTCATAAGAAATCTTGTTTGTGAAAAGCTCTTTGAAATAATCTACCAAGTGCTATACAAATGTGAGACATTTTAATCCCTTTGGGTTAAATCATTAAATCTCTAGACAACTCTATTTAAATGCAAATATGTTGTATAAGAAGGTATAACATTAGCACATATATTAGAGTTTTAGCTATGCATTAGAGTACATGTTTTTTTTTTTTTCACAAAAATTTGACAATGAAGAAATGGGTGGTAGGGCCATTACATTTTAATAGGAGAGGGGAAGAAACTATACAGGAGGCAAAACTTCACTTCTACCTTCTTAGGGTCTCTGGTTGGGCCTGAGAATTAAGCTGACATAAGATAGGTTGACAGGAGAAAAACATACAGATTTTATACAAGTTTTGCATGATACAGGAGCCCTCACAAGGAAATGAAGAACTGAAGAAGTGGTAAAAGCTAAATGTCTTCTATTCTGGGTTGAAGAAAGAGAAGCAATAGTAGAAAAGTAACTAAAATACATGGGGAGGCTAACAGCAGATGAGTATTATAGTAAGATGTTCTTTTTTTTTTTTTAAAGATTTTATTTAAAAATCTTTTTAAAATCAGAGAGAGAGACAGCCAGTGAGAGAAGGAACACAAGCAGGGGGAGTGGGAGAGGAAGAAGCAGGCTCCCAGCCGAGCAGGGAGCACGATGCGGGGCTCGATCCCAGCATCCTGGGATCACGCCCTGAGCCGAAGGCAGACACTCAACGACTGAGCCACCCAGGCGCCCCTCTAGTAAGATGTTCTTGTACAGAATTCTCTCAGCCTTGAGTCCCCATCTATGGTAATGAGAATGTTTCTTTCCTCCTGGTATAAAGAGGAATCTTGCACATGGGAGTTTTATCTACTGCTTTTAGGAAGAAAAGACAGGTCGAAACACTCTTCTTACGCTTGCATTTTTTAAAGTACTCAAAGTAATTCTATGGCATATTCTGGGATGGCATATATGTCTGCTACTATTCAGAATCATATAGAAAGGAAGAATAAGAGAGTTAGGAAAAATTCAGTGCATGGATCTGAAGGTAGGTCGTAGGAAAGTTTAACAGTGTGAGGTCCAGAAGTGCACATGAAAGGCTCTGAAAGCCAATGGGCTTACTTTGAGGTCTTGCCTAGGCTTGGTTCTGATTCCTCAGGGGAAAAATGTCTTTGCCAAAGGCATATCTTTTTCTTTTCCTAGAGGCAACAGTGAAGGGAGTAATAGACATAGCTGAACAAGCTATTTGCAACCTCTTTCTGTGTGTGTGGTGTGTGCATCTCACATATACATGCATCTGGCACAAGGAATGCTGTGTGGATATACCAAACTGTGCGGAACACAAAGCAGCATCCCTACTAGTTTGGAGAGACCACTGTGTGTATGAATCCCCCACTTCTTTACATGCCCTCGGGTCTTACATTTAGATCCTAGTGTACTGAGGGGAGAAATGGAACCTTACACAGTTTCTTTAGACCCTCGCAATAAAATGAACTGGGCTATGACATTGCCAGAAAAGAACATGCAGGTACCAGGTTAGATGCTCAAAGACATTAAGACCCCAGAAAATGGGAAAAGGTCAAACCTGGCCCTGTAGGTTACTTGCACATACCCAATTCCATTCTCCCCTCTCTTGCAATTCCAGGTTGAAGGCTCTTCTGCCACAGGAGGAAAGTTAGAGCCCTGGAAGTCCCACATATAAATAGGGAAGGCAATGCCACAGCTTAGGGAAGTAGGCTCCTCTGACATGCATTTAAATCACTTAGATGGTTTGGTAGTTCCTTGGCTTAAAGGCAGTCAATTGTGTTGACCCTTGGGGTTTACGTGAGCTTCTCAATTACAAAGACAGCACTTTCACCTTTGGGATCCCCAGCCTTGAAAACTGCTGTAGGCTCTCCGATCTCTCATAACTTGCCCAAATAGGAGCCAGCTTCCTCTGAGGTGCATTAGAACTTCCCCTGGGCATTTCCACCTGCCATCCATAAAGCTAAACAAACAAGAGCTGTGAGAGGAATACAAGAAAATCATAGAAAAATAATCTTGTTTCAACAACAATAATCTTGTTTCAACAGCCTATCTGGACTGTTATTCAATCACTGTCAAAGGAGAAATGAGTTCCAAATGTAGAATTAATTTTACATAAAGCCTTCTGTACTTGTCTCCATATTCATATCCGACATTTGGCAGTAAGACACAAATTCATCTCTTTAGAACTCATCTTCTTTCTTTTAAACATTAATTAATGAATGGAAAATTTCTGAAAAGTAGAACATCCCCATGACAGCAAATGCAAAATGTGCAAAAGGAGGTACAGAAGGAAAAGAGAAGCTTCTCTTTCATCCTAGCCCCCAGTCACCTGTTCCTTTTCTAGAAGCGAACTCTTAGCAGTTGCAGAGACAGTCTTCATATATAAACATGTGTGAGTATATCCTTTCGTTTTTTTTCAAGTTGTATGTTATAGATTTTCTTTTCACCTTGCTTCCTTGCTGTATCTGTATCTCTCTATCTCTGTGTTTCTATATGATAACCATTTTTGTCTCCTATGTGAACTACATATAAATTTCTTTTTAAAAAAAGATTTTATTTATTAATTTGACAGAGAAAGAAAGCACAAGCAGGGAGAGTGGCAGGCAGAGGGAGAGGGGGAAGCAGGCTCCCGGCTGAGCAGAGAGCCAAACGTGGGCTCCACCTCAAGACCCTGGGATCATGATCTGAGCCAAAGGCAGACACTTTGCCAACTGAGCCACCCAGGTGCCCCTTACATATAAATTTCTCATATTATTTTTAATAGCTGCATTGTGTTTCTTTGTGTGGCTGTAGCATAATTTCTTTAACTGAACCCTTATTCATAGTCACTTACATTGTTATGAAGCTCTTATATTACAACACTGAATATCTTTGTGGCAATATAATTTCACTCAAGGGCAAGAATACACTAGATAAATTCCAAGAAGTGGAACTGCTGGGAAAAAAGAACATGTGTTTTTTATATATGTGGCCGCATTTCCCTCCCTAAATTATTTTACCAATTCAAAATCACACCAATAACATCTAAGATTTCCTATTTCCTTATGTTACTGAACTTTCAGATCTTTGATGATTAGGTATGTTAACATGAGAATTTTAATGTAGCTTTCATATGCTTCCTTCCTAAAATAAGGGAGAGTAAACATCTATTTATATGTTTAAACATCTATTTATATGTTTAAAAACCATTTTGTTTCTTTTCTATGAACTTTCCATTTTTTAACCTGTTTTTTTAATTGTGTTTTTGGTCTTGTTGATTTGTAGGAGCTGCTTTATATTAATTGTTAAGTGTAAGTATTTTTCCTAAGGTTTTTGTCTTTGTTTTCTTGTTTTTGTTTGGGGTTGTTGTCTTTTGATGTTGCTGTCTTTTGCTAAACAGCATTCTTTTTTAATTTTATTGTATTGCCGCATTAACAATTTTTATGACTTTGTGTTATATTTAGAAAGTATTTCCCAATGCCAAATTAATTTTAAAAATTATCTTTTGTCTTTATGGTTTTATATTCTTTACTTATAAATTTCATCTGGAAATTTTTTTTTTTTGTATAAGAAATTAAGGAGGTATCCATAAAAACATTTTCTGTAGAAGTATATCTGGTTGCCTTAACACCAATGTTAAAATAACCCATTTTTCCATGATATGAAATGCTGCTTATATCATAATCATGCTCTCTTATCTATTTGGCTTTATTGCTAGAATTCTATTTTTTTAAAAGATTTTATTTATTTATTTGAGAGAGAGAGTGAGCGAGAGAGAGCACATGAGTGGGAGGAGGGGCAGAGGGAGAGGAAGAAACAGACACCCCACTGAGCAGGGAGCCCCATGCCGGGGCTTGATCCCAAGTCCTTGGTATGACCTGAGATGAAGACAGATGCTTAACTGACTTAATTACCCAGGCACCCTATTACTAGATTTCTTAAATAATGTTTTAACTTCATAATAGGGCTTGCAATCTCAAGTTGGTAATTTGAATTATCTTTCTTCTTTCCTTTCTTCTTTATCCCTCTTATGTGCATGCTCTCCTTCTTTTCCTAAAATACCCTGCTGTCTACAAATGGCTACAGACACATGAAAAAATGCTCAACATCACTCATCATCAGGAAAAACCAAATCAAAACCATGATGAGATACCACCTCACACCTATCAGCATGGCTAAAAGTAACTCAAGAAACAACAGATGTTGGTGAGCATGCGGAGAAAGGGGAACCCTCTTGCACTGTTGGATGGAATGCAAACTGGTGCAGACACTCTGGAAAACAGTATGGAGTTTCCTCAAAAAGTTAAAAATAGAGCTACCCTATGACCCAGCAATTGCACTACTAGGTATTTACTCAAAGGATATAAAGGATTCAAAGGAGCACATGCACCCTGATGTTTATAGCAGCATTATCAACAACAGCCAAATTATGAAAAGAGCCCAAACGTCCATTGACTGATGAATGGATACAGAAGAGGTGGCATGCATACACACACACACACACACACACACACACACACACACACACACACAGAGAGAGAGAGAATATTACTCAGCCATCAAAAAGAATGAAATCTTGCCATTTGCAATGATGTGGATAGAGCTCGAATGTATCATGCTAAGCAAAATAAGTCAGTCAGAGAAAGACAAATACCATATTATTTCACTCATATGTGGAATTTAAGAAATGAAACAGATGAACAAGGGGAAAGGAAAGAATAAAAAGAGAGGGAGGCAAACCATAAGAGACTCTTCACTATGGAGAACAAACTGAGGGTTAATAGAGAAAGGTTTGTGGGGGATGGGTTAAATGGGTGATGGGTATTAAGGAGGGCACTTGCTGGGATGAGCACTGGGTGTTATATGTAAGTGATGAAACACTAAATTCTACTTCTCAAATCAGTATTACCCTACATGTCAACTAACTAAAAATTAAATTAAACCTTGAAGAAAAAAAAAACTTTCTGAAAGCCCTATTTGACATCATGTTCTATACCCAAGAATAGCACCAAAGGGGACTACATAACATCAATATGAGAAAACAATTACAAATTGTTTAAAATTTCAAATTGATTAAAATAACACTTTTACTACAAAATACACGTACAACTCGTTTTTTAGAATGGAAAGATTTAAAAATAAAGTATAAGAATGAACCCCTATGCTTCACAATTACACAACCTTTGAACATTCATCAATTTCTCATATGTTGTTATTTTCCTTTTCTTTTACTGTCAGAATATATTAAATAAAATTATAGACACCATATCATTTCTTCTATAAATACTTAATATGTCTCTCTAATGGAGAAGAATTTTTAGAAATATAATCAAAGGACCATTATCATACCTAACAAAATTAGCAATAATTATTTTGTATCAGCCAACATCCAGTCCATGTTCCCAACTTCCTTCCCCATTGTCTCAAAAACATCTTTTTATAGTTCATTTACTTGACTTTGAATCCAAACAAGTCCTATACATCACATTTGAATGACTTCTGTCTTAAGTTTCTTTTAGTTCATAAGACTTTCCTTCTTTCTATACTAGTTCTCATTAAGGACCCTCCCCTACAAGGTCATTCCTTTTAAATCAGGTCATTTGTCCTATTGGATTTCTCACACTATATATTTGATTGATACGTTTGTGAATTAATTTAGCATATTTGTTTAGACTTATTTTCTATATATAGTGGTTGGAACTTATTTTCTATATATAAGCTTGATTAGATTCAGAAATTCAGGTTTTATTTTATTCTATTTTATTTTATTTTATTTTAGGTAAAAACACATAAGTGGTTCTATGTGCTTCTTATTGTATTACATTGGAGACACATAATACCTGATCTTCCTACTTTTTGTGATACTCAGAGTGGTCAAGAAATCCAGTTTCATCCATTATAAAGTTGCTATCAACCATTTACCTCATGGTTTTAGCAGCCACTGATGATTGCTATCTAGATCAGTTATTGTATTAGGGTTTGTAAAATGGAGATCTTCTAATTCTATTATTTCTTATCTATTTATTAATTACATTTCTTCTATACATCTCTGTTAATATGATCAATATAAAACACGTATTTCCCCAAATACCTTTATTATATTTTTACCTCATCAAAAAACAAAAGACAATTATTCAAAATAATGGCAATAATTTTATAGTAGGAAATAAAGAAACAAGTAGGTTTTTAGTTGTCCTTTACTGGAAAACAACAACAACCACTTAATTTCCTGGAGCACATAACTATACTATAGTCAAAAAGAACAATAACCACTTAGGACACATGTGTAAAAATGTGTAATATTAGAAAATTACATGAGAATACAATGATATAATGCAATATTAGACATTTAAACAAAAAATTTGTTTGTTAAAATTTTTACTAATTTTCATTAATATAAGCCCTCACTGAAATATAATTAACTGAAGACAAAGATTTTTGTCTATTTTGTTCAGGGCTGGATTTGCAAGACCTAGAAAGATGATTGACATCATAGGCTCTTGGTAAATATTTATTGAATCCATATTGAATTAATGAGTGAGATAATTTCAATAAGTAAGTAGTTAACAGTAATTACATCAAACAATAAGAGAATGAAGGGGAAAATCCATTCTGGTTATTTGTGGCAACAGTTAATAGTTCACCACTGTGAGTTAAGAACTCATATTAGAAATCTGTGTGTGTTACCATATGTAAAATTTAGTGGCTTTAAATTATTTACCTACTTCCCTTGCTCATAAAGCACAACCGTCTCTGGGTTGAAGAATCAGTGGCATAATTTTTATTGCTCCCATTAGTAGCCTCTAATCCTATTTTTCTAGTCAAAAGCAATTTCAAATTAAGCATCCTCCATGCTTAACAAATACTTGTTGGATGGATGAATACAAAATTTATTCATGTACTGTGGTTGCTGATAAGATATGTACCCAAGTTTTCTCTATAAAAAAGGAACGTTCTAAGATTTCTTGCTATTTTACTTAATTATACTATTACTAGGATGGGGATAAATATATTCAAAAATCCCTTTTGAAGGCACAATCTTAAAAAAATCTCATGATGTCACATATATTTTATAAAGAAAGAAAAATGCCCTTGCTTTAGAAATACTGGTCTACTGATTCCCCTCCAGCTTCTCTGTTAACTCTTTCTCTTTTTATGTGTCTCTTCTTCTTTTCATCTCTTACATGTAAGGGATAATGTTCATTGTTTCTCCTTTAGTGAATTCATTGACTTTTACATGTCAACAAAGAGTTACTTAATTTTTAAATTTTTTTTAAAAAGTTTTATTTACTTAAGTTATCTCTACACCCACCATGGGGCTTGAACTTATAACCCCAGGATTGCTGCTCTTCTGACTGAGTCAACCAGATGCCCCAAGAGTTACTTAAATTTTTATCTGTCTCTCACACACATGCACTCACACAAACTGTATCACCAGTTCTGACCTATTTCCTGTGCTCTGGGTCTGCATTTCCAGTTGCACAATGCTTCAAACATGTCTAAAGCCAAGTCCCAAACAGAATTCCAAAATAATTCCACTGTATTCTATAGACATTACTATTTCTGTCAATGATACCATTTTCTTAGTCTCTCAAGCTTAAAACCTTGTTATCACCCTAATCTTCTTGATACATTTGCCATCCACCTACAATTAATCACTAAATCCCATTGGTTTGACTTCCTTAATCTCTTGAATTGGTCTCTTCTGTTCCATTCCCATGATCCCTTCTCTCATTACCTCTCAGCTGAATTATCATAATAGCCTCTTAATTGGTCTTCAGTCTTTCCCTACTCCAATTTTGTCTTCTGCTACAAATTAATCTTCCTAATGCACAACTCTAAGTACATCACCTTGCCGCTCACAAAACCCAGTAGTTTCCATCACTTAGAGGATTAAGTATAAACTATTTTGATTGAGATATATGAACTTTGTCTGAATCTTCCATAACATATGCCCCAATGCCCAGCCAGAGTGAGTTATTTCCTACTTCCCAAAAGAACTCTAGAATTACCTGCCTCTATTTCTTTATATTTCTCTCCATCTGGAATATTCGCATTCCACAGCCCTTTTCTTATCCTTGTCCATAAAAAATACCCTCAAAACACTGCACAAATGTCCTAGGCTTCCTGAAGACTTTTTATTCATGCTTTTATCATATTGCATTCTCTCTCTTTTCTGAATGTTTACAACACTTTGTAATTTCTTCTCTTAGAACAATTATCACATGTGACTTTATATTGTGATGACTCGTATACTTACTGGATATCCCCTTTAGGAAAGAAGACAAGTTTTTAAATCTATTCACATTCTTTTCTCCTCACTCACAAGACATGATATAGTATTTTGCATACTGTAAAGCCTTACAAGTATATGTTCAATTAACTTCAAGAGGTGTTTGTGGTAATTCTGAAAAATCAGCTATACTACTTCTACATTGACAGAAACAGCCCTGCTAAAATGGCTACTGTGCTGACATCAGCCAACTGTTACCCAGCATTGACTCAGAGAAGGGCAGTAAAGTCAAAATGTACAGTAATGTTCATTTTGAAAACTTAAAAGACAGGAACTATGCTTTCTGCTTCCTTTTTTCACATCACATAGAAGCTAATATGATGCTAACCATACTGTGACTAATATATTCTTGATAATTTATATAAACTATAGTATTTGTTTCCAAAATTCCTCAAATAATAACAAAAGATTCACTATTTTGAAATCAACTAATCAAAGTCCTCAAGTATCCAAATTTGGTTTTTAATCCTCTAAGGAGAATCACTAAAGTCATAACAAAAAAAGTTAATTTTAGCAATTAAATTGCTGTAAATAACCTCCAAGTAGTAGGTATACACAAAGCCAAATCTCTAACATTTTTCTGTCTACTATTCCTTGGTCTTCTGTCATCCTGCTACACATGAGGACTGTTGTGCATAATGACTATCCTGGGGTACTGCCAGACCCTTCTTTATCAAAGACAGATCTGTATTCTGTCTACTCTAATCATAAAGCAAATATGTAAGACATTTTATTTATTTTATTTTATTTATCTTTAAGTAAACTCCACCCCCAACGTGGAGCTCAAACTCACAACCCTGAGATCAAGAGTTACATGTTCTACTGACTGAGCCAGCCAGGCACCCCTACTTTAGACATTTTAGATTTTCAAAAGCACACATTCACACTGAAAAGTGTTTATGAATAATAGAGTTAAAGAGACACTACAAATCATCTCTATGAATTCAAGTTACAATGACTTAGTAAAAAATTAAAACAATACCAATCTCTAATTCAGAGCTTCCTACCATCCCTACCAGAGTTGGAGTGGTGGGAAGCCTTAAAAATTTAAAACCTCTATAGTTGTTTGGTGCCACCAAATGAACAGAAGTTATTGGGTAAGGCATCTCAGTTATTTATAATGGTTCTAGGAATGGATGGTTATATAAACACTTATGATGTGCTTAAGAATGACATACCTCAGGGACACCTGGATGGCTCAGTAGGTTAAGCATCTGACTCTTGGTTTTGGCTGAGATCATGATCTTAGGGTTATGGGATCCGGCCCTGCCATGGGCTCTCTGCTCAGCAGGGAATCTGCTTGAGGATTTTCTCTCTCCCTCTCCCTCTGCCCCTCCCCTGCTGGTTCTCTCTCTTTCTCAAATAAATAAATAATTTTTTTTTTTTTTTTAGAAATGACATACTTCAGTTATAAAGCTGTGGTAGGTAAAACTGCAGGTCTATGGTGAGAAGGTTGAGCTCTCTCCCCTCCACTGGATATCTTGAGAAAGGAAGGATAATTGGATTAAACAAACATTGATGAAGTGTGACTTAGGGAAATAAATAGGAAGAATTCTGCTCTACTGTTGTCTCATTTTCCTTCCTCGTTTCACCCTTAACTAATTGGAAGTACATCTGGCAAAACATCTACCTTCTGTGGGCCTCAGTGTCTTCTTACGCTATACAAGGAAGTTGAACTATTTGATCATTGGCCCATCCTGCTTTCTTTCTCTTAGGGAGAAACAGTCAATGAACTCATAATTAGTAATATAATTTCAGATAATAAGTGCCATGCAGAAAATAAAGGGGGCCCAAAGAGTGACTAGGAGTAAGGAGGTGACATTTAAGCTGAACTGAGGCATATGAAAATGTGGGGGAAAGTATGCTAGAGAGAACACGGAATGCAAAAACCCCAAGGCAGGAAAAAGGCCACCATGGAGGCTGGGGTAGTAATAGGAAATGACATTGGGGAGGTGAGTTTATGGTAAAGAGTTTGAATTTGAGTTTACTACTATTGATAAAGGTAGCCATTAAAGAATTTGATGCTAGAAAGTGATCTGATCTGATGTAAGCTTTAAGACATTACCTGAGGAGTTATGTGGGGAATAGACTATAGAGAAGCAAGAGTGGGAGCAGGTAAGGCAGAAGGATGAGGATGGTGATATGGACTAGGGCTTCAGTAGTGAGCCAATGGTGAGAAACAATTAGACCTAAAACTATGTTTAGGAGAGAGCAAACACAAGATTTGCTAAGGGATTGGATGTGGGATGTGAGGAAAAAAGACAGGTAAGGATGCCTAATTATTGATGTGTCAAATACATGGTTTTATCTATTGTGATAAATTAATATATGGACTTGTTGGTAACTTGCAACAATTCAGTTGTATATGTGGCTGGATTTCAGTGGAGATGTCAAGATTGAAAATGGAGAGTTGGGAGACCTCAGCTTACAGATGGTACTTAAAACCATGGGACTGGATAAAATCTTGAATGCTCTCACATTTACCTTTTTATTATCTACCTGCAGAAAAATTGGATCAGGTACATTAAGTAATTCTTATTAAATTACTTGCCATGGTATTCCGAAGTTTTTTTTTTGTGCTAATTTAATGAAGCGATACAGATAAGGAGAGAAGCTATGAAGTGTGCTTCTGAAAATACATGGTTTCAGTTGTACCTTAATTTAAGACTTCACTGTTGGTATTTTATGACCACGCAGTATTTTCCAGGCATATCTTCACCTAATATTTTCTTTGTCCAAATGAAAGGGAAGACACAAGTTTTATCATCTAAATTTACTTTGATTGTATCCCATTACCATTTAGTTTCTGATCTATCCAAAGCCAATTGATTTCCAATTAAGAACAAAGTTTTCTTTAATTTTAAATCCATTTAATTAATTGTTTTAATTCCAAACTTAACAGAGTTGCAGGAAAAGCCTGGTTTAAAGTTTACTCTTAATGAAGAAAACAGAAGATTGCAGAAACTGGAAACATAAGCTTCTATTGTTAACAATAAGTTCTTTCTCTTTTATAATAGAATCTTGAGTTGCACCCCTAATTCCCCCTTTTTGTTAGGATTCTAAGATAAACATTTAAGTCTGCTTTACATAAATGGTATGAAAGACAAAGGTTTAATTCCTTAATAGACAAAAGTCTTTATAAATCAATAAGTAAGTAAATAATGATGCATATCCCAACAACAACGAAAATTATACAAAGGATAGAATTAGGAAGTTTACGTTAAAAAGATGCCTAACCTCAATTTATGCCCATTGTACTTGGATCTTATTTTAGAATAATAGAGTCTAATTTTGAGAAATCTGCCACATAATTCTGTAACTTTCTGTAACTGGTCATACATTTCACTTTCCTTAGCTCCCTCAACTATTAATCTGAGTCTGCGTTGTCCTCCTCATTCATCTCTGGTTTTAATCCTGCTCAGCAGAATCACTTTAGATCTAAGCTAAGGAAAGTGAGGCAGTAGAAGTAGGAAATATTGCTGGTCTTAATTATCAATCACCAATTCCGAGCTCTTTCCTGCATTTTGACTTTTTTTTGATACATTTTCTAAATCTTCATTTTGCTCTTATTTTCCCACTTTCTGATTAATCTACCTTTTGAAATTTGTTTTCAGTATTTATTCTTACAGTCCCTTCTGCATCACTTTATATAACAAAATGTTTAAGGCTTTCTTGAAATTTCCCAAAGGGATGGGGTGCCCGAGTGGCTCAGTTGGTTAAGCATCTGCCTTCAGCTTAGGTCATGATCTCAGGGTCCTGGGAGCGAGCCCTGAGTTGTGTTCCCTGCTCAGCAGGAAGCCTGCTTCTCCCTCCGGCGCCGCCCCCCCCCACTTGTGCGTGCACTCTCTCTCTCTCTCTCTCTCTCTCTCTCAAATAAATAAATGAAATCTTAAAAAAAAATTTCCTAAAGGGAAACCCAATTAAAGTTACCACTGAACATTAACTAATATGTAAACATTTCCTTGGAAGGTGGAACAGAAATGTTTTTGAAAATTCATGCCAAGGAAAGGACTCTCAACAATGACATTTTAGCGTTGAAAACTGGCAGTTGCATTTTATAGAGATATTGCTTCTAGCAGGTAACAGGAAAATTGCTCTTAGGATAAAAACATTTCTTTGAAGAATTTCTTAAATTGCCCTTAAATATCCAGAGCTGGGTGTTAGAAGCTCAGAAGCTAAAAACTTATTTTTTCCTCAAAAGGGAATAAAAGATTGATCAGAGTGAGCCTGGCAGTCACGCCAAGTCTGGTTTGAAGAGGGAAGTGAGGCAGTTTCTCGGTAGAAGGCAAGGAGTTAAATGAAGCAATTCTTTCTCTCTCCTCTTTACAAAGGCACTTCCTTGATTTTTTTTTTTTAATTTTTTTAGTTAAATCCTCTTTTGATGCCATTCTACTCTATCACAGTATCATATCCAGTTTTGGCTATTTCTAACTTTTTACCTATGTGATGACTAACATATTTCTTTATTATCTTACCAACAGGATTTAACACTCTTGAACAGACACAGCAACCAATGGACAGAGACATGTGGCAAGAACAAAAGGTTTTAACAATAGCTGGTACAATATTAGGTCCAAGGATGGTCCTCATGTGAACAATAACATTAAAATGTGCTGGACCACATACTGTTCTTCTTTTACACTAGAGTAACCAACATCTAAGACGGCTGATCAACCGTTACCGGGGACCCACTTACTGACAGTGGTGCAGCTCTGACTCAGGCCAGGATCCTGAATTGGCCCCCTCACATGCAGTACAGGCAGGTGCACACCACAGTCCTCAGGTGAGTGCTCCACCTTTGAAGCAGAAGCCACCTTCCCATCAACCCAGCATTTACCCAACTGACAAATCCAGACACTGGCAGCCAGTCTGCATCTCTTGGAGATGTTGTTTTTCTAAAAGGAGATGGATACAGTTTGGCTTTAAAGGACCTACCCTATGTGTCTTCTGCTGAAACTCAGAGCCCAAACTTGGTGCTGAATTGGGTTCCCTTCTGGGCAGCAAACATTTTTTCCATTAAGCTCTCAATTTTTTGTCCCTTAGTCTTTATGTTTCATGTTTGAATTTCTTCCTTTCAGAGTCATAAATTAGTGACAGAATTAGCTAGGTTGATAATTATTGGTTAAAAAATAGACTTTGCAGGGGTGCCTGGGTGGCACAGCGGTTAAGCGTCTGCCTTCGGCTCAGGGCGTGATCCTGGCGTTATGGGATCGAGCCCCACATCAGGCTCCTCTGCTGGGATCCTGCTTCTTCCTCTCCCACTCCCTCTGCTTCCCACTCCCCCTGCTTGTGTTCCCTCTCTCGCTGGCTGTTTCTATCTCTGTCAAATAAATTTTAAAAATCTTAAAAAAAAAATAGACTTTGCAAACAAGGGGTTGATAAAGCATGTCTTGTTATAACAAACTTAAAAGCAACCAAAGCAGGGCTTTCTTTTAGTTTGAAAAGAAATTATTTTTGGAGTTAAGAAACTGTATTAAATTGAATCTCTACCAACCCACTCTCAGATAATAACCCATCAGAAACAGCATTAGAAAAAAATATAAAAGAATGTTGATGGAGTATGTGGGCTGAGAAGACTTGGGTAAAACACAAAATGTATCCATTTGATGCAAAATAGAAATAACTATTAATTTGAACCATTTTTTTAAGTCAAAAGCCAACTCTTCCATCAAAGTGCATTCTACAGCAGAGATGCAAAAATGGACTTCTTTGAAATACTTGAGAAATTGAAGAGACAACTCTGATTTCAATCAAAGCATGAAACTTTTTCTTATAACTTTTTTAGATATTATGCACTTCTGTACCCCAAAATTTATATTCTTAGAAAGATACTCATTGAGGAATGTGGTCCAACATAGCAACATCGGAAGACCCTGAATTCATCTCCTCCCGCAGACACACTGAATCCACACCTACATACAGAACAATTCCTCCTGAAGAAGAATTGAAGGCTGACCAAACAGTTTCTGTACGACAAATGAGAGAGGGACCACACAGAGAAGGGTAGAAGAGATGGAGACACGATATTGATGGAAACCCCATCCCACACATACAACCTGACTTTTGATAAGAAGGGATATCACTGAGGGGCCTGTGCAAGGCTTACCCACTCTGGGGTACGGGGGGAAAAACAATGGTATAAAGGGCAACTAAACTATAAGTGAAGGAAATCCATTTACTAAACACAGATCATCTGCCAAATGGACAGGGAACTGCTGGAACTCACCAGGGTTGGAGGCAGTGGAAAGTGTCATCTTTTTTTACTTTCCCCTCTACCTTGATAAAATATATGGGAACAGGGTCCCAGAGCTCGAGCCAGCCTGGTAAGGCCAAATCAGTGCACCCCAGGCCCCTGGAACACACCAGCTCCAATCATCCCATCCAGGTGGTCCTGGCTTGGTGAGCTCCAGCCCCGCACTGCCCACACCTACTGCAGCTCTACCATCCCACTGAAGCTGCACTGGTATGGCATGCCCCATGACATCCTCAGCTCACACCCACCCCATCTCCAGCCATGCCACCAGAGTGGCCCCAACACAGAGCACCCTGGACTCCCCCACCCCAAACCCACTCAAGTTCCAGCCATCTGCCAGGGAGACCCTGGTGTAGAGGAACCGCAGGAACCCCCAGCCCACACCTACTCCAGCTCCAGCCATCCTGCCAAGGTGACCCTGGCATAGCACACGTTAGGATCCCCAGACTGTGCCTGCACTAACTCCTTGACCAGCCAAGGCAGCCTTAGTGAATGGCACCTGGGACTCTAGCCCATGCCCATTTCAGCTCCAGCTGGTCCTTCAGTGCAGTTCTAAAGAGAAAAAAAGTTTTTAGACCATGGCAACGGGACAAAAAAGAAACTTAGCTCATTTCTCCAAGGACACTTATTGGAAAGAACATGTTCAATTGATTATGTGAATTTAAATATAATCTAAGTGTTTAGTGTATAACCTGTAGGGGTTGTGTGTGTGTGTATGTGTGTGTGTGTGTAAGTGTATCCCTTATCCAAGGACATTTTTTTTGAAGATCAAAACAATGCCTAGGACATTGCCAGAAGAGAGTATTTATTACATGAAAAAACTTATAATTATATGACGACTTAAAACCTTGTCTAATTATTAAAAATGTATTTTTAAAAATCTAAGGATATGGGCATTTTAGGTTTTGACATTCTGGAGTATAATCTGTACAAAACAAAGTCTTAAAATCTCAGTGTTCATAGTGTTAAAAAATCATCTAGTCCCCAAACTTCTATCATATTTGATCCATTCCACAAAATGTCTCATCAAGATTATCCAGTTTCTGCTTAAACAAGTCCAGTGAAAGTTCAAAACATGGATACCTGTATCCAGCAATGTGGTACTTGTTTCATTTTCAGTCTCTGGAAATGGTCAGTTCTCATTATTTGTGGATTCTGTACTTTAAAATGTGCCTATGCACAAAAATTAATCTGTAACCTCAAAATCAATACTTACAGCATTATCACAGCCATTCGTGGACATGCACAAAGCGGCATAAATTTCTTAATTACAGGACATGCTCCCTCCCAGCTGAGGAGAAAAATGACACTCTGCCTTCTTGTTTTACACCTCATTCTGTAAACAAAGGTTCTTTTTGGTAATCTATTTAGAGCTGTGTTTTGGGGGGGTTTTGTTTTTGTTCTGCCTTTCTGTGGGGTTTTTGTTCATGATTTCATTTAAACTAGCCCCCAGTCTTAACGCTGAAGTGCTGTCCAGTATTCCTAGCACAGGCTGTGCTGTACTTTATAGGAGAAAATACAACTGTTAAGTAAGCTCCATTTAGGCAAAAGGTAGAATGCTGTTGGCCATGAGTTCAATGTTAATGACTCAACAATACATATTAAATATGGTAACTTTAAATAGAAACACACATAAGACAAAGTTATTATTGATCAGCTGACAAAAAGTTGTAAACAGTGGCTCACAGGAACCTAACCCTATATTTGTCATAGTAGCAAAGATTCAATATTCACTATTCAACGTTCAGTTTTTGTGGCAACGTTACAGAACATTCACATACTGTGAATCATGAGAATCAACTGCACAAAAAAGCATACCACAAACACCCGGTATAGGAATGAGTACTGAACTTTCCTTTCCTTTGTGTATCTTGGTAGTTTTAAATGACAGTTTGGAACTTTAGATTCTTTCTCACTGTTGAAAGAATGCATTTGATGGTGTCACTTCTAATTTCTAATGAGAAAAAATAATTACAAATCATATTACCTATGATTATTATGCCTACCAACAAGACTTCCGTTGAGCTTTTTTTCCTGTCAAGAATTCTTTTTTGCAAAAAGAGCCATAAAGTAGAGCCCACTGAAGTGAGTTTATAGTTAACCCCCATGGAAGTGACAGAGACACAGCAAAACCATATTAACCCTGGCTAGAAAACGAGTAGTGACATGATAGAGAAATATGATAGGAAGAAGATGTTTAAATCATCGTTGAAATTTGTAATTCCTTATGTTTTTCTAGCATTAGAATTCAATGGAAGTTCTTCAGAAATAGCCTGTACAACCGTCTTTATTCATTTTATCCTGAACGCACATGTAAGGTATTTTGGGTCAGAGACAGATTTTTTAGTAAATTCCTCACAGTAAATAATAAGTACAATTGGGCGACATTTGCTCTAGTCCTTACCTTTAGAGTAGTAAAACGAAAGGCATGTCAATTGTCTTATGTGAGTAGCCAAACACCCATGATAGAGATGAGAAAATTTTATTTTTCCCCTCCCCTTTTGCAAGTAAAATCTCTCCAGGAGCCATATAGCCTCTGCATGTCTCAACTTGTAAGAACATCTACCTAGAGAAGTCAAGTTTCAAGTTTTGGAGATTCATCCCTTTTTGACATGTTAATCCCTACAGAGATACCCCTCCAGACTTCAGGCACTTTGGGGCTTAAACTAGGGACTTAGTCCAAGCTCTACTCAGTTGATCTTCTTGGAAGATAAAAGAAGTTTTATTATCCTTTCAAATTAGAGAGGTTAAATAGACAAATGACTACAGAACCAATTTTCATGATATGTGAGATGCTTTTTACAATCTAAAGAGAAGAGAAAATAAACACTCTCTGACTTATAGTTTTTAAGCTTCTGTTGCCCAAGAACTAGAGCAGGAGCATTGAGAAATCCACAGAAGTTTTCTTTCCCCACACTTATCATGGTCTAGCCTGATAATTCAGGGCTAACCTGAATAATAAAAGAGTTAAGAGACTAATTTGGCTAAAGAAGAGTTTACTTAAATGGAAATAGAAAAGACAAGTCTGAAAAGGTAGCCTGCATATATATGCTTTTGAGAACTAAGAATGTCAGATCAAGGATTTGGTATTATATTCATCCAAAAGCATCATGATGACTTTGGAGACTTTGTTATCCAAAGGTGTCTATACATCCACCAGAGATTTCTAACAAGTGTCTGATACATTCAAATGTGAGGGAGGCTCAAAGCAGTAGTAAATCTGCAGTAAAAAAAAAAAAAAAGAACTTCCCTGGAATAAATTCTGAGAAAGCCATGGTCTTTAGAAAAGGCTGGGGACTCTGACTCCTTGAAGTCTGATACAAATTTACTATAATAACTAAAAGTAACTTAACCACATAGACCTAACCCAGAATGTGCCTAAAGGGGACAAACATCTCCTCAGGCTTGGCTTCTGCTGTCATCTTCACCACACTTTTCTCTTGTGATGACCTCTAGCAGTTGTCATTCAAACCAACTGTAAATCGGACTTGGTATCAAAAGGACCAAGTGAAACTTCAAGTTTTTTTCCTTTAAAGGTTAAAATAAAACTCTCAAACTGAGGTTATGTTATTACTCCATTAAATGAAGTTAAATGGAGATCTAAATATCAGCTATAAAATCTTTCCAAATGTAAACTCTAATCAAATTTCAAGAGGGATGTGAGATTCTCTTGAGGGACCAGGGTTTTATGAATATAAATTTTTGGTATATCGTGTGCCAAAGATTCCTCCTTCAGTAAATGGAAAGTCTAGCAGAACACAACATAAAATAACGTGAACTTTATCCGTGGTTTAATCTTTTCTTCTTGAATTTAGTTCATCAACACAGAGCCACAGG
The DNA here is from genome assembly GCF_024610735.1 of Ursus americanus. Taxonomy (NCBI): domain Eukaryota; kingdom Metazoa; phylum Chordata; class Mammalia; order Carnivora; family Ursidae; genus Ursus; species Ursus americanus. The sequence continues at coordinate 22,134,712 of NC_142131.1, forward strand.
GGTCTGCCTTTATAGCCCTAACATTCTGCTTTGAGATTAGACTTGTTGATGGAAAAAAAAAAAAAAGTCACTCTCTCATAAAATCCATATCCTCAAAATATTGAGGTAAAGAGGGAAGTGGTCCAAGATGGTAGTGTAGGAAGAGCCTGAACTTACCTCCTCCCAGGACCACAGCAAATCTACAGCTACACCTATAGGTAATAATTCCTGGTGAAAAAGAACTGAACACTATCCACAACAAGGGATCCACAAAACAGTCCCGTTGAGATGAGTAGGAGAGGCAAGGGATTTTCTCACCAAAAACCCCACCCCCCAGGGCAGCAAACCACAACAGGGAGTGATCTCACAGGTCTAGAGCTTTTTCCTCTGGAGTAAGAGATTTTTACCCCAAATCTGGCAATCCAACCCTTGGGACCTGCACTGGAGAGATGGGGCTCTAAAAATGTCTGACCTTAGAAACCAATGTGGCTTATATCCAGGGGATCCAGGGGGCTGTGGGAATCTGAAAGATTCCTTTTGAAGGGTCTACAAGAGGCCTCACTCATCCTGGGACCCAGTAGAACGGCAGCAGTTTGAGAAACGACTGGATTATATGTAGAGGAGATTGATTTGCTAATCTTAAGCCACTTGCTGAGGGGCTTTCTTTAGGGACAGAGGTGCTGGCAAGTGCCATTTTTATACTCTTCCTTTACCTTACTAGCTCAGACAAGCACACATGGATATCCCCTCACTAAAGCCATGAGTGTGCCTTGTACCCAGTGCCCTTTCCAGGCTTCACTAAAACCACAGAAGTAACCTGCCTAAGCACTCTTCTTTTGCATCACTAAAACTGGATGTGACCTGTCCCTAGGGCTCTTTCCCTGCCTCTCTAAAGCTGTGGACATGCCCCACTCACAACATTCTCTTGCAGCCTTGCTAATGCTAGTGGATAAATGCAGTCCACAAGGGAACATCCCTTGATCTCCTGGCTCTGGTGGCCAGAGGTGCTTGCATTCCTGGGCCCCCGTGTACTGCAACAATTGAAAAGATAGTTCTGGGCAGGCTACCATACCCAGGGCACTGCACAGATCACACACAGAAACATACCCTCAGTTGGCCTATAAAAAAGACCCATTTGCTTATCCTGAAGCTTCAGTCTGAGGGATAGGCTTCAGATTTGCTATAGAGACACCCTGAAGAGCATAGGCAGGGAGAGACCCCTCTCCTTGGCCTCACCACAGCTCACTAATATCTCCCAGAAAGAAGCTTGTATACTCATTTGAAACCTGATTTTTCAACTGTCACTCAGAGGACACCTCAAGATTTCCTGGTCTGGAGGTCTGCAGGCTTACAACTCTGATCCTACAAGACTGTACATATTTGCATACTTTAAAAGCTGCTGCCTAAGGATCTGGGTTCCAATCAGCCAGATTGGATACTTTGAAGGAATTCAAAGATACTTTGAAAGAATTCACAGTAATGGTCATGAAGATAGTTCACTGAACTTGGGAGAAAAGTGGGTGAACATGGTGAGCATTTCAACAAAGAGATAGAAAATGTAAGAAAGTACCAAACAGAATCACAGAGATGAAGGATACAATAATTGAACTGAAAAGTACAATAGAAGGGTTCAACAGCAGACTGGAAAAGCAGAAAGCTAGATCATCAAGCTACAAGGTAAAGTAATGGAACTCACCCACACATAGCAGCAAAAAGAAAAAAAATAAATGAAGATAAGGAACCTCTGGTCAACATCAAGCAGAACAATGTTAGTGTTATAGGGGTTCAAGAAGGAGAAGAGAGGAAAAAGGCTAAAAACTTATTCAAAGAAACAATGGCTGAAAATTTCCCTAACCTTCAGTAGGAAAGAGACATCCAGGCCCTGGAAGCCCAGAGAACTGCAAATACGATGAATCCAAAGGAGTCATGCCAGGACACGTTATAATTAAAATGTCAAAAGTTAAAGATAAAGAAAGCATCTTAAAAGCAGCAAGAGAGAAAAAATTGCCATGAAGCTATAAGCAGATTTCTCACCAGAAACTTTTCACGCCAGAAAAAAAATGGCATGACTGATTCAAAGTCCTTAAATGGAAAAACTTCCAACCAAGAATACTCTACCCAGCAAGGTTATCATTCAGATTTGAAGGAGAGATAGTTTTCCAGACAAGCAAAAGCTAAATTAGTTCATCACTATTAAACTGGCCTTACAAGAAATACTCAAAGGACTTCCTTAAGATGAAGAGAAATGGCACCAATTAATAACAAGAAGGTGTAAGAAATAAAAATCTCACTGGAAAAGGTAAATGTATTGCAAAGGTAATGGATTAACCAATTATAAAGTGAATATGAAGGTCAAAAGACCAAAGTAGTAAAAATAACTATAATTACAATAAGTAATAAAAAATGTAAAATCTGTAAAACATAGAGCATGTGGAGGGGGATAAAAATGTGGAGTTTTTAGGATTTGTTGAAATTTAACTTACTACCAACTTAAAATGGACTGTTATACATATAGGCTCTTATACATGAACCACAAAACAAAAACTTACAGTAGATCCACAAAGATAACAAGAAAGGAATCTAAACACAACACTAAAGAAAATCATCAAACCACAAGAGAGCAAAAGAAGAAGAAAGAAACAAAGTGGAACTATTAAAAAAAAAAAAACCCAGAAAACAATTAACAAGATGGAAATAAAAACATACCATAACAAAAACATCAATAATTATTTTAAGTGTAAATAAACTAAATTCTCCAATAAAAAGACACAGAGTGGCTGAATGGTTAAAAAAAATCAGGAACCATCTATATGCTGCCTACTATAAGACTGACTTCAGATTGAAAAACACGTACAGACTGAAGGGATGGAAAAAGATGTATTCCATGCAAATGTAAATGAGACAAAACCCGGAGTAGTTATATCAGACAGAATAGACTTTAAAACAAAGACTTTAATAAAAGACAAAGAAAAGGGATTACATGATGGTAAAGAGGTTAATATGATGATATATATGACAAGATGATACACATGACATAACTTTTGTAGATATTTATGTACCCAACATACAAGCACCTAAATATATAAAGCATATTAAATATCTAAGGGGAGAAATAAATAGCAATACAATAATCGTAAGGGAGTTTAATACTCTGCCTACATCAATGGATAGGTCATACAAATAGAAAATCAGTAAGGAAACATCAGCCTTAAACAACACAAGACTAGATGAACTTAAAAGATATATACAGAACATTCCATCCCAAAGCACTGAAACGCAGATTCTTTGCAAGTGCATATGGAACTTTCTCCAGGATAGATCGTGTGGTAGACCACAAAACAAGATTCATTGAATTTAAGAATATTGAAATCATAGCAAGCATCTTTTATGACAGCAATGGTATGAAACTAGAAATCAATTACAAGTAGAAAACTGGAAAAATCACAAATATGTGGCAATTACACAACACACTACTGGACAACTTATAGTCAATAAAGAAATAACAGGAAATAATGGGAAATAATAAATATCAGAGCTTAAAAAATGAAACGAACTGAAAAGAATAGACAAGATCAATGAATGAAGAGCTGATGTTTAGAAAAGATATAAAAAATTGAAAACCCTTTTGTTAGACTCACCAAGAAAAAGAGAGAAGGCTCACATAAATAAAATCAGAAATGAAAACAAAGAAGTCACAAATGATATCACAAAAATACAAAGGATTACGAGACTAATATGAGCAATTATATAGTAACAAATGAGAAAACATAGAAAAAATGGTAAATTCCTAGAAACATACAATTTTCTAAGACTGAATCTCAAAGAAATATGGGTGGCTCAGTTGGTTAAGCAACTGCCGTTTGGCTCAGATCATGATCCCAGGGTCCTGGGATCAAGTCTCACGTGGGGCTCTCTGCTCAGTGGGGAGCCTGCTTCTCCCTCTCTCTCTGCCTGCTCCGCCTGCTTGTGCTCTCTCTCTTTGTGTCAAATAAATAAATAAAAGCTTAAAAAAAAAGAAAGAAAGAAAGAAAGAAAGAAAGAGAAAGAAAAGAAAAGAAAAGAAAAGAAAAGAAAAAAGAAAAGAAAATCTAAATAGACTGCCTACTAGTTAGGAGATTGAATCAGAATTCAAAAACCTCCCAAGAAACAAAAGTCCAGACCAGACGGCTTCACTGATTAATTCTATCAAATATTCAGATTTAATACTTATCCTTCTCCAATTATCCCAAAAACTGAAGAGGAGGAAATGCTGCTAAACTCTTTTTATAAAGCCAACATTACCCTGATACTAAAACCAGACAAGGACACCACACACACACACACACACACACACACAAAACAGGCCTTTATCTATCCAACATATATGCAAAAACTGTCAACAAAATATTAGCAAACTGAATTCAATAATACATTAAAAGGATCATGCATCACAATCGAGTGGAATTTATTACAGGGATGCAAAGATGGTTCAACATTTGCAAATCAATGTGACACACTACATTAACAAAATGAAAGATAAAAACCATATGATCATCTTAGTATGTACAGAAAAAGAATTTGACAGGGGTGCCTGGGTGGTACAGTGGTTAAGCATCTGCCTTCGGCTCAGGGCGTGTTCCCGGTGTTCTGGGATCGAGCCCCACATCAGGCTCCTCTGCTGTGAGCCTACTTCTTCCTCTCCCACTCCCCCTGCTTGTGTTCCCTCTCTCACTGGCTGTCTCTATCTCTGTCAAATAAATAAATAAAATCTTTAAAAAAAAAAAAGAATTTGACAAAATTCAGCATCTGTTTATAATAAAACTCTTAACAAAATGGTATAGAGGGAATGTACCTCAACATAATAAGGCCCATATTGACAAACTCACAGCTAACATTGTACTCAGAAAGCTGAAAACTTTTCCTCTAAGATCAGGAACAAAAGAAGGATGCCCACTTTCACTACTTTGATTCTCCTTACTATTAGAAGTCCAGCCAGAGAAATTAGGCAAGAAAAATAAATAAAAGGCATCCAAATTGGAAACGATGATATGATACTATATATAGAAAACCCTAGAGACTTCACAGAAAAACTATTGGAACTAATAAATTAATTCAGTAAAGTTGCAGGATATAAAACCAATATACAGAAATCTGTTATGTATCAATACATTAATAATGAACTATCAGAAATAAATATGAAAACAACCATATTTATAATTGCCACCAAACAAATAAAATACCTAAGAATTAATTTAACCAAGGAGGTGAAAGACCTGAACTGAAAACTATAACATTGATGAAAAAAATTGAGTAAGACACAGATAAATGGAAAGATATTCTATATTTATGGATTGGAAGAATTAATATTGTTAAAATGTCCATACTACCCAAAGCAAACTATAGATTAAATGCAATCCCTATCAAAATTCCATGGCATTTTTTATAGAACTAGAACAAATAATTTTAAAATTTTATGGAACCACAAAGGACACCAAATAGTCAAAGCAATCTTAAGAAAGAAGAGCAAAGCTGGAGATATCCTATTCCCTGATTTCAAATTATACTACAAAGCTATACTAATCAAAACAGCATGGTGTTAGCATTAAAGTAGATACATAGATCAATGGAATAGAATGGAGAGCCCCTCCCTCTCAAAAAACCCATACACATATGGCCAATTAATTTACAATAAAGGAGCCAAGAATATACAATGGGGAAAGGACAGTCTTTTTAATAAATAGTGCTGAGAAAACTAGACAGCCATATAAAAAAGAATGAAACTAGGCCATGGTCTTATACCACACACAAAAATCAACTCAAAATGGATTAAAGACATGAATGTAAAACCTGAAACCATTTAACTCCTAGAAGAAAACTTAGAAGTAAGGTCCTTGACATTGCACTTTGCTTTCAATTTTTGACTCCAAAAGCAGAGGCAACAAAAGCAAAAATAAACAAATGGGAATATGTGAAATTAAAAGCAATGGAAACAGCGAAGGAAATAATAAACAAAATGAAAAGGTAACCTACTGAATAAGAGAACATATTTGCAAATCATATATCTGAGAAAAGGTTAATACCCAAAACACATAAAGAATTCAAACAACTTAATTGCAACAAGGAAACAAGCAATCTGATTTAAAATGGGTAGAGGATCTAAACAGACATTTTTCCAAAGACATCCAAAGATGGTCAACAGGCACATGAAATAATGTTCAGCATCACTTATCATCACAGAGTGGCAACTCAAAACCAAAATGAGATATCGCCTCACATCTGTTAGAATGGTTATTATCAAAAAGGCAAGAAATAACAAGCATTGGAGAGGATGTCGAGCAAAGGGAATCCTTGTACACTGTTGGTGGGAATGTGAATTGCTGTAGCCACCATGGTAAACAGTATGGAGGTTCCTAAAAAATTAAAAATAAGAGGCTCCTGGGTGGCTCAGTAGGTTGAGTGTCCAACTCTTGGTTTCGACTCAGGTCATGATCTCAGGATCCTGGGATCGAGCCCCCCGTTGGACTCTGTTCTCAGCACAGAATCTGCTTGTCCCTTTCCCTCTCCCTCTGCTCCTCCCATTTTTTTTTTCTCTCTCTCTCAAATAAATGGATAAAAATCTTTAAAAATAAAAAATAAATATAACTACCATATGATTCAGCTATATTACTTTGGATATTTACCAGAACAAAATGAAAACACTAACTTGAAATGATACATGCACCCTTATGTTAATTGCAGCATTGTTTACAATAGCCAAGACCTGGAAAGAACCTTAGTGTCCATCATCCATTGATGGATGTTAGAGAAGATATGATACACACACACACACACACACACACACACACACACACACACACACACAGGGGAATACTAGCCATAAAAAAGAAGAAAATCTTGCCATTTGTGGCAACATGGATGGACCTTGCTAATTACCATACTAAGGGAAGTAAGTCAGACAAAGACAAATACTATATGATTTCACTTTTATGTCAATCTAAAAAACAAGCAAACAAAGAAAACAAAATTTATGGAGACAGAGAATAGACTGGTGGTTATGAGGGGGGAGAGGATTGGAGGGTGAACAAAAAGTGTGAAGGGGGTTAAAATGTATGGTGATGGATGATAACTAGACTTACTGTGATGATCACAAATATCAATATTATATTGTACACTGGAAATTAATATGTTACATACCATTTTTACTGCAATAAAAAATTGAGGTAAATAAATAGTGACTGTATTTGTTACATCAGTTGCTCATATGGTTATGGCAGTTCACATGATACTTGCTTTATCCTCACCTGTAATTTAGTTTGACATCTGGGAATGAATACCTGAAGCATGCCTAGCTATAATTTTCTAGCTCTTAATAGTATATAATTAAAGTGTTTATAGGCATTGTGAATTTAATTGACGAGTAAACAATATGCTTGTAGATGATAAGCACATACTAATTTTCATATCAAAAATTGAAAGTAAATAAAACTTTTTTCCTTGTAATTCTTTTGACAGAGCCTCTTTCAATGGCTTAACTTATTCTTTTCTCATAATTATGTTTTCGAGTAGTTTTGGCTCAAAATTAGAGAATTTATTTTAGCCTTGATAAGGATCCAAATGCTAAGGGACACGTTGAAAACTGAATTAAAGGCAAACTTAAATAATTTAGAAGACGAATGCATAGAGGAATGAGTAAGAATTGGAGGGTGGACAGGCACAAAAAAGAAATTATTTACAAAAGAAATACTTACTTTGGAGGGGAAAATAAGTGACTCCATAATGTCCTTCCTCTCCTCCCCAACCCTATGTAGTGGTTTAGACCTTCTGTGACATGAGCTAGACATGAATTTAAATGTCCATATGTCTGTCATTTAATAGTACATGTCCTTGGACATACTACTCTCTCAGCCATAGGTTCTTAATATGTAAAGAGAGCATCTTCTCCCTTTCTCTCACTCCTCAACAGTTAATTTAACAGCTAGGAAATCTTTGTTAAGAAATCCTACTGGCTATACCTTGAAATATGTCCATGTTGCGCCAAGTCCCGTCATCCCTCATCTGAATACTGCGTTATGCTTCTCCTTTGCTTCCTGCTTCCAGCCTTGCTCCTTTCTGTCCTTAATGCAGCAGCCACAATGAACCTTTGAAAATTGAAGCCAGATTGTGTCACTCTGCTCCTCTAAATCTTTAGTGACTTCCCTTCTCATCCAGAGTAAAACCATGGTTCTTATAAAGGCTTACAAGGCCTGGCTCACTCTGGTCCTCAGCAACCTCTAACTAGGCTCTCTCACTGCTATGCTCCTGCCACTCCGACTTTTTTGCTATTCTTTGAATCCAATAGGTACCTGCCTTAGGAATTCTCTTCCCCCAGATATCTCAAGTTTTTCTTGAATATTAACTCCTCAATGAGACTTTCTTTGACTACCTTAAAATTATGACTTACCCCTCCCTGCCCTACCTACTCACTATCCCTCTTTCTCAGTTCAGTTTTTCCCATAGCACTCTAATTTCTAAGATACTATATAATTTGCTTATTATGCTTATTGTTTATTATCTCTCTTCCCCCTTTAGGATGTAAACTTAACAAAGGAAGGATTTTGCTGTTTTGTTCACTGATGTATATCAAGCTCCTGGAACAGGGCATTGAAACTAGTAGGTGCGCAAAAAATATTTGTCACATGAATGAATGAATAAGTACCTATGCCAATAAGTGTTGTTTTGAAGATTAAATAGTTTAACAGTATTACTATATTCTTGCCTAGATATTTCTAAGCTTTTCTGTTTATAAAATGTCATCAGTTATCCTCATATTCTCAACTGGAAAAGAAGTAAACATAAAAAGACACCATGTAACAACAGTTTTAAAAAGATTACAATGAGCTATATATTTTTTTGCTTCATTAATATGCTTGCTTGCTTTGAGGCCTAGGGCCCTGGGCCACTGACACATTCATAGCTTTATTAGATGCATTTTAGCTAATCCTACTGCTAACAGAACATCCTGAAGAGATTAAGCCTCTGTGGAAACAGTAAATACACACACACACAATCCAGAATAATAGGCAGTTTTAAGATCAAGTGAATGAACGAAGATCCCAGCAATAGCACTAAGAAGTGACAAAATATACTGACATCTAAATAATGTTTCCATCTCAGTTAACACATTACCAGCTTAGTTAACTGCATGGTAAGTACAGAAAGAAAAGAAATATTAATCCCTCCTTGAATTGTGGTGAAACATGTATTATATAATGTGCGAAGGTTCCCAAATGCCGCTCTCGTTCCTCAATAAACAGTTGATTTTGAATATTAAAAAGCAGGTATACTGTACTATATAGTTTGATATCAAAATTGTTTCATGTTTTTAAATTTTATCTTCTCTGATTGTAACAAGCAAAGCATACTTTTTATATTAAGTTAATTTCCCCAATAAATTTCCCTCTCGAGAAGTTCTGTGCAGATTATTATGCATACACCAATATACAGTCATTCTCAATCTCCTGTGATTTTGGTTACTCCACACTAATAAAATAACAAAATTAAATGTTTAAACCTGATGTCTAGTCTCTGGACCCATGCAAACCCCTCATGAAACACAGCCTGAAATGCCCCACTAGTCTGTCGCTACCATATCCTAAGGGTAATTACAATTTTCGGTAAGTTTCAGGACATAGTCTCTATTGTTTAGGAGACTCTCCATGTACTCAAGAGATAAAAAATCAATTAATTTTCTTATTCATTCTCTTAAAATGATTGTTATATATATATATGTGTGTGTGTGCGTATGTATGTGACACACACACATACACAAATTAAAAGGTTAGGGGTGCCTAGGTGGCTCAGTTGGTTGAGTACCTGATTCTTGATTTCAGCTCAGGTCATGATCTTGGGTTTGAGGGATCAAGGCCCACGGCGGGCTCCATGCGCAGTGGGGAGTCTGTTTCTCTCCCTCTTTCTCTGCCCCTCTTGGCAATCATGCTCTCTCTCTCTTTCTCAAATAAACAAATACATCTTTTTTTTTTTAAGGCAAATTAAAAGGTTAAAAATTTGAAGTATCTGCCTAAACTATCCTAGAGGGCAACTCAAAGATATATGCAAATGAATATATAGAGAGAGTTCTATGAACATAGAAATTAAATGAAAACTTTAACAAATGCTGTCAAAAACTGTTTCTAAATCTGCCAACCCTTACTTCCATCCTTCTTAACAATCATTTTTGTGTCTCATAGGTTACATTTTAACAGCTGAATTTTAGCCTTTTTAAGTTCTCTTAACATGTTATTTTAGTTTGTTGCTTGGGAAGTTTTTTCACATTTGCAAAGTGATGATTGATTTGGCTCCAGGGCATTGAGATCCAAGGTTTGTCTTAGTGAAGATTCCTCTTAACATTGTGATATTTTGGAGTCTATCATGATTACTTACAAACTATACAAAAGAGGTTGTCATAACAACCAAAGCTCAGTAGCTCAGTTTTCCAGATTTTCAGATTTTTCATATTTAAGTAATATCATCTCTCTGCAGTGCTTGAAGTACTTATAAAATAAATGAAATGTTTGCCGTAAGTATTAAAAAGGAATGCTTAAGGAATTTCCTATAAATAAATATATCTGTGCAATTCGTCAATGTATATCTCTATATAAACATATGTGTGTATATGTTTTCTCTGTAATATATATGTAAATATGTGTTTTATATCAGTATGAGTTTCTGCACTCCTGAAAGATGGGAAATACCATCTTAAACTTCTGTGTTTCTCGCAAAGACCACTACAGTACCTTAAAATGTAGGACTTAAATAGATATTGAATGAAATGAATATATGTCTTTGTCAAGCAACGTCTTGGGCAGGGCACGCAGTGTTCTGCTTGGTGGAGTAGTGACATCCTACGTACATATGCAAATGGGCTGCCTTCAACTCTAGAGTTCACATTCATCTTATTAAATATTAAAATGAGCTCTCTGTAGAGTACTACCTCTTACTGTCACTTGATTAACTGCACTATAAAGTTATTTTATAATGTCAGAGAAAGTGCTAAGTATTCAAGACATCAAAAGACTTTACCACGGGTCTTAGAATTTAGGGGCCTTAAGATTTTAAGACCAGAATTAAATTAACAGTAGAGACAAAAAAGCCAAAATACTTTTCACATTGGCTGGCCTCTTAGAGAATTTTCTATTCTCATTTCTTTTTTGAGTCACAGTAAAGATACAGTTTTTGCATTTTGCACAATTTAATACAATTGCTAAACAATCGAATAAAGTGCACAGACATTACAAGCCTGTTATGGAAACAAGACTATTAGGGGCAACAAGAAACATTATTTTCCTGCATTTCATTTCCAAATATCTCTTACAGTGAATATTCTACCCTTCCACTTTTAATGTTCTAACCCTGACTGGCCCTCATATTCCCATTCTCAGGTTACCTCTTCCTGGTTATTCTTCTTTCCCAGTTTCTTTTCTTACTAGGCTATCAGGCAGGCAGTTGCAAATTAATATTTCTCTTGTCACCCACATGTTCAGAATTGTAAAGGATTGTAGCCCACCATCAATCCTAGAACTTAAGTCGTCACATTGGCCCGCCCGACCTGCCCTGTCCCACCATGACCTTTCCTCTACCACACTTACCTGTCTAGTCTCATCTTAAGGTAGTCAGTAAGGCCAAGAGTCTCTTCATACTTCCAGAAGTCTTACTTATTCTCATATGTTCAACTATGTTCGTATTCTTCTGTATACTTGAAATACTCTTCAGTTTAATTCACTTGCACAAACATTAACTGATTGCTTACTGTTTACCAGAGACTGGGCTAGATGCTAGGGACACAAAACTGTAAGGATATTTCATTCTTTTTATCTTTCTTTGTCAATCCTTTTGGCCTTTTCTGTACCTGTTTCTTAAGATACTTCTGAGAAAAAAAAAGTTCTGATTTGTCTGCTCATTCTTTTACTCCATAGATTCTCTTACTCCATATTCCATAGCTCTTCTTCAGCTGTGTTATGCCATCTGTAACTTCTTTGGTCAGATTTTCCCTAGGAAATACTTTGAAAATACTAGAACTTATAATAATATTCATATTTCGTAAGATAATTCAATAGGTCATTTAATAGGTATATCTAAAGCATGCTTATGCTCTGAAACTTTTATACATAAAAATCATATACCCTGTGGAGTTCTAGAAGAGACTAATCTATGGTGAAAATAATCACAAGAGTTGTTGCTTCTGGGAAATGGGGACAGGGATTGATGGGGAAGGGGCATGAGGGAACTTTTTAGGCTTAAGCTTTGCATTAAATAGGGGTATGTATTCATCTAAATTCATCAAATAGCCACTAAGATTTTGTCCTTTTTGCTGTACATAAATTTTACTTTTTTGTGTCTTTGTTTTGTATTTATTTCTTAGCTGTTTTATGGCTTTCCTTCGGTTCCCTTATTAAATTTCGGGCAAATCTATCCTTCTTTAGGCATATTGTAACTTTAAAGATCATTGTTGGTTTTTTCCCCAGCTGTTTGGGCAGCTATTGCTTCACATCCCCCAGCCCCAACTCCTATTTCAAGTTTTTGAATTTTTAATTTAAAGTGTCTTTTTTCCCTTCAGTATTTGTAAATGTTTAAGGATATTTTATTCAGATTGGATGTGTTAAGATTTCTTCTGCTTCAATGATGGGGTTTATTGTGGAATTGTCATCAGTTGAAATGAAATTATATGAATCTAAATTTCTTATAGTAACTTTGTATGAATGTGTCCTATGCAATTCACTTTGAAATATTATTTTCCTGTACTAGTAACACAATTTCATGTAGCCAGAGAGAATTTGAGGAGGCTAACTAGGTTTCTTAATTCAAAGGCATTCTTTTCTTTTGATGTGGTGGAATATTACTGTCTCTTTAACCAAGATTGCACTTATTTCAATGAGAGAGGGCTTGGGGTGTCTACTGTTTTTGTGACTCTCTCTCTCTCTCCTTTTTTTTTTTTTTTTTTTACAAGAACTTTAATTTCCTCCTTATGACTCTCTCTTTTTTTCTCTTCCAAGAAACTTAATTTCCTCTTCCTGATTTCTTTTCCTCATTCACCAGCAAGCCTTTAAAGGTGCATCTCCCTGCCACTTGCATTTACTCAGAAGTGAGGCCATTCCAAAATTCCTACCTTGGGTTCTGCTCATTCTCAAGTTCCTTCCTTTCATTTGCACAATATCCAGCACTGCAATCTACAAGATCTCAAGCTGATATCCAATGTTTTCCTACTCTGAGTGCACTTGGTTTTTGAGAGTGATTTTATCTGTCTCCTAAGATCCCCAGTATCCCTACTTCCACTCCTTGTCCATATTCTCTCTGGCCCTGCCCCATCTCTAATTAAGTCTTCCCTGGGGTACAGGCTCTAGACACAATGTTGCTGGTCATAATGCTTATTTTTCTACTTACAACTAACTTAAAATCTGTGTCTTAGTCTTTTGCTTCCTGTACCCAATTCCTGTGGGTGTGTGTAGGCTTCTCCACATCGACAAGCAAAGCTCAGAATTCAACTCAACTTGGCTGAATTCTGACACTATCTACCTGAAGATAGTATCCAATTCCACAGATAAAGGGCTCACTTAGTCCCACAAGATCACCCACCAGTTCAGAGGTCAATTGCAAGCCCAGGTTGTTACCTGTGCTGTGACTCACTGGCTATAAACCAGAGGTTCCCACAAACCCCTCCTTAAGTTCAAATTATTTGCTAGAAAGACTCACAAAACTCAGGAAACTCAAGTATTCACTAGGTTACTGACATACTGCAAAAGATATTAAAAGATCCAAATCGACAGCCAGATGAAGAGAACACTGGGCAATGTCCCAAACAAAGGAGCTTCTGTCCTCATGGAACTTGGGGACTGGCACTGTGGCACATGGAAGCATTCTGATGAAGCTCTCTGAAGCCCCTCCCTCTGGGTTTTTATGAAGGCTTTATTACATAAGCATGATTGATTAACTCGTTGGCTATTGGTGATTGACTCAACTCCTAGCCCTCTCCTCTCCCTGCACGGCAGGGAATGGGACAGAAATTTCCAACCCTCTTACTTAAGGTTGTTTCTCCTGGCAACCAGCCCGCATCCTTAGGTGCTTTCCAAAAGTCATCTTCTTTAACATAAACTCTATTGTGATGGAAAGTGGCTTGTTATGAATAACAAGACACCCATTTCACCTTTATGGCTCTGAAACATTTTTGGGAACTGACGGCAAGAGACCAAATATTATAACAAAAGATGCTCCCATTGCTCTTATCTCAGGAAATTCCAAGAGTTTTGGAATCTGTGAGCCTGGAACTGTGAATGAAGGCTAAATATACAGGGGGAACATATTTTGGTAAGTTAAATGACCAAATATATACATTTCTTATAAATCACTATATCAAACTTAGTTACATTAAAGTCATAGACTGTGGGTGAATTTACCTTCCTTGCTGATCAGTAAGGGCTTTTGGAGGACATGAAGGGGAACTTAGGTTTAGAAGGTGTCTTAATCCCTTCAGGCTGCTATGCGAGAATATCATCGGTGTTTTATAAATAACAGAGGTTTATTTCTCACAGTTTTGTTGGCTGCGAAGTCCAAGATCAAAGTGCTGGCAGATTCAAGGTCTGGTGAGAGCCTTCTTCCTGGTTTACAGATCTCTGTCTTCTTGCTGTGTCTTTACATGGCAAAAAGAGGTGAGGGAGCTCTTATGTGTCTCTTTTAAAAGGGAGCTAACCCCATTCATGACTGCTCCAATATCATGATCTAATCCCTTCCATTGGCCCCACCTGCAAATATTATCACAGGGGATTAGGTTTCAACATATGAATTCTGGGGGGACACATACATTCAGTCCATAGCAGGAAGTTCCCTTTTTTTTTTCTATGACAACAGAAATATTTAGAATTCTCTAAAATCCAGAGAATTTTTTTCGGACACTTCATATTAAATCCCATAAGGGAAAAAATTGCAAGCCAGATTCTTGCTGTAAACTCGTCCTACTGATGAGGAGAAAAAAGGCAAAAGAACTGTAGATAAAATTAAATTTCCTTACTACTTGCGGCCCATTGATAAACACCTGAGACAGGCAGAGTGTGACATTCCTCAAGGAACTCACAACTGCCTTACTGCTAATTCTTTGCTAGAGGCAAAAAGCAACCTTAACTTGACAGTAGCCAGATCTCCAGGATCCTGTTAAGTCTTTCTAACTTAAGAAAATTCCTTTAGAAATTTCCTTTATCTCTAGCCCCAACTTAAAAGTATATAATCAATCACTACTCACAATCACAGTGCCGTTCTTTCTGCCCATGGGTCCTGTCCCTGTGCTTTAATAAAAACTTACCTTTTTGTACCAAAAATGTCTCAAGAATTCTTTCTTGATGGTTCACTCCTCACATCACTACTGTGTGCCTGAGAAAGTATTTTTTGTACTGTAATTGGGAGCAGTGTCCCCAAAATCTCAGACTGTTAGGGAAAAAGCAACATTTGAGAATTCTAGATTATCCTGTTTTTTAATTGGTAATAAAATAATGATAGTATGATATATATAACATATATATTATATATTATATAATGGGGATAAAATACCCAGGTTAAACAGTTTCAGTTCTGCTATACTGCACGCAGACAAACCATTTACTCTCTGGTTGTGGGAAAATCCATTGGCTTCCCTGTTAACATGTATGGAGGGAAGAAACTCCATGAGTGGTCCAGTAGCTGAAAAGGGAAACCATGAGCACTGAATCAGAAATTGCCATCTTCTAGGTCAAAATGTGAAACACTGGTAATTTTATATGGTTCAACTTAACATATACTGTCTGGGGAACATGTGATGGATTTTGGTAGTTAGCAAGAGAGTTTGAGCATGAACAGAGATTTCTCACTACAGTTTATAGGTAGAACTGCAGTGAGAAAACCTCTTAGAACATAATGTATGGGAAATTTTTATAATATTAATTAGAGCAAATTAGGGTTAAGATATTTAACTGACCATCTCCTGTTAGTAGGCATCAGGAGAGAATTTCCTAGACTGGCTCCTCATATACTTGGAAATGTTGTTAAATCCAATTAAGTTCATCTTACTCCACCTATCTAAATATATCATTCTGGCCCCTGTCCACATATGGGAAGTGCTAAGAAGATTTTTTCCTTACTAACCTAGTCAGGCTTTTGTGTAGTACTCATATTTGTAATTGTAGATACAATTCATTTTATAAAGACATATTTATTTAAGAAAGAGAGAGAGAGTGCACTAGCGTGGGCATCTGAGAGTCGGGGGGCGGGGGGTGGAGGGAGGAGCAGAGGGAGAGAGAGAATCTCAAGCAGACTCCCTACTGAGCAGGGAGCCCTGCACTGGGCTCAATCTTAAAATCCTGAGATCATGACCTGAGCTGAAATCAAGAGTCAGATGCTTAACTGACTAAGCCACCCAGTCACCCCAATTGAGTTGACATGGAATTCTACAATGGAAGAATCAGAGACACAGAGAGGTCATCTTTTTCAAGGTCATATGAAGTACACAAATATTCCATTGAAGGTAGGCCAAGTTTTGCTGCAGTAACAATCCTAACCCCAGAGGCTTAACGCAATGCAAGTTTCTTTCACATTCTATACATTTGACAAATGCTGTACTCACTAGTCTCTCAGGAACCCAGGCTAATGGAGGCTCTATCCTTGTAGCATGAGAAGGGAACTTGATGAATTGTTCAGTCTTTTTTAAGCTTCCATGAAGAAGTAACAGATGACTTCTGCTCATATTTTCATTTGTCAAAGCGAACGAGAGAGAGTTCAATCCTGCCAATGCACACAGAAGAATTGGCGTGCTTGTGAAAAATCCTAACGACTACTATACCAGGTTAGGGAAAGACCAAACAGCTTGTACCCGTATTCAAATATGAGTTCAAGAAGTCGTCCAAAATCAACTATAAATTAAATTATATGTTCACTAAAAAAAAATCTTCATTGTATTAATGTTAAATATATAAAAAGTGGCTATCTTCCTTTTGATCTATAAAATTTCAATAGCTGGGAGAACAAAATATTATTTCATAATGGATAAAATTTTTCTTAAATAATTTATTTATTTATTTGAGAAAGAGAGCAAGCGAGCAAATGAGCGAGAGAGCACAAGCTGGGGGAGAGGCAGAGGGAGAGAGAGAGAAGTAGACTTCCGGCTGAGTAGGGACCTGATGAGGGGCTCAGTCGCAGGACCCTGGGATCATGACCTGAGTCGAAGACAGATGCTTAACTGAGCCACCCAGGCACCCCCAAATTTTTTTAGAAGTTTTGATGAGGCAGAGTATGAGTCATGTAAAAGCTTCCACTATTTACTATAGAGAAATTATTTTCTATTCAAAAGAGATAGAAGAAAAAAAAAAAACCCACAATATTATTTCTCCTCTTTCCTATAATCACCTTATCTGGTTATAATCTAAAGACCTTTATTTATTGGATACACCAAAATAAAAAGTTTATTACATTTTGACATTTGGGTCCTCTTCTCAGTATACAGATTTTCCTTATGATGGGGTTACATCCTGATAAATGCATTTTAAGTAGAAAATATCTTTAAGTTGAAAATGCATTTAACACACCCAACTTACTGAAAATCATAGCTTAGCGTAGCGTACCTCAAACACGCTCAGAACACTCGCATTAGCCTATACTAGGCAAAATCATCTAACATAAAGCCTTTTTTATAATTGTTGAATATTTCATGTAGTTTATTGACTACTGTACTGAAAGTGAAAAACAGTATGGTTGTTATAAGTTTATTGGTTGTTTACCCTGGTGATTGCGTGGCTGACTGGGAACTGTGGCTCTCTGCTGCTGCCCAGCATCACAAGATAGTATCCTACTGCCTATTGCTAGCCTGGGAAAAGATCAAAATTCAAAACTTGTAAGTATTCTAGTTTCTAACAAATTCCTATCGCTCTTCACGATCACAGTAAAAAAAAATCTTAAGTCAAACCATCGTAAGTTGGAAGCTGTATTATACAGCCTAGTTGCAGTAGACACTGTCTTTCACACATCAATAGCCACTTTCTTTTTCCTTTCCGGTAGAAAACAGATGTGTTTCAGTGTCCACTCTTCCCATGGAAGACTTGGGAGAAAATCCTAATTACTCAAACCTAGTAGCTATGGTGCCAGCCATTCCCCTTGCTAGTGTTGTATTTAGGAATGAATACATGACCCTTGTGCCCAGTGAGTGGTGGGTTTCTAGGCAATCTTTCTTCACTCTTAAAAATAACTCGAAACTGCAATTTTTCTTGCTGGATATTGTCAAATCTGTATGGGATGCCTGAAATTATGGCAGCCATCATATGACAAAGGGCGAGGTTAGGAACAACAGGCTAAGATAGAGGGCCCTTAAATCCATTGAGATCTATTTCTTGCGTGAGGTAAAACAAGATCCATAGCTAGAACATAAGTCAACACACTTATTTTCATCAGTTTTGTCTTCGAGGCACTGCCTACGTTGCTTAGATGGACTAAGCAGTGTGGGTAGTGGCACAGTTTAGTTACATTTTTGTACAAACTCCTCTTATTTAGTCTGCAATAATTGGATTACTTTAATATACATTTGGTTGATAAAACCAGCTCAGCAAGTTATTTGGGAAAAATTCATTTTTATCCAGAAAACACTGAGACATAAACCATTTTGGTGTGTAGATTAGGCCTAGGATTTGCTCTCTTTAAGTAGTTTTATCATTCTTGGCTTCCATTCGATAAATGTTCATTGACCACTCACTAAATTATACATGCAGGCAGGATACATGAATAAGTAATAGTCTCCCTGGTCTCGGAAAGAGCATAGGCTGGTGAGAGATAGGGAAGGAAATCAGTAATTACAGTACATGCTGAGGTAATTATAAAGCTGTTTACAAGGTATTAGAGACTTACGTGTAATGTGTTTGGTCTAATGGGGAGGAACCAGCAGGAGAAAGCTTTACAGAAAACGTGGCACCTGAACTCAGACTTGGACGTGGTATATAAAACTAGAGCTGTATGTTCAGGGTGAGGCTAAAATTGGAGGGAAATGACTAAATGACATGCTAAGGACCTGGAATTTTACTGATGGCGACAGTTTACTATATGCATCCAGGCATTCCTGGACATGGTAAGGCTGAAGTACCTGCTGGACAGCTGTTTAGAACTGTAGCTGGAATAACTGAAAACACCAACCTGTAACTGCAGGATGGCTTTGGGACCAACGTGAACAATTTTAACAATGTCCACTTGATTTCTTCCACCTCACTTGTTTATAGTGTTGTACAGCAGGAGCCTAAAGAAATTTGCCTCAATTTAGACCTACTTTCACTTTTAATCTTACAACTAGATACTCTGAAACAGGAACTGAGGCAGGCTATTGTTGAAGAAAGTGATCAAAGCCTGTCTTAGAATCCAAACAAGTCTTAGTCCTGAACCCATAACTGTTCTGCCTCTGTAGCAAGATACGGGTATTTTTCTTTCCTTCAGGGTGGCCAAATCTTGATTATGGAATAATAGTGGTTTTCTTTAAAAACCACATGCCTGTCTGAAACTGTCATAGCTGTTAATTTTAAGATGTTGTCAGAAAGAGAGCACAAGCAGGGGGAGTGGCAGGCAGAGAAGCAGGCTGCCTGATGAGCAAGGGGCCAGATGCAGCATTCCATCCAAGGACCCTGGGATCATGACCCGAGCCAAAGGCAGGCGCTTAACCAGCTGAGCCACCCAGGCATCCCTGTCATGGTTAATGTCAACTTGACTGAGCCATGTGTCCATATATTTGGTCAAATATTTTTCTGGATATTTCTGTGAAGGTGTTTTTTGGAGATTAACATTTAAATTGAAGGAGTTTCAGTACAGGTGATTATTCTCCATATGTGGGTTAGCCTCATGCAATCAGTTGAAGACCTTAACAGAAAAAGCCTGACTTCCCTGAAAGAGGACTTTTAAGATTTTAAGTAATTTCTACACCCAACATGGGGCTCTAATTTACAATCCCAAGATCAGGAGTTGCATACATACTTAGTGACTGAGCTAGGCAGTCACCCCTGGAAGAGGAAATTCTGCGGACAGACAGCTTTGGACTGGAATAGCAATTCTTCCCTGGGTCTCCAGCCTTCAGCACTATCCCCATCACATTTTGGATGTCACAGCTCCACTATCACATGAGCTAACTCCTTAAAACAAATGTCTGTATACATATCTAGTTGGTTGTTTCTCTGGAGAACCCAAATACAGAAACTGAACCATTACCTGGCCTCTACCACTCAATATACTTATGCATGCGTAAGACCCAGCTAGCTGAAGCCTTATGATGGGGCGATTTGTGCACCTCTCCCAGGACAGGCGAGCGTTTTTTTCCCTCATTCACGGAAAATCCTCAAATACTTTAACTGAGGAAGACAAATTTAATAAATCAGATGTTTTCTACCTAGACCTTGCTGGTAATAGTAACATCTGATACATGATGTATTTTACTTCAGAAAAAAAAATCATTTAAGACTTGCCAGAAACTAAAATGTTTTTATGTCTTACTGATTCTGAAAACAATACAAGATAGGTTCTAATCCCATTTCCTCGAAAAAAAACGAGGACAGCTAAAATTGTAATTTAAAAGCAGAGATTTGAACCAAGAATTTGAAATCATTTTATGAACACTAAACTCTGGTTTTTACCTTCCCAAAAGTAGAAAACACCTTAATGTTCCATAAACACGGAATGACATCTGATTCATCAGTGGATAATCAAAAAAACAGTGACATGCAAGTATAGGGAATAAGCTGGTCGGTCATAAAAATTTAATTATATATCCATATTTAAGTAGTTATTGCACAGTTATTGAAGAGTGTCAAGATAGGTCCAGTCACAAACTGAGAGAAAAAAAAAGTTTTTAAGGTTCCAGCAAATCAGCAGTTTAACACTGGGGGTATACAGGAAATCTAATGTTATGGTGAGGACTAATTTAGGCAGCGGTTTTGTTCTATTAAAGGATGTAGAACCACCTAGAGTGATTTTTCAAGAATCCACTTTCTTGTAACTACTCTAGTTTTTAAATATTGATTTAAAAACTACAGCACCCCTAACCACCAAAAAGTTGAGAGCTCAAATGGACCACCAGTTTACCTCTGCTTTACAGCAGCGTTCTTTTAACACCAGTGTGACTGAACTAGGACTAAAACATTCAGCAACTACCTTTTTTCTGCCCCCTACAAAGCCCTAGGAACTAAGTCATTCTATTTTATGCAACTAGCAGCATTTCACTACCCATAATATAAATTTGAGTCACTGATACCACTACTAATCAGAGCCATCTTTCAGTCCATTTCTACTAAAATTTCAGAATATACTTGGAATATTTCCATATTCTGTCTTACATGCTATTACATTTCATTTCAAATATTCTACTTTTATTTAGTCTAAACAAGACTAATATTGGTCAGTAGCAAATTTATCAAGGCAAAATTTTAGTTTTAGATCACAGGTCTGGAGAAAAAACAACTCTTGGGACTTCACTCTGTATACACTACTGGTTTTCCTCAGGATTAATTATCACTCATAAAGAAAAACTATTTTACTGCTTCAAAGTAAAGAAAACTAAAAGTACACTTCTTCCATGTTTTCAAATAAAAAAATTACTATGGGTCAACAAAGTCAAGTTTGCATTTTATATAACATAAATTACCGAAAAGGTCCTGACCTAGTAATCAAAAATTAAATAAAACCTCAAAATCTAAAAACAAGAAACAGGTTAAATCAGACACATATTTTGACAAAATAAACTGACCCTGGAATATTTCCCAAATAAAAAAGCAAGCACAATTATTACATTCCACTTTTCAGAGAAGAGGCATTAAGGATTCATGCCATAAGTTTATTTACAAACATATTGAGTATGTTCAAGATTTTGATCCATTTTTCAAAGAGACTGCACCTCTTAAAATGTTCCTTTCGACATCTGCAAATAAAGACAAAAAGTTAGTGGCATTTAAAACGTCTCATTCATTAAAAAGAGATCATGTAGTTTCACTAACATATTGTTTATCAGTTTACGACTGGTACATCAGAAAGCGTTTACAGTATCACGACTTTATTCATACTGATTTGCTTCATCATATGTACCGAAGTCTTTCTACTGTGGATCACTTGGATAAATCATTTCCCTTATAAATTAAGACAAAGTATTTTCTTTCCAAACGTATTTTTGGAATTTATCCTTATCAGCCCACAGAGATTCCCATAATGTTGCTTTGAGGAAAATTCTGATTACAATTAAGCTAAATCAATCTTTTCTTCTCACACAAAGTTATCTGCTACCGTTCCCACACACAAGATTGGTTCCCGCATATACAGACATATATTGCCCTCAAGACAGTCTAACCAGAACTCTACCTGGTTAGGAGTGTGAACTGTGGAACAAGACTGGGTAAAAATGCTGGTCCACCATCACTAGCTACTGGGCAACTTAACATCTTTGTGTCTTAGATCGCGTTAAGTCACTCACCTCACAAGCTTGCTAGGTAATGAAATGAGATTAATGTAGTGTGTCTGACAACAGTAGTATCCAATAAAAACTGGTTTTCAGACAAAGAAACATCTGTCTATAGGTTTATCAACCTGCCTGCACCAATGCCACATCTACACTAACTTCAGAAATAGCCCTACACTGTGTGTGTGAGACTGGGGGTGGAGAGAGAGGAGGAAGAAAGAAATATAAGTGAAAACTTTGCTTAGGGAAGATTAGAAATCTATTAATTACCTGTTTAATGGATTAATCAAAACATCCTTATTTCTTAAGCAGTTGGTGTCTTACTATAAAAAAAGGTGCAGCAAATCCAGATCCAAAGAACAAAGTCATCATAAGTAGTAGCCGCCACTTGTTTTCCACTGAAAATGGCAAATTCTGTTGGGGAAAAAAAGAGCAAGCAACAAAAATGGAACTTCAAATCATCTGATTTTATAGACTATGTAAGTACACCGGGAATGCTAGATAATTTTTTTTTTTACATAATCAGGTTATGTATGCCATATACCATCTTTTAAAACATCATTATGCTTGACATCCCATGATCTTCACACGTAACAATACATGGTAAAAAAATAACCGGGGTTTACTGAGCACCAGGCAGTGGTCCTAGCAAGTCAGGTGTAAGACGGTGCTAAGTTTTCTTTATTTTAGAAAATCGAAAAATTTTATTCTCCAGGAGAGTTATTTTATAAATAGAATGCATTGTTCTAGTTTACGACTGGTTAGAAACTAGCCACCTAATAAAGGCACACGGCAATGTTAAATGCACTACGAAGTTTGACTTTTTCATAACCAAGAAGCCTTACCATGTAAAACCCTTTCTCAGCCCTTTACTACTAGGCCTCGATCATTGGAGTACTTACTACTAATTACTCGATTTAATCTATTTATACCTGAAGCTAAACACAACCTAAAGAGGTTTAATACTTCGAATTTAGTCAACTAGTTAGAGAAGGCTGGACTCACAGCTACAGGCCTCACATCTTGTTTCCAACGACCTTCACTCCGAGTCCGGTGACCTCTAGTACAGCGTAAGGCACAAATACCTGCAGCCTTGGCCTCAAGGACCCTCCAGATCCTGGAGGACGCAGAGGGGAGCACTAGGGCGGGGTAGTGCCTACGGCTCTTCCTACTCATTCCTCTCCACCGCGACGGCGCGCAGCCAGGGTCCTGAGCTTTGGCCCTAGTTCAATGGGAAACTGGAATGCTACTCGACGAAACCGCTCACATTTTCGGCTTCCTATCTCCCTCTCCACGGCCTCCTTTGAGGCCTTGGAATTCAGCGAGTCGCAGCCAAGTGCCCCCTCCCCCAACGAAGCTGGGCCCCTTACATACTAACCTTCCCTGGGCCCTCCTCATAGTGGCTCCTACGCACCACAGAGGTTGTGAACCTCCGGATGCTCTGTCCCAACATAGCGCTGTTGGAAGTTCTGCGAAAGGCGCAGAGCCCTAAAACGGTAGAAATCGGAGGACCACACCGACACCTCCTCTTTTCGCGACCTTGTTCCTTGGTGTGTAGGAGTCGAAAGGGAAGATGGGAAATGCGGACAGACCGCGGAAAATGAGACAAGATGGTGGGACCCAAGGATTGTGGGAATTGTAGTTTATAACATCGCACCGCCTTGTCAGCTCTGAAGGATTATGGGAAATGTAGTCTGACGGGCGAGCCGGCCAGTGGAGGCGGGTGCGAGGGGAGCGGTGGCGGGAGGTTAGGGGACCGGAAGGACGAGAACCTACCGCGTTTCTTTCCGGTAATGATTTATTCAAACCTGAATTCTTGTCAGGATTTTTGGGACCGGATTCCAGAACGATTTTTCTGAATTTAGTAACGCAGTTTCCCCGAATTTATGAAACACAAAAATAAACCTTTCCCTTTCCTTTTTTTGGTGATTGATATATATATAATATATACATAATATATATATTATATATATATCATATATATACGAAATATATTATATATATATCATATATATGATATATATATGATATATATATTATATATATATATATGATATATATATATCATATATATATATCTCATAGGTACCTGTAATTTGCAGTACTCTGCCAGCACTGAGAGGGAGGTAGGCTGTGATCGTATCCGAGGAAACAAAGCATAAACGCAAGTAACCAAACATAAGCAGTACAAAGGATGTCAGAAAACCGAGTTGAAGGGCTAAGGGAAGGATGCTTGAAAATATAGGTCACTGAATGGATCAGAATTAGAAGAGCAGAGCAAAGTCAAGGCCGGTATGGGTATGACATATTCGGAGTGTGAAAGAGAAAAGCAGCCTCTTACATCTGGAGTTAGCCTGGACTGGGAATTGGTGTTGTGAATGTTAACAATTTGAAAGAACATCAGCATTACACAAAGTTACTCTGTGTCAGTGATGGATCAAGAGAAGAGTAAGCTCACTCCTTTATCATATCTGAACATAGACAAAACATGAACATTGTTCAAGTAACAAAAATGACCAAACATCACCATATCCAGTCTAATATGATGAGTTCCCACGTCTTTACCAATTACTACCTTAACCTTGGATTAGTCTTTCTTCCAAGTGAAATTTAGTAAGATAGAAAAGTAAGAGAAAATAAGCCCAAATTTTGTAACTCTTGACATCTTTTTTTTTGCTGAGATGCCCATGGTTCCTCAGGGTATTCGGTCTCCCTTAATGCAGTGAGTAATAAGCCTAGCTTGTTTAATTATAAGTATGTTCCTGGTGATCTTTGACTAGTGGGAATCAGGAAGAAACCACTGATACATGAGGCTGGGAAAGTGGTATTAGAATAGATTGTGAAGGGTCCTACCAACCTAAGTTTTATGTTATTCATCTGTGGGAGAGCATATATTGTCTCAGATGGCTCATTTATACAGCAGTAGTAAATGAAATCTTGCTTTGAAAACTGGTATAAAATATATGCTTTAATCTTACATAGCTTTTTTTTTTTTTAAGATTTTATTTATTTATTCAACAGAGATAGAGATAGCCAGCAAGAGAGGGAACACAAGCAGGGGGAGTGGGAGAGGAAGAAGCAGGCTCATAGCAGAGGAGCCTGATGTGGGGCTCGATCCCAGAACGCCGGGATCACGCCCTGAGCTGAAGGCAGACCCTTAACCGCTGTGCCACCCAGGCGCCCTAATTTCCATCTCTTAACATTTGCTATGGAGCAAAGAAAAACTTTAAAGAAATTTGGCAATCTTCCATTTTTGAACAGGTATTGAGGTAAATTAAAGATGGCCACAGTATCTTTGTAACTCTTCCCCTTTGAGAGGTGGGATTTAAGTCCCCTCCTCTTGACTTTAGTGACCTGCTTGACCAATAGAATGCAACAGAGTAACCTTCTGAGACTTCTGAGTCTGGCTTATCAAAAGCCTTGCAGTTTCCATTCAGGCAACTTGGAATGTTTTCTTGAGAGAAGTCAGCCACCATGTAAGAAGTCTAACTACCCCAAGAATACCGGGACTATAAGGGAGTCCAAGCTAACCATTTAGAGAAGCCACATGGGGGAAAGGCGGGGAACATTTAGGGGCAAAAATAGACCAGATCCTCCCCTGGCTCTTCTTGCCATCCCCCAGCCTGGGCGCCAGATATATGAGTAAAGAACCCTTTCGGTGATACCAGCTACGGTCATGATTTGCCTACAGTTTTATGAGTTACATTAAACAAGAATTACCCAGCTAAACCCATCAGCCTCCAGAACTATAAAAGAAAATAATAAATGACTGTTTTAAGTTGCTAAGTTTTGGGGTAGTTTGTAATACAGGAGTACAAACCTGTAACTAGTATCATGCACAGTTTCTTATACATGTAGCCTAACAATCTAAATCCGGTCATAATAGTTGGCAAGAAAAATGTGAATCGCCCTAGAGAAACTTTTGATTCAGTATGATACTCTTTTGCTATAAAATGAATTTCAAGAGAAATGAGACATTTCACATATTGGTACAAAATAGGAAACATCTTTAGGGACATGAGGTTTACTCCAAAGTTATATTTTAAAAATAAAATCCAATTATTTTAAGTAGTGAGTAGGGTGTATATCATAGAGTGAGCAGTGTACTTTCTAGACTCATAGGAGTCTTTGGAGACTGAAATTACATTATATAGAACAGTATTTCTAAAAATTAAAGTATAATATTTGTCATTTCTCTCAACAGCTACTATATAGGATTTTAAGAACTAGGTTAGAGTTTATTTAGAAATAGATTGTTTAGTGAAGAAATTATGTTTCTGTCCTATGTTGAAAAACTCAAGTTAATATGTTTCTTTTGGTCTTAAGTTTTCAGAATTTCTCATACTGCAGAATTAAAGTCAGAACTCGGTGTTAGCTTTTATTTGAAATTTTACATTTGTAGGGGAAAAATAACACCTGGTTTTAGGAAAAGACAAAATGTAATTCCACTGTGGCAATGAGGGTTGGAAAATATTCTGCCAGCCTTCTGAATGATTTGGTGATGACCAACTGGATGAAAAAGTTCTGCCAAAAAAATGCTTACTTGATCAAGCTGTATATTTTACTCTTCCTTTTGTTTCACTGCTTTTGAATACCACTTTTTTCCTTAAAAGTATTTCATGTTTCTTATTGCAATTTTATTGTAGGTTTAAAAACGATCCATTTTTTGGATAGTGAGTAAGAGACAGCCAAAGGCTAGGTAGGGAGAGACGGGTAGGGGGCGATGTGACTAGGGTCACACAGTGGGCTCCATAATCAGGCTCACAGAAATCCTGGATGTGGAGAAATGTTACAAACAAGATGTTAACCAGAGAGAAGGGAACATAACAAATCCACCTTGTTTGTTCTAAATATAGACAAGATATTTTCATAATATTTACAAATCCACCTTGTTTGTCCTAATGTTAGGGACAAGATATTTACCAAGTTCCCTGGTCAGTTTTCTATAAAAGACTGAGCTTAAAAGCCCTCAGTGGCAACCCATTTGGGACCCCTTTCATCTAGAGAGCTCCTTTTCTTTCCTTTCTGTTCTCACCTTTACTTAGTAAACTTTCACTTCACCCTTTTTTCAGCGAGATTTATTCTTTGACTCTGTGAGACAAGAACCCTGCAACCCTGCAACAGTAATATAATTATTTGTCATTGAGAATTGCCAAGTATAGGTAGATATATTTTTACAAAATGAATACAGAAACTAACATTTCTTAATTTGAAAATCACTGATTCTAGTTATATTCATGTTTCATCTCCATCCTGACTTAACTTGCATGGAACTTGTTGTTACTGCTTTGAGCAGGTTTCTTTAAATTCCCCATGGCATCTCCTGGTTGTTTCTATAACTGGGATACTAAGTGATTAAATAGTTTTATTTACTTATTTTAGGGAAACATAATTTAAACGAGGAAGGGGATTTTGAAAACCAATTTGATGCATCATTCTAAAAAATCCTTTTTTGTTAGAGTAGAAGAAAAACAGAGGAGATACATGACAGTAGAACCAGCTTTGTTACGTTACATGTGATGATTGTAAAGAATTGTGCAGATAAGGAGCATCTGGAAATCTTGATTTATAACCAGGCCCATTACTGCTGATCAGTGCATATAAGCTGCTGCTATATTTTGATCTTTCAGGTGAGATCGCAGGAATCAGGTCACAGGCACTCTGTTCCTCTAGACAGTGGGCTGGCAACTATATGGTTAATACAGTCCATCAAGATGTGTCTGTTTATGCTGTAAGAGTTTTTGTATTTGGCTTTTCAGCTTGAACTTACAATTATGAAAAATGTGTATTTCTTGAGAATATTTCTGCAGTTGAGTAAATTATTACCAAACTCACCAAACAGTTCTTTTAAACGTTTCAAGTAATTATAAAATTATTACACAAAGTGGGTTAGGCTTCATTTCCAGTTCTCTTCACATCTCTCAATTTAAGTTAGACCCTCACTGAACAGTCTTCTAAAACTGTGTCACTGAACGTGAGTTGTGCTCAGCATCTTCTCACTACTTTGTACTAAGGGATATTATAAATATCAGGCTTACGAATCTCATTGCAGGGTTTACTGTGGAGATTTTTTTTTTCCTTTGAGGATGTGTTTCAATATATTTCACATCGTCATTTTTATGAGGACCCACAGGACAAATTTTTCTCTGGTCTTAGAACTAGAATAAACATGCTTTTCCTGGGTAGCTGACTTGCTTTTGCCTTATGAGTACTGTGAATAACAGTCTTCATTGTAATTTTCTCCTTGTACTGGTTCCTAGGATCCTTAGAGCCAAATGTGTGACCCACCTTTAGTGGAGACGATGGATCTATTATGTTTACTTCACTCCCAGCTCCATCTTCTTTTTTCAATTTATTTTCTCTTGTTTCACTTTCCTCCCCAATTTTAAATTTATTTTATCTTGTTATATAGTATGTGTCTTTGTTCTATACCTCAAATGTTTTCTGGAGCAATATCAGCCATGTAAATAAACTAATAAATCATACATTTTTCTCACATAGCAAGTTGTTGTAGTATTACTTACTTTGTCAGTTTTTCTCTTTGTTCTTTGGAGGCTGGGCTTGATAAGGTAACTAAAGCTAGCTAACAGAACAAATGATCCCCCAAATTTTAATGGTTTATTACAATGAAGTTTTTTTTTTCTAAGTCACAGTCTGAATCAGATGTTCAGCATATGATCTTCCACATGGTAATTCAAGTGTCATCATCCTCTTGTGCTCTGCTCAAACCTCTGGACTGACCGTGCCTGCCACCATGCTAAGAAAGAGAAAGAGGCTCACACAGGATTGTTCAGGGACCAGGTCAGTAGGTGGCATGCACTGCTTTTACCCAAATTCTATTATCTGAATCAATCATGTGCTACCATCCAGATGCAGGGGGTCTGAGGAGTTGAGATTTCTGTGTGTCCTAGAGGAAACTGGAAATGCTTTGGTTGAACATATAGCATCCCCTCTCCAGAGACCTAGTTTCTTGCTGAAAT
The DNA here is from genome assembly GCF_024610735.1 of Ursus americanus. Classification (NCBI taxonomy): domain Eukaryota; kingdom Metazoa; phylum Chordata; class Mammalia; order Carnivora; family Ursidae; genus Ursus; species Ursus americanus. Next base: position 22,164,106 of record NC_142131.1, read on the forward strand.
CTTATAGAGTGCCTCTATAAGAATTCGATTTCCAGGGGTTATATATATTCTTGGAACTTGGCTAAAGTGGTTGTAAATTGTCATAATTGTTCTATAATCTCTTGTTCTTGCACATTTCCCCAGAGTTGCACACTCCAGGCAATATATTATCACCTGGAATCAGACTGACACCGATTCAAATTCACAATCTACCCTAATTATTTAGCTTTGGGCAAGCTGCATGATCTTTTTTCATCTTTCAAGTAGGGCAATAATGTTACCTACTTTATAGGGTTACAAGAAGGATTAATTGAAATATATGCTGCTTCAAAGTGTTACGTTAGCAAATTCCCTGTGACATATGTCACTTTTTAATTAACTTTCTTCCTCAATGGTCTTAAGTATACAGGTCTGAAATACAAAGAAGTTCATGTTCTATTAGAGTGTAAGCTCTCTAAGTGCAGCAAGTTTTGTTTTTTTCTTATCCCTTATGTATCCATCCTAAGAATCCTCCATAGAGAAACTCCTTGAAATGTTTGCTGAAAACAATGAACAAATTATGTGGCAGTTTCAATTTAAATACAACTACTTTGTTTTGAGTGTGAGATTATGATTTAGTTTTTCAAATCCACATTATTGAGGCATTAGTAATGTGCAATAAAACATGTCAATTTTGAGCAGGCTGTTCAGTGAGTTTGACAACTGTATACACTTGTTAACCAATGCCACAATTAAAATAGAGAACATTTCAATCACCCATAATTTACTTTTAGCAATGAAATAATACTTTAAGAGGACTGACTTGTTAATTGCTTCTGAGCACCCTAACCTTTGATGCCTGGATATTCTTAATTAAAGCCAAAACTGCACACAGTCCTATATAATTTGACTCTACTGCAAAGTTTTTTCAACAGGGGACAATTTACAGTATGGGCTAGATAATTCTTTCTTAAGGGTAATGTCCTGCACATTTACAGGATGCTTAGCTACATTTTTGGCATCTACCCACTAGATGCTAGTAGCATTTCCCCTCTGAAGTTGTGACAACCAAATTTGTCTCCAGATGTTACCAAAAGTCCTCTCTGCTCGCAAAATTGTTCTGGGTTGAAAACCACTGCCCTATGGCTATCTCTTCACAGCAGCATGAGTCAACAGAACATACACTTGGTCTAATCCAGTCCTTCTGCACTTGCTGAGATCCATCTGGAGAGCTGCAATGACTCACCCTTCTCAACGAGAGAAGGGCCAACTGTTTAGCATCGTGCAGTCTGCTGGCAGAGTGCCCACTCCCTTTTCTGTCAGCAGTGTGTGCTATCCACTGCCTGCAGTGTTGAACATTTATAAGCTACCATTGATCCTCCCCTCTGTTCCACACTGTATCAAGGGCAGATGGGAAGTGATATTAAAGCTCGCTTTTGTTTTATTCCTATCTTGTGAATCTGTGTTCTCTGAGAGCCACTCATTTAGAAGGTAATGAACCTATCCTTAGTTCTACCTTTAAAATAGACAATTAGTTTTTAATTAAATGAGCATGTGTGCTTAGCACTCTATCTGGCAAGTAGCAATGCTCAATACATAGCAGCTGTTATTATTACTTCCATACCACTGATTGTGCTGCTGTTTTTCCCTCTTGTGGGATCACTCCTACTTTCCTCATACTTGCTATCATCAGCTTTTGTATTAAGGTTGCAAAATCTATGCTCATATGTCCCAAAGATACTTTGTCAAGCCACCCAGGCCATCAAGGCACTCCTACCCTCCTGGCCTCGTGGGTCACTGATCACACATTTCCCAGCTTTTCATGTAAGGTATTTTTAAAATCAGTTCCCTTAGGAAATTCTATCATCATTTGACTGGGAAGGAACTTCTTCCTTGACTGGGGCCATGAGGAAGACCATCCTTAGAAGGAAAAACCCCAGACATTCTGTCTCTGATAGTTTCCTAGTTTTCTCACTGTCCTTGTCTGGAAGAGCTATGACGGAGCTCCGTACTCAGACCTCATGCACTTTTTGACTAACAAAGTTAAACAGAGCATTGGATTAAAAACATCTACTACAGTTCATTAAAGATAAATAGCAAATTGTTAAAAAGAGAATATAAAAATGTGAGACAGAACACCTCTCTTACTAAACGAGGACATTAGAATATCGTTCATTGTTGTGAGAAGAACCCGAATGATGCAAGAAACCTTGAATGTGAGGACTATTGAAGTGTAGGTTATTTTTATTATTACTGTGTTATTTGTAGATGTATAGGTTATTATCAACTTGGAAAAGTTTTGAAGTCATTGCTGAACAAGTCTGAATTTTGTATTCTTATTCCACAGCTATCAGCATTAACGTAGCTTTTGACACTCAGTATTCAGGGAAGCAAGATCCAAAATCCCTAGAGCTCAAACTATTGTGTCACTTGGTATTTTCCAAAGTCTTTTCAGAAACTCATAAGCAGAAATTGGAGGTGTTTTTTCCCCCCTCTTTCTCTTTGCATTCCTGCTGTAGAAATTCTATCCTGAAGGAAGGAAATGATAGGAGAGGGTAGAGTTAAAGGTAATTTATGGTGAATAAAAAACAGGTGATGAATTAAAAGTTATAATAAAAAATTATTATAAAACAAAGTTCTTTTCCCAGGACACGGGTTTTTACTGTGTGAAGTAAAATAACTGATGTGAATTACATTCACTTCTCAGAGCTGTCTTGTGCATATACTGGGGAAGTAGACAAACGTGACTACAGCGGAATAAAAAAATCCCGGTACTTCCTACCATTCTCAAAAGGAAAGTAAAATCTTTGATTCTAAACTTAGAGACAAAGGCTTAGATATACAGAAGAATTTGACTTAAATTCACAATCCAGGAACTTTCTAGAAGGCAAGATTACCTAGGAAAGGTTGGCGGGGGGGGGGGGGGGGGGATTGATTCCTGGAAGCACCAATTGGATTAAAGAGAGTGGTTAGATCAACAGGCAAGATGACAAATGATAAACATATGCATAATTGCATAATTTTGTTCTGGAAGATTTTTCCCTTTCTCTCTCTCTTTCTCATGTGAACCATGAGAATTTGTTGAAAATATACAGATCCAATGTTCAAATCACTTTGCAACTTCAAATGATTTGTAATTCTAGGAAAGAAATGACAGAAACAGGGGTTAAAGATTAAGGATGCCAAATTAAAATATATCAGGAAAATAATATGCTAGATTCCAAAGTTTGAATCATAAAAACTTAAAAGGTCTGACAAGGTGATTTGATAATGATAATAGGAAGAAAAGTTCTTATTCCTTTCCCTCTTAGATGCCAAACTGGTCATCTTCTTTTTGAAAGCAATGCCCTCTACCTTCTGTACTTAACCTGACTTCTGTAATGCCGCCATCATTGAAGAGTTTTAATAAACTCCCCTATGAAGTCATAATAGCACTACAGACAGTGTGTGTAAAAGTGAACGTGTTATGTTGGTGCAACTCCATCCTGCACCACAAATCTACTCTTCCTCCCAATTTTCTTTTCATTAATGTCGTTTCATTTTCTGGTCATCCCAGTCCAGAATCTGAGAATTGTCTTTGAACTTCTTTTTCTCTCTTTTCAAGGGACTCAGCATTTAACAGGATAGGGTGGAAAGAAAAAAAAAAAAAAAGACCAGAATGTCTTAAATATGTAGAAGCAGGAAGGGTCTAGACACCAGGCTGAATACTCTTTTCCTCATGCATGCACAGAGAGCTGCTCAGTGTTGCAGTGCTGACTGTTTTGAGTATCTCAGGGCAGACAATAGCTGGTTATTTCTCTCTGAGTCCAACTGGAAGGAAGAAAGGAAAACATTCCCTCTGCATTGCTCTAAGAAAGTTAAAAACTTTATACTTGATTTTCTAGCCTCTGATTTCAAGGTCACACCTAGTTTTACAGGAGCACAGTACCTACATTAAACACGATTCTTAGGTAGAAAAATGGTGCCCTTAGTCTTTCAGCTCTTTTTTTCTTTTTTAAGGTTTTATTCATTTATTTATTGAAGAGAGAGAGAATGAATGAGAGAGAAAGAGAGAGGGAACAAAAGACAGGGTGGGGGGTGCAGAGGGAGAGGGAGCCGACACCCCACTGAGCAGGGAGCCCCACGCAGGGCTGGATCCTGGGACTCCTCCTCGATCCTGGGACTCCAGGATCATGACATGAGTCAAAGGCAGACAGTTAACCTCCTGAGCCACTCAGGCACCCCAGTCTTTTAGTTTCAGAGCTCTACTCCTGTTCCTACGACACAGTGACTCTTCTCTTCTGCATGTTCCTCTCCAAGACTCAAGAAACTCACAACACACTCTCTCTGGGAAAACGGGCTTTTATGAGATCTAAAATTAGTATCTTTTAAATATGTAAACAGTTGACATTATATTGGAGTGCTAATGTCTCGGAAGACTTTGCAAGTTAGCAAGAATCAAAGTCTAAGTAAAAGAAATGATGCTTCTACAGAGAATTTCAGACAACATGAAGAAGAGGAAGATTCTTTGTTTTGTTCAATTAGGACAGACTATTATGGACAAAATTTAAAATATTCGAGTGATTTCTGTACCATGTACATTTTATGAAGTCATGGAAGTTTCTAGATAAATTTCTTTCCTGGGCATGTGTGCAACTATATAGTTTACATATTATATCTTAGATTACAATTTTTTTTTGGTATTTGAAATTAACATATTCAATAATAATTTCTAAATAACAGTTTCAATTCTTCCATATTAGTAGAAAGGTATGTTCAACTTGAAAATACAAGAAAACATGCTCTATTTTATTACTTTTTCACAAAATTTTATTGTTTCTGGCATTATTAAATCATTTTTACCCCTTTCAAACATACTACTGTACAAATATAATTTCAAAGAGAAATTTAAGGCATCCATGCTAAAATTTTACAATTTTAGCACCTTTTTTGTATTAGTGATTCTATTTGTGCATGTAGTAGATAATGTTAGATATAGTAGTATAATGGTATGTGATTTTATTAATGTGGCAGTTACGCTCATAATAATGTAAGGAAAATTTGGATATGTCAGAAAAAACAAATGTAAACATTTAAAGTCAAATTTTCAAGAAAATGCTATATATATCTTTAATAATGTGTAGCATATTAAGCTTGGTTATAGTATACAAGATGACTTTAAGGAAATAATGGAATAATGTTCAAATATCAAAAAGTAACCACAATGAAATATGGGATTTAGGTCAAATCTTTTGCTTGTGAAATATACAGATAATTGACACAAGGAAATAGATTGTGGCACAAGCCTTAATGCTCCATTTCACTTCACTTTGGTGCCTGTAGCAATAAGCACATTATGAATTTTTAAAACATAATTTACAAAATAATGAACAAAAATTAAATCTAAAAATTCGTTTTGAAAGAGGAAGTGATCAAACAATAAGAAACAGTTAATTTTTCTTAAATAGGATACGATAATTTTAGATATTTACTAATAACTAGCTATTTGTAAAATGGGAGTACATAGAAGGTTTCTAGCTTTACCTAAAATTTCATAACAATGTATAGCTTTTCTCTGAATAACAATTAGTCTATAAGAGACCAATGCTATGGTTTCTAAGTTTGTTGATTTTCAGTTGCTAAGAAAAAAAGGATGATGTTGCTTAAACTTGTTTGCCCCTTCTTAGATTTTATTAACAAAATCTGTGATGTGTTTTGTGTACTTGAAAATAAGATAGGCTGACAGGTGCTTCAGTACCGAAACAGAAAGAATAAAGTGTGAAATTTCATTATCTTATTTATTAGCCTCATATTTTGTTTATTTAAAACAAACATTTATTTCCTTAAGTATGAGTGACTTTTTTTTTAACAAAGAGATGGATTAAGTAATTAAAACATGAATGGACTAAAGAAAAATTTTCCAAATTGTATAACTTTAAAAACTTAATTCCATTGTGTAAAGCTGACGAATCACAGACCTGTACCCTTGAAACGAATACGTTATATGTTAATAAAAATAAATTATAAAAACTCAATTCCATTATATTCGTAAATGTATACTGGCTTTAGGCAGCCCAGTGAAAACAGAGGTAATTTCAGTGCTTCTTTGAAGTTTATTCTTTTGTGGCCAGAAGGTAGAAGAGAATATTTTGGAAGATGTTCAACACTTGATTACCTAAATTGTGATTTTTACTAATCAATATCAATACTTTTAACCAATTGAATTAAAATGCTTATTTTATATTGTATAGTACACAGAAAATGTCAGAACTAATAAAAAATGTAAATGAAGGAAAGAAAATGGCTAATATTACCTTAGCATTCTCTTTCTTTTTACTAGCACATTAAAAAATGCCCAGTCTGCTGTCTGTGAATATTCTTGCCTATGTGTGCATAAGTGGTACCAGAAATCATAAAGAATGATTGATGTTTTACTGGATTTTAATTACAACTGTGTGTATCTTTGAACTATAAAATAATCTAGAGAGATTAAGCAAAAAATTAACTATAGGAAGAAAAGCAGAATTTTTGTAGTAGGAATATGTGTTCTCTGCCAGCAATGCAGATTTCAGGTTTTCTTGCTGATTATTAAATTCTGTCTTCTAAGGGTAAAAGAGAAATAGATGTAGAGATACAAGCTACAGCCAAAAAGAACTTTCAAATTGGTGGGACCACTAGTCCACCCAGCCCAGTAGTCTGTCCCTGATAATGAAACCCAGTCACCTTGTAGGAAGGCACAAATGTGGTTCTTAAACATCAGGGTCTGCAGGCATGTCATAACGAAACTTTATTCTGGAGTGCATCTAACTTCTATGGGCATAATAAAATGGTTGTTTACACCACTAAATTTGGGGCTGTTTTTTATGCATCGGTACATCACTGGAACAGAATTCGGTATCTGGAAGTGGGGTGCTGCCACTGCTTTTGGGATCAGTCATATCTTCCTGTGTGTGGGTTTCTGTTGTCACATGACATTCTTCCTGTGTGTGCTGCCCAAATTTCCCTCTTTTTTTTTTTTTTTAAGATTTTATTTATTTATTCTACAGAGAGAGACAGCCAGCGAGAGAGGGAACACAAGCAGGGGGAGTGGGAGAGGAAGGAGCAGGCTCCCAGCAGAGGAGCGTGATGCGGGGCTCGATCCCAGAACGCCAGGATCACGCCCTGAGCCAAAGGCAGACGCTTAACGACTGAGCCACCCAGGCGCCCCCCAAATTTCCCTCTTTTAAAAAGGAAATCAGTTGTAGTAGGCTCAGCCTAATGGCCTCATTTAACTTGATTGCATCTGCAAAGACCTTATTTCCAAATAAGGTCATTTTCACAGATACTGGGACATCAACCTATTTTCTGTGAGGCACAGTTTAAGCCGTAACAGTGGAACACCAGAAAAGTGGAGGGGATCTGGCCAGGGCACCAACAGCATTGATTGCAAGATGTGTCTAAGTTACCCGTTGCCTCCTGCATTTGGTTTTTAGATATACTGAATTACTGACATACTGAACAATTTTCAGATTCCAGTGTTCATGTCTTTGCCTATGGTTGCCTAAACCATGTCCCTGGTATCCACTGCTTGGTGAAAGTTTCCTCACTTTAAGAAAGACTGCTGTATCCTGAGAGCAGCTTTCCTTGACCCTCCCAGTGTCTATACCAAGTCACTCATTCCATTCCTGATGAGCTTGTTCATTAACTCATTCAAAACATTTTAATGCATATAATGTGGTACAATGCCAGATATTAGGCATAGTGCTCAGTTACTAGGAATACTCTTGGCTCTAAGGTAGGTTACAGCCTGGTAGAATACACAAAATATAAATAATTATAACAAAGTTCAGTAAGTGATAAGGTAATCATAACATGCTGTGGTCGCTGATAGAAAGAATGTCAAGCCTCGGCAGCCATTCCCCATAAAAGAGATGACACTAGGCAGAAAGATTTTGACACAATAAAGATTTACATTTTAAATGAAAAACTATAAGCGACTGCCTTCGGCTTAGCTCATGATCCTGGAGTCCCCGGATCGAGTCCTGTGTCAGGCTCCCTGCTCTGTGGGGATTCTGCTTCTCCCTCTGACCCTCCCCCCTCTCATGCTCTCTCTCTCTCTCTCACTCTCTCAAATAAATAAATTAACAAAAAAATTTAACCGAAAAAATAGTTCTAAATCAGTCCTTTAATAAACTACCTATGTTTGACTCTATAAATGTTCTCTACTAGTTGTTTAACTATTTTGTAAATTCATTCATTGAATCATTCCTTCATTAAATTGTGCAGTTATTTCTGGAATGAGGCACTGAGTTAAGTTCTGTCACACATATATCTGAGCTGTTTTAAAACAAACACTAAGCACAGGTAATGGAATAAAATATACTTACTGTCTTTAAAGTTAGTGTAGCTACTTTGTATTTTGAATTGTTGATCGAGCTGTATTTATCTACAATTGATTAGTTCCCTAGAAAAAATTTCGTAAATCTGTAATTTATATATCTCAAAGTAGTCCAGAAATATACCAGAGGTAATTTTCCTAAACAGACATTTTAGAATGCCTGCAATTAGAGTTACAAGTGATGACTGTCTGAAATAGCAATTTTCTTGTCTTAATGGCAAATAAGCTGCTCATTATTTTTAAAAAAGTGTGCCAACCATTATTCCTGTTTAGAATGCTGCCTTTTCTTCAGAAGCCAATAAAACACTCTACTTCCCACTGACAGTGCAGTAAAGTGTGAGGGAAGATGCCAACCTTCAAAGACTGACATAGTAAAAATCCACACTGAATTTTGATGGATTTTTTTTTTTTTAAGATTTTATTTACTTATTTGACAGAGAGAGAGCGCGCACAAGCAGGGGGAGCTGCAGAGGGAGAGGGAGAAGCAGGCTCCGTACTGAGCAGAGAGCCTGATGCAGGGCTCGATCCCAGGACCCTGAGATCATGATCTGAGCTGAAGGCAGATGCTTAACCGACTGAGCCACCCAGGTGCCCTGATGGATTTGTTTTAATATTATTATCCTTAAAATAGCAATTTTCAGAGGTAAAATGCTTTACTTTTATATTTGTCAGTCAAATGTTTATATCCATTCATATTATTATTGTTTTAATATTGTTTTTAAGTAATCTCTATGTCCAATGTGGGGCTCGAACTCACAACCCCAAGATCAAGAATCACAAGTTCTGTCAACTGAACTAGCCAGGCACCCCTGCATTCATATTATTAATACAAGTGGAGACACAGTATTTTACCAGTACATCCAATTTCTTGTATCCATAATATTATAAACAGTAACATCAGTTGAATTCTTCTTATTATACCCCTGCCTTATATTTACAGAATACAATAGTAAGGATGAAGCAGAAATATCACATTGTTTAACAGGATTCTTAGCTTTTTCTTTTTGAATATATCTAGAATGAGGTTTGGTCAAATTTTTTTTTTTTTTGGTCAAGTATCTTTATAGCCACATTAAATAAAAGAAACTGATACACATTATTTTTTTCTTTTTTTTTAAAGATGACTTTAAAGAACCCTGAAGTGCATATAGGTGAGGCAATAGAAATGAAAAGATTTTCAGCTAGTCTTTTCTGAAAAAGTTATTCTGCTAAAAATGGTTTTTGTTTTTTGATAGTCCATTAAACTTCTTCATGACAGTATCAACACTGGCTTCTCCTTGTTCATTTTGGACATGTGGGAAGTCAGTGGTAACTGCTGCGGGGCCTGTACATTAGTGGTAACTGCTTAAAAAACAGTAACAAAGACAGTAAGACTAGCCTGCTGCCCTGCTTCAACAATGTATCCTACTAACAAGCCTTAGCTATCTAATACGGTATGTTTTCACTTGAAATCTCATTGCTTTCCTCTTTCTCAACCTTTTTTTCTTTCTTTGTCCTTTTCCTTTTATTGTCCTTAAATTTTTTTTGTGTGTGTTGTTAACAGGAATTCATTTGTGGTATGGCTTAACTGTATTTCAGGTCATCAGATTATGAGACTGCTCCCTCGAAACATTTTTGTGCTATTGTTTTAAAAAATAATAATTAAAAAAAAACAGTTGACATTAATTTAAAAAAATCAATGTGAAATTGGAAAAAAAATGGTTCCACTGTTCAAAGAAAACTGATCTTTCCAGAACACTGGTTGCTTAAAATTATTCTGCTCCTAAGTGGCAGAGTCTACATGAGTTTTGAACTCAGTTTAACTCCAGAGTCTGGGCTTTTAAATAAAAACCTATGGAACTTGCAATTTTATGGGTAGAGAAACTTTAGTACTTCTTTCATTGTTTTATTATAGTAATTTCATTATTTCATCTCTTTATCCACCCTTTGGAGATGCCTCTAGGACTCTAATGCTTTTACTTTCATATTCCGGTATAATTTTATGGCAGAAACTTGTGGATATTAGGAACACGACCCTTGGGGAGCCTAGGTGGCTCAGTCAGTTAAGTGTCTGCCTTTGGCTTAGGTCATGATTCCAGGGTCCTGGAACAGAGCCCTGTGTCAGTCTCACTGCTCATCAGGGAGTCTGCTTCTTCCTCTGCACTTCTTCCTCCACTTCTGCTTGCTCTCTTTCTCTCTCTCACAAAAATAAATAAAATCTTAAAAAAAAAAAAGGAATACAACTCTTTTGCCCAGAAATCTGAGAAAATTTGGTCACTGGACACTCCATTAGGCTAATATGAATTGTCTCGCCCTTTAATTTGATATTTATATAGTAGGTAAGGATGAATACAGTTGGGTATGAATTAGTGCTCAAATGATACAGGAAGGAGAAGTTGCAGCAGTCAACAATCTGGCAGAGTTCTACAATGACCACTCCCTAATGCTTTTCATTTAGACTTCTTCTTCTTTTTTTTTTTTTTTTTAAAGATTTTATTTATTTCATTAGGGAGAAAAAGAGGGAGAGTGGGGGAGGGGCAGAGGGCGAGAAGAGAGACTCTCAAGCAGACTCAGTGCTGAGCACAGAGTTCAACATGGGGCTTGATCTCACAATCCTGTGATCATGACCTGAGCCTTAATTGCTTTTTTGATCCCAATCTTGTTTATAGGGCCAAAGTTTTTGGATGAAGACATGTTCTGTGAGCCACAGATTTTATCAAAAAATGTTTTCCCCTCAAAAAACAGAAACCTACCTTTTTTGGTTCTTCTTGGTTTTGTCCTACTGAGGCATGATGGATCCACCAGCACACAAATATTTTCTGTGACCTTGCATCCTAGGAAATTCCTCCCTTGATTCAATATTTCAGTGTTACAACTGCCCTCTTCTCTCTGCTTCGGCCATCAGTTCCTTAAAACCATTATCTTCACACAGTATCTCTACTTCCTCATCTCACTGCAGTCTGGCCTCAATCTCTACTATGCCACTGAATCTGATCTCTCTTGTCAACATCACCAGGGTCCTACATTTTGTTAACTCCTCTGTTCATTTTTCTCTAGTCATTTATCATTTTATTTGAAAGTAGTACAAGATATATTTGATGATTCCCTTTGACCCAAGGTCATTTTTTTGGTCTTAAAAATAATGTTTCTGGCTGTTGAGTGAAGAATGACTAGGATAGGGCCAAAATGATTTCTGGGAGACTGGTGGGAAGGCTGTTAGTGATAGTAGAATTTGATGACAGATAATAATAGATTGGACTGAAAAACTCTCAATGGAGATAAAGATAAATGAATAAGAGAACAACACTTAGAAGGTAGAAATGGAAACTGACAAATTTTGGTTCAGTTTTGGATACGCTGAAATTGAGGCACTCTTGATATGTTCAAATAGAGAAATTGAGTAGACATTATCCATGGTGGATATGGACCTCAGAGAAGAATTCTGAGATAAAACTAATTTAGAACATCATCAATTTAGAATTGATTTGAGGCCATGGGCTTGGAGGTGATCACTTAAGGACAGAAGAGTAAACCGAAAGAGAGGTCTTAGAAAGAAACATGCTGTTGACTGTAATGTATTCTGGCTCTTCATTCACTTAAAAGAATGGCTATAGAGTAAGTCTCTATATATAGGAAGTGACAAGATAATAACCCTTGCAGTTGTTCTTTTTATTCTTTATCCCATGAGATACATTTTTCTTTCAGATTGTGATGAGACTTAATGTAGTTGAAGGCACACAAGCAGTAGATTTTGTCACACCTGTCACTCTACTTTTAATAATACATTTCAGTCATAGCAAAGTCTTGCATGATGTATAAAGTCAATATTCAGTATACCTATATTTGATTATGATGATGAAATTTCATATAAATATCTTTTTCCTATTTTAAGAGAAAAGTTTTGCTACCGCTATGAAATGCATTGAGTGATTTGTTATTGCCTGGAAATATCATATCCATTTTTTTTTTCTTTAGCTGCCTTTGAAATCCTGTAGTTTTAATAGTTGAAGATGCAGTAAATAATAGTGTTTCTTTGTACCCTAATCAAACAGATGTTTAAAAAAATGTCTCAGTAAACATATAAATCCAAGGTGAAAAACTAAATAACAAATGTATACCTCTACATTGGGAAAATGCAATATATATATGGCGTGCTAGCTTTAATACACTTATAAGAGAATTAGAAAATGAAAAGTATTCATTTGTCATAAAAGCTGTTATATGCATTACTGTCTTTTCACTAGTCTAATGGTGCTAATTTATGTGGATTATTAAACTGTATAACTTCCTTTGGAATATTTTTTCTTTTTTAAAAAGAATTTATTCATTTGAGAGACAGAGAGGTATATATTTGATGATTCCCCTTGACCCAAGCTCATTTTTTTGGTGGTGTATACTGCTACAGAAAATTCATATTTATTTCAGATGTGTTACACAACTAGACTAAAATCAAATTGACTAAGTTTGTTGTATGGTATGTTTCTCTCCTTTTGGTTTATCTGAGATTATTTTTGCATTAATCTTGAGCTCTGAGAGATATCTGTGTATAATAGAAAGTAACTTTGATACCTTAGTAGAAGGCTTACTTCCCTTCAGGTCAGAACTAGATGAACATGGTAATTTAGTTGAACGGAGGCAGAAATCATGGCATTGTTGTTCGAAAATGACTACCTGAAATCAATAATAAAAAAAAAAAAATCCTGTCAGTCTGAGTTACTACACTCTATATATCCTGGCTAGATTGCAGTTTTGTTTAGCTCTGTAAACTGCATTCCTCCCCACCCTCAGCATTTCCATGTCCCTATTTCTCTTAACACCTACTCCACCATCTACATACACTATTTATGCAACAAATTAAATAAAGTGTTCTTATTTCATTTCATGGTATTTTTAACTAGTTGGAAATCAGGAGATCCTGACTTCTAAACAAAGAGTTTAGGAATGGTGTTGTACACTAATGTTTAGTATTTCAAAGAATTTCTTTCTTTCTTTCTTTCTTTTTTTTTTTAAAGAGGAGATTTTCAGGCTTCACATTTCTTTCTTCTTTTTTTTTTAAATTTATTTATTCAACAGAGATAGAGACAGCCAGCGAGAGAGGGAACACAAGCAGGGGGAGTGGGAGAGGAAGAAGCAGGCTCATAGCAGAGGAGCCTGATGTGGGGCTCGATCCCATAACGCCGGGATCACACCCCGAGCCGAAGGCAGACGCTTAACCACTGTGCCACCCAGGCGCCCCTCAAAGAATTTCTGATTGAAATAGTTTTTATTCTTAAGTCTGAATATTTTATAAAATAGAAGAAAAGACAAACTCAAATGGTAATTGAATGGACAAATCTGTGTGTCCAGTCTTCCATTTATAACTTGGGGAAAATTCATGTTTTTATTAATGGAATATTCCAAATATACAGGAAACAGAGTACAGCATAATGAACAGGGTGAATTAATGAGGTCTATTAGCACCTTTTCTTCCTCTAAGAATTTCCTTCCAGCTTTTGCACATTCTTCTAATTGGTTATTTACTTCTTATTATTGATTTTTAGATTCTTCATAAATCTCATGCAATAATTCTTTGTCACTCATAGTAATAGCAAATATCTTCTTCTAGCCTGTGGCTTTCTTTTTTCTTTTAAAGTTTATTTTGAAATAATTGTAGTTTCATAGGAAGTTGCAAAAATAATATAGGGAGGTCCCGTGTACCCTTTACCTAGTTTCCTTGGCACGTAACTGTAATACAATATCAAAACTTGGAAAAAGTGACAATGGTACAATGTTATGCGCAGTTTGATATCATTTATGAGATGTGTAGATTTATATAATCACTGCCACAATCAAGAGGCAGAACGATTTCATTAACACAAACATCTCCAGCGTGCCATCTCTCTATAGGCACACCTCCCTCCCTTCTTCTCCATCATCCTGTAATCCTGGCAACTACTAATCTATTATTCATCCCTATACTTTCATTATTTTCAGAAAGTTATATAAATGGCACACACAATACAAAACCTTTTGAGATCAACTTTTGTCACTCAACATCATCCTCTATATAGACCAGCATATTTTCTGCCAACGGGCGGTTTTGTTTCTTCCTTTCCCATCTCTATGCCTTGTATTGTTTTTCTTGCTTTATGTCACTGGCTTAAAGTTCTTATACTATGTTTAATGGCAATAGTGAGGGGATATCATGCCTTTTTCTGATTTTAGGGTTAAGTATTAAGTCTTTCATCATTATGTATGATTCCGGCTACAAACTAAATTCGTAGATGTTCTTTATTAAGTTGAAGTCCTCTAATCCCAGTTTTCTGAGATTTTCTTTTTAAATCATGAATGAATGTTGCATTTTGTCAACTGTGTTTTCTGCATCAGTTGATATGATCACGTGATCTTCTTTTTAAGCTTGTTAATATGGTGAATTATATTATTTGATTTCCAAATATTAAGCCAGTCTTGTACCTTGACCATTTGATCATGGAACATAATTCTTTTCATATATTGTTGAATTCTATGTGCTAATATCTTGTTAAGGATTTTTACATCTATATTCATGAGGAATAATGGGCTGTAGTTTTGTGTGTGTGTGAGTGTGCTGTTTTTGTCTGGGTTTGGTATCAGGATAATACTAACTTCATAAAAGGTAAGGTGAGAGTGTAGATTACCGATTTGAAAATTTACCTTTCTTCTAATGTAGATGTTCAGTGCTGTAAAATTCTCTCTCAGCCCTGATTTAGCTGGGTGCCATAATTTTTTCTTTTTAATACATAAAATTATCAAATATAATAATTACATTTACCAACATATTTTAACCAATTTCTGTGTTCTATTTAGTTTATTATGTTACATGTCTCTGTCTCTGTCTTTTCTTGTTGGTGAAGTACATATTTAAGTGTTATCCGAATGCTTACTATCTTGTAAATACAGGCAAAGAGTTATTTTGGGAATGTAAGCAAACTAAAACCATAGGAGAAATAACCCATGAACATCTATTTAAAATTTAAAAACTGGAAATCTGATAGTCAATAATTTCATTTGAAGGATTAGATAACAGTCTTTTGCCTTTTTTATCTACATGTGATTACTTTTTAAATATCTTTAATGTCTTTATAATGCGTAATTTGGGAAATGTGTCATTTTGTATAATTATAGTTTTGCCATGCTATCACTGCAGATAAAAAAATTGGGGAATGGCCTTAATTATAGTCATTGTCTCTCGAGAACTGTGTATCATTGACATTCAAATTGCAAGTAAAAATTCATTAGATTTATTTAGCCTTATTCCTACTTAACCATATTGTCAAGCCTGCACATAGATGATCTCAGCTTAAAAAAAAAAAAAAAATCAGGACTGGTGAAAAGAAAAAAAAAAAGAGAGAGTACGCATAAAAGGAATGATGTTTTTAGAGTTGGTCTAACTTCTTCCTGAATCAGATAAGCAATTTTCTTTTATGTTCACAAACAGCAGGGCTTATATTGCTTTTGTCCTATCCAAAATAATAGACATGAGATTTTCATCTTTGTTAGTTTTTATTGTGTGTGTTTATGCCAAAACAAGGTAGGAAGCAAATAGTTCACTTAGTCTAAATATATTTACATTTTTTTAAACTCAATTTGTGTGTTTAGATGCCACATCACTTTCTTCAATTAAATTTAACAAGTGTTTACTTTCTTACTATGTATAAAAAACTCTGAAAGACACTGGGGTATAAAGACACAACACTATCCTCAGCCATTTTTAGTCCTCTCTAATAATTCCAGTTGCTCAAGAAAAAAAGGAAGTAAACCTGGCTTCTTGGTTACCATAAACAATTTAAGCACTGACAAGAAATTTCATTGATTCTGAAAGAGGGAAATGAAGATTCCATAGTTTTTCCTAAATGGAAATCAGCCTTCTTTCTAACAAAATGATATTTTTCTGCTACTCAGCTACTCAGTGAGAATGATACAATGGTTTCTACAATGATTGTTCACAAGATAATGATTCTTATATTCTTTCGATAGGCAGTAACTGTAAACAGATGGTACTCTGTGCAGACAGATTGTTTCTTACAAATGTCAATTAAGCCTTAAGGCTCCATGTTTTCTCATGTATGAAGACAACTCGTATATAACATGAAGAAATGCTTTTCACACTTCAGAGTGCTGACTGATCAGTAAATACATATATTTTAGAATGTCTTGGAATGATTGTATATTTAACCTTGTCTCCAGCACTGTAAGAGCATTTATGTAGATTTGGCATACGAGTCTATAACAACAAAAATAAACCATCACTCTTGAGAGTGGGTGTCTTTTATTTTATTTTATTTATCTTACCTCTCTTGGGGTACGACAAAACTGCAAGACAAATGCCATTTCCAAAATTCGTTACCTGTGTCAGTAAGAAAAATCAGACAGTTTTAAAAAATTAGGATTGGCATTCAATGTTTTACCTAATATTTTGTCTACTATACCGTGGTACTGAGACTGGAATATAACGTGAGGCTTGGCTTTTCATCTGAAACCAGAATATCTTTTCTTTAAAAGAAACTCATCTACAGATCACTTAAAAATCAGAATGCTGCAAACCATAGTTCCCAGATGAGAGTTTCAATTTTTGTATGACATAATACCTTTATCTTTACCAGGCAGATCCAATTTTATTGTCATGACAACCTTTAAAATGCACATACTTAGGTGCGCTCACACACATACTCACACATTCACAAAAAATACAGTGCCGCTGATAATTTAGTCACCTTAATGGATATCTATGTGGCATTTCACGTGGCAAATGTTTGAGAAAAGAAATTCTAAATGGGGAGAAAATGATGGATATATTCTCAGATTATTCAGATCATGTAAATTATCTAGTTCAGTTAATTCTGACTCTGGTCTTAAGCATGAGGTCTGTGAAAGGGAGAAATTTACATTAGAACAGTTAGTTGGAAGGATGTCTTAGAAAATCACTCTAAAGTATTTAGTTTCTATTCTGTAGACACTGGGGAAATGTTCGAGATTAGACAGACTAGACTAACCTATTTAATCAGATTAAGCTATCTACTCTTAACTGGTTATCACCAAAATTTCAGTGGCTTCACAAATAAACACTTTCCTCCTGCTCACATCATAGTATACTGGGTCAGTGGGAGGCTCTACTTCATAGTCATTCAGGGACCCAGGGATCCTTCCACCAGCTCCTAGGACCTCAGCGTTTTCCACTGAGTCCTCTGCACCTAATTTAATGTATGGGAAGGTGGGTTTTTTTTTTGTTTGTTTGTTTTTTTGTTTTGTTCTGTTCTGTTTTGTTTTGTTTTGGTGGGGACAGGACTGAAAGAGCATTTCTATTCTGCCCACATGGTCTCAGAATTGATCTACATGACCCCATGTAATCTCAGAGAATGTAGAATAGATAGTCTGGAAGAAATTGGGAATGGAGGAAAGAGATATGTTGAAGGTGGAGAGGCCAATTAAAAGAGCAATATGATGGTCCAGTGTAGCATAGTTAGGACCTGGCTATAGAGAGGGCTAGGGTAAAAACTCTCAACTCATATTTCTATACTATTTATTTATTTATTTATTTGGGGGGGGGGCAGGGGAGGGGCAGAGAGCCAGGGAGAGAGGGAATCTTAAGCCGGCTCCATGCCCAGTGTGGAACCTGACGCAGGGCTCAATCCCAGGACCCTGAGATCATGACCTGAGCTGAAATCAAGAGTTGGATGCTTAACCAACTGAGCCATCCAGGCTTCCCTACATATAACATTTAAAAGTGACCACATTTCTAATACAGAGGTACTCTAATAATATTGTTTAAAATAGGGTTTGTGAAAATTATAAAGTAAGGCATTCTTTGTATTAGTAAGAATATATATATTTAATATTTATAGCCTAAGTTTACTTCTATTAACTTGAGAAGATAATGACAGAGAAGAGAAAAGGCTAAAAATATTAAGCAGCCAGTGGCAACAAGAGAGAAATTTTCAATAATACTAAGAACCATCTGTCAAGCCAGGGGGCTTTGAGTATAGAAAATAAATAAAAGAGATATGCCATGTACAGATGTGGGGTAAAGAATCCCTATCTGAGCAGGGCAGTCCAATAGGTGGGATGAATAGT
Source organism: Ursus americanus (assembly GCF_024610735.1). Lineage (NCBI taxonomy): Eukaryota > Metazoa > Chordata > Mammalia > Carnivora > Ursidae > Ursus > Ursus americanus. The sequence continues at coordinate 22,182,488 of NC_142131.1, forward strand.
CTATTTTAATTTTATCACAATTACATGCATTTGAAAGAATGAAAACACTGAGCAAGGAGCAAGTTTACAGATGTCTTTTATCTCCCAATGAGATGAGGAGCACCACAATGTGAGCTTATTTGCCTACAAGCTCAAGAAGTTGTTTGGATCAGTCCCACCACTGATACCAGTTTCAATTCTTAGAATAGGCTAAGAAATCCATAAACCAGAGTTGGGGTCCTTTACTACTCAATTACTTTTGCCTTTGGCTAATGTTATAGACACGAAGAAAATTATGTGAGGTCTTCCACTCTTGCTTTTGTCTAAGAACCTAAGAACTGGAGGTGGATATCGATAATAGTATTGTCTGAGATTATTCACTTAATTATTTATTTACCACGTGACTTCTCTCTGAGAAGACTGACCACAGGTGACCCAGAATTCTGGCTCTTAGATCCAAGTAGATCCACTGATTTCCAGCTGAGCTTCTGGTAAGTGCTCTGAAGTTTCCCCTTTGTATTGTTAATCTAATCAGTGGATCTCTGGTTTCCTGAAGAAACTATACATTTCCCAACTCACAGATAAAGGAGGTTCCCTGGACCTGAACAGAAGGGTAGTGAAGCTAAGCTTTGGGAAATTCTAAGTTTGGAATGACAGTCTTTGTGAATGGGAAAAAGTATTTATACAAAGGTGGTAATAGGTTACTTGGCTAAACTCTGGTTTTACGGTGAAGGCAGAATAAGAATCCAGGCTGGTGCTCTTCCTCTACTATTTATTAATCAATTTAACACATGCTTGCTGAGTGCCTACCGTGCACTATTACAGTGGAGAATCTGAACACATAGCTCCTATATTCAAAGTGCTCAGTTTTGTGGGGAAGACAGGCTCTGTGGTAATTATGAAGGGAAAGGCAAATTATTCTTTATGCAGTATTTTGTGTTCTTTTTTCTCTACTAGACTGTGAGCTACTTTAAGGCGGTAAGGCTGGCTACCATATATGCTAGTCTTGGAAAGAACATTTTTTATTCATCTTGATATCTTGGGCACCTACTGCATAATAGGTTCCTAAGGATATGCTGAACCGGGCTATTTTACTTAACCTTCCCCTAACACACATCTCAATCTTTATTATTATTATTATTATTATTATTATTATTATTATTATTATTTCAGAGCAAGCTTACAACCCACAGTTATCTTAGAATTCTTTTTTTTAACTTTTAACAGCTCTTTAATAAAATATGTCCCATCTGGTTTTATTAACTTCACATAAAGTGCATACTGCTTTGCATTTAATAAGTCTAATGAGTTTTGTTTGTTAGTTTATTGGAATGATGTTTTATTTCCTTTTCACACAATTTTAAAGCTGTTATTATTTTTCCCTCCCTCCTCCCAACACTGAGAGCATTTGTATTTTATGTAGTTACTATATTCATGGTTCACGGTGATATCTGTAGAGTCTGTTAATGTAACATCAATAATATGTATTTCAATTGACTTTCTTTCCCTGACAGCAATGCCAGAATGACTCTAAGAAAATAAGAAGCAGAAGAATAAAAATAAGAATAAGAGAGGAGAAAATAATTAAAATTTCCTCTGAAAAGCATGACAATAATCGATTCTTTTGGCAATTTTACACAAGTTAAAATAATTTAATGTAATTAAACACATTAAAATATGCACTTATAATTGGTAAAAATGCTTAAGTAGTAATTTTTCCTGTAAAGTGTTTGTGTTTGCTTGAATTGTTTTCACCAAGGGGAAATAAATATTCGCTCCTCCTTGTTCATGCTCATTTATGGCAATTATAGTTCGGCAATTTCATTGTTGAATATCACGGATATCAATGTGAAATAGTGTCAGTATATATATATGTGTGTATATACCTATATTTCTTGTACTATAATTGTTATATAAAAGAGCCAAAGATGGCCATCGTGTATTGATCCCTAGGTTGTTTATTTCTTCACTATTAAGTTGAGACATGTTGGCTCAAAAGTCCACCGGTAAGAAACTCTAATTTTTACACATCCAATTATTTTTACAATAGCTCAAACAAATAGATTTTTAGCATTTAGAGTCTGCTTTTCATACCTTGAGAAATCTTACCCACTTCTGCCGGCCATTGATACGACAGAGCCTTGTCGTTATGTCGAGCAGCTACGGCCCTTTGGAGTGCTCTGACCCAGATACTCCCAGCCATACTGTTCAGTAGCATCACCTAGACATGTTAGTCCCCTCTGTCATACTCTTCTCCCCCAAATGTTCCCTTGTCCTCCTTGCCATATGCCTCTGGATAATCTCATGCTGTGAGGGACTTCTCTCTTATGCAACTCTGTCCCAGCGCAGTCCCATAAACCTTGCGTGTGCTACCTTACATCTTTTTCCTTGATCTTCCACCAAATTCTTCCATCCCCTACAGTACTTTTAACTACAACCCTTATATTTAAATATAAAGATTATGCAGCCTACTCAGTCATCCTGATAACTTTATTTTAATGGAAATAAAGGATATAAACCCTGTTATTATATATAATTTTTAAAAATAAAATGATTTATAATCAGCTTTGTACAGTTATTTATTTACATTTTTAAAAAGATTTTATTGGGGCACCTGGGTGGCACAGCGGTTAAGCGTCTGCCTTCGGCTCAGGGCGTGATCCCGGCATTATGGGATCGAGCCCCACATCAGGCTCCTCCGCTGGGAGCCTGCTTCTTCCTCTCCCACTCCCCCTGCTTGTGTTCCCTCTCTCGCTGGCTGTCTCTATCTCTGTTAAATAAATAAATAAAATCTTTAAAAAATAAAAATAAAAAAATTAAAAAAAATAAAAAGATTTTATTTATTTATTTGAGAGTGAGACAGAAAAAGCGCGAGTGGGGGGAGGGGCAGAGACAGAGGGAGAAGCAGAGCCCCCCGCTTCAGGCTCCATGCTTAGTGTGCTCAACTGACTGAGCCACCCAAGTGCCCCTGTACTATTATCTAAATAAATACAGAAGAATCCTTTTTATATGACATGATCCATAATTGCTTGAGTAACCAAAAAAGTTTACTCTTCTATTAAAATAATACACACACAATTAAATATTTTAATTTAAAACATTTAAATATACTTTTTTCATTTACATTTACATAGAGAGCTGAGACATCTTTTTGAGTACATTTCTACTAACTGCAGTTCATTTTGTATTTCTTATGCCACAGTCTTAAAACATAATCAATAATTTTCTGTTTCGGTTTCATTCAAGTGGAGCAAGAACTTGGACACTAACGAGGTAATCATTTGTAGAGTCCTTCTGGGTGTTTTTAAGTTTTACTCTCATCCTTCTGTAGTTGCCTCAGCTACAAACCATTAATTTAAAATCAATTTTTTTATATGACTTCACTCTTTCCAAATATTATAATTGGTCTTAGATAGAATGACTCTGAACTTTTCAAACTCCTATTTCATTGATCTATATAATATCTGAGTAAATTACTTACTAAGAAACTATAGCTAGATAAAAAGATTTGGAAATTTTCATAGCTGACTCATGGTTGGTCAATTTAAATGGTGGAATTTGGTAATTTAAATGTGGAACCAAAATTAGAGGTAGCCTGTTGCCCTGGGAGTAACCCTTACTCAGAGTTAGCATGTTTCATACAATGGATTGAGACTAGACTGTTAGTTATGAAGACCATTAAATAGTGAATTGTATCTCCCTAAAATTGAAGCTGTAACGCTTAATGTGACTGTATTTGGAGACAGACCCTGTCAAAGCGCTATTAAAAGTTAAATGAGATTGTAAGGGTGGGGGCCTAATCCACTAGGGCTGGGGTCATTAAAAGAAGAAGAGATGGGGCACCTGGCTGGCTCAGTTGGAGAGTGGGAGATTGTGGACCTCAAAGTTGTGAGTTCAAGCCCCATGCTGGGTGTGGAGATTACTTAAAAAAAAAAAAAAAGAGGAGACACTAGCTGTTCAGATACATGGGCAGCTGTCTTCAAGTCAAGAAGGGAGGCTTCACGAGAAACCAACCCGCCAGCACCTTGATCTTGAACTTCCAGCCCCCAGAACTGTGACAAAATAAATCTCTGTTGTTTAAGCCATCCGACTGTGGTATTTTGTTATGGGAGCCCTAGAAAACAAATACAGACACTGAGAATAACTATGATTTACATGGGAATGGAGGTTCTTGTTAAGCAGTTGAGTTCAAATAAGAGAGTTTCTATTATATTAGTAAGTATCTCGATATGGTTAACTGGTTGTCAGTGCTCACAGCCACTCCTTTTTCGGCATGACATTCTCATTTCTGCATTTTTATTCTTATCCTTCAGAATGTCTTCAATTCATATGGTCAGGAAATATATCTGAGAAATGTTATCTGCACACTTGCATATCTACTATCTTTCTGCTGCCTTCACACAAGAATTGACAGTATTCCTGGAAATAGAATTCATGGATAACTTCTTCAAAGTTTGATAAATATTGTCTCACAGTCCCTTGGCATTTAGTGTTGCAGAGCAATCTGGGCCAATTGTACCTTATTTCTGTGTACATTATTATTTTTTTCCCTAGATGGCTGTAGGATTATTTCTTTACCTTTTAACTGTGACAATTCCACTTGCTATGTTTTGATATTGTTTTCTTTTTATTGATTTCCTGAAATATAGCAGTTACTCTCAGATTTCAGAATGATGTTTTATTAGGTGAAGAAAGTTCCCCATTCTTTATTTGATTATTGATTTTCCTTCACTATTCTCACGTACTTTGATTAAACTTTGCCAATTTGTTTTCTGTATAGCTTGTTTTCTTCTCATTTAATTCTTTTATTCCTTCTATGTTTTAGAAGAATTTCTCACACTTTTCAACATCTTTAATTTGATTTTCTGTAGTATCTAATATGCCTTGCACTTCATTATATGTAAAATTCACAGATCATTATTTAGAAATGAATAAAATGTGTGCAGTTATTCTTTTTCATAACTTTCCATTTTACTGGTAATTTATTCTGGATTTAAATGTGCAGTGCCTCTGTGTGAACATAAAGGAGATTATCTAAATTTTTTTGTTGTTCTTATAGTTTATTTATTTCAAAGAAAAGCAACTCATAATCTTTACAGAAGTAAAGATTGCATCCTTTGAAATTCAGAATTTCTCCATAGCCTATGATGTTTCTGTTTTTACTTATTCCTATAGGGAACGATGTATCCCAGCTCTGCCACTCACTAGCTGAGTGATCTTTGACAAATTATCTCAACTCTTTGTACTTAAATGCCCTTACCTATAAATCAGTAATGATAGTGTTCATCTCAGAGAGTTATTTTAAAAATTGTTTATCGATATATTTTTTACTAATCTTAGTTATGAAAAGTGCTGGCATACAGTAGAAATTCAGTAACCATCGCAATGAAATGAAAGAAGATAAGTTGGTTTCCAGGAGAAAACATTATTCTTTCTATCCATCACTCTAACTTGCTCTGTAGGGGTAGTGGTTTTCCACCAGTGCAGGTTCTGTGACTTTTCTGGTCCCTCTATGATAGTTAAAACAATTCTCTGGCAATCTTCATCACAGAATCTCATTGTCAGATCTAAGATGTTTATAAACGCATTGAGAGTTAAAGCTTCTCCCTTCTCCCAGTTTGAGCCTGCTTCAGGATTGATGTTCATTGTGGGAAAGGTAGTATTGTCAGCATCTTTCATATTTCCTGAGCCTTGTGCTCTTCCTCCTCCCTCCCTATTCACCGGCTCAATTTCTAATCCTTCCAGCTTGGGGCTATGGAGGGTGAGTGAGGAGAACTAACATGCAGAAGAGATCTCTACTCACTAGTTGATTTTAACATGACCTGGTATTGGAGTTTTCTGGGCAGACAGATGTTCAAAGCTAACTTAATTTTTTGCCAAGCATTTTGGGGTCCTTTAAAGGCTTCCCATGGGGACTGCTGTACTGCAGGTCTCACCGGTTTGGATGTGGAACACACTCTAACTCTCTCTGGGCCTCCCACCCCTCCTTGGAACCTGGGGCTGGCTAGCATCCCTGTACTTTGTCAATTCAGAACCATTTAGAGTTAGTGGTCCTTTAAGACAATTCAAGGTGTGTGACCTTCCAATACCTCCTGGAACTTCCCCATCCTTGTCTTGCCAAAGAGGGCAGGAGAGAAGGTTTCAGGGTCTATAGTGAGGGCATTATAACAATATGCCTCCACCCTCCAGTGCTTATCTTGTCTGAGTTCCTGGAAGAGAGAGGGTTTTAATAACTGACATATCTACTATGACAGGCAGCACCTGCTTGGGACCCATAATAGTCCAAAACACCAAAAACAAAGCGAAGTATTCTTTTCCTCTTTTTCAGGGCCATTGTGCAGCTTTGGCATCTTCTGCTCTCTGGTGCTTCAATGGTAGCGCCTTACAGGAGAAGGTGTTGTCTGGAAGAAGACGGTGAAGGTTCTGGTACTCCATCCTGAAATCATCGGCCCTTAGCAGACAGGAGAAAAACAGCAGTAATGCTGGAAAAATGGAGTGTGCAGGGTTGAAGCAGCAGTATTCAGCTGCTGTGGTCATCAGAGAGACAATGACATGTGAAAAATGCAGGGGTGCCAGAGGGTAGTAATGGCACTATGACTGAAAGGCTACAATGCCCAACAAAGGCAGAGCATTAAATGGATACTACATGAGTTCTGGGAATAGTTTAGTTACCCTCAGGGACTTCTATGTTTTATTTTGCAAGACTGTGAAATAGCTATATATTCACATTTGTTCAGCTGACCCAGCTACCCCAAGTGAGTCATTATTATTATTATTATTTTTTAAAGATTTTATTTATTTATTTGTCAGACAGAGAGAGAGAGAGAGCACAAGCAGGAGGAGCAGCAGGCAGAGGGAGAGAGAGAAGCAGGCTCCCTGCTGAGCAAGGAGCCCAATGCGGGACTGGATCCCAGGACCCTGGGATCATGACCTGAGCCGAAGGCAGATGCTAAACCGACTGAGCCACCCAGGTGTCCCGAGTCATTAATATTATTATTATTTATTTTGTTCCTGTAGCTAATAAGGCTCTTCAGAAACATGGGTTATATGTGTATTTTAATAACCCTTGAATAATACACAGAGTAGATAATGGTATGCTAAAAAGTCAAATAACTATCACAATTCAGGTTGAATCAGAGATTCTAGCTAATTTCAAGTTAGATGTTTTAGGAAGTTGTCTTAGTTTTCAGAATTTCAAGCTACTGCTTGGTAATTTTAGTATTACTGAAGGAGATAAAATATTAGTATAAATTCCAGATTTTCCTAATTTTCAAAATATTATAGCTTAAGAAATTGCTTAGTGATTGCTACAATTTTAAATTCTAAACACAATTTCTCTGCATTTAACAAGAAGCATAACATTTTTTAAAAACTACAATTAGAAGGCATTTGCATTCTTCTAACTTCTCTTTTTAGAACTTGAAATTATATATTATATTGTTACAATAAGAAATTTTACTAAAAATTAAGAGGTTGGTTCTTAGGTCAATTCTTCTGGTATTTGAATTACTCATTTGTTTTTAAAAATCTGTTATTTCTCCTATGTGGATTGCTCTCTTCTGACATAATACTCACCAAAATCATACCAAGCCATTAAAGCCAGATTCATATTCTCTTCCCTGATAAATTTCTCTTGACCATGTTAGCCAGAAATACATTCTCCTTCTTGGCTCCAATAATGTTATTGGAGTCTCCAATTGTGCGATACATTTTATTTTGAAGTATTTATTGCAGACTGCTTGGTAGTATAGATGTGTCCATACCTACCTTAGCTCTATTACCAACTTCGAGTATTTTCTGTTTCCATGGTGTCTCCCTAGCACTGGGCATCGTAGACAGCTACAATATCAGCAACACTACTCAATACAGAACTTTACTAAATATTAAACGTCTGCAAGTAAAAGTTTAGATTTTTTTCATTTGTTCGAAGAAAGGCAACACAACAGGGAAATAGACAAAGGCTGGAAATAAGAATTTCATTAAAGAAAAAAATCCAAATGACCATTAACAAAAGGATACCAAACCCACTGAGAGTTTTGAAAAATAAGAATGAAAGTCACAAGGAGAGATTACTGCGGTGGGAAAACTAAAACAGGGATAGCACCACCTCTGGCAGTGATGGGCAAAATGGTACTTCCCGACCTCGCTGTGGGAAAGGTGAGCTCGAATGCCTTCTTGACAACATAGTAAGAATAAAAAAATACCTATACCTTTTGACTCAGCAATTCCACTTCTGGAAATGTATCCTACAGAAAAAGAGCAAAAATACTTCAAGATTGATTATTACAGTATCTCTGTAGTGGGAAAAACTGAACGTAAAGTCAATGTTCATTAATAGGGGAATGGCTAAATATATTTTAATATATCACTTGAAATTATCCTGCCATAGGTCTATAACATTTGGCTTGCGAAATAATGTTCAAAATTACACGAAGAAAGTCTCCCTAGGGCCAGAGATGAGACTGTAAAGGTTACCCCTGGCCATCTGACAGCGCTGAGCTCTCACCTCCCCTAACCTCTTCAAGTACATGTCTGTATCATCTAGAGTTTGATGACACGCTTCCATATATCTCCAGCTAGCTATTTTAATGTATATGTCTTGTCTCCTTAGTCCTTTGATGTTTATGTTTTCACTTTACAGTGTAAAGGCTTTCTCTGGTGCATAGTAGGCAGACGGGAAATCTTTTTTTACTTGATCAGTTGTTTTCCTGAGTGAAACTTGTTAATGGATGACAGGCTCCTAGGCCTTGGTGTTGGTCAGCAAAACCGTTTCCTATTCTCGTCCATTGTGTACTCAGGGATATAGCTACTCTATTCAATTATTCAATCATTTTGCTGAAAACTTGGAGAGTCTATTTGTTACAGAACATAATAAAAATGTAAAGCCACTGCCATTAATAAATAACATAACATACGTGTCTGCTTCCCAGCAGCAAGGAGACTTTAAGTGAGTACTCATGTTGTTCAAGATTAAGTAAATCACCCCAGACAAGGAAAATTACGCCATAGCTTATGTGATCAGATCAAAACAACAGTCATTTTCTCCACCAGTGATTCCTATTAAATGAATGGTATGCTAACAGTTTCCAATAATGAGTTGGGTTTAATAAATTATGTACTCTTCATAACTTTTTAATGTACATTCTTCCAAGACTGGCCTGTCCCCAGAAGGGAATTTATCAAACGGCTTCTGCACATCAGAAATAAAAGCAAAATGAATGAAATTGGAGTGGCTGAAGCATAACTCGTGGTAATGGGATTGGTTTTGCTTCACTTTCTCTGTCACCCACCAGACATGAAAAATCTCCCACGGGTGGTTCAGTGTTATCTTTTCTCCCTGTTTTTCCCATAAGTATCAGATATTGGCTACAGACAACAACAGGATAGTGTTTGTGATTGATCTGTGTACTGCTCTGTTGCACCAAAAACTTTATTTCTAAAATATGGTATGTAAAATGAGGCCGCTGAGAATATCCAAACAGACACACACACACACACACACACACTCTCTCACACACACACACATCCCTAAAGATATATAGAAGAAACCATAGCTTATTCAGCAATTCCTTTTAATTTTTAATCTTCATCGTATAGTAAAGAAACATTAAAAGTAAAACAAATCAAAAGTGATATTAAAGATACTGCTTAGGTTTTGACAAACCATTCAAAGAAAGTAAGTTCCAATGGCTAGGAGTCACTGAATAAACAAACATAACATTCACTTTTGCATTCTAAACCAAATTTTGAAAGCCAACCTTTTTTACTATCCACTTTATCAAATACTCAGTCTGACTGAACAGACTTCTTTCCATTCAAAAATAAACTTGATCTTTGGGAAGATACTGTATATTAACCCCATCTATTTTTATCACTTTGCAGTATGTAGACAGGATATCCCTAATTTTATAAGAGTAGGAAGAAGGATTCTTTGTGGACTATATGTAAGTGGAAAATTTATCTTTCAAAGCATGATACTTTTTTTTCTTTAAGTAAGCTCTAATGCCTAATGTGGGGCTTGAACTCAAGACCCTGCGATCAAGAGTCACATGCTCCACTAACTGAGCCAGCAGGCACCCCATCAAAGCATGATACTCTAAAGGTACAGCACTTTTTAGTGGAGTAGGTGGGATAGCAGATGATTTTTGTGCTTACTACCCCACATGATTAAGCCAACACTGATTAAAAAAAATTATCATATCATAATTGTTACAGAAAAATTAGAGATAATACTATGTATATGCCAAATCTATTTCTTCTTCCTCCTGACACATGGATTGACTATATTTCCCAGATGATTAGTTGGGGTTACATGACAGAGGTCCAAGTACTGGAATGTGTCTCTTTGTTTCCTCATTACCTCGGTTTTCCCCCATTATGTGCCTGCATATAACAGAGGTGGAATCACACTGGACTGTGGATGGCTGCATGGAGCACAGACCTCTGCTGACTCAAATTTGATTATAAGGTGAGCAAGAAATGAATTTCTATTGGCTTGAGCCCCTGAAATCTTGGATGTTTGTTATTGCAGCCAGCTTTTCTGAGAAATATATTATGTACCATATGTTATGTTTCAGAGGTAACACAAAGCCCAACTTAAAGTGACCTAAGCAATAAGGACATTTACAATATCACAAAACAAGAAGTCTACAGTTGATTAAATTCCAGTGGGATAAATTCAGTGACTCAATAAAATCATGAAGGATCCAGATTTTTCCATTTTTCAGTCTGCAGCTTCTTAGGCTGGCTCACCTTTTGGTCACAAAACAGCTCCTGCAGTTCCAGACATCACACAGAGATGATAATGGCCAGAAGTGGTATAAAGACATTTCCCCTCTTGTCTCTTTTTAAAGAACAAAGAAACCTTTCCTACAAGCCCTTCTGCAGACTTTTTCTTATGTCTCATTTCCCAGAATTGAGTCAGTCACATGTTTCTTTCTAAACCAATCACTTGAAAGGGCAATGGCGTAGACTAATCAAGACACAGTCCTCGAGAACTTGTTTTTTCTGAAATACATGGTCGGTAATACCTGAATGAAAGCAGGATTCTTTTAGAAAGAAGAAAGGAGGGACAGCTTTTAGGCAACCAACAGTATATATTCAGATCATTTAAGATTTATTAGAGTCAAATACTGCGGCTATTCTCACTCTATTCTTGTTAGATTGGTAATATAACAATGTACTAGGTTAAGGGAGGTGTTTAAATAATAAAAAATAAAATTGACCATCTATACATTTCACATATTCAAAGGCAGGTGGGATTCAACATCTATAGTACTAAAGGTACATATTTAATCTTATCAGAGGTTGTAGGTGCTATTGCTAGCAACTTTGAAACTGTGTAAAGACATGATAGCTAAGCATTTTTTAAAATTGTGGATAGATGTGGAAAACATGAAAGCTGTGTTTGTTCAAATCTTATTGAGAAAGCCAGATGGATGAATACATTTACTCATTTTTGGTTATGACTGCATAAACAACATATTACATATTTTAATTGTAGAAATTAAATGAACCTGGAGATAGAGAAGGCAATTTAGAACTGTTGAGCCCAGGGGCGCCTGGGTGGCACAGCGGTTAAGCGTTTGCCTTCGGCTCAGGGCGTGATCCCGGCGTTATGGGATCGAGCCCCACATCAGGCTCCTCCGCTGGGAGCCTGCTTCTTCCTCTCCCACTCCCCTGCTGTATTCCCTCTCTCGCTGGCTGTCTCTATCTCTGTCGAATAAATAAATAAAATCTTAAAAAAAAAAAAAAAAAAGAACTGTTGAGCCCAATACATATCACAGACAAGGAAACTGAATTCTGTCATGATGAAGTGACTTGTACCAGGTCATATAAAAAAGTCCAGTCCTTGGCAACACAGAAACCACAACAGATATTTACCTACGTTCAGTCTGGGGTTCTTTCTAACGCACGATAGTACTCTTAATGCACAAGCATCACTTAGGAGAGTGGTACTTAAAAGAGGAATGCATTACACACGTGCAAAGCAGCATACTACACAATTATTAAAATAATGATGATAGTTAAATGTATTGAGCTTTCCCTGGGCTCTCCACTAAATTTTCTACATTGCATTAGTTCATTTATTTGTAACGACAACCCTATGATGGGAGTATTATTAATGTCCCATTTCTTATGTAAGACGAGCTTTCAGAGAAGGTAAATTTATTTTATCATTCAGGATCCATCTCCCATTTTTTGTTGATGTGGACCTTTGAGTTAACAACTACTGGGGTAATTTGAAAAAAGCCAAAGACTAATCAGGCAGATGTCACCTGACTTTTTATCTTTGTGTGGAACAGGAGCCAGAGAGACAGGCAGCCCAGCACTCAATCCAGTCTTTTTCTTTTTTAAATTGATTAAAAAAAAAAAATATATATATATATATATATATATATATTTTTTTTTTTTTAAAGTGAGCTCTATGTCCAATATGGGGCTTGAACTCACGACCCTGAGATCAAGAGTCACATACTCTACCGACTGAGCCAGCAAGGTAACCCCCAAGCCAGTCTTCATAACAGGTATTTTATTGACAGTCTCACAAAAAGCACCTTTTATCAATACAAAATTACACAGTCTTTCAATATGACTCCTTTTCAACCCTGAACCCACCCATATAAACCAGTTGGAGGAAACATTTTTAGGGGATTCAGGATTAAATAGCTTGGCCTTGCAATCTTAAATATTTGTTTAAGAAGGTCCTCTTTCATTGTTTCCTTACGAATACTTGGATTTTTTAATCATTAGCATCCACAAAGGATCTAGGATTGAGTCCCATCTGCCATGTTTAGTATCAATACTGATCAGCAGGACAACACCTAGTTCATGTCCAGCAAGGCTAAGATTATATGCAATCTAAGGTAACGCAACAGGGAAGGAGTGTACCTTCTTGGTGGCTCATTCTAAGAAATAAGACCAATGTCTAGCTGTTGGTTAAGCTACACTTAACACATCAATCACTTGCTTTAATCACATCTAGTTTCATTAGGTTTGTTTAATGAACGAGCACTGCTTTCCTCTCCTTCCTTACCTTTTGTGACTGATAGAAAAGAACAAGTCAAACTTTTTGTCCTGCTGGTTGTATCACCCTAACACCTATGAGAAGTGTTAGATTGAAGGCTGAATGGAACTTTAGAGTTGTTTAATTTTCCCAGGTGGTCCAGAATATATGCCTCAGTGGAAGTGTAAACAATCTCAAATTTCTCCCATGCTGGTGCAACATATTCTAAAGAATGTTTCAATTTCCATTTATATGGGAAAATCTTTTTTTTTTTTAAGATTTTGTTTATTTGAGAGAGGGTGTGAGAGAGTGTGAGTGAGGGGAGGGGCGGAAGAGTTGGGAGGGAGAGAGAATCTCAAGCAGACTCTGTGCTGAGTGCAGAGCCCAACACAGGGCTCGATCTCATGACCCTGAGATCATGACTTGAGCCAAAACCAAGAGTCAGATGCTTAACTGACTGAGCCAACCAGGTGCTCCTGGCATAATCTTTTTTAATAAAATAGACTTGAACATGACCCATTCCAAAAAAGTTCTGTTTTGTTCTGGGAGTAGCCATCATTTTTCTACAAGAATAACTCTATCCTAGAATCTTTAGGGGGTGTCTTTTGGAAAGATGACTCCTGGTATGCCAGACTGCCCTAGCAAGGGGCTGCATGATGGTAGGATTCCAGCTTTGGTCATTAAATCTCAACAAAGAAAATCCAATTTTTATTTGTTCATCAAATGTAGGTATATATAAATATGTTGGCCAAAGTGTGTATGTGTGAAAAACAGCTACTCAAAGGCCTGTTTGGTTTAATCTTTTGTGTGCGCATGGCTACACAAAATGATCATTACTGAACGTAAAAGGAGAAATAAACTAGAAAAATCTAGAATCACTATTACATATACTAATACTTAATAAATGGTACATACTGAGTCACTGAAAATCTTAGTGAGGGCAATGATATTTCTAGAAGAAGGATTTAACATAGAGAAATGTCTTTTCCATATAAGCAACAGTGCTGTAGGGGCTTATATTTTTGGCTTCCTGAGTCACTGAGGATATAAAATACTAACAACAAAGTCCTTGGTATTATGTTTCAAATGATAACGATTACTTTATTTCCATTTTTCATAAAATTCTTAATTGAAAATGAGAAAAATCAGAACGAACATATTGGGTTTTTCATGAACCAGTTTATATTTATTTTGAGTCACTTTAGATAACCAAAATTTAATTGGATTTTTATTGATTTATGCACATCAAATCTCTACTCGTGGCTATTTAGATTTGTGTGTATGTGCGTGTGTGCAAAATAATTATTTCTATAAACATATAAACATATAGACTCTGGTATTGTGAAAAATTATTAAATTATAAGACTTAATCAGGGAAGAGCTCAGGAAATTAATATTGAATTATAGTGTGTTGGCTAACAAGAGGCTTTAAGAAGCTATATTGTTGATTCTGTTGTCTCCAAATAATCCAAAACAGATGGTTCATCTTTCAAGATTTCCAGAGAACAGGGGACTCCATAAGCTTCTTAGATAACCTTTTCCTGTATTAAATAACCCTAGAGGGGCGCCTGAGTGGCTCTGTCGTTAAGCGTCTGCCTTCGACTCAGGGCGTGATCCCGGCGTTCTGGGATCGAGCCCCACATCAGGCTCCTCCGCTATGAGCCTGCTTCTTCCTCTCCCACTCCCCCTGCTTGTGTTCCCTCTCTCGCTGGCTGTCTCTCTCTCTGTCAAATTAAAAAAAAAAAATCTTTAAATAACCCTAGAAATGGGAAGTATTTTTCCTTATTTTACTTAATTTCTATGAGGTGCAGTTAAAATGTTTGCTTCCTTTTCTGATTTCACTGGAGATGAAGAAAGCTGGTCATAAAACAACATTTAAATATAGGACCACATTTGTCTTGTTCATCACTGTGTCACCTGTCATAGTAACTGGCATGTAGTAGGTGCTTGATAAATATTTGTTCAAAATTCAAGTTAAAAAATAAAGCCCTTATTTAGGTTAATTTCCAAATATTTTCCTTCAAGCCAAATAAACCCAGTTCTTGTACAAACCCATGGTACCATATTGCAATTCAGAAGTTCCAAAATCTTGTATAACAGAAAATTTTAAAAACAAAAACCTCACACAGCTCATTTTTTCGATGGCAAACTTTGATCTGAAGTGACATAGGGATATTTATAGTCTTTCTTTATTGTAGTTGGTGTGCATATTCCTGTATTTTGTTGTAGAAATATTAATGTAATGCTGCCCCTTACCCTACTGGGGTGTTATACAACATAAGGTATATGTACCATCCCTCCACACCTCTCTGAAATTCTATACATATCCACCTATAGCCCCAAAATCTTCAAGTAAGAAATGATGGAAATGAATTACTATTATCTCACCTTTTAAATCATTTTAGACAACTGTTCATAAGTTTCCTCCTATATAATGCTCAACCAAGATGTCAAACAATCAATACACACAGATCAACATTAACGTCTCTTGTTTTTCTTATAATAAAGGTACATGTCAGACTTTTTCTAAGGTTTCCACATCTCTGCTCTTCAACCCAGAGGAACCACTTATAAGAAGGGGCAATTCAGCTTCTATGAACCTCCAGTTTTGACCTCTCTTTTCAGAGTGCTAACAAGGATGCCAATTAGTGTCAGTTTTGATAGCAAAGTTTTTTGATTTTGACATAGTATTATTTTTAAAGAAATGTAGTGTCTCACTTACTCATCTCACATAGAATTGTGATGAGGAAGCTGTAATGATTTTGTATTCACCTCCAATACAGACAAAGCAAACTAATGATCTTAAACTCAAAATCTCTTAAGTTCTGTATGTGATGCCTTGATTTATTGTTCTTGGTCAGCGGATACTTTCTAAATGCTGGTATACCTCCCTACTATGTATTTATCATAGTAACACTTGGAAAAACATATAGCACATTCATGCAATTAAAATAAAGTTGCTCTATTGCAAACAGGATGGTAAAAACCAAAGGCTATATAGAAAATGTACTACAAAATCAGAGCAGAAAAAGATGATGGAAGTGTAAGTTCAGTGACAGTTTCTATGTATTTGAATTGAGTTAGCCTTACATGCAGACCAAAAAGTTTTTTTTACAGTAACTTCTTAAGAAATACACATATTTTACTCCTACCCCCACCACACACAAACACACACACATATGCAGAGAGAAATAATTTAAGAACCATATAGCTTTCTCCACTTTTTGTGTGAGCTTGGATGAGTCACTTAAAATCTTTAGCTTCTTCATTTGTAAAATGAAAATAATAGCACCTGCTACTTTGAGCTGCTGCAATATTTAATGTTTAGTAGGCACAGAGCAAGCATGAAGTGATGGGAGATAGATAATAATGCTAATAGTAGTTACTTGGATTTCCACTGTACTTGTAATTATTATAAAATAAAGATCTTCTTTGAGGATAATTTTTGGATTATTATCTTATGTACTCTTCAGTCTATATCTCTGATTCCTTGGATATATGTTTTCAAATGAAGCATTTGAGTTGAGCACATCTGGTATCTGAGGAGATTTAGAAGGATAGAATACTTCAGGTAGGAAAAAGGAGAAACCCTGGAACAGATGGGCAGACTAAAAAGCTTACCCACTAAATGTTACCAAATTTAGCTATGCTATTATTGCCACATAATAAGAATGTTATCAATGCTAGAAATGCTGTTATTTTCTTCTTATTAATAGATTTTCATGAATGATATTTGCTAACATTTGAATGTTTTTTTTTTTTACTTTTCCATTTTATTTAATTTTTTTAAAGATCTATTTATTTACTTTAGAGAGAAAAAGAGAGAGACACACACACACAGTTGGGGGGAAGGGGCAGAGAGAGAGGGGGAGAGTCTCAAGCAGACTCCCTGCTGAGCATGGAGACTGATACAGGGTTCAATCTCATGACCCTGATATCATGACCTGAGCCAAAATCAAGAGTCAGACACTTAACTGACTGAGCCACCTAGGAACCCCTGAATGTCCACAGTTTTAAAGCATAATTGAAATCGTTTTAGAAAATCTTCTTCACCCACAAAACTTGTTTGGTTTACATATTACCATTGGACTGATCAATTGTGTGAAAGAATGAAAACATCTGCTTACATATGGCTATTTCTTTTTAAACAGAAATTTTCATCATACTTATCCCACCCAAATCAGAAACATAGTACATAATCAACTTCTTGTTACTCTACTGTCCTATTAGTTTGGGACATGGCCCTTTTTTAGCTTGCCCCTTTTTAAAAACCAGTATCTATATAAATTATATAATAAGCGACACGAAATATATTTTAAGATATAAAGAGTAAGGCATTTTTGCAAAACTCTGGAAATCGAAATTATGGGTTACAATTAATATTATAAATATTGCAATGGGGATGAGAGTTTCATTACATTCTATCAGTCTTTAGTAACAGTAATTTAGGTTGAGATGCTGGATCTCCAATTTTCTCTCTCTCTCTCTCTCTCTCTCTCTCTCACACACACACACACACACACACACACACATCCCTAGCTGCTTTGCTTCTCTGTGCACGGAAGATTAGTACAGTCTTTCCTTTTGAGTAAAGCTATCAAACATTTGAGCATTATCCTCTTTTGGACAAATGAAGCAGATAGGGGGCTGTATGCAAAATGGCTGAATAGGCTTTATTGTAAAATAGACTTGATTATGAGCCTTGGCTCATTTCTTACTAATTTAGGCATATTACTTAACTTTGTTAAGACTTAGTGCCCTTACTTCCAAAATGGGGACAATAATCTTTCATTAGAGAGTTGTTACAAAAATTAAATCAATCAATACTGTCATCCAAGTTCTTGGCAGAAACTAAGAAATACATATATTTTAGCTTAAGTCTTGAATAGTCAGACAGATAACAGACATAGAAAAAAATCATAAGAGTACAATAAGAAACTCTCAGAGCCCAGGCTGAGACAGGAGACAAGGAAGCTAAGAGACAGGTCTCCACAGAGGGGATTTTAGGGAGTATCAAAGCCCCAAGCCTGTCAGGATGGTTAGATTACTGCCCCCTAGTAGGAAAGGTGTACTATTTCTGGCCATGTTGAGAAGCACACAAATCTAGGACAGTCTGCCATTAGTCCTCAGTGAATTAGTCCCAGGTACACAATCTTTCCACCTTTTCTGACCCATATCATCAGCCCGAGTGCTTTCAGTCTCTGCAATGAAGACATCAGGATGAAGATGTCTGTTTCCCATCTCCTTTCCCTCCACCCTGTGCTCACCTGTTCCTTATATCCCGTTATTATCCTAATTTCCTCCACCTCTACATAGAAATGAAATGCTCTTCTCTCAGTACCGAAAATCTTTTATGAAAGTGTGATATTTGAGTTGATTTCTGAGGACAAGTAGGAAAAAGATATTTGGGAATTTCTAGGGTAAAGGAGAGGAGTCTTTCCCTTTTGCGAGTCCTGGAATACCATGCTGAAATTTCTCAGCAAATATATACACATGGTTGCTATTCCTCAGGAGATGGCACAATGAAGATGGGCTCTGGCCCTAATTCTAAATGGCTAGGCGGCCACTCACAGTAATGATAACCATTCAGACCGAGGGCTTTAGTTCCAGCCACCAGCGAGAAGCAATGGATAGCAGTTTTGATCTTTGTCCTTGAACACAGTTTATGGCTCCAGAAGGGGTGCTTCCTTGGATGTCACATTAGCAAAAACAACATTGAGCAGAGTCATTAACATGTTATTTTGCTTTGGGAAAGGAATATACTGGACATTTTCATTAGTGTAAAGTACAGCATTATGTTTAACCCTCTTTCCCTCAACATTTAGGAGGACCATTTGGCATATTTTGCATTTTCCATGCCAGTTATCAATTTCTTCTTTGTTTTTTGTTTGTCTCTGGTAAATACATCATAATATATTTACACTGCTAACCTGATATATGCTCTCTAATCACCGTGGATCCAAAATACGTACTTTGGAATTGTTTTTATAAACTGAAACTTTTTTCCAATGATTAGGTAAAGATGTCAGTGATTTAGGAAGATACGTACAATTTTTTAATTCACAGATAGGATTCTTTCTGAGCATAGCTGTCTGACAGTCGATAGTGAACAAAATTTCTCCTCAATAAGAATCTCATTGTGGAAGACTGATAACAGTCCCCACTTGTAAAGAATGGGTAGACTGAAAATAACAGTGACCAACTTGGCGCTTTAAAGCCATATAATACCCAGTTAACAACATAATATTTCTGCCAAAGTGACCATCTGCTTAAGCGTGTCAGAATAACAAATAACGCAACTTTCAAAATCAGAATATCATGATTCCAGGATTATTCTTTAAATGAGGCGAGGGTAAATTAAATCAATAATGTAGAGAAAAGGCATAAGAATTATTAGTGACTTGGGATTCCTCTGAAGTACACTGAATGATAGTTTGGAAGGCTTAAAAATGGCTTAATTTTTTCAGATTATGTAATAATCTCAAGTCTTTGACATAAATATAAATTACTCTTATTTCCTTTCTCATAAGAACTATATATATATATATAATTATCCTATTGGCATTTAGACCTTCGATGAATTTTTTTTACTCTAAGAGACCTGGTAATTTGATTTACTTTTAAAATAGTACTATCTGGGGTGCCTGGGTGGCTCAGTCGTTAAGCGTCTGCCTTCGGCTCAGGGCGTGATCCCAGCGGTCTGGGATCGAGCCCCACATCGGGCTCCTCCGCTGGGAGCCTGCTTCTTCCTCTCCCACTCCCCCTGCTTGTGTTCCCTCTCTTGCTGGCTGTCTCTCTCTCTGTTAAATAAATAAAATCTTTTTTTTTTAAAGATTTTATTTATTTATTTGACAGAGAGAGAGACAGCCAGTGAGAGAGGGAACACAAGCAGGGGGAGTGGGAGAGGAAGAAGCAGGCTCATAGCGGAGGAGCCTGATGTGGGGCTCAATCCCGTAACGCTGGGATCACGCCCTGAGCTGAAGGCAGACGCTTAACCGCTGTGCCACCCAGGAGCCCCTAAATAAATAAAATCTTAAAAAAAAAAAAAAAAAGGAAGGTGCTGTGACCACCACCCTCAAAAATAAAATAAATAAAATAAAATAAAATAAAATAAAATAGTACTATCTTCTCTGTGCTGATTTATATAAATTTTAAAAAATTTCCCAAATTAAAAATATTTTGTAGATGAATTTAAATGTAAATTGTGAAAATCCTGATTAAAATACCTTTCTAACAAACCCTTACTCGAAATGACACAAATACCTACTGGCATACCTAAAAATAGACAAAAAAACCAAGATGAGAATATACATTAATATTAAATTCTATGAATCACAGACAATATACTGCTAAGCTCTGGGAGAAATACTAATATGCGATCCATGGAACAAGATTTAGAAAATCAAAAATAAAATGGGAGCATATTAATAATTTTTTCTTATAGAGCATAAAAGCATGTCTACCTGACAATAGGTTTTCAGATGCTTCATTGGTTTAGAAAAGGAAACAGTGTGAGGCGCCTGAGTGGCTCAGTTGTTAAGCGTCTGCCTTTGGCTCAGGGTGTGATCCCAGAGTCCTGGGATGGAGACCCACATGAGGCTCCTCCGCTGGGAGCCTGCTGCTTCGTCTCCCACTCCCCCTGCCTGTGTTCCCTCTCTCGCTGGCTGTCTCTCTCTCAAATAAATAAATAAAATCTTAAAAAAAAAAAAAAAAGAAAAGGAAATAGTTAATCTCAGACCAGCAGAATCTTAATATATAAAAATCGAATAAACACTAGAAATTGGGTTTAAATTCATGTACATTGATCTACTGGCTGCAGATTTAAGATGGGGTTTCAGCTAGTCCCAAAATGGACAAATAAGTAGAGTCAAGGGCAGGCCCTGTCCACTGTATTTTGTCAAATATCAGATTTTGCTAGATGTCTTCATGACATCTATGGGGAAATTACCATACGTAGAAGGAAAGAGGAAATTGTCCTGAAGACTCAGAGGAAATATATATCTCTAAAGTATAGATTTCTAAAATTTATTGTAGGAATTGGAAAAATATTTTAGAAAATATGCCCATTATGATATAGGAGCTAAAGCTATAAAGAGAGACGAGGCCAATATGACATTTTAGGCAGGTGAGTTTTAAGAACTATTAGATGAGATTAAAAATGATCTGGTTAAGGTTTGAAAAGTAATCTTAGGATATCTGGTGTTTAATTAGCGAATTAAAAGATGTGCTGGTTTAAATAAAGAGCAAAACAATGTCAAAATCTAGGCAGTGATAGGGAAGATAAAATTTCCTAGCTTGTATAATATAAGAACAAAAGAGACAAGATGATGATAAATATGGAAGAAAGAAAATGAGGAAATAACCTAAGATGGATAAGTGATACTAAGGAAAGAAACACCTTAAAACCAGTGTCTATCCATTCTTTTCTAATGTTCTCCATTCATTCCGATCAATTTACCATTCTCTGCCTAATCCACTCTGCATAGGCCTCCTTCACTATTATTCCACTGAATCTACCAGAATTAAGATCACATTTATCTCTTTAGGCTAAAATCAGTGGTTACTTTGTAGACTTCACCTTTAAAAAAAAGATTTATTTATTTATTTATTTATTTATTTATTTATTTATTTATTTGAGAGACTGAGAGAGAGAGTGAGAGAGCACACGGGAGAAGAAGGGCAGAGGGAGAGGAAGATCCCCTGCTGAGTGGGGATCCTGATGCAGGGTTTGATCCCAGGACCCCAAGATCATGACCTGAGCTGAAATCAAGAGTGGGATGCTTAACCAACTGAGCTACCAGGCAGCCCCTAGACTTTATTTAAATCTACTTATCAGCATCATTTGACACAGTTTACTACTCCTTCCTTCTTGAAATACATCCTTTTTTACTTCCATGATGCAACACTTCTGAATATTCATCTGTTTTTTCAGGATGCTTTTTGTCAGTCTTCTTTGGTATCTCTTTGTTCAACCGTCAAATACTGGAATGCACAATGTAGTCCTGGGCCTCTTCCTTCCTCCATCTACAGTCATCTAACCATCTCCCCAGTGATCTCACTCATTGAAAAGTGCACATGCGTGTGTGTGTTTGTGTGTGTGTATAATTGCCAACTTTAGGTCTCTGATTCATATTTGTTATTGTTGACATGACTCTTTACTTGATGAAAAAGTCAAATAAATTCTCAAACATGTCTCTTAACACAACGTACAGCTCCCACAATGCTGCGTTCCTATAAACCCATTCCTCTATGAATCTTTCTCATTTTCGCAAATGTTACCACAAGCCTCCCATTTACTCAATTTAAGAAACCTAGAATCTTTTCTTTTTTTTTATTAGCCTTCTCCCCCTGCCCAACTAAAATGTCACTTCTGTCCTCGTCCAGGTCCCCATCTTCTTCTTCTTTCTTTTTTTTTTTTTGCCTTTCTGACATTTTCCTGCTTCTTGTTATTCATTGATAATCTACTTGCTAAATAGAAGCCAGAGTGATTTTTCTAAAAACAAAAATCATATCATGTCACTTCTTCCCTAAAAACTTAAAAGTTCTTCCCAATGCACTAAGAATAATATCCAATCAGAATGACACAAAACAATTACTAATTAAATAAAGGGCAAACAAAACAAAAGGAACCAGAATAGGAATATGAACTTCAAAGTAAAAATCAAGATAATCAAATCAGTGACCAAGTTATTTTTAAAGTGATAAAATAAAATATACCATGAAAGTTATAAAATTCATAAACTTTTATGTACAAAGAGTATAATGAACATATGTAATGGTAATAGCTATAATTTGAATGCTTAACATATGTCAGGCATTATGAAACTTCACTGTTTCATTTAATTTTCAGAAAGTATTATCGAGGCCCAGTCACTGGTTAAGGAACCGGGGGCCCTAGTTACACAGGTCACAAGTAATGGAGTAATAGTACAAAGTAAGCTCTGGGTGTTTCCACAGATTATGCCTATTATGCCAAACAACACAATGATACTAAAAAATATAGGATAAATTGAACACAACTGTGGTGAGAAACTTCAACTCTGCTTTGGTAACTCTGACAGATCAAGTAAATAAAAACAGAATTTGAATTATTTAATTGTTAGGGGAAGGCTTTGGGACAACCTCCCAAATAGGACCTGGATTTTGCTTCCTTTTTGTAGGGAGGAAATGGATGTAACAGGTTGAAGGTATTACTTTTAAAGAAAATACATCAAGGCCTATGTATCCCGTCTAGGAAATAAGATATATATTTTAGTGAAAGCAGTCTCCTTTAGAGAAGGAGACTTAAGTAGTTTCTGGAAGTCTTTTTACAAGGATTTTTGTTTGATAATTATGTTTCTAAAAGTTTTTTATTAAGTTTCCTTCATTGGAGATTTATGCCAACTCATTACGCATATATGTATACATGTAAGATTGTGTATATATACAGATATAGAAGATTATATATATGAAACATGTTATATAGGATGTTAGAATGTTTTATTTCATGATACTGGCTGCTGCCGTATGCTGGTAACACCCTCAGATTTCCACCCTTTCTTTTGAATATTCTCAATATTTTGAATAGCTCAGGAGCCTGAATATTTTCATAAGATTGAAGATGAGGTATGGTGTAGATATGATCTATTAATGTAATCTACCAGGTAAAAGATAAGACTGGTTCTCTTTAACAACTTAAATTTCCAATGTCTTACAATTTAAGGCTTCTTTTTTATGGATACAGTTACTTCACATGAAAATGGGAAACACAAAGACAATGTGGACCGAAATATGTAACAGACATTTTAATATGTAACAAGTACAGTCAGGGGCAAGACTTAGGTTGAGAGGTAGACAGCAGATTAAGTGAGTCCAGAAGTCATAACCCTTTTAGTAATCAAGAGAAGTGTATCAATCTGAAAGTTTATGGTGGGTTTACCTCTAACCTAGAGCAGGCAGGTTTGTAGAGGTTCCCTTACTTAGCCTTTGTGTTGGCTGTCTTTATTCTTGATCTTAAGATGCAGTCCAGCTTTCTAAGGGCTGTTTCGTTTCATGACAAAAAGATGTTAATCCTTTGGGAAAGTAAGAGCTCCTTCCCAGATGTGTAGCTTACGGCATCCTATCTTGGAGTTTTGCATAAAGAGGCTGGAGGGGTAAATGTATGAAGGAAGTGAAATCTATCCAACATTCATGGATTGAAAATAAACTTTGACTTAAAAAAAATTTTTTTTTAATTTGAGAGAGAGAGAAAGCACGCGCCCATGAGCACCAGTGGGGGGAGGGGCAGAGGGAGAGGGAGAAGCAGACTCCTCACTGAGCAGGGAGCCCAACCCTGGGCTAAGGCTGATGATTAACTGACTGAGCCGCTCAGGCACCCCTAAACTTTGACTTTCTTTATGCTGGTCCCGTCCAAGTTGAATTGAATTAAACTGCCAAAATTGAAATTAATATTAACCATAAATTTAGCATATATTTTCTTTATTCTAGAGCCTATCACCTTAGGACCAGAATAACAACTTTAAATTTGTCAATTATAAATTAGACAGTTTAAAGATATAGTTGAGGGGCGACTGGGTGGCTCAGTCGTTAAGCGTCTGCCTTCGGCTCAGGGAGTAATCCCAGGGTCCTGGGATTGAGCCCCGCATCAGGCTCCCTGCTCTGCAGGGAGCCTGCTTCTTCCTCTCCCACTCCCCCTGCTTGTATTCCCTCTCTCGCTGGCTGTTTCTCTCTCTGTCAAATAAATAAATAAAATCTTAAAAAAAAAAAAAGATATAGTTGATTAACCCCATTTCTCTCAACCCCCTAAGTAAATAATGAGGAAAAACATCTAAATATGTATTTATTTAAACGTGGGACAGGCTTGTAATGCTAATTAATTAATTATTACTTTTACTCTCCACCTATCCTTCATTATTCTAAGATGCAGCTGGATTATAAAAATTTATTAGCTAATCTTCTGAGATCAGATGAGATCAGGCATGTTCAGGGTGGTATGACTGTAGACTAGCTAATCTTGGTGTCCAATACTCCATGGCTTTTTTTCTCTTTATGAAGTGCAGATGAAATGCTGGGCTAGACTTGTCTAAAGTAGTTTCTTATCAGGTGAGTAAACTTGCTATGTGAATTCCCTTCAGTCCAGAGAAATTGATCTCTACGTAAAACAAGGAAACATTGCTCCTATTAATCTCAAAAGAGCTATGCCAATCATAGATGGGTGTTTTACTTTGTACCTTGCTTAGAAAGAAAAAACCACCATAAAAACCCCACAAACTCTAAGTAGTAACTTTACTACAAAGAATATGAATAGTTCGTTTTTCATATTAGTGTAAATTAATAATATAAAGAGATTCATAGGGACTTATTTCAGAAATAAACCAATTCTTCTGTTTTCTATTTTTTCTTTCATATAATTGTATGATCTATAAACAACAACAGATTCTATGTACTTTTCTGCTCTTTAAAAAAAAGATATCGAAAAAGACTGAATCTCAATCTTGTTTTCTAAATTAGAAATCCTTGACAAATTTTTAAGGTTTGATATTTTCCTTTTCTATTTATTCTTTATATCAAATTCTCATCAATATTAATGTATACATTTATATCCATATCAATTAATCAATTCTTTTTAGAAGATCTCCTAATTAACCTCTTAATTAATTTAACAGATGAATTAAGTTTTCCACAGAGCATGCTATCTAATGCCCCTGGCATGCTTAAAGTTTATTGCTCATAGGGTATGCTCTATTTAGCCAAGGAATATTTCCTCCTACCAGGTTTATACAATAGTACTTGTTACTGCAATCACAAAAGTTTAGATAAATATAATATAAACTCATGACCCACATATGGAAAAATATATTTACCTCAATGAAATAAAAATTGAATGTTTTGGGATGATTTGATATATGTAAATGGCTAAAAATTGTGATGATTATAAAGACTGGAAAAACAGTAAAAATTAGAAAGGTTTAACACTCATTTTGCTTTACAAATGTCTTCAAATTCTGTTTTTACTTTAAAAACACTGAAGCTGAAAACTGGAGATGATGCATTAGAAATAATTTATGTGAATGGTCAACAATCCAGTTCATCTTTGGCCAATATCAAATTGGTGGATGGATGTTTATGTTTTAAGTCAAAATATTATGTACAATGTTTTTATATATTTATTATCTTTATGTTTTTGCATCCTATATTTTTAGGACTTGCTATTGAATTAACTCTTTTGATAAATCAACATAATATGTGTTTTGTGCAATAGGACTTATAATTCTTATAACATATCTATTTGTAGGTTTTACCATATAGAATTAAGGCACCTGATCAAAGCCATCATCAAGGTATTATACATAATGATGCCACACATTATAACAATATAGTCAGTTTATTATATAATTCTTTTAAGTATAATTATATGAATAACCGACTTGAAATAATACGTAATTTTAATTCTAGAATTTCTATTCTTTACCATGAGAGAAGTGGAAATACTCTTAACCAGATGAAGATAAGTAAAAAGTTTGTCCTTTCTCCTCGCAGTAAGGTTCTAGGCTAGATCCATTTCTTATGTCTCTTGCTACATTAGACCACTGGGGTGACTGGAACCGACTGGGTATCAACATTACCATAACACTAAAAGAAGCTAGGCTTCCTTGTCTGAAATGACTTATAATTTAGATTTTAAATTTGAGTCTAAATCAACAGCATTTTTATGGCATTTTTCTGCTTTCCAAATTGCCAAAAATATCTGTTCATTACCACATGGTCTTTCTGCCTTTGTCTTTGGGCTACCACTTTTCTTTATCCCTTGACTGGACGGCCTGTGCCCAGCACTGCTCCCGGGCAAAAGCGTGCTGCAGCTGTCTTGCACTGACTCCTTCTAATCTGTCTGTGCCTTGTTTGGTCAATTAGCTCTATTGTGCAAGAATAGTCAGGAGATTTTCATTTCATTCATTTTGTGGGTACAGAACGACTTTCGATTTAAATCAGAGGTATAAAATGATTCTATTAGACAGTCATAGAAAGGTATGTTCTGCATTATAGAATTAAACATGCCCTCTAGCCATAGCATCTTGAAGTTTTACTGTGTAATCTTTCATGCTCGCTGTTGTGTAGACCATAAGAACACTCCCACATTTTCACTTTCAGTGGCTGGTAAGCTTTGATAGTTGAAAACCTATATTAAATTTCATCCATCTATCTTTTCTTTTAAATTTACATTTGTATATTTATAGCTATTATTGGTCTTTTATAAATATACACATTCATATATATGTGTATACATATATGTGTATATGTATGTGTGTGTGTGTGTGTGTGTGTATATTCCCTATCTGTAGCATGACAGGGACATGACTAATTGGCCACTTCTCACAGAAAGCAAAATCAGTAGTTTGATAAACAAAGGATAACATGTATTTTTCCTCTAAACATGATCTGAATTTGTAATTTTATAGAGACATCAAAATGAGCAACAACTCCTGAATGTACTATGAAATTCTCATTATGATACTAGAAAAAAAGTTCTGTGTATGTGCAAATGATAGTTTATCATAATAGAGCAATATTCATGTAGTTCATCTGTCTGTGGTGGCAGTTTTCAGCCTGTCTTCCTTTGCTGCTGGTTTTATTTTTAGTTTTTCTTTGGAGACAGATAGACGCACAGAATGACAAATACCTTTCGTCTATAAAGCTCAAACAAAATCACACAATCATGAATCTCAAAACAATCCCTGATTAAACCTAGGGATTTACTATAAAGAGAATTACTTTAAGAATTCTAATAAAATTCTAAGACAAACTTATCTGAGAAAGATTAAGCTATTTTCTATTGTTTAAATTTTTTCCTACCTCTTTTAAATTATTTTAAAGGGTCTTGTAACTTCTTAATATATAACAGTAAATTTCTGCATTAAAACTTCTTTATAGCTGACACAATGCTTGGTGTACACTTACGTCCTGAAAACGTGCAGTTGACACAAACTCTGAGGTTTTTGATGTTTATCTTTAGAGGATTTATTCTTGAAAGAGTAATATGAAGTTTCTGTTAAGAAAGATAAACTTTATTTATTGTCAGTATTATTATTATTAGGAGAAGTTTATTGTTAGCTATTTATGAATGGGAAATGGTGCAGGTTTTAAATCAGCTTCCAGTAAAATGAATATTACTGTTTATTTTAGCCTCAGCTTCAGGCCCAAATCCTTACCAAAATTCATCCCCTCCCCTATATATCTTAAAGGCTGTCAAGCTAAGGCTTTCTATTTCCTGGCTCCATCTGCTTCTGCTTAACATTCCAAGGGCAAGGGCGCTTTCCAAAACTTATGTGGAAGAAATGACCCTTCTTCAACAGTCTCTGACCTGGTTTTCTCTACTTCAGTGTGTACCTCTTGAGACTGATTTTTCTTTTGCAGTCTTTTAGCTGGATTCTATTTTGATTATTAAATGTGAGAATGTTACCCTCTGTCACTGAGCCCTCTTCTGTCTATACACTCTCTCTAGGTAGCTTCATGGTTTCATGAGTACAAATAAAATCTATGTGTTGATAATTCTTAAGTCTATAGTTATATTTTTGACCTTCCCAGGAACTCTGGATTTGCATATAGTGTACAATTTGATATATTCACATGTGTAACCACTAGGTACCTCAAACTTAACATGATCCAAATAGAACTCCTGATTTTCTTTTCTTTTCTTTTCTTTTTTTTTTTAAGATTTTATTTATTTGACAGAGAGAGACAGCCAGCGAGAGAGGGAACACAAGCAGGGGGAGTGGGAGAGGAAGAAGCAGGCTCCTAGCAGAGGAGCCTGATGTGGGCCTCGATCCCAGAACGCTGGGATCACGCCCTGAGCCGAAGGCAGACGCTTAACGACTGCGCCACCCAGGCGCCCCATAACTCGTGATTTTCATTCGAAGTCTGCTTTTCTCTTACTCTTGCCCATTTCAGTAAATGACACTACTGTACACTCATTTGTTCAAACCAAATTTCTAGAGCTGGGCTATCCAATATGGTAGCCACCACTTGCATGTGGCTATTTAAAATTAAGTAAAACTAAAAATTTCATTTCACAGCTTTATTAGTCACATTTTAAGTGTTCAATAGTCACATATCTAATGGCTACCACAGTAGACAGTGCAGATACAGAGTATTTCTTTTACTGCAGAAAAGTTCATTTAACAGTACTAGTCTAAAGTCATTTCTGTCGCTCCTTCACCATCATCTCAGGTCCTATCTGCTCAATCAAAATAATGTCCTTTACTCAAGAAATGAAAGGGTATGCTAAATTCATTAATAATTACCCCAAATTTGTCCAGTTGATTTTATCTCTGGAATTACCACATTGGTCAGAGCTATCATAACTGCCTCCTGCAGTAGTCTCCTAACCTGTCTCCCAGGTTGTCCTCTTTTTTTTTCAATTTAATTTTTTAAAAAGATTTTATTTATTTATTTGACAGAGAGAGAGAGAGTACAAGGAGGGGCAGCAGGAGGGAGAGGGAGAAGCAGGCTCCCCACTGAGCAGGGCACCTGACCGGGGGCTCTATCCCAGGACTCTAGGATCACAACCCAAGCCGAAGGCAGATGCTTAACTGACTGAGCCACCCAGGTGCCCCCCAGGTTGTCCTGTTATCAACTGCTTCTTCGTAGAGCAGCCAACAGGATCTATTTAAAACATAAATTAGGTCATGTTACCCACTCACTTTAAACCTAAACCCTTTGATGATTTCCCATTACTCAAAGAACAAAATCCGAACTTCTTATCCTGATGTACAAGTTCATTATGACCTGGCTTCTCGCTTATGTATTACTTATTTCTCTATTCCTCTAATAAGAACTTAATTTCTTTGAGAACCAGAATATTTCTTACCTGGTTTACCACTTAATCTCTAGTTTCAAAGTTGTGCCTTGCACACAGTGGAGGATTAAAACATATTTTCTATATGAATTGATGTAAAATGAAAGAACTACAAAAAAATAATTATGAGTTTCAAGATATTCCCATTGCTTTTGATTTTATACGTGATCATGAAATTAAAATGAGATGTGGACAAGAGGGGGGATTTTTAATCTCCCTACTTATGATTAGAGGGTAACAGCTGATAAAATCAAAATGAGACTTTTAGAAAAATTCATTTATTAATTCACTGAAAATTTCCCGAGTAACAGGGCACTGTACTAGTTTTCCCCTGGGGAGGCGGGGGGAGGAATGCTCTTAAGATTCACCATAACATTAGTGAAAACCATCCTTAGTATGTTTTTTATTTTTAAATCTATAATTTGACAAAACATAAAAGGAACTACAAAATTGATAGAAAGTCCTGAGTGATAAAATTTAGTATTATTTCATTTTTAATTTTGAAAAACACGTAATTTATACTTATTGAACATAAAAATAAGTAAACTTAAAATTTAGGTTTATGCCTTTAATATAATATATATTCTTAATAACTTTTTATGTTTTACTCTTAATTATAAAACTTATATAAAATGTTGGAAATGCATAATTTGTCTTCTTTCAGTGTTTCCATTTTAAATATTTCAGCTGCTCTTTTCTACCCTTTCTTCATCAAAATTTTGAAACACATTGTATTCACATTTTATAAAATGGGATGAAATAAAAATAAAGTTACTGAAGGATATAAAAATACCTTAATCTCTGTTCTTGGGAAATAAATTTTAACTTTGGGGGCATCATCTTTAGATCATTTAGATTTCTTGCTATATGGTCCTCTGACTACCAGTATCAGAATCAACTGCATGCTTGTGAAAATGGAGATTCCCAAAAGTCATCCACATAAAATTAAATGGGGGCACAGATGGAGCATAGAAATTCACATTAAAAAGACAACAACAACTACTCATGGTGATTCACTTTAAATATTCTAAAGTTTGAGAATGAATAATCGGTGTTTGTAATTAAGTTCAATGGAATCACCCAAAGCAGACTTTAATGGTCTTTGTGTAAATAGGCCTACACTGTATATAGTTTGATTAAAAAAGAATAGAAGCAGTTTTACCTGAATGACAGTATGCAATATTATGTGACAGGGTGATCTCTCTTAACCTCAAAGGCTCTACTATTACATGCTTACCTTTGGACTTGGAAGTAAGTCTTTTATTATCAAGGTTTTAGGCTTAATAAAATCAAGATTGGGTTAAAATTAAAATGCCTATTTAAGAAAATATAATTTATAGCTATTACTAATTCATCATGAATTCTTTAATTAGAATAATTTCAGGAACATAGCAGGACCCAAATGATTGAAACAGAAGTAGGTGAGTTTCATTTGTGGAAAGAACTTAGAGCACAAGGAAATTTGGCTAAGCACAGTTTGAGTAATCAATCAATCAATTCAATTCACACATGATTCCTGGTAATTGTATTAGATGTAATGGGAAAGTACAAAGATAAGCTTTATCTTCCACCAAGGCACTTAAAATACATGGAAGAGGTAAGCTATGTGCCAAAATACTCCATCATATTAAGTAAAAACTGCTACAAGAAATGTATGAAGAGTACAAAGGAGGCAGTGATTCCTAAGGTGAGGAAATACGGCTCAAAAGGTTCCTTGGAGGGCCTACTATTTAAACTTGACCTTTAAAGTAGAAAGCATTTGCGTATAAGGAAACTCCAGAGGAACCTGATACCGTTGGGTATGGATGTTAAAAGTTGCTGAGTATCCACTAAGGGAGAGCAAAGGCCTAGAATAAAGAATAAAATAAATACTGATGACAGAATACACATTTTTTTTTCATATTGAGGTTTAAAGAAAATTAAAATATGACATAAGTATGACATGAGGCCTTTTCTTATTTACCATTAAGATAATAGAAACCTTTGGTTCTAGTCTAGTCAAAAGCTCTACCATAGAGTAACTGAACTCAGGCAGCTACTACCGCAGCAGGCAGGCATTAAAGGTTGATAGTACTTCTTCCACATTGTACATCCTAAAATGTTATTATTTTGTCTTCTTTACTAAAAATAATGCCCTTTCTAGAGCTTGGCCATTATAGATATTAGATATTAGAACCTGGCACGTATGCCAGAAAGAATATTCAAATAGCCTACGACAATATAACAATCCCAGGGACATCTCCAATGAAGTTCTGATACCATTCACCAGTGCCAATGACAAAATAGAAAATTAAAAACTCCAGCTGTTGTACATCTACCCTTTGTGAAATGACAGCATGCAGAGGTTGTTAGAACAATAACATCATCAAGCATACCTCTGAAAAATTTTCTTCAGGATTAGAATAATCAGTAAAGCAGAAGATGAGATTGGAACTTAATCTAATGTTTTCTTTAAAGATTTTATTTATTTGAGACAGAGTGAGAGCGAAAGAGAGAGAGAGTACACAAGCAGGGGGAGCGAAGGGGGAGAAGCAGGCTCCCCCTGGGGCAGGAAGCCTGATGCGAGGGCTAGATCGGGTCTGGGGACCAAGATCATGACCTGAGCTGAAGGCATACACTTAACCGATTGAGTCACCCAGGTGCCCCAGGAACCTAAATCTAATCTTTTTAAAGTTCAGTTTTTACTTTCTTTTCTAAAAATGAACGAAACTGTTTGGAGTTGAGATTGGAAATATACAAGTATATAGATAGAATTCAGAAAATACTTGAGTAGCAAAGCACAGAAAAAAGTAATTAATACAGTAATTTGCTCTTCTCTGAGGAATCAGATATTCAGTGATTTTAATTGAAAATGTATTACTTATATAGGCTGTTTATACTAGAAAACTTCATTTGTATAGTATGAAAAATCAGATAAACAGGCATTGTATATGAGCAATCATTAAGTGATGTTACAAATATAAACACATTCAGAAGCCTGACTTTGTAGGCAATATTATGTAAAGAAGGAAATGGGAAATCTACTTCATGACTCGGAAAAAATGCAAGAGACAGTAGCTTATGTCAGAAATTCAAAAAGAAGGAAAAGAAAGAAAAAGTAAACAGCATCAACACTAGAGTAAATACGCTAATTTTGAGGCAAAGGGAGAGGGTAACAAAATGGCCCCACAATGTGGAACATCTGCTCATTGAATCAAAAATGACTTTAACTGGAAACAGACAGATGGCATAAACACTATTAGCACAGAGAAAGCTGTTGCGTAGACATAGAAATCTAGGATATTGGCTTTGGCAGTACTGTCTACTTTGCATTGCCAATGTTATTCAAATTGAATGGAAAATCAGGAAGGTTGACCTCAGGCCCATTCTTGCTCTTTTAAATAGACAATTACATACTCTCATGTAATTAAACAAATAGGTAAAATATCTGTTTTTTATATTATGCACACATACATATGATGAAAGAAAGGGTTGTCATACAAGCATTTAGCTTTCTTTTGGTCATATTAGCTCAAAATAAGTTTTCTAAGTATTTTTATTATAAGGAGGTTAAAAATTTTATCATTCTTAGAGTTGAAAGTAAGGACTCAAGAATAATTACCTAAATCTTTTTTTAATAGTCCATATCAAAACAATATAAGGAATTCAAACGCAGTGAGATAACCAGGTGATAGAAATATTCTCATCTGGGGCGCCTGGGTGGCACAGCGGTTAAGCGTCTGCCTTCGGCTCAGGGCGTGATCCCGGCGTTCTGGGATCGAGCCCCACATCAGGCTCCTCCGCTATGAGCCTGCTTCTTCCTCTCCCACTCCCCCTGCTTGTGTTCCCTCTCTCGCTGGCTGTCTCTATCTCTGTCAAATAAATAAATAAATAAAATCTTTAAAAAAAAAAAGAAATATTCTCATCTATCTTTGGTTTACCAGATGTGACTTACAGAGCTGTTAAATATATTTAATCATTACATTCAAGTCTAATCTATAAATCCACTTTAAATAGGCTTTGCCACAGAACATTTAGTAAAAAAGTGCCAGTGATAAGTTTTTAATAAAATTCTTTTCTGAAGTATCTTATTTATGCACTGGCTTTATCTTTTAGCTTTTTGTACACGGAAGAAAGCATTATTCATTTAAATCAGTGACTCAACCTCCAATACTGATTTGTTTGAGAAGGTGATGAAAATGAAGGATATTCCTTTTCCAAAAAATGCACATGCACAAAGAATTTTTCAAATACTTTCAGAAGTTTATCCTTGATATTCCATCCTTGGGGTCTTTGGATCTAGGGTAGAGAATCTCTGGTTTCAAGCAAATTTAGAGATAATGTTAGCAATCCTTTATTTAGCATTCTTAAATATGGCAGGAGTTGGATGTAATGATAGAGCTCACTTTCCCAATCGCCTACTTAAATCACTGCTCATGTTTTTAAACTCCTTAATAGTCAATTATCTAACTTTCTTTTCTGTTTTAGTTATCTGAAAGTTCTACTTTATAATATATCAAATCAGGTGAAATAGTTGAATGGGATTACACTTACCATGACAAGTACTGAGTAATGTATAGAATTGCCTAACTACTATATTGTACACCAGAAACATATATAACACTGTTTGTTAATTATGCTGGAATTAAAAATTTTTAAAAATCACAAGAGGTTAAGAATTCTAACAAGCAGAATCTTACATATTACCTTGATAGAATTATAATCCAGTGAACGTAAAAAACAAAAACAAAAAAACTTGGCAGACAAAGATATTTTAATCTATTATGACCTTGCCTATTATCATACTTTTTCAAGTGCTTTTGGAAACATTCTTTTCTAATGCTTTTACATTATGGGTGCATCCTCATAATTCCATTGTTTACTTATGATTTCCTTCCTTTTAATTGAACCAAATTTTATTTTTTTCCATTTATAAGTACAGAGCCTTTGAACTGTTTCTTGATAAAAATAATAATAGGCAACATTTATTGGGTACTGTGTTAAGCCCCCTACAAAAATAATTCCAACTGCATTCTAGCAATAATCTACAACAACAACAACAACAAAATAATATAATAAAATTTGCCTCCCTATAGCTTCCATTAATTATTCCCAATTCTGTTCTCTGGAATAATCTAGAACAACTCTATTTTAGATCACAGGTTTTTGGCTTTTTTTTTAGACTCTTTGAACATTACAGAGGAAGAAGGGTACTTATAAATCATTTCAGATTAAAATTTTCAATTTACAAGTGATAAAACTGAGACAAAAATAACTAAGACAGCTATGTATTACTTCTCTCAACAGTATTTTACCAGGATGCCCTATGTGCCATTAACCTTTCTTTAAAGCATGTTCTGTAGATGGTTCCTTATCCATCCCTCCTCCCAACTGCTCTTTTCAAGGCTCTTCATTAGTGTGGCACCAGGAATCTGTCACAAGACTCCATTTGGGACTTGAGCAGTAAGTAGTAGAATTTGTGCTTGCTTTGAAATGACCAGTTTTATTCAACAAATTTTTAAAAAAATCTTTTAAGCATCTATATTTTGAGGATTTTTATATGAATACCTGCCAATTGATCAGTTTTATATATTTAGTTTTCCCTTTAATGGAATTTGTAAAATATCAGACCTAAAAAAGATTGAGTAAGAAAAATTAGAAAAATAAAAGCACTCAATAATAGTTGGTCATATTATCGAACACTCACAGTGTGTCAGAAACAGGATTGCTTGCATTAAATGAACTATCTCATGAAATCTTCCCAGACACCTCATACACTAGATATTATTTAGTACTATTATTAATGCACATTTTATAGATAAGGAAACTGAGGTCCAGACATATGAAAGCAACATAGTTTGAAGTGTGAGAACTAAGATCTAATCTCAGAAAACTCTCTGGGACTCCTAAATTTATCCACTACATCATAGTACCTCATTCAATTGATGATCATAGGGTAGGTATGCCAGTTCTTCAATATTTTATTATGAAATTAAAACTTATAAATTTAAAATTCAAAAACATATGAGGCAAAAATCATGTCCACCTTCCAGATATCAACCAAAATTAACTTAGTTATATTTCTCCAGGTTTTTCTAGATAAAATAAATTATAAACTTTGGGTGGTGTCAGAAAATGGTAATGTCATTAAAAGCTGAAGTTCAAAGATAATTGCCAGATACCACTTCTGCCATCAAGAAAGATATTTTCCTTTTGTGCAATATTTTAGCAGAGTAGGTTACATATAACCAGATTAACAGCTGCATTTCCACTGTTTATACAAGGTAATAAAATTGATCAGCCAACGCAATATTATAAAATTTCATAATCAACACATCTAACATTTTTTAACTTTGAGTAGATTATTATGTTACATGAGCCACAGACTTTGGCTGAACATTCTGCAAACTGCATTTTACTGTTTTGATCAAATAAAATGCACATAAATTAATCTAGTATCTATTTAATGATATGCATAATTGCTGTTGTGCTACCTGGTAATTAAGCCTGAATGGACAACAGATGATTATAATTTCACATAGGCAAGCTAAAATTCTATAGCTCTTTTCTTTTATTATTTCTTCAGTATTTTCATGACTGGTAGTACCGACAATTTTATCTGATACCATGTAAAACTTAATCCTCATTAGTCACACATATACATTCTGACCCCATAGCTACTCCCCCCAGCACCAAGGTCTTAATCTGACTCCTCCATTGTTAAGAGTTCTATTAATACATGTCTCTCACCTCTTCTGTCTCTGTAGCTACCCACCAAGATTAAGACCTTAACACCTGTTTCCCTTCTCTGCTATCTTCCCGCACCTAAGGAGTAAGTAAAATAAAATTTTGAAAAGAATGGCTATGGAATAAGGCATTATCTGGCTTTGAATTTAATCTCTGCTTCCTTCCTTTTGAAAGAAATTGAACAATACATCTAAGCTCCTGAACCTCAGTTTATCTGTAAAATATGGGATAAGAATGGTACCTACTTGAAAGCAGTATTGTGTGAATTACATAGCCAATGGATGTAAAGAATTTGGCCCAGGCTGTGACATATAGTTATTGCTCAATAATCTGTAACTGATGGTATTAACCTTGCTTCCACCTAATTCGCTCTTTAGTTATTACACGTCCAGAGAGCTAGAGGCTCTGTGGATCTGATGCTTGGATAACTGGCTTGCTTGGCTAGGCTGACCCAGGACTGTGGCAATCCCCAGACTCTCAGAATGTGGTCTGGGTGCTTAGACCTGTGGCTAAGGGAAGTTATAGGGGAGCAAAGGTAACTGTTCACATAAAGGGAACGGAGGCTGGTGAAGAAAAGTTGGAGGTTCTAAAGAGCAATGTCACCAATTAACTAGAAAGGCTGGTTAGGGTAGATTAAGTTACAGGGGTCTGGAAACTGTAGGCATGCATGTGGGTGACTGCATATACATTCTAGCTCCCAACAACTCATAGAAATAATACTATGGTAACTGCAGCTAGGTTATTTCCAGAATCATTACGTTTACTACAAAAATGCTCCTCTAAAATAAATAAATAGTTTTAGACTTCAAATAAGCCATAGTAGTGGTCATATTTCAAGGACAAGAAAAACTTACTACCTACTTGGGTCTCTGAAAGAGAGAAAATGTTCCTGTAATACTTTTATGCCAAGGCATACCATACAAATGGCCAGGATTGATGATACGGTGAAACTCATTTACACTTAAGTGTATTTGATAAATCAGGAGACATAATGAGTTAACTTAAGCTATTTCTCACTTTCACTGGGGGTAAGGGATTAGAAAGAAGAGTGATCCTGTAGAAGTCCTACCTGGGATGTGCAGGGTAGATATCATCAAAGAGAGAGGAACAGGTGCAAAAACAGAGTACTGGCCTTCTGAAAAGTGACTTTGAAGGTGTCCAGATTTTTCCCAGGCTGTGCTTCTTATCCTAAAGACAAATAAAATTAAGAGTTACATTTTCCTGTCCATAATGTAGTTTAGGAAAACACTATTCCTTATTATGCTGTAGTGGAGAAATAATATATAGAGATTTGGAGGTGGAAATGATAGTGATAATATTTATCTGGATTTTACAATGCTCTAGGTACAGGGAAATTCTGACTCATGATTAGCAGAAATAAATAACAAAGAATGCAAGAAGCTTTTATAACTTTACTTGTTTTCCCACAAGTCAGTAAAGCACAATAAAACAAAGTGCATTTTAATTATCAAGACATGATAGACTGTAACTAAATTCTGTATTAAAAAGTTACTCGTTATAAATCAATATAATTGAAACCATACGTGTGCTAATTTCTAATTGATGATTGAATGCATTTGTTGTCAGAGAACCCAAGCAGAATAATTACATCCTGTCACTCCAGCTCTCAGGAAATTGAGGGCCCATATCAAGGGAGAAAGCTCTAATTCAGGGATTTGTAGTTCTATGATCAAATTTCTGAGAGCACAATTGGGAATGTATTCTGGGTGCATATGGATTTTCTTATTAATTCTAACTGAAAAGTAACAACCCATATTTAGTCAACTGGAGCCAGATCATTTCATTGGAAATACAGCCTTCATTATGATATCAAATTGTTCTGGCTTAGACAGTCTTGAAATGTTAGCTCTCTTTTATTTGGTGGGATATCATTAATCAAATATAAAGTTATTTTAGGAATAACAGACTTCAAATATATTTACTTATCAAGTCTAGAATCATAGATATGGCATCTACTCTCAGTCTACTAAATGCCATTTATGATAACATTCTTCAGTTATGGTGCTGGTATGAAGAACACGCTTGTGTAGAAAAATACTGGACCACGGAATCTAATTAAAATTATTACTAAAATCATAAATGGATCTACACATTCATTAATTCATTTCAAAAATAATTAGTGGTTATATTCCAGGCCTATTTTAGGTAGCAGTGATACAAAGTTACATAAAATATGGAATCCTTTTTTTTTTTTTTTTTTAGATTTGCTTACTTTAGAGAGAGAGAGAGCGCGCGCGTGCACAAGCAGGGGGAGGGGCAGAAGGAGAGAAAGACAATCTCAAGCAGGCGCAGGAGCCTGACGCAGAGCTCGATCTCACCACCCTGAGAATATGACCTAAGCCAAAATCAAGAGTTGGCTATTTAACCAACTGAGCCAATTAGGCGCTCCTGGAATCCATTTTTAAGGAGCTCATAGTCTATGTAGTGAAAATGGACGGACAAATACTCCCTATGAAATATGATAAACACATCATGATATGTATATGTAAGGTATAATAATGGATAAGAAGAGTTAGTCATGAATTATTCAGAAGGGAGGTTGGGCAGGTGAGGGAAACTTCAGCAGACACAGTAGCATACACATTTCAGGTATACAAAGTACATAATGAAGAACCCAACACCTATGCATCCTAGTGAAATACAGAAGCAACACCAGTAAGTAATAACAACAAAATGCAACGGTAGAGGGAAATACTAAAAGACATGCATGTAGAGAAGTAAGCAGTGTGTGTATCACAGCTGACAGAAAATGCAATGCAAATTTGGAAGAGGGGAGCCTTTGAAATAATTTAAGCAGGCAAGTAACATAATATTTAAGAAATGTATTAATTTTTAAATTATTAAGAGACTACGATGAAAGCAGATGTTGACATTCTCCTTTCCTGAGGGATTGGACAGGCTGGCAACGACTGTTTAGTGGTCAATAGCCAGGAGTTGGGTCCATTATGATCCATAGTTTGTTATCCAGAGTAGCACAAGATAGGTAAAGCTGGTGAGCTTTTGAATATTCATGTTTCACAAAGAAAATACTTGAGGGAGCACCATCTTTTTCTAAGCCAGTAAACTTTTCAATCCTTCTAGGATATGTGCAAATCTCTCCTTATACTGCTATCCCAATTTTGACCCTGATAACTATAGGTCTATTCTCCTTTCACATCAAAAATTCTCAGTCCCAGCTAAAACCCTGACTCTAAGATTTCACCCTCCATTTACTACTTAATGTTTAGCAATCTGACTTACATCCCCCCAATCCATTAAAATCATTCTTGCTAAGGGCACCTTGCTCTATGTAATTGATAGATAATTCTTTACTCCTTCTCTCACTGGGCACTCTATAGCATTGAAAACCCCAAATTCTACCTTGGTACTGGTGTCATTACTCTATCCTGTTTCCCCTCCTGTCACTCTAGCTCTCATTCTTCTCGCTAAATTCTCTTCTTCCATTTCTTAAATACTGGCTTTCTTTAGGATACCTTCTTTAACCTCTCTCCTAAGATCCACATTCCTTTTTTAAAAAATTCATTTATTTAGAGAGAGAGAGAAAGAGAGAGAGAGCGAGTGAGCTTGGGATGGGGTAGAGGGTGAGGGAGAGAGAGAATCTCAAGCAGACTCCCTGCTGACTGTGAAGCCCAACACAGGGCTCATTCCTATGACCTGGAGATCATGACCTGAGCTGTAATCAAGGGCCTGGCACCCAACCAACTGAGCCGCCCAGGCACCCCTAAGATCCATATTCTTATAGTCAATATTTTGCTAAATGTTGAACTTTTTTTCTGAAATCATTCTATAGAACTGGTACCAGATTTTATTGTGTAAACATGCCTTTATTACAGCAGTTGTAACACTAGACTAAACTCATTTGTTTATGCTTACCTCTCCATACCATAATAAGAAAATGTTAAGGGCAGGGATCCTCTATAGTTAATCTATTTATTCCTTTCATTTTTACCCACAGTGCCTGCTGTAGTGTTAGTATTTATTATATACTAGGCTTTACACCAAGTGTTTTGTTTGTTTGTTTTTTTTTTACATTATCTCATTACCTCTAGTAAAACATAGATAATATTATTCCCGTTTTACATATGAGGAAACTGCCATTTTAGGAGTTGGGCAAAACTTTCAAGATCACATAGCTACTAAGTAGCAAAACAATGTTAGAATAAAGTCAGTGTGATTCTAAAATCCAGTGCTAAATGCTTTATACATATATTATCAGTCATTAAACCAAAGGTAGCAAATTGTTCTAATATCTTGTGCCTACTTTCATTGACCAGTGGGGGCCGTTGCGAGTGCTGTATAGAGGATTTTGAGGTTGAATCTGTACTCATTGGGAAGGAGTACTATAGCTGCTCAACATTGTCCATGAAGAATATCCAACGGGTGATGGCAGTATGTTTGCAGTCATTACATTTCTATATGGCTTTCCTATTTAGGAAGGATTGACGATTGAATAATAAATACATTTTATGGATTTTGAACTAGTAGATCTTAAAACATTTTGTAGTAGTTCTGCAAATAGGATCGTAAGACTCCCTAGGATTTATGGTACTTCTAGTAGGCAGAGAAAAATAAATAAAAACATCACTTTCCTTATTGATTCTTTCCTCTTCCTCCTTTCTCTTCTCCTCCACTCTCTTCCTTCATCTACCCTCTCACATTTTATGGCCTTTGATGCAACTTTAATTCTCTTGAGGATAGGTAGTGTGTTTTATCAGTAATTATATTCTCCATAGTACCTTGTATATAGTTGGTGTTTAAATATTTGTTGAATAATTAAAAATTGTCATCTCTTAGATGCATGATTTCCTAATAAGCTTTCTTTTCCAGCCCAATGGATGAAAAGAAATTAATATGTTGATTGGGTAGTTCTATTACCAATAATTTTTTTTTTTAAGATTTTATTTTATTTATGTGACAGAGACAGCCAGCGAGAGAGGGAACACAAGCAGGGGGAGTGGGAGAGGAGGAAGCAGGCTCCCAGCGGAGGAGCCTGATGTGAGACTCGATTCCCGAACACTGGGATCACGCCCTGAGCCAAAGGCAGACGCTTAACGACTGCGCCACCCAGGCGCCACTATTACCAATAATTATGATTAAAGCAAATAAGAGGACTACTTCCAGTTATCACT
Organism: Ursus americanus; assembly: GCF_024610735.1. Taxonomy (NCBI): domain Eukaryota; kingdom Metazoa; phylum Chordata; class Mammalia; order Carnivora; family Ursidae; genus Ursus; species Ursus americanus. The sequence continues at coordinate 22,224,180 of NC_142131.1, forward strand.
TTTTTCGTTACCTAACTTACCCCTCTGACCCTGCTTGAAAATAATGTCTTTATCCTGAAGTCTTAATGAAGTTATTCACACTGAATACCCTATTAGATTGTGCTTTATGTAATAAATCTCCTGTTCTGTGTTCAGCTTAAAGAAGCAGATTCCTGGGCTGTTGAAAGAATTAAACTTTTACCTGAGAATGTCTCTTACTGATGGACATAGATTTGTCTATCTAGATTTTTATTATGTTAGTACCCAAACTCTCTACATTGTTGTAGCTTATTATACATATGTAAATCTTAGAAAGACCAACACCTTGAGGCAGTAACCCCACAAGACTGTAAAGAAATAATGCTGATTGAAAAAAATTCAATTGTTTCCCATGCTAATGGAAAATGCTTTAGAATATGTAAAGTTAACAGATAATTTGGAACATAATTTGGTTCTACAATTGCACTTGTTTTTGGAGTTATAATCTTTTTTTTTTTTAAGATTTTATTTATTTACTCAACAGAGATAGAGACAGCCAGCGAGAGAGGGAACACAAGCAGGGGAGTGGGAGAGGAAGAAGCAGGTTCATAGCGAGGAGCCTGATGTGGGGCTTGATCCCAGAACTCTGGGATCACGCCCTGAGCCGAAGGCAGACGCTTAACGACGGCGCCACCCAGGCGCCCCTGGAGTTATAATCTTTTTTTATTAGTAATGATTTCTACACTGGAGAAAGTATTACTATTTAGTGTAGCAAAGATGGTTATAAAAAATGAAGAAATAATCTAAATGTTACAGAACTCTAAAACTCAATAATAAACTATGAAATATAAAATATTTGACTCTCTGGATTAGAACAGGTAGGGTTTAAAAATGATTTTTAGTCAGCATGAATAAATATAGCTCAGAGATCAGAATATATAGAACGCTCACATCAATTCTCACCCATATACATGGCAAACACTACTAATCAATCATGCTATTCTTTCACTCTAAGTGGGACTTCATTCTTAAAACAGTATTGCTATTCCTTATCAATCTGAATTGGAACAAGAGATGAAACCTAGGGACTCTTTGTAAAAGAGATCTCTGTCTTTTCAAATGACGCCAGTAAACCTTAAAAATCAAGGAAGGTGGCAAAATTCTCATATTCAAATCTGGACATAGCTCAGTCTCAGTAAAATCTTACATATACCTATGTTTCATCTTTCTTTTTCTTTTACATATTTTTTTGCTGTGCACCTTTCCCAGGTGTGGTGATATGAGCTGCACTGGTAAACCCAGTTCATGAAAAGAATTGATGATGCTGACTGTACCCACATAAATCATGCTGTCCTGTGCTACTAAGATGGCAAGACAGTGAGACTCATGGGCTGTATCTCGATACATGGCTCTCTCTCTCTTCATATATGTATGACTCTTGGAGATGATTTACCTTAAAAGCTCATTTTACCAAGTGATAAAACTCGGTCTACAAATGCCAGCTTTCTGAAATTACTGTTAAGTGGCAAAGATGAAAATAAGGTGCAAGTCTTTTGGCCTCAGGAATTAACACAGCTTGGATCTGCTTAGGGTTTTGTCTTAAAGAACCACCCTTTGGTTCATTAGCTCATCTAATCACAGAACTTACTGAGGGGAGAGGAAGAGGCCTTTGTTCTTTTTTGAAAGATGTTTTCTACAATCTGGGCTTGAAATTTCATTTTCTCTCCACAGCTCGATATAATCTTACATTTTTAAATTTAATTCTTTGTCATCCAAGCCATGCCGGCACAAAACAGAGCTTTTTCTTGACCCTGGCCTTGGTATCTCTGATCCCACTTTGTTTCCTCAGTTGTCCAGGTTGTTATACGTTCCCCCTTGCACTGTAGTGTGTCACCTAATTAGTCTCCGCAGCTGGTCTTTGCTTAGTCTTTTCACTCATAAACCTTCATTTGACTAATTTTAAACACCAATGTTATTGAAGCCATATCCTATTCTTACTAGAAAAAAGTCAAATCTTCTCCATTTAGGTGCCCTAGTCCACTATAATCTAACTTTGTCCTCTTTCCCACTCCTTAATTTAAAATATTTCCTACTCCAGACTCATCTCCTCATTCTCTCCAGAAGGCACCATGCTTATTATCAAGTTCTTACTGTCTACTCAGAATGTTTTCCTTCATTCCTTCCATCCCACTCTTTGTTGAGGTAACTCCTTAAAACTCCATGGAGCCTTTATCCAAGGACAACGTTCCTCATACTCTTTTTATTAATTATAATTTATTCATTTTCTTCATTATAAAGCACAATGGTAGAATGTGGGCTTTAGAAACATACAGGTGTAGATTTGAATCCTGACTCCAATGCCTACCTATGCGAACTTGTACTCTGATGCAATCTCTTCACCTACAAATTAGGGAGGACAGCACTTAGTTCTGGCCTTTGTTTTCAGAATTAAACGAGGTTAGTATCAAGTCTCTACCACAGTGTTAGCCAGAAGAGAGGTTGGTATCAAGTATCAACCCCAGTGTTAGTCAGAGGAAGACTGCATAAATGGTAGCTAGCTGCCAATTCTCACCATACATACTATTACCCAGTTAAATTACTGCTGTGTGTATATCATGTTTCTCTAACTGGGCTGTTATTACCTCAAAGATAGGGACCCTATCTTTAGTGTATCTGCTCAGATCTATGATTTTTTGATACTGGAAAGAATATTAAAACTGTTTTCAGGGGCATCTGGGTGACTTAGTCGGTTAAGCCTCTGCCTTTGGCAGAGGACTGAGCCCTAACTGGGCTCCCTGCTCAGCATGGGTCTGCTTCTCCCTCTCCCTCTCCACCCCCCTTTTTGTGCTCTCTCCCTCCTTGTGCTCTCTCTTTCAATCTGTCAAATAAATAAATAAAATCTTAAAAAAAAAAAACTGTTTTCAAATGGTCTAGTCTTGTCACCTATGGGTGTAAGTAAATAGCATACCTTTCCAGGCTGTTTCTTCCGCCAAACGGAAACAATAATATCTTGTGGTCTACATTAAAAGGATTAAGATATACTATATTCACAGTCTTTAAAATTATATATTTGTATGCAATTTAAAGGATTACTGTGACAATTAATGATGAATATTTTAATAGTTAGTAGAAAATAAATATTTTAAGAATATTGAATGGAAAGAACCCAATGTTCAAGATACATTGTTACTTTAGGGGTCAACAAATGATACAAAGGGAAAATATCAGGGCCTGTTTTTAGCTACCTGAGATTCACTTAACATGGTAGCTATATGCAAATAATTCATAAATGTAAGTAATCTCAAAGACTGTTAGTAACTGATTTGAATTCACAAAGCAATGTGCATACGTATCAAACCTTTACATAGTGGAGCAATTCTCTACAGAACTTCCTTTAACTCCAGTGTAATGACTGATGACCTTCTTTTAGGATGATCCTTTATTGCTGTAAGTATGTTAAGAAAATTTTCAGAAATGATGAATGCCTCACTTTAAGTATTTTGTACAGAGCTTTTCTGATGAATCTTGAATCCAGTGGTGGCTATGTATATAATAAGAATAGAAGAACCATAAAGAATATTAAATATGGCCCAGGCCATTAGTCTGGTTTATGTTACAATTCTCAAAGTGGAGCAGGGTATAATATTAGCACTTTTGAATAGGAAAATAACGCTTATGACAATCAAAAGAGAAAATGGTATGGAGATTCTGCCTTTTCACAAATATTTTTTGAGCTCCTAGGTGCTAGGAATTCAGTGGTGAGCACCACAAAGTTCTCAGCCCCATTACATTGTTCTCCTAGTTAGGGAAGTACAAAAGAAACAACTGAATCAACAAATACATAATACTACGTTAAATGGTCCGAAAAAAAAAAATAAGGTGAGGAAAGGAGATCAAGAATGCTGAAAGCAAGAGTTTGGGCTCTCTTAGCTTGGGTTCTCAGCCTCTCGAGATGATGTCATTTGAAAACCACTTCTACCGAAGTGAGAATCTGGCCACGCAAGACCTGGGGAAAGAGCACTGAAGGGGAAGGAGTCAGACATTTCAAAGTCCTAAAGTAAGATTTTGGCATTTTTTTTTTTGAAGAATATGTAATACTCATTAAATTCTCTCTAGTCGAAAAGCGTTCTGTATCTGTTTCCTACACTGAACCTGACTGCTTCACCAGAAGAGCAGTGATAAAAGATCTGATTCAGAATATATTTTGAGCGTTAGGCCAAAAGTCAGAAATAGGTCGTATCTGGGGTGTGAGAGAAAGAGAGAAGCTAAGGATTACTAGTGGGTTTTCAGTCCTAGCAACTGGGTGAATGGCAACATCATTTACTGGATACTGAAACGAAGTAGGGAGGTTCTTGTTAAGTTTAAGATGCTTCTTGAATCCCAATGGAGATGCAGAGTATGCAGCGAGGCATAGGAGTCTGGGTTCACTAATGATTTTTGGAGCCTTTTAAATCTCTAATCTTTTAAAAATAAATAACTTAATACAGAGACTTTCATTGCTGCAATCTGATTTTCCGTAAGATTTTCTGGATGATGCCTTCTGCCAATTTAGCAACAAGAAGAAAAAGAGAAAGTGAATTATTGAAGACAATAGCTTTAAAGAATTGTGCCTAAAGAAGCATAGCTGGAAATACACTCAAAAGCTTTTAGCAAACATTTTTTAGAAATAATTTACTGAAGTGGATCCGATCCTGCATTTATGTTGTACCTGCCTTTATAAGTAAATTGCAGAATATCCCGTTAGGCTTTAAACTACCTCACCTTCTCTAATTTCTTGAATTTTTGTAATTCAATAACTAGTGCTCAAGAAGAAATAGAATTACCAGTGTATCAGTCAAGGTTCAGCTGAAGACAATAAAAACCACTTTATTTAGTTTAAGCAAAAAGAGATTTAATATAGGGAACTGGATACTTACATAAAATTATTGAAAGGGCTGGAGATACAAGCACTAGGCTAAGCTTATAGGAATTATTCCCAGAAGAGCATTGCAATAAAAAACAAATTTATAGTACTTCCTATGGTACAGGAATTATTTTACATTTTTACATATATTAACTACTTCAATCCTCAGTAGGCATTTTTCCTAGCGACTTGTTCAATATCACACAATTAATACATGGCAGATCTGGCATTTGAATCCAGGCAATGTGTGCCTAAATCCATGCTCTTAAACACTGTACTCTATTGCCTCTTTAGGTACTGACCTAGCAGAGATAAGTTGTTAACCTCTGCCTGCCAAGATCAAGAACTTTCGGAATTAGGAAGTGGCCTCCCAAACGGCTTGGTCTAGGACCAACCATACCGTTTCAATCCCATCCATGCCAGCAAAACAAATGCCCTGTGACTTGTAAAACCAGGGTCCAAACATTGGTATTTCTGATACTGCAACCAGTAGAAACACAGAGGTGGGACCTGATGGTACTTTATTTCAATTATTGTAGGAGTGACTTGGCTTGGTGAAAGCTTGATGACTCGGAGAACCAAAATGGAAGCGTGATATAGCCTTTAGCTTTCCAACCTCTTGATTTCCATAAGACTACAAGAGACACGAGTGAATTTACCTGCAGTGAAAGTAGCCACGCATAATATTGCGTGGATAAGGTGAGCCGAAAACTAAGGCCAATATATAGCACTGTTCAGGAGGAGAGAGTAAACTTTATGTTTACAATTACAAATGGTTCTACATTTTCTTTTATGTCAGGACAATTATCACACGTGGATGTGTCACATCTTCAAATTATCCTGACACAACATGCACAAACTTGTCATCCTCTGAGTATATCAGCACTCTACTAGCCTACTTCTACCCCTTGGCTCCTTCCTCCATCAACAGGACAAAGAGTTAGGCAGTGTTATATGATGGACAGAACTGTGCAATATAGGCAGCTTTTTTATTCTTACTTTCCTGGTTTATTATGTACAAAATAAACTACTATCCTCATATGTTATCCTTTCCTTTCCCTGAAATAATTCTGGCTTCTTCAAGCTTAGAGTAAAGGAACATAGATATTTATACAGAAAAGAGTCTTCCTAAGTCAGGATCTATTGCAACTTACAATTGTAAGAAAATACCGAGAATCTATAATTAATGAAAACCAGGTAAAGTTGATACAAACTGTCTTAAGGTTGTGATTATAGTCCGTCTGTGATTTTAATCTGAAAGGACATGAGCTTTGGGCTTAGTAGTTTAGATCTGGCTCCTCCACTTACCTGCTGTGCAATTTTAAACATGTTACTTCTTTTTTTTTTTTCTTAGTCTAAGTTTCCTCAATCATGGAAGGAGAATAACAGCAGTCATTCCATAAAATTATTGAAAATCATAAGAGATTTTCTGCAGAATAAATATTGCATAATTTTTTTAATAGAAAATAGTGCATCAGAATGGGACAGCTTTGATTCAACACTTGTGAGCTCTACGACCTTGAGCAAGTCATAAAACTTTCTAAACCTATGTTTCCTCATTTGTCAAATGAGGAAGTTAAAAGTAGAAATTTCATTGGGTTCTTGTAAGATTAAGTGAAACAATGTAAGAAATGTGCTGGATCTTATGACTTCCAGGTATAAAATACTCATTAAATGTTAATTATAAATTGACTTCAGAAAAGATTCACAGACTTTTGTCATTTCACTGGAGTTCCAATATTTATAATCATGCATATTCTGAATAAAATACTTGTTGGAATCTCCCAAACTCATGGCCTGCCTCTTCACTGAGCACTGCATTTCTGATCCATGGCTCTGTGTAATTTATTTTTTTCTCCTGGTAGGCTTGAATTGGATCTAATTTTCTCTTTTTTTTTTATTTTTTAAAAAGATTTTATTTATTTATTTGATAGAGAGAGACAGCCAGCGAGAGAGGGAATACAAGCACGGAGAGTGGGAGAGGAAGAAGCAGGCTCCCAGTGGAGGAGCCTGATGTGGGGCTCGATCCCAGAACACCGGGATCATGCCCTGAGCCGAAGGCAGACGCTTAACAACTGCGCTACCCAGGCGCCCCTGATCTAATTCTCTCTTAAGGTACAGTTGGTAATAACTGTTGGTAAAACAAAATTAAGACATTGGCATTTATGTTGAAGAAACTTAGCAATGAGGATAGGAAGAAAATGCAACTCCTCAGGCAGAAGAGAGAAGAAAAATCTAAAAATGAAGAAATGTCACTTTAAGAAAAACATACTCTTGGTGTTTGATTTCTAACAGCAGAAGCCGTAAAGGAAGATTTTTTTGAAATTATATTGCTAATTAGTCCAGAAAAGTCTTGGAAGCTTGACTTCAGTCTGACTGCTGTAGTGACTATTTGGAATGCTGAACAGAATTTTCATGGTTTACCCATTTCAGAGAAAAGATGTGCCCTCAAGAACATGAGATAAGAAAGAAATAAAATATTCAAATTGGAAAAGAAGAAGTCAAACTCTCTCTCTTCGCAGATGACATGATACTTGATGTGGAAAACCCAAAAGACTCCACCCCCAAATTACTAGAACTCGTGTAGCAATTTAGTAATGTGGCAGGATACAAAATCAATGCACAGGAATCAGTTGCTTCCTATACACTAGCAATGTAACTATAGAAAGAGAAATTAGGGAATCGATTCCATTTACAATAGCACCAAAACCCATAAGACACCTTGGAATAAACCTAATCAAAGAGGTAAAGGATCTATACTCTAGAAACTACAGAACACTGATGAAAGACATTGAAGAAGACACGAAAAGATGGAAAAACATTCCATGCTCATGGATTGGAAGAATAAACATTGCTAAAATGTCTATGCTACCCACAGTAATCTGTACTTTCAATGCCATCCTGATCAAAATACCAATGCCATTTTTAAAGTGCTGGAACAAATAATCCTAAAATTCATGTGGAACCAGAAAAGACCCTGAATTGCCAAGGAAATGTTGAAAAAGAAAAACAAAGCTGGGGATTTCATGTTGCTGGATTTCAAGCTATATTACAAAGCTGTGATCACCAAGACAGCATGGTACTGGCACAAAAAAAGAAACATAGATCAACGGAACCAAACAGCGAAACCAGATATGGACCCTCAACTCTATGGTCAACTAATCTTCGACAAAGCAGTAAAAAACATCCAATGGAAAAAAAAAAAGTCTCTACAATAAATGGTGCTGGGAAAATTGGACAGCTATATACGGAAGAATGAAACTCAACCATTCTCTTACACTATACACAAAGATAAACTCTAAATGGATGAAAGACCTTGATGCGAGACAGGAAACCATCAAAATCCTAGAGGAGAACATAGGCAGTAACCTCTTCGACACTGGCCACAGCAACTTCTTTCAAGACACGTTTCCAAAGGCAAGGGAAACAGCAAAAATGAACTTTTGGGACCTCATCAAGATAAAACGCTTCCGCACAGCAAAGGAAACAGTCAATAAAACAGAGAGCCAACTCACAGAATGGGAGAAGATATTTGCAAATGACACTACAGATAAAGGGCTGGTATCCAAGATCTATAAAGAACTTCTCAAACTCAACACCCAAAAAACAAATCATCAAGTCAAAAACTGGGCAGAAGATATGAACAGACACTTTTCCAATGAAGACGTAAGAATGGCTAACAGACACATGAAAGAATGTTCAATATCATTAGCTGTCAGGGAAGTTCAAATCAAAACCACATTGAGATATCACCTTACACCAGTTAGAATGGCAAAAATTGACAAGGCAAGAAACAACAAATGTTGGAGAGCATGTGGAGAAAGGGGAACCCTCTTACACTGTTGGTGGGAATGCAAGTTGGTATAGCCACTTTGGAAAACAGTGTGGAGGTTCCTCAAAAAGTTAAAAATAGAGCTACCCTAGGACCCAGCAATTGCACTACTGGGTATTTACCCCAAAGATACAAATGTAGTAAAGAGAAGGGCCATATGTATCTCAATGTTCATAGCAGCAATGTCTACAATAGCCAAACTGTGGAAGGAGCCAAGATGCCCTTCAACAGAGGAATGGGTAAAGAAGATGTGGTCCATACATACAATGGAATATTAGTCAACCATCAGAAAGGATGATTACCCAATATTTACATCAACATGGATGGAACTGGAGGAGACTATGCTAAGTGAAATAAGTCAAGCAGAGAAAGATAATTATCATATGGTTTCACTTGTTTGTGGAACATAAGGAATAGCAGGGAGGACATTAGGAGAAGGAAGGGAGAAAACGAAGGGGGGAATCAGAGGGGGAGAGGAACCATGAGAGACTATGGACTCCGGGAAACAAACTAAGGGTTTTAGAGGGGAGGGGGTTGGGGGGATAGGTTAGTGCAGTGATGGGCATTAAGGAGGGCATGTATTGCATGGAGCACTGGGTGTTATATGCAAACAATGAATCATGGAACACTACATCAAAAACTAATGATGTACTACTGTATGGTGACTAACAAAAGATTAAAAAAAAAGAACATGAGATAATACTCCAGTTTCAATAATTCCTAATTCAAAATTAGGACTAACTATTTTTTGTATTTCCACTTCTGGGAAGAAGGTAAATCAGTATGAGTATTGATAAGTTTGTTAGGCCTCAATATCCTTTGAATTTTTAGTTTTACTCAGACTCTGGAACTGTTAATCTAACACACACATGCATGCTGATGTTTGATAAGTGAACTGATATTCACAGAGCCAAATTTTGACTCATTGCTGCAGAAAAAGGTATTAGTATTACATGGATGTTGGCTTTCTGCTATTTATATTCATTTAAAAATAAAAATAAAGCATAGCAGATGTGTTAGAGACTGAAATAGATAATGGTGTGCATCAAACTATAGTGAATATTATCAGTATTAAGTATTAATCTTATTTAGTTATTTGTATTGGTAGCTTCTGTCATCAGTTGGAAGGTTCTTAATCAAGCTATTCATATTGCCTTCATGATATCATATAGATACTTGGCAGCTATGAATGCCTGGACTAAGAAATCTGAATAATGTCAAAGTACTGTGGCAGCAGCTAATTCAATTCTGGAAGTCTTTAAGTTGTTCATTAATGCTGTAGCCAGAAATTAGAATGTTTAATTTATCACTCATTATGGAAAAGAAATTTCCCACTCTGTGGAACTGTAACCTGGATAATACCGAATTATTTCAAAGGACAAAAAAAGAGATTCTGGATAAGTTATAGTGAGTGAAATTCTCTCTCTCTCTCTCTCTCTCGCTTTAACTTAAAGGAGAAAGCATGATAATGGGCTCAAAATGAGTGGACTGACACATTCAATCTCTTGGACAAAAATCAGTAGTTTTACTTCTATTCCCCTGTTCTAGATCTGAAATGAACCTGCCATGCACCCATGGATATGGATGAGAAAGAACTTCTTGGTTGGGAAATCCTAGTTGTTTGTGAGATTTTTGAACATTTCTCATGCTAACATGAAAGGGATTTATAGTTCATATTAAGACAAATTTCCTGATTGCACAAGGATAGTAGAGGAACTGTTCACTATGGTGTTTCTAATTTAAGGTTAGATCTGCAGAGTGAAGCCTATTAGCCCAGGGTAGGCCTTTGCATCTTAAATGAGATAATAGAACATTTTCAACTCCTTTTGTTTGAAATTTAACCTATGATTTTATTATCTTAAACCTATCTAAAAAATTGTAATTAAACAGTTATCAAGCACTTCTTTTGCTGAGGACAATTGACATAATTTCAGGGCAAGTGTTGATCAATTTAAGACTATTAACTGATTTGTTATAAATGAATATACGCTTTACCTTCCTTAACACTCCTCCAGCCCCATAACACAAAGAATTAAACTGGAATGAGTTTGTTAAATTGTGGGAAAATTATCTGAAGATAGTCTGGACCCCTTGCTTCTCTTATCCCTCTGGAAGTTATTTGCCACAGAACAGCACAAATGATCTTATGACAACATAACCACTATCAAATCATTTTTTCACTTAAAACCGTTCAAAAGGTCTCATTGCATTTAGAATAAAATTCAGTTTCCTTACCAGATACTAAAGGTAGGTAGTACCTATATGATCTATTTCATTTTAGCTTTTCAGCTCTGTCAGCAGTGTCCCATTTGTTCAATATTCTCTAAATAACACTGTCTTCCTTCTATCCTCCTAACATGTGACTCTCTCTGCCCCAGGACCTTTGCACATGCCATCCCAGCTACTTTTCCCCACTTCTCACATGCTTCGGTCTTTCTCACCCTTCAGGTCTCAAATGAAGGATCACCTTCTATTAAAGAAGATCCACCTGTCTTAGCATCTTTTTTTGTTTGTTTGTTTATTTACTTTGTTACTTTATGCCATTATCACAATTTATAGGTATTTTAATTAATTGTCTGATGATTTTTAAATTATCTATTGTTACTCGTCCACAAAGTAGAAGCATCAAGAATTCAAGAAGAAAACTGCCAATCTTGTTCACTGAGAACAGTGCCTGGTATACAATAGTTACCAAATAAAACTGGGTTTGTCCTACTCAGTCCTATACTTGTTATTCTACTTTCCATCATTATAAGTAATTCTTCCTGCAGGGATCCAATTTGGAAACTTTGGTAGTGCTATCACTGTTCAGCTATAGTAAATGAAATGAGAAGATATCTGAATGGTTTCAAGCATGGGTTTATAACAAGATTCACAGGGATCGGTTAGTAGAATATGTGTAACTGCAGAGGGCAGTGCTGTCTAAAGTGCTGCGCAGCTGTCTCCTGACTCAGAACCAACGCTGTTTATTTCACATTCAGTGTCCTTTGATGGATGCTCTAAGATTCTTTCATCACTGTTTTAGCAATGTGTTATACAATTACACTTTGGAAATGACATTTCTTATAAGAAATATCAGAGGTTTAGCCATGGATATATCAGAGTGTTTCTTAAATTAACTGAATAGCCCTTTGGAAATGATTTTTTGAAAAATCGTAGATACTTTCATTTGGCTCTAACTTCTGCCTTCACTTCCTTTAATCTCTTCTTTAAAAAATGCTTTTGGGATTTAATCAGATTTAGCAGTAAGTAATGCAACTTCCAAGCAGGCTCACTAATTTTTAGAATGTTAAAATAGATTTCAAGTTTAAAAGTGCTTTTTCTCATGCTCTTGCCTGTAAATTTTCTGGCCTCTCGTCTTTCTCATCCCATCCGCATTGTACACTCTGCCAAATTAATCTCCACAGCATATCTCTGACCCTGTCACTCTTTTCTGAACAACCTTTAAGGGTGCCTGACTGCCTAGTTAGTATTACTACTGCCTAGTCTAACACTTTCCACATGTTGCCTGAAATCACCTGTCCAATCGTATTCTAACCACTTCCCTAGCTATTTGAAAAGTCTCCAGACCTACCCAGCACTGCTCTTCCCCTATGTTTTTGCTTGTGCTCTTAGTAACTACCCAAACCTGCATAAGGGAGGGATCCTCTAAAAATCTGATAGAGAACTGAAATGGCTGGATTTCTGCCATTTCCTGGGTCTCAGATTTACTCGATGAATATTGGGAAAATCTGCTTTTACTTTCATGACCTATATTACTGAATAAAGTCCTTGGTATGAGAAGAGAGTTCTCCTTCTTAGGATGCTGATCAGATGGGTGCCTGGGTGGCTCGGTTGGTTAAGTGTCTGCCTTCAGCTCAGGTCATGATCCTGGAATCCCAGGATCAAGTCCCACATTGGGCTCCCTGCTCAGCGGGGAGTCTGCTTCTCTCTCTGACCCTCCCTCCCCCGTGCTGTCTCTCTCCCTCTTTCTCTTATTCTCTCTCTCTTAAATAAATAAATAAAATTAAAAAAAAAAAAAGGATGCTGATCAGAGAAAGTTCTGATATGCTAAATGTGCGGAAGGTTGGGATTAGATGTTAGGAAAGTGGCTTGTCTTTGTTACCCTTTTCAATATTTGACCTTCATTATTTATCACTGTTTTCTATTTCTCCCACGCTCTGGAAAAGTACATGTATGTGTGTATGTGTATGTATATATCTCTATCTATCTATAAATGTCATGACGCTTTGTATGTCACATTTATTCATGTGAGATACTCAGAAGATACCATGTTACGTTTTCAGGGTATATTTTGTATTACAAGCTCCAGTGAAATCAGGAAAAGCAAGCATTTTATTTACCAATAACAGAACACATAGTAGTAATTGCAAGTTGAAAAGGTTTTTTTTTTTCCTTTCTCTCATCCCTTTTCTATTCTACCTCCTTCATTTAGACAGAACATATTTTTTCCTTACTGATGAATCACACCATTAAGCAGTCACATATATGAAAAGAAGCACAGGATAGTACAGAAGCATTTAAAATATATTATTTTTATATAATATCTATCTATCTATCTATCTATCTATCTACAATCTATCTATATAGTAGAAAGGCAATGCATTTGTATGACTAAAAAAATAATAAAATGTATATAGCAAAATCTTTCTTCTATCTGCGGACTCCATCTACCCACTTTCTACCCCACTACAAATAGATAACCATAGTTATTGCTTTTGTCTCTACTCTTCCAAAGGATTTTATGCATATACAAGTAAGTAAATATCTTTTTATTTTTTCCTCTTTTTATATACATGGTACTATACCTCATTTTTCATTTAACAGTTTATATTGGATATCTTTTCATAGCACTATGAAAAGCTTTCTCGTTCTTTATAGCTGAGTATTGTTCCATGATATGGATATAACATAATTTATTTAATAAGTTCCTATGTATGGACATTTAGGTGCTCGGTCTTTTACTAGAAAGAGTAACAAGCAACGGTGCAATGAAAAACAATGTTCAAAAATTATTTAATATGTTTGCAGCTATATCAGTAGGCTAAATTTTCACTCCTAGACTAGACCATTGCATTAGTTTTCTATCACTGCTATAACAAATCACCACACATTTATTATCTAAAAACTAATTACACCTGCAAATTCCCTTTGCCTTGTAATATAATATATCTATAGATTCTGGAGATTAGGGCATGAACTTCTTTGAGTAGCTATTCTACCTACCACATTAGCTTAGCCCTCAGTGTGTATAGTGCTGGATAGATTTTTAGATTTGTCTGCCAATGTTTTTCTGTTTGTTTTTTTTTTTTCCACGGTCAAATTGATTACTCTACTTTTGGGTTAGTGGATTTTTGAGTTGCGGTTAGACTCAACTCTTAATTATTCTGCTATGTTTTATTCCAGAATATTAATTGTCTCATTTTCATATTTAAGATTTTAATCCACTTAGAAATTACCTCACCATAAAATGTGATACAGATCCACCTTTTCTTTATCCAGATGGCTAGTTAACTGTCCCTATGTAGCATTTTCTAATTTAGAGACTCTCATGGCATCCATGAGTGTTTAATGAACCCCTAAAATTTCAACTAACTTTTCCATGTATATGCATTTTATTCAAAGGGGTGGGAGACCTACAAAATAATTTTCTCACTGCAGAAAGAATACCAGGACAGATTTAGGAACCTAGGTTCCTGACTTTTGCATAGTGGGAAATGAATCTCTGAGTCTGAGAATTTTCACCTTTAAAATAAAAGAGGTGTGATTACATGATTCTTAAAATTCTTTTCAGTTTCAGAAATATGTACTTCACTGAACTAATGGATTTTAGTGTAATTACTTAGAGCTTTAGAAGAGACATTTCCTCAAACCAAATGAATCTAATGGAGAAATGGTATAAAAGATTATACATATTGGAAAGATTAGAGGGGTGTCTAGTTACAAACCAAATTTTTTATTGTATTAGATTTTAATAATTGAAATATTCAGTTTCAGCCAAAATTTCTACAAATAGCAAATTGCAACCTTACAGTTGCTACTGAATTGGCAAAATATACACACAAAAAATCCAACCAAAAACCTGCTATGGATTTATTATTTTTACTTCTGATTACATAATACGTTTAATATTATGAAGTTATCATGGGCAGCACTTTCAACTGTTTAACTTGTATCTTGCTCTTTCCTAAGGAAAAGAAGTGTACTGACAGCTGGCAGCCTGACAAGAGCAGGTCACTTTAACAGTTAACCTATTTCAGATTATCCTCCTGGTAGCAAAAAAGATTAAATTCAAGCCATTTGGATAAAACTGAGATGTGTTCTATATCCTAAAGATTCTAGCTGTTTAATTTTAACAGCTTGTGGGAGGCGATTTTATAGAATATTTTTACCTTTCTTTTTTTTTTTTCTAAAGGTTTTATTAATTTATTTGAGAGAGAGAGAGAGAAAGCACAGAGGGAGAGTGAGGGGGAGAAGCTGACTCCCTGCCGAGCAGAGAGCTCAACATGGGGCTCAATTCCAGGACCCTGAGATCATGACTTGAGCCAAAGGCAGATGCTTAACCGAGCCATCTATTTTTACCTTTCTTGTCTTCATAGAGTGTTGGATTGAAAGACAACTCGGAATAGAATATAAGTTACTGAAGTTTCTTATCTTCAGTATAGTAGTCTACTTAGTGCATTATTAATACTGACAGTGGCTTCAAAATGTGCCAGGTAATGTCGCTCATAAACCAGTTAAACATTTATTTAAGCCATCAATAAGAAAGTCTATCTTACAAACTAAAAGAAACAATAATATAATATAAATCTAAAAATACTTTTTATAGCAACTATTTCTTTTATTTTCTGTAATTTTACATTAAGGTAATGTGTCATTGTCATGAATGAATTGGTGTGGGTGCTCATAAGTTTGTGGAAACCTATAATGGAAAATAAAAGTCATAAATTAAAAAAAAAATTTACCTTCACAATTATTTGAATATGGCTACTACTGAAGAAGAAGCAGAATAGCATAAAAAGACCTAAAGAATGTACTCTGGAGAGGTTTTGATTGTGAATACTCTATCAGGTCTCTCTCACTGAACACAGCTATAAAATCTAGACAGATGCACGATATAGCTATATGAGGTCTCTGAAGCGTAAAATTGAGATCTTCGTAACATAACATTCAGATGTCCAGAATACAATCCAAAATTACTCATCTTATAAAGAATCAGAAAAGTCTCAACTCACATGAGAAAAAAACAAAACAGATGCCTTTGTTTAGAAGACACAGCTGTTGGAATTACCTGACAAAGACTTTAAGCAACTATTAAATAAATGCTTCAACAGGTAATTGTGAAAATATTTAAATAAATAGGAAAGACAGAAACTGGCAGCAAATCAACAGAAGATATAAAGAAAAGCCAAATTCAAGGAACAGCAAGATAGTAACAAATAAAAATTATACTCATTAACACAATGGGGATGAGAAGGAAAAAATCAGTGAACTTGAAAATCAATTACTGTCTTATTCCACTCAGGATTCTATTAAAAAAATACCACAGACTGGGTGGTTTAAACAACATTTATTTCTCACAGTTTTGGAGGCCAGAAGGTCCAAGATCAAGGTGCTGGCAGATTTTGTTCTTGGTATGGTCCCCCTTCCTGGCATGCACATTGGAGAGAGGAGCTTTGATATCTCTTCATCTTCCTATAAAGGCCACTAATTCTATCATGGCGGTCTATTACATTATCTCATCTCAACCTAATTATCTCCCAAAGGCCCCAATTCCTAATACCACCACATTGGGAGTTAGGACTTCAACATATGAATTTTGAGGGGAAACATTTAGTCCTTAATATAGCAGTATCTAATCTGAACAGAGAGAAAAACTGAAAAAATTAGCATAAGCCCAAGAATAGGTGGGGCAATAAATATTTAACAATCATGTCATTAAAGGGAGACATGAGAGGAGAATGTGTGCAATCCTGAGGAAACATCTGAAGAAATAATTGCTAAAAACATTCCAAGTTTGGTGAAGGATATAAACCTACATATTCAAGAAGTTTTAGAACTTCAAACAGAATAAATTCAAAGAAATTCATGCCCAGAAACATCATAATCAAAATAAAAGTAAAAAAAAACAAACAAAAAATCTTGAAAGCCAGAGAAAAGCAATGCATTATCTGTAGGGAGACGATAGCCTGAATGACATGATTTCCCATCTGAAACTATGAAGACCAGGAAGAAGTGCCACAACATTTATGAAGTGTTGAGGGGCACCTGAGTGGCTTAGTCGATTAAGCCTCCGATTCTTGATTTTGGCTCAGGTCACGATCTCAGGGTCCTGGGATCAAACTCATGTTGGGCTCCCCACTCTGCTTGTGTCCCTCTCCCTTTGCCCTTCACACCCCTGCTCTTGCTCTCTCCCTGACATAAATAAATAAATCTTTAAAAAGTGTTGGAAAAAACAACTGTCAACTCAGAATTCTATAGTCCGTGAATATACCAGGAATGAAGGTGATGCAGACATTTTCAGATAAAGGAAAACTAAGAGAATTTGTTGTTAACTGACCTGCTATTAAAGATTTTTCATGTGAAAGGAAGTTCTTAAGACAAAAGGGAAAATATATCAGAAAGGAACTTGGTAAATCAGGAATGAAGGAAGGGCAACAGGAATTTTAACTATGTCAGTATATATGCTAAACTATTGTTCTTCCTTTGAGTTCTTCAAAATATATTTGGTGGTTGAAAGCAAAAATTATATTATCTGATTTTTTTAAAAGATTTTATTTATTTATTTGACAGAGAGAGAGAGACAGCCAGTGAGAGAGGGAACACATGCAGGGAGAATGGGAAAGGAAGAAGCAGGCTCCCAGCGGAGCAGCCTGATGTGGGGCTCAATCCCAGAACATGGGGATCACGCCCTGAGTGGAACGCAGACGCTTAGCGACTGAGCCAGCCAGGCGCTCCTATTATCTGATTTTTAATGTGAGGAGATGTAATATATAAGACAACTATAATATAAGGAGATATATAATATTTAATATATATTAATATATGATAAAATATAAAAATATGTTAATGCATAGTTGAGGGGGCATAATGGTAAGACTTCTCCATTGTACTTAAAATATTAGGACACTGATTCTAAGTAGACTGTGAGATAAAGAAGTCAACAACAGACAAGGAAGGAACAACAGAGGTCCATAAAACAGTGGGAACAAATTGAAAAATACATAACACAATAACCAACCTGAATGTAAACATATAAATAATTACATTAAATGGCACCAATTAAAAGAGATAATCAGATGGGATTAAAAATGACTCAACTATATGCTATCTACAAGATACTAACTTCAAATATAATGATGTAGATAGATTAAAAGTATAGCAAAAGATACAATACTATGGAAACATTAATCAAAAGAAAATTGGTGTGGCCATATTAATATCAGCAAAGTAGACTACAGAGCAAAATAAAATTAAGGAATAATAATAGACATTAAATAATGAAAACGGACTAATTCACCAAGAATAAAAAAACCATCCCACCCTATAACTAACACCAGATGTTTGAAATACATGAAGTAAATCTAATATAACCAAAAGAAGCAACAGACAAATGTACAATTATGGTTGGAGACTTCAGTACTGCACTGTCAGAAACAGACAGTACTAGTATTCAGAATATCATAAAAGATATAGAAGAACTGAACAATACCATCAATCAACTTGGATCTCTTTACTCTATATAGAACATTCCATTCCCAAACAACAGAATACATATTCTTTTCAAGGGTACGCAGGATATTCACCATGATACAGCATATCGTTGGTCATAAAATAAAGCTTCACATATTTAAAAGAAATAAAATTATTTAAAGTATACACACTGACTTATAATGAAATTAAAATAGAATCAGTAAAAAAAAAAGTAAATAAAAAGTAATGGAAAAATACCCAAAACTTATATTAACAATGCACTTCTTAATAATTCGTGGGTTAAAGTGGAAGTCTCAGAGAAAATAGAATATATTTTAAACTGAACAAAAATGAGAATATAATATATCAAAATTTGTGGGATAAAATTAAAGTGGTACTTAGAAATATACAGCATTAAATGTGTGTATTAGAAATGTCTGAACAAATAATCTAAGCTTCTTTGTTGAACTAGAAAAAGAGCAAAATAAGAATAAAAACAGAAGAAACTAATAGTTAAAAATAAGAACAGAAATCAATGAAATTGAAAACAAAAAATTGAAAAAAATCAGTGAAACCAAATGTTTGCTTTGAAGAGATTAATAAAATTTATAAACCTCCAGCAAGACTAACGAAGTAAAAGAGAATAGTAAAGATACAAACTATCAATATTGGAAATAAAATAGGAGATATAACTACAAACCTTCCAGATGTTAAAAGAATGTACGTGCAGAATTTTCATATTACTATACTAACTCTCTGTACATAAATTCATAACTTTGATTAAATGAGTTAATTTCTTGAAAAATCACAATGTCACAGAACTCACTCAAGATGAAACAGATAAACTAAACAGTCAAATGACTACTAAATAAACTGAATCTATATTTTAAAATCATTCCCCAAAAGAATTCTTCAGTCTCACCTGGCTTTACCGTTGAGTTCTATCAAACAACTATAGAGGAAATACCATCAATTCTACAGATAATAGAAGAAGAGAGAACTCTATAAATTCCCAACTAATTTTGCATGTCAAGCATAACTCTGATATCAAAATTAGACAAAAAGAATAATGGGCAAAACTATTCTTCATGAATATAAATGCAAAAATCCTCAACAAAGTTACCAAATCGAATCCAACAATAATATATGAAATAATACACCAAACCAAATGAGTTTTTTTCTCAGAAAAGCAAAGCTGGTTAAATGTTCAATAATCAATTAATATAATCTCCCAATTAACAATCTAAAAAAGAAAACCACATAATAATTTTGACAAAATTCAACATTAATTTATGACAAAACTATCTGTAATCTAGGAAGAAAAGCAGACTTCATTCACCCTAGAAAGTATGTCTATCAAAAATCACAGATGACTTGGTGTAATGGTGTAAACTTTGGCTTTCGGACTAAGACTAAGATAAGGATGTACACTTTTGGTATTACTATTCAAAATTTTATTAGTAATTCTAGCCAGTGCATGAAGGCAATAAAAAGAATTAAAGTTGATATAGATCAGAAAGAAAGAAACACAATTATCCTTATTTGCAGATGACGTGATTGGCTCCATAGAAAATATCAAGGAATCACTGAAACAAAACAAAACAAAACCTCATAGAACTAATATGTGAGTTTATTGGCAAGATCACAGAATACAAGGTCAACACACAAAAATCAATTTTATTTTATTATTCTAGCAAAGGACAATTTAAAACTAAATTTTAAAAAATACCATTTACAATACCCCAAATGAAATACTTTAATAGAAATTTACCAAATTATATACTGAATTTGTATGCTATAAACTAAAAAAGCTGATAAGAGTAATCAAAGAATACCTAAGTACATATTGTCTGCATGGATTGGAAGATTCAGTATGATAAAGAGGCTAATTCTACCTAAACTGACCTATAGATTTAACACAAATTCAATCTCCAGCAGCATGTTTCTGTAGAGATAGACAAGCTGATTTTAAGCTTTATGTGGAAAGGCAAAGGGAATAAAATAGCTAAAACAATTTTGAAAAAGAATAAGGTCAGAGGCATCATAAAATAAAAATAATACCATAATGTTTACATTAAGCAACATAGATCTGGGAAAGAACGGAGAAGCCAGAAAGAGACCCACACATATGGCTAATTGATTTTTGGCAAAAGTACAAAAGCAAATCAACAGAGAAAGGCGTCTTTTTTTTTTTTTTTAAGATTTATTTATTTATTTGACAGAGATAGAGACAGCCAGCGAGAGAGGGAACACAAGCAGGGGGAGTGGGAGAGGAAGAAGCAGGCTCAGGAACCTGATGTGGGGCTCGATCCCATAAACGCTGGGATCACGCCCTGAGCCGAAGGCAGACGCTTAACGACTGTGCCACCCAGGCGCCCCGAGAAAGGCATCTTTTTAAAAAATGGTGTCAGAACAAATAGACATCTATATGCAAAAAAAAAAAAAAAAAAAAAAGACCTCAATTTAAATCTCACACCATATTCAAAAATTAACTTAAAATTGATCATAGACCAAATGTAACACACAACACAATAAAACCCAGAAAAAAAATACTGGAGTAAAATCTTTGTGACTTGCATTTGGCAAGGAAGTCTTTTTTTTGCATTGGCAAAGATATATACATATAAATAGCTACATATTAATATATTAAATATTAATCAATACACTTTTATTTGTACATTAAATATTGTTAACACAACTCATATTATTTAATATATTGATATAATATCAAATATTAATATTTAAATACATTAAATATCAAGATATTAAATACTTTAAATATTAAGATATATGTTAAAATATTAACAAAACTTTTGTCTGTGAAAGGCAAAGGAGGAACATGAAATATAAGCCATAATCTAGAGTAAAATATTGGTAATCACATACATGACAAAGCATTTACAGTGACAATATATAAGGAATTCCCCAAATTCAACAATAAAAATGCAACAATTTTTTTTTTAAAGATTTTATTTATCTGAGAGAGATAGAGACAGCCAGCGAGAGAGGGAAAACAAGCAGGGGGAGTGGGAGAGGAGAAGCAGGCTCCCAGCGGAGGAGCCAGATGCGGGGCTCGATGCCAGAACTCTGGGATCATGCCCCAAGCCGAAGGCAGACACTTAACGACTGTGCCACCCAGACGCCCCAAAAATGCAACAATTTAACGTAAAAATGGGTAAAAATAAATTTGAATAGACCCCTTATGAAAAAGGTATGAGTATATAATAATATAAAAAATATTGATCATTAAAGAACTGCAAATTCAAACTATCGTGCAGGAACACTATGTATGTATTTGAATCGTTAAAAGAAAAGTTACTGACAATACCAAGGGCTAATAAGTTTGCAGAAAAACTGAAACTCTCATATACTCCTGGTGAAAATACAAAATAGTATAGCTTCCCTGGAAAAGTTTTGCAGTTTTTTAAAAAGGTAAAATTGTCATATTTCCCAACAATCTCACTTCTGAGTACTTACTCTGCAGATGAAAACTTACATTCTCTGAACAACATTAACATGAATGTCTGTAGTAGGTGTAATCATAACTACCAAAAACAACTTAAATGTCTTTCGATCAGTGAACGGATAAACAAAATCTGTGAAATACTACCCAACAATGAAAAGGAATGAACTATTTATTCATGTACCAACTTGGATGAATTTCAAAAGCATAAATGAATAAAAGCTAGTCTCAAACAATTATATGGTATAATTACATTTATATAACATCCTTAGAAAAATTTTCACAGTAGCCAAGAATACGGAAACAACTCAGATTTCCATTGACAGATGAATGGACAAAGATGTGATACACGCGCACACACACAGACACACACACACGCATGCAAACACACAATGGAATATTACACAGCCTTAAAAAAGAAGGAAATCCTGCCATTTGTGACAACATGGTGAACCTGGAGGACATTATGCTAAGTGAAATAAGCCAGTCAGAGAAAGAGAAATACTGTATGATTTCACTCATATGAAGAATCTAAAATAGACAAGTGCAGAGAATACAATACGAGGGGTCAGGGGATAAGAGAAATGGGAAGTTATTGTTCAATGGGTTTCAGTTATGCTAGATAAATAAGTTCTAGAGATCTGCTGTATAATATAGTGCCTATAGTTAGCAATATTATATTGTGCACTTCAGAATTTAAGAGGGCAGATTTCATGTTAAGTGTTCTTATCACAACCAGACAAACAAATAAAACCCCCCCCACAAAGGGACAGAAGAAACTTGGGGAGGTGTTAGATATGTCTATTACCTTGATTGTGGTGATGGTATTACATGTGTTTACATATGTTCAAAATCATCAAACTGTACGCATTAAATATGTGTAGTTCTTCGTATAACAATACCTCAGTAAAGCTGCTTAAAAAATATACCTACACTAAGCTAACATTTTAAACAGAAAAAAGAAGATAAAACTATTATGACAGACAATAGATCAGTAGCTGCCCCGAGTACAGACTGAAGGAGGGAGTGACTACAGAGGGACAGCCTGGTAGATTTGGAGGCTGCATCTTGATTGTGGTGGAGCTTACACAAAATTCATAGAATTATACACCAAAAAAGTAGATTTTACTGTATGGTAAATTAAAAACAGAGATTGTTTTAGAAAAAAAAAATGCACTTTTCTTTTTCCTCAGAGAAAACTGCAGGATCATGAATAATCCCAGAAGTATCTGTACAATTAAAAGATATTAAAATTAAAAGCTGATACATTTGCAGAAAGTAGAGTGTGAAGTTTCTCCCTTGGTTTGCATAAACCTGTCCAAGTAAGCATCACTGCATTTTAAAGAATCACATATTCCTGAAATTAGATTTGATGTGACTCTTTGAAGTGTACACTTTTATACGACTCCCAGTTTGTGAGGCAGCAGAGGAAGGATGGAAGCTACTTATAAAAATGAATTTTTAAGTTAATGTGTATATAGAATAATACATGCAAAAGAATTTCATGGCTCTCTTAAGACTTTAAATCTACACACTGAATGCTATATAAATTCTCAAGAGTTCATGTGATGGACCCTGAAATATAACAGATAGACATCCGTACCACTGAGATGAATGTCTCTCTTTGGATTTGGAGTAAAGGAAAATGTTTTTCTTTAGTCTTGGTATGAAAAGGGAATGAATGGAAAAATACATTTCTTTTCTTCTCAAACACTCTCCTTATATTATGTATTTTCCTTTTTTATTTGCTAGGTATTGCCCCTCCAGAGAGGACTAGAAAATTTTACTTTGCTTTCATCCAAGTATCTTTTTTGAGACACTGCCTTGCAAGTAAGCACATCCTATCCCCTTCAGGTTATGTATGCGGAATCCTTGTAAAGGCTGAAATGAAAACCTTGTTATGATCGTATTTTGTACAAACATTCGTTCACCTCCTTTGAGGTTTTTGTCTGTTGCCGTGTTAGGTGAAAACAAACTTTTTTTAAAGCATTGATTATTTTTCAGGGGTGAGGCATTCTGAACAGATGATAGTTCACTTGAGGTGCATTCAAAACAGTCCTGCAGACAGATCTTTCTTGATGACCCCAGATCGCACACCCCAGACCCATGACAGACTTCAATTGTTTTCTCTCACCTGAAGTGATATTATGTTGACTTTTGGACAATTATGAATTAAGAGCTCAATTTTAACTGCTTTTTCACATAGTAACTATTGTAACTATTTTCCTCTTTCACTTTTTCGGACAATTTTCCTCCTTATTTTAACTTATTTTAGAGATTTCTCTCTAAATTCAGCAGTACTATATATACCCTAGTTGCTGGGTTGTGAGAAACTAACTTCTACTACCACTTAAAAACTAAGAATACTTTTTTATGTAGTAGCTAAACTCAAAATGAGATACTTTACTTTTTTTGAAAAGGGAGGTTATATTGAATATGAACACTTAAAAAAAAAAGTTTTGGCCTTTAAAACCCTAAAGCAAAACTGAAATGTTTTTTGAAACTTCAGTAGGGATTTGGCAGGCTTTTCCTTCTCTAACAAGGAGAGCACTAAACTCTTCAGCCGGCATCTCTAAAAGACCACAAATTTGCTGGAAATTTATCAGACTCCTTAAAGAATATTGCCTGTGAGGAAAAGGTCTCCATTATTTGAATATGCTCTATGAATCCAGTCATCAGTTCCATCAATGGTGAGGCCGGTAAGCTTTTCAGATGGAGGCTCTGAATAAAGTTGGTAAGACTTTAATTTAGTTTTGATTTTTTTCCCCTAAAGTTAAATATTTGCTGTCTATTGATCAATGAATGACTCTGCAATTTCTTGGTATTACTCTGACAAGTCCTAAGGCAGATCGTAATTTCTTGTGAAATACAGTTGTCTTGAGGTGGAACTACATATAATAAGTTCAATATGGAAATAGGATACAGGCGATGCTACAGGGGTTTGTCCTTTGTATTTGCCCCTTCCCCATGCTCCTTTCCATTCCCAACAAGAATCATTCCTCTACCTTTTAAGGGACTTTTCTAGTGCCTATTTGGCATTATTTTCATTTTATGGGTATAGATCAAAATCAAGCTTTGGGTAGTAAAAAGCAGAAGTGATGTTGTCCTTGAAGCATTTAAAATGTTACTGCCAGCATATTGGAGTGGTAAATACGTGAAGAGATGTGAACTCAGCAGACAAACGGGAGGCTAGGAGTACGTATGGGAAGAAGAGTACTATGTATGAATAAAAAAATAGGAAAAAAAGAGAGGGGGAAAATCTATTGTTGGCAAAAATTTTAGGTATTTGGTAACTAAAATCAATTTAATAAACATGAAAAGATAAAAAGAGTTAGGCAATGTGTGCCTATGATGTCACCTCATACTGAGAACTTTATCACCACAGTTTTCCCCTCAAGATCAGGGTCTGTGTGGCACTTAGTTACAGTTAGAATGGAAAACACATTAGATAACTTTATCCACTTACCCTAATAAACTCGATCATCACGTATCAATCCAGTAGCAAAATTCTTCTAATAACAGAAACGGATACTAATGTAGTCCTTCCTAAAGTCTCATTATTAGAAAGGGGGTGAGAGGGGGCGCCTGGGTGGCACAGCGGTTAAGCGTCTGCCTTCGGCTCAGGGCGTGATCCCGGCGTTACGGGATCGAGCCCCACATCAGGCTCCTCTGCTATGAGCCTGCTTCTTCCTCTCCCACTCCCCCTGCTTGTGTTCCCTCTCTCGCTGGCTCTCTCTATCTCTGTCAAATAAATAAATAAAATCTTAAAAAAAAAAAAAAAGGAAAGGGGTAAGAGAACATGGGCTAGTTTTTGATAAATTGTTTCTTTCGCCTTGCTTGCTTGTTTGCCCCACATAAAATCTCCTATTTTCTATATTAGGGAACTTGTCAATATGATTAGTCTTGGTACACTCTTATTCCAACAACAAAAGCAGACGAGTCAGACATATCATTCCTTGCCCCTTGGTAGTGAGGGTGTTGGCACGTGATTTAAGTTCCACCAATCAGATGTGCCAACTCAGGACATGGAATGTTGAGCAAATTTGCTGTCCAAGCAAATATCAGGCAAGGTCAGAATCCACTTGTTGCAGTTGCCACCACAATAATGACCAGCAGCAGCCTCATCCAGAACATCTTCCTGCTAGATATGGTGGTTTCATTGACTGCTTCTTCACCCTTCAGAATTGTCTTGATGCTTCCCTGTTTTCCAAATGTGGCCCTCCAAGCTAGAAACAATCAATTCCTTTAAAGTCATCCAAAAAATTCATTATCTTTTAAAAAACTTGAGATTCAGAGTCACACTCTATTACTTGCTATTAAGAACCCTATCTGATTCAGTAGAATAAATCTTTTCTAGAAAGGGTGAGGCTGGCTGTTAGAAATCTATTATCTAGTTACCCTGTTCTTATTTTTTTTAAGGTCTATCTAAATACAGAAAGAGGGAACTGACAGGAGATTGCCCATTTACTGATGATTTCTAGTTGGCCCATATTTTTTGTTTATCATAAAAGTGGTTTTTATCTGACTAAATAACTATCAGTAAGTAGGTTTATTTTCTTTGGCTTAAAAATGGGGAGGAAAAAATGGTCTTTCCTAGGCAGCATAGAGAAGATTCTTGTGTCTCAATTCATTTGTTTGAATTGAATTTAATTAAAAAAATTAATTTGAACTCACACAGCCATATTTTAAGTTTGAGATACTTACAGAACTTAAAAATACATGCATATTATAGACAATTTTATGTTTAAATATTTATATGTAGTTAATACACATAAATATGAAAAAGAAAAATTAAAACACCATTTCTAGTGACTCCTAAAAACCTTTCTTTAAAGGAACTTAGAGGTTCTATCAGAGATATGACACTTTTGTTCCAGGGATTTTGAAGACTGCAAACTGTCTAAATTTCAAGCTATGAGTGGATTTGTGCCCTCAGAAGTGGTCTCTCCTCTTCAAGATAGGAAATTGAATTTATTGCTAAAGGGCTAAAGCACTTTCCTTTAGAAGATCAGGATATGCCACTGTAAAAAGGATAGAGAGTTGCCTTTTAATCCTATTAATCCAAGTAAATTCACTTTATCTACTAGGTCAGTTAAATACAACAATCCATTTTCAGATCTATTAGAGAGTCATCTAAATTCGGGATATTCAACTTCGGAAACTTGACTTCCGATATAATATTTTTTGTGGGGTATGTGTGCGTGATTCATACCCCTCGATATTTATGCTGTGTATCATTCCTAACCTCATCCTTCCAAAAACATACATCCTTAACACATATACCTAATCATTTTAGAGTTGCCCTCTCTAGAGAGATGTAACTGCTTTATAAACATACTACAACCACAAAAAAGAAGAAATTAAAAAATAACTACAATAATTTTGTTTTATCTAATTAAAAATAATATATAGGGATTCTTTGTTGGTTAATTTTCTTGTGTATAGGTTTATAGTAAGTTACACATTTATGTAAAGATATGCTGCCAAAAGAATGTGACAGGGCTGTATGTATTTCAGGCATCATAAAAGATCTTAATCTAATTTTAATCCACTATGATATAAATTTCCTTTGTATTGTTTTCTAAGTTTTAAAAAATACTTCTCATGGATTAGTTACCAGTTGCCACATAACAAATTATCCCCAAAATTTAGCAGCTTAAAATAACCAACACAAACTAACAAAAAGAGGGACATTTGGGTGGCTCAGTCCATTAAGCGCCTGCCGGCTCAGGTCAGGATCCCAGAGTCCTGGGATCCAGTCTGGCATTGAGCTTCTTGCTCAGCAAGGAGCCTGCTTCTCCCTCTGCCTGCTGCTCCCCCTGCTTGTACTCTCTCTCTCTCTGACAAATAAATAAAATCTTCAACAAAGAGAGAAATAAAACATTCCCATTCACAATAGCATCAAAAATAATAAAATACTTGGTAATAAATTTAAACAAAGTGGTTTAAGATCTGTACACTGAAAACATGAAAATACTGATGAAGGAAATTGAAGAAGACACAAATAAATGAAAAGATAGTCCGTGTTCATGGATTGGAAGAATTAATGTTAATAAAGTGTCCATATGGCCAAAACCAAGCTCCAGATTCAATGGAATCCCTATCAAAATTATAATAGCATTTTTCACAGAAATAGAAAAAAAAATTTAAAAATTTGTATGGAATCACAAAAGACCCTGAATAGACAAAGTAATCTTGAGAAAGAAGAAGAAAACTGGAGGCATCACAATTTCTGATTTCAAACTATATTACAAAGGTAATAATCAAAGCAATATGGTATTGACATAAAAACAGATACAGACAAATGGACCAGAATAGAGAGTCCAGAAACAAAAAAAAATGCATATGTGGTCAATTATTTTACGACAAAGTAGTCAAGGATATATAATGGGGAAAAGATAGTCTCTTCAAAACAAGGTATTGGGAAAACTGGACAGTCAAATGGGAAAGAATAAAACTGGACCTCATTCTTATACCATATACAAAAAAATCAACTCAAAATGCATTAAAGATTTGTATGTCACATCTGCAACCATTAAACTTCTCTAGAAGAAGAAATAAGGGTAGTTTCCTTGACACTGGTCTTGGGAGTAGGTGTTTTGGATTTGATACCAAAAGCAAAGACAACAATAACAAAATAAACAACTAGGGCTATATCAAACTAAAAAGCTTCTGAACAGTAAAGGAAATCATCAACAGAATGAAAAGGTGACCTATGGAGTGGGAGAAAATATTTACAAACCACATATCCTATAAGGTCTTAATATTCAGAATATACAAAGAACTTACACAACTCAGAAATAAAAACCCAAATAACTTCAAAAAATGGCTAAAGTACCTGGATAGACATTTTTCCAAAAAGACATACAGATGGCCAATAATGACACGAAGAGGTGTTCAACATCACTACAGTGATATCACCTCACACCTGTTAGGATGTCTATTACCAAAAAGAGAAGACATAAGAAATCCTGGTGCGGATGTTAAGAAAAGGAAACCCTGTTACTGGAAATGGAAACTGGCGCAGTCACTAGGGAAAGCATCTGGAAGTTCCTCAAGAAAGTAAAAATAGAACTACCATATGATCTAGCAATCCCATTTCAGAGTATATAACCAAATGACATGAAGCCATAAAGAGATATCTGCTCCCACGTTAATCACAGCATTATTCAAACTAGCCAAGGTATGGCTAAGTGACTCTTGATGAATGGATAAAGAAAATGTGGTGTGTGTGTGTGTGTGTACACACACACAATGGAATATTATTCAACTTAAAAAAAAAAGGAAATCCTTCCATTTGTGTCAATATGGACGAGCCTAGAGGGCCTATGCTAAGCCAGATAGAGAAAGATAAATACTGCATAGTATCAGTTACATGTGGTATCTATAAAAGTCAGATCCATAGAAACAGAGAGTAGAAAAGTGGTTTCAGAGGTAGATGGGTGGGAAAACAGGGAGAAGTTGGTAAAAGGGTACAAACTATTAGTTATAAGGTAAATAAAGTCTGAGGATCTAATGTATAACTATAGTTGATAACACTGTATTGTATAATTGAAATTTGCTAAGATAGGGTAGAACTTAAATGTTCTCAAAATACATACATACATATATACATATGTACATAAGTAGGTGAAGTGATGGATGTATCAATTAACTTGATGGGGGAATCCTTTCAGAATATATACATATCTCAAGTTATGTCATATATTTAAATACCTTATAATTTTACTTGTCAATTATACCTCAGTAAAAAATAATTTAAAAGTAAAATCAAATCTTAAAAACTAAATAATAACATATTTATTATCTCACAGGTTCTTTGGGTCAGGGATTGGGGCACTGCTTAACCGAATCCTCTACTTCAGGCTCTTTTATACTCAAAAATTGAAATTATATATCTCATTGATGGAATGATTAATAATAAATGATGCTTATATTTCATGGTGTCATTAATATTATTGTTCTGGTTTTATGGCAGTCTTCTTTGGAAGTAGGGTAATGACCATACTGACTTCTTAGTTTGGATCTTAAGATTATAAAAACAATTTAATTTCAAACATTTAATTGAGATTTATTTTCTATTCTTCTACTAAGATCAGCAAATAAATTATAGTAGAATGATACACAGGTCAAGTACACCAGGATAAAAACCCCTATGATTAAGGTAAGGAAAGGTAAGGAAAGAAGCTTGAGAATTCAATGTTAAGTGACAATCACTTTTCTGTCCTCATATTTTGTGATCTCTCAGCAGGAATAGCCACAATTGATGTCTGAATTCAAAATTCTCTTATTATTCCTTTAATGTTAAGGCCTACACCTTACCCTGCTTTGTGGGTTCTTCCTCCTAGGTTATCTCTGAATTGTAGCATGCCAGGGTTTGGTCCTGGGCCTCTTTCTATTTTAAATATTTTGGGAACTGAATTTATTATATTTTGTCTTATTTAACCCCTTTATTTTAGTACACACTACACAGAAGAAATATACATGAGTTAGCAGCTTAAAGAGTTTTCATGTTGAATACATCTGTGTAACTAGCCCTTAGATCAAGAAATAAAGAACTGCCAACACTTCAGAATCCACATCCATACCTTACTTTAGTCGCCATACTCTTTTTTTTTTTCAAGATTTATTTATTTATTTGAGAGAGAGAGAGAGACCTAGAACAGAGGGAGGGGCAGAGAGAGAGAGAAAGAGAAAGAATCTCAAGCATACTCCCCACTGAGCAGGGGCTCAATCCTACAACCCTGAGATCATGACCTGAGCTGAAATCAAGAATCTGATGCTGAACCGACTGAGCCACCCAGGCACCCCAAGTCACCATACTCTCTTAAAAGGTTTTGCCAGTTTCTGTGCTTCATATGATGGAATGACACAATATATTCTCTTTTGGAGTAGATTCTTTTAGTCCATGCTATGTTTTTAAGATTCTTCCATTTATTATTATTGCCGTATAGTGTTCCGTTGTGTGAAGACACAATTTATTTATCCATACATCTATTAATATACACTTGGATAGTTTTCCATCTTTCTTATTAATATTGCTGTTATGGATATCTAGTACATGTCTTTTAAAAGACATATGTATGTATTCTGATTGAGTGTACGAATTATAGTGTAAGTCTTCTTGTATTCTACCACTTACTAGTTTTATGACTTAATATAAGCTACTTGTATAAAGTACTTATATCAAGTACTCTTTGTGTTTCAATTTCCTAATTCATAAATCAGAATCAAATAGTACTCAATTCATAGGGTTGTAATGAAGATTCAATAAGTTAAATCTTTAAAGTGACCAAATGATTAAATGACTAAATTTTTAAGTAGCCAAATCTTTAAAATCAAGAGTGCTTGACTCTTACTGGATACTTAATACGTTAGCTATTTTCTTTTTAGTAAATAGCATACATTTCCACTCAGTTGCCCAGCCCCCAACCTACTAAATTTCCTCCTTTTTTCTCATGAACTCAATCCATCACTGAGTTCCATGATAGCTGTGTACAAACATTTCCTGAATCTATCTTTCCATGTCTTTCCGTTTCCACTTTCACCTTTAGTTCACACCACTATCATCTCTCACTTGGTACTTTCCAAACTGTTCTCCTTGTTTCAGTGTTTCACTTTTTATTAATCCACTCGCAACAGTAATCAGAATAATTTTATATGCATATTATATATATATGCTTTTACATATAATGTTATGTCATTCTCTGTATGGAGAGTAAAAAGAAACAAATGAACAAAAATTCAAACGGCTTCACTTTATAGCTTATTATAGCCTCTAAGATTTCACGACCTGGCCTTTCTTTCTCTCTGACTTCATCCTTTATCACTGTCCTTCTACTTTACCACACTCTAGCCATACTGGTCTTTCTGTTCTTCAGGTGAACCAAGTTTATTCTACTTAGGGTCTTTAGGTTAGTTATTCCCTATACTAGGAATGCTATGGCCACAGATTTTTGTAAGACTGTGCTATTTCGGTCATTTAGATTTCTGCTGAAATATCCTCTTATCACAGTGGTTACTGAGTACTTTTCTTGACTTTTCTCTCAGTCTGCCTCCACCAAACATCACTCCCTTTAAAATCATCCTATTATATTTTATTCATTGCACTCATTTCTATCTATAATAATATTGGTCTTTTGGTCACTTGTTTTTTTCTTTCTCCTCTCTAGACTGAAAAAGCAGGGATTTGGTCTTGTTTATTAGCTCTTTTAATAGTGCCTGGTAAATCATCCAGTTTCGATAAATACTTGAAATGAATCAAGGAATGAAATGAACTATCCATCTAACTTCTTTCTGAAGTTTATTGTACAAATTCAAGTAAATATTTCAGAATGAACTATATTAATAAATATGTAATGATACTTCAATTATAAAAATCCTAACTGAATGGCTATACTTACTGAGTAAAGTCTACTAATAGGTTAAAAAGATCACTTGGATGGCTAAAATGGCCAGCTATTCAATTAATTTTCCCTTTTCTTAACTGATTAAGTGAAAAGAAATCACTGAGAAGAAAAACTGAAATTGCCATTCTTTTTTTTCCTGATGTGGTTTGTTATATTTTACCTTTCAAAAGACAAAACATGAGCCAAGACGGTATTTTCCCACACAGAGAAAAGAATAATGGTTAGGGATGAGATATTTCCACACAGAAAGAGTATGAATATTGACTTGACATGTTATATGTTAACTATGGGGAGCCTTTTTATTTGTAATGGGTAAACATACATTTGTGTCTATTGTTATTTCTTTTATAATTATGATCTGCCAATAAATAACACCAATGTTTTAAGTCTCTAGAAAGAGAAGTTAAAATTTTCCTCTGTTCCGGAAGTAGTTTCTCTTTTTGAATCAAAGACATCTTAGTATTTATGATAAAAACAAAATGTTTCTACATTTTGATGTTGGGAAGTGGAATAGTCTAATAACTTCTCTAAGATAATGGATAAAACTTGAGGAAAATAGAGTTCTAGTTTGAAGTTTTAATTTTTTAGTTAAAAATTTCAGGTGAGGGATGCCTGGGTGGCTCAGTCAGTTAAGTGTCTGCCTTTGCCTCAGGTCATGATCCCAGGGTCCTGGGATTGAGTCCCACACTGGGCTCCTTGCTTAGCAGGGAGCCTCTTCTCCCTCTGCCTGCTGCTCCCCCTGCTTGCGCTCTCACTCACTCTCTCTCTCTCTCTGGCCAACAAATTAATAAAATCTTAAAAAAAAAAATTTCAGGTGATTTTCAGGTGATGTGGATTAAGGAATGTACTTGTGATGAGCACCGGGTGATACAGAGAATTGTTTAATCACTATATTGTACACCTGAAACTAGTATCAGACTGTGTTCACTACCTGGAATTTAAATAAAAACTAAAAATGATTTACTTATCTCTATCATTTTCTCCATGGAAGTTATTCCTTTAATTAATTTACAAAATTAATTACAATATTCCTTTAATTAATTCACAAAAATGTATTTACCTTTAAAATACTACACTGAAGAATCATGATTCCGTATTTATTACAATACCTGCCTGATTCAAGCTTAAGTAAAACAAAGAAAAGCAAAACTAACTTAGGCAATGTTCTTTCTCTCTCACTGTTTTTACTTTCACATGCAGTATTCCTACTGACAGCTGGGTGAGGAAAGGTGCATTATAGCAACATTAACATGCCAAGTTTCCTTACAGGCTGTGCCTGCCAAGCAGATAAATGTGTAGTGTGAATTAACAAGCATGCTGCACCTGGGTCTTCCCAGTAGTATTAAAAATAATTCTTCCCATAGCATAGCTATGGTAGCACTGATGCCTTAAGACCTAATATTAATAAGATTTGTATACCCTGAAGCTAAATAAGGAAGGTTTGGAACCTGGGAATATAATGCTATCCACCCTAACTTATGAACTAACATGTGAGATTTGCCTAAGATTTTAAGAGAAGTTATGGAAAGAAAAAGTTCAAAAGCAGTTACATATAGCCAACAAATCCATTATATTAGATTTGGATAATATAAAAATTGAGTAACTTTTATTGAGTGCTTACTATGTATCAGAAACTATGATAAGTGCTTGGAGATCATTAATTAGTTGGGCTCCCTAATTAGTTCTGTAACCTGCTTCCTCCCTGCTTTCTTTCTCAAGTATGAATCTTCCTTACCTACTCTACTTTTATTTATTCCACAGTGCTTATTATACACTATCACACTAGATGCTTTACTTATCATTTTTTATTTTTCTGTTGTTTGTCTCTTTCCACTACAAGGAGGGCTTGTAGATATCTTTGTTTTAACAGTCAGGATATGCTAAACTATGCTGCAGTAACAACCTCAAATTTCAATGACTGTTAACAATAACATTTATTTTTTACTCATGTAATGTGTATCATCAATCCACACAGATTATATACAATGTAATCACTCAGAAATCCAGAGACTTCATTGCCAAACATGCTTCCATGATCCCAAAGCCTGGGAAAAGCAAGAATAATTGCTCACTGAGGCTTAAAGCTTCTAAAGTGACATATATCGCTTCCACTTACATTTTATTAGGCAGAGAATGTCAAGATGACTATGTCTGAATTCAACAGTGCTGGGAAGGGGCTTACATTTTGGTGCACAGAATATAAGTTACTGTGTATCTTTCATTGATTGCTGCATCCCAAGAATGAGAACACTTACTGATGCAGAGACGATCTTGAATAAATACTATAGCCAGAAACTATCATCGTCATCACTTTACAGACAAGGAAAGTGAGGCACATGGAGGTAAAGCAACTCACCAAATTTTTGAAAGAGTAGTATGTGAACCAGACACTATGACTTTAGAAACTAGATTCTGTATTAGTAAGTTGATAAAAGAGACATCACTGTAGATACTGACTATTTTAAATTTCATTGAGGAATAGTGGCATAAACCCAGACATAAGTTAGACTTCATCTGGCATACTCCTTCCACTTCCAAAAAAGGCTTTTGAAGTTTGACAATTTGCAAAAGATAAGGACGACACTTTGTCTAAGGTTCTAAGGTGGAGGTACAGGTTGTTTTGTGGTCAATGGTACTGGATATTTATTCTCCCTAAATTAATTATTCACAAGATATATATTTTTCATCAATAGATACAGAAATATACGTTTGTACTGTGGAACTCTCAGAATATAGGAGAATGTGCTTTTAATAATTTAGAAACCTGGGAAATATAAGGCTTTTCTATATACCTTACTTCTAAAAAACAGATACAGGTAAACATGGTGATGTTTCGCATTTTGTTGAGAAAATTCTTTAAAGAAAATATCTGAATTAACTAATCAAAAAGTCTGGCAATTATGATGGAAAACAAAAGTCCCAGATATTTATAAGTCAAAAATTCAAATGGGTGTCAGTGTTGAATCAGAAACTTCTTGTTTGAGAGCAAAAGTGTGAGTTTCAAGCAGAAATTACTAGTGCACCTTGGAGAAACTATGTTTAATTTCATGTGTATTTTACCTAGAGGAAAACAAATTATACCAAAATATTGTAGACTATACTGGTCTCCAGTTATAAAAGTGATACCTACAAATATGATACCTAATATGGAACAAGTTTAGTAAAGTCATTTTTGATCCAGAAAATGTCCATTAGACATATGCCATATAGCAGAGGATTAAGTGAAGGTATCATAGCAAACTACAATATCAATTGGATATGTTTTAAGCTCATCTTACTTTTTCTGGTGGTTTTAAAAAATACTTTGGGTTTTCCTAATTAATTAGGTTTGGAGAATATGTATTTTAGTGAATTTTGCTTGGCAGTAGAGTGTTACCTAATGTAAGGCATTACTATGAATCTTTGTAACTATTTTTAAATAACCTTTGTCTTTATTTTGTTAATTATACCATTACAAAACTTTAGAAGGGATTCCTCTCTATTTCTCTTTATCATGTAATCCTATTTTCTGTTGAATATAAACTGACCACTTGCTTGAGGAGATTTGTCTATATGCAATTGCCAACGTTGTACTCACGTTCTCATATGTATAATCTAATGTAATATGCTACTTGAAAATCATTATGGTATTATATTTTATATATTATATATAAATATTAGATCACTTACATTTTCTAAGAATTGAACAACAAAAAAATTAATATTCTACCTTTCTACCTTTACCTGATGGCATTCACTTTTATTAGAATGATCCCAGCATTTCGAAAGTTATTTCAATTGTCTTTATCTATTACCTAAGGCAGTAAAATACCTAGGAAACATTCTGTAACAAATAACATATAAGAATGCTTTTTTTTAACCTTTTTTTCTTAATATGTATATCTTTAAAATATTTTTTTACTATTTTAGCATGTTTAAAATTAATTTATCAAGATATAAAATATAAATAAATCTATTACAAGGTAAGAAAGTAATGATTTCACAGAACTAACGTCTCCAAATACTCTCCTGGTTTAGATTATAAGTTAATGAGTAATGGCAGTTGGACCATTTCCCACCTTAAAACTTGAGGAGAGGGAACAGTAACAACTAACATTCATTGAACATTTCCTGTGTGCAAGGAATTTTGCTGTGCTGTCAAAAGATAAATTGAGGCATATTAAAAACTTTCAGAGTTCATTTAAGCAAACATCCACTTCAATCAGGCAGCCTAAACCAGAAGTGGTTAGGAGCACTCCACCCACAGGAGCTAGGGGAAGGACTTTCACAGACAAAATGCAGAAGCAAAGCAAGGAAGTTACTTGATTGGCTGTAACTTAAGCCGCATTATTTGCACTTTTTGGGAAAGCCTACTTGGCTCTTTGTGACTGAGTTGTTAGGTTCCGATTTCTCAATTTTGAGGCATTTATAGCTTAGGTTTTTGGTTTGCTTACACAGACTGCTAAGGCATTAAAACCACCTCAGTCTATTGGCCTCCTTCTTCAAACTAATTTAACAATGCTATACATACATTATTTTGTTTAAACACCAGAACATCCATCAAAGGACATGCAGTATTATTATCCTTATTTTAAAGATATAGGGAGGCATAGGGAGATAGAGTGGCTTGCCCAAGGTCATTTAGTCAGGAAATGCAGAAGTAATCTATAAACCCATGCAATGTGATGACAGATTGGAATTTAACCTCTCCACAATATTGCCCTAACGCCCTCTGAAGATGCAAGACTACCTGTTAGGAAATGGGCAGAATGAAGAGCACTTCATCTTTACTTACTCTCCATTCCAGCCTTGCCTAGGGAGGTATTAACTCTCATTTTACAGATGCGAACAAGCTTAGAATAGTTACATGAAATCGCTCAGGGTCTGACCAATAATATTAGTACCAGGATTCCAGTCCTGGTTTGTCTGGGACTGACTACAGCAAAACTGGTATGGGAGTACACTAAATTGTAAATGTGGTTTTCTTCAAGTAATTTCGAGGGTTGAAAGAAACACCCGTTTTTATTTTATTATTTTATTTTATTTTTTGCTAAACTAATTGTCATTTGTTAATCAAAAAGTAGAAAAAATGCACAGCAAGCTCATTTAATATTTTCCCAATACTTACAGATGAGCTGGTAAATTTGTTTTTTTGTTGTAAAGCATACTGGGTGGGTGGGGGAAACAACCTTGTATATATTTTCTTAGGATGTTAGAGTTATGATTTCTAAATTGCATATATATTAAAGCAAAAACTCATTAGGCAGTTATCATAACACAAACCTTTCCCATGATCAAAAAACTTAATTCTTCAGTCCTATGGTTTTGACAATTATCAAAAATAAATTGCTTACATATATGTAATTTTTAAAAATAATTACTGCTCAGTACAATAACCTTCAGTATAATTTTAATTAGAATTCACTAAATCTGTCTTTTTTGGTGAATTACTTTTAGTGAGGCAAATACTGGATAGTATTAAATAAGGCAATGTCTCCCCCACAAAATAAACATGCTCTCTGATGAGTGAAATGAGATAAGGATATGAAAACAAAAACCACACAATTGAAAGCATCCAGGACTTATCTGAAAGATGAACTTGTTGAAAACTTTCTACACTGTATATTTTTTCTCAATAAGTAACTTTTTCAATTTGAGTGCGAACTACCAAGGCATTAATATAAATAGCAGTTAAAAGATCACAAATTTTGCAGAGCTATAAGTGGTAAGTAAACAGAAAGCAGCAATTAGGGTAAAAGTCATTGTTTATGTGTATGTATTTTAGGTCATTTGTGAAATATTGCTTACAATTTGTGAGAATTTTATATCTTTTACTTTGAAAATACTAAACTATTATTAATCACTTATTTTCCATCTTTTCTTTTTCCTTTCTCTCACTTTCCTTCTCTCCCTTCCTGCCATGTATGTTTACATTATTTAATACCTACTGTGTTGTGTGCCCAGGCCTTAAACCAATTACAGTGTTCTTTCAAGAGCTGGCTCCACCACCTATGAGCTGTGTAATCTTGGGACAGTTTTACTGTTCTCTTTTTCCTCTTTTTAAAACAAAGATACTAAAACTACTTACTTTATAATGTTATTATGATATATAACTGTGTTATTAAATGTGAAGCTCTTATTTTAGTGCCTGGCATATAATGGGCTCTCAACAAAGATTTTTATAATGAATGGTAATTTTAAATGTATTTGCAATATCCAACGTCTAAAAAGATATAGGACAGGGAAACTATATTCTAAAAAAGGCCATTTACAGGCTGATCTCTCTCATTAATACGCTGGCAGAAATTTTTAACAAAACCAAATCCTCAACAAAATCAAATCAACTTCTGTGAAATATAAAAAGGATAATACATCATAAACAAGGAGGTTTACTTCAGGAACATATGGACTTTTTCCAACTTTAGTGAGATCTAATTGACATATGATATTGTGTAAGTTTAAGGTGTACGATGTGGCGATACATATATATTGGGAAATGAATACAGTGATAATGATTCCCACATTCATCACCTCATGTAGAAACCATTTTTTGTGTGTGTGATTAGAACTATTAAGATCTACTCTCTTAGCAACTTTCAAGATTGCAGTACAATATTGATAACTATAGTCCCCCTGCTGTACATTAGGTCGTCAGAACTCATTAATCTTATAACTGGAAGTCTGCACCCTTTACTCACTTCCCCTACTCCCTTGTTCTTGGCAACCACCAATCTACTAACTGTGTTCAATTTCTTTTAATATTCCCCACATAAGAGAGATTATACAGTATTTACCTTTCTCTGTTTGACTTATTTTCCTTAGTAAAATGTTCTTAAGTTTCATCTCTGTTCTGTCAAAAGACACTTAGGTTGCTTCCGTGTCTTGGCTATTTTAATTAATGTTACTACGAACATACATCCTCTGAATATCTACCCAGCAGTAAGAGTGCTGGATCATATGGTAGTTCTGTCTTCAATTTTTTTGAGGAAATTCTGTGCTGTTTTCTATCATTATACCTATTTACATTCCCAGCAACAGTTCACAAGGGTTCCCTTTTCTCCACATCCTCTCCTACACTTATCTCTTGTCTTTTTAGTAATAGCCATTTTAACAGGTGTGATGTGATATCACATTGTGGTTTTGATTTGCATTTCCCTGATGACTAGTGATGTTGAGCATCTTTTCATATATCTGCTGGCCATTTGTATGTCTTCTTTGGAAAAATGTCTACTCAAGTCTTTTGTCCATTTTTAAATCAGATTGTTTGGATTTGGTGCTATTGAGTTGTATGAGTTCTTTATATATTTTGGATATCAACCTTTTATCAGATGGTTTATAAATATTTTCTTCTGTTTTGTATACTGCCTTCTAATTTAGTGGAATCATCTGTGGGTTCAGGTTGTGTTTCCTGGCAGTGCAGTACCACTGGCTGGGTTCTGCAGTTGGGCAGGGCTGTGGACTGTGCTCCTCAGTTGCTCCTGGCTGAGTGGGGCCCCAGGCTGTGTTCCCCAACCAAATGGTGCTACTGGACTCTGCATTCAGTGTTCTGGTATGGGTGAGGTTGTAGCCTTCACTTTCTGGTTGGGCAGGGCCTCCAGCTATACCCCATAATTGGGTAGGATGGAGACTGTGCTTAACAGTTGGGCAGAGTCACTGTCCCAAATTCCTGGTCAGGTGGGGCCATGCACTAGGTTCAGTGATTGGCTGGGGTTACAGACTAGGCTCCCCACATAGGAAAGGCTTCAGGCTGTGTTCAACAATTGGGAAGGGCTGTATGCTGGGTTCCACTGCTGAGTGGGATTGTAAGCGGGGCTCCATGGTTGAGTGGTACCATAGGCTGGGCTCTTAAGTGTTTGCTCAGGGCCACTGTTCAGGTTCCTGGTTATGTGGGTCTAGAGGCTATGCTCACCAGTTGAGTAGTAATGGTGGCTTGCCTCTTTGCTCAGGCAAGCCACAGGTATGCTCTGTGGCTTTTGAGCATCTGTGGCCTTGCTTCCTAGGGGGTGTGAGGAGGTTATACTGAGCAATTGGATGGGATTGTGAGTTTACTTCCTGCCTGGGTGGTACCATAGAGTGGCCTCCAAGGCCAGTATGGCCCACTGGTTGGAGATCCAAATGAGTCAGAACTGCCATCCAAACTCCCTGGTCAGAAAAGGCTATCCACTTGGTTCTACAGAAGGGCAGAGCTCCTGGCTGGGATCTCTGCTCAGGGGTGCTGCTACAGGATGAATGCAGTCAGTCAAGATCTGAGCACTGCTTGCTCTAAGCTCCACATCCTTTAATCTCTATCTGCTCCCCCGGTTGAGTTTCCCTAGGGATCTCCATGAGCTGAGACTACAGTGAGCCTCATGCTGGGGAAGGTGATGTCCACCTTGGGTTCTTTTTCTCACTGGAGGAATAATAATGATGTCACAGTGTAGCACTGTGCTGACCTGGGGGAGGGGCAATGTGATCAAGATGAAAAGCACTCCTCTTACCCTTCTAGTTCACTCCTTCTTGGTGTGCGTTGTCCAGGAGAGTGCTTCTGCCTCACTTCTGGTTTCCGGGAGCTTTACAATGGTTTCTTTTTTATAGATAGTTGCCAGTTGGTCCTGTGAGAGGGACTGAAGCTGGAAATGAACTATATGTCACCATCTTAATGACATCCACTCTTGAGGAATGCATGTCGAATTTAGCATTTGAATATTAATTACTGTGAATGAACAAACTAACAGAAT
Source organism: Ursus americanus (assembly GCF_024610735.1). Classification (NCBI taxonomy): domain Eukaryota; kingdom Metazoa; phylum Chordata; class Mammalia; order Carnivora; family Ursidae; genus Ursus; species Ursus americanus. The sequence continues at coordinate 22,265,134 of NC_142131.1, forward strand.
GAAGGAGAAAAACCATATGATTATCTCATAAGATGCAGAATGAGCTTTTAATACAAATCAATATTCACTTGAAAAATCTCTTAGCAAATTAGATGTAATAGGGAACTTCCTTAATTTAATAAAGAATGTCTGCAAAAATCCTGTGTCAGGGGCAGCTGGGTGGCTCAGTTGGTTGAGTGCCCAACTCTTGATTTTGGCTTGGGTCATGGTCTCAGGGTGGTGGGATCAAGCCCCACATCAGGCTTTGCACTTAGTGGGGAGTCTGATTGAATTTCTCCCTCTTCCTTTCCCTCTGCACACCCTCCTCCCACCGGTCACGCTTTCTCTCTCTCCCACTCTCTCTCTCTCTCAAATAAATAAATAAATCTTTTTAAAAAATCCTGTGTCAAATATCATGCTGAATAATAAAATATTGACATCTTGCCCATGAGGTCTGGGAGGAGGCAAGAATGTTTGTTATCAACACTTCTTTATGATATTGTACAGTAGGTCTTAGCAAGTATAGTAAGTGAAGAAAAAGAAACGTGAAGTATAAGGAAGAAAAATGGTTATTATTTTCAGATGATATTACTGTGTGCATAGAAAAATCAAATTAGACAGAATGGAGGTATGTATCATAGCTATAGAATGGTGGATTAAATACTATAAAGAGGTCAATTTTTCATAAATTGATCTATAGTTTAATACAATGCTAATTAAATTTCCAGCAAATTTTCCAAGTGTTTCTGGTGTGCAAATTGATCAGGTGATACTATAATTTATATGGAGATGAAGGACTTAGAATGGCTAAGAATATCTTGAAAAAAAAACAAATGAAATTGAAAAATTTATATTACCAGATTTCACAAATTATTATAAATGTACAATATTTAAGATATTGTGGTATTAGTGAAAAGATAGACAAACAGATGAAACCATAAGAAATTCAGAAACAGCTATGCATATTTGGAACCTAAAAAATCATGACAGAATTGATGTTCTGGCGCAGGGAAAAAGAATATTCTTTTCTTTTCTTTTTTTTAAAGAATATTCTTTTCAATAAATTGCTCTGATTCAGTTGAATATCCTCATTGAAAATAAAAGAGTCTAACCCCTACCTCACATCATATGTATGAATAAAGTTCAGATAGAGTGTAAATTACATGTGATTAAGAGGGTCAATATTTCTGTTAACATTGTACACACATACAGTTTTTTTAAATGAATATAAAATAAATAAAAAGAAAACCTACTAAATATATTTAGAAAAGTACTAAAAGAATATACATGTTTTATATAATGAGGCGTCCATGTTCATTAACCTGGCTGCATAGGCAACATTTGAATATTAGCAATTCTTACATTTAGTAATGGATTTGCTCATGCAAATAATCATTTTTTTATTAAGTCTTTACTTGAAATAACATATGCAAAGATTAAGAAACATCCACAGATTCTTTAATGCTGACCTATAGTTATGGAATTATGTATAAAATTTCTAAATTTCTAGTATTCATCTTCTACTGTACATGGAAAAAATCCATAAAGTGAATCATTTTAACATAATTTCTTTAATATATTTTGACTTTCTTTGGGAAAAATGGTTGAGTTAAAGAAAAATTTAGATGGAGTTTTCCCCCTATATTGAGTCTTTCTAAAAGCAATACAAAATGATAACAAAAATATTTATCCTAAAATTTGGTTTCCTATTACTTTTAACCTATTTTATTTAAGATTTTTTTTTTTATTTGAGAGAGAGAGAAAGGGGGGATGGGCAGAGTGAGCAGGAGAAGCAAACTCCCTGCTGAGCAGGAAGCCCAAAGGCAGGGCTCCAACACAGGACCTCAAAATCCTGATCAAAGCCAAAGGCAGATGCTTAACAGACTCACCCAGGTGCCCCACTTTTAACTTATTTTTAACATTAGTCCTTTTTTTAATTCTGCGATATTCTTCATATATGTGGCTTTCATAATCTCTTACGTATTTCAATTTAGCAAAAAGTATGATTTATTACTCTTGTATTGAGGCTTTTTAATGCATTCTGTGGCTGTTCTTTCAAAGGAAAACTTTCCTTTGTATATTCCTCTAGCAAACAGGTGGTGTGGCTTCTCCAATGTCAAAGTGATAGTCTTCCAATCACAATCATTTTCCAAATAGCATTCAGTGGAAAAATAACATCTGTAGATTAACTCAAACCATCTTGATAAAATGAAGCAGGTGCTCGTATTACCATTTCTAAAGCTAGAGAAATCCATCTGCAGAAACTTGATTTACAGTAATTTTAACCTGATTTATTCTTCATTATAAGTAAGTGCACTACCCAAGAGATATGTGAATCATAGTACTTAGTGAGATAAACATATTTAGAAGATTATGATCTTGCAGAAAATCTGTTGTTACTCTCCTTGAACAAGAGTCTTAAGAAATCATTTGCTCTTTTGCTTTAACTGTAATGATATATATTATGAAAAGTAATAATTTTTCTTTCCATAGATAAAAAAGATAATACAATTCTATAGTCATCATGTTGTACATTACATCACCAGTATGAATATATATATTAAAACAATATTGGAAATAACTTAGAAGGCTGTCAATAAAAGATTAAGCAATTACTGTTCTTTGACAGAATGAAATATTATGCAATTGTTAAAGGGACATTCAACCTGAATGCATAATACTTATGGACTGATGACCACAATATTTTATTGATTTTTAAAAACAGCAAATATCAGAACAGTATGGATAACTTAAAAGGAGGCACACATAGACTTGAAAAATTACCCTGAAGTACACATATCCAAATGTCCATCAGTATTAATTTCTTAGAGGTAGGAGTGTCTTTTACCTCTCACTTTATATTCCTCTTCATATTTGAGTATTTTCTTATTGATTTTATATTTTATTATTTGAATATATGAAATATTTTTAAATTACGGGGGACTGGGGCGCCTGGGTAGCGCAGTCGTTAAAGCGTCTGCCTTCGGCTCAGGGCGTGATCCCGGCGTTCCGGGATCGAGTCCCACATCGGGCTCCTCTGCTGGGAGCCTGCTTCTTCCTCTCTCACTCGCCTGCTGTGTTCCCTCTCTCGCTGGCTGTCTCTCTGTCACATAAATAAATAAAAAATCTTAAATAAAAAAAAAAAATTACGGGGGACTGATTATTTTTTAAATTTTTAAATTCAATTTAATTAACATATACTGTATTAATAGTTTCAGAGTTAAAATTTAGTGATTCATCAGTTGTGTGTAACACCCAGTGTTGCCCTCCTTAATGTTCATAACCCAATTAGCCCTCCCCCCACCCACCTCCCTTCCAGCAACCCTGAGCTTGTTTCCTATAGTTAAAAGTCTCTTAAGGTTTGCCGCCCTCTCCCTCTTTTCATCTTATTTTATTTTCCTTTCTCTTCCCCCATGTTCACTTGTTTTGTTTCTTAAATTCCACACATGACTGAAATCATATGGTATTCGTCTTTCTCTGACTGACTTATTTTGCTTAGCGTAAGACCCTCTAGTTCCATCCATGTCATTGCAAATGGCAAGATTTCTTTCTTTTTGATGGCTGAGTAATATACCACCTCCTCTTTATCCATTCATCTGTCAATGGACATCCGGGCTCTTTCCACAGTTTGGCTATTGTGGACATTGCTGCTATAAACACTGGGGTACATGTGCCCCTTTTGAACCAATCACTATGTTTGTATTATCCTTGGATAAATACTTAGTAGTGCAGTTGCTGGGTTGTAGGGTAGCTCTATTTTTAACTTTTTGAGGAACCTCCATACTGTTTTCCAGAGTGGCTATACCAGTTTGCATTACCACCAACAGTGTAAGAGGGTTCCCCTTTCTCTGCTTCCTCACCAACATCTATTGTTTCCTGGGTTGTTAATTTTAGCCATTCTGACTGGTGTGAGGTGGTATCTTATTGTGGTTCTAATTTGTATAGGAGGGAACTGATTATTAATGATTAACGAGCTCTTCTGTAATACAATGTATTCTTCCTCGATAGTAATCATGAATTTCATAGGAAAACGATTGCCCATGTGCTAGTCTCCTTAAATATTATAACCCACATATAGAACTGATATTTTTACATGGAATATTTAGTTTAATATATATATATATATGTATATATATATGTGTATATATATATAGTGTGTGTGTATATATATGTGTGTATTTATATATATATAAAATTCATTTGTTAGAGGGAGGGAGAGAGAGAGCACAAGGGGTGGGGGCAGCAGGCGGAGGTAGAAGCAGGCTCCCTGCTGCTTTTTCTGGAATCTGACTTTCCCAGACTTTCTTCTCCCATCCTCATGTAAAGTTGAGTATGAAGTATGGTATAATCTTTTCCTATAGTTCCAATTTCTGGCTGCTGGTTTTCATTATTTATTTTTTTAACTAATATTCACCACAGGTAAAAAGATCAAGACAAGGAAGGTAGGTACAACAAAAATAAGAAATGTGAGAAAACAGGTCTCAGACACTGAGATAAGGAGTTAGTGCACATGACTTATTAAGGAAAGGCTCTCAGGAGAAATCCTCAAAGGAATGATAAAGGAAAGAAAGGAAAGTGGAGGAGTAAAAAAAAAGGGGGGGGTGTAATTACACACAAAATCTGAGCTTTAGTCTGATGGCACAGGAAACTCTGGAATGAAACTTATGCCTCCAAGTTTGTCTTGATTTGAGGCAAGATCCTTAGCTTTCAATCTACTGTACCCGTTGACTATTCACTAAGACCACACTGTGGGAACACTGTAAACATCTTCCCAGGCACCTCTAGCTCTCTGAGTAGGAGGGGCAAAATGATCCCTTAGCTCAAGAGCAGGACTGCGAAGAATGTCACAGGTGCAGGAAGTTGAAAGCTATACACAAGGAAGCTGCAAGATGGGCTTATTAAAAGGATCAAAGGAATCCCAAGGGATGTGGCCACACCACAGAGTTTGCTATGTAGTCTTTATTAAAATGTAGTTGGGTTTGACTTCCCCTTGTGAAATTTCCTTTTTTGATTGCCGTCTCATTTCTCCATGATAATTTGTTGTGTTTCCTTTACTTTTCTTCAAATTGTTCCCCTGAGATGAAAGTCTTTTTAAATATGTTCATCAAGACTCCCTTTTCTCCTAAATAACAAGGAAAAGTGTTTTCAGAGAGGCAAGATAAATATGAGAGAAATATCTAATTATCAAGGTCTCCAGGCAATTGGGGCTACCCTCTTTCAGTACTGAGAAGGGGCCACTTCTGCTGGCCTGGAGTGTTGAAGAAATCTGGGGTCCACTGTTTCTAAATATTTCCATCCCAGCAATCCCTATGCAGGTTTTGGGGGCTCACACATTTTTCATCAGGCCTCTGACTTTACCAAATGAGACCTGCTAATTTTGTTTTACGTTTAATGTCTGAAAGGAGATTTCTGACTACACTTCAACGATTTTATTTTTCAGAGTACAGCTTAAATATAAGTAATAAATGTAACAAGTGGTTAGAAATATTCTTAAGAGTAAAATTTGTAGGGGTGCCTGGGTGGCTCAGTCAGTTAAATGTCTGCCTTTGGCTCAGGTCATGATCCCAAGGGTCCTGGGATCGAGCCCCAGCATCGGGCTCCCTCCCTACTCAGCTAGGAGTCTGCTTCCCCCTCTCCCTCTGCCTCCCGCTCCCCCTGCTTGTGCTCTCTCTCTAAAACAAACGAATAAATAAATAAAATCTTTAAAAAAAAAGGTAAAATTTGTATATATTAAGACCTAGACCAAAGTCATTTTACCTAATGTACTTTTCATCAATGCTTTATTTTTTTTTTTTTCCTCTCTTGATGTTTATTGGCTGTAAAGGGCAGCCTTTCTCCCAGGGGAGGCTGAGCAGGCTCACATCTTTTGGGCTCCGTGGACAGGGCGGTTCACATGCTCGAGGGAGGCCAGGTAGGCCTTGAGCTTGGGCCGGGCGCTGAGGCGCGCCACATAGGCCAAGAGCAGGGGCTGGGAGTCCAAGCAGCGGGGGCCAGGACCTGGTGACTCAGCAGCAGGTCCAGCAAGCTGTAGTCTGCGAAGGAGATCTGGTCGCCCACAATGAAGGCCTCATCGATGCTTTAATGTTAAGTATTAGGTGCTTCTAGCTTAAGGGTCGATGAAGAATTTAATCTTAACCTGTGGATGATTTAATATTAGTGGCCTTTTGACTGCCACTCTTCTTCCAATTTGCTTTCCTCACTTGCTCTAGAACATGTCCTTGTTGCTTATGTCTTTACTTGATTATTTTGCTTTATCTTTTACTATTTTATATTTAGTTCCCTGCAGAAAAAACAAATCTATTTCTTACATTATATTTATTTTATATTTCTTTTTAAATTAAAAAAAAAACTAAAAAAAAAGATGTTTGTACTTCACATATAATGTAGACCTATTTCCCAACAGGAATAAATGTTTCTATGCTGAGCATGAGTTATCTTCTTGTTTGTAAATCTTCTGTTGTATTTCAGTGGAAAGTCTGGATCCAGCTTCGTTGTTAAGTCTGCAGTTCACTTCTAGTAATCATTATGTTAGAGTAGATTGGACTTCTTGCTTTCGTGATTTTACCAGTTCGGGAAATGTAACTGGATTCCCTTGCTGAATGTGTTTGTATTTTAAAGAAGATATACTTTCTTTTAATATTTTATAACCTATCTTTTTTTAACACAACATTTTTAACAATTAAAATTACTTTTCATCTACTGATTTTTTTTCAATGTTTGTAAAATCTCTTTTGAAAAAGTTCTGGGCAAGATTTCATTATGGCAGTGACAAATCGAGATCAGAGGTCCTCAATACGGAGTTGAGAAAATGAGATGGGAAGGAAAAATCCAGAGATAGCACAAAGTACATAAAGACCTGAGGGTCAGAACTTAAATATATTGGTTCCCAGAGCACTGAAGGATGTAAGTGGTGTAGATAAGATTTATGTGGTTTCTGGAGGTAGTTATTTACTCCTTGACTAAGCACACCTTTCAGAAGAACCAATTCCCATGAAAATAAGAGGAAGAAAATATACTTCTACAAAGGGAAGCCATTAATACTTACATCTGTCCTTTGCCTTAAGACTTATTTTTCTTAATAAATTTACACATATAGTAAAATGCTTAATATTGACTCACTATTTTAAAGTGAATTAAGTAAAATCACAAGAGATATTAATGGCACTTAAACAGTCAGCCAGACCATACTTTAAATAAATATATTAAGGTTTATACTCCTATATTATTCTCCATTGTCATTTGAAAAAGTAAATGTTTGATATGTAAGAATATTTACAGAAAACTGTTCTAGCATGTCAAACAACATAAATTTAGCTTCTATAAATTAAAGGAAATCCAAGATCTCATAGTTAAGTGACAGTAGATTTCTGTATTTAGGACTTCTGACCAATAGACTAAAGGGAAGAAATTAATGTAGCACAAGAAGAAGTGAGTGTGATACCTTTAGGTTCAAATTAAACATTTTGTGCTTAAAATGTCGAGGTGGGGGCGTCTGGGTAGCTCAGTCTGTTAAGCATCTGCCTTTGGCTTAGGTCATAATCCCGAGGTCATGGGACCAAGTCCCGCATCAGGCTCCCTGTTTAGCAGCAAGTCCGCTTCTCCCTCTCCCTCTGCTGCTCTATCAAATAAATTTTTAAAAAAAGCATTGAGGTGGGAGACATTAACACGATAAAACAAGAAGAAAGATATTGGTCTTATGCTCTAGGCCAGGGATTGGAAACCTATGGGTTTGGGCCAAAACTAACTTGGCACTCATTTTTATAACTGTTTTCTTGGAACATTGTCTCATAAACTCTTATGAATTGTCTATGACTATTTTCTTTCTTTTTTGGGAGGTGGGGGAATTTTATTTATTTATGAGAGAGACAGAGGGCATGAGCAGGGGGTAGGAGCAGAAGGAGAGGGACAAGCAGACTCTGCATTGAGCACAGAGCCTGACTCAGGACTTGATCTCATAAGCTGAGATCATGACTTGAGTGGAAAACAAGAGTCAGAGGATTAACCCGACTGAGCCACCCAGGTGTTCCTGTCTAAGGCTGTTTTTGTGCTAGAACCATTTGACCTGCAAAACCTACAATATTTACTATGTGGCCTGTCTTTAGAAAAAGTTTGATAGCCCCTTTTAGGTGCTAATGCTTTTAATATATTAATAGTACATTAATGGTATACATTAATGGTCAAAGGCAAGGAAAGATGTATAAGCATTGTTGTTTTTAAGAACCCTAGACTTCAGTTGTTCTTTAATCCCCAATTTTTTTAAGTCAAGAGATTGTGATTTATATCACTGCAGAGATGTGGAAAAAGAATTTTCTAAATCAGTGTGTTTCAAAGTGTATTCCACACACATCATTTAGGAATTCATTCAACTTTAGTTGCTTAAACAAATGCAATTTTATTTTTCCTTGTATTGTAGTAAGTCTCCAAATATTTCTTAAAAGAAGTTGGTGATACAACTCTGAGATGTTTGGACTGATTTTTGGTGATTTAATTGGCCTTTTACTCTTGCTTTTACTTCATGGCTTTTAGGTAGCCTCTCATGCTCCAAATGTCACGTCTGCTTTCCGTGACGGGAGAACTTAGGTAAAGCAGATGGAATCAGTTACAGAAAATTTCTTTTTTTTTTTTTTTAAAGATTTTATTTATTTATTCGACAGAGAGAGAGACAGCCAGCGAGAGAGGGAACACAAGCAGGGGGAGTGGGAGAGGAAGCAGCAGGCTCATAGCGGAGGAGCCTGATGTGGGGCTCGATCCCATAACGCCAGGATCACGCCCTGAGCCGAAGGCAGATGCTTAACCGCTGTGCCACCCAGGCGCCCCAGTTACAGAAAATTTCTGAACAAGTATCAATGTTTATACATGTGTCAAATAGCCTCTATTATCCATAAGGGATTCTAGGAATTTGAGAATTTATTTTTTTAATTGTGGCAAAATATGTATAGCATAAAATTTACCACTTTGAGCATTTTTAAGTGTAGAGCTCAATGACATTAAATACACTTGTTGTTATGCAACCATCACCACCAACCATCTTCTATCTTTAGAAGTCTACATTTTGCATAGTTCTTTAAGCTTTTTTATCTAGCTTATTTAAAGCCCTCATGAAACTTAATGGAATACAATTCAGTTAATTCAGTCTGGGACAACTTCTTTTAAGAAACATTCTTTTTTCCCCCACTTATTCAATTCTTCTTTTGTGTCAACAGACTTTTGAAATGATGCATCTACATATCTTGCATATTTCTTGCTAAGTTTATTCCTACATAGCTACTATCTTTTGTGCCACTATGAACGGAATTTTTTCATTGTGTGGTTTTTAATTTGGTTATTGTTGGTCCATAGCAGTGCCACTCAATACTGGGCCAAAGAGTGGTACAAGTTGGAGAAATATTTACTTGTACATGACAAAATAAGAAGTTTGTCAGAGAATATAAATTAAGGACATTGCTTAGTTTAGCTGACTTTATTATCACAGCCCTGATAAAAGAAGCAGTGCAGTGATTTATGTTTTATATTTTAGAGGGAACAGAGTCTTGTCACAGGCCAGTAACAAACAGGTTGCAGACGAATTGTTTTGAGCACTGGACTATGTAAAAACTATTAATTTATTTTAATTTGTTTTACAGCAAATATTCTTGCTGAATTCTTTTAAAAACTGTTTGGATAGCTTTTCTGTCAAACCCTATTGCAATTCTGGGCACCTGGGTGGCCCAGTCGGTTAAGTGACCGACGCTTCATTTCGGCTCAGGTCATGATCTCAGGGTTGTGAGACTGAGCTCCGCATTGGGCTCTGCACTCAGCGTGGAATCTGCTTAAGACCCTCTCCTTCTCTCTCTGCCCCTCCCCCGTTCTCTCTCTCTCTCTCTCTCTCTCTCTCTAAAATAAATAAAATAAATCTTTTTAAAAAACCCTATTGCAATTCTAAAACAATCATATTAACCACAAAATGGCTACTTTTTATTAATGATAAATGTTCCATTTAATTTTCCCTTTTAGACAATGCACTTTTTGAAATAACAAAGAGATGATAACAGATCCTTATATCAATATGAATTTTAATTAAAATGCATTTAGTGCTTCAAGTTGGGTAATGAATTAAGACATTTTAGTTAAGATATTTTAAAGTGTCATGTTAAGTATTCTTCTGTGAAGTATTTAAACTCAAGAATTGTGGTAAAGCAAATAATAACATTATGTGTTAAAGTCCTATGCCATTTATATCTCTGACTTTGGAGAAGTTACCTTAACTCTTGGAGCTATTTCTTATCTGTAAGATTGTGTAGTGGGTTGAATGGTAGCCTCCCAAAAGATATGTCTTTACTTCCTAGAATGTGTCAATGTTACATTATTTGAACAAATGGCCACACACATTTAATGAAGGATCTTGGATGAGATCATCCTGAATTACCTGGGTGGGCTCTACATTCAATGACAAGTGTCCTTATAAAAGACAGAAAAGGAGAAAACACAATACAGAGAAAAGGCAATGTGAAGTCAGAAACAACAGTACAGAGAGGTGGCCCTAGCCAAGAAAGTCAATGAATGCTTGCAGCCACCATCAAATGGAAGAGGATTCTCCCCTAGAGCTTCGAGAAGGAGTACAGCCATGCCAATAGCATGATTCTGCAAGGCCTAACTGTGACAGAATAAATTTCTGTTGTGTTAAGCCACCTGATTTGTGATAATTTTGTTACAGAGGATCCAAGAAACTAATACAGATGGGGATAATAATAAGTATCATATACATTTGTTGAGATTATTAAAGAGAAAAAAATACATGGCAATCCTGGCATATGGTGGATACTCAATCATTTTAACTATTAAAATTATCTTTTTAAACCAATCATAATAGTATGTTTTTATTTTCTCTGTTCTTAGTTTTAAAAATATGGGTTAAATTTTCAAATCATTTCCTACTTAGAAATTACATCAAATTTGTATCTTCTCTTTTAAGAACTAAAATAAAATTTACATTATGTATCCCAACTTTATTTAGGACAATTATTTAGTTTTAAATCTAGGTTTAAATTAGCTTAATGGTCACTGCCTCTATACTATACTTTCTATTATCTCAAACTTTTAACCTTTTTCAGCTTTACTGAGTATATGCTACACAAAAATTCACACACATTTAATATACACGGGCTCGGACATAAGCATTCCAAGACACCATTACCACAACTAAGGTACTAAACCTATCTATTACCTCCAAAAACTTTTTGTTTGTTATAAGATCTATTCTCTTAACATATTGTAAAGTGCACAACACTGTACTGGTAACTAAAAGTATCATGTCATACAGCAGATTTTGAGAAATTATTCTATTGCGTAACAGAAACCTCCTACCCATTGAAAAACAATTCCCCATTTCCTTATCTGCCCAGCCCCTGACAACCATCATTCTCTGTTTCTATGAGTATGTCTATTTTAGATACCTCATCTAAGTAGAAATATGTAATATTTGTCTTTCTGTGACTGGCTTATTTCACTTAGCATGATGTCCTCCAGGTTCATCCATGTTGTCACAAGTGGCAGGATTTCCTTCTTTATTAATGCTGGATAATATTCCACTATGTATAAATTCCACATTTTCTTTATCCATTCATCATCAATAGACATTTGGGTGTTTCCATATCTTGGCTATTACGAATGCTGCAATGATCATGGGCGTGTAGATACATTTTGAGATCCTGATTTCAATCCTTTTGGATTATATACTCAAAAGTGGACTTGCCAGGTCACATGATAGTTTTATTTTTAATTTTGAGGAGCCTCCATATTATTTTCATAATGTAGAATGGCTGGACCATTCTATACTCCCACCAAAATTGTATAAGAGTTCCAATTTTTCCACAACCTTGCAAAGCTTGTTATCTGCTGGGTTTTTGTTTTTGTTTTTGAGAGTAGCCATTCAAATAGGTGTGAAGTGGATACGATGATTTTAATCTTTTCCCTGTTGATTAGTGATGTTGAGCATCCTTTCATATTGTTGATCATCTGGTATGTCCTCTTTAAAGATAAGTCTATTGAATTCCTTTGCCCACTTTTTAATTGGGCTATTTTTTTGGTGACGGAATCAATTTTCCATGATGACTCTTCTTAGTGGTGTTTTTAAGTCTTATTTATTAAGGATGTCTTTCTCTGGTATTCTTTAATGAATGATAATTTCACAATGAACATGCTCTGGCTTTGCAAATTTTTTTACTCAAAATTCCAGAGAGGTAATGCAATATTTTTTTTCTTAAAATATTTTTGCAAAGAATATTTGAAAGAAGTCTTTGTGGGTGAATTCGATATTTTTTTTTCCAGCTGAATCCTGTATTGTTCTATTTTTCCTAATGAATTTAAGACTGCTAATGTCTTTTTAGGTTATGCTTTGAACTTTTCAAACTAAAAAATCCAAGATATTTTGTTTAATTTTAATTTTTTTTGTTTTTTTATTATAGCTCAAGACAGTTTTTTATTCTTTATTATCATTTGTTAATTTAAAATTGCTTTGAAAATTGCTTCTGTTTCATCTTTTCCACTCTTCAAAAGCAGTAATTACCTGAATTTTGGATTTCCATGTACTGTTCTCAATACCAACTCTGCTCTCTGATCATTTTCACTTCTTATTTGTCTTCTTCCACATTTTGAAGTTCCTCAAGGCTTTCACTCACTTATTTCACATGAATTTTTTTTAGCAATATCAATTATACTTTAAATTGCATGTAAGTATTTTGTAATGTCCTCTCAGGTTTAAAACTGTACTTGTAATCTCTTGACTCTTTCTTTCTATGTCTGCTTTGTCTTCCAGCTAGCTTCATTTTTAGCTAAGTGCTGTCATACTGCATACCTTGTTTTATGTGTCTGACATATGTTTTCATTTTCTGAAATATTATTTTCATGCATTTTCTTCCTCTCTCTTTTGTTACTTACTTTCAGACTCGTACTATAGTATCTGTGTAGTATTAAGTTTGGTCTCACTAAAAGAGAAGGTCTTGCCTTTGCTCTTAACTTCTGGGAGATTACCTGGGCCCTTGGAACATTAAGCCTAATAGCATGGAATGCCTTTGTTTGCCTGGATCATACTGGATAGCCTAATGATGTGAGTTAGGACAGGGCCTGTGTATACTCATAAAGTCTTAGAGGAGGGGCTGACCATGCCAGAAAGACTTAAACACTGTGATTTAGGGAATGGGCTTAGGAACATTTGCTGTCAGTTGACCTAGAGACATAAACCCTAGGCAATCAGTCAATCGATCAATCAATCAATCACCTGTAGCTATGTGAAAGAAGCCTTAATAAAAGCTCTGGACATGAAATCTTGGTAAACTTGCCCAATTCACTGTGCTCAATGTGTATGGTCACAAATCAATCCCAGAAAAGCAACAAGTTCTGATTCCATGGGGAAAGATAACGGCCATTCTGCATTTGGTACATCTCCTGGACTCCACCCCATATGCTTCTTTCCTTGGCTCATGTTAAACTGTATCCTTTCCCTGTAATAAACTATAACCATGAGTATAATAGCTTTCATTGAATTTTATAAATTCTTCTACAGAATTACTGAAACTGAGGATGATTTTGGGACTCATCCAAACTTGCAGTTGGTGTTAAAAGTGAGGGCAATCTTGGGAACTGTGCCATCCAACTTTGTAGTTGGTCCAAACTCTTTAAAGCATTTGTCATAGACTTTGAGGTAATGTTTTCTTTATTAGTCAGAGACAATTTTAATCCAGGTCTGGAATTTTCATCAGAAATAGGATAGAGCCTTCCTAAATTTCCTCCTTTTCTTTTCTACTTTGAGCTTAAAACTTGTTTCCCATTCAGTGAAATAATCATCTGAAAGTATTAGGGAAGTGCATTAGAAATTTATGTTATTTCAGCCCATTTAGTGTGTGTGTGTGTATGACTGAAACTACCATGCTGTGTAGTTGATGTTGATATGTCCCTGTACATTCAGCTCAACTTAGATAAGCATCTGACTGGAATATCAATTTGTGTAAGCACAACTTAAACTTAGAAATCCATCCCTTCAGATCACTCACCTACAGTGATACACTGCTATGATGTGTTGCAACTCTCTGTGGCCCAGGTCAATAGGCCCAGTTTCTCCAGGCAGCTGTCCCTGCACTGAGAATCAAACTTGCAGGGATGTTACAGTTTCAAATACCTGAGCTTATAAACTGGGCTGCAACTGTTGCTTTGAATGTAAAGATTTCTGGTGACAAAACAGATGACAAGTGGAGCTTTTGTATTCCTGTGTTTTTTTTTTTTTTTGTTCATTTCCTACTCTAGTCTCGTTGTTGGTTAGCCCAAACATCTGTTCATGGGACAATATCTGAGAATAGTCAGAGGTGCTGTTAAGTAGGTAAAAGAGGACAAGATGAATGAATAGCCTAAAGGCTGAGCTTAGTATGTAAGGTGGCAAGAGTCCAAAGTATAGGAGTCAAGGGACCTCTACTCCAGTCATAGATTTGTCTTCACTTTAATTTCTATCCCTGGTCAAGTTACTTAACCTTTATAAACTAGGTTTTTCTCATTTGTAAAAGAAGGCCAACAATGTGTATTTTCTCTAGTAAAAATAAACTGAAATGAAATGAAATACATTGCAATAGTTTGAAAAATAAGGTACATTATATGGGTGGCAGGAGCTATTATTTTTTCCACTCATGAAAAGCATAATTTCTGAACTGGTTAGTTATATGATGAAAATCACATTTTTAGAAGATGAATTTGGCACCCATGCAAGAAGAAATGAAGTAGGAAAGTAACAAGTGAATTAGGGTGGTGCATGAAGTGGTGACTCCAAAAAGAGAAGACGGGTACAATCTTAGGGATATTTCAAGTAATGAATCAATGGAACATGATAACTAATTGGATGTGAGTTGAAGGAGAAGAGTAGTCTAAGCTAATCTCAGAGTTTCCACTTTTCTGAATCAGAAGAATGCTCTCACAGATACAATGAATTTTGAAAAAATCAGAGAAGGCTAAAAACTAAAAAGGAGAGGCAAGGAGAAAGAAAAAGGAAAATAATAAAAGATATGTAGACATTTTCCCAACATCGTTTACATCTCCAATTTTTTTAAAAAATTAATACCTTCCAAAGTTTAGAATTGTATGTGCATTCTGTAAGTCATTTTCTCTTTTCTCTATAAAGGACTGTTCAAAGCCTATATAACTTGTTTAAAAAGTGAGTGCCCTAATGCTTCAGGAATTAAGGAAAGATTGTAACTCTGCTTTAAAAAGCCGCATTTAAAGATTTCTATCAAGGTGTTTTATTTCAGACTAAAAGTGCCTTTTTATCTAAACAATAGCAGATTAGATATGCATGGAATAGACAAGCTTATCTCATGCTTTCCTTTCCATTCTGAAAGGGCTGAATTAAAACACCATTTAAAAATGTGAATTATTTTCTTTCAAGAAATCATTGTATAGGGAAAAATAAAAATGTAAGGTCTTTGAAATAAGGTATAAATACTGCTAGGGATATTTCGTTTTGATTATAATTCTCATTCTCTGAATTGTTTGTTATTCTCATTCACTGTTGTGGGCAGAGATTGTGGTGAAAAAAGACTGTAACAGGACCTACTTAAAATGTAATGGGGAAAAAAATCACCTATTATTATAAAGTAGTCTTACTCTTTGAAACATGTAACCCCCATTATATTAATGGAGTAATGTTAACACACTGAATATAGTAGACTCCTTTTGCTGCAAATAGAATGTTTCATCTTTTGTCTTTAAAGTACTACTAATAATGTATAATGACCTTGTAGGGTCTGAAAATTAATGTACAAAAAAGTTGGAAAGCTAGTTTCCCCTATAAATGTATTAGTGATAAACTTGGTATTTTTCTTAGGGTTCTCAAAATAATCTAGCCTCATTATGTCTCAAATGGTGCTTCCAACATCAGCACCACCTGAGTCTTAGCTTTCCACAGTAAAAGTTAGGGTGAGAAAATGAAGTCCACAGAAAAATTTCCCCTATATTTTGTTACTGCATTGTAAAACTAAATAACTTTTTCAAGTAGCCAGTAAGTAACAATCATGACTGATTCCTAATTACCTTTATCAGCTTATATAGTACACTGTCTCTCTTTTTTGTGCCAAAGACAAACACATATACATACCCTGTTAAAACATTACCTGAAGCATGGAATCTGACATAGTTGTCTTCTTCCTCTACTTTCTTGTAAAAGATTCTCACTTCTTAGAACTTGTAGTTCTTAGAATGTAGTGGTTCCCTTCCTTTTCACCTCTCCTAGTACTCAGCTGTCTCCTTCATAAACCTGTTTTATCCTTCCATCCTTCATGGAGAATACCATGCTTTTCCTAGGGTAAGCTCTTTCCTCTCTGTGCGCTCCCTTTCTCTGATCATCCATTCCCTCATCTTTAATAACCATCTCTATTTAGATGAAAACCAGCTCTATATCTGGAACTTCTGTCCTGATACATCTTGTATTTCCAGCTACTTCATAGACATTTCAAACTGGCCTTGACAAGTTCTCCTGAGACCAGCTTTTATTTACAAATAGTCTCTCTATTAATAGCACTAATATATATTCTTTTCAGAAGCCTTCTTAATTCCTTGCAGTCTCCCCACACTGAATCAGTCCAATCACAATAAATATTTTCCATATTGCTAATTTTTCCCATTTCTATCTTTCTTGTCTTCAACTCTGTCCTTCTTCAGGCTCTCATTATTGTTTCTGAATATTTACTCACCCTCGACATAATTTGTTTATGGCTCTGTAAGAAACAGAAAGATGAAGAAATTGTGAACTTTATCAACACAGTAATTTAGAAGGATGGACAAGATATGCCAAACGAAGTGATAAGAAAGGGCAATATTGTTTATATCCTAAGTTAAGGAAGACCAACACTATAGAGTGGGTGACGGGGGAAGACTTCACCAAATGATAATATTTGAGGTAGAATGGTGGGTAAATTGAGGCCATAGCCTTTCTAGGTGAAAGCAATTGAATAATCCAAGGTGGAAAAACAGGAAGTCCCACTCAGAATGGGGCATAACAGATGTGTATGACTGCAATGAAAAAAATGGATGGGAGCCTCTGTGGAGAGCTCTCTCTGATGGTCAAATACACTAGGATTTTATTCCGTGAAAGTCAAGAGCCATTGGATGTGATTGATAAATGCAAATTTGGAGTCAGATGATTTATCTTCATGGCTTGCTTCTACTATTTTCTGTATAAATGACCTGGTCTAAGATGTTTCAGTATTCTATTACAATTCTTTTCTCCTTTCAAAGTGAAAATAACCATATTATTCTTGCTTATGTCACAGGGCTAAGTAAATATTTGAAAGTGAAGTATTTTAAAAATTTCAAAATGCCATGGATATATCTAGCATGATGATTTTGATGCTCTTCAGAGAAGCTATTAGAGCACAGGGATATTAACTTTGACAGATGCTCCTTAAAACTGGTATAATCTTTATCTTGACAAAAGATGAAAAGATGATTATTTTTTATTTCCTTGTAATATGATTTGATTTAGTGAGCATTTCCCCCAACTATGTTCTATATGTGCCTAGTCAATAGATGAATTTGAAGACTATGAAAATAAGGACTATAATCAATTCCGTAGCTAGCCATCCTCTATATAAACAAAAATATTTAAAATATTGTTTAAGGAAACATTACATCAGGGAGAGGAGTTAAGACGGCAGAGGAGTAGGGGACCCCTTTTTCAGCCAGTCCCGAGTGGAGCTGGATAGGTACCAGACCAGCCTGAATATCCACGGAATCAGCCTGAGACGCAGGAAGATACATCCAGATCCCTACAAATGAACATCTCCAGCGCTGAGTATTGAGGTACGAAGCAGGGAGTCGTGAAACCGCGCAGAGATATTGGAAGATAAATGGAAGGGGGAGGGAGCCGCCAAGTTTGGGCGCCGGGAAGCGGTAGCCACCTGCACGGGGGAGCGCGCAGACTCGCGGACCAGCACCCGCGAGAGAGCAGACTGAGACCCTGAGCCGGGGAACGCGCACGACCAGATTGAAACGGAGCTCCAGTGCGGTGCGCTCACTGGAACCAGACTGACACTGGGAGCTCCAGAGAATGCAGGGGCAGCTGGCAGCTGGCGGTGTTAGAAAAACACAAAGGACAGAGACGCGCCGTCCCTGAAGTGAGGGCTGGGACGCTGGGTGTGGGATGCACATCCCGGAACGCTGCAGGGTTAAGCAGCACCAACAGAAACAGAGTTAAAGTGGCCAGAACATCAGTGGAGAACGGTCCGCGATCCCTCTGTTCTGAGACAGAGGCTGAGATTCGGCCACTGCTGCTCTGACTCACAGAAGATGCACAGCAACCGCCAGGGAAAGCCGCCAGAGAACAAAAGCCTGGAAATACTGGCTCACAGTGTGCCCATCCCCATCCCCCCTCGCAGGGGACACGGAGACTCTACCCAAACAGGGTTGCCTGAGTATCCGTGGGGCAGGCCCCTCCCCCAGAAGGCAGGCTGAAAAATCAAGAAGCCCACATCCCTAAGATCCCTATAAAACAAGGGCGCATGGCCTGGGTCCCGGTCAATAATTTGGGCTCTGGACAACCCCGCAACCTCTCCTCATCAGAATGATGAGAAGGAGAAATCCACCCCAGCAAAGAAAAGGCAATGAGTCTGTGGCCTTTGCCACAGAACTAACGGATATGGATATAACGAAATTATCAGAAATGGAATTCAGAGTAACAATGGTCAAGATGATGTGTAGACTTGAATAAAGCATTAACGAAAATGTTAATTAGAATATAGAATCTCTAAGGGAGGAAATGAGAGTCAATTTAGCAGAAATTAAAAATTGTATGAACCAAATGCAGTCAAAACTAGATGCTCTGATGGCCAGGGTGAATGAGGCAGAAGAACGTATCTGCGAATTGGAGAATGGGTTAGAAGAGAAAGCTAAATAGAAACTTGGCTCAAAAAAATCCAATCTCAAGAATGTAGCTTACGGGAGATTACTGACTCAATGAAACGTTCCAATGTCAGAATCATCGGCATCCCCGAGGGGGTGGAGAAAAACAGAGGTCTAGAAGAGATATTTGAACAAATTGTAGCTGAAAACATCCCTAATCTAGCAAGGGAAACAAACATCCGTGTCCAAGAGGCAGAGAGGACCCCTCCCAAGCTCAACCACAACAAACCGTGACACCACGCGTCACGTCATAGTGCATTTCGCAAATATTAGATCCAAGGATACAGTATTGATAGTGGCCAGGGCAAAGAAATTTTTCACGTCCAAGGCAATGGTATCAGAATTACGTCAGACCTGTCTACACAGACCTGGAATGAGAGAAAGGGTTGCGCGGGCATTTTTAAAGCTCTTTCATTTCAGAGAAAAGCATGCAGCCAAGGACCCTTTATCCAGCAAGGCTGTCATTCAGAATTGATGGAGAGATAAAGACCTTCCAGAATCTCCAGTCATTGACCAATTTCGTAACCATGAAACCAGCCTTACAGGGAATACTAAGGGGGGTTCTATAAAACTAAAAAGGCCCCAAGAGTGATACAGAACAGAAAGTCACAATCTATAGAAAACAAAGACTTTACAGGCAACATGGCATCATTAAAACCATGTCTCTCAATAATCAGTCTCAATGTAAATGGCCTAAATGCTCCCATAAATGCCACAGGCTTGCAGATTGGATAAAAAGACATGACCCATCCATTTGCTGTCTACAAGAGACTCATTTTGAACCTAAAGATATATTCAGACTGAAAGTAAAGGGATGGAATACCATCGTTCATGCCAATGGACCTCAAAAGAAAGCTGGGGTAGCAATTCTCATACAGACAGATTGGATTTTAAACTAAAGACTATAGTTAGAGACACAGAAGGGCACTATATTATTCTTAAAGGATGTATCCAACGAGTGGATTTGACAATTATAAATATCTATGCCCCCAACAGGGGAGCAGCAAGATACACAAGACAACTCTTAACCAGAATAAAGAGACATATACATAAAAATATATTAATAGTATGAGACTTCAACACTCCACTATCAGCAATAGACAGAGCACCAGAGCATAAAACCAGCAAAGAACTTTGAATGCCATGCTCGACGAGTTGGACCTCATAGATATATATAGAACACTACACCCCAGAACCAAAGAATACACATTCTATTCTAATGCCCATGGAACATTCTCAAGAATAGAACATGTTCTGGATCACAAAACAGGTCTCAACTGATACCAAAAGACTGAAATTATTCCCTGCATATTCTCAGACCACAACGCTTTGAAATTTGGAACTCAACCACAAAGAAAAATTTGGAAGAAACTCAAACACTTGGACACTAAGAACCATCATGCTCAGGAATGATTCGATAAACCAGGAAATCAAAAATCAATTTAAGCAATTTATGAAGACCAACGAGGATGAAAACACAATGGTCCAAAAGCTATGGGATACTGCAAAGGCAGTCCTAAGCAGAAAATACATAGCCATCCAATCCTCACTCAAAAGAATAGAAAAATCTAAAATGCCATTTTTATATTCTCACCTCAAGAAGCTGGAACAGCAACAGAGGGACAAGCCTAATCCATGCACGAGAAAGCAGTTGATCAAGATTAGAGCAGAAATCAATGAATTAGAAACCAGGAGCACAGTAGAGCAGATCAACAGAACTGGAAGCTGGTTCTTTGAAAGAGTAAATAAAATTGACAAACCACTGGCAAGACTTATCCAAAAGAATAGAGAAAGGACCCAAATTAATAAAATTATGAATAAAAAGGGAGAGGTCACAACCAACACCAATGAAATTGGAAGGATCATTAGAAACCTTTATCAACAGCTTTATGCCAATAAATAAAGCAATCTGGAAGAGATGGAGGCCTTCCTAGAAACCTATAAACTACCAAGACTGAAACAGGAAGATATTGATTTTTTAAACAGGCCAATTAATTATGAAGAGATTGAAAGAGTGATAAAAAAAACCTTCCAAAAAACAAAACACCATGACCGGATGGTTTTCCCGGGGAATTCTACCAAACATTCAAAGAAGAAATAATACCAATTCTCCTAAAGCTATTTCAAAAAATAGAAACAGAAGGAAAGCTACCAAACTCATTTTATGAGGCCAATGTTACCTTGATCCCCAAACCAGGCAAAGACCCCATCAAAAAGGAGAATTACAGACCAATTTCCCTAATCAACATGGACGCCAAAATACTCAACAAGATCCTGGCTAATAGAATCCAACAGTACATTAAAAGGATTATCCATCATGACCAAGTGAGATTCATCCCTGGGATGCAAGGGTGGTTCAACATTCGCAAATCGATCAGTGCCATAGATTTTATCCATAGATTTTTCCTTTAGAAAAAGCCAAAAATCATATGATTCTCTCAATAGATGCAGAAAAAGCATTTGACAAAATACAGCATCCTTTCTTGATTAAAACCCTTTAGAGTGTAGGGATAGATGGTACATTCCTCAATCTCATAAAAACCATCTATGAAAAGCCTACAGCAAATATCATTCTCAATGGGGAAAAGCTGGAAGCCTTTCCCTTTAGATCAGGAACACGACAAGGATGCCCACTCTCGCCACTATTATTCAACATGGTACTAGAAGTTCTTGCAACAGCAATCAGACAACAAAAAGGGATAAAAGGTATCCAAATCAGCAAGGAAGAAGTCAAACTGTATCTCTTCACAGGTGACATGACACTCTATATGGAAAACCCAAAAGAAGCCACTCCCAAACTATTAGAAGTTATAGAACAATTCAATAATGTGGTGGGATACAAAATCCATGCTCAGAAATCAGTTGCATTTCTATACACGAACAATGATACTGAAGAAAGAGAAATTAGGGAATCCACCCCATTTACAATAGCACCAAAAATCATACGTTACCTTGGAATTAACTTAACCAGAGACGTAAAGGATCTATATTCTAGAAACTATAAATCACTCTTGAAAGACATTGAGGAAGACACAAAAAGATGGAAAAATATTCCATGCTCATGGATCGGAAGAATTAACAGTTAAAATGTCCATGCTATCCAGAGCAATCTACACTTTCAATGCCATCCCAATCAAAATACCAATGACATTTTTCAAAGAACTGGAACAAGTAGTCCTTAAATTTGTATGGAACCAGAAAAGGCCCCGAATCACCAAGGAATTGTTGAAAAGGAAAAACAAAGCTGGGGGCATCACAATGCTGGATTTACAGCTGTACTACAAAGCTGTGATCATAAAGACAGCATGTTACTGGTACAAAAACAGACACATAGACCAATGGAACAGAATAGAGGACCCAGAAACGGACCCTCAGCTCTTTGGGCAACTAATCTTTGAAAAAGCAGTAAAAAAACATCTGGTGCCAAAATGACAGCCTCTTCAATAAATGGTGCTGGGAAAATTGGACAGCTACATGCAAAAGAATGAAACTTGACCACTCTCTCACACCATACACAAAGATAAACTCCAAATGGATGAAAGACCTCGATGTGAGACAGGAATCCATCAAAATCCTAGAGGAGAACATAGGCAGCAACCTCTACGACATCAGCCACAGCAACCTTTTTCATGACACATCTCCAAAGGCAAGAGAAACAAAAGATAAAATGAACTGTGGGGCTTCATCAAGATAAAAAGCTTCTGCACAGCCAAGGAAACAGTCAAAAAAACTAAGAGGCAGCCCACGGAATGGGAGAAGTTATTTGCAAATTATACTACAGATAAAAGACTGGTATCCAAGATCTACAACGAACTTCTCAAACTCAATACACGAGAAACAAATAAATCATAAATTGTCAGAAGATATGAACAGACACTTTTCCAATGAAGACATACAAATGGCTAACAGACACATGAAAAAATGTTCAAAATCATTAGCCATTAGGAAATTCAAATCAAAACCACACTGAGATACCACCTTACGCCAGTTAGAATGGCAAAAATAGACAAGGCAAGAAACAACAATTGCTGGAGAGGATGTGGAGGAAGGGGATCCCTTCTACATTGTTGGTGGGAATGCAAGTTGGTACAACCACTCTGGAAAACAGTGTGGAGGTCCCTTAAAAAGTTAAAAATTGAGCTACCCTATGACCCAGCCATTGCACTACTGGGTATTTACCCCAAGGATACAGACGCAGTGAAGAGAAGGGCCATATGCACCCCAATGTTCATAGCAGCAATGTCCACAATAGCTAAATCATGGAAGAAGCCGAGATGCCCTTCAACAGATGACTGGATTAAGAAGTTGTGGTCCATATATACAATGGAATATTACTCAGCTATCAAAAGGAACGAGTTCTCAACATTTGCTGCAACATGGACGGCACTGGAGGAGATAATGCTAAGTGAAATAAGTCAAGCAGAGAAAGACAATTATCATATGGTTTCTCTCATCTATGGAACATAAAAACTAGGAAGATCAGTAGGAGAATAAAGGGATAAAGAAAGGGGGGTAATCAGAAGGTGGAATGAAGCATGAGAGACTATGGACTCTGAGAAACAAACTGAGGGCTTCAGAGGGGAGGGGTGTGGGGGAATGGGATAGGCTGGTGATGGGTAGTAAGGAGGGTACGTATTGCATGGTGCACTGGGTGTTATACGCAACTAATGAATCATCGAACTTTACATCAGAAACCAGGGATGTACTGTATGGTGACTAACATAATATAGTAAGAAAACATTAAAAAAAAAGAATCATAGTACCTAAGAAAAGATAGAAAACAAACAAACAAACAAAAAACAAAAACAAAATAAAACTACATCATATTCTATACTCCAATATGCTGGATGTTTTAAAAATACGCAATGTATGCATGATTCTTTAAACGTAACACTGTTATCAATGAAAAGCTTGTTTTTCTCCTGTCCACAAAAATGCTCCTTCCCTGTGCCCCAAAAGTTAACCATTTCTAATAATCTTTCGGTGTACCATATCACTTTATTTATGAAGTTGCCAGCGAATATGTATATTCCTATCTTCTTTTTTACTTATATAAAAAATAGCACACTATATATTGGTCTGCTCCTTGCTTTTTTCACTTAATGATATATCATAAAGACAAGTATCAGTACACAAAGACAGTTCTCATGGTAATAGCTCCATGGCATTCTAGTTTTGACAATTTTCCACTGTTTATTTAAATAGTCACATACAGAGGGACATTTGAGTTGTTTCTACCTTTTTGCTCTTATAAGCAATGCTGCATGGAATAACTTGTTCATTCATTTTACAAATATGCTGGTTTATTCATAGATAATAGGTAAGTTCTTTTGCAATACTGCTGTTATTAAAGTCCTCTTTATGTAGTTGTACTATTTATCATTCCCTTCAGCAATGTGGGAGAGTCGTTTCCCCACAGCTGCTGCCACAGTATGTGCTGCTAATTTTGGATTTTTGCCCACCCCATAGACCTGAAATGAGAACTCTATATAGGTTTCATTGGCATTTCTTTTTAAAATTCGGATCAACAACTTTATATTCATTTGAGGACCATTTGTAGTTCTCTACTGTGGTATTTCAATTCATTCCATATGATAATTTTTTTATTTAGTTGTAAGATTTTCTTTTTTTGATTTCCAGAAATTTTACATGTTAGAAAGATTATGCCTATTTTTCGACAATAAATATTACCATGCTTTTTTTGTTTTCCGTCTTTTGACTTTGCTTTTTTTCTTTTTTTGTCAAACAGGTTTTCTAATGTAATTATAATTACCCATCTTTTCTTTTATTGAATCTGGATTTTTGAGTCCCAACTCTAAGTTTATGAAGGCATTTTGCCGTCTTTTCTTCTAATCCCTAATAGTTTCAGGTTTTACATTTAATTTTTATTCTATTTTTAGTTTATTGTGTTAGAAGTGTGATTTATAGAGGGAATTTAATTTTTCTCTAAATGACTCATTTCCAAATACCATTTACTTAAAAAAAGAAAACAACACAAGAAAAGAAAGAAAAATCTTAATTGCATTTATTACAAAGCTGCCTTTCTCATACAGACTTCCCACTTTGTGTCCACTGTTGGACTTTGCAAATTAATCCAGTGGTTTATCTTTTTATATATTAGTTGTACACTGCTCCAAGCAAACCTACATTGTTTGAATAATGACTATCTATCTAAATGTAGTTTTATGTACCATTACAACACCACATTTTTTATTTCTAAGTAAAAGGGGAACTATTTTCATTGTATCTGTGAGAAATTTGTCCCTAACCTTTGCAGCAGTTATAAAATCCTGCCCTCTCTGCTACTCTGATCCCCACTGTCCCCAGTCTCCCCATACACACTTTCTATTTTGATTGAATTTCAGTGGCTTGCTCAGATTCAGACTCCTTTTATGGTCAAGCCTTTGGCAAGGAGAATGACAAGCTTTGATATAATACTAGATTTGTTTTGCTGAAGCTGTCATCTGGCAATGGGACATTTAATGGTTGAATGACAGAGAATCAGAATACTACTTACAAGGCAGGCATAATTTTGAAGGCTGCCATCTATCTATGAGTTAAAGAAGTCAACAGAAATAGCTTAAGGAAAGCCAAATGGAACTTCCTTGCAAGAATTTGAAAATAAAAGAAATGCTATTTCTTTAAGAACAAGTATTATAATAACAATTGGCTCAACTTTCTCATTTTATGTTTTATCTCACTCTGAAAATTAGAAGACTGTTTTTATATCAATCACATAATTATTAGAATTGATTAAGCCATCTGCAATAATTTTGTGATTTAAGTTCAGATGAACAATACCAGACTTTTTTAATATGAAAAAGTAAAATTTTCCTTTCTCTTATCAAGTAACACATGTTGAAGTTACAGTTTTCAATGTGATGTCATAGATAAATTAGGGGAACAAAACCTATTCAAGTGTATCTCTTATCTCAAGGAAATTATATTTTATCTAGTTACAGCAAAAACAGGCATATAAAAGGTTAGCTAAAAGTAAAAGCCTGCTCTGAATAGGGGACAAATGGATGAAAAGAAAATAAGTCAGTACGAATTCAAATGAGTGAGATGACTTCCCATGGGGAGGGGGTAGCAATCAGTCTGTGCTTTGTGAGGACATAGGCTTTAGGAGCTTTGAGATTGACTTTGAAGAACAGATAATATTCAATACATAAGGGAGGAAGTGGAAAGGCTAAAGTGTTTGGATCAATGAGCCAAAAAATACCATAGTCTTTCTGGCTCAGTATAAGAGTACTCCCCAATTGGTTATGACAATCAATTGTTTCTGGTAATTAACAGTGTAGCCTTATGAGGCATTTAAGCATTTTGGCCAAATGTTGAACCCTAACTATTTTTCACCTTCTTTTGAGCAATTGTGCATTATAGTGAGTGTGCTTTAGAACTTCCACTTCAGTATACACCGAGGTTTGTCTTTATTATACTGAATTCTGGCATCATGCAGCATCACCCTACTATGATGAATTTGGTTCCATCCATCTTAGGTCCTCTTTGAATGAAGTATATTTTCCACAATTGCTGTTCATGGTAATTATAACTTCTTGAATGATTAGGAATGACTTGAGATCTAAATGCTTGAGATGCCATATGGTTACTCTTGTAATTACACTTGATAATGTTATTTTTACTTTTATTTATTTTTATTTTTTATTTTGAGAAAGAAGAGAGAGAGAGAAAGAGAAAGGGACTGAGTGGGAAGGAAGGGAGAGGGGCAGAAGGAGAGGGAGAGAGAGAATCTTAATCAGGCTCCATGCTCAGTACAGAGCCTGACTAGGGGCTCCATTTCACAACCATGGGATCATGACCTGAGCTGAAATCAAGAGTCAGACATTTGACCAACTGAGACACCCAGGTGCCCCAAGTAACATTATTTTTAAAGGCATGGTCTTATCAAGGACCTGCCCTTAATGATATATTTTTTTTCAATGATCTTTCCTTGAGAATTTAAATAAAGATGAACCTTGTAGATTTCTCTCTAAAAGTTTACTAATAGCATGTTCCATTGCTTTATAGCGTGTAGTACTGGAAGAGCAAAAATAGCAACAACACCTAAGAACAATTAAACAGGTACAGAGTTCTTCCTATTTGCCTGGTACTTTTCAAGTGCCTGGATGTATAAATCTATATAATCATTACAACAACCTTATTTATCTCTACTTTACAGAATAAAACTGAGGCACAAAGAGTTTAACTTGCCAAACTTAATCAGTAAATGAGTAAATGGCAGTGTTGGGATTTGAACCCAGACTCTCTCTCTCTAGAGGCTGTTTATAACCACATAAAAATTTCAATGTGATTTAGCTGGGCAGCACATTTGTACTTATCATACAGTCTTATGTTTATAAAATGATATTACAAATTCTGTTACTTTGAATTATAGATTTCTTTTGGGGACTAGACACTTTAAAATGCACTTTTTCTCCTTTGGATTTTGTAAGTATTGGTTTATTAATTAAGAATATCTTGTGTTTGTTTTCATTTGGTCTTAGAATTCATATTTTCTCCTTTTATTAAATTTGGTGAAAATTTAAAATTTGTTTCATGCTTTAACCATATATTCTTTAGTTTGCAGCTTTACAATTGCAAAAGAATGAAAGAATAATAAATCTTAGGTAAATAGGACATGAAAAAGTAGATTTGCAATTGTTTATTTTAATTACTTAATCAATACTTATCAAAGAAGCTACTTTGATAAAATAGCTTCTCAATCTTTTTAGATGTTTTAATGATTTTGAACACAGAGATAATATGTATGTAATAATTCTCCCTGAGACCCAGTTAACAGAAAATTTTGATAAACTCATTACACTGTTGCATACATTTTCTTCATTTTTGCAAAATATCACCAATATTTTCTTCTTCATCGAACAAGTTTTTGGTACTGTATGAGAGATTTTCAGCTTACTGTTTTAAAAAACAAAACTGTAGATATTTCCAGGAAAGGCAGTAGAAGGAGAACATCTCTGATTATGGCTAAATTCACAGGGAAGAATGATTAAGGGTCCCATAAAATGTCCTTATTTTGGTAAGCTTAATGAGGAAGGAGGAGATAATTTCAACTTGACTCTATGTAGTAGTGTGATTTATTTTGTGAAAGTGCAAAGGGCATTTCAGAGTAGATGACTGTTGGAAAACACCTTTCTCATTTTAGGTTATATTGTTTATCCTATCCTGGGAAATGTGGAACCCAATAGGGATATTAGTCAATAAAAAGCCCAATCTTCAACTTAACCTGGAGAGAATGAGACAGAAGATCCTTACTAAAGGCACCATATCACTCAGCATCTGGTCCCTTCTCAATATTTATCTTGCTCTTATGATGAAAACTTTGAGTGGGCTAATGAGAATTTAAATTGCTCAGATTGAAAAATAAACCAAAGAAGGAAGGAAAAGGATCCATTTTATGTTGGAGACATTTCTAAACAGATGAGCAGAGACTACACAGATAAGTTTGCAGAAGGCATTGCTTTTTCAGGGTGCAGCAAATTCTATGAAAGAAACCCAAGGGATAGTGGGAATGTACAGAGGAGAATAAAGAGGTTTAGAGGAAGAAATACATGAAGGGCTTAATTTCCTAAGTGACTATGTTTGGAATAAGTTTTAAGAGCATCTTTAATTTTTCCTGTTACACTTTAAAAACTCCTCCATGTCATCAGTAAAGCAATTCCTACATAACTATAATTCTTCAGAGTATTGCCCTCATGGAGAGTGGAGGAAGATGGTTTAAATAAAAAAGACAGTCCATTCCATCTCTATTTTTCTACTCCTAACCGAGATCAGGAAGCTAGATTTATTTAACTGGGCTATTTTCTGTCATCTAGGCACGAAGTAATGATCTATCTACAAACTACAGGATATATAGTCTCTAGCCAGTTAACTTTTGGTGACGAGCATATAAAAATAAGGGCCACTTTCTGAGTGTAGAAGGAAGTTCCCTGAAGAGGGAGATGCTGAATCCAAATAAAGGGAGCTGATGTTATCATCTCACAACAAAGAAGGTAGCCATCAAAAACTAGGGAGTATGTGTGATTATGTATGTGTGCTACCAATACACACCATATAATGTCCTCTGTAACTGGGACCCATGGAGTCTAAAGATAGAGATGGAGGACTTTAAATTGTATTATCTTATAGAAAAATTTCCTTTTGGAAGTTATGGCAGAAAATAATAGAGATTAATTGAGCACCATATTGAACACTTTAGTGTCTCATGAATGGATTGTATACATAATTGCTCCTAAAGTACTTCATTTTCTTGAGGGCTATGCCTGAGACATGAGACATTTGATGGGAAACAAAATTCATGCAGTTAACATGGACCTGCTTTTTCTTCTTGTTCAACGTGATGGAGACTATTAAGGCTAGATGCTGTACCCAATATATGCACCAAACATTTACCCCTGGACACTGTTTGGAAACTATCCAGAATGGTAAGCCACTTAGAATGCGTATGGAAAGATTGTCATTAGACAGCTGGGATCGTGGCTATATTCTTGGGGGTGATTAATTCTCTGTTTTCTCTCCTCAGTAGAGACCAACAGATCCTATATTCACTCCTTCTTTGGTGAAAATACTTTTCAAAATTTGTATTCCCTGTCAAAAATCTATTCTCATCATGAAATAGCTTTCAATAGTGGATTATTATGTGACATGTTCTATGACTGCCACTCTGATTGGTTCTTCAATCAGAGTTTCATCCATACTTAATAAAGATATTAGAGCCACAGTATCCAAACTAAATGGACAGTATATCCTCCATGTGGAATTTCTAGTTCATATGGCCAAGAATTATTACTGCACTGAATTTATTCTACAGGTTTGGATATTTGGACATAAGCTTCAATTAATTACTGATCTTTACTCTGGGGTAGGAGATGAGAGTAGAGAATAAATTATGTTTCTCCAAAGCAGATAATTTAAAAGATAAACTTTCAGAAGCTTATTACTTGATTATTATTGTTAGTTTACAATATGTTTACACAAAAATATCTTCATCTAACTTCAGCACCATGTTAGGAGCTTCAAGCTCCTGCTACAGAACTTAAGCATTATTGATACATGTACAAATGCTATATACGTGTCTGGAATTACAGATAAGAGGTCTTTGTAGGATTCTACTCCCTCAAATTAGGAAGTAAACAGCTGGAGGTGAGGGCAAGCCATAGCTATCAAAGAGATGGAGCTTGGCATTGAGAGTCTTTGTCTCTTGATTATTCAGATACATTCATATAAGTCTTGACCATGTGGTTACCCAAGAAACAGGTCCTTAACTATAGAAAACAAACCGATGGTTACCAGAAGGGAGGTGGGTGGAGGAACAGGTTAACTAGGTGATGGGGATTAAGAAGGTCACTTGTGATGAGCACCTGGTGATGTGTTGAGTGTTGAATCACCATATTGTATGCCTGAAACTAATATTACACTGTATGTTAACTGGAATTTAAATGAAATCTTTGTTTTAAATTAGCATAAAAATGGTAATCTTCCTAATGATGCTAGTGACCAAAGGACAGGAAAAGAACCTTGGTAGACTGTAAGGAATCAACATTGGGAAGCACAGCATCCACAAGCAGTTTTTTTAACTGGGTTATTCATTTTTTGGGGTGTTGAGTTTTTATTATTTTGGATACTAACCCTTTATGAGATAGGTCATTTGCAAATACCTTCTCCCATTCTGTAGGTTGCCTTTTAGTTTTGTTGACTGTTTCCTTTGCTGTGCAGAAGCTGTTTATTTTTGCTGTGTGATTGTTTCCTTTGCTGTGCAAAGGCAA
Source organism: Ursus americanus (assembly GCF_024610735.1). NCBI lineage: Eukaryota > Metazoa > Chordata > Mammalia > Carnivora > Ursidae > Ursus > Ursus americanus. The sequence goes on from NC_142131.1 coordinate 22,295,811, forward strand.
TAGATTATTTTTGCTTTTGTTTCCCTTGCCTCAGGAAACATATCTAGAAAAAGATTGCTAATGCCAATGTCAAAGAGGTCATTGCCTGTGTTTTCCTATGGGATTTTTATGGTTTCGGGTCTCACATTTAGGTCCTTAATCCATTTTGAGTTTATTTTTATGTATGGTATACGAAAGTGGTCCAGTTTGTTTCTTCTCCATGTTGCCCTCCAGTTTTCCCAACACCATTTGTCGAAGAGACATTCTTTTGCTCATTGGATATTCTTTCTTGCTTTGTTGATGATTAATTGAACATATAGTTGTGGGTTCATTTCTGTGGGTTTTTTTTTAAAAGATTTTAATTTTTAAAAAAATTTGTGTGAGAGAGTGAGAGAGAGAGAAAGTGAGCAGGAACAAGGGGAAGGGGCAGAGGGAGAAGCAGGCTCCCCGCTGAGCAAGGAGCCCGATGTGCCACTTGATCCCGGGACCCTGGGATCACGACCTGAGCCAAAGGCAGATGCTTAACTGACTGAGCCACCCAGGCGCCCCATTTCTGTGTTTTCTATCCTATTCTATTCATCTGTGTGTCTGTTTTTGTGCCAGTAGCTGTTTTGATCATTACAGCTTTGTAATAGAACTTGAAATCCAGAATTGTGATGGCTTCAGATCTTTTTTTTTTTTTTTTCCTCAAAATTTTATTTAAAATCTGGTTAGTTAATATTGGTTTCGGGATGCTTTTCTTCTTCCAGATTGCTTTGGCTCTTCAGGGTCTTTTGTGGCCTATACAAATTTTAGGATTGTTTGTTCTAGCTCTGTGAAAAATACTGGTGATATTTTGATAGGTATTGGATTCAATGTGTAGATTGCTTTGGGTACTGTAGACATTTTACCAATATTTTTTCTTCCAATCCATGAGCATGGAATGTTTTTCCATTTTTTTAATGTCATCTTTAATTTCCTTCATCAGTGTTTTATAGTTTTCAGAGTACAGGCCTTTCACCTCTTTGGTTAGGTTTATTCCTAGGTATCCTACTAGTTTTGGTGCAGTTGTAAATGGGATTGATTCCTTAATTTCTCTTTCTTCTGTTTCGTTATTGATGTATAGAAATGCAACAGATGTCTATACGTTGATTTTGTATTTTGTGACTTTACTGAATTTATCAGTTCTAGTAGTTTTTTTTAGTGGAGTCTTTCAGGTTTTCTATGTATGGCATCATGTTATTTGCAAATAGTGAAAGTTTTACTCCTTCCTTGACAATTTAGATGTCTTTTATTTCTTTTTGTTGTCTGACTGCTATGGCTAGGCCTTCTAGTACTATGCTAAATAAAAGTTGTGATAGTGGACATCCCTATCTTATTCCTGACCATAAAGGAAAAGCCCTCAGTTTTTCCCCACTGAGGATGATATTAGCTATGGGTTTTTCATATGTGGCCTTTATTATGTTGAGGTATGTTCCCTATAAACCTACTTTGTTGCAGGTCTTTATCAAGAATGGATGATGTACTGTTCAAATGTTTTTTCTGCAGTGATGTTTTCTTATGGTAAATGTGGTAGACTTGTTATAACTCTCACTTCTCTCATATACAATTCCTTTGTGACAAAATAATATGCATTTCTTGAAGATGTCTATGGAATATTGTTTCTACAGTTTAGAATATTGTGAAACTAAGTAAATATAATCAAGATTGAATTTGCCAAAAAATATTATTGGCTTTTTGCTATTCTGCATAATAATGCCAATAACAGCACCTAAATTTTGTTTTTTTCCCAAAGCACATCAAATTATGTAACATTGGTAATGTTTTCGGGACGTTGTTACCACTAGTAAAGCCACAATCTTTTTTTCTGACAAGAAAGAAGTTAATGAAAGTACATAATAGCCTGAATAGCAGGTGTGGAAAAGCTTTTTTTTTTTTAATGGAGGAAAGATTAATATGAAAATGTTATTTTTTAACTGTCTTCAAACAATTATAATGCTAATTAGTATTTCAACTTCCATAAAGATTAGACAGGAATTTATGAAGGGTAAAAACTCATTCCATTTTTAATCAGCTACTTTGATATATTATTCCACAGAAATCTTATATTCTGATTTTTAGATGTGCCACTTTTTATTGGAAAGTTGCAGAAGCAGAATCCCCTGGTAACATGTCAACTGTGCACCTGAAGACTTTTCAAATAATGTATAGAACATGCATAAAACTGTTAAGCAAATAATGGATTTTGTGCAAGGCATGTTCCCAGGTGGTATTTTGCAAATATAGCTTGTCTTGTACTGTTATATCAGGTGAACCCAAGAACAGAGGGCAAAATTGCTATCAAGAGTAAATGATTGGAATCCAATTTTTCTGTTAACTAAACTGAACCCATATGCACATTCTAATATTTCTCAGGTTTGATAGACATATTCTATTAGCAATTTTCTACTCACCACATACTGTAATTTGGTATTTAATTATTTGCATGAAATAAATCATCAGTTGAAACTTATTGTATTAAAAAACACACAAAAAAAGCCCTTTTAAACACACACCACTGCTTTGAAAAACTGGCTTGCCAAACTAAAAATGGAAAAATTAATAAAACGAGCAGCTAAGCATCTAATTTGCAATTGTATTCTTGGATGTATTTTTAACCATAATTGAGGAAAAAAACATATTTATTGACTCTCCAATAAGGAAATGTTTACTTTCTTTTATCTAGTAATAATGGAACCAAATTGCCTTGTCACATTTGAAACAAAGAAATAAAATTTGAGTCAATTTGTTAAGGATAACTAAAAAAATTATATGATCACGTTTTTTTTTCACAGAGTGCTTTCTCTAAATCATTGAAGTAATTGGAAAATATGTAGGCACTTAATCAATATGTTAAAATATGCAGAAAATTCTTAGTATGAAGTACTGAAGGCTCAGGGGTGATTTGATAGTTGTCTATGAAAAGCTTATCTCCAATGAATAAAAAACTAGGCAGAAGGTGAGCTCCTTGAGAGATGTATTTATAGAGTAGAAAGGTTTTTTTTTTTTTTTCACTGTATACTTTCAGAGTATTAATTCTGAAAGATTAAGAGAACTATTCTGCTATAGATTTAGAAGCATTTTTTTGGGGGGCAGTGAAAAGTAGGAAAAACTGTTTTCAAAGGTTACAACATAGTCTTAAAAGACACTGGGAGAAGATACCTGATATTTTAAGTTATCCTGTGATGGATAAGATTTAACTATATGATTTTTGTCTTAGGAAGAAATTCAGTAGTCTTTCATTTCTTTGCTTAAAAGAGTTTCCCCAAGAAAATAAATTACTCCAAATGCTCCCTGCTGGTAAATTAAGTATTTTGTATGTACTCATTGATGATTTTCAGGAATCATATCTTACACACAAACAAGTCCATGCTCTGTTTAGGGAGGGAGGGCCAATTCAGGAGAAGGTGAAGGAAACGTGCTGTTACTTTCTCCTTCATACTTGCCCGTATGGGGGCATTTTCTCAGGTTCACACAGCCTCTGCTAATGAAAGGTATACAGAGCTGTCTGGCTTTGCAGCTGTAGCTTGGCAACTCTATTCATTCTAACAGAAGGTGATTTCTCTCTCTCTCTTTCTGCTTTTCTCTTTTGTTTTCCATCTTTCTCATTCTTTCTTTATCTCTTAGACTCCACATAACTCATTTGTTTTCACTAGGCAAGGTGACAATGGGTGATTGGTTATAGATGGTTTGGTATGAATGCTTTCTCAGTACTAACCTATTCTAGTCCCAGGGAATCCACTCATTTCCTTCTTCCTGAGAGACTGAGTTTCCCACATACCTCACTGGGTTATCCCCCTTCATATGACCAAGATTTGGATTTGATTTTCTGTGTCTTCAATTAGCTTTGCCTGTCCACAGTGAATCATTTTCTTATCCTTGTTTTGTGTTCTCATTTATGTCTGTGAAGTCTTCACATACTTGCTTTTATTAAGGGGCAATTATATTATCTTTAAAATGAAACACCAAGGTATTTAGTAGTTTTAGTTCGATTTCCATAAATTAATGGCAAGGTATTTTGTGCAGAATTAAAAGTTATTCCAGGAAATAGGGTCTTATTTTATTGACAAGGCCGTTACTGCCTACATCATCTTATTTTTAGTCAAGTGTTTTTGTTTAAGAGTGAGCTGAGTACTGAACAAAGGGAACAAAAACCTATTTAAAGGACTCTCTTTTAAAGTCATAGATTCCATTAGAGGAACAGCCATTCTATTTTAAATCTACACAATTCTTAGTGATCCGCACTTGTACCAGTAACAATGCAAGGTGTTATTTAATTTTTTCATAACTTTTAAAAACTATGTATTGTGAAGTTCATATTATATGATTATCAATGTTTAGTTTTTTCTAAAGAGTAGAGTAGATCACTTGAATGATTTTCTTTTTTAAGATTTATTTATTTATTTATTTATTTGAGAGAGAGGGAGGTGTGGGGAGGGACAAAGGGAGAAGGAAAGTCTTAAGCAGATTTTGTATGGAGCATGGAACCTGACGGGGGCTTTCAAAACCCTGAGATCATGACCTGAGCCAAAACCAAGAGTCAGTCGCTTAACCAACTGTGCCACCTAAGCATCCTAGAGTCCTTGGAAGTTAAAGAATAAATTACGGTGTGAGATTAATTCAAAATCAAATGAGACATAACTTCTTATCTTTTATAATCTTGATTTTTTTTTTGCTTTCTATTCTAATCCATTATCTACTTCTCTTTTTTATAAGAATTAAAATGATTATCATATTAAAATACATGAAGAGAATAAATCAATCTTCTTCTGTATTAGAAATACCATGGCTGTGCTACAGTTGCATCCTGAGGTGCCTAAGAATTTTCTCTTAGTAAACTCATTTGGGCTTTAAGGATAGGGTCTGCCTGCTTCTGTCCAAAGAATCAAAAGATGTATTTTTAGACACCAGCGTCTTCCAATAGAATTTTCTGCAATGATGGAAATATCCTATTTCTACACTGTTCAGTACCATAGCCACCTAGCCATATAGGGCTATGGAGCACTTGAAATGTGGCTAGTGAAACTGAGGAACTGTTTTTAATTTTATTTCATTTTAATTAATACTAATTTAAATTTAGAGAGCCACATAATAGATACCGTATTGAAAAATGCTGCCTAGAACTTCATGTGTCACTTAATATCTTTGAGCTTAATTTTTCTCACTTGTAAAAATAAAAATAAAAATCTGACTTTCTAACAACATTGTTATAAAAATCAAATGAAAAAGGAAACGATTCAAAAAGTGATTCAAACAGTGATGCAATTCAAACAGTGATGGGTGGGCTGTGAAACTGTACTGTTTACATTTGGGTTCTGACTCTAGTATATGCCTTGTGCAAGATACTATACTGGTCTTTCAGTTTTATCTTGTGTAAAATGGGAATAATAATAGCATCTAACTCATTGATTTCTGTGACAATTAAATGAGACAATACATTAAAAGTCTTTAGAATAGTGCCTGGCAAACAGTTAACTTCCTAGATAAATGGCAGTTATTGTTCTCATTACTGGCTACACAAACATGGAGAGCACACATTCTAATGTTTAGAGGAAACTCAAATCTCTCTCCATTCATTTCCCAAAAAAGACAACACTTTCTAGGATTCAAGGAAAAATTTAGTTCTTAAGGATACATGGTGAATGAAACTTTGGTTCAACTGCAAAAGAGAGAAACATCTTTAAAATTACCTTCTTTTTTGTTCTACTATGTGAGAGTTGTGTATATTGAGTCTGGGTGAAATCTCTTGAGGTAAAACTTTGAAGAAAGGACATCTGCTATGGCTTAATAGGAAGAGGGTAATAAAAAGGGATACTGAATATCGTCTGCATTATGATATTTTTCATAAGGAAAGAAACCAGAAAAAAAGAATTTGAAGTTGACCCTCTATTCTAGCAACACTGAGGGTGTGTATTAGCTTTGTATTAGGTGTCTGGCTAGTCCCTGAGACAGGCAATTCTGAGATCCAGCATCCTGACATTATCTGAATCTACATTTTCCTTCAGAATCATGGCCAATAACTGCTAAAGTAGGTAGAGCATCCACACCATTTTGATTTATTTAAAGTTTTTAATTCAATTCCAGTTAGTTAACATAGAGTGTAATATTAGTTTCAGGTGCACAATATAGTGACTCAGCAGTTCCATACAGCACCTGGTGCTCATCATGACAACTCACTCCTTAATCCCCACCCCCTATTTAACCCATCCCCCCACCCACTTTCCCTCTGGTAACCATCAATTTGTTCCTTATAGTTAATAGTCTGTTTCTTGTATACCATTTTGATTTTGATGCCTGGGAAAAGCTGCTCCAAAAGTGGACCTTTTTCTAGAACATGCTCTATATGTCCCATTTCTGATACATATTTTTAGGTTAGCAAGCAAAGTCTCTTAAATGTAAGTACACCAGAAAGAAGAAAAGATCAAGATGCTTAGTTATAACTTGGAGTATAATATTCTAACAGCTGATTTAGAATAAAACTGATGGTGGCTAGATCTCTGATGGAGCCAGAGGAGTGTCTAACATGGAGGGGTAGAAAAACTTTTGCCTAAGGCTGCTATTATATTTAATTTTTTCCCCATGATCATCTGCACCATCTAGACTTTGGATAATTTGTTGATCATACATTGAAAGTCACTTTTAGTATGTAGTAAATTTATTCTATTACTATCAGCTTAGATGGAGAATAATGTAGTAGACTTTCATGAGAAAGACTTGGACTCATACCTAAGGTTGACTCACTTTAGAAAATTTCACTATATCCGATTTTAACAGATATTTCCATGTTGAATTCCTAGTTGAAACTGTTTTTTTTTTTAAACAGATATGCTATGAGTCTTAAATAAATGAAATATACTTTTATTTGAAAGCATAAAGTTCATCAAAAAAAAAGAAAGCATAAAGTTCAGATTTTAGAATATATTTTTGCTTTTTAAAATCTGACATTTCAAACATCTTTAAATTTTAAAATATTTTTAGTTTTTTTCCTCAGTTGGAAGACACTAATTTTCTCTTTATTTAAGGTAAAGATGGAAAAAAGTAGTATTATATTATTACTTTTAAAGTATAAGTCTAGACATGATACTCTGCAGAAGACCCAAAAGACTACACCAAAAAATTGCTGGAACTAATACATGAATTCAGCAAAGTCACAGGATATAAAATCAATGTACAGAAATCTACTATACTTCTATATACCAATAATGAAGCAACAGAAAAAGAAATAAAGGAATTGCACCAAAAGCAGTAAGTTACCCAGGAATAAACCTAACCAAGTAGGTAAAAGGTCTGTACTCTGAAACTATAGGACATCTATGAAAAAATTGAAGATGATACAAAGTAATAGAAAAACATTCCATGTTCATGTATTGGAAGAATAAATATTGTTAAAACGTCTATACCACCCAAAATGATCTACACAATATAATCCCTATCATAATGCCACCAGAATTTTTCATAGAGCTAGAACAAACAATCCTAAAATCTGTATGGAACCACAAAAGACCCCCAATAGCCAAAGCAATCCTGAAAAAGCAAAGCAAAGCTGGAGGCATCATGATTCTGGACTTCAAGCTACATTACAAAGCTGTCATCATCAGGACAGTATGGTATTGGCACAGAAACAGACACAAAGATCCATGGAACAGAATAGAAAACCCAGAAATGGACCTACAACTATATGGTCAACTAATCTTCAACAAAACAGGAAAGAACATCTAATGGAAAAAGTCTCTTCAACAAACGGGTTAGGAAAACTGGAGAGCAACATGCAGAGGAATGAAACTGGACCACTTTCTCACATCATACAAAAAATAAATTCAAAATATATGAAAGAACTAAATGTGAGACAGGAAATCATCAAAATCCTAGAGGAGAACATAGGCAGCAACCTTTTTGACCTTGCCCATAGCAACTTCTTACTAGGTATGTCTCATAAGGCAAGGGAAACAAAAGTAAAAATGGACTGTTGGGTCTTGATTAAGATAAAAAGCTTCTGCAGAGCGAAGGAAACAATCAATAAAAATAAAAGGCAACCTCTGGATTGGGAGAAGATATTTGCAAATGACACATCTGATAAAGGGTTAGAAGCCAAAATCCATAAAGAACTTCTCAAACTGAACACCCAAAAACAAGTAACCCAGTTAAGAAATAGGCAGATACATTTTTTCTAAGAAGATATCCAGATGGCTAACAGACACAAGAGAAGATGCTGAACATCACTCATCATCAGAGAAGTACAAATCCAAACCACAATGAGATACCAACCTTATACCTGTCAGAATGGCTAAAATTAACAACACAGGAAACAAGAAGTGTTGGTGAGGATGCAGAGAAAGGGGAACCCTCTTACACTGTTGGCAGGAATGCAAACTGGTGCAGCCACTCTAGAAAACAGTATGGGGGTTCCTCAAAGAATTAAAAATAAAACTACCCTCTGATCCAGCAATTGCACTACTAGATATTTACCAAAGAATACAGAATCGAAGGGGTACATGCATCCCGATATTTATAGCAGCATTATCAAGAATAGCCATGGAAAGAGCCCATGTGCATTGACTGTTGAATGGATAAAGAAGAGGTGGTATATATATATACAATGGAATATTACTCAGCCATCAGAAGAATGAAATCTTGCCATTTGCAATGACATGGACGGAGCTAGAGCATATTATACTAAGTGAAATCAGTCAGAAAAAGACAAATAGCATTACGATTTCACTCATATGTGGAATTTAGGAAACAAAACAGATAGACATATGGGATGGGAAAAGAGAGAGAGTGAGAAGCAAACCATAAGAGACTCCTAATGACAGCAATCTGAGTGTTGGTGGAGGGAGGAGGATGAAGGATGTGCTAAATGGGCGATGGGTATGAAGGAGGGCACTAGATATGATGAGCATTACATGTTATATGTAAGTGATGAATCACTAAATTCTCATCCTGAAACCAATATTACATTATATGTTAACTAACTGGAATTTAAATAAAAATTTGGAGGAAAAAAAAGATCATTAGCATGCAAAAATCCTCATTCTAAGTACTACACTGAAATCAACCTGGTAAGATGTCAGTTCCGGCAGGGATGTGGATAGTCTGAAGACTGATAGTTCCAAACTTTTAGACTTTATAATTGTGGCCTCAACAGAGATTTTTACATGGTACTTTAGAGTTTACAAGTTACTTATTGATTTCATTTGATCCTTTAAGGCAAGCAAGAAACATAGTCCTAGCCCCACTGTAGAGAGAAAGTGAGTGATGCTTGGAGAGATTTAAAAATCTTTTCCCAAATCATACAGGCTTCTGAATAAGTAAATACAATGATTTATTATAAAAAATAAAATAAAAAAATTAAAGTATAACTCTAAGAAAAGCTGTGGTGCTGTTTTCTTTGAATTATTGAGCCACATGGAAAAACATCATTTTGGTTATCATCAACTGTACACAGGAGACTAGAGAAAATTCATCAAATAGGCAGCTTTATCAAGCTAAAGAACATAAAATACAGCAACTCATTCAGGACCCCTCTCCCTCTAGAGAGCTTTCTTTCTTTCCTTTCTGTTCTCAACTTCACTATAATGAACTTTCACTTCACTTCAAAAAAAAAAAAAACCAAAAACCATAAAATATAAAGGAAGCATTGAATGTTGACACATACCTATCTTTTCTTCATTCAATAAATCAATCTATCTATCTATCTTGAAGATCGATCTACCTGTCTATCTATCTATCTATCTATCTATCTATCTATCTATCATCTATCTATCTATCTATCTTGAAGTTCCTAGCATCTTACTCATTCACAAAGTAGTTGCTGGATTTGTGTATATGTTTAAGGTACATGATCATGCTAAATATTCATGTACAAGTTTTAGGAGAACAAGGCCATGGGTTCAAATCTGTGTTTTACAAAGATAAACACAATGGCACTAGAAAGAGTGGATTATACTTTACTTTTTAAATGCTTATTTGTGTAGGTACTGTGCTAGGTCCTATTACCAGTAAAAAGATAAAAAATACAATCAAAATATAAAATAAACATAAAAAACAACAAATATTAATGACTATAAAATAAAGTATATAATAAATAAAAATCTTACAAATGCTAACAAATATACCTGAGACAATTATGAAAGTATAAACAAGGAACACTTTGATTTGTTTGCTTAGTAAATTTGTCATCTATAGGTGACAGTGAAGTTCATCCTTGAAAAATGGTAGAATTTGAAAGGCAGTGAAAATGGAAAGGCATTCTAAGTGGAGGACAATGTGATCAGAAGCAAAGGTAGGTAAGGTGAGACAGGTTTACTGGAAGGCATGAGAAGCAGAAAGGAGTGTGAATTTATTCCATAGGTTAGTGATTTGCAAACTGCTCACTAAAGAACCCTTCTATGAGGCCATTTCAACAGGCCTTCAAGCTCTTACCAGATCAGAACTACTCATACATTTTGCATAATGGGTTTCTACGTAAAATTTCATTTAAGCACAAGGTTCGACAGCTAAAAACTCTTCAGAAACCACTGCAAAGTGACAGAGCATTATGAATTTTTCAACAAAAGAATGACAAGATAAATGATTTATTTAAAAAAAATTTGGCACATATATTTTTAGACTTTCCTTTCTTTCTCTCACACATATATATTTATATATTAGATCTTATAAAATTTACCTAACTTAGGTTTGGCTAACTGAGGCTATAAATATATTTAGGAGTATTTGCTAGCCTTCTAGGTAAATGCTCATATTCAAGATTGTGCTTTGATGTGAAAGTGACATCACTCAGTGAGGAGGCTGCTCAAATCTACTTGTTACTGCACGTAAGTGATTCACAGCATATATACTAAAGGAAAATTGTCAGCGCCCTGAGTGTTTTATCTGCATGATGCCATGACCCTAGATAGTGGCAGACACTTGGATGGTTACACTTTTCACTTTTCATTTGAAGGCCTTGGTGTCACATAGACACTGCTTCAAAAGACATGTCTTTAAGGATTAGATTTATAGAGTTCTTCATAAAGGAGAAGACAAAAGAGACCACTTAGCTTGAACATTTATAAATGTAAATGTATTCCCATGTAATTATTTGGTCTTTGAATCTCATAAAGAACATTTGACACTGGAATTCTATAATTTCTAAGGCTAACAAACTGATATTGTGGGATGGCTCCATGCTTATAGAGGGGGTATATTTCTATGGAATTCAGTAAGGCATTTGTGTATGTACATGGACAGAATCAATCCTGAATGCAAATGCTAATACAGCAAGGTATTTGGCTTTGTAGTCTGTCAAAGGCACTCAGTGTTATTCGTCATGGAACTTAATTTTATCATAGAATATCTGTCTAAACACATTAGTGTTCTTAAGATTCTGAAGTCTTATTATTTCAGGTAACAAAGGATTTGAAATATTTTATCAGTTTCTAGGTAAACTGTGATTATAACCTTTTGGAACTCTTTAAATAATTGTTATAATTTTGGTAGAAATTTCAGAATGCAAGAAAGCTTTTTTTTTTTTCTCTAATGAGATGTTATAAATACAAATTTATTTCAGGCCTGAAACAGCAAGTATCATGTGAATTCCTGAAACTCATTTTCCTATGACTCACTATGTGACTACAACTTGGGAGACTGCAAATATTATTACCCAATTAATTCTGAGTTAGTAAGTACAGCAGCAAGATGTAAATGACAAAATATTGAAGTGAGAACTACTTAATTTCTTAAGTGATACAGAGAAGCAGAAGTAAAATGAACGCGCATATGTTTCAGACATTCAATATTCTTTTATTCACTGAACAAATATTTATTAACTGCAGACTGTGCCAACACTGTTCTAAGCCCTGGGTATTATACAGATCTGAATAAAAGCTAAGTGCTCAGTTCAAGGGGCTCACAGGTGAATAGAAGAGATAGACACCTGCCTACAAATGTAGGCGAAACTCCCTTAAAGGAATGCCACCTAATATTTAATTAAATTGTACCACAGTAACTGATGCTCTCCATTCCCCTTAAAACACATAATTAATTGATGTCTATGGTACCTGAAAGTTAGGGTAATTTGGGGATCTTTTTCTGCTTTCACTACCATTAGTGTTGCATGCTTACTAAGAGAACTAGCTACTTTCCCCAATCATGTTTAATGCTAATTGAACTTTATATTAATTTAATTAAAAAAAATACACATAGTATATATAAAGTGACACAGCTTAAGTAATAATAAAGCATATTCCCATGTACCCATAATCAGCTTAATAGAACAATACTAATTTTTATACATTAGTATTTTATAATAGAATACAAATTTTTATATCATAACTAAATTAATATTACATAGTGGAAAAATATGTGTATGAAAGAATTACAAATGTGAGCACAATGAGAATGGTTTGGTAATAACTGATAAGTCAATAACATTGATCATAGATTTTAGATTTTATTGATTTAGGGAATGAGTGAAAAGCCTGCAAAGTTAAGGAAAAAAATCATAAAAGTCATGAAATACATATATCATCAGGATTTTATATCTTTAGTTTCTCACTCCACTTGAGTGAGATTAAAACTTGAATTGTGTATGAAAGATGATGTAAAACTTTAATCAGCAGATTCATACTCAAAGAACTTTGGCCCAATATCATAATATTGGCACATGAAAGTACATTTTTATTCATGAGTTAAAATAAAATGCTTCTCATATGAATGTATTTCTTTTCAATTACTCGCTCTCAAAGCCATTTTTTATTTAACTGAAAAAGGACCCAGTTCAAGGATGACATATTAAAGAATCTCAACTTTAATTACAATATAAGGAGACGTTTTGAAGAAGGTATCTCGGAGGACTCCTTATGCAAATGTTGACTAAATGCCACACCCTCTGTCAGGTCTAATGAGACGATCCCATCTAAAGCAGACTTCTTCAGCTGTCTTTATTCTTTAATCGTGCTTTATTTCTCTTTATGGTACTATGACTACCAGTCACCACAATTTATTTACATATATTTTAAATCTTCTTCACAAAAATAGGGGTTTCATGAGAGCAGGGGCTTTGTTCTGTTTACCACTTTATGTTCAATGCTTAGACGGGAGCGGGCACAGAGTTGCTGGTCAAACAAACACGTGCTGAAGGGTCATTCTGAGACTCAGGGGTGGCTTGACTGAGTTCATGCTAAGGTAATTCATATGGATCTGGAAGGCATTTAGAGTTCTGAAGTCCTAGCGCTGAGGCTTCAGGGACAATTGAAATGTCCCAGGAAAAGAAATCCCCAGGAGAAAAAACAATCCTGTCAGAGCAAGCAGCATGTGCAAAAGGTTGCATCTGTGAAACCATATGGCAAATGTTCAAGGATTTCACAGAGATGCACTGATGGGGTCTTTTGAGACTGCTACAAAACAGGTTGGGAAGAAATGTTTGGGCCAAATCATAAAGGACTAAAGATTTTACATTTCATCTTGCAAGTGATGGAGTTTTGCTATTTTACAAGCATAAAAACGACATGTTCATTTTGAAATTACATTCATTCTAAAAGGTAGCATGGATGGGGTTGGGATAAACGGGTGATGGGTATTAAGGAGGGCAACATCACTTGTTACGATGAGCAATGGGTGTTATATATAAGTGATGAATCACTAAATTCTAGTCCTGAAACCAATATTACACTATATGCTACCTAACTAGACTTTAAATAAAAATGTGGGGGAAAAAAGGTAGCATAGGTAATAATATGGAGAAACAAATAATGAATGTACTGGAATCAGGATGTCAATCAGGTCAATATACAAATAATAAATAATTAAGAATTTGCTGAATTTTTGTGCAACTAGGGAGATTTTGGTTGCTTGACACCAATCATGTGTAAGACTACCTGGGATAGTCAATTGAGTCTCAGGAAATGTGGCTGATTTTACAAATTTGGCAAACATTTCACATGAGAATCTGCGCTTGGAGGAGACATCACCTTTTATCCTTAAATATGTTCCACTCTGAGGGTGGGGAGAGAAAAGCAGGAATAGTGGAGAACCTCTAGGAAGTGAGAACACTCTGACATGTTATCATGCTGGTACTCAGCCTCTGATACTAGCTTTGCTGATTCACACGGAGCTCCATGGTGCCACTCAGAAATGGAATAATTTAAAAGCAGACAATATTTGGGTTACTTGACAATAATCCTGGCCAAACAAGGTGGTCTTATTTAGATGAATGAGAAACAGGCAGTTGTTTCTTTATGTCATACACTAAACATATTTTGTCCTTATTAGCATTATCAATATGAATCTGTAGAGATTTTATATTATTTAATATCTCTCTTGATATCTCCTCTGTGAGTCTGTGATAATGACAGAAAAAGTAAGAACCAGAAATGGAAACCAAATTTTCCTTTCATAAACTCAGTTATTCAGTAATTTGTTTCATTTTAGAATCACAAGTAAGTGACATTAGCCAAGCCAATTCAACTGATGGGTATAAAAACCTTTAAAATAATCCTGAGTAAGTTACTATTCTTATATCTTGTGTATAACCTACCAGGTAGCCAAGAAGGACTTTATAGGAATACAAAGAAATTGCTGAATAAGAACTCTTAATTTAGAGATAAGTCGTATTTGAAAATTTTAGTTTCAATGACTTAATGTTAGAGATAAAAATACTTTTAAATTTTAGAGAAAGTGATCTTAAAATATTAAGCTTTTGGCGTATGTATTGTTACTTAAAAAATTTCCACAGCAAATAAAATGTATTCAAAAGATTCCACTTATAATGAATAAACAAAAAATTTGGCTGCAGTATAATTTTTAAAATTAAAGATTTTAAATGTACTCTAGAATTTTATTAATCTATTTCAAAACTTTTCTTGTTATAGCACACCAAACTGTATCCTGGACGAATGTAGGAAATACTATCTTCTCAAACAGAGAAAAAAGGGGATGAAAAATAATTTAGTTAAGCAGGTTCCACTATCTCTACTTCTGATTACAGCAGAGCATTCTTATGACATGAAATAGAGGGTGATTTATCTTCATCCCAGCAAAATACTTAAAAGTTCACAATGTATGTGAAAAACAGATTTGTTATTCAGAGTCAAGTGGAATAAATCAGCGCATTGGTTATTTTGGGTTCCTATTCATGTTCTTGGCCCTTTTTTATTTGCAGATTTTTTGCCCTGGCAGATTCTCTATTATCTGTAACTAGGGAAAAATAAGGAAATGAGTCTACTTTGCTCTACACCATTTAACTTTTCCTCTTTTAAGAAGTCAAATGATGACGACACCACCAGGGCTGCCTGTCAGGGTGAGGGTAGGAAATAGCAAATTGACCTAGAGGGATGGATGCCTGAATGATAATCACGTGCCTATTTCAATTGTTATTTCCTAAATAATGCTTAGGATTTTGTTTTCTGTAGTTTGTGGATTAGCTAAATTTCTGAATTCTACTCCTTTATCTTCTTTTTTCTGAGCCACCTTACTATTTATTACTATCTTTACTTGAAAAAAAAGAGAATGAAATTTAAAATATTCTTTTAATTTAATCATTGTTTATGGCTCTTAATGAGAACATGTTTGGTATGGCGATGATGAGGGACAGAAGCAGAAAAATGTTCACCTTTAGTCCAGAAGGCTGCCCTATACAGGCTGCATGGTTTCAGTAAGAATCAAATATGTGCTGGTTGCAGCATTCTTAAAGGGTCTCATGACCGCCTGTAAATCTCACTGATAGTTAATATCGACCTGAATCATAAGCACTAGAGAAATCTTGTGAAAGTAGTTTTATGAGTAGAAATTCGAAGACATTTATGATCTAATACTCTCTGCACATCTCCACCCCCTTGAGCACTAAACATATAACCACCAGCTTCATACAGCAAAAACCGCAGGTCTTTCTGCCCACAGGTCCTGTCCCTGTACTACTTAAATAAACTAAGTTGCACCATAAAACGTCTCAAGAATTCTTTCTTGAATGTTGCACTAAACGATCCCATAGGAGTTGGGGGTTCAAACTACTGGATAAGTTACTTTTGGAAAATTTATTAGTTTCCATAGGTCTTAGTAAAACCTCTTTTTGGATAATCCTATTTATTTTTAAGGTTTTTAATATTTATATTTCTTTCTATAAACAATTTCAACTATAGCTTTCATTACATGAGCTTCTCCTACTGGATAATCCTATGTAATCATATGGCGCCAATTACCAACTATCTGGATCTGATCCTCAAGTCTGTAACTTCAGCATTGCTATCTCTTCCATGCTACAGAACCATACATCCAATGGTCTTATGACAACTTCACCTACGTGACCAACAAGCAACAAACTCAATACGTTCAAAACTGACCTTACCATCTCTCTCTCTCCCTTACATGCTTCATATCCACTGGCATCACCATTTATTCCAAAACCCAGGAAAAAAAGGAGGCAACCTTGATTTTGCCTTCTCTCTCACTGGCCATATTCATTCAACTATCCAATCTTATCAATCTTACTGCCTTCTAATGCCTTATGTTTTAATCCATCAACTTCTCTCCTTCTTCATCATACTACTTTATTTAGGATATTATTATTTCTTACCTGAATTACTACAAACTCTTCTTAATTGCCATGCTTGCTCATTTCCAATCTATTCTCCACACAGTGCAATACACTGCACTCTGAAGCAGACAGATCTTTCTAAAAAAAAAAGATTTTACAGTTTCCTGTACCTGCCAAACTACAGAGGAAGTATTGTATTACTATTAAGAATGGGGCCTATCTGGGACACCTGGGTGGCTCAATCGGTTAAGTGTCTGCCTTCGGATCGGGTCATGATCCCAGGGTCCTGGGATTGAGACCCACATTAAGCCCTGCACCGGGCTCCCCGCTCAGTGGAGAGTCAGCAGACTTACTCTGCCTCTCTCCTCCCTCTCAACTTGCGCTCTCTTGCTTACTCTCTCTCTCTCAAATAGAATCTTAAAAAAAAAAAAAAAAGAATGGGGCCTGGCCTATCGAGCTAGCCACCAGGGTTTGAACTTTTGATCTGCCACTTACTGAGGTGTGATTTGGGGCAAGCTCCTTAATCTCTATTTATATTTCCTTCTTTGTAAATCAATGTGGTAGCAATAGTACCTAACCCATGAGGTGTTATAAGGAGTAAATGACTTAATACTTGTGAAGAATTTATTATAGAGGCTAGCATATTATAAGCATGCAATAACTGTTAATAAATGATGATGATTAATGTCTGTTATTATTACTACCTTCCTTTGTACATGCTTGGTCTTAAGAATCATTAAAATCTAAACTCAGTATTGCTATAAAGGTTTTCTATGATTTGGCATTTGTTTTCCCACCTTAATTCCTTATATTTTCTCACCTCTCCTACCTTTTTTATCTGGTGATATTAAGATGCTTATTCTGTTACTTTGTTATTCAAGTTATCATTTCAAGCTCTTCAAATATTAGACAATTTTTAATTATTAATTTAATTTGGTTTTTAAGCTTTAAACTCAAGAACTTCATGTATGAGACATATACATCACTGCAATATATTTTTCAGCTTGTTTCTCCTTCCACTTTCTTAGTTTTGGGGTTATTTTTCTTATTTCTAATAATGATTAATTAGTAAGATATCCCTAGATTACACTGCAAATGGTCTTTTTCTATGAAGTTTCCTCTACGTTACTATATAGCTAATGGAACATTTCATCTGGTTTGATTCATTTTGATATCTAAACACTTCCTGATCTTGTTGCAAGATGTTACTTACTAACTGCCTACTAGGTCTTGTAAAGTAGATTGAGCATACAATTTATTATCTTCCCTGGACATTCTGGAGTAGAAAAGGGGTGCTATTAATATTATATGGAGACAAAAGATATAAGATGGTACTTTTCTGTACAAACTTAGGTGTATGGTCACTCATTGTTTCTCACAGTAAACCCTCAAATTAGGTTTTATTTATAGCTTCCATTTTATAGTTAAGTAAACTTGTCAGAATGAGTGCCAGAACTGAGGATTGGCTCTAGAGCCATTCTTCTATGTCCATATTCTTTGTACTACATAGCTTGCCTTAATTTATAGTTCTTTTGACTTTTGATGTCTTCACTCAATCAACTAACTTATCTCTAAGAAGACTTTCAAAAAGGAAGAGAATCCAAATAAATATTTGAAAGAGAAGAGGAATGGTGTTTCTATACTGATAGAAACATTTTTACTGATGTGAAAATAGTGAAGTACCTTGAAAAATAGGACTATCCAATCAAGATTGGATCACTCTGTCCTCTCCAAAAGTTAAAGAATAATTGTAGTAACTTAGTCAAAGCAATGTTCTATAGCATTTCCTTGATCAGTTGCCAATTTATATATATAAAAAAAATGAAGTTTCATTTCATTTTTTATGCAAATAAATGTTAATATATTTTACTGTGCTCAATATTAACATATATGTATGCACTTATGACATATCCAAAGTAATCATATTGTTCCCTTTGTTACTGTGGAATTATTTTTTGTTCTCAGTCCTTCATAAAATAAATTATGTTTCAGCTGCAGAAAGAAATGCAGCTTCAGTGTATATTAATCTAAGTAAGAGGCACTATGGCATCTTAAAAATATTAACAGTTTATTCTGAATTTGTAAGTTTGAGTTTATTGTGATTTTTAAACTGCTTGTGACTTATAAATTATATATCCATCCAATCTCATGCTGGGTAATATTTTCGAAGTTTCAAAACTGAAATATGCTTTCTAGGGGGCATCTGTTTTGAGAAAATGAATACAACAGAGTTATTATCCTTTGGATTTTTAAAACATATTGGCTCATCCTTATGATTATTCATCATGACTCCAAAGGAGCAAAATAAAACTTAAATCATTGTCTGTCTGTAGTATAAGCACAAAAAGTAAGCAGGCAACAGCTAGGAAGCAGGTGGTGGTGGCGGCAAGATCACTAAGTACAGCACTAATTCTTTTACCTTGTCAGAATGAGAACAAGATACTTTAACCAACCAGCCATTAAATTCCTTAGGGGAGAAGAGAGGTAACTGGAATCTTCCATGTGATAGATAAAGTGGGGGGGGGGGGGGAATAAATGGAAGCCAGCACAAGAGCCATGGTTCTGGTTGGAACATTAAATTTACCTTTGTAATGACTTGATTAAAGTGCAGTTCTCAGATCTGGGCCATGTGTATCATCTGAATAGATACATTCATGTTTTCAAATCAAACATTATTGCTGTACTCCATGATTTAGTGTCACTTAGGATAAATCCACGTTTTAAATCACATAATAATTTAGATTTAGACACAAAAAGAACAAGATTATTAAGAGACCCAAGCATTTGAGCTTGAGAGCATAAATTTGCTTGCAGCAATCTAGTGTAAAAACTGTGTTGACACAATCTGACACCACAATGATGGTTTTATTTTAAGACATTAGTATTTGTCTGACAATAAAAGGACAGGAGTGTTTGGTGTATTCTATAGGTATATGTGTGAATGGTAACCTCAAAAAAGTTAGAGAAATTTTTTTGGATCTGTTGAGGTTAGAGGTAACAAAAGTGGCTAATTAGCTATTTAACAGTGTTTAAAAAATACAAACTATCAGGAAAACCAAGAGAAGTTAGAGTGAGACAAGACAGCAAGAAAAAGGCTAAGAGAAGGCAAAAAAAAAAAAAGGTTCTAAGAGTAAAAGTGATTGAAATAAACTCTGTCTTTGAAAATCTGAAGTCATAAAACTGATTAACTAGAAGACTGGTGATTAATTTCAATGGAAGTATTCCTTTCCTTATGAAAGGATTAACCCACAGGATTTTTTAATAATATCTTACATGTTTTGCAAAGTGTTATCTACTTATCAGAGCCTTGGGACAAAGAAATCTGTAACTGAAGCATTAGATGCCAGAGCTAATGGAAGGTTAATCAGAAAAAAAAATTTTTTTTAATGTAAAGTAACTCTGAAAGTAAAAGTAAGCCAGTAAAGAAAGATGCCTATTCTTAAATTTGGATGTGAATTTAGGGTTTCCCCCAATGAAATGCAATATCATTAAACAAATCCTTTTTTAGTTTCAAACAGTTTTAATTCCAAACAGTATTCTGCCTACCAAACCAACTTGCAAATATTGCCCAGGAATTAACATGAAGTGAGGAGTAAGAATTCAGTATTTTGTAGAAGAAAATGGAAATCAATTAAGGAAAATCAGGGCACTTAATATGTTTTGGAAATGAAGCAATGTACACTACATTGTTAAAGTAAGACATTTTGCAAAGAACTGGCTTGAGACAGTATATTTTTCCCCCAAAACGTGCTGGAGTGAATGTGAAACTTACAGAAGTTCTATGCCGTTTTATACATTTGGATAGTTAAGGCCAGCTCTGAGACATGACTTTATCTGAAATTACACCGTTGATGACCATTCAATCTCAAAGTTAAGTTGCTTTAAAACTCTTTTTTTTTTTTTTAAGATTTTATTTATTTATTTGACAGAGATAGAGACAGCCAGCGAGAGAAGGAACACAAGCAGGAAGAGTGGGAGAGGAAGAAACAGGCTCATAGCGGAGGAGCCTGATGTGGGGCTCGATCCCGTAACGCCGGGATCACGCCCTGAGCCAAAGGCAGAGGCTTTAACCGCTGTGCCACCCAGGCGCCCCCCTGCTTTAAAACTCTTAATCTTCCTTCTCCATCTTCATTCCTCATCTAGATATAACTCCTGCCCTTCTTGCTTTCTCTTGCCTTCCCCATGTAAAAATCATATGTGCAGCACATATTTTATGGGGCAAAGAGAGTGGTAGCATATTTGATTTTACCACATTCACTCAAGTAGTTTTATGCCAGTGTTTCTGTTTTAACAATAAATATTATGCATCATTTATAACCTTCTGGCATCTCAATATGACAAATCTTATAGCAGAGATGTTGAGTATGAAGTGACAGGTTAAGAAAGAAAAAACATATTAAAATTTAAATGGAAGCATTTAATTACTGAGATAAGTTTCAGCATATATAGATGACAAAATATTTGTGAAGGAAATGCAGAATAGAATAAAGTATACTTATTGGTATACTGCACTCAAACAATGGAAATGAAACAATATTGATCTTTTGTCATATCTTCAATTTTAATATTCATCATTCTTTACATAAAGTAATAAATTATATTTAAGTGTTCATGACATTTGGACTACCAAGTAAATATTTTCCACTGGTAACTATGATTCTATTCAGAAGTATAAATGAAATAATTTGCAGGAGCATAATTTCTCTGTTTGCATTGATTTGCATGAGTAAGTACAGCATTGTTTATGCAAACAAATGAAGGTAAGAAGAAAGAAAGCTAAATAAATATGCATTTAGTTTTCATTTCAAAAAATTTTAATTATGCACATC
The DNA here is from genome assembly GCF_024610735.1 of Ursus americanus. Lineage (NCBI taxonomy): Eukaryota > Metazoa > Chordata > Mammalia > Carnivora > Ursidae > Ursus > Ursus americanus. The sequence continues at coordinate 22,317,147 of NC_142131.1, forward strand.
TGTAGATGTCTAAGAAACACAATTAAGCAATTAATCATTGCATAAATAGGCCAAAAAATTATGAAAACATTAGCAGAGGGTGTGATTGTTATTTGAATCTTTTATTTATATATTTTTCTTTTCTTCAAAATAGCTTAATTGAATGGCTTAGGTACTTGCAAATGTGTCATTGAGTTAATCAATGGCTAGAAATAACCTGCATTAGAAAGGAATCAGAATATGACTTAAAGGAAGGGTTCCAAAATCTGGTTAAGTATCATAATCTCCAGGAAAGTTTTTTTGGGTTTTTTGTTTGTTTCTTTTGTTTGTTTGTTTTTTAAATATAGATGCTCAGGCTTTCTCTTTGGAGATTCTGATTCAATAAAAGGTCGGAATTGAATATTCTTAAGAGGCATCTTCATAAGCATTTCATTTCCAATAATCTTTTCTAATTTTTCTCCATCACATTTCTCTGCCTGCCAGTATCATTCTCTCTCTATATATATTTATTAAATTTAGCTCTATTGCCATATTCTTTTTTTTTTTTAAGATTTTATTTATTTATTCGACAGAGATAGAGACAGCCAGCGAGAGAGGGAACACAAGCAGGGGGAGTGGGAGAGGAAGAAGCAGGCTCATAGAGGAGGAGCCTGATGTGGGGCTCGATCCCATAACGCCAGGATCACGCCCTGAGCCGAAGGCAGACGCTTAACCACTGTGCCACCCAGGCGTCCCTATTGCCATATTCTCAAGGGTCGGCAGGTTCTCTAGGTTTTTATTTTTTGTGATTACATTTTCATGATAACTAACTGTATGATTCATTCATATTAAGTGTTTAGAAAAAGCAAATTCATAGAGGCAGAAAATAGACCAGGGGTTGCCATAGGTTGAAGGAAGAAGGAAAACGGAAGAGCCTGCTAACGGGTACAGGATTTCTCGGGGATGATGAAAGTGTCCTGAAATGATAGGGGTGATGGTTGTACAACCCTACAAATATACTAAAAAACACTTAATAGTATAAAAGGATGAATTTTATGATATATTAATTATATATCTCAATTTTAAAAAGCGATGAAGCAAAAACAACTTTTGATGATAACATAAAATTTGATATTAGCATGTTCTGGATTATTCCCATTACTGCTAAATAATCTCTTTTGTCTGCATTCGTTAGCGTCAAGTTGTAGTACTTTAGATTCAGAAGTAAATGAAAAATAAAAAAGGGGAGGATTTAATGTATAAAGTATATAGTAGAACAACTAAAAGCCAAATAGGTTGCACAGTTTTTTAGATGGAGGAAAAGAGTGGGAGAATTGAATTTTTACAGTACGTATATTACATACACATGCCAAAGGCAAAGACTATACGACAGAATTGGCACCATGCTCATGCTGTGATCAGCTTTTGGTGTCCACAAAGCAAAATCCTTGAAACTAAGTTGGTCTTGTACATACCACCCATATCCAACTAATATTTTATTTGTGTAGGACCATTTCCTTTATGAAAATTTTCCTTTCATGGTTGCTGTGATAGACTGTCCGACCTCTGGAGCCAGGCCTCCCCTTTTGTATCTCACTTTTAGGGGTTTTTTAAAATGTATTTCAGAAGAGAAGCACAGGGGCGCCTGGGTGGCACAGCGGTTAAGCGTCTGCCTTCGGCTCAGGGCGTGATCCGGGCGCTATGGGATCGAGCCCCACATCAGGCTCCTCCGCTATGAGCCTGCTTCTTCCTCTCCCACTCCCCCTGCTGTGTTCCCTCTCTCGCTGGCTGTTTCTATCTCTGTCAAATAAATAAATAAAATCTTAAAAAAAAAAAAAAAAAAAAACAGAAGAGAAGCACAGTCGTAACTATGAGGAGGCATTAAAAATAATCTCAGATCATCTTTGTTTATTTTGTCATTAATTACCCAAGGATTTTCTTAAGAATTTTATTACATGACTTTAAAAGGAAGCTTCACATGAAACACAATGTGTCAAACGACTGATTCTAGGGACTTCCACATACCTTCAACCCTATTAATATGTTTATTTTTCTGAATTCTTTTTGGGTGAAGACTTTTAATTGGAAAAGTGATTTTTGGTGTAAGGTTTTCACTTTTTAAAAAGTATACTTTACACATAATGTGGAAAGGCAAGAATTGAATTATAAGCAAGTACTATTAACAAAAGAAAATATTAACCAAAATATGTAATCAAAACCCTTTAGAAAGGAAGAGTTATTTTATATATGACAGATCATGTCAAATGCTAGACCTACTAAAAAGTGAAAGTCCAAAAAATGGAGGACTCATAATACTGCAATAAGAGTTTTTTTTCTTGACTTGCTGGTTAATAACTAAAATCAGTTTACTTGTGAGTTTACTGTGTATCTGGACTTGTGCTAAATGCACTGTATGTGTTATATGGATTCTATTTACATATGAATTCCATTTTGCAATAGAAGAAATTAAAACTTAGAGAATTTAAATAACTTGAACATTAAAAAAAAACCACCCTAAAAACAACAAACAAAAGTGATAAATGACAGGACCTAAAGGTGCCTGTTAACACATAAACATTTTTTTTTAAGATTTTATTTATTTATTTGAGAGAGACAGTGAGCACAAGAGGCAGAGGGAGAGGGAAAAGCAGGCTTCCTGCTGAGCAGGGAGCTGGTTGCGGGGCTCAATCCAGCACCCTGAGATCATGACCTGAGCGGAAGGCAGACACTTAACCGATTGAGACACCCAGGCACCCCCACACATAAACATTTTTGACTGAAAGAATGAATATATAAATGAACTCAAGTCATCTGTCTGTAGAACTTGCATTGATTGACATTATATAATACTCCCAAATTCATGTGGTCTTTCCCTTCTTTCTTCATCATTCTTTGTCCTGCTTCTTTCTTATTCTCATTCTTACTCTCAAGAGTCTGTAGGTTCTCTACGTTTCTAAATTTGTGATTAAATTTTGATGATAACATTATATTATTCCATTTATATGAAATATCAAGAATAAGCAAAATCATAAGATGGAAAGTAGATTAGTAGTTGCCAGGAACGGGGTGGGGGGGGAAGCACATCTTACTGTGCTAATTTGGTATAAGCAACGAAGTCATATTTAGTTATTGTTTTTTGCATATGGTAAAATCTCTTGAGGAATTCTAATATGTCTTACTCCAAAAACTTGAATGCAACATTTGAATGGAAATTAAGCCTATGATGAAGACAATATATGATAAATATGTGACAATTTTAACAATACTGACAAATTAAAAAATACAGATAATTGGTATATTAGTCGAAATTATTTATGTTAATTAAATTGCTAAATTTAGTAAAATGATGATGAGATATGTATTCTTTCCAATAATAGCATGGCTATAAAGGTTATAAAATCTAATTTATGATAGTGTCAGTTAAACCTTATTTATGATAGTGTCAATTAAGCATTCACATTGCTCTTATGATATTTGACAATACAGCAGTCTAATTTTGAATTATTATAAATCTAATTTTTGTCCCTTTGTTTGGATTTTCATAAAGTAGCCTATAGCTTTACAGGACTATTTATAGTATTTTAAATACATTTAATTTATAGCATTTTAAAATGCTAAAATGATAAATCATTTCTAAAGGATGACAGATTACTTCTCTTTTAAAACTAGATAACTGAAGTTGTCTATGGTGATCAGATAACAGAAAGCTAACAAGTTTATTTGGGAAAAACTTCTTGGATAATAAAAATTTCCACTCATGACTGAGGTTTTCAATATGCTACTAAGTTGTACACAATTACCTCATTTATTCTTTTTTGGAGGGCTATTAGGTTTTGCTTACGTGATAGTCACTTTAATTTCAGGAGGAAACAGAATCTTAATCTACCTTCCTTTTGTTTCAGAATCAGACAATTTGATTTTAAATATGTTACTTTTTAGTTGATTGCCAATTATCCTCAGTTTTATTTTACCTTTTTCATATATAAGTTATACAGTTCTGCTTCTACACTTTCCTTCTTCCTTTATTATTTTATTTCCTTCTGTTTCTTAGCAATAGAATGATAAATTAATGTTTACTGCAGCACATTATCTGTGTTAACTTATCAGCATTACCCATGGATCCATTTTCCTTTTCATCATGATAAGAAATGTACCACTTGATAAGAAAATATATCCCAGACAAGCATTTTGAGGTATTATGTTTTCTTGTTAGTATTCTCTGTAGGCATTGCTTCCAAGGGAAGAAAATTTGTCTTCTCTTGGCAAATTGTTATTCTGCTCATTACCTTGCTCTCATTATAATGTCTTCATCTTAGCAGTGCACAATTTCTGTGCACAATATGTGTTGCTGTGTTTATGCAGGTTTTACTACTGAGATGCTGCCTTTGACATAACAGGGGTTGGTGTCCTGACAGGTAGATATAAATCTTCTATGAACTGAGTGATGGATCAACAGAAATAACTATCTGTGATTAGATATGTAAGATCATTGATCTATATGCTGAGTCAACATTTATCATGTGCTCCTTGAGCACAGACCAGTATAAAATGATTTGAAGAACGTGTAAGGAAAATGAAAAAAAACTGACTTTAAGTAGTTTATAACCTAAAATCTGTGGTGCCCAAATGGGGTGTCTCTTGATCCGATGAGGGCCCCAAATGTGGGGCGATTGGGTGGAAGCTGGTGGCATGGGAGGTGAAAGAATTCACCTGAGGCAAAACAAAGGGGATAGAAGTTTATTGAATATACCACAAGCAAGCTGTGGGCACAACAACAGAGAGTCTATCTGCAACGAGGTAGTGGGTAGGGGCTATTTTTAAAGGGGAAGGATGAGATATGGTGACTATGGAAATCTCCCTTTTTTGGTAACTGTGCCTAGTTCTAAGTAGCCCATTGGTCAGTTAGGGCCTATGGATATTTTGTGGTGGGTCACTTGATGGGTCTGTGTGTATTCCATTGCTCAAGTCTGTTTGCCTAAAAGCCACCTCTACACTCCCCCCTGACCTATCAACAATCACAAATCTTTGGCATTTGGGTGGAGGTCTCCTCTTCAGTAGCTTCTTCCTACAGAGATGTCCCTATCTAAAATTGTCAGTCAATCAGAGGTTCTGTGCAGTTATAGACTAGAGCATGGTGTCATAGTAACATGCAAATAGGTGATTTGAGGGAAATTACTTGGTGGTCAGGTCCATAGGATTTGGGGAAGGGCCCCTTGGATGGTATTGGCCGGAATCTGTTGAACCATCATTTGTATATGGAATTGCTGGATTCTTGAAGAGACAAATTTAACAAAGAGATTAAAGAGAGGGGGATCAATACTTAGGAGAAGGAGTATTGGGGTCACGGGTCCTAAGAAGGGAAGAAGTTAGGATAGCTATGAACATGTTTCTTTCCAGGAAAACTATCCTTGTGTTGTATGGTCCCAGAAGAAAGAAACTAAAAGGTTAAGGTTAAAAAGACAAAGCCTGGCCTGAAAAGGGGTGATGATTGTTATTATGAGAGCAGGGCATCAAGACAATATCAGAGAATGAGTGTATGTGAGAGCTGGTATTGGCAATGGGCTGGATTCATGGTCTTCTAGGCTTCTGGGTGTGTATCATCTGAGTCTCCTCCGAATAACAGGTATAGATCTCCAATCAGCTCGCAGCTATATTCAGCTAAGGGCCCCTCATCTGGGGCCACTGTGGTCTTGATTTTGGATAGATGGATCCACAGGGAGAAGCTGTGAAGTTTTACCACTGTTGGAGTGGTCAAGAGAACCTGATAGGGCCTGGTCCAGATAGATTTGAGAAGCTTTTTGTCCTACAAAGAGTCTTAAGGTATACCCGATCCCTAGATACAAGTTTAGGATACATGTTATCTAAGAAAGAGGGGTCAGGTTTTAGATTGTACTAGTTTTGGTGATCATTAATGGCTGAGACAGTTTGCCCTAGGGTTATACTTTGATAGTTGACGAAAATCTTCCTCCAGTCCAGAAATTTAACCAATCGTTAAAGGAAAGGGAGGGACTGGTTAAAGCGCCAATTTGAGAACTGACGTCTTCTAGTAACCCTATCACATTTTTGTGGTAATCTGGAGTATATACATAAAATTCTGTTTTAGTAAGGCATAGGTTCCTCTTTGAGCTGCAGTCAGGATAAAAAGGGCCATTCGGTTTTGGAGGACCATCTTTTGAATTTGTGCGTGACTACATGTCAAGCTTAGTTAAAGGTGGCTGCTGTATGCTTAGCTAAAGCCTCTATTTGCAATTTTATATCAATAGAAGTACCTCCTGGAACAAATATGACTAAGGGATATAACCATCAAGCAGCCCTCTTTGTTGTTGGCAAGATGCGGAGAAAGGGGAACCCCCTTACACTGTTGGTGGAAACGCAAGCTGGTGCAGCCACTCTGGAAAACAGTACGAAGGTTCCTCAAAAAGTTGAAAATAGAGCTACCCTATGACCCAGCAATTGCACTACTAGGTATTTACCCCAAAGATATAAATGCATTGATCCAAAGGGGCACCTGCACCCCAGTGTTTATAGCAGCAATGTCCACAAGAGCCAAACTATGGAAAGAGCTGAGACGTCCACTGACAGATGAATGGATAAAGAAGATGCAGCGTATACGTACACAATGGAATACTACCCAGCCAAATGGAACTAGAGGATGTTACGCTAAGTAAAATAAGTCATTTAGCATATGATCTCACTCATATGTGGAATTTAAGAAATAAAAGAGGATTATAGTGGAAGAGAGAAAAAAATAAAATAAGATGAAATCAGAGAGGGACACAAACCGTAAGTTACAGACTCTTAATCATAGGAAACAAACTGCGGGGAGGAGAGTGTGGGAAAGGGGTAACTGGGTGATGGACATTAAGAAGGCACAGGATATAATGAGCACTGGGTATTATGTAAAACTGATGAATCACTGAACTCTACCTCTGAAACTAATAATACATTATATGTTAATTAATTGAATTTAAATAAAAAGAAATAATAAAGGTAGCCCCCCCGCAAAAGTCCTCTTTCTTTGATGTCTAGTCTTAACTATATCCTAATTATGAGGAATCACTGGCAAGTGAGAGAAGACTTGTCTCAAGAGATAAGGGCATTTCTGAGTACATCACCTAATCCAATCACAGGGTAAGTAGAACCACCCATTTTCTTCACAAGTCCATAATTAACACCATGGAGTGGGCTATCCCCTGACTTTCTGGCAACTATTTTGTCATTCCAGCCACACAGAATTGGTCAAAGTGCTAACTGAGTTATATAACTGGGGAATCAATCCCATTTAACAGCTGTTCAAATAATCATATGCCCATGGGGTCATGTTATCATCCCCCCAGAACAGCAAGCGTGAAGACAGTCTTCTATACATGAGTTTTGTAGCAACTTCTCTGAAGTTTACCTCAAGTTGTCTACCTTAGGCAAACAACACTTAACTAGCATTTATATCTGCAAAGATGTGTTATAGAAACATAATTTTTCTCTCTAAAATGACCCCTATTTCCAGAGATGGCCAAATTAAGACCAATTTGTTTCTAAGACAAGTTCAATTTTAACAAACTTGGCCTAATGATTTACATAAGCTCAGCAAGAATAGTGATTGGCCATATAGATCTTTTAAAATCTGCTTTGCTGGAACTTTCCTAAGGGTTCTAGATTGAACTTTTAGTAGCCTCTCTAGGCCAGAAGCCAAGCCAAGTACTTGGCCATCAGACATGCCTGTAATACCTGTAGATTTGTGTGAATTCCTCTTCACAAGGTCCCCAAAGTATCCTGAGGTTCCTGCACCTGTCAGGAAGTAACATTCTTTACTCACCTGGTAAGACTGCTTACTCTGTAAGCAATGTACCAGGCCAACATTTCCAAGGGGCTTTATGGCTCCATGTTTCCTAAAGTCAACCTCAATTCCTTCAACCTCTCCAGTCACATCTGAGTCTATGCATCTCTCTCAAATATGACATTTCAGTCAAAGCCTTGGTAAAATAACCAGTGTTTTTAATGGTGTCCTGTTACAAGGAAAACGGATTCTTATTGAACTTATGCAAATGACTATGATTGCCATGGAAGAAAGAATAGTTACTGAGACCTTGTGAATTCAGAGTGTTCAGGTAGAGAGAAAAATTAAATGCTTAATTTTGTTTACAAATGAATACTTTATCATATTTCTGTAAGTCATAGATACCTTAAGAGAAACTTTCTTTAATCTGGAAGAGTAAACATTAGAGAACCAGCAATGTTTCAAACAAGATTTACAAAAACTACATTTTCCTCAATTTCTTTAGTCTCATGTTATGAATTCTTATCCAATTTGAATGCAGCTCTAGTTAGTTCTGGAAATCTTACCCATTTCAGTTTTATGACCTTAAAGATACTGAATACCTGTATTTGTCTTAAAAGTCCTTTTTATGAATCTTCTTGAAGATAATACTCATTTTGCAAGAGAATAAGAACAATTACAAATGAGAAAAACTCAAAAATGGAGATTGTTAATGATCTGAGTTCATTATGATGCAATTGACAAGGAAATTCTATTATTGCTGTGACACAGAACACTTCAATAATCAGAATATTGAGTGACTACCTTACCAGAACAAAATACACCAAATAAACAAGTCTAACTAGTCAGAGACTTCGTTTACAATTTAAATCTTGGGCAAGTTTGTTAAAACCTTAGAAAGTTTGAATAGGATTATGGGTCATGAAAGACCTGATAAAGACAAAACATAGAAACTGTTTTTTCTGGGCAAAGAAAAGGGAAAACAACTTTGTTTACATTTTCTTATCAAGAGCAGACCAACAATTCAAGAAAACTTGTCTTTTTAACAGAGAGAAAGCAGAATTTCAATCTTACACCAGTGTACTTTTAAAATCCATTCCTTTCGAGTCCATCCTGACCACACATAAAATTCATTTCCAAAGACTTCCCTTCACAAACCTTCTACAACTTTCCTCTGCATTCAGATTTCATTCCAAGCCATTTCTCTCCAAACAACCAGTGTCATTTTAGGACAAAATTACTTTCTTTTACCTTCAAAAAAAAATGTATTCCCATTCTTTAGATCTTTGTTACGCATACAGAGTTGCTTCCCTTATTTCCATCAGTCTTAATTATATTTAGCAGAATTTTAACTCATAGAAATTTTAGTCTCCAGTGAAAACGAAGTAGTAACCAATCGTAAATGATTACACCACAACTCATTAGATGGCAAATCTATGAATCAATTAAGCACAAAGCATGTTTTCCAACAGACCCAAATATCCTTAGTTTCTTTGTAAACCTACGTTCAGTTACAAATGCTTTAGTACTTTCTTTCATTTGTTAAAGACTTAGATGTCCAATAAATTCAATCCAACTTATCATCCAAGCAAAACTTTGAAGTTTCAGGTTACCAAACACTTTGAAAACTATTTTAATTACCTATGAAAACTCTGAGACAGACAAAATTAACCATCATCTTAAGTCATCTTTTGCTGACAAATTGCAACAGAGATAACAGGAGCTTCCCTGACCTTCAGTCATCCTTGGTAGAATAAAAGTTTCAATTAGTTTAAATACCAAATTATGTCCCACCTGGGTCCACTTAAAAGTCAATCAATTTGTTCCTCATTGTCAGTTTTTACCTGGGGCACCAGTGGGGAAATCTGAAGTGGATGGTGTATGCAGTCTGCAATCCAAAGTGGTGCAGATACAGGAGGAGGGGGAGGCAGAGACGGTGAAGCCCCGCCAGGAGGCAGAGAGAAAAAGGATCCCGGTTCAAAAAAAAAATTTTTTTTTCTTATTTATTTGCGAGAGAGAGAGCAAGAGAGCACAAGCAAGGGGAGAGGCAAAGGGAGAGGGAGTGGGAGGAGCAGGCTCCCCACTAAGCAGGGAGCCAGATCCAGGCTCCATCCCAGGACCCTGAGATGATGACCTGAGCTAATGGCAGACGCTTAACCTACTGAGCCACCTAAGCGTTAGAATGTTCTACCTTGTAAGGACATAGCCCAAGCGTGAGTCTGAAGGAAGAGAGGGGATCCCATAGTGGGAAAGACTGCCTCCCAATTCCCAAAAGGGTGTCCCCCCCAAAGGGAATGGAGGTCTGGCTCATGGTCGGGATTTCGGTCAGGGCTTCCCTCTGACCTGAAAAGGGACTGGACCCGTATGAAGTGACGGACTTTTCTGGCGGCATCTCACCAGGGAGAGGAGTCAGGCAAATACCTGCGGCTGACTCTTTCGGGGTGCCCAATGACTTTGGGGTGTCCCATCAAGAGGGTTTCGGCAAACGGCCTGGCACTTCCTGTTGGGGCAACCCCTGGCAACACGTTGAGCCGGACACCAGTTTGACAGGACCGCTTTTGAAAAAGGGTGGGGGGGGACTCACCACTGAGACGCGTGGAACCACGTTTGCCCGCAGATCAAGATGGCGACTGGATCCCCGGGAACGGAGGAAAAGGGGCGGAGGCTGCTGAGAGTCAGCCAGGGTCAGGAAAGCGTCCCAACCCACTCCCTGACGCGTGAGAATTTGCCCTGGGCGATCCGGCAATTGTTTAAAGTAGCTTCAGGTATCTTACCGTCTCAATACAGAATTCGTTATTCTTTTTTTTTTTTTTTTTAAAGGATTGCTCTCTTTGTGATTCTAATTAACTACTGTATTTACAGATAGGATAATTTTATTGTGACTATTTTAGAGTATTAATAAGCAGACCCTTATACATTTCTAGGTTTCAAGGAAGAAGACTGTAAATCAACTTTTCCCATTCAGCCGTTAGTCAAATTCCACACAAATTTAAATGCCTTTAATAATTTTATAACAAGTCTAAATAACACTTTTACCCATACTGCGACTCAAAACATTTTTTTCTTCTCCATTTATATGTAAGAAAAGGCAGAGTGCCATTTTGATTCATTGATGACACTGGCACAGAAAATATAAACAGTCTAGGGTTGGGGTAGTTTTGGGAAACTAAAATAAGGGGTTGAAAGATTTGAAACAGCATATCAACACCTCCGTGGGAAGAATTAATCTAAATTATATAAAGCTGCTGTTTTAATGATTAGGGCATTGTACATCTGACTACATTTGGGAGCATTCTGTCCTATGCTTACATAAATAGATGCTTTTCTTTTCAGAACATTTTGAACTGATTTTGTAAGTTATGAGCAAAGAGAGAAGGAGAATTATTAGACTTTTAGAAGAATGGGGTTTAAAAGGCTATTAATTATTGTTGCTAAGTGTATTATTTACAATTAAATCCAAAATATATATTTGATGCATAATATAAATGTGTTAAAATGTGATAGGAAGGGGGCGCCTGGGTGGCACAGCGGTTGAGCGTCTGCCTTCGGCTCAGGGTGTGATCCCGGCGTTGTGGGATCGAGCCCCACATCAGGCTCCTCCGCTATGAGCCTGCTTCTTCCTCTCCCACTCCCCCTGCTTGTGTTCCCTCTCTCGCTGGCTGTCTCTATCTCTGTCGAATAGATAAATAAATAAATCTTTTTTAAAAATGTGATAGGAAGGTACAAAGTAGCCTAAATAATAACTGAATATGGATTTCTAGTATTCAAGAATATTTTGACAAAAAAAATTCTTCCCGTAGATCTGAGTAAAATACCAAGAGAAATCAAAAATACCAATTTATTCAGGATCTATTTTTTCCACCTGAATATGTGACAATGATGTTCTGAAAGTTAATGCAGAATTATGCAAAATACGCAATTGACAGATTTCAACAAAGGTAAATGAGGATAATCATCAAGCTTTTTCACATTACTGAGAATTGTCAAAATGCTGTGACAGTGTACTTTGCAATGAGATGGGCAATTCACAGTTTACTTTGTACACATCTAGATCATCGTGAATCTAAGAGAGGGAGTTAATAAGGATGGACTTCTGCTGTTTTTTTGCCTGGAAGAAATAAGATTCTGGCACATTCTATATTTCATATGGAATCTATCTTTGCAATGCTCCCATAAGATTCTCTTTCAGAAGGGATACAGTCTTTGTCAGTTGTAGAAGAAGAAAGAGTCGATGACATTAAATAGAAATTGTCTTTACTGCATCACACAAAATATCTGAACTCAGAAGAACCCTACCTCATTTCTACTGCTGTACTTCACCCTTAAATAAAATATGTGTAAACTAGGAAAAGGCATGAAACTCTACCATAAGATTATGGCGCTTTACTCTAAGAAGGTTGTAGAAAGACTAGTATTTAAATCATCATTTTGTTTGTCCTTCTGGCAGGTTTTACCCTCCTTTAGGTAATATTACCCTCAAGTACACCTAGTTACACCATAATAGGATTTTGAGTGAGTGAGATGTGTGCTTCTCTTTTGTAAAGTGGAAAAAAAGGGCTATTGTGAATATGGACATGGGCAAGGACAAAGGCCTGGCACCTCACTTTTAGAAAGAGGACATATGGGATTTGAGGATCTAGAATTGAATTAAAGTAATACTCAGTCTCTCTTTGGAGTAAAAAAAAAAAATAAATAAAGAGTTCAATCTGTAATTGTTCTCTGCTTTGAAGCCTGTTTCACTAGGATAGCATCTAGGGGTGTAAGGTGGAAAATGATAATCAGTTATACACCTTGGGTGGCTTTTTGGGAACTCATCTTCCCTACCCCAACCCCCACTTCCCTTACTTCCTTCCTGTCTCTGCATGTACAGTGACTGCTATTTAATGATCTCTATACACCATGCCCACTCAAACACTGTGCACTCTTCATGTCTCTGATACTAAAATCTGAGGAAAGTCTAGCTTGTGATCTTTTACAATCTGCAAGATTTGGATGGGTGAGGCTTTAAGTCATATTCAGTATCATTGAGCCTAAAAATTCAAATTAAGACCTCCTGAATCTTAGAACCCAAATTATGGACTCATTCTCATTGATCCCATGAACATTTATTAAGTATCCACTCTGTTCCAGGCACTGTGCTCAGTTTTAAGAAAAATAAGATGCGATCTCAATCTGGGATGAACTCACAGACTTTGGATTTTGGGAAAATGATAAGCAAGATTTTGTAATACTATTTGAAAAGAGTTCCAAAAAAGATGTACACCAAGTATTCTTGGAATACCAGAGAGAAAATGGCTAATTCTCTCCTAGGGGAATTGGGAAGGCTTTATCAAGAAGGTGACATTTGAGCAGGGGAGGTACTTAAAACACAGTTGTTAGAAAAGATCAGTTTCAGCTAGAGGCAGAAGATACAGTGCTGCTATATAAGCGACAAGGTACTCCACCAGCTCTCTGCCTTCAATGTATAACATTTCTAGGCAAACTTAGAAATATCAGAACCACAATAGAGACTGAACTTAATCGTTACTGAAACGGCTGAGAGTGTTGAAATGACCAGCATCTGCTTCTAATAAAATATCCAGGGATTTTGGAAGATGTATTTTATTTGATATATTTTCCACCTACTTTAAAAGTATAATGGCACATCATGGTTATCTCATTTTAAGATCCAAAATAATGTACTATATTTTTCTTAGTCTTTCAATTTTATCATTGCCTTCTGCAATGAATATATTTTAAAATTATTATCTATCTTAGTATGTTTGGGCTGCTGTAACTGAATTCCATATATTGGGTGGCTTACAAACAACAGACATTTATTTCTCATAGTTCTGGAGGTCAGTAAATCCATGATCAAAACGCTAGCAGATTCAGTGTCTTGTGAGGATTTGCTTTCTGATTCACAGATGGTGTCTTTTTACTGGAAGAAGGGGGCAGTAAGCTTCCTAGGGCCTCTTTAATAAAGGCACAATCCCATTCCTGAGGGCTCCCCTCTCAGGACCTACTCACCTCCCAAAGGGTACCATCCAAACTAATCCCTATCGCAATGGGGATTAGGCTTTAGCATATGAATTTTGGGGAGACAACAAACATGCAGTCTACAGCAACATCCACCCAGCGTTTCTTCATTCTGGCACTATTAACATTTTTTTAAAGTTTTTATTTAAATTCCAGTTAGTTAACACAGTGTAATATTAATTTCAGGTGTGCAGTATATGATTCAACACTTCCATACAACACCCATGACACTATTAACATTTTAAGCTAGCTTAATTCTTTGATGTTTAGGAGCTGTCCTGTGTGTTGTAGTGTGTTTAGCAGCATCTCTGGCCTTTATTTATTAGATGTCAGTGGAATCCCCCTAGCTGTGACAACCAAAAATGTCTCCAGATATTACCAAGTGTCCCAGGGGCGGGGGGGGGGGGGGGGTGTGTGGAATCACCTTATTTGAGAATTACTGATTTAACTTAATATAATGTTTTTAAGTCATCTTTTTTTTTTTACTTTTAAATCAGATATTGTCCTAGAATCATTCTTGTCATTTAGCATAATATAGTTATTACTATCATTTTTTTGTGTGTGGATGGTCACACTAACAATGCAATTTTCTAAGCAGAGAGAAGCGTTAACCTTGATCACATCCAGGATTTTCTTAGGCAATTGAGCCAGGCTTGGATAATTTACTGAGAGATACAGATCACCTTTTTACTCCCTCAGAGGACTAGATCCATTAGATGATTTTAAATAGAATCACAGGAAAAGCACAGGTTCAAGGTGTATTGCTACCCCTGTCTATCCTGGGTCATGTGTCTTGTACAATGTTTTCACGATACAACAGAACACAGCTTGAAATTCCTTTGTGAGTCTATAGGCTATAATATATTTCCCTGGCTAGAGGTGGGGAGGGGGAGATGAAGAACAGTAGAAAACTTCATGGTAGGAAGGACCAATTCAACTTCAGTCTGAACTAGCTGTGAATGCCTCCTACTCCCATCTAATAGGAGTAGCAAATCATAAGAAAATGGAAAAAATAGTTATTGTTCAGAGAATTCTCTGGGATCCTTCCCAATTTAAAACTAGGGGCAGTCAGGCCAGGATACAATACTAAGAACAGAAATAAAACCGCATATTTACCACTTCAGTGCTACTTCTTGATATGAGGGAAAAAACATCTCTTTGCTTACCCTCTGCACTCTCAAGGTTTCTTCATTAAATTGTCAAAAGTTCCACTGAGCACCACAGAAATTGAGTTTCCTATTTTCAGAGCAAAAGGGAGAATGTTGAATGAATGGTGAATGAATAATGGTGCTTTAAAGAAAACAACGTTCAGCAATCACGTTATGAAATGCAGGATACTCGTACAGAAAGAATCATCCTAAAGTCTGTCTCATTTTTCTAGTTCAGTATTTTATGTATGTAGGAGCACATGGGAAACATTTTGAACTACTTCTCTTCTTAAAGAGAAACCTTAGGAAATTACAAAACTTAGCTAATCAAACTATGCAATAGTTCAACTGCCAAAGAATGCTAGTTTGAAATTCTATTAGAGAATCTCCTCTTTAGCATCTGTTACACACAGCTCTGCTGGGGTACTGGGTAAAAAGGCTGTCCAAATACTTACTGATTTTTTAAGAGCTTCTAATTTAAGACCCTGAAAAGTTAAATATTTATATATGGTATAAGTGGTAAGAGAATCAGTGGAGATATATATATATATGTATATATATATATGTATATATATATATATATATATATATATTTAAATACCCCAACATTTTAATTAATAAGATAATTAATAAGATAAACACTAAATAGCTAAAGAGGGAGGTTTTTCTGCAACTGTTTGGAGGACAAAATCTTGTTGGAAGTTAATAATGACGAAATTCTGGGCAGGAGGTCCATCTTTGCTCAAAGTCTAGAGTAAAAACCAGGATGATAGGGGTGCTAACCAGTGGATCTGATTTTATTTTACTTTGCTTTTTATCAAAGCATGCATACACATTTTTAAATGAGTTATACAGTGCTGTAAAATTTAGGAAGAATTCCCTCCCCGTCTCTCCCCACTTTCCTTCCAAATACATATTCCATTCTTGCAATTGTATAGTTATTTTTTCTTGAATTTAACTCATAGTTCCATATACTAAACTAATTTTGGTATTTCTTAATCTATAGATTTTGGTTGTAATTTATTGACTTCTTATTATGATAGATGAGTGTGCTAGATTTCATGTGACACCCAATTAGACATTGAATTAGTTCAATTAGATGAAGGTGGAAATTGCTAGATGGATTTCTAATGAAGCTTCCTAAAAAAAATGGTGAATCAACTGGCAGGTACTGCTTACATTTCCCTCTAGATCTTTTCTTCTTCAGGGAAGAAGGGAATAGTGACTGGAATTGCAGCACCTTTCTTGTGATCATGAAATTACACCGAGAAAAGGAAAGGTGGTTAGCAGAAGAACAACCATACTAGTCCTCAAGGACGTCCTGTTCTAATTCCAGAATGTGTGACTATATGCAAAAAAGACTGCAGTGATTAAAGATAAGGGCTCTGAGATGAAGATGTCCTCCTGGATTATCCAGATGAGTGCAAACAAATCACATGATTCCCTAAAAGCAAAGAACCTTGCCCAACTGTGGTCAGAAAGAGACATGATAATTTAAGAAAGATTAGAGACAAACTTCCTTCTTTAAAAACAAAAATAAGTTTTATTTATGAAGAATTTCTAACTTTGTTAAAACTGCAAGCAGATTTTTCCCCCCAATTGTAGTTCTAGAGACCTGGTGATTCCAGGATTCAAGAAGTATGTTAAAAAAAAAAAAAAAAAGAAAGAAAGAAGAAGTGTATTTCAAAATTAATTACAAAAACTAACCTATACCAACCACCCCCCACCCTCAAAAAAATAAAAATAAAATAAAGCCATCTTTTAGTTGTCTAGGAATGCATGGCCATTGATTTCAGCCATTTGAAAAAGGCCCACCACTTCCTTGGAAATGAGAGAATCACTCACAGAAGGAAATGTCTTTTAATAAGCGAGCTGATTGTGATGATTAAATTTATGTGTCAGCTTGACCCCAAACGGCACCTAGATATCTGGTCAAATATTATTCTGGGTGTTTCTTTGAAGGTATTTTTGGATGAGCTTAATATTTATGTATGTATGTATGTTTTGTTTTATTTCAAGTTTTTATTTACTTGAGTGAGTTAGCATATAGTGTAATACTAGTTTCAGGAGTAGAATTTAGTGATTCATAGCTCACCTTTAAAACCCAGTGAATGAACTTAACATTTAAATTGGTAGGCTGAGTAAATCAATTTTCCCTTCTTTATCCAATCTATTGAAGACCTGAATGGAATAAAAAGGCTGGCCCTTCCGGGGTGCCCAGGTGGCTCAGTCGGTTAAGTGTCTGCCTTCAGCTCAGGTCATGATCTCATGGTCCTGGGATCCAGCCCTAAGTAGGGCTCCCTGCTGAGCAGGGAGTTTGCTTCTCCCTTTCCCTCTTCCTAGGCCCCTCCCCCCTGCTTGTGTGCTCTCTCTCTCTCTCAAATAAATAAAATATTTTTTTAAAAAGGCCGGCCCTCCCTTGCAGTAAGAAGAAATTCTTCCAGCCTTACTGCATTTGAGCTGGGACATCAGCTATTTCCTGCCTTTGGATATGAGCTGAAACATAGGCTCTTTCTGGTTCTCAAGCCTGCCAGCCTTTGGACTACAACCATTGGCTGTGAGTTCTGTTCCCTAGCCTTAATTCTTGAGTTCTGCCAAGAAAGAATTCAGAGCCAAACCCTTATGCAAGCATTTAACAGTGGTCAAAGCAAAAGCACACTCTAAAGGTAGGAAGGGGGCAGGTGCAGAGGTGGCACCTGCACTGGGGTTAGGCGTGTCCTTTCCTTTTATCTTATTTGGGTTGCAGAGCCACACTTGGGGAGGTCTTTGTTTCAGGGTTCTCTAATCACCTGGGAGTCTCCTCCTACAGGACAGTAGAGGGAATTTATGACCATGTACGGTCCTTAGTGGAACTGTCCAGGCAACCAACACCCTCAAGGGGGGGGTCAAAACTGCAATGTAAATGTATTATAATGAAACTGTATGTTACCTTAGGGCAGTGGTTATAGGGAAGAGTGCATGTGCGGGCCCCAGGGTTCCTCCCTCCCTCATAGGAAAATCCCCCTTCACAGCTGAAGTGGGGTGGTTGGCAGTTTCTTGAGTTTTATCTTTTTCAGTGGTCGGAAAGTCGCTCTTCATGTCTAGCTAACTGCCTACTCTATCAGAACTACGAGAACTACACCATTGGTTCTCCTGAGTCTGCAGCTTATCGCTGCAGGTCTTGGGACTTGTCAGCCTCTATAATTGCATGAGCCAATTCCTTATGATAAATCTCTCTTCCTCTCTCTCTTTTTCTCTACGGAAATACAGACACACAGACACAGACACACACACACAATTGGTTTTGTTTTTTGGAGAATGTTAACACACTACTTGATCAAAATTCCTTGCTTCTTAGAAAATACAATCCGATAACAAGGCCCAGCTGGTGGGATATATAGTCCAGCACTGATTTTACAGGGAGTTTACAGGACGACGAGATCAGCAGTTGTTAGCCTATGGGGCACAAAATAAGAGTATTCACTGAAAGTGGAAAAGAATATTGAAGGGAAGGAAGTTCCCCCAGTTCTCACTCAGCCTTTACATCAAAGGATGTATTCTGCAGCGTCTTAGGGAAAACATCTGAAACAGTTACAAAAAGTGCACCTAGTATTACTTCCCAGAAAGACTGTCTCTGAAAAGGAGGAACCTAGATAGGGTTTCAGTGGGGCAGGGTGGGGGGGAGGTGGTTCTGGCTCCCATTCATTTCTTTTCCAAAATAAGACATCACCAGAGAATGCTTTACTACAGTTCCCCCCCCCCCCCCCCGTTCATGTCCTTCACGAGATGGTAAGTGAGATGTGGGAAGATACTTGGAGCTGAGCTCAAAGTTAATGGAAACCATATAGCACACTTGTACACTCAGATGGCTGGAAAGTAAACCCGCTCAAAAATATCTTTGTAAGTCACATCTGCGTTGACACCATTTTTATTAAATAGAATCTCACTATTTTGGGAAGTCTGCTTTAGACTTTTCTCTGCTTTATCCACAAACTTCTTCCTCAAAATACAAATAACTGTGGAACTTCAGGCAGTGAGTTGGCTGTCTCTGTGTCTTTAAGATTGACTTAAAATCTCAGGACAGACCCGAAGAGACGTGTTTACCATTGGACTGGTGGAACTTAGTTCCCTTTTTGCTCCACCAATAATTAGCTTAGCTTAGATGGAGGAAGCAGGCCAAAAGTCAAGGAATGTAGTTGGTCTCTAACATTGAGATTGGCAAGGAAACCAATTCTTCCTTAATGCCTCAGTAAGAAATCCGATGCCACTGACATCTTAATTTTAGCTCAGTAAGGCTCTTGTTGGATACCCGACCTACAGAACTGGAAGATATTAAATTTGTATTGTTTAAGCCACTTAATTTGTAGTGATTTATTATGGCAAAAAAAGAAGTTTAATGTAGAAGCCATTTGTCTGAATATAGGAGAAGAAAAATAGAAAGAACCTGGCACACTGATGATCTGGAACCCCAGATGACTACATTTGAACATCATGTGTGTGTTTGAGAGAGAGAAAATGAAATCTCTATCTTCTCTGTGTGTCATTGCTTTCCAAGTCTATTTCTCATGATCAGACCCAATTTTTCACTAATATAATTAGGATTGAGTGCCCTTATACATCCTTTCCCCAACCCTCTTCCCTTAAACTAATGGTTCAATTTTTGCTGAAATGAATATTCAATGTTTATATTATTAAAACAATACAAATAATTAAATTTTGAACCAAGAAATCTACTATTATGTCTTTTCCTTTATTGGAGAATGTTTTATTTTCCAGAAGTGTGAATGTGTGTGTTTCTAAATGGTTAAAGCTACCAGCTTAGCTATTAATCCTGCCTTTCTCTTCATGAGGATCTCCCAGAAGCTTCCATTCCCCATTACGTGGAAAGTACATTAAAAGATTCTGCATGTTTGAACCATCTTAATTCTTATCTCACACTTGACTGATATTTGGGATAAGTAGACTATTATAAATTATTTTTCTCTCAGGATTTTGAAGGCTCTGTTCCATGACTATGTATTTTAATACTGCTATTGAAAAGTTCCATACTAATTATATGAAGTGTTTCTCTAGAAACTTTTATGTTCTCCCAATATCAGGTTTCTGAAAATTCCCAGTGTTACATCTTGTTGCGAACCCTTTGCCAATAATTGTGCTGGATTCTTGGGGGGCCTTTTCCATCTGTAGACTCATTTCCTTCAGTATTGGAATATGTTCTTATATTATTTCTTCAGAATATTTTTTACCTTTTGCTTTCCTAGTTCAGAGAATCCTATTAGATATTGATTTTCTTCAACTGATTTTTATATTCTTTTCCTCCTAGTCTCCCTTTCTTTGACAATTTTTTTCTACTTACTACATTTTCTTAATTTTATCTTCCAACAATTTTGCACTTTTTAAAAAAATTTTTTTAATGGTTTCTAATCATGTTTTTAGCATCTTGGTATGGCTCAGGAATTAATGCATGTGTTTATCTGTGTATATTATCTCTAAGTTATTTGGGGGTATATATATTTTTTCTGCTGTTGTATTGTCTGTTTTTCCCAAGTTCCTTCTTTTTGTCTTTCATCTTTTCCCCCCCTTTTCTTCTTTGTTTCAAGTTTTTATTTAAATTCTAGCTAGTTAACATGTAGTGTAATATTGGTTTCAGGAGTAGAATTTAGTGATTCATCACTTACATATAACACCCAGTGCTCAGCACAAGTACCCTCCTTAATACCCATCATGCATTTAGCCCATTCCCTTCTCACCTCCCCTTCAGTAACCTTCAGTTTCTTCTCCGTAGTTAAGAGTCTCTAACAGTTTGCCTCCCTCTCTTTTTTTCCTCTTCCCTTATGTTCATCTGTTTTGCTTCTTAAATTCCACATATGAGTGAAATCATATGGTATTTGTCTTTCTCTGACTGGCTAATTTCACTTAGCATAATACACTCTAGTTCCATCCACCTTATTGCAAATGGCAAGATTTCATTCTTTTTGATGGCTGAGTAATATTCCCTTGTGTATATACCACCTTTTCTTTATCCATTCATCTGTCAGTGAACATCTGGGCTCTTTCCATAGTTTGGCTCTTGTGGACATTGCTGCTATAAACATTGGGTTGCATGTGCCCCTTCAAATCAGTATTTTTGTATCCTTTAGGTAAATACCTAGTGCAATTGCTGAATCATAGGATAGTTTTATTTTTAACTTTTGAGGAAACTTCATACTGTTTTCCAGAGTGGTTGCACCAGTTTGCATTCCCACCAACAATGTAAAAGGGTTCCCCCTTCTCCACATTCTTGCCAACATCTGTCCTTTCCTTTGTTATTAATTTTAGCCATTGCCTTGGTTTGTAATGGTGGAAGTTTTGGTAAATTTTTCACAATCTTTGCTTCGCTCATATTTGAGAATCAGCAATTAAGAAACATTTATAAGTTTATGGTCCTGGTCAATCTTGTCTACAGATTGGCTTTACTAGAATGGTTTTTCCATGGAAGACCCTTAAATGTCACTTTAGGTAAGCCTTTTTTTC
This sequence comes from Ursus americanus, assembly GCF_024610735.1. Lineage (NCBI taxonomy): Eukaryota > Metazoa > Chordata > Mammalia > Carnivora > Ursidae > Ursus > Ursus americanus. Next base: position 22,338,537 of record NC_142131.1, read on the forward strand.
TGGTGTGGTCCAGGCTCCTCAGGTAAATGTCTTTTAATCTCTTGCCTTGGGGCTATAAACATGACTGTTGATTTAGTAGTTGATTTACAACTAATCCTTTACTTTCAGTCCTTCACAGCGTTTTCTCTCTTTTCTGTCCCTACTTCTAAAGTCCAAATCTTTTTTGATTCTATTTTTCTAGAGAATTATTTTCCCATCTCCTTCAAACATAGCGGTATTTGCCTGGTTGAGACAGGAGGGAGGATCTGTGCTCTATGTGCTCCCTCTAGATTTTCAACTCTTGCTTTGTTGAAGATTCCTGTGGCAAGTAGTGCTTCCAATTATGAAGCTTTCTGGGGATTTGCAGAGCAAATGAGCTTGCTTCTTCTTCTTCTTCTTCTTCTTCTTCTTCTTCTTCTCCTTTTTAAAGATTTTATTTATTTATTTGACAGAGAGAGTGGGAGCAAGAACAAGCAGGGGGAGCAGCAGGCAGAGGGAGAGGGAGAAACAGACTCCCCACCTAGCAGGGAGCCAAAAGCAGGGCTAGATCCCAGGACCCTGGGATCACCATCTGAGCCAAAGTTTCAGGCACCCAGGCACCCTGAACTTGCTTCTTTTTGACATCTCCATTCACCTTCCTGTATTCCATAAGTTTAGTTTGCACTTTTAATCTTTCATTCTTTATAAGTGGTGTTTTGCATTATAGATATCTACTAACATCTTTGAAGATGAAGTTGGTGGTTTCCATTCTAATCTAATTGTGTTCTGTTATTTTGATTTGGATTATTTCATTTGCATTTGCATTTTGTATCTAAGAATAAAATAGAGTTTTTGCTTTTCTCTTAAAGCTGAAATTCCATTTTAGACGTTTAATGATCTAACAACATTTCTAAATAAGTGGTGTGCTTTTTTTAAAATAAAGTCTGTTGATTTTAGCAAATAACTTAAAAGTTACCTAAGTATACAGAAGTAAAACAGTAGTTTAATTAATTTTAATTGCTTAATTTTAATTGTTTAACATCAGAATCTGAACAATTTTAATCACATAATTTGTTTAAAAAGCCTATTAAAAAATCAAAGGGCAGGCAAATTTAGACATCATATAGAAACACCACTCACTTTGAGATGATAATTCTCAAAATACAGTCTTACTAAGTTCATAGTCTTTGTGGCTGTGTCAGTATGAGTAAGGCCACTAGTCATAGAAATCTCAATACTGTGCTTGTCCCCCTTGTTCCATTTGATATTTTGCTTTATTTTATGATAACATAAAGGGCACAAGCTAGTGAAAAAGTAGAGACCAGATATACAAGAAAAACCAGAGCATGAGCGAGGAAACATTAATGCTTTTTAGACTCAGATGTGTATAATAAGAGAAAGAAATACAGAAAGACCCTGAGATCCACCATTAACAGTCTAGTCACTAACATACTTTCAAATTTCTATTTCCATGTTATACCTCACATTACTATCTAAATTTGGAATGCTTGAATAGAAGTTTGGGTTTTGTGTGTGTGTTGGGTGTGGTTTGTTTTGTTTTATTTTGTTTTTTCTTTTTGGCACTTGAACCTAATTTAGAAACCAAATCACATTTTATACTATTCATATAGTATTTCTATTTTCTACTCATTCCTTAGGTAGATTATAAACTGGTTTTAAATCCAACATATAGCAAAATGCCTGTATATGGTAGCTTTTTCGTAAATCTTTGAATCGAATTGAATGTCATGATTAACTAAGCCCACAGCAAATCCCCAATAGTCTTAACTTACATGGTCAACACTTTCTATGTCATTTTTGAAAACATTTGCATTGTTTTAAATTTGTTTCCATTTGAAGCCTAGGTAGAAAGGAAATGTCTTATGTGTTGGCAGTATTATTTTCATTCTTGATTCTCAGCACCTCTCACAGTGTCTTATACATAGAAAATTCACTGCACCTCTGCTGATTGAACAAACTGCAAATAGATGCACTTAGGTAGAGGCCAACAGAGTAAGCAAAATGCATACTGACAATGAAATTGAAAGACAGAAATATATCTCCATTTTCTTGGCGAATCATCACAGAACATGGTAATTATAAACAGAATATTTTATGCTCTTGTAATTCATAAAAACTTGTGAGATGTCAATCTACCTTGTGTAGCAGGTATTTCAAACCTCTATGTGAGTATGTGAGTGAGAAAACATAGGGAGGTTAATACGCATGTTCAAAAATCATCCTGCCACTAAACAGCAACTTTATTGTTAATAATATTATTATAATCATTTTATTAATAGTAGTAGTATTCTTATTATCATTATATTATTTTGGTGGTGATAATGAGGGTAGATATGGCTGCCTAATATTTAGAAGTATGTTTTTATAAGTACAGTTGTATAAGGGAAAATCATCTGTAAATACCAGACCTGTGCACTTGATGAATGTAAATGGCCTGGTCATTTTTTCCTAGTCTTAAACAATACTATTAATTTCAGGTTCTGAGTTTAGGAACTGTGTGAAAGAAAGTATTTCTTTTTAGAGTAATTCCTTTTGCATTAGGTATAACACAAAGGTTATAAGGGAGTCGTGTGTTGACATGGGGTAAGAAATAAATACTTGCTAACTTTAAAAATTAACAATGGAATGAAAAGAATATTTAATTATCACAAGGAATTACTTATTATTAATTTCCTTAGATGATGCTGAAAAAGGAGTTCAAAGTAAAGGGAATTTCAGTTTCAGAATAGATGAGTCTGGAACAATTATATATAAAAGATTTAAAATATTCAGTCAAAATTTAAATATAAGAAGGGACTTAGGTGATGAGTTCCTATAGTGAACATTACCATAGAGGAAATCTTCACCCTATAGTTTATCTGATTATAAATATGCTTTCTGTTACCAGGTTGGCTGAAAGTGATTATATTTCACATGTATCTTTTCATTATTATTGACTCTAAGCAGATACAACACAAGAGATTTCATGCTTTTGGTTCTTTCTGTCTAAGATTTTGACTGAAATTTTTACTCAATTTCTAGGGTATCAGTTTTTGAAGTTTTAAAGTTTTCTGTTTCAGAAGTAAACATGATACAAATTAAATTTTCTTATGGCCTACCTAGTTCCTTTTAGGGACATTTTGTTTTGTCTTATTTTTCCTTTCATCAAAAAAAAAAATACTTTTAAACTGGTTGTGTGTATAGAAAATTAGTATGTATCCTGTCCATGTTTTCATTTCTAGGTCCTGACAAATCAATAGAATTTAAAACAATAAGAAGAACCAAAAAACAGCAGTACGACTGGTATCACTTCTTCCCATAATAAATGTTATTTAGAAATATTTATCAATATGAATTTCATTAACCCAGGTGTCTATTGATTTGGTGTTTGTTTTTAATAAGTGCAATATATTTTTCTAAATCCTGTTTCCATGCAACTAGGCTTTATATTTTCATCAATATCATAGTAATTATAAATATACATTAAGTACTAAATGTATGTGAAGCACTCAGCTAAGATTTTTACATGTATATTACATCACTCAATACAGGTTATGACCCTCTGAGGTAGTTATTATCTCTGTCATCCACATAAGGACAGTGGGGTACTTGGTGGGAGTTAAGTATGGTCCAGGGTCATACAGAGACTAGTACTAACAGGAGTCAAATCCAGGTAGTATGATTTGAGCAATTACACTCCTGTCTTCAGAGATTGCTGTAGTTTTAACTTCAAAATGAGATAAAAAAAAAGAATTGGAGTTGACATTGAGGTAGATGAGAATAACAATCTGTAATCACAAAATATTTCTTAGAACTGTTATAGGACACTGTAATCATTTAAGATGCTAACTTGTACTTTCTTTTTAAAAAAAAAAAATCTCTATTTTATCCCAAACCTTAAATATAGCAGAGCAGACTTAAGGGTATTAGGAAATTTAGTTTTCTGCAGAACTTCTGTAAGTTACAATTAAATATTTAAAGTGAAAATAGAATGATGAATATAGCATTTTATTTACAATATATTATTTATAAGGATTAAAAGCCCAATATAGAAATGTGCATATCTAATTTTTCTTGGTTATTATTTTTTTCTCAAATAAGTAATTTTGGAGAATGTTATCTTTTTAAGGTACTTTAAATCATTCATTCAAGGACTTACTGACACAAATTTTAATAGTATAAAATTAAAATATTATGAATCAGGGGCGCCTGGGTGGTTCAGTTGTTAAGCGTCTGCCTTAGGCTCAAGGCATGATCCCAGGGTCCTGGGATCAAGCCCGCATCAGGCTCCCTGCTCCACTGGAAGCCTGCTTCTTCCTCTCCCACTCCCCCTGCTTGTATTCCCTCCCTCACTGGCTGTCTCTCTCTCTGTCAAATAAATAAAAAAAATCTTTAAAAAAATATTATGAATAAGTCAAATATGAAAGTATTTGTTTTTATTTATTTTATTTTTTAAAGATTTTATTTATTTATTTGAGAAAGAGAGCACGAGTTAGGGGGGAGGGATGGACAAAGGGAAAGGGAGAAGCGGACTCCCAGCTGTGCAGGCAGCCTTGCTCCCAGGACCCCAGGATCATGACCTGAGCAGAAGGCAGATGTTAAAAGACTTGATGTGAACTGATAATTTGCTGTTACAATTTACTACTCCACAAAAAGTTCGAATGACTCCCTGAGGTTAAATTTTCTATGTGTAATGATAGTTTAATTTTTTACTAACAGATATGCATTCATACATGAAATTCGGTTTTTTAATCCATTAATGTTAAAGTTAAAATGCACAGATGTGTGTGTGTGTGTGTGTGTGTGTGTGATTGTAGTCCATGATTTTCCTGGCCTAATCAACTTAATGTGTTCGTATTAATAGTTCACTGATACATATCAGTACATTTTATGTAATTTTTGAAGTCTTATTAGGAATCACCCAATACTATTAGTCTCATAAATTTTATAAATAGGCTGTTCTTCTACCATGTTCTTATTTCTCTCACCTTACTCGATGGATGCTGCTCATTAAATTACTTTAGACAACATCATCAAAATGCTTTAAAATTGAGTTAACTCAGAAATTTAAAAAATGATACTATTTGTATCAATGTGTCAGTTATGAACTTAGCCTCTCAGCTTCAAATCCACATTTGACTTTTCTGTGATCCTGGAAGGGACGCTTTTACTATTCCTCCTTTGCCAGCTGTAATGAGACTAAGCTTTGTCAGTAGAGTGTACTGGATGGACCCTGGAAAACAAAGGGATTTCTCTTCTGGGGCCAGTTGGGTTCCTATAGGCAGGATTCTAGAATATGTATGTGATTTCTGCAGTGCCCAGCACTTGCAACACAGCCAACCTCTGTAAGACTAATCTTCTGCAGCACCTGGTTGAACAGAGTCAGGTAGACTGGTATTTCCTTTGGCCTGCCTAGCACCCACTCGGGCAGCTTGGTAGTATTGAGAAGGGAGACCTTCCTCTCTCTGTCCTATGGGTCTTCTTCTTCTTCTTTTTTTAAAAGATTTTATTTATTTCTTTATTTGACAGAGAGAGAGACAGCCACTGAGAGAGGGAACACAAGCAGGGGGAGTGGGAGAGGAAGAAGCAGGCTCCCAGCCAAGCAGGGAGCCCGATGCGGGGCTCTATCCCAGGACTCTGGGATCACACCCTGAGCCGAAGGCCGACACTTAATGACTGAGCCACATAGGAACCCCTGCCCTATGATTCTTCTAGCTGGACTTAGAATCAAGTTGACATGAAACAGATTAACAGGAGAAAATCAAATTAAATGTATACGTATGGGGAATCCACACAGACATGAAATTCCAAAAGCAGCAAGGCCACATGTATCTTATATGAGCTAAGGAAAGGGGTAGGGGCCTGAGGATACAAAGGGGAGAGAGTTCATTAGCAAGAAGGTGAACGGAGATGCTTGGAAAAACAAGGTTGCTCTATTATGCACATTAAGTTCTTAGGTAAAGAGGAGTCTCTGTTCATAGTTCTCTTCCAATTACAGGCTCTCCTTTTCATTGTAAATTTAGGCAGTTGTCGGGGAGGCAGAGAACTTTTCCTGCATCTGCTGAGTTTTGATTGCTTTTAACTCAAAACAATCTTTATGCCAAAGTGGGCCATCTTGGGGCAGCCTGCTCTGGGCCCCTAGAGTAACCTCAGTGAATGTCTCCACAACCGAGAGTTACAGCTACTTACTTTCCAAGGACATCTGGAACTCAGCCCTTTCAAATGTCCAGCATGCGGATTGAACTTTTCCATACATGTTCCTTTCCTTGGTTACTCTGTCTCAGCCCTAGGGGTAGTAGCTCTATTTTACATCTTTTACTCTTACGTTCTTTAGAGTTATTTTACTCCTTCCTAGCCAATCCTCTGTTTCCTAATTCCCTGTTATAGTTAGTAATTCTTTATATTAAACTTTTCCTGTTTAATTTATTATACAGTATCTGTCTTCTGGTTAGATCTCATTATTAATATAATTAATAACAAACGGTTCTGTATACTGTACATCTTTAGTGAGACTGAAGATTCTTCAGTGTATGTTATTGAAGAGGTGTCCGTGTATAAGATACGCCTACGATACCTGGGGCGTAGACAGAAGACCAGGAGCCCACCAAGACAGGCATTCATAATACAACTTCCTCATAATAACTTAGTTTACTATGACATTGAAACATAGCTAATAGGGCACTGGGAAGCATTTAATTAGTGGAGGCAACTCACCTAGGCAAAGAAATTAGTGCAAATAACCACAACAAGGTAGTTTTAAACATATCAACATGGCAAGTTCCTTGTCACTTTTATTTTCATATTGAAATAAATAAAGTTAATGCATGAATGTGCAGGAGAAGTAGTCCTTCCCAGGCAATTTTATATCCCTGTTGTGAGTGATGCATAAGTCCACTGCAGACTTAGAAGTTTTAAAACAGAATAGATGTCAACTTGAAAAGTACTTCACTTCACTTCAGGTATCTCCTTTCTAAAAACACCTGTTAGGGGCGCTTGGGTGGCACAGCGGTTAAGCGTCTGCCTTCGGCTCAGGGCGTGATCCTGGCGTTATGGGTTTGAGCCCCATATCAGGCTCCTCTGCTAGGAGCCTGCTTCTTCCTCTCCCACTCCCCCTGCTTGTGTTCCCTCTCTCGCTGGCTGTCTCTCTCTCTCTGTCAAATAAATAAATAAAATCTTAAAAAAAATAATAAAATTAAAAAAAAAAAAACGCCTGTTAGTTAGGAGTCACTGGAATCCTAAGTAGAAGAAAGTAAATGCTAATCAAGGGAGTGACTTCATCATCTATGCATTCCTAGCAGCTAACATATGTCCTCATGCATTTTGGGCACTCAATAAAAATGTGTTGAATGGATGAGTGGATTTAGTTATATGTGGCTAGAATTTTACTGTTCTCTTTATAAAGTACAACATTAAAAGATTTAACACTGTGAAGAAGAGATTATAACTTTATGTATCTATCATAGGAACTAATCTTTGCTCACAAAATACACCCTTAATAGTACAGAGTCATGTTAGGTAGTAGCTGTTTTCACCCTTTTCTGGCAACATAAAGAGAGTGTAAAAGATAGAAGCTTTGTTTTTAAAACATTGAGAAATGTTTATACATTTTATAACATGGGAAAATCACTATTATTATTGCAAGTTACCTCTCAACTTGCTATCAGTAAGTCAATTTTTTACCATAGATTTCTTTAACCTATTTTTTCTACATAAACAGTTGCATTCCGGTTGAATACTAGGGAAATTCCTGTCTTCTAAGAAGTCAGTATAGTGGGGGTAAAAAGAAATACCACCAGCTAAAAATACCACATTCTCCATCAATCCCTGTTGCACACCACTCCATTTCTGGTCTCTAGGACAAAATAAGATAACTATCTAAGTCTCAATGTCTCCATTTGCAGGTGACAATGACAATATGGTTTGTCTTATGTCGTTTTGAAGACCCAAGAAGATAGTGTATGTATGTTGTTTTGAGGATCCTAGAAGATTGTGTAAGTAAACATGTTTTAAAAATTGTTAAGTAATAAAAAGTATAATTTTATAACAAGATGTTATAAGGTATGGTTAAAAGCATGCTTCCACAAAGTTAGTCCAGGTATAAAATTGGTTAGTATTTGCATGGGAGCCTATCTGGCAGTACTGGGTGTTATGGAGGTGTGTTGACATTATTATGTATAGATAAAAGCACAATCTTTGAAATCAAACCAGTATGGGTTAAGATCCACAATCTGTCCTTTACTAACTGAAATACTTTGGGTAAGGTATTTAATTTCACTGCTCTCATTTTTTCTCATCTTTAAAATGGGATGATAATGTTTAGTTTATAGAGTTGTGAAATAAAAGTGAGCATGTTAAGCACTTATCACACAGTATATGGACATAGTAAGTCCCCTATTAATGATACCTCATTATATAAGGAATAAGTTACTTTGCCCACAGATGACAAGTTGGACTAATTGTATATACCAAAATTGGAATTTTTGTACAAGTGCTTTAGGCACTTCATTTTTCTGAAATTTTTGGATGCAAATCAGATCAGAATTTGTGTAAGATGATAAAATGATGCAGAACAGATGCATTTGGAACTCTGTTGAATTGACTTGGTTAGTAGTTCTTAATTTTTATGTGCATAAAAATTACTTGGGATGCTTGTTATAGATGCAGAATATCAGATTTTAGTTCCAGAGATTTGATTTTGGGAATGTGATGTGTTTCCTGGGGATTAATGCCTAAAAGCACCTTAGGTGATTCTGATATAGGTGGCAATACTTTGAGACCTATTGCTCTCAGTATGTCATGTTCAGGAGGACAATGCTGGTTATACATGGTTACAACATTTTCATTGTGTGTGTATTCCAGGATAATCTATGATTTCTACTTTCTCTTCTAAAAGGTTTCCCTTTGTTAAATTAAGACAAAAAAATTTGGGTCCACATGATATTACATAGTTGAAATAGCTGCATTATAAAAATGAATTCCAAATATCATAATATAAAAATATAAAAGACTTAGCGTTTGAAAAGACTTAAAGAAATAAATCTATGAAAATATACATTTGCTTTACAAATACTTCTGTGCATCTTGAATTGCTCTATTTTGTGATGTTGATTTATTTTCCAGTTGCATTTCCGACAGTTTTTAGAGGGTGGTCTTGAAAACAGAAAACAGAAAAAGAATTAGTTTGTATGCTTTCCATAGATAACATAAACTCCCTGAGGATATTTCTGGTGGTTGTTTTATTTGTTCAATCTTTGAGTTGTTTGCATAAGATATTCTGGAAATTTAGAGATTTGCCAGCAATCATACTAATTTCATTGATTTGTGTGTGGTTCATGTTGTCTGTTTTAATACTTATGTTAATTAAGTAGTTTTCAAATATAAACAGTCTTATCAAATTAAAAAAAGTAAATTATTTATTTAAACATGTCTATATAAACACAACAACCTCATACTCACACTTAGAAGACTTTAGAATTAAGCTAATGGATTTGTTGAACAATTGAGATTAATACTATTTATCATTGACTATTATTGCACTAATAATAATGGTTATAATTGTGAGAGTTAACATTAGCTGAACATTGATTATTTGCCACTTACACTTCATTATGATTTGTGAAATAAATGTTATTGTCATTCTATTTTATGGATGAGAAAACTGATGTTCAGAGTAGGATGCCCAAGATTACATAGGTTGTAAGGGGTAGCATTGGGATTTGAGATAGTTTATCTGATTCTGGAATTCAAAAATTTAAAGTAATATACAATTTGAAATATAATATACAATGTGAAAGAAAATAGTTTCACAAATTTTCAATGATGAAATAAAGCATTTTCCTTTCATTTGGAAGGAAGTAGAAAATAAAAACACGCCCTTAGTTTCCTTTAAAAATCTAAATTAGTTTTCTTAGTAAATTCACATGTGCATCAGCACGTCAGGATCATATATAATTGTTTCTGCAAATATATATTTACATATACATAATATCTAAAATTACTAATTATTAAAGTGTTAATGGTAAATATATATAAAATGGAATTTTTCCTATTACTCAGTTTAGTTTTAATTTTTATTTTAAGAATGTGTACTTTTAGAATCACAGAATGCAATAAAGCAATTTTATTCTGAACACAGGACCTAGGTTTATTCAAAAGAAAGATTTTTGAAGGAATTCACAAACTATTCTTTAAAAAAAAATCATGTATTTATTGTATAAAAAAGTAGTTCTTACACAATTTATGTTCTTAAGACTGAATATAAGAAAATTTGTTTGGAAATCTGCAATCTATATTAGTTTTGTTGTTTAAGTCACATATGGTAATTTCAAAAAGATTTAAGGATGCTGCATATTATTGAAGAAGAAAATTAACCTGCCAAAAAAATCAGTACATTGAAAATGGACAACAGTGCCATCACATATCCATGTAATTAGTTTCAGCAACTGGACATTTAAATTTAATTCAGAGTTTCCTGGTGAATAGGACTAAAAAGATAGAGTTAAATGTTTTCAGTCTTTGGAATCCTATCTTATGTATTTATCACATAAATCTCATAAAATAGGTAATGGGTAACAAAATAAGCCCTGCCATCATAAATTTTATTTTTGATGAAACAAATGTTCATCACACGAACTTTTCTTATAATAGTAAATTGAATTTAGTGAAGGTTTTGAGTTACAAATGAGACAGCCTTCCTATAGGGAGCTAAGGTAATATACTCCCATTATATTATTTCCTGATGATCTATCATAATATGGAAATAAAGCACAAGGAATCCAAATAAATTGATGGTTAACATATCCCTTAAATTCTTATCCTTAAATATCAAATATCCCAAGCGGGTTTTTGGTTCATGGTAAATCAAAATAATTTTATGGTTGAATTCTTTGATAAGTGTTTGAGGTGCCAATATTCTATAGTTTTGATTTCTATTTATTATAAGAGCTTTATGGAGAGATAATTTGTTCAAAAAGATCCTATTATTTTTTTAAAGGTTTATTTATTTATTAGAGAGAGAGAGAGAAAGAGTGTGAGCATGAAGGTGGAGTGGTGGTCAGAATGAGAGGGAGAAAGAAACACAAGCAGACTCTATGCTAAGTGTGGAGCCTGATGTGGGGCTTGATCTCACCACCCGAGATCATGACTCTGAGAGCATAACATGAGCTGAAACCAAGAGTCAGTTGCTTAACTGTGCAACTCAGGTGCCCCAAAAAGATCCTACTATTTTTAGCAAAGTTGCTGGTAAGCTTTTCTTTCTCTAACTATCAGATATGGTGTTAAAATGGTTTATATTCCTGGCTCTGTCATTTACCAGCTAAAGATCATTGGTTTTCCTTTTTATCAAGTCAGTATAAAGATGTGCTTGGAAGTTTTTTGTAAAGATTAGATGAGATGATACAGGTGATAGGGAAGAAGTAGTATCATTATGGAAACTATTGTTATTATTACCATGTCTACTGTATGATGTTAAAATCATATCATCATTGGATAGATGTGCACTCATTTTTATTTTCTTGGCAAAGAAATGTGATCACCGTGACAAGAACTACTAGTTGCCTAATCCAATATTCACTTCCTCCTTAGTTATTAACAGAAAACTTTGATTGTGTTTGGAGTGCTGATGGACTAAAGCTTAGACTCAAATTTTCTATCATGTCTTGTAGTTAAAGATAGTCTTATGACTCCTAGTTCTCACTAATTATATGGGTGTGGAAGATGCTGGGTTAGACTTCATGAACATTTTTTAGATAGGTTTCTATTATATGTGGATGATCCCAATCTCTAATTGACACAAACTTTGGTTCATCCGGGTGTCACTTTATAAGTATCAAAAACACAATCTGTGGAATGAAATTGGGATGGAGTTGGGAGACAGGATCTAACAACTGTACAGGGGAAGCAGATTGACATTGACTCCTGATATGCAGTAATGAAATATTTGGTTAAACTGTGCTGCTTGGGATGAAGACCATGTGAAGTTATAAAGAGGGGGAAATGGAAGAAAAAAAATCAAAATATTGGGTACTTTTTGCTGTTTTCTGAGTCTTGCAAGAAGAGAGGTAGAAATAGAAGGAACTAATTCTGTCCTAGGAGTTGCTCTCACCTTGTGACCTGCAATCAAAATTGACTGAGAGTTCCACAATCTGTAGCTTCCAGGGTTAAAAAGACTAAATTGTAATAGTTATTATGATGGTTTTGAAGCTACAACTTTAACAGGAAGTAATTCAGTGACATGCTTTTGCCAAGTACTTTCCTTTGAGTGTTATCCACTAAACAAGAGTAGGAGCCTACAACAAAAGGCCTATTATTCCAAATTGCTTTAAAGCAGCAGCAGGCAAAGCTAAATTGCTTTAAGACCTTTAAACTAAAGGCCAGAGTATAACAGCATGTAGAGGCTAGTAGAAAAAAATGAAGATCTTAAGACTTCAGACTCAAAGATTTTATCTAGACAAGATCCTTGACTATGATTACATATAATTTACCAGAAACATATAATTCTTTCCTGTTGAAGATTGTAAATCCTCACTCTGATGAACTCAGGTTTTCTCTAATCAAACAGATGTGGGCAGAAGTGATATATGTCATTATAGGGCAGAGTCAGTATATGGTTCATAATCTCTCTTTTCCCTCTATTTCAAGAACTATAACACTCTAAAGAGAGCTGGAGTCCTGGAATGAAGTCAGTGTGGGCCATGACCATCTATCAATAGACTTGTGATTGAAAATATGTAAATATTTGTTATTGTCTAATCTGACATTTTGGGATTCTTTATTAGCACAACATATCCTAACCTGATTAAACATGAAGTCTTATTCTCTTGGGAAGCCAAGAGAATGTTCAAAATATAGCAATTGATCTGCTATCTCAATTATTATACATGGGTCTTCATTATGGAAATAAATTTGTACTATCCAAAAAGAGAGCTAGCATAAAGGGAGATATGAAAGGCTGGGAGTGGGGAAAATTTGATCAAGGGGGACAAGCACAAGGGGGAATGATTCCCATAACATTTGAAAACTGGGATAAATAATGAAGAAATTAACTAGAATCCACTAAGAAGTAGTATTGGTAGTATTCTGAGGTTAGTTCTATATGTCAACTTGGTCAGGCTATAGTGCCAAACACCAGTCTAGATGTTGCCCGGTAGTTACTTTTTAGATATGATTAATATTTAAGTAAGTAGTCTTTGAATAGAGTAGATTACCTAACATAATTTGAGTGAGCCTCATACATTCAGTTGACAGCCTTAAGAGAAAAGGTGTCCCTTTAACAGGATGGGATTCTGCTTCCAGACTGCCTTTGGACTAAAAACTGCAGCATTAAGTCTTGTGGAATTTCCAGCTTGCTATCTGCCAGCTTTGTTTCTCTGGAGAACCCTGACAAATGCACTCCTTGTCAGAAGGCCCTTGAACTCTTGGCAGAAGCAAATTTTTGCTAGTCCCTGTGGAAACAGGACACTAATAATGGCACATTCAACTGAATTCACTTCTGCACAGGTGTTGTTTCCTGACCATTTCACCACACCTATGTATTCTCTTCTACCTCATCTCCACAGTTCAGTAAGTCTTGGGCAGTAAAGGTTAATCTTAACAAAAAGTGTATGACTTGACTCTTTTGGGAATACATCAGATTTTTCTTTTTTACTAGAAGGCTATATATACTCTTAAACCTTGTTATATGTTTAACATGAAATAATTTGAAAACATAACAATCATAAAATCTATATAAAGAAGGCTATAGATATGTTCTTTGTTTCTCTCTCTCCTATCTGTAGAGTTTTCCTTAAATTGGATTTTATAGGATGTAAATGCCATGATGTATAAGCTATAAAGGTTAAGTATGATTACAATTCAGTCAAAGAAGCTTACTTTTAATATCTTGGTCAATAAGACATAAAATTCTGTAGTTTAGTAGACAAGCCCTTTACTGCTGATAGAAATCTTCATATGTATTACATGCAGACTGGTCTAGTAAAAAACATAACTTGAATTTCATTGAGCCAACTGTTTTTAAATTAACTAATGCTATGGACTGAATGTTTGAGTCCCCCAAACTCATATCCTGAAACCCCAAAACCTAATATGATGATTTTGGGGGTGGGGCCTTTAGGAGGTTATTGGGGTTAGATGAGGTCATGAGAATAGGGCTCTCATGATGGGATTAATGCCCTTATCAAACGAGGTGAAGACACAGCTCTGTGTGTGTGTGTGTGCACCAAGGAAAAAGCATGTGAGGACATAACCAGGAAGAGGGTTCTCACCAATAACTTGACCATGGTGGCACCCTGATCTTGAACTTTTTTTTTTTTAAAGATTTTATTTATTTATTTGACACACAGAGAGAGACAGCCAGCGAGAGAGGGAACACAAGCAGGGGGAGTGGGAGAGGAAGAAGCAGGCCCATAGCAGAGAAGCCTGATGTAGGGCTCGATCCCATAACGCCGGTATCACGCCCTGAGCCGAAGGCAGACGCTTAACCGCTGTGCCACCCAGGCGCCCCTGATCTTGAACTTCTAATCTCTAGATGAACCGTGTGAAATAAATGTTGTTTAAGCCATTCAATCTATAGTAATTTGTTACAGTAGCTCGAACTGAGATGACTGGTTAAATTCAAATGTAGCATTCTTAATACAAACTTAAAGATGAACAACCAATATAGAATTTAATTTAATCTTTAATCTCTCCTTCCCTACTGGCCATCCTTCCTCAGTAAAGTGAATTAGAATGTTTTGAGGCAAATAACAACTATTTTATATATTGTAGATCTAACTGGATCTTCGTGGGTAGCTTCTGGTCTCATTCAGGACACACTTTGAAGCAAAACTCAAGATTTCATCACATTCCAAAACAAGCCCATGGAACTTTTAACAGCTTTTGTGTCAATTTGGAGAGGAAAAATTATTTTGCCTGCCATTTCATACAACCTCACCTTCCATCTAAACATCTCAATTTTTTCCTAAATTCCACTTTTCTTTCAGATACGTCACCGGCCTTGTCTCCTGTTGCCCAACTTCTTAAATCTTCTCAACCATTCCAAACACTGGGCTAAATAAAAACTCTTCAGTGAGGTGAACCTACTTTTCTCATGAAATAATTCAGGATCTGCTCATTAAAACTAAAAAACAAACAAAAAAACCTCCCAGAAGTAGGAATGCTAGATTTAGCAAATAAAAGTGCAAGATGCCCAGTTAAATTTGCACTTCAGATAAATAACAAAAAATTGTAATATTGGGACATATACTTAACTGAACCTCCTATATTTTATTTGGCAATCCCACCTGGAGATCTGACCCCCACATCCAATACAGTTAGGCTAATGAAAGTTAAGTGTTTTGGATTGGAATCTTAGCTCTTACCTGTGTAAACTGTATGATAAACTGAATCTCAATAACCACATCTATAAAATGGGGATTAGGATAAGATTTATTCATAAAATTTTTCTCAGTAATAATGGACATAATGCAAGTAAAACACTTTGCATGGTACTTGATATATCATAAAAGTTTAATAGACTTTAGCTATTATTATAGACAGTAAGGGTAACATTAGACAGTTTGCTCATTTAACACCAGATATTGGAAATGGCCCAAATGAGCTATTATTATTTTTATTTTTATTTTTGTCAAAGTATTCCCCTTTAACCTAGGTTTGGAGCCTATCATTATTTGCTCAAATGATTTCAAGAGTTACTTGGAGTCCAATGATATTTCTTTAGATTCTGTTAAACATGCTGATAATTTTTCTCACTGTGTAGTCACCTGACACCACAGCAGGGTCACACTTTATTAAGTAGGGGGTAAGAATATTGGCTGGACAGGTCCCAAAAGTAATAGTATATTTATATAGTAATGATTATAAATAATTGACATAAAAATGAGAAATTAAATGATGTCCCATAAAGTTACATGTTTATTTAAATTATTTACAAATCTTAAGCCAATGAGTAAATTTTAAAATTAAAATACACAAGGTTTCAACATTGGAAAGCATTGTCTTCTGAGCATTTGCTCAATATTTTTCTCATAGAAATGGTTGTATAGAACCATTATATTAATAATTGTTTTAGCTAAAATTTATACAGCATTTTTTATGTGCCTATTGATTTACATGGATTGTCTTATTTAGTCTTAACAACAGACTTATAAGGAAGGAAGTCACAATTATCTTCCCCATCTTCACAAGACTAGGAAAGTAAGACTCAGAAGTTTAATTAACTCAGAGAAGGAAATCCAAATGGAAGACATTTGGCTCAACCATGAACCCATGCATTTCTAGCTTTTATCTGCTACACCGAGTTTCCTCTATCTTTATCTCAAGGAGGATTTTAGATCATCCCACAAAATTTTGTTTAACTTATAATAGACAAAGAGAACCTTTAACTGACTTAAGCTCATTCATTTTATTTTTTCAAAGTACTAACTTTTGAAGGGCCAGAAACTTTATCTTAAGTTCTATGGGCTTTAGCCAAGGGCTCATGTGAGAGAAGCAGATGGAATAATTTCTAGCTCATTCTTTAATTTGCATAAGGGAAGGACTAGTGCTGTCACTGAATCAATCACTTCCAAGAGTTCAGGACTGGGTAACAAAGTCAAATTGCCTCTACATATCTGGCACTGGAGTGGGATTTGACAACATAATTACAATCATTTGAAATTAGTCTTTGTTCAGAGTCACTTTGACATTCATTTCTCGTTGCTTTTTTGGGTGTTTTGCTTGTTTGTGTTTAAAAACAATAACTGACATATCATACAGTTGAATGACAAATATTTATAAAAGTAAAAGAAGATATATCTTTTTCTACTAGAATTTCTAGGCATTATACTTATTATTATGAATAACCATTAAGTATCTTTGATTTATGATAAGTGATATAGAACCAGTTTATTTTATATGTCAGAAGAAAAGGTAAGAATAAATGTATTCCTAGCCATTGAATTTCCATTTACTTTATAAATTTGGGTTGCTATTGTTGAGTAAACATCCACCTAGTATACCTGGGAAAGAAATGGCGTGTAGATTTATTAAATTTGCAGTTTTCTCTACATTCAGAGGTAGTTGCCCTAAGCCATTTTTCCTTGCACCAAGTAAACACGTACTTTCCTCCTCTCCATGGTAGGGCAGATGCAGTGAAAATTTGTGGTGTTTTGAAAGGACTTTTATTAACAGTATTACTAAAAAGGCATACCTAGAAGATGCAGGTTTGGTTCCAGATGGTTGCAATAAACTGAATATTGCAATAAAGTAAGACAAATGAACTTCTTTGTTTCCCAGTGCATATAAAAGTTATGTTTATACTATACTGTAGTCTATTAAGTGTGCAATAGCATTGTGTCTAAAAAAATGTACATACTTTCATTAAAAAGACTTTTTGCTAAAAAAAGCTAACCGTCATCTGAGCTTTCAGTATGTCATAATTAGTGATCATAGATCATCATAACAAATATAATAATAATGAAAATATTGAAATACTGTAAGAATTACCAAAATGTGACACAGAGACACAATGTGAGCAAATGGTGGTGAAAAAATGGTGCTGAAAGACTTGCTCGATAGAGGGTTGCTACAAACCTTGAATTTGTAAAAATGCAATATCTGCAAAGCACAATATAGCTAGATATGCCTCTATATCTTTGGTTACAGTATATTCTGAATAAATTTTCTATGTCAGTCTACAAAGAGATAATAATGTAGCCCTTTATCAAGTAGATGAAGACCAAAATACACAACAATATTTTGATGCTTGTAAGGAGATAGTAGGAATTTATATGAAAGTAAATATCATCATTTAAAAGTCACAAATTTGTATAAAATAATTGTAAATATATATGTTTACATAAGGAAATACGTAGAAAATACTTTCTCATGGCAAAAATAATTCTTTGTTTATCTACAAAACAAAATGCAAATTTCTCTGTCTCTTTTTTAATTGAAATAGTGAATAACAATCATGTTTTCATCATCAACCTATTTCAAAATTATGGAAAATGAACTAAAATATTAAAATTGAAGTGTACTGTTCTATGTCAAGAAAAATAAAATTATTAGTTCACATACAAATTAGCTTTTAAGACTATAAACCACCCTTTTCCCTTTGTCAGTTAAGTATCATATCCTAAAGTCCTTCAGGGATACTTCATTAATGTAATTTAAAGTGGGAGTTAATAGTTCTGAATCTTCTGAATGTCTCTTCCAATATTTAAAATATATTCATTTCATTAAACTTATTAATAGGAACAAAATATTTTACAAATATAATTAGATATAGAGACTGGAGTTAAGCAGCTGCAAACCAAAGAACAACAAAGACTTCAGGCAAGCCATCAGAAACTAAGAGGGAAGAAGATTTCTTTAAAGGCTTCAGAGGGCGCTTGGATCTGCTAGCATCTTGATTTTGGACTTCTAGGCTCCAGAGCTGTGAAACAATAGATTTCTGTAGTGTGAAGTTACGTGGTTTTTGGTACTTTGTTATGACTAGATTCCAATACCAATTCTTAAATCTAGACAAAAATATTTTCCCAGCCCTTAAAAAGATATTTTATAATTTGTAGGGACTTGTAACTGTCACATTGTCCATAATTTCCTTGAATAAAAAGGTAGAGGGCATACTGGAAGAGTGGTCATGTGAGAATCAGGAAGCCAAGTCTATGAAGTTTCTCCATCCTCCAAATAAGGACAGTATCTCTCTGTATACTTGAAATAAATTGATATGAATATTAAATGAGGCCATAATTGCCAGATTTTTTGAAAATTAACAGCATGTGCCAGCATAAGGAAATATCTTTATACATGCTCCTATTCTGTATAAACATTTCAGTTTTTCGATATAGTGCTCTTTAAGTATTCTTGCTACTTCAGGGGCTGAATTCATTAAATATTACTCAAAACAGATTCAGTGCCATTTATGATCATTTGTACTCCTTTAATTATGAGTCTCAATAATTAGTTATATTTCTTTAACTTTCTACTCATAAGATATTCCTTTCTCAAAAATGTAAAAAAATAAAAAAAGTTTCAAATCTTGCCATATCCAGCTCAGAACTTTCTCGTTAATTCTGAACTTCTAAATGTGCATATCTTATCAATTTCTCAACAAAACATGTCCAAATTGGGACTTAAAGTTTTTCTCTCAAACATGCTTTGCCCTTCTCATTTCAGAGAATGCCTTACCTATCAGATTCTTAGAAACCTAGCTTTCCATCCAGGGCTTGCCCTGTGTATCTCCTTAATATTGCTCTAATCCATCTGCTTATCTTATTCCTACCACCATAATTTTGATTTTGAGCTCATCATATCCCCTACAATATCCAACAACATTTCTTTTTTTTTTTTTTAAAGATTTTATTTATTTATTTGACAGAGATAGAGACAGCCAGCGAGAGAGAGAACACAAGCAGGGGGAGTGGGAGAGGAAGAAGCAGGCTCATAGTGGAAGAGCCTGATGTGGGGCTCGATCCCAGATTGCCGGGATCACGCCCTGAGCCAAAGGCAGACGTTTAACCGCTGTGCCACCCAGGCGCCCCTCCAACAACATTTCTGATCCATCTTCCACATTACCATCAGAGCTCTGTTAAACTACCAGTTTTGTTATACTGACACTTTTCATTCTTTTGGCTTTATTTCTGGTTTCAGGCACAGTTTTGGGCAGTTACATGCATGCCTGTCCTTAGGTGCTAACAGTGCTTCTACACATTTCCCTGCAAGTCACTTATTTCCTACTTTGAAATTTTCCTGATTGTCTTATTGGCAATGCCTGCTAGGCACTTCCATGTGTACAACCAAAAATTAAGAAACTGTTAATGCAAGTTGGGGCATCCTCAGTCAGTGAGGGAGCAAGTAGACAAATGGCTGGTGACAAAGATGAATAAATTTGCCTTTAAAAATACACACTTGCACACAAACACACAAATGCACGCATGCAAGAATCCCTCAGTCCAGCCAATCAGAGAAGGCCATTAAGTTTTCAAATGGTGATTCATCTTGCATAAGGCTCCATGATGCTGCAGCAATGTTTCTCATGGTGATCTTCAGATGAGATGAGAAATACTTCATTGTTTTTCTATCTACACACACCATTCATTGCATGCTCTGTCTTTGGGAATCACCCAAACTCTTCACTTTTCCTTATCTTCCAAAGCCTGAGTTATGGCTATGAATATGGGTGATTTTTAAAAAATTACGTACTTTCATATCTTATATATAATTATTTTTTATATTTTTTATATTTATAATGTACATCAATACTTAGTCTCTTTTTTCCCTTTCACACTGGGTTTTTTTTCTTATCTCAAAAATCTGTTTTCCTCAATTGGTCTCAGTAAATTTTGCTTAGAAACAAAAGCCTGGAAGACCCACCTGAAATCTCTCACAAGGCAAGCAGAGCAGAGTCTAAAGAAAAAAAAAAATAACAAAAATACAGAGAGGAATCATAAATGAATATCTCAAAAATTATCTTGCCACAAAAATATTCTCTTAGAAAGGGCACTTCTCTATTGAATTATTTGCTATTTGAAAAATTCATCTTAGAGATGCAGAGTATGGTCTGGAAGGCAGATATCATTAGGAAGATGAATGAGTATAATCTTTTCTCTCTCCACCTTAAATCATTGGAAAGCAAAAAGCGATGCATCAGTTTAGAAGTATAAGCCAAAAATGACCTCTGAAATTTACTTCTTTGCATAGGAGAATTGCCTACAAAGTCAAGTTACTAGTAAGTTTAGAATCATAAGATTAAACTTAGAATGCCTTCAAGTCAGTTTTAGCATTTGCTTTTGGCATTTAACTTACTTCCTTAATTCAAATCCAACAGCCCATCTAGCACATTAAACTAATTGGTTTTCCCCCAATATACTTATATAATTCTTCTATATAGTTTCTCATTAACTTTTAAAACAGAAATCTGATTTGTAGGTTTAGTGAATTCAATTCTGATCTTATTTTTATATGTTCGTTTTCTGTTACACACTGTTTAAGAATAGTATGTCTTGCTATGTATCTGGAAATAGTCTTCTCCCTAATCAAAAATGTTTGTAAGAGTGGCATTGAGTATATGTAGTCCTACAAAATTGTTCCATTCCTCACTGAAATAAAAACTTTCTCCATGACAATCTTCGTTGGTCTGAAAGACATAACTTTTTAATTCTCTTTTCTTTTCAGTCCATTGTATTTTAAACATTACTCACAATACATGCAGTAAAAGGCATCAGGGTACTGTCTTCTCTAAGTTTAATATTTCACTTCCATCCAGCTGCCCTCAAAAGACCATTGCTTATATTTTAACAATATGTTTCCTGTCTCATGTAAATCATTGAAAAAACTTCTATACATCTTGTTTAAATTTGGGCTATATACACATTACACTAAAAGTTTATCCCCACCACTTTTTTTCAATAATATGTTAGCTATTTTAATTATATTTTTAACACAATTGCCATGTTACTGTTTCTGATTCATATCTGTTAGACCATTCAGCATGATTCATAAGAGTGTCTTCATCAGTGTGGTAAAATTTTTGCAAAGTTTTGTTCAATTTTTTTAAGACATCTTATCACTGTTTATAGGTAAGTTTATTTTTTAATGCATATTCAATTACAATTTTTAAAATTATTATATTCAGTTAGTCAACATATAGTACATCATTAGTTTTTGATGTAGTGTTCAACGATTCATTAGTTGCATGCTACATCTACTTTCTTACTTAAACATTTATTGAATGTCCTGCTGTTTGCAAGGTACCGAGGTATATTATGTTTGAGAGACATTTCAAAAGAATATCTGGTTTGGACCATGTAATTACCCAAGGACAATTTGAGGATTTGTGGTCTTATGTAGAAGGAAGTGGATATTTATTGAAAGCTTTTCAGCAAAGTAGTGACATGATCAGAATTAATAGAATTAATTTATTAGTTAACTATAAGATGAATTGAGGTAAGGAGACTCTATGAAGCAAATGAATTAGTTATTTAGCTAACATTCATTTAATACGAACTATCTACAAAGTACTGCTAAGCACCACAGAATTGAAATAATAGAACAAAAGCCCTTTCTTCAAAACTTTGCAAACCACTGGAGAGACAAGTTAGCCACTAAAAATAAAACTGTATAGATATAAATAAAAATGAGAAATGTTAAATCTTTGCTTTGGTGTTCCAGTAATTAATGAAATCAGAATTGTACTTTTGTGATAAAGACCCTTAATCTTATGGTTAGATAGCCTGGGTGTGAAACTAGCTCCACCATCTCCTAGCTATGTGACTTTAGGCCACTTAATCTCTCTGTGATGAAGTATTTCATCTATTAAATTGGGGAAAATAGTAGTTAAAACTTATTTCATAGGTTGGATGTGAGAATTAATGAGATCAGTGTGTAAAACATTTAGTAAAATGTTTGGCATATTTTAAACACTAAAGAAATGATAGCAGAGATGAATTTGGAGTTGAGTCTCATGGTAATACCTGGGGTCTAGGAATACTGAGAAAGAGCTTTTAAATCAGAATTATTTGAGGGTAGGATTTAGCTCTAGGGGAGACTTCACTAAGACATTCAATCTGTGACTAACATGAATCAATTTAAGACATATAGATAAAGATGAGAAGGCTATCTCGGAGTCTTACATAATTCTGTAAGATATAAGACACTATTGCATTTGTTAAAAATATGGAAAGCCATGATTTCACTTATATTGGAAAAAAGACCCTTTGTGGTGGAGAATTTAAATAAATATTAGATGAGGAGTCATTAAGGTCAATGGGGCTAAAATTGCAATGATTCAGGGAGGGATGACAGAAGTCTGAAATAGGGCAGTTGCAGTGGGTTGGCAAATGGGATTAGGGATCTTCCAGAGATAGAATTTTCAGAACCTGATAAGTGATTTATTGTGAATCTTGAGACAAAGAAGGAGTAAGGAATGACTCCAAAGTTTTCGGTCAGTAGGTATGGATGAATTGAAAAATAACAGATATAGAGTGTATATGTGGCAGAGCATAATGAGAAAGAAAGATGAGCATTTCAGGGTTGAACCTACAAAGAATAAAGTTCTGCCAGAGCATAAAGATGGATTTCCTGGTGAAAGGTGGGAACTAAATATATATACATTTTCTTAGTGATCCACATAAAGTCAGTAGCTTAAGCCAAGATATTTGTTGGTATTTCTAAGGTAAACCCCATTGATAAACGGGACCCCCCCAAATTAACAGTTTGAATATTTCTGTTAAAAATATATGGTAAACTTTTTCCTTTTCCTTCTGTTTTATTAGTATCATCTTATATTAGTTCATTGGAACTACCTTTCCCTTCACTTTGAAGTTTAAAAGTGATACATGGAAGCAATACACTAGTAGAAATACTACAAAAAGAATATGTAGGGGTGCCTGGGTGGCTCAGTTGGTTAAGTGTTGGACTCTTGGTTTTGACTCAGGTCATAGTCTCAGGGTGGTGAGATGAAGCCCCACATCTGGCTCCATGTTCAGCACTGAGTCTGCTTGGGATTTTCTCTCTCCTCTTCCTCTGCATCTCCACCCTGCTCATGTGTATGTGCTCTCTGTCTTTTTAGATTACATTTTAAAGATTTTATTTATTTGAGAGAGAGAGAGAGCACGAGCAGGGAGGACAGGGAAGAGACAGAAGGAGAAGGAGAAGCAGACTTCCTGCTGAACAGGGAGCCCTACACAGGGCTCCATCCCAGGACCCTGGGATCATGACCTGAGCCAAAGGTAGACACTTAAACTACTGAGCCACCCAGGCACCCCAATAAATAAAATCTTTAAAGAAAAAGAATATGTAATAACCTGAAATTCCAACCCATACAAACTGCTTAAATATTTTGATTTATATCCTTCTGGACTTTTTCCTTTGCAAATAAACAAAGTTTTAGAAGATATATTTTCTTTTCTTTTTTTTTTTTTGTAAAGATTTTATTTATTTATTTGACAGAGAGAGCCAGCGAGAGAGGGAACACAAGCAGGGGGAGTGGGAGAGGAAGAAGCAGGCTCCCAGCAGAGGAGCCTGATGTGGGGCTTGATCCCAGAACGCCGGGATCACGCCCTGAGCCGAAGGCAGACGCTTAACAACTGCGCCACCCAGGCGCCCCTAGAAAATATATTTTCACATCCTTGTATTTTCAATAATCTTCAAATCATCCTGGGATGGATTCTTTGCCTTAAGTCTCTACTGCAATAAACTTTCCCACTCATTTTACTTAAACTTGCCTGTTTTAGAGATGATATTATGAGCCATCATTCATATAAGATATGATAATAAAGCTTGTTTTCCCATTGGTTCTGGAAGCCATCTTGTGATCCTGAGAGGAGGTAATCCCTAGACAAAGACAACTTATGAAAAGAGAAAAAAAGAACCAGAAAAAATCATAGAGGAAAAGAAGAACAATCCTGGAGCTACTCTGTCTAAAGCCTGCTCTAATTTTAGATTCCTTATTAAGTTCATATAATAAATGTCCTTATTGCTTATATTATTTTTAATTGGGGTTTATATTACTTGCAGCCAAATATGTCCTACCTGATGTATATAAATAGAAGTCAGTATGTTAAACATGTACTATCAGATATTGTTACATTTATCTATTTATGAAAAAGGTCACATGACTATTAGCCTAATCTGGCCCTCTGTAATTCTCTATAATTCTTGTGTTAGTATAATCCAAAGTTTCTCAACCTCAGTACAATTGATATTTGGAACTAAATAATTCTTTGTGTAGGAAGACTGTCTAGTGCATTATAAGATATGTAGCAGCATATGTCAGTAGCACCCACACATATACCCACGTGCACAGTGACCCCTAGACATGACAACAATGAAAAAAAATGCCTCTATACACTGTCAAATGTCCCCTGGATGGAGGGCAAAGTCACCCTAGTTGAAAACCACTAGTCTAACCATATATTAGTTCTGATAGTAAGATTATAAATTCAATTCAGTACCATTTATTAAGCTCATATCACATGCCTGCCCTGAGTCTAGAGGCTAACGTTGTAGAGATATAAGTAAATAAGACGTGACTCTTGTCTTCAAAGATCTATCTATCCACACATATAACTATTCAATGTATCTTTATAATAATTGGCTTCAGGCTTCTGCCAAATATATAGAAATCTCAAAAGAGTACTGTTTCCATCCTAACAATAAGAAAAAAACTGGATAATGTACAAAATTGTATTTTTCCTGAGTCCAACATGAGCTGAGGTCACAGAGAAAAACTGTATTTCTTGCAATGTAAGGAAAGATGGGGTACAAGTACTAGTTCACCTGTGGCAGCAGGGGATAGACAAGGCCTGCATACAAGAAGGTAAGAAGAACTCTACCACAGTTTTAATATATTGCTAAAGTCTTTGTGGGGGCCATATGCACATATTGAACACTGGGAGCAATATATGCTTACAGTCTCAACTTTACAACCTCCCTGGATATGCATGAGAAATATTGTGAACAGAGTAGGAGAGCAGAGAAATCTTTCCTTAGCAGTTTAGTCTTAGAGAAGGGAAGCTCCCACAGCTGCAAGGAAAGCACAAATATCCATCTAGTCTATTCTCCACAAAGAAAAAAGCCTTAAGCCACTAGGTGAAGAGCCCAGACAATAAGAAATCTATCACTGGAGGAAAGGCAGAATAACTGAGAAAGCCCCATACGTCAGCAACAGGGACCTACCTAAAAATTAGGCTGAACCAGGAAAAAAAGATAACCCTCTTGTTTCTCTCCACTATACCAGTGAGGGAAAGTTACAAGAAGTAAGTATGTATGAGGGAGGGGTAAAACTCAAGGAGAGACCCTCTCAAAGATGCAGGAACATAGTAAAGGCATAAAGTTGAGAGTAGAGCTGGAACATTGAGGAAAACCCCCTGACAAACCAACCAAGAACTTAAGCACAAGATTGTACCAGAAGGATTTGAAACTGATGGGGCACTGAAAGTTATCTACAGGCTCAAAGACCTTCAAACAGAATGAAAACCAAAACCAAACCCAAACAAACAGAAAACAGCAATCAGAAAAACCCGCATGTAGTTACATTATACTCAAACCGATAAAGTAATGGTGAGATTTAATTGGAAACATTAGTACAATTCAGAGAAAGAGAAAAATCATGAAGACTATTAGGTGAAAAATAGACACATTAGATACAGAGGAACAAAGAAAATAATTACAGAAACACACTTGGCAAAAACTATGCAAAACAGAAGACAACTGTTATTTTTGTTGTTGTTTGTTTGGTTGGTTTTTAATGAAATTACAGGTACACCTACCATATGGCCCTGGAAAGGTAGGCCGAATTGTGGCCCTATGACCTTCGTCCCTTAGTGTTACATTCCTGAATGTTACCTTACATGGCATAAGGGACGTTGCAGATGTAATTAAGCTTACTTACCAGTTAATTTTAAAATAGGGAGATTGTTGGTTTGCCTGGCTGGCACAGTTGGTAGAGCATGCAACTCTTGTTCTCAGGGTCATAGAGTTCAAGCCCCACGTTGGGTATAGAGGTAAGTTAATAAAAAAAAAAATAAAAATAAATAAATAAAATAGGAAGATTATTTTGGATTATCCAGGTGGGCCTATGTAATCACATTAGCTCTTAAAAGCAGAGATTCCTCTTGGTTGAGGGCAGAAGAAGTTAGAGATAAACAAAGCATGAGAAGGATGCTGCCTTTGCTGGCTCGAAAATGGAGGGGGCCACATGAAAAACATGAGAAAAAACTGAATTCTCCCAACATCCTGAAAGTACTTGGAAGCAGATTCTTTCAGAGAGTCTGTAAGTGCAGTCCCGTTGACCCCTTGATTTTAACCTTATGAGCCTGAAGCAGAGAAATCAGTTGAGAGACCCTGTCTGGAATTCTGACCTATCAAAACCAGAGATAGTTGTCTACAGTGACTAAATTCACGGTAATTTGCTATAGCAGCAATAGAAACCCAATATACCAGGTATTTGACCAAGAAAAATAAAAATATCTTCCTATGAAAATTTTTACACAGATGTTTATTCCGGCTCTATTTGTAACTACCAAAAACTTAAAACAACCTTAATGACCTTCAGCTAATACATGGATAAGCAAGCAGTGTTTCTCTCTTATGCACCAATGATACTTAAAATTCGCTATCTCTCCGCAACATTAGAAATACCATTCAATCTAATACCATTTCATCCTGGCTTAGAGATGGCAATGCCGTGTGCTATAATTTAAAAAAAGTATTATTGAAATATAAGATTATCTAATATTCTCTCATCTTACCAACTCTTTCTATATAGGTGTTCACCCTTCCATAGAACACAATGCATTTGGGGGGCTTTATTTCCACTTTCTAAATTCATATACTATCTAGTATCTTATATTCTGTTAGACAGTTATAAATTGATGATTAGAAAATTTATTTCAGTATCTTTTCAGGGTTTGAGTTGATGAGTCTATGATAACCAGTATTATTCCTCTCTTCTTTTTTTTTTTTTTTTGCTGCATGAACTGTATTTTCTGTACCATTTTTCAAAGAGCTTTCTTTTTCAGTGTTTTCCAAAAGATAATATGACTTCTTACAAATAACATCTGCTAAAAATATTTAATAAAATTCAACATCCTCTCGTGACAAAAATTTTCAGAAAATTGGGAATAGAAGGGAACTTCCTCAGCATGATAAATGATGAATGAATAACCAAAGTGTAGTATATACATATGATGGAATATTATTCAAATATAAAAAGAAATAAAGTCTTGATACATGAAACAACATGATGAGTCTCCAAAACATTATGGCAAGTGAAAGAAGCCAAACACAAAAGGTCACACATTGTATGATTTCATTTATACAAAATATGTGAAATAGATAATTCCATAGAGACAGAATGCAGACTGCTGGTTTCCAAGGCCTGGGAGAGGTGAAATAGAGAGAAACTGCTTAATTCATAAGGTGCTTACTTTGAAGTGAGCTAAATGTTTAAGAACTAGTTAGAAATGCTGATTACATAACATTGTGAGCATACTAACAGCTACTGAATTGTTCACTTTAAAATGGTTTATTTTAGGTTATGTGAATTTTTGCCTTAATAAATTATTTTAAAAGACAATGGTTTCAAACAGCAGATGCTCATCTTCCCAAGATGCTTATCAGTGGGCAAAACGGACCTGCATATACGGAGAATTATGTAGTAGTCGTGATGGTTAAGAAACTGAAGCAGTAGCTGAGTTCTGACTACTCATGCTACCCTGCGGACAGTCCGTAAGATTAGTTTCCTTTCTTCCTTCTTTGGGTATGGAGGGTGGTAAGCACAGGAGGGGCTTGTAATAAGCTTAAACGAAGTCTAGCTAAGTCTTGGCTCTGGTATCTGCAAAATGACAATCATGTAATCAACAGAGTTGATTATAAATTCATAATGTTTTTCTCTTACACAGTTTTTGTCACTGCAGTTTCCATCTTTTTTTTTTTTTTAACATGTTATTTATGGAGCGCCTGGGTGGCTCAGTCAGTTAAGCGTCTGTCTGCCTTAGGGTCAGGTCATGATCCTGCAATCTCAGGATCAAGTCCTATGTCAGACTCCCCAATCAGCGGGGAGTCTGCTACCCCCTCTGACCATAACCCCTCTTGTGCACTCTCTTTCTCTCTCAAATAAATAAAAATTTTGAAAAATTTTTAAAAAATGAAAGATTTTATTTATTTATTTGAGAGAGAGTGAGAGAGCATGAGCAGGGAGAGGCAGCAGAGGGAGAAGGAGAAGCAGACTCCCCAGTGAGCAGGGAGCCTAACTCAGGGCTCGACCTCAGGACCCTGAGATCATGACCTGAGCCGAAGGCAGATGCTTCACTGACAGCCACCCAGGCACCCTTGCAGTTTCCATCTTTAAATTGCTTGATTTTTTCCCTTGAATAGTAAATTGTGTTTGGACTTTTTTTTAGTGGCTTAGACTGCTACTTCTTTCCCTTAATATTTGTTTCTTTGTAGTCTTTGATCATCAATCAACTTTTCCTCATTGATAAGATTATAATCAAGAAGATTGAATGTTCTAGATTGTTTCTCTATTTATTTAAATATTGTAAATACTAGGAGGACCTTATGTATCATGCCATGCTCATAACTGGCTTTCTGCTTTCTGACTATCTGAGTAATTCAAACAACTAACCAACATCTGATTCTGATACAAGGCCACTCTGATAAACTGAACAAAACATTATCTACTTTCTTCTCTGTGTTTAAAATCATTGATTACAGTTCCTATCACACCACCATTTCTTATTGATTCTTCCCTATTAAGTTTAATACTCTCTATTAGATTCTCTTTGATCACTCATCTTAGATGTCTGTATACTTTCATGACATACAATGGGGTAACACCCTGTCTCTCTTTCCCCTGCTTATCTCTTCTAAATAATCTATGCTGGCTTGAACCTTAAGGGCTAGTCCATTAAGCTCTGGTTATGATTCAATCATGATTGAAGTCTGAAGTTAATATTTAAGGCTTCTGTTGACATATGTAACGAAAATCAATCATGAATCCTTCTGCAGGAAGACATAGATAGGAAGGACATTTATGCCAAGGAAAAGAGGAGAAATTAAGCTTTGAGAATACTCCCTGGTATTTGAATCCCTAGGGAAATGATTTCTGTTCCATGTTTGTGATTTCAAATGTCTTCTTGAGTAGTTTGTAGATTTTGGATGTATTTTGTCAAAGAGTTATTGATACTCAAAATTCCCTTACCCTACCTCACTCCAAACTATGCTTTTCTCTTGACCTATTGCTTTTGGCATTTCACTTTCTTTCATTTTCTTTTGGTGATTGTTAGATATGATCTTTTTTTTTTTTAAGATTTTATTTATTTATTCAACAGAGATAGACAGCCAGCAAGAGAGGGAACACAAGCAGGGGGAGTGGGAGAGGAAGAAGCAGGCTCATAGTGGAAGAGCCTGATGTGGGGCTCGATCCCATAACGCCAGGATCACGCCCTGAGCCGAAGGCAGACGCTTAACCGCTGTGCCACCCAGGCGCCCATTAGATATGATCTTATTGCCACTTCATGTTGAGTATATTGACAGAGATGGGAAGATTTCCTTGACTGTGTGGATATGTATATGTTTAATCTGTATGCACCCATGAAGTGTTTATTCTAGAGAATGTGCATTGTCTGATATATTAAAGAAATGACAAGTTGATGCTTGCAAAGGCTGTCTATTCCCTCTGCTTTCTTTCACTATATTAAACCATTATTGACATTTTTAAAATGTCAGAGTTTTTTTTCTTTCTTCTTAATATAATTTCAAGGGATATGGTGTTCAAGAAAATCAATCCTGTTAATCTTCTAGATGTTCTGAGGCTGCTATGTAATATTTCTTTGCAGTGAACAGTTTTGCGCTATCTAATACAGTGACAGTGATGGTTCAGTCCATTACCTATTGCTTTTTATTTTTACTTTGGTCAAAACATTTGTAATTATTTGAAAAAAATTAAAGCATTTTTAGATAATATTGACATTGCTTCTTTAATTTAAAAAACACTGTTTAGTTGAGGAAGAAATATTGTAATAGAATTTTAACTTATGGACATATGGAACTTGACACTATTATAAAACCATACACATGTTATATACATATGTTACATATATATGTATATGTGTATATATATACACACAAAATACAATCCTAAATATAAAACGGTCCTAAATAAAATATAATCCTAAATAAAATACAATCTCTATTAAATACATATTACTGTAATAAAGTATAATATGTTCAATATAAACTTATACAGTAAGACTACTTAAATTAATCCAAACTCTTGATAATGAAAAATTTCATTATTTCAAAAAGTGTTTGAATGAATGAGCTACCAATAATACACAGCACTTCCTCATTTTTCTATTATTGAAGTTTTCATTTACTTATCACTTTTCATCCAGATTTCCCCAAGCATTTGACAGCAAATGATGAATTGCTAAATTTTTCTTATAAGGTACATATAAATTTTATCTATTTTAAAGAGAAACTAAAACTTTCTAGCATAGTCTTATGCCAAATATCAGGGAAGACATTTTTGACAGGGTTTTGAATAGAGGTCATTGGGTCTTACTCTCCTAAGGAGAGCCAAGTTTTAAAATTTATATGTGAGAGGCCAATTGGATCCTTCAATTACACACACACACACACACACACACACACATACACACACACACCATAGTTGTAACTTTAGGTTCTCCTCCCTCCTTATACACATCTTTCTTTTTTTCCCCACCAATTTACTGTTTCTTTAAATAATTAGCCAGTAAGGAGGTGGCAAGTTTAAGAGATAAGTAAAAGTCACTTTTAAAAGTAGTTAAAATGGCTGTTTTACTGGGTGAGAAGAAAGCCTACCACGATATAAATGTGTCCTTTTAAGTTTGTAAGTATGTAAGATGGTTGTTTAGTGTATCAGTGTAGTTTGTCCAGAGTCTGAAATATCTGAATTTAGATTCTTGCTCCTAACTGGTGGCTAGCTATATAAATTTTCCTAAGTCACTTAGCTTCTGTAAGACTTAGTATTCTTATTGAGAACTAAAGACAGGATTTTATTTATTTAAGGTTTTATTTCTTTTGGTGGGGGGGAATCGCACGCAAGCACTTGCACAAGTGCAGGAGGGGCAGAAGGAGAGGGAAACAGACCCTCCGCTGAGTGGGGAGCCCCACATGGGGCTCAATTCTAGGATTCTACGATTCATGGAGCTCATTCTAATCACGATGTGAGCCAAGTCAGACGCTTAATCCCATGAGCCACCCAGGCACCCCAACAGGATATTATTTATAAAGTGTTCAATACCTTGGCATGGTACACAATAAGTAAGTATTGTTATTACTCTCATGCAATGGTAGAATGTGTTACTACCTAGTCTAGGAATATAAGTAACAAGCCCAATTGTTAATTAATTAAATGAAATTTGGACTGTTCTTATTTTTTCCAATTTTTCTTACTGTGGTTAAAATAACACATAACACAAAACTAACTTACTATCTTAACCATTTTTAAGTGCACAGTTCACTGGTATTAAATACATTCATATTGTTGTGCATCCATCACCACCATTTATCTCCAGAACTCTTCATCTTGCAAAACTGAAACTCTGTACTCCTTAAACAGTAACGCTCCATGACTCCCTCTTTTCAATCCTGGCAACTACCATTCTACCTTCTTTTTTAATTAAATCTTCCATTTTCCCAACACCAAAGCCTCTGGTAACCACCAATCTGTAGTTCAGTTTGGGTAATATGGACATTTTAACAATATTAAGTCTTCTAATCCATGACCATGGGTGATCTTTCTGCTTATCTGTGTCTTCTTCAATTTCTTTCATCGTTTTATAGTTTTCAATACACAGATCCTTCATGTCCTTGGTTTAATTTGTCCCTATGTATTTTATTTTTTTCGAAGCTTTTGTAACTGTTTTAATTTTTGGATAGTTCATTGTTAGTGTATAGAAATACAACTGCTTTTATTTCAAGTTTTTATTTGAATTCCAGTTAGTTAACATACTGTGTAGTGTTAGTTTCAGGTTTACAATATGGTGATTCAACACTTTCATAGATCACCTGGTGCTCATCACAACAAGTGCCCTCCTTAATCCCCATCTCCTATTTAAGTCATCCCCCAACCCACCTCCCTTCTGGTAACCATCAGTTTGTTCTCCATATACAACTAACTGCTTTTGTATGTTGAGTTCGTATCCTACAACTTTATTGAATTCATTTTTTTTAGTATTACCAGTATTTTTGGTGGAGTCTCTTGGGTTTTTTCTATGTAGGATTATGTCACCCACAAACAGAGACAACTTAACTTCTTCCTTCCCAATTTGGATGCTTTTTTTTTTCTTGCCTGATTACTCTAGCTAGGATTTCCAGTGACAGCAGGCACCCTCTCTTGTTTCTGCTCTTAGAGGAAAAAGCTTTCAGTTTTTCACTATAGAGTATGATTTTAGCTATGGAACTGTTGTATATGGCATTTTTTATGTTGAGGTACTCTATAAGAAATGAAAATTACATACCAATATCCCTGATGAATGTAGATGCAAAAATCCTCAACAAAATACAGCACATTAAAAGGATCCTATCCTACAAGTGGAATTTATCATTGGGATGAAAGGAGGTTCAACATACACAGATCAATGAACACGATATACCACATTAACAGGATGAAAGATAAAAGATCATATGATCATCTCAATCGATGCAGGACAAGCATTTTTTAAAAAATTCAATATCCTTTAATGAAAAAACTCTAAATAAATTGAGTATAGAAGAAAATTATCTTGACATAAAAATGAAACTTTCAAATAATCATAGAATAACCACAGAAAGCATTACAGGAAGGAAAAAATAAGGGGTTTCTTATAAAGAACCATATAGTTGGATATTTGCAGTAAAGTCCACTATAGTAGAAGCTTTTTTAAAGAGTAGAAAATGGAACTCTTATTTCCTAGCACTTAGGACATGATACTGGCAAGAAATAGATATTTATTAAAATTGTTAAATGAATTAAACTAAAGTGGCCCAGGATCCGACACATATTATAAAGTATTTAGTAAAATTTTGAGAAGAGATGAGCTCTTCTCATTCCTCTAGTTGTGTCCTATAACCAGTCTTGGGTGCAGTAAAAGAAAAGGAGTAGGGACAGTTTAAACAGAGGAAATTTAATCAGAAAGAGGAGGAGGAATGAGGGAATTTCTCTGCAAGGCAGAGTATAATACAGGTCAAGTTGCTATAGAATTACTGAGGTTCCCTTACAGCAAAAACAGATCAGAGGACATTGAGCCAAAATGTTCTGTGGTTCAAAGAGATATGCTAAGTTTACGGAGGAGTATCAGAAATGACTAAACACTTATAAGAATAAGAAAAGAATCGGACAAACTCAATGTTGGCATGACTAAAGCTCTTGAATTCAAGTGCAGCATTATCAAATAAATGTTTTAAACAAGCTGATCTACATCTACACCTGGACATCTGAAGTATAAATCAATTCAATTGGACATAATGATTACCCACCATGTAGCAGGCTTAAGCTAGCATCTGGGGATATATACATATGTGCATGTGTATACATATAGATCATGTGTCCATATATCATGTATCTATTCTTAAAAAATTAAAAATCTAGCAGAAAAGAGAGATACATAATGTAAATACACTGAAAATGCTGTTTCATGAATACTGTACTACTAAATCTGAATATTTGCAAAAAGAGGATTTTGAAAGTCAATTTGTTGTCAAATAATAGTGAAGCTAATTGGGTCAGATCTAGAGATTCCAGAAGTAGACACTCCTCTTTGGTTTTCAGAAAGGAAGAAGACTGAAAACAACAACAACAACCACCACCACAAAAATGTCTGATGAAAGTTATATAATATGGTGAGTCAACGTTTCAGCCTTTGTCTGTATAACATCAATCTCCTTTGCAAAGTGCCCATAACAGAATTCTATTTTTCACTGGATAGGTATGTGAAGAGTGCAGGAGAGTGCCTCACTTAGCATCAATGATACAAAGAATCATTTTGTGAAGGGCTGGTACCCTTCTAATGGAGAATCAAATGAACCTTGTCTTTTTAAAAAATGGAGATGTAATAATTGTCCTAAAGCCCTTCTGAGAATAATCTCATTACAGCCAATATATCTTCACATTGAATGACATGGGAACAAAGCTGGAAAGACAACTTTATGCGTAGGGATTTACTCAGAATTCTTGATTTTAAAGGACATGAATAAGCTTCCTCAATTTTATCTTGGATTCAAGCCATCACAAAAAGAAATTCTAAGAAGTAAGTCACAGCACAAATAAAAGCCCACATTTTCTGGGAACTCTCTATGTAATTTTGTCCAATAAGTGTGATTAATTTAAAGCATTATCTAATGCAACTTAACTTTTAGAAGGGTATAATAGTTTTCATATAATCATAGTCGCTGAAATGGGAATAAAGATTAGATCCTGCTTTGGGATCTGAAAATAAGAAATAAGTTCATTTCACAGGTATTTAGTCTTTGTTTTCTACACAAGTGAAAAGTCATCTTTCCTCCTTGAATTGGGTAATGAACTATTTTCAAAAATAATAATAGGATTATGCAAATAAAATAAGAAAAATGTATTTTAAAAAAAAGAGAACAAATAGAATAGAGTGGAAAAGAGTTCTGTTGGAGGTACACACTTCTCCCATCAGACAAAAGCATAGCTGATCCATACATCCTTCCTTATGCTATGAGTAGCACATATTCTCACATTTTGCCATCTAGTGCACACAGCCTAAGAAAACTTCTGCATTATGTTGCTTTCTTCAAGTTACTAAGATTCACCAGGACTTGGTTTGTGTCGATTCTTAAGGAAAGACAGTGCATTTCTGGATTGGATCGCAGGGCTATATGTGATGTGCCTCCATTTCCTGTATTATCATTACTATTTTTTTTCCTTAATTTCATATGCCTGAGTGAGTGTTTTCTTCTTTTTTCTATGATAGGAGTTGCTCTAGTATTTGAAGGAAGATCACAGATACTCCCATTTGAAGGAACATAATAAATATATGAAATTGACATGTGCCTAGGGTCTTCAATTTTCTTTTTTGCCACATATTGTAATTTTCCCTTTAATAATTTGAATGCTCCCAAACATTAAGACTTTTGAGATTATGGAGTAAGAATTAGGACTGATAATTTCTCTTTAGCACCTATGTATTTCTGATCAATGTAGACACTGACCACAGAGATTAACTTAAATCTGTCTCTCTCATTTGTGGGGCCAAAAAGTTGAAAATCTAATCTAATCTAGAATTCCTGGTAAAAATTATTTCCCTTAAAGAAGCAATTTCTCAAAAACAATGGCAATTATGTTATGTGTCAGAACCATATCAAGCATATTCTTTTAATAAAACATAAGGCAAATTTTTGTGATTGAAATGTTAAACAGCAACATTTTTATTCCTCCCAAATAGTTGTTCACAATACATGAAAGTGAACAGCACTCCTTTAAAAATTTTGTGATGAAGTGGGTAGCTTAAAATGAATAAGGATATATTTATATGTACTATGAAAGAGCCCTTCTGTTTTTCAAATACTCTGAATCCTCATACAAAATTTATTTCTTGCACATTATGTTCATTCAGATTTATGTACTTATTATTCCTTAATTTAAAAATCAAATAAAAAGCTTCTTTCATGACTGCCTCCAGTTAAATACATTATTATTGTGAAAAAATTGAATATGTCCATGCATAAAATAAAATGTGAGTAGAAACCCATACGAACTTCAACTGGAAGCAATATTTTTGCCTCATGTCAGAAATTTTCAACTTATCAGAAGAAACTAAAACACACATTTCTATCTGAAGCATGGAATATATTATAATTTCATAGTTAATAATCTTAGAAAGATATCAATCATGCATGCACGAACAAAATATTCTATTC
This sequence comes from Ursus americanus, assembly GCF_024610735.1. Lineage (NCBI taxonomy): Eukaryota > Metazoa > Chordata > Mammalia > Carnivora > Ursidae > Ursus > Ursus americanus. Next base: position 22,374,888 of record NC_142131.1, read on the forward strand.
CTGGTTGTCTTCAATATTATGTGAAATTTTCTGCCAAATATTTAAAACTAAGGTTATGAATTGCATGATCTCTGGAAAAGACCTCACAGTGCCCAGAATGGCTGGGAGAGAAGGATGCAGCCAGGGCTTCTAAGCCTCCAGGGAGCCTTAAGGAAGTGCAGAGAAGTGGCAGCTCGCTGGCTGTGTTTACTTTGCATTAATTCTCGAGTGTTTTGTTATTAATTATGTTTAAAGTATGTTCACCTCCATTCTTCATGTGTTAGCTTATTACTGAATTCTAACTTTTCGGCCTTGGAGAAGAATCAATGTCACTGTTACTTCCAATTAATGAATGAAGAAATTCAGTTCCAGGATGTTCAGTAACGTGTTTAGGATCACAGTGCAAAACAAGACAGGCGTGTTGTAATAACTTCATGAATTTGATAAAAAGGTTTTTTACTCACAGGTCCTGGAAGCACACAGCATACTTAGAGCCACAAGTGAAGTTGTGGGAAGGAAAGAGACCATTCGGGCCTGGGATTCTGCTTTTATTGGGCTCCAAGATTGGGGCCTAAGAGTTTCACATGCTCACTATTTATTGGTATATTTAAAACATAAGGGTGGGAACTTAAAGCCCTGGAACAGAAAAAACAAATAGCCTAAATTTTCATTTATCGAAATCAACCAAGATCTCTAAAACACAGGGGACTAGGGGTTGGGAGGATAGTCTTGTCCTTTATCTAGTCCCAAGTGTAGGGCAATATGTTTGTTTATTCAAGATAGTCATCTTTTGAAATCAATGCCTCAGTAATCAAAGCTTAAAGTCATTCACTTGCATTACAGAAAAAGAAAAACAAACTGTCAGGGCTCATACTACAACAATTCATAGCATTCCTTGAGTATTTTTAAAAACAGACTTTATTTTTAGAAGAGTTTTAGATTTGTAGGGAAGAAGAGAAAATAACATGAAGAGTTCCAATTTACCCTGTTTCCAATTTCCCTTATTAATATCTTACATTAATATGTTACAATTGTTACACTTAATGAACTAATATTGACACATATTATTAGCAAAATTTCATGCTTTATTCAAATTTCCTGAGTTTTTTCCTAATAGCCTTTCTTTCTATTCCAGGATCCCATCCAGAATACCACATTTAGTTATAATACATTTCCTTAGGCTTCCCTTGACTTTGATTGTTTTGTAGACCTTCCTTGTCTTTGATGACCTTGACAGTGTTGGTGAGTAAAGTATTTTGTAGGATTCTCTCCTATCAGAATTCTTCTGATTTTTTTTCACGGTTAGTATGGGGGAATGGGATTTTGGGAGGAAGCCCACAGAGGTAGTGTCATTTTCATCACCTCATACCAAGGTTACATAATGTCAACGTGATTTATCACTGATATTAACTTCGATTATCCAGCTGAGGTAGTGTAGGTTTCTTAACTGTTACAGTTAGTCTTGTCCCCACAGCCCCTTCCTTCCATACTGTACTCTGAAAAGTAGTCATTAGAAGCAGGCTATACTTAGGGAGTAGTGAATGACTTGCTTCCCCTCTTTGAAAGCAGAGTATCTACCTAAATTCTTTGGAATTCTTCTGCAAGCGATATTTATTTCTTTTCCCCCATTTATTTATTAATCCAATCACTTATATCAGTATGTACTCATGAATATTTATTTTATACTTTGAGTTGTAATTTATTTTTGTTGCTCGAACTGTTGCAGTATTGGCATCAGGAGGTATTTCAGTTAGCTCCTGTGTCCCTCTGACTTAACCCCATCAAGGTAGATTTTAATTTTTTCAGGCATTTTCATACTTTCTGGTGCTAAGAAAAGCTCTAGTCCTATGTATATTTCTTGCCTAGTCCTAGAAATATATATTTTAATGCAGCGGCCCCTGGCCTAGAGCTTATGCTAAAGACAGCAGAAAAACATGTTTACGAGCCCCGCGGGATATAGCACAGACGTCAGAGTGTGAGCAGCTGGGAACGTCTAAGCCAGCTTGGGGCAGACGGCCACCCACCCAGATACCTGATTGTTTCTGCTTATAACCCGTAGGGTCCCTACCAACATAGATAAGGATATGCTTTGCTTTGTTTGCTCAACCTTGATGTACCATAGGTTTTAAGACTCCCTTTGATTACCCTTGATTGTCTTTGATTGTTTATTGCCAATAAATACGGGAGGGTACAGCTGCTCAGGACGGTTGCATTCCTTGCGGTTCTCCCCTGCTCGCTCACAGCTAACTTGTCTGTGCCTCATTCTCTGAATCGCCGTTGCTCCGTGGCAAGTGGCGTTCAAACAGGGACCTGAACTACAACGGAGAAGGAGCCCGACAGATAGAGAAGCAAGGCCTCGGACGTTTCCCGCTGGTGAGTTGGGGTATTTTACCGGGGTATGGCTAATTTTGAGAGCACGGATCATTATCACCCTTACATATGTCTTTTGAGGCAACTCCTAAGAGTGGGAGGAGTTAAGGTTAACGAGGGCAAACTTTTTGAGTTACTAAAAGTTGTTGAAGAGTACTTTTTATGGTTTCCCACACTAGGGACCTTAGATCTGCAAACATGGGAAAAAGTAGGACATGAACTTAAACAATAGCATGCTTGAGGAAAGCCTATTCCCATCACTATTTGGTCTATCTGGTCCCTGATTGGTTCTATTTCGGAACCACTTCAAACTCCGACTCAGAGTGCTACTGAACTTGAGAGAGTCCTAATGCCAAAGATGAGTCCTGTCCCAGAAGGAGGAAAAGTAGAACCCGTTCACCCTCCTCCTCCTCCTCCTCCTCGCCCCATAGAAATGGGTGGTTTCCCGTCGCCACCTTTGCTTCCCAAAAGAAATAGTATTTTCCTGTCACAAAAACAGGCAACAGTTCCACCATATAAGGAACAATCTCAATCCTCGCTTTCCGCGGTTCGGAAAGGCTTACTCCCGACCAAACAACAAGGAGATTTAGATGCTCTAGAATTCGCATTCCCTGTTAACTATAAGGGAACATTTGGCTCCCTGGGTAGATCCTAAACACCCGGAAGGAATATATAAAGCCATGCATGAATCCTTTCCCTTTAAGTTCTCCAAGAGTTAAAACAGGCAGTCCAAAATTATAGCGTCAATTCACCCTTTACCCTGAGCGTTGTTCAGGGTGTGGTGGAAGGCAACCGATTAATTCCTACGAACTGGTCCTTTTTAGCAAAGACCCTTCTAGCCGCAGGGGAATTCTTACAATTTCGCACATGGCGGCAAGATCATGCAGAGACTGATGCAAATCATAATCGAGCTAATAACGTCCCTATCGCTCTAGAACAATTGATGGGGGTAGGACCCTGGAGTCAGGTACAGCAACAAATGCAGCTAGAATATCAGGCCGTAGAACAGCTTCGCAGATGTTGCTTACATGCTTGGGAAAAAATTGAGTCTAAATCCACAGCTAATGCCTCCTGATCACTCAAGGAGCTAAGGAGCCTTATACCGAGTTCATAGCACGGCTATAGGAAGCTATTAAGAAACAGGTTAATAATATAGAAGCTGCGGTCACACTATTAAAATTATTGTCCTATGAAAATGCAAATTCAGATTGCAAAAAGGTTATAGCCCTTTTTAAAGGAAAAAGCACCCTCATTGACTACATCAAATTATGCCAAGGTGTAGGCACCAAGACTTAAAAAGCTGATTTGCTAGCTCAGGCCATGGCAGCCTTAACAACAAATACTTTAAAGGGACAATACTTCAGTTGTAGAAAAAATGGGCATACTCTTACTCTCGCCCAATGCCATCTTAAGAATAAAAATACAATGGGAAAGAACAATCGAAATAATAATTCTCCCAGTCTTTGCCCCCGATGTAAAAAGGGGAATCATTGGGCTAATCAATGCCACTCTAAATTTCATAAAGATGGTACTGTCCTGCAGGGAAACGGTTCACGGGGCAAGCCCTCAGCCCTGAACCCAAAGGGGGCTCACCCCAATTTCAGTCTCGGACAATTTTAGATTTATTACATGCCACACGGGGGAGCGCCGGACTCGATCTTCCATGCAGAAGAAACTTTATTATTACCAAATCAGACTCCCCAAAAGGTTCCCACAGCCTGTTTTGGCCCCTTACCGAATGACACAGTAGGACTAATTTTGGGGCGATCTAGTTTAACTAAAGGTGTTCTGGTTCTTACAGGAGTCATTGACTCAGATTATACTGGAGAAATCATGAAAGGAGATTGCATAACACAGTTACTACTGCTGCCATACATTAAGGGAAAATTTAAAAATCAAACGCATGGTGACACAGGTTTCGGAAGCACTGGTTTATCAGGGGTGTATCCGAGAAAAATTTTAAAGAAAAGCTGACCTGCTACATAAAAAACAGGGAAAGTCCTTTCATGGACTTACTGATACTGGCACAGATGTATCTATTATTGGAACTGATAACTGGCGTAAAAAATGGCCCTCGGGCCCCGCACTGATAACTATCTCAGGTTTAGGACAAGCTGACAATGTAAACCAGAGTCTTCATATCCTTCCTATCTAGGGACCCGAGGGACAGAAGGGATATATTCAACCTTACATAGTAGACATTCCTATTAACTTATAGGGCTGAGATTTGCTTCAACAGTGGGAGGCATTTATAATGATACCTCCCCCTGAAAAGAAAATGGGTATCGATTCGCCTTTTTCATAGGGGCCACTGCTCGACCTCCAGTGGGTCCTCCTGAACGAACTCCATTGACATGGAAGGATGAGAGCCCCATTTGGATTGAGCAGTGGCCATTAAAGAATTACACCGAATATGCCTCTAACATTACTTCTATTTCATATGACTCATTCACCCACCGGTGTTTTAATACAACATGAAGCCCTTGTAGAATGGCTGTTGTTACCAAACCACACCACAAAAACACTGATCATTTACTTACATTATATAGGAACTCTCTTGCAGATGGGAAGAAAACGCTCTGAACAATTAATTGGCTTGGATCCTTCCACAATCGTTCTTCCTCTTACTAAAGCACAGATCGAAACTGCCCTACAAAATAATTTATCTTGGCAGATTGCTCTTGGCCAATTTGTGGGGAATTTATCCTCCCACTATCCCTCTATTCCTCTGGTATCTTTCCTAAAATGAACTCCTTTCATATTACCAAAGTCGCAGCCTTTTCACCTTTACCTAATGCTTTCACTTCTTTACAGATGGATCCATGAAAGGAAAGGCATGTTATTATGGGCCGTGAACCAAAATAATTGAGACCCCTCACTTATCTGCTCCGAAATATGAATTAATGGCTGTTATTACTCTTTCACGATGTCTCTAATCCCTTTAACCGACTTTCTGATTCTTTATACACAGTCTACCTCGTTAGTCACATCGAGACATCCTCTATTTCAACATCGGATACCCAGCTTATGACCTTTATTCAACAGCTGCAGCAACTTACACGTTCCCGTGTTCACCATTTTATATTACCCATATACGCAGTCATACTAACCTTCCAGGTCCACTCTCTAAAGGAAATGCCCTGCTGACGCTCTTTTGTACCCTGCATTTCAGGATGTCTCTCACTTTCATACCCTGACTCATGTTAATACTCGAGGATTACGACATCGCTTCCCGCTTACATGGGAACAAGCTAAAGCCATTGTACGATCCTGTCTGGCCTGTGCCACATTGAATGCACAACCTCAAACAACTGTGGTTAATCCCCATGGTTTACAGACCAAGGAAATTTGGCAAATGGATGACACTCATTATCCCCCTTTTGGAAAATCTTTCATTCTTGTCACCATCGATACATTCTCCCGATTTATCTGGGCTACTGCTCAAACTGGAGAATTAGCCTCTCATGTCATCCAACATTTAACCAGTGCTTTTGCAGTTACGTGGGACTCCCTAAAACTCCCTGCTTATACCTCTGCCAAATTATAGCAATTCTTTGATGTTTGGAATATTTCACATTCCACAGGAATCTCTTGTAATCCCCAAGGACAAGGTATTGTGGAAAGAGCCAATCAAATTCTTAAACTACACTTAAAAAACAAAAAGGGGAGTACATGTAACACCCACTGAAACATTAGCAAAAACCTTATTTACCTTAAATTTTTAAAATAGAGATGAAAACGACTCCACAGCCGTTGAAAGACATCTCACTTTGAAACACGTTCTCAATCCCCTCCCATATGGTGGAAAGATGTACAATCTAATCAATGGCTTCCAGGTACGTTAGTCACTTGGGGAAAAGTTATGCTGGACAATGCTGTCAAGCCTGTTTAGGACCCCTCTTGTTTGTTAAAGGTCCGACATGAGTGAGCAGAGGAGATTCGCGTTCAGCACTGTTCCATCGATAATCAGTTTCGATGGCCTCGCCCTCCAGACCACCAAGATCACACTGCCAGGAATCGAGGTGGTGAAGATGCCCACATGGGGTCAGATCAAGAAGTTGACCCAGAAAGCAGAAGAAGTGCTACACAATGAAAAACTCCCCTTTACCCCTGGCAATATGGCTGTTACTATGATGGCCTTATTGACGGTAGCTGTAAGTATTCCCCTCTGCCACATGGCACCAGCCACCAGTTTTATTTATTGGGCTTATGTACCTAATCCCCTGCTTATCAGACCAGTTGAATGGGATGATGACTCCATTCCCGTTTATATTAACGGATCCAGATGGATCCCGGGAATAGCGGATCCCCGACTCCCTACCTCTCCTGGGGAGGAAGGCCAAAATATTAGCATTACCCTAGGTTTTGACATGAGACCTGTATGTACTGGCCATCATAATAATTGTTTAAAACGCTTACACCAGGGATGGTTGATTGCCTCTCCAAAAGGCAGTAATTTCTCCAAAATGCAACTTCACTTATTATCTACTATAGGCTTTACCTACAATATCACAAAAGAGGATATCGAAATACCCCCCCCCCCATACCTAAATGTAAAACTGCCAGAGTGTGGTCGGATGAAGGGATTCAACCCAACTGGGAGGAATGTAGAGCAAGTCATCCCAGTGTCTTGATAAATGATTCCTATGGAATAGTATGAGACTGGTCCCCTAAGGGGTTTGCAGCCTCCAGTTGCACTGAGAAACAATGCTCCCATCATCGGACCCTACGATGGCATGTACTTAACCATACCTCCATTTACACTATTTCTGATGGCCCCAGAGTATGGCATGGGGATGGATTAGCTGCCCCTCTCCTTTTATGGACTACCGCAAACGACGAAAACATTTATGGAAACTTGACTGAGGCACAGGCCCCTATTAAGATCTGGAATGGGACCTATCTTAAAGATGAAAACTATAAACATTCAGACGGTTGATAGGGACTATATTCAGGCTTGTGTAAGAGACCCATATGTGTTGTTGGTAGGACCCCTTAATTTGGATATGTCCCCAAAAGAGCTTTTTTGCAAATTGCAGATTATATACCTGCCTAAATCGTAATATAAATACCAACCGATCAATCATCTTATTAGCACGAAGGAGAGTCGGAATATGGATACCTGTTGAACATCCCCGTCTATGCAAGACATGTGTACCTTATTCGCGGTCCTATGTAAGTGGGTCTGTCGCTCAAAAAGGCTTGTAGGACTTCTCATCATGGCCATTCTCGGCATTATTGCCATAACCACCACAGCTGTGGTGGAAGGAGTGGCACGATGAAATTCGTACAAGATTGGCATCACAATGCCAGCAAGGCGTGGAGCCAACAAACTATTATTGACCAAAAAATAAGTGAACGGCTCTCAGATCTAGAATATACTATGACGTATCTAGGAGATGAAATACAAAATATTAAATTACACATGTGCCTTCCTTGTGACTGGAATGTCATCACATTTTGTGTTACTCCATTGTAACTGCATTGTAAGGCAATGCATCCGAAATCCCTTGGGACAAAGTTCGAAGACCTATATCTAACCACTATGGCAATAATTTAACTCTTGATATTAAACAGCTATAAGATACTATTCAGGGCATCACTCATGCCGATTTACAGAATGTACCAGGCTTGAACCTAGCCGACACAATGGATGCAACTCTGTCCCCACTAAATCCTTTGCAGTGGTTTAAGAATAACAGTACTAGCCTTTTAGGAGCTTTACTATAATTTTATCTTTTTTGTTTGTAATGTGTTTAGTCTTCAGATGCGAGGGAGGAGCCTTCCCTCGAGTGATGGAACACAGTGGTGAAATCTGCCTTCCTGCTTCTGCAAAGAGAAAAGGGGGGGAAATGCAGTGGCCCTGGCGGAGAGCTTAAGCTAAAGATAGAGCAGAAAAACATGTTTACGAGCCCTGTGGGATATGGCAGCCATCAGAGTATGAGCAGCTGGGAACCCACCCAGATACCTGATTGTTCCTGCTTATAACCCGCAGGGTCCCTACCAACATAGATAAGAATGTGCTTTGCTTTGTTTGCTCAACCTTGATGTGCTATAGGTTTTAAGACTCCCTTTGATTACCCTTGATTGTCTTTGATTGTTTATCGCCAATAAATATGCGAGGGTTTAGCTGCTCGGACAATTGGCATTCCTTGCAGTCATTCCTTGCTCCCTGGTTTCTTTCACAGCTAACCTGTCTGTGCCTCATTCTTCTTCAAATCACCACTGCTCCGCGGCATTTTAACATACAGTTATATAATGACATATATCTATTTTAATATATATTCTAACAAGTTCTGGCTCCTTTTATTGGAAAATGGTATTAGATCTGAATGTAAGGCACACTTTGTCCTTGAAAGTCCTATTTCTAGGACTATTCAGCTTGTGGAGCAAAGAAATACATTAACTCATGTATATATACATATCTACAAATTTTAGGGATAACCATCTATACTTAGAACAAGCTACCATGAGTTCATACTGAGTCTCCCAACTCTAGTTCATTACCACATGGATTATTCCAGACTTCTCCCCCTACTTGTCTCACTCGAATGATGAGAAACTTATTTCCTACTATCTACCATCCATTCGATTATTCAATTCTGACATATAATAGATTTAGAATTGTTAACCCATACTTCCATATGAAGAACTTTATCAACTAGAGTATAGTGCTATGCAATTTCTTTTGCTTTCCATCTTGTAGGCTCCCCTTATTTCCAGATAACCCTCTTTGCTTTCAGTGGCCTTGTCCTAAGAATTGCTAATACAGATTAGATTGTCACATTCTGCATTGCATTATGGAGTCCTCCACGTCCTAAGTTTGTTTTTTTAATTTGCTTACATTATGGTTCCCTCTGTGCTATAAACATCTATGGATTTTGACAAATGCATAGTGTTATGTATTCAACATTGTAGCATCACACAAAATAGATTCACTGACCTATAAAAAGCCCCTGTGCTTTACTCATTCTACTCTCTCCTCTTTGTAATCTTGGAAACCACTGATCTTTTTGGCATTTCTATATTTTGCTTTTTTCAGAATGTATATTAATGAAATCATACAGTATGATGTATGTAGTATTTTCAGACTGGCTTTTTCATTGATATGCATTTATGAATTACTCATGTCTTACATGACTTGATAGTCCATTCTTTTTTATTGCTAAATAGTATTCCAATATATGGATATATGACAATCCATTCACCTATTAAAGGTCATCTTGACTGCTTTCAATTTTTTGTGATTATGAATACATCTGCTATGAATATTTGCTTGCTGTTTTTTTGTGTAGACACAAGAATTCAAATAATTTGAAAATCTAGGAGTCTGATTCCTAGGTTTAATAACAATGTATTTAGTTTTGCAAGAAACTAACAACTAAATTCCACAGTGGATGTATCATTTTGCATTCTCACCATAATAAATGGAGTGTGTGGTCCTTCAATTTCACCAGCAACTGCTAGGTTTGGGGATGTTAGCTATATATATATACATCTGTATAGATCTCTCTCTATATATATCTATCTACATATATTTTATCCAGTCTTAAAAAATATATTTCTTAAAAGAAGGGTGTAGTATATTTACATCTTTATAATTACTGTTTTTCCTTTTTGTGTGCTGCTTAATGAGATGTTTCTTTTTCTCTTGTTTTGAAATACTTGAATGAAGTTTTTTTCCTCCCTCTACAATATATAGTACATTCTTCTAGTGGTTATCCTTGACATTTTAAGATGAATATCTAATAAAGTTAGTACTAGTAAATATATCTTTATGCACCTTTTTCTGTTTTTCTGCTTTTGTTTCCTACCTATTAATTACCTTGTTTCATTTTTAAATTCTACAAACTAAATAATTATTACCATTTAATCCATGTTTGGTAAGGTTTAGGTATTTGTTACTATTTTCTTTACTCCTAATTTCATGTTTTCCTTCAGGATCACTTTTCTTCATTTCAGGAACTATGACATTTAGAAGTTTCTTTGGTGAGGTTTGATGATTTTAAATTTTCTTTAATTTTGGCATATAGGAAAAGGTCTGTATTTCAGCTTCATTCTTGAACTAAATTTTGCTGGCTACATAATTTCTAGCAGGCAGCTAATTTGTCTCGGCACATTGAAGATACTATTCCAGTCCATTCTGGCTGCTTTCATTTCAATGCATTTTTGTTTTTGGAAAGTTGTCTAAATTAAATGTGTAAATAGGTAATTGTTTTTTCCTATGACTTATAAGTTCTCCATATCTTTGATTTCCTGCAGTTAACCTACAATGTGTCTAGATGTAGGTCATTTAAAAATTTTCCTGCCTGTGAATCTATTATCCTTCCTGAACCTGACATCTTGTGTTTTTCATACTTTCTGAAAAATTATCAATTACTATTTTTTAATATGGCATATGCCTTCATCACTGTATTATCTCCTTTTGGAACTTCACTTATATGCTTGATCTTTTCAATTTATTTTCTGCTTTCTCTAAACTTTGTTTCATATATTCTTTTTTTTTTTTTTTTTTGTAAAGATTTACTTATTAGAGAGAGCACAATGGGGGGGGCGGGCGGAGAGGCAGAGGGAGTGGAAGTAGCAGACTACCTGCTGAGCAGGGAGCCTGACACGGGGCTCAGTCGCAGGACCCTGAGATCAAGACCTGAGTCAAAGGCAGATGCTTAACTGATTGAGCCACACTGGTAACCCTCATATGTTCCTTCTTTACGTTATGAATTTTAAAAATGTGTTTAATTATACCTTCTAATTACTGAGTTCCCTCTTTATCATGTCTATTTTATTCAATAAGTGTTTAAAATTTCTAATAATTCTTTTATTGTGGTATTTGACTCTTTTCTAAATAACATTTGTCATTTTTATACTCGCTTTTGTCCCCTCTTTCTAAATATTTTTAAACATACTGGGAGAGTAAGGTGTTAAATCCATGGATATATAATTTCCTTTTGCTACTGAATATTCCTACCATTATTAATATTTTTTGACACATCTGGATAATTTCAACTATCCAACTTAGTATATTCTGCACCACTATATTACTTACGATTCATCTGGTTATAAGTGATAAAAACCTAAATCAAAGTAGTTTAAGCAAACTAATTTGAAAATATGAAAACTTACCTAAAAACAGCAACAGGGAATGCAGGGGTTGAACAAGGTCTCAGAGATGACAGAATTGTGGCAAACTCATACAGTAGTCCCTGAAGCCAAAGGGTTGAGGCACTGTGATTAACTACTCTTGGATCATATGCTTTTGTCCTATAAGTGGAATGTATTACCAGAAAAAGTAGCCTAGGATGGAACAGGCCCAGCCACTGGATAATGTATGTCAGCAGCCCTATTTGTGTATAATTCGCCATTCCTCTTACTTTTAAAGCCTAACTTTATGAAATAGTTGTGCCACAAAACTGGAACCATCCTTACATTGTACATATTCTCTGTTATACCTCTAATCACTCACCAAGTCCTATCAGTTCTACCTGCTGAAATTCCCTTTTGGTGCTTTATCTATGACCATATTTGCTTCCAATATATCTTCTCTGTTTTATTAAAAGAAGTTCTCTTACAAGTTTCCCTGCCTTCAGTGTACCTTTCACAGTGCAAACAGAATGAATCTTCTAAATTGTGGTGTTCTTAGAACATTTGTATTGGCTTTCCCAAAGTAACTTGGCTCTGGATTGATGGCCCCTAATGATCTTGCTCCCAACTTCTCTAATGTTCTCTCTAATTACCTTCCCATATTATCATCACCACATGATCTCCATTGTCCAACTTTAAATCAACATAGAAAAACATGTATTCCATGATCTCTTTAATTTTAGTATTCTGTAGTATTGAACCCTTTGTCTTCTCCCCTCTTACATCACTTTCTCACCTCGTTACTAACATTACTGTCCTACTTTTTTTTTTTTTTTTAACATGAGTCAATGTCCTAGTTTTGGAAAAATGAAGCGATGGGAATATCCAGTTTTAAAATACATACCTCTTAATAGAAGAATCATTTACATGTTCATGATTACTGTTTTTCTTTTTATCTTTTTTGGTTTTTTTTTTTTTTTGTTATCTGTTTTGCCCCATCCTCATACTCATTTCTGTTCTAAATTCATCTGTATTCCATGCACATCCATGCTGATTCATATTTGATTCATTATTTCCTCATGGACACAGCTGATACAAGAACTGCAAAAAATTCTTAGTCTCTGTCAAAGTTGAGACTTAGAGGTATAAGTTTTCAAAGATTGTTTTTAAGCAGCAATGGCCTTTCTAAATTTCTTTTTTGTCATTGCATAAGTTTATGAAAACTAATATGAATGCTAGATACATGGCTTGTAACCAGTTATGTTAAGTCTTGCCACTATTAGATGGGTGTACCTGTTCTTTCTGGTGCTACAATGCAGGGACCTTAAGATATCTCTTTGGCATTTGGCAGAAAGTAATTTCCTTTTGAGAGTTATCTAAGTCTCCTTTTATTATTCTGAAGTCCTTCATTTCTCATGCAATCAAATTTTCTTTAGAAGAAGCAGCTGCTGCTTTAAAAACTGTATCTTTTTGTATTACTGTGGTTTTCTTATTTAGTTATATAACTTCTTTTAAATATGAACTGTGCAATAATAGTTTCACATGCCTCAGACTTCCAGTGAATGCATCTATAGTAACTTATAATACTATGGCAACTGGAATTAGTTAAATTTATAAGTTGTTCAATTTTCCTGTTAGATTTAAGTTTCATAAGAACCAAGAACTGTGATTATTGTTTTCACTCTTTCATTCCCAGAAACTAGGACAATGCTTAGTACATCTTTCATGACCTCTCTATTTCTTGAATGGATATGTTGATGAATGAGAAAGTGTGGCATGTGGAAGAAAAAAATGCTGGTATCAGAACAAAAGATAAAATTATGACAATGATTTGTTTTGTTCCAAATAGCCAGTACAATCCTACTATTATTATAAGTTGGCAAATGGGACGCCTAGATGGCTCAGTTGATGGATGTCAGACTCTTGATTTAGGCTTAGGTCATGATCTCAGGGTCATGAGATAGAGCCTTGCATCAGGCTCTGTACTGGGTGTGGAACCTGCTTGGAATTCTCTCTCTCCTTCTCCCTCTACCCCTCCCTTCCTCCCCTTAAAAAAAGTTGACAAATAGCTAAATACAATAAATATATAAATATATAAGCATTAAGAGCATTTTTTACATTAGCAATAACTACCTGGAAGAGTTAGTGATCTGTATAAAAGAAAATTTTCATATATGTTTGAGTGATCTCTGGAGACTGTATATATTGAAACTTAATTTTTTGGTGATTTAATATAATAGTGCCTCTGTATATTTTTTGGGCAACCCATTATTATTCTGGCTTACCTAAATTTTTACTCTGGGTTAAAATGCAGTGGAATATAAATATTTTACACTTAATAATACAAAATGTCTTCTGGTTACTATAAAGAAAGTAATTTTGTTTGAAAAAAGTACTTGTTTGTTAGGAAAGATAAATAATATGTCAAATGATAGAGGGAAAATCAATTTAATGTTAAACATAAGCACTTCCAATAAGAAACTATATCAAGATAATGATACATAAGTCTCACTTACATAATGTATATATCTCAATTTGTTTTTAGAATAAGATTATCCTTCAGGAATAATTTAAACCTATATTCCTGGAATAGTGATGTAAAATCATTATGTTGTTGAAGTATTAAATAGCAAGGATAAATTTGTACCATTATTTAGTTTTCAATAGGTGTGCTATTAGCTGGTTTGAAATGATGAAATTGCTTTGACAACATCAAATAAACAAGCTTTTTTCCTAGTGGGCTATTTATTTCAAAATGTTTTATAATAATACACAGTGGAAACAATATTGTGAATCTAACTGATGAAATATCATTATCAAAATAGGAAATTCAAGTTACAATGAGTTTTAAATTTATAATATTGTTAATTTTTTAATTTAATTTTTTTAGAGGGAGGGAGAGGCAGAGGGAGAAGGAAAGAATCTTAAGCAGGCTCCATGCCTAGCATGGAGCTGATGCGGGGCTCAATCTCATAACCCTGAGATCATGACCTGAGCTGAACTGAAGAGTCAGATGCTTAACTGACTGAGCCACTTAGGCACCCCAGATTTATAATATTGTAAAACAGAGCAAAATAATTTCTTCAAAAGTTGTTACATTGAAAACCAAGCTAGTTCAGAGCTGTCTTACCATATTTATCTTGAATAAATGGCAATTTTCTTATCTGAAACAATTTAATTTTGAAATAACTCTTTGAACGACTAATACATAAATTAGTTGATGTGTTCTTCATGAAGCATTCTTCTGTAAATATATTCTCATGAATATATGAAACAATAAATTCAGCGTTTGCTTCCACGATGGGGATGCTATATATAAGAGGAAGTGAATACAAAGAAAACACTTGCTAACCCACTCTTGAAATACGTCTCATTAATTTAAAAAGAAATTTAAGTTCAATAGTAGCCTCTAAAACAGATTTATTTTGTAAATTCCAGTACAAGAGCAACACATTTTCCTTGTGATCAGGATTATTAGCATTGTAGAAGAAAATTACTGCTTCTACATGATTGTAAAGAAGTTCCATATTCTATTTTTCCTTTGGATAATAGATTTCAAAATAAAAACTTTAGCATTAACACTGATAGAAAATATCAGATACAACTGTAGGACTATTAATTCTTTAACATGATTTCTACATAAGTAAAATTATTGTAAAATGTTGTGTATACTTTAATATCACCTCACTATCTCAAGCAATAGATAGTCTATATTAATCTTAATGAAAAATAAAAGTAGGTTGAGATGGAACTCTGGGTCTAAAAACAAGAAATATTCACTGTCCATCAGAGATTAGCTGTATCCCTTAAATTGCTCAGTTTTGACAACATATATTCCACCCAGAAAGACATTAGCAGTGGTTGCTGTTCATAGAACCCTCAGATGAAGTTGTAAAATGACTAAGGATAATCAATAGTGAGTGAAATAGTAGGTGTCCCTGTGATAAGATTATCTAAAGAGCATCAAGTCTCCTATCTATCATCTACCACCAACACCACAATCTTTGAATAAACTTTTGGAAATTTTCTGTTGAGCAAACAAGGACTTTTGAATATATGATCTAGAGTTCTGGTACACACATGCACTCACACACACAAACATACACTTATAGTAAATTTCTTGTAACTAATTCCATAGTTTGATATAAAATTTCACCCATTCATTCATTTGCCTATTCAACAAATATTAATTGAACCCTTACTGGTACCAGGATCCATGCTAAGTGCTGAGTTCATGAAGGCCTAATGCTAATGAGCTAATCCAAAGTAAGTTTGCCACTATGAAGCTTATAGTTATGTAAGGAATTCATATATTAAATCAATAATTTCCTAAACATTGGATTCATCATGTTACTTTTTTGAGAAAGTAATAATTTTCACCTCTAATAATTACATAAACAGTTACTTAACAGTTGTGGCACATGCTATAAGGGAGAAGGATGGTGAGCTAGGAAAATAAAAATTAAATGGATGGATCTTTTTTCATCATTAAAAAGCTTGACATCTAACATGTAATTTCAGAAATGGAATATACTGATTATTTTTATTAGCATTATGAATTTTAATACTTTTTAAAAAGATACATCATTAACATAGAATGAAAAATAAATATAACAATAATTTTGAACATATTATATATTAAAGAAGTAAGACTGGGCACACCTCAGATTTAAGGATGATTGTAAATGTGCGTGCTACTGTTTGACTTTGCAGGAAAATAAATTATTTAAGAAAGACAATATAGAGATCTTTAGATAATATCTTCCAAAAGAACAGATCAAAACTCTTAAGAAGTGTTGGAAAAAACAGAAAAAATAAGAATCTGGTTTACATTTAACTTTAAAATTTGGACAATGTTTCTTTAAACCAAATTTTAACTTTTCTCACATCCATCATGTGATTAGGGCTTATGGATCCTAGATGTATGATAACCACTGGATGACTTTAGACAAATTAATTTTTGATTTGTTCACCAAAGGAAAACTCTTGTCCCCCCAGAGAGTAAATGGAATTGGGGATGGAGCTTTCAAATAGAATCTTTGCAGTTTGTTTTTGAATCAGACTTCAGTTTCCATTAAGAACAATCTGATCTTCTATACTTTAATATGCTCTGGACTGGTACAAACCTTGACCTGCTCAGTGAGAAGGAAATGAATTTGATTCCCAGGTCCATTGAAGAGTCAAGGTTCAAAAGCAGAAGAATAATGAGGTTGGAAATATCAAGATGTTGGTGAGAGAACATATTTGCATTGCTGTTAAGCAGAAGTACACTCAAGTGGAAATACAACTAAGGCAGACCCAGAGTTTTGCAACTTCTCATGCCTTCTGAGATTTTGATGCCTGAAGAATACATGGGGACATCATGAACTCAAAGTATCCTTAAAATATAAGCCCTTAATTTTATTATGTAGAAAAAGTAAATGAATTCATGCATTAAATTTACATTTTAATAAATGAACTCTTTTCATTCATGTGTATGGGTAAATAATATAGTGACAAAAATTTCCATTACTAATGTTAGATTCTGTGCTGGTATTTTTGAAATTCTTAGAGACAAAATTTATTAATTTAATAATAACAACATAATTATATAACTGTGCTTACTGTTCATATATTTTAATAACATATTGGATTGTCAGCTGGATATTAATATATATACCAGAATTGGTTGTACATAAAAACTAATAAATAGGTGAAGTAATAAATAAAATATTGGTATTAAAAAATAATTGCTTCTTCACATAAAAAATATCCATGAATAGATCTGGCATAGTAACTCCATAAAATTATCAGGACCAAATCTCTTTTATCTTTGTGTTCTGTTTGAAGTGTGTGGCTTTCATCCTGGATGTTACTTCATTGTTTGGATGACTATTGAGCTCCATGCTGATACTCATCCACTTCCTAGGCAGTAGAAGGCGGAAGAGGGGTGGGGCACAATATCAGTATCCAAGCTGATTCTTTTTCCTATGGGATACTTCCCAGGAATTCAACACAATATTTTCTCTCATAATGCTCCATGCAGAAATTTTTTTCTATTATATATATTTTATTGTGTATATATGAACATAATATATATATGAACATATATATATACACATAATGTGTGTGTGTGTGTGTGTGTGTATATATATATATATAATGTTAGGAAGAATGAAAAGTAAAAAATTGAGACAAAGAGATTCCTAATTAAATAAAGCAGAACTGTTTGTTATTAATTTTTGTTTTACTCCAAGAAAAACAAATTGACATTCCACATTAAACATCATTTTACACTGGGGGTGGAGGAAGGATGGGAGAAGAAAATGTCTTTGAGAATCATCATAGCGAGTCTTATTTATTACATATGCATATTCCTGCTCTCCTTCTGCCTCTATGCAGAATTGTTAAGCAGAAATTGGTAACATGGCCACAAGTAGCCATAAGGCACGCTGGGAAAAGAAATGTAGTTTTATTTGATTGGGCACATAATCTAAGATAGTGTTATGAAATAAAAAAAAGAGAAGTATTAGATTTGGATAGGGAACCAGCAGTCTTTGTAGTAGTACTATAATATACAATCTCTTCCTCTCCCTCTCCCTCTCCCTTCCTCCCATTTCCCCTCAGTCCTTTCTCTGTAAGTGAGAAACTAGAGATGAAAAAATTCAAATGACTGGCTGAATATTAACTATTCTTACTCCAAGTGTCTTTTTAACTATATCATTTCCTTTGAAATAAAACATAAAGATATTTAAGGTTAAAAATAAACAACTGCATTTCTTTAATTCATTTGAGTTGATTTTTGCCCATGGTGTAAGATAAGTGTCCAATTTCATGATCTGCATGTGGATATCCACTTTTCTCAATGCCATTTATTGTTACTTATTCCCTGTTGGATATGTTGACACCTTTGTCAAAGATCAGTTCACTGTACATGCATGGGTTTATTTCTTTGCTCTTTATTCTTGTCCTTGGTTTATGTGTCTGTTTCCATGCCAATACCATACTGTTTTGATTACTGTAGCTTTGTAGTATAATTTGAAATCAGGAAGCGTGATGTCTCCAGCTTTCTTCTTCTTGCTCAAGATTACTTTAGCTCTATGGGTCTTTTGGTTTCCATAAAAAATTTAGGATTTTCTTCTATTTCTGTGAAAAATGCCTTTGAAATTCTGACAGCGATTGCATTGAATCTGTAGATCACTTTTGAGGTATGAATATTTTAATAATATTAATTCTACCAATCCATTAACTTGGGATTTCTTTTCATTTGCTTATGTCTTCTTCATTTGCTTTCATCAGTCTTATATTTTTTCAGTGCGCGGATCTTTCAACTCCTTGGTTAAATTTATTCCTGAGTATGTTATTCTTTTTGATGCTATTATAAATGGGATTATTTTCTCTTTTTTGGATAGTTCACCGTTAGTATATAGAAACACAACTTATGATCATATGTTGACTTTATATCCTGCAACTTCGTTAAATTAGTTTTTTCGTTTTAACAGTTTTTGGGTGGAGCCTTTAGGATTTTCAGATTTTCTATATATAGGATCATATTATTCACAGAGGCAACTTAACTCCTTCCTTTCCAATTTGGATGACTTTTATTTCTTTTTCTTTCCTGTTTTCTCTAACTAGTATTTCCTGTACTATGTTGAATAGAAGTGGTAAGAGTTGCACACCCATGTATTTTTCCTGCTCTTAGATGAAAAACTTTAGCATTCCACTACCAAGTATGATGTAGCAGTGGGCTGGCCATATATGACCTTTATTATGTTGAGGTACATTTATTCTATATATAATTTGTTGAAAGTTTTTGTCAGGAAAGGATATTGAATTTTGTCAAGTACTTTTTCTACAACTATTGAGAAGATGATGATTTTTCCCCCTTCATTTTGTTAAGGTGGTATATCACATTTACTGATTTGCATATGTTGAACCATCCTTGGATCCTAGAGATAAATGCCACTTGATCAGGGTGCATGATCCTTGTAATGCACCACTAAATTAAGTTTTCTACTATTTTTGTTGAAGATTTTTGCATCTATGTTCATCAGGGATATTGGCCTACAATTTTCTTTTCTTGCCATGTCTTTGTCTGGTTTGTCCATCATTTCTGTTCTGATCTTTGTTTTTTCCTTAGTCTGCTAACTTTGGACTTTGCTTTTATTTTGTGATTCCTTGAGGTGTCAGGTTAGGTTGTTTATTTAAGATCTTTCTTTTTTCTTAATGTAGGCATTTATTACTATAAATTCCCCTCTTGGGAACTGCTTTTCCTCTAAGTTTTGGTATGTTGTGTTTCCATTTTTGTTTGTTTCAAGATTTTTTTATTTTTATTTTTTGACTCTTCTTTGACCCACTGGTTGTTTAATCACCACATAATTGTGTATTTTCCAGTTTTCTTTCTGTTATTGATTTCTAGTTTTATACTGTTGTAGTCAGAAAAAAATATGATATGATTTCAATCTTCTTAAATTTGTTAAGGCTTGCTTAGTGTCCTAACATATCATCTATCCTGGAGAATGTTCCATGTCAGCTTGAGAGATTGGGTATTAATTATCTACACATCTATTTCTTTGTGTAAGCATTATGAAATGTCATCTCTAGAAAATTAGCTAATATTCATTCCTCAATAGTAGTATACATATTTGGGATAATTTATCATAGCACATAATTTCAAATATGACAATATGGGAAGAATAAAACCTGCAGAAGTAAAAATTTCTAGTTTGGATAAACTAGGTTTTTTCTGGATTAAAAAAATTACACAATTACTTCATTGGATGATAGGTACACAGGCTTGACCTTATCAGACTGTAAAATTAGTGAGCAGTCCACAGGACTATCCTCATTCATTGCAGAGTAGAGGTCACCAAGATCACCCTCACTTCTGATACCAGTTGCAAATTTGGGGTTCCCAAGACCACCCTAAGTTTTGATAATTTGCTAGGAACCCAGAGAACTCATTGAAAGCTATTAGTTTCAGTTTACTACAGTGAAAGGATACAGATTAAAATCAGCAAAGGCAAGAGATGTATGGAACAGAGTCCAGCAAAATTCTGCTTCTTGTTGTCCTCTTCCAGTGGAGTCACAGACAGTGCTAACTCTCCTAACAATACAGTGTGACAATATGTATAGAGTATCCACAACCAGACAAGCTTACCCAAGCTTTGGTGTCCAGAGTTCACTGAGGGCTCAATCATGTAGATATGGTTGACTGCCCAAGTGACTGACTTTTCATCTTTACCTCCTCTAAAGCTAGATCAGATACCACACTGACCAAAACCCCACTGTAAGTAACATTTTTAGGTTGCCCAGTGTGGCCCAGACTCTAGGAAAAGGAAGATACTTTCATCATGTAGTACATCAAGCCTAAGGCTGAGGACAAAACTAGACTTTTTTGGGGGAAAGGTTAAATACCTTACCACACACACACAAAGTTTATTTGGAAAAGGAAATAATAATCCTTGCTCCTTTCTCATAGATATAAATACTTATTTTTGAGACACAGCCTCACATTTCTTCTGCTCATATTTTCTTTTGAAAATAGAAAATAGAAAAAAAGACTGAGACAAAAGTATGGAGCTTTATCTGCCTTTTATTTTTGTGCAGAAAAAATAAGGAATGGGATTTATACTAATGTCAGTCTTGTATTTGGAAAGAAAATTAAACATTCTTAAAATATCCTAAATTAAAGTTAGGGTGTTATACAGTTCAAGTTCTGAGGTTGGAATTTTAGCTTTAAATTTATAGTGTATGGAATGAAACAGACT
Source organism: Ursus americanus (assembly GCF_024610735.1). NCBI lineage: Eukaryota > Metazoa > Chordata > Mammalia > Carnivora > Ursidae > Ursus > Ursus americanus. Next base: position 22,396,067 of record NC_142131.1, read on the forward strand.
GTGAAAAGCATGTGCCATCTACAGCAAATAAGAAAAATGTTATGAAGTTTAGACTCACAGTGAGTAACTATAGTTCTGTTGGTTACAAATGTGACAGAAAAGAAAATATACTGCCAGCCAGATTTTAGTTTTTCAACTCCATAGTTCTCCAGCTTGCAAACTGAGAAATATATTTTACCATTTTTGATTTAACCGTAGTTGATGGAACTAAGGAATAGCTCCTTTCCTCCACAGTGAAAGAAATGATTTGTTTAATGTTTTTTCCTCTGATTGACTGAGTAGATTTCAGGAATGAATGGTACTTTGTATAATGCATTTTTATAAAAAATATATTATTTCTTAACACTAAAAAGGAACAGAAGAAATATTATTTGCAAGTGTTTCAGAAATGCATAAATTAGCCAAGAAATAATTTGCAATATTTTCTTCTTGATTAATAAATAAGACATTTATTTCCCAAAATACATTCAAACTCAGCTGCAATTTTCAGCAGCAGAAATGACTTAGAAACTGTTGATTTGTTGAGAAATTACTATGTTAAAATAACAGAGAAAAAGGGTGTATTATATACAAGAGTATATAAAAACTTCACAGTCTTTACAAACCAGAGAGCCAAATGGGGGGGGGGGGGGCGAAGTACCGACCAAGTGATTGCTTGACACATAATACCAAATATGAGGTGTACAGATAATTTTTTTAAACAAATTTCTTCATAACAAAAATATCAGGATAGATGCTTCATGTAATATTTTAAATGTTTGGTATAATATAGGCAAGGTTGCTATTTAACTTGATTTATTTTTAAGCAGAAATATCATGTTTGTGGGAAAAACCAGAAAATAACCTCAAGTAGAAGAAATCATCATCTGGGAATAATCAATTTTACCAATTCAGTCTTTTCTATGTTTATATTTATATGTGTGTATGTATGTAATAGAATATAATTTTAATTTTGTTTGGCAAAATTTTTTTGTCACTATTAACGTAATATGACAACTTTCTATATTATTAAATACATTTCTGTACTGAATTTTAGTATCTCCATATTAGCACCATTTATTTAATCAATCTCTTACTTAAAAATGTATTGTTAGTTGCTATTATGAGTAATGCCTCAATAATATCTACATATTACATTGTCTTTGATTTCGAGAGTAAATTGTTCATGTACTATTCTCATTCACTTACTCTCAGTAATATTGTTCTTTTAAATTTATACCAACACCTTATATATTAAAGATTTTGATACTACTTCATGCTTACTACAAATGCATTTTTCTCAGTTTCCCTTTGTTTTTAATCTTTTGTTTATGATGGCTTTTGCTACATTAAGGTTTTGTATTTACATTTAGATAAATTAACCAAAATCTTGTTTCTGGTGCTGTGATTGTTTTCATGATTAAAAAGAATTTACTTTTATGTTTCCATTGAAGTTCTTCATTTATTTTATAATTTTGCATAGAAGAACACTTCATTGAAGAAATTAACTTTGAAAAGTTGTTTCTTTTTCTTTTAAGGTATGAATTAGATGTAGGAGGGACAGAAGTTAATCTACCAGTATCACTGGTCTTTTCTTTGCTCCTTACAGAGAGAAGAACTTCAAGAGTTATACCTTCACTGAGAGAGGTTGCCTATGGACACTTCTTCCACTTCTGATACAGAATTTCTGTCCTTGAATTTCCTTCTTATGTTCCCTGCCTCACTCGTCATTTAACTTCTCCTTTTCCCCTTCTCCAAACAATTCTCTTTGTCAAGTCTCTTATTTGAAAAATTCCATTCCAGTTTTGGATAACCATAATCTGTAGTATTTCTCACAGGAGAAATCTCATCTCTTTATTTTAAACTTAACCAACTTCCCTGGGACGGGTATTGATAGTTACTTCTGTTCAATTGCAGTTTGTAAAAGTGGAAGTAAATGAATGCTGATTCTAAAGTAGATGAATTCTGATTCTAAATGAGCCTTTCTACTCATTACAAGTGGGGGTCATTTACAGTTTTTCTGAGATTATCTCTTCAGAATGCATATTTTCAAAGAAATATTAAAAAAAATTCCCCTCTTAGGCATGGTCATATCCTAAGAAAGAACACAGATGAGGAGCACATGTCTCTCCCATTTCATTGTTTTGGGGCTTGATCATAATGTAAAGGACCCATTATATGTTATTTTAAAAAATTTATTACAGAATTTTATATCCAAATGGTAAAATATTAATATAGCAAAAAGACTTCTAATAAAATACAAATATTCCTGACCTAATCTCCTCACACGGCTCTGCAATCATAGCATCCACATAAAATCATTTAGTTTTTTGGTTCTCTGTTCCTAATTTTCCTAATACTAAATAAATTGGCCTCCACTCTCTTCTGACTCTTCTACTTCACACATGCCCTTGTGACTCTCCACCTACCAACTGGAGATGTCAGATTACATTCACCTTCCCCCACCAACAACTGATATTTCTAAACTATACTGCTATTATTTTATATCCTGTGATTAGGTACCTTTGTAACTTCATATTTTTATTATTTGGCCTCTTAAAGTTTGACAGTCACCATTTCCTCACTATGTAAATTGAAGGCATTACCATTCCTTTACTTCTTTTCTCCCACTTCTCTAAACTATCCTTTGGCTTTTACAATTTCTTCTCCATTTCAAAATGGATAAATTTTATATTGTACTTTGTCTATAGGTTGATTCTAATAGATGAAAATACCTCATTAATACATAAAATGCAATATCCAATAGTGAGTATAAGGATGGGGCTCTCAGCTCAGTTCACCTTAAACTGGGAGCTGGGGCCTGATCATGTGACTGCTCTCCATCTGGGGACCTTGCAGAGGACTGGAATGTGGGGCCCCTCTGCTATCCCTCAGGAGGGACAGAGCAGGTACACTCATGACCAGGCAGAAGTTTTCAAGGCGGGGCCATGTAAAGAACAGTACCGGGCAATTCCCTGCCTTCCCCTGGGAGGGTCAGAAGTGGCATGCACTGCAGAAGTCTGCAGTCTGGCACACACAAAAGTGAAGACCATTTATCCCTGAGGGCTTACTGGAGAGAGGACCTTGATCTTTCAGCTCTGGGGCTGGAGATCAGGCATGGCCATTTTTATTTTGATCCTCTAAAGAGGAACAGAAAGCCTTCAAGGAACAAAAGCCACACAGAGGACTAGCTTACACTGAGACTGGCCCCCTGGCAAGGGGCAGTGCAACTCTGCCCAGGCAAAGACACTTGAGAAGTAACACTTCAGGCACCGTCCCTAGAAGACCAAATGGAAAAAAAGGGGAAGAACCCTGTTCCAGAGCTAGGGGAAAATAGTGTATAGAATTCAAGGTTTTTTTTTCCTCATGATTCGTTTATCTTTCAGTTTAAAATTTTCCATTTCATTTTTTTACTTTTTTCCCTTTTCAAGTAGTTTCTTATTATATCAATTCTTTGTTTTTAGGTCTTTTAATAACTTTCATTTTTTACATCTACAATTTATATAGTGTTCATTTCTGGCTTCCTCTCACTCTATTCAATTTTATTTGTGTGTGTGTATATACATATATATATGTATACATATGATGAGGTTGGGGAATATTGGTGAGGTTCAGTGGGGTGGAGTCCGGAGCCGACGACCAAGAAAGAATTCTTGAGGCGTCTTTGGTGCAAAGTGGTGGTTTATTAAAGCACAGGGACAGGACCATGGGCAAAAAGAGCTGCTGCCCCGGGGTTGTGAGGAATGGCCCATTATATACCCTCAAGTTGGGAGGGGGTTAGGGATAGCGTAAGTCTCTAAGGAATTTTGGAAGCAAGGTTTCCAGGACCTTGATGGGGCTAACTGTTGTTGGGAAAAGGTCATTAATTACTGTCTAATAAAAGCTGAGTCATGAGATCCTTCAGATGTATATCAGTTGGCCATATGCTTGGGGGATGATTGCCAATACGTATCTTGGGGGGGGGGTTAGAGATAAAGGAAGTTTCCAAAGGAATTTTTATACGTTAAAGTAGACTTACAGGATCTTGGTGGAGGGGAAAATGAAAATACAAAAGGCTAGGACTGCCTTTTGCCCTTAGCCAAGTATTAACATCGAGGCAGCTGAATTCCTAGAGGAATGTTACCGTGCCTGTTTCAAGGACTTGTCAATGGGCTGTAGGTAGTAAGGAAATTTAACAGTCTACATACATTCCCTTCTGGAAGCTAGGTTACTGATGTCCTTTAGGGCAGCCAGGAGTGCCTGAGGAATGTCACATACATCCCATTTGGGGGGGGAGGTGTTGCAGGATGTCAGCTTTTGCTTTGTCTTCAGCTTCCCTTCCATTCCCTCATCATATATATACAAGTTTTGCTTTCTTTACAATTTTGGAATTTGGTGTCTTCTAACACATGGACCAAAATACATTCAGGAACAAGTGGATCAGCCTGTTTTGTCCACTCTATGAGATTATATTCTCTCTTCCCCCACCTCTTTTTTTTTTTTTTTTTTTTGCTTTTCTTTTTTGGTCTCTGACCTCTTCAGATTTGTCTAGTGTGTATTTTGCTTAAGTTGTGGTTGATATTTTTGATTCTGTTCACTTGTTCACCCATTCTTCTCTGGGCAAAATGACTAGGAGGAGGAATTCACAACAAAAGAAAGAACCAGAGGTAATGCTCTCTGCCACAGATCTAATCTATACGGATTTAAATAAGATGGCAGAGATGGAATTCAGGATAACAATTATAATTTAATAGTTGGGCTTGAAAAAAGCATAAAAGACACTAGAGATACTCAGTGCAGAAATGAGATCTAATCAGGTTGAAATTAAAAATGTTAGACTGAGATGCAGTCTAAATTGGATGCTCTAACAACTAGGGTGAATGAGGCAGAAGAGAGAGTAAGTGACATAAAAGACAGGTTGATGGAAAGGAAGGAAGTTGAGGAAAAGGGAGAAAAACAACTAATAGCCCATGAAGAGAGGCTTTGAGAAATCAGTGATGCCATAAAATGAACCAACATCAGAATTATTATGGTGCCTGAGGATGAAGAGAGAGAGGATCAGAAGGTATATTTGAGCAAATCATAGCTAAGGACTTCCCTAATCTGGGGAAGGAAACATGCATTCATGTCCAAGAGATAGAGAGGAACCCTCCCAAAATCAATAAAAATAGATCAAAACCGGGACATATAATAGTGGAGCTTGCAAAGAGATAAAGAGAAAATCCTAAAAGCAACTGAAGACAAGAGGTTCCTAATCTCCAGAGGTAGTAACATTAGACATCAGAGCTATCCAAGGGCTGGCAGGATATAATAGGGTACTAAATGAGAAGAACATGAAGCCAAGAATACTTTATCCGGCAAGGCTGTAATTCAGAATGGAAGGAGAGATAAAGAGTTTGCAGAACAGAGAGAAACTGAAAGAATATGTGACTATCAAGTCAGCCCTGCAAGAAATATTAAGGGGGATCCTGTAAGTGAAGAGAGAACCCAAGAGTAACATAGACCAGAAAGAAACAGAGACAATCTACAGAAACAGGGAGTTTACAGGTAATACAATGGCACTAAATTCCTATCTTTCAATAGTTACTTTGAATGTCAATGAGCTAAATGCTCCAATCAAAAGACATAGGGTGTCAGATTGGATAAAAAAGCAAGACCCATTCATATGCTGTCTAAGAGAGACTCATTTTAGACCTAAAGACACCTCCAGACTGAAAGTGGTTGGGGAGCGGAGAATCCCTTACCATGCTAATAGACCTCAAAAGAAAGTTGGGGTCGCAATGCTCATATCAGACAAATTAGATTAAAAACCAAAGACAGTAGTAAGAGATGAAGAGAGACACTATATCATATTTAAAGGGTATACCCCACAAGAAGGTCTAACGAGATATTTATGCTCCTAATTTATGCTCCTAATTTGGGAGCAGCCAATTACATCAACCAATTAATAACCAAAGCAAAGAAACAAATTGACAATAATACATTAATAGTAGGGGACTTCAACACCCCACTCACAACAATGGACAGATCATCAAAGTATAAAATCAACAAGGAAACAAGGGTTTTGAATGACACACTGGACAAGCTGGTCTCCACAGATATATACAGAGCATTCCATCCTAAAGCAATAGAATACACATTCTTCTCGAGTGCACATGGAACTTTCTCAAGAATGGATCACATTTTGGACCACAAGTCAGATCTTAACTGATACCAAAAGACTGGAATTATTCCTTGCATATTTCAGGCCACGATGCTTTGAAACTTGAGCTCAAGCACAAGAGGAAATTTGGAAGGAACTCAAATACTTGAAGGTTAAAGAGCATCCTACTATAGAATGAATGGGTCAATCAGGAAATTGAAGAAGAATGTAAAAAAATTCATGGGAACTAATGAAAATGAAAATACAACTGTTCAAAACCTTTGGGATACAGCAAAGGCGGTCCTGAGAGGGGAGTACCTTGCAATACAAACCTCTCTCAAAAAATTAGAAAATTTTCAAATACACAAGCTAACCTTACACCTAAAGGAGGTGGAACAAGAACAGCAAATAAAGCCTACACCAAGCAGAAGATAAGAAATAATAAATATTAGAGCAGAAATCAATGAAATAGAACCCAGAACAGTAGAACAGATCAACAAAACTAGGAGATAGTTCTTTGAAAGAATTAATAAGATCAATAAACCATTAGCCAGACTTATCAAAAAGAAAGGAGAAAGGATCCAAATTAATAAAACATGAATGAAAGAGGAGAGATCATGACCAACACGAAGGAAACGCAAACAATTGTTAAGAACATATTGTGAGCAACTATATATCAACAGATTACGCAATCTGGAAGAAATGAATGCATTCCTGGAAACTTATAAACCTCCAAAACTAAACAAGAAGAAATAGAAAACCTGAACAAACTCATAACCAGCAAGGAAATTAGAGCAGTAATTAAAAACCTCTCAAAAAACAAGAGTCCAGGGCTAGATGGCTTTCCAGGGAAATTCTACCAAACATTTAAAGAAGAATACCTATTCTACTGAAGCTGTTTCAAAAAACAGAAATGGAAGGAAAACTTCCAAACTCATTCCATGAGGCCAGGATTACCTTGATCCCCAAACCAAACAAAGACCCTGTCAAAAAGAATTACAGACCAATATCCCTGATGAATGTGGATGTCAAAATACTCATGAGGATACTAGCCAATAGGATCCAACAGTACATTAAAAGGATTACAAATCACGACCAGGTGGGATTTATTCCTGGGATGCAAGGGTGGTTCAACATTCACAAATCGATCAATGCGATACAACACATTAATAACAGAAGAGACAAGAACCATATGATCCTCTCAATAGATGCAGAAAAAGCATTTGACAAAATACAGTATACTTTCCTGATTAAAACTCTTCAGAGTGTAGGGATAGAGGGAACATTGCTCAATTTCATAAGAACCATCTATGAAAAGCCCACAGTGACTATCATTCTCAATGGGGAAAAGCTGAGAGCTTTTCCATTAAGATCAGGAACATGACAAGGATGCCTGCTCTCATCACTATTGTTCAACATAGTACTAGAAGTCCTTGCATCAGCAGTCAGACAACAAAAAGAAATAAAATGTATTCAAATTGGCAAAGAAAAAGTCAAACTCTCTTCACAGATGACATGATACTCTATGTGGATAACCCCAAAGACTCCACCCCCAAACTAATAGAACTCATAGAGCAATTCAGCAATGTGGCAGGATACAAAATCAATGCACAGAAATCGTTGCTTTTCTATACAATAACAGCGTAACTGTAGAAAGAGAAATTATGGAATCAATTCCATTTACAATAGCAACCAAACCCATAAGATACCTTGGAATAAACCTAACCAAAGAGGTAAAGGATGTATACTCTAGAAACTACAGAACACTGATGGAAGACATTGAAGAAGACACTAAAAGTTGGAAAAACATTCCATGCTCACGGATTGGAAGAATAAACATTGTTAAAATGTTTATGCTACCCAGAGCAATATATACTTTGAACACCATCCTGATCAAAATACCAATGCCATTTTTTAAAGAGCTGGAACAAACAATCCTAAAATTTGTATGGAACAAGAAAAGACCCCAAATCACCAAGGAAATGTTGAAAAAGAATAACAAAGCTGGGGGCATCACGTTGCCTGATTTCAAGCTATATTACAAAGCCATGATCAGCAAGACAGCATGGTATTGACACAAAAACAGACACATAGATCAATGGAACAGAACAGAGAGCCCAGATATGGACCCTCAACTCTATGGTCAACTAATCTTTGACAAAGCAGGAAAAAATCTAATGGAAAAAAGTCTCTTTTCAATAAATGGTACTGGAAAAATTGGACAACTATATAGAAGAATGAAACTCGACCATTCTCTTATACCTACACAAAGATACACTCAAATGGATGAAAGGTCTTGATGTGAGACAGGAATCCATCAAAATCATAGAGGAGAACATAGGCAGTAACCTCTTTGACATCAGCCACAGCAACTTCTTTCAGGGTAAAGTGAAATTAAGTCAATTGGAAAAAGACAATTATCATATGGTATCATTTATATGTGGAATATAAGAAACATTGCAGAGAATCATAAGGACAGGGAGGGAAAACTGAATGGGAAGAAATCAGAGAGGGAGGCAAACCATGACAGACTCTTAACTTTGGGAAAGAAACTGAGGGTTGCCGAAGGGGAGGTGGGAGGGAATAGGGTAACTGGGTGATGGGCATTAAGGAGGGCACATGATGTAATGAGCACTGGGTGTTATACACAACTGATGAATTAAACACTACATGTGAAACTAATGATGTGCTGTATGTTGGCTAAATGAATTTAAATAAAAAAAATTGGAAGGTAACAACACAAAAACAGACACACAGTTTAATAGAGTAGAAAAGAAAACCCAGAAATGAACCCACAACTATATGGTTAATCAGACCTCAACAAAGCAGGAAAGAATATACAATGGGAAAATGATAGTCTCTACAACAAATGGTGTTGGGAAAACTGGACAGCAACATGCAAAAGAAAGAAATTGGACCACTTAATTAACTATACAGAAAAAATAAATTAAAAATGGATTAAAGACCTAAATGTGAGACCTGAAACCATAAAAATCCTAGAGGAGAACACAAGCAGCAACCTCTTTGACATCGCCTTAGCAACTTTTTCTAGGTTATGTTTCCTGAGACAAGGGAAACAAAAGCAAAAATAAATGGGACTTTTGGGACTAAATCAAAATGAAAAGCTTCTGCAAAGCAAAGGGAACAATCAACCAAACTAAAAAGCAACCTATGGAATGGGAGAAGATATTTGCAAATGACATATCCAATAAAGGATTAATATCCAAAACATAGGAAAAAAACCTATAAAACTCAACAACCAAAAAACAAGTAACAATGAAAAGATGAACAGAAGACACAAAGAGATATTTCTCCAAAGACATGACCAACAGACAGATGAAAAGATGTTCATCATCACCTACCATTAGGGAAACGCAAATCAAAACAAAGAGATATCATCTCATGCCTGTGAGAATGGCTAAAGTCAACAACACCAGAAATGTCAGGTGTTAGCAGAGATGGGGAGGAAGGGGAACCCTATTGCACTCTTGGTGGGAATGCAAACTGGCGCAACTACTGTGGAAAACATTATGGAGATTTCTCAAAAAGTTAAAGATAAAACTACTCTATAATCCAGCAATCACACTACTGGATATTTACCCTGAGAATACAAAAATACAAATTCAAAGGGATACCTGGACCTCTATGTTTATAGCAGCATTATTTACAATAGTTAAGATATGGAAGCAACCCAAGTGTTTATCGATTGATGAATGGATGAAGAAGATGTGGTACATATACACAATGGAATATTCTTCAGACATAAAGAATGAAATCTTGTCACTTGCAATGATCGGGTGGAGCTAGAGAGTACAATGCTAAGTGAAATAGGTAAGAGAAAGACAAATACCATATATGATTTTGCTCTGTGGAATATAAGAAAAAAATGAGCAAAGGGTAAAAAGAGAGAGAGAGACAAACCAACAAACAGACTATTAGTTATAGAGAACAAACTGAAAGTTACCAGACAGGAGGGGGTGGGGATGGGTTAAGTAGGTGATGGGGATTAAGAAGTGCACTTGTCCTGGTGAGCACCAGGTGATGTATGGAATTGTTGAATCTCCTTATTGTACACTTGAAACTAATCCTCTCTTTAGAGAGGATTTATAAAAAAAATTCGACTTTTAAAATAAATTCCAAGAAAAAAAAATTCCAGTTCTGAAATTTTGCCTTACTGAACCAAAGTTTGTATAATAGCATTAGTACTGCAGGCAAAATTGCTACAAACATAATGTGTTTTTCTTATAATGTAACTGTGTCTGCAGAACCAAGCAAATGTTCAGGTAAGGGAAATTGATTAAACAGGTTTAGGTTTTGGTGTATTGTATGTTAATTGTTTTTACTTCTTTTTTCAAAGAAGGCAGATTCAAATATATATATACATACATAATCAGTTGTCTGAATGTTTCACTGAATGACATTGACATGATATCAAAAGGATCATACTGCAATAACTCATATCTTCTCTATACAAATTGGATGTTTCAACTCTATGAAATGAATGGTATTAATTCTTAATTCTAGTATATTTATTTTTATTTTGATGTACCCATACACGTATTTTCATTGGTGAAGAACCATTTTATCTTATTTTATAACACTTCACATAACAGATTTCATAATTTTGATTCTAAGTTGATTTGATTCATCCACTTACAGTTATAGCTCTTGCTACTTTCCAACTACATAAGACTGTCACAATTTGTATGAACAAAAATAATTTTCCTGTTATAAGTTTGATTTTGTATCACTGATATTAAGAGGAAACAGAATTTTTTGTTGTGTTTTTGTCCCCAGGCTTTTAGACTAGACTGTATTAAATACATGATAGAGAACAAATCTTTTAAATCCAGAATATGGGTGCAAACACTTTTTGAGAGCTGTCATTAAGTTGTATTTCCCAGTTTTTTCAAAAATACGATGCAAATAATAATCATATACACATAAAACATGTTATGCTTATCAACATACTAAATTTGTTTTTCTATGACAGATGAGTGCAACAGCTAGTATAGAATTATGTATGTGTGTGTTATATATAAATATTACAGTTATAATATAAATATTACATCACCTATATAAATATAACACATTTTGCCTGGTCAAAAAATCTAGTTATATATTATAATCATTATTTAATGTGAAAAGCAGAACATTGTAAAACTAGTTGATAGCACAGAGAATTATAGTTTACTTTAATCCGTGCCAAATCATGTATTAGATTATTGGAGTGTTGCTGAAAAACATCCAGTTAAGGAAAATAGAACTTGAGCCAGGAGGTCAGCATTAAGCAGTGTCACCGAATTGTAAGTGTCTGCACAAGTAATCCAGAAAATATACCATGGGCTTATGTTGCTACATGTTCCCGTGGAAAGCTCATTAAAATTGAGAAACAGTGCAATCCCTAGAAAAATATGTTTATAATCAAAGTTGATATCTGCCTGGTTTCCTCATTATGTGTGCACTTATGAGTGCCCATGTATCTGTATTTCTGGTTTGCCTTATATCTTGTGAAATTATTACAAGTGCACAAATGTGTGAAATATGAAATTTAAATATAATGAAAATGACTCTAACATACTGTGTAAAGCCAAAATTTGTAACAAAGTAGTCTTTTTAATATTTTAACCAGTTGCAGAAAGCTACATTAGATAAATAATAGGGATCTCTGCCTTTTTTTATATTTGCTTCTGTTTATTACCTATATTTTCTTTTATGAATTGCCCACCAATATATCCTTAAAAAATAATCTATATAAGAAATGGTTTATTAGTAGAAGGAATTAGTTATATTAGGGAACAACTGAGCATTTTTTGAACATTAATTTTGTATAAATCATGAGCTAAGGCATGATTATCTAAATAATCCTTTGTGACAATTGAAAAATTGTCTTGATAAGTCATGCTGGGTGTGTGACATGACTATTAGCTTGTGGTACTAATACCTAATAAAAGAACTTCAGGTGTATTTTCAATAATCTCTGTACAGAACAGTCATTTATTTGGAGGCTATGTGTATGTCTAATTATTGGGTATAAAATTAATAACTGGAATGGAATCAAAGACATCTAGAATAAAACTGTCAATCAAACCTATGTACAAAGATTTCTCTGAATCCATTAACACTTATTTGAGATGAAATTCTAGTAACTGTTTAGTTAATACTGATGGCAATACAAAGTCATAATCTTAGGAAAAATATTAGAGATATGAATCTCAAAAATATAATTCAATCTATGATATCTTTAAAAATGCATAAAGAATTACTCAGGTTTTGATCATTTCAGTTTTTTTTCCTTTGTTTAACAAGACTAAGGATTTAACTCTGCCCACAGAAATACAGGAAAGAAAGAGAGAAGATCTGAGTACATGATTAGCATCATTCAAGTAAAGAAATATCAAATATTAGGAAAAAATTTTTCTTTATTTTAACGGAAAATTTAGTTGATATTCCAGAGTTTTATGAGGCTGTGAGAAAAGAGGTAAACACTCCAGCATTTTCCCAACTCTACTTAACTATGATACTCTCCCACAGTTTCCATTGAATGATTCTTTAGGCCATTATTTTAAGCATAATTTGTCACTGATCAGCCATCTGGGAAGCTGGCTTCATAGGCTTCACACTGAAGAGCTCCAGGTGAAGTGAGTGTTTATCCTCTAGATCACCTTCCCTGATTCTAAAATGTTTCTTGTTATCACCATGCACTATCTTTCTTTAAATATGCACCCTACAGTAATAGTACTATCAACTTCTATTTACTTAGCCGTTATTTAAACATTTTCTTTACACGCACTGTAAGAAGAATTATAAAATAAAATAAAGCACTTAGGATTTGAGTTTCTGAAAGTTCAAATATTTTTAATGCATTTCATTTTAAAGATGGGATCAACACAAATGTGGAGAGAAGAAATGAGAACACCAAAATAAGAAATGTAATGTTCATTCTCCCACTCTTCCTCTCTCTCTCCCCCCTCCATATTTTATGATTTTTAGACATAGCACCATGATGTGCTGTCTAACTAGGGAGATTGAAGGAAAACAGTAAAGGTAAAAAATAAAAGACAAAGAAGACGGGAGGAAGGAAACTGAGGGAAGCGAAGAGAAAATTAACAAATTGGAATACGCAACTAATGAATAATCGAACTTCATATCAGAAACCAGGGATGTACTGTATGGTGACTAACATAATATAATAAAAAAACATTAAAAAAAAGAAAATTAACAAATTGGAGAAAATAAAGATAAAGGAAACATTTCAGGAGAAACATCCAGGGCTTGATTTAATCAAGAGTATTCTAATTAATAATTATATTTCCATATATAATTACATAGAAATTTCAAAGTCTTTTTACATACTATTATGTAAAAATGCACAGCAGATTTGGAAACAATTGAAATCCAATCAGGAAGATAAAATTTCTTAAGTAAATAAAAAACAAAAATTATCGTTTACTCTTTGGGGAATTTTTGTTTTGTGTGATAACGTATGAAAAGGCAAGAAAAAGAAAGTGAAGTATCTTCAAAAGAATGCTCTTATTAAAGGAAGAAATCATTCTTTAATTAAATCTAATCATCAGCAAGGACAGTGTCTTCCCTGGATAAGGATTTTTAAAAGACATATTTGTTTAATTAATGGTACATGAGTTTTTTTTAGCAAAAAGTTAATGGCTTTGCAAAGATGGTAAACAATTTTTATCGAACCATTTGTACACTATGAAATTAAAATGGCAGAACCAGCTTAATGCCAAATAGTGACAAACTGATCATCAAATCAAATTTGTTTTAGTCTTCCTTTCTTCTATCAACCAGGTTATTTTTTCTGTATCATTGTTTAATAAGGTTCCAATTACAACTCTAAATTTTGTTTTAATTAAAAAACAATGAACTTATTCAAATATGGACTACACTACAAAATATGTAGCATCGTGATTTAAAGAACCAAAATTAAATATGCCAGGAAGACCTTATTCAATTAACTTCAGTCTGACCAAGAAACAAATGCTTCTAAATTTATATAATCCCTTATATTATGTTGTATTTAAGATAATACATTTTCTAATTACTAGTTCATGTTCTGAATGAGTTAACAGTATTTTTATTTCTTCTTTATCATAAAATAGACAACAAACACTAAAAAAAAAGAAAAATTTAATATATTAGGAAGAGTTGCTTAAACAATTGAATAGATTAAGAAATAAATCAATCTGTAAAATGTCAAATTTTAATCAGGCAAGGGAGATAACAATTATCCTACTAAGTAGAATCTTGCTAATTTTGCATTGTTTCTTGAATAATTAGATGCCCAGTTATTCATCACTCTTCATATGAAGCATTCTCTAATGACCCTTACTAGAAGAAATAAGCTATGTTGAAGGTTCTTCTAGACAGATATATTCTCCTAAAATAAAATGCTTTGAAACCTCTCCATACAGTGGCCATATTAGGGGTCCATGCCATCATTATTTTTATAAAGATACAAATATAAGTTTATATTTAATTTCAAATATATGAAAATAGGAATCATCCACATTATGAATAACGGACTGATATCTTCAGCAATGGACTAAATCATGAAATAGTGAGAAATGTTATGAAATGTTTGATCCTCAAAGGCAAAAATCTTCCAACTTCTATGATTTTAAAATTCATCATTTCATTGGTTGATAGTGGTCCCAAATCAAGTAGGGAAGTGGTAAAAAATAGCTAGGTGGTGTGGTATCTATGCACAATTATAAGCTCTTACATTAAGAAATTAAGCTGATCCAATGGTAAAACTTGTAGAACTTACTGATTTCAATCTCTAAAAAATATGGCACGAGAAGATTGAACTACATATTTTGATTATCCCTTCCCATCTCAAAGAGAATTAAAGAAACATAAATCTACAGTATGTTTTAATTCCAGAATTTCTTGTTATCAAATGTACAGCCTAAGTAATTCCTCTTTTTCAACCAAGCTCAGCTGTCTTTAAGGATATTCATATATAACTACACGTGATGCACATCAAAGATCTCACAATGTGGACTAATTATGGAAGAAGTGACATCTCTCATTAAAGCTATCTCTAGCTGTACAAAGAAAAATGGTTAAGTAAAATTAATTATACAAATAATTTAAAAACATCTATTAAGTTCTTATATTTACATTTAATGTCATTGTGCTTTAGTGTTTTGTTTTGTGCATTCAATGTGAAAGCACCACCCCAAATCAAGTCAATGTTA
Organism: Ursus americanus; assembly: GCF_024610735.1. Taxonomy (NCBI): domain Eukaryota; kingdom Metazoa; phylum Chordata; class Mammalia; order Carnivora; family Ursidae; genus Ursus; species Ursus americanus. Next base: position 22,411,388 of record NC_142131.1, read on the forward strand.
AACTGAAAGAGTTTAATATTTTCCATCTTTGAAATCTGAAAAGTAGAATTAAATGTTAAACATTCTGGGTTTATATATATATATATTTTTTTTTCCTCCCGTTTCTGTTTGAATCCACTCGATAAGTTCCTTTACTATTGCTTTGCCAGTTCTTTTTTAGCTGTCAAAATTTTAAATAGGAAACATTTTGCCTCATATTTTAGTGACAGCTGCCTGTTTCAGCTCTCAGTAGCTTTATTATAATAGATCCCCTATAGTTTTCTAAGAAGATAGTTTATTTGACTTACTAATGGTCAAATGCCATCATGATTAGTATATAAAATTGAAATAGAATAACCAAAAGAATGTAAGTTGATAAGCAAAGAGCTCCAGTGATTCATAGCATATTGGCTAGGATACAGAATCAAAAAGAGATGTTAAAGAGAAGTGCCATTTCAGAATGTTAGCAGTAATGAATTGCACCCTTTTTAAGTGACAAGACTTAAAAACAAAAATATGTAATATTATATATATTTCACATATATTTTATGTATAACTTTATCTAATTAAATACAGATATTTATATTATTTCTCAAACACTATATGACTATTATTGACTTCATATTCCTTGCCAGCTGATATAATTTACTGATTTTCAGTTAGTCCAAGACAGTATTTCCTTAAAGACAAAATTGTGAATTGGAACACCAGATGATTACTACTCAGAGACCTAGGTGTATATCAGATTATCAGTAAATCATTTTGTTGTTTTCTTTTGTTTCTGATGTCATTAATTCATTGAGCTCTGAATTCAATTATATTGTTAAATAAAAAGGCAATGAGTGGACTATAAGGAAAAGTAAATCAAAATCTGGGTTTTTTCCTTGCTTTAATAAAATGCAGTGACAATTATATAATCCTCCTCTATGAAAAATTAATCAATTTAAGCCAAGTATGAGCACACACACACCACACATAAACACACAGAGAAAGAGTCTATTTTGACAATGATTTAACACTAGTAAGATAAAATGTCCAAATTGAAGAATTACCCTATTTCACAAAGGAAAAAGTTGTGTGTTTTTTCCCCAAATTAACACAAAGAAATATTGGTAGGAAATAATTCATGACTTACATGTTTTAATGTATCTTGGGAATATTCTAGGTTTAGTGCTTGCTGTCTTCAGTTTTTCATTTTCCAAGCATTTTAATTTTTCTTAAGTAGGATTTCCTTTAAGGATTCCTACTTCAAATATATTCTTAATTTGATTTGTTCTACATAGTTTACAATCTTTCAAGTAATGCTTGAATTGAAATCAACTAAATCCTCAAAAAGAAGTATAAATCCTAAATGCATGTCATATGATAAAGGTCAATTGTCTAGGACCCAAGAATGATATAATCTTTGGTATATATGCATCAATAGTCCTGATAAAAATGCATATGAACATCTTTGAACTACACCTCAAATAAAAATATATTTGAAGGTGAAATATCAGGAAAATTTCTAGGGTGTCCAGAATGAACCCTTATATCAGAAAAGTCCAAATGAACATTAGAAACTACTGCTACCTTTATAAACAATGCAAAATGTAAGCATTACATGCAGGCCTATGAATTTAAAGCAAAATATACAATATATTGATTAATTAAATAGCTCTAATGTGATTTCATTTGAAGCACACAATTCCAACATTTTCCCTGATAACTAGGCAAGGGTGTTTGACTCATTTTCTTTAGTAATGAATGAAAAACAATCACATATGATATTCACAGCAAATATGAATAATCTTACTAGATGGGAAGCTTTGTGAGATTATGGTCCATCTGTTTTTCCTTTAGGTTTCTAGCATATGTACAGTGCCTGGAACACAGTGGATAATTAATAAATATTTGTCAAGTGAATGAATAAACAGATATTTTTAGCTATTTATTCAATACTACGTATTCAATACTATACCAAATGACATGGAGGCTACCGAAATACATGGCCTTCAGGGGATTCAAAAACCTGAAAGTAGTTTTTAGAATAAACAGATGTATGTGTACATGTGTGTATGTGTGAATTATTAAGTCCATAATTCTAAATTCACAGACTCAAGGGATCTGTTAATTTAAAATATGCTAAGTATTTCATGTCTTAAAGAGCCAAAATGAATTATAGACCTGTAAAAAAAAAAAAAAAAAAAACCTTGAATGTAACCCAACTAAATGGAAATAAACATCTAGAGAAAGAGAGCTTTTTTTTTCTTTCAACCTTGCTTTTAGGTAGTACCAGTTTCTTTTAATTTTTCCCCTGCTTTATTGACATATGATTGGCAAATAAAATTGCTTTTATTTAAAGTATACAATGTGATGATTAAATATACATATGCATTATGAAAGGATGAGCACAATCAAGCTAATAACACATCCATCACCTCAAATTGTTAACCCCTTTTTCTTGGCAATTACACTTGAGATCTATTCATTTAGCGAACTTCAAGTATACAATACATTATTATTATTAACTCTAGTCACCATGCTGTACATAAGGTCTCCAGAACTTACTCATCTTATAACTGTAAGTTTGTTACCCTTTGAACAACATTCAACCTCTAAGCCCCTGGTAACCAGCATTCTACCTGTTACTATGAGTTCAAGTTGGATCTTTTTAGATTCCACATTTTAGTGATTAATGTAATCATTATCTTTTTGTGTCTGGCTTATTTTACTTAGCATAATGTCCTCCAGGGTCATTCATGTTGTTGAAAATGGCAGGATCTCCTTCTTTTCAAAGGCTGAATAGTATTCCACTGTGTGTGTGTGCATGTGCATGTCTGTATCACACAACACATTTTCTTTATCCATTCATCTATTGATGACCACTTAGGTTGTTTCCATATCTTGGCTACTGTGAATAATGTTACAATGAACATGGGGTACAGATATCTCTTCAAGATAGTGATTTTATTTCTTTTGAATATATACCCAGAAGTGGGATTATTGGATCATATGGTAGTTCTATTTTTATTTTTTTAGGAATATTCATACTGTTTTTCATAGTGGCTGTACCAATTTACATTCCCACCAACAGTATAAAAGGATTTCCTTTTCTCCACATCCTTACCAACACTTGTTCTCTTCTGACTTTTTGATAATAGTCATTTTAACAGGTGTGAAGTGATAACAAAAATAAACAGTGGGACTAATCAAACTTACTTCTGCACAGCAAAGGAAACAATCAGCAAAATGAAAGGGCAACCTATGAAATGAGAGAAAACATTTGCAAGCCATTTATCCAGTCAGGGGTTAATACCCAAAATATATAAAGACCTCCTGCAACTCAATAGCAAATAAATAAACAAAAAATAACCTAAATGAAAAATGGGCAAAGGACCTGAGTAGACTTTTTCTCCATTGAAGACATACAAATGGCCAACAGAAATATGCAAAGATATTCAACATTACTAATCATTAGGGAAATGCAAACCAGAGAGAGCCTTAATCATACGGCTAGCTAAGGAAAAGGTTTTGATGAATCATAGTTTGATGAACCAAACCATCACAGAAGGCAATGTTGATGGTACCCATTCTCTCAGCTTTCTGTGGAGAGATAGTTCATCCAACAGAGCTCAAGTATTCTGGCCCAATTCTTAAAAATCAGTTTTCTTGTGAAGAAACACAGGGAAATGTAAATGTGGAAGATATATGGCTCCTTTGGCAAAACCATTCAAAGAGGAAGATAAAAAATCAGGCTATTTTTGGCATTTTTAGATTTCATCATATACTTTTCTAACTCTCATTTTTCTAATATCATGCTCAAGATCTCCTGATTATTACCTAGCTCTCCATAGCTTTCCTACAGGAAAGAATATATTTGTCATCTGTTATGTAGACCCAGAGTATGACTGTTATTTGATAGTCATTTCTCATTGTAAGTTAATAAATCATTTGATTACTCTTTGATTTCCTCTTATTTGTTCATAGAAAGAAAATGAACTTATGTGGAGATAGAACTATTTCCATGTCTATGAAAGATATACATGACATTATTAATTTTATAAGCAATTTCATAAACTTGAGTAATAAGAGTTAGCCTCTGAGAAATAGACTTGGTTTCTATGTACTGAAAAATCAAGATTCTGAGACTATAATGTTGAGAGGCAGCCTTTAGACCAGGCAAATTCACCGGATCACCTTCTCTGCCTCACGTAACTACGTCCTTTCAAATAGATATTACTTTTATTTTTCCTCTCAGAAAATCCCTAGTATGTTATTTAAAAATGCATATTATAGAATTTTTATTGAAGTCAGACCGACTTGGATTCCAGTATCATTTTTGGTATTATTTAGTGTATAATTAGAGGAAGGTTAAGGATCCTATTAGCCTTCATTTTGCTATGCCAGGTAGGATTTAAGCTCTTCCATTGGATTGGCTAGGTTTATCCTGTAGCTACTAGTACATTTGGAACAGGAACATTTTCCTAGACATAAAGGATGCTTAGTCAAATCTCAAAGTATGGATTGTAATAGGTGTTAAATTTTGAGGAGAAAAACTACTTTTAAAATTAATGTATGGATTATAGCCCTTAAAATTGAGGGAATACTTTCCCTAACTCTGAACAATTTCTAGTCCAAAGCAATATTTTATTTTTACATAATGAAAGTCCTCCAGTATCTGTGTGCTTCATAAGGCAATTAGGTTTCTCCTCTATCTATTTATCTCTTTTTTGTCCTACCCATTTACCTACTTCTATCTTCCCTAATTAGATTTTCTTAGCATAGTAAGAGAAGTCTGTTTTTTATTTTTTGGGGGGAGATGGTGGTTGGAGGGGGTGTAATCCTTGTAAATGAGCAATCTGAAAATTGGGCTTTATACTCTCCATATTATCTGATAAATATTTGTGAAATTTAATAAGTCCATCATAAATTACAGACCTCACAGCTCTGAAAAATATGTAATTAATAATTTTACTTGTTGAGTGGAATGTGTGAATATAAATTTTATCCTTTTTGGGAAAAATAACACTTTGAAAATTTTTCTTATTTTTCATGACTTAGTTTAGTAAAACAATCTTTTCCTAGAATTGATTTCAAATCATTATTCACCCACTATATGTCAGGTCACTACAGGTGTGCTGCTAGTAGGAAGGTCATCAGTGATATAACCAAGGACGGACAGAGCTTAAGAGTATGACATACACAAACTGAAGGATAGACTGATGTTGTTTCTAGTCCACATGTCAATCCAACATAGTCAGTTGTCTAAGAAAATGATAGGTTATTTGACTAAATTTGCAAACATACTTTTAACCTGGCTATTCTTAAAGACACAATTTAAGTGGCCTAAAGAATTTTCAGCAACAAAGCTCATAAAAAATCCCCAGCAATAGAGTGACAGTCAGAGGAGTAGATCAATTGGAAAGGAATGAAGAGTGTCTGTTTTCTTGAATGGCAGTCTTTTATTGCCATCTGTTATAGGTAGTTTTAAAGATTTTACAAGCTTAGACTTCTGAAAGTGATCAATCCTTAAGAGGTAGAGTCCTAAAGGGTGTGAAGATAGCAGATCAAAAAGCACAAATAGATTTCTTACTGCCTAATACCCTGAATCCTGGGTTTTCCTTCAGAAAAGCAGGTCATTGAAAAAAGGTCCACAATTAAACAGCTTTCAGTGTTAAATTCCCGTCATTGTTTTGGCACACTTGATTAAAAAAAAATTAAATAATAGTCATTATTCTCAGTAGTATTACAGATCCAGATACTTTAAAAAATCTCAAAGCTTTCTTCATAGACATAAAAATTATGTTTACCTTATTAAGGAAGGAAACTTGAAATTACATCTGTTGTTTTTACTTCTTTTTCTCACTGCTGCTCTTGATGGCATATTTCGAGATACCAGGCAGTTCTATAAAAGTAGATTTTCCCAAGTGATTACAATGAAAGATCTGCCTTTTATAAAGTTTTGAAAAGAAATCCCTTCAAAACTCATTCCAAAGAAAATCTTCTTAAAGCTTACAAACATTAATATACTAAAGTTCAGAGTATCCTACTTTGTTTGGTTGTTTTTTAATTTCTCAAATATACTTTATTACAGACTATCCCTGTCATAAATACACATCAGCATCCATTGGTACTGTGACTTACAGTAACGTTAAAGCTACAAAGATCAGTACCCAATAGAATAATGCTCCAAAGCTGGAGGAAGTGATTGTTCAGGTTTCTTTTTTGTCACACTCACCTTCAGTCCCTCTTTCACTTTGAAAAGAATATATAGAAATATGGTACATTAAATTGAGGAAATGAAAGCATTATGTTCAATAAATTCAGGAAACTGACTGTAAATAATCTAAACTTAAGTATAAACTAATCTAAAAAAAACCCTACACCAGAGGGAATTAAAATTTTAAAAAAATCTTAAAATGAATATCCAATATATGTTTCATCACTAGATGAGATCAAGGGATGATTAAAATTTTATTACCTCATTATATTTTATGTACAATATCAATAGAACACACTGACAAAATTACCTAAGTTATAAAGGTTAATTCTCCTATTTGGACTATTTGCCAAGACTCTACTTCTGATTTTATATTCAGAGAAGGAAACAGATGACAGGCAGTCTATTTAATTATTCCCATACTACTGTGCTCTAGAGGAAAAATCAAATGCATTAGCCTTGTAATATCTCACAAGGACAAAGAAAGGCACGAAACACCTGTTTTTATATGTGTATTTCATTATTTTTTGAATTTAAAATTTATTTTTTGAAACACGAGCAAAAAAAGGAGTGGGAAATGTGTTTTTAAAGGGCACAGTCAGCATTTAATATCTTAAAACCATTACAGCCTAGAGATTTAATATTGCTCCTGAAACCAGCTCAGATAAGAAAGATTAGTTTTATTTCTATAGATAGGAGATATATTTAAATGATACAAGTGACCCAGAATGAATAAAAAATATTTTTCCAGAACATAGGAAGTAATAAAGTATACTCAGGACTACCATTCACCATTTTTCAGGGATCATTTTTCATCTGAAGAGATTACCAATATTACCCTTAGTGATATCACCGAAGTAGAATATCACCAAAGTAAGAAACAAGCACATATCATGTTCTATTTTTGTTAGGCTTACTAAAGATCATATCAGTCTTGTCTATACTGTATTAATATTCTTTGTATTTTGTATTTAAAAATTTCATTGAAGAAGTTACTTCAAGAGACGACCACCAACCATCACAGAGCAATAGCTCTATGAAAGGCGCTGTCCAGTAGCAGGATAATCAGCATTTCTGTCAAAAGCTTGAGTTAAAAAATGAAATGAAATGTATTTGGTTTACATTGCTCAACTCTCCGTATAAACAACTAACAATCTTTAGAGAAAAGCCCAGAGTCATCTAATTAATTTTGAAATAAATAGTCTTAAACTGTAGAGTACAAAATATCATTTATTGATGAAATAAGTTAATAAATGCTATTAATTCAGAAATCTATGATAGATAAAATAGCCTCAAGAGCTAGATAAATGGTACTAAGTTACAGAGATAATCATTCTACAATAGTTCAGCTGCCTAAAATAGATATAATGAGTATCATATAGCATAAGCACAATTGACTATTTGTTACTGGAAGAATGATATCCAATAAACATAAGAAAAATTTTAATTAATTCCATCATAAACTTCTCATGAGAAAGAAAAGAAAGATGGTAAGTAAATGTGGTCAGAAGCTACTTTCCCCTTGCCTTAGAGGGGCTTAGCTTTTTGGAGAATACATCAGTTAAGAAGGGTGGTTTAGTATGTAAATCCAGTTTATATTGATATCAGTGTTTAGGACATGTTGAATGGATAATAATTTTTAGCTTTACTTCATCACCTAGTTCTGTAAGAAATCACATTTAAAGAATCAGTGTTGATATAATCACACAACTTCTCATTATTGATGGTATATTCTTATTCAAATAATTAAACATTAGTATATAATTAATGACCTTATATTTCACAGCATTGGCTTATGGAAAATCAATACTATGAAAGAGTTGTATGTATATGACTTCAAAGTCATGGCTTTTTGCTCACTTAAAGAATATAATACTATTTCCATAATATTATTTTGCAAATGAAATCCAGCTTGCTAAGGATAATTGCATCAATCTTGTATTCACCTTTCTTGGAGGACCATTGCCACATTTGCCTCGTCAGTACTCTGAAACTTTTTGTGACCCTTGAAAAGCAGTCTCAAAAGGATAACACCAGAACTAACCATGCACAAAATTATGAATAGAGTTGGCATTTAGAGGGGAAAACCCATTGAACAATAGTCATAGAAAATATGAAAAATAAGAATCAATTATATACCTGATTTTATTTTCATGCCGATCTCATTCAAATGATTCAACATATTAACTGCTTCAGATTTTTTGTGTTCCTTTAAGTGAGAAAAAACCTTGAATTCTATATACTATTTTCCCTGATCACGGGAGTGTTACAGTTTTGTGGGGTCCATAAACTTGCTGTGCACCTGTTCTTCCAGTTGGTCTTCTGGGGGAGGGGCCTGCTGCACTGCTTCTCAGGTGTCTTTGCCTGGGGGGAGTTGCACCACCTCTTGCCAGGGCACCAGGCTCAATGTAAGCTGGTCCTCTGTGTGGCTTTTGTTCCCAGAGGGTTTTCTGCACCTCTTTAGAGGAGCAAAATAAAAAAGGCCATGCCTGATCTCCAGCCCCAGGCTGAAAGATTGAGGTCCCCTCTCTTCAGTAAACCCTCAGGGATAAATGGTCTTCACTTTTGTGTGTGTCAAACTCTGCAGACTCCTGTGGTGGGTGCCCACATTGATCCTCCTGGGGGAAGGCAGAGCAGCCCTGCATTCCTGTGCTTTGCACGGTCCCCACACAGAAAGCAGTCACCTGATCCAGCGAAGCCTCCCAGTTTATGGTGAACAGAGCTGAAAGCCCCATCCCGGGCTCACTGACCGTAACCAGTTTCCCCACTCCATTGCCTGGGAACCCTACTGGCTCAGGCACCCCTGTTAATTCTGTGACTCTGGGGATCCTGAGACACACTGTCCCACCTAGAATTCTGCCGCTTTTTACCACCTGAGCACCTTTCAGGCAGGGCTGTCTCTCATTGAGCAGATTTGTAAGGGTTCCAGTTTGGCTCTCCTGGGCTATATCACTTTCCGGTAGCCAGCTTACTGAGGCTTCCTGCCCCCCTCCCAATTTATCATCTGATATCTCCCCTCAGATTCACTTCTCTGCACTTCCTACCTTGCAGAAAGTGGTCGCTTTTCTACTTGTAGAGTTTTAGATACTCTTTTCTTACATCTCAGGTTGAATTCCTGGGTGTTCAAAATGATTTGATAGTTATCTAGTTAAATTCAAGGGACCAGATGAAGCGAGGTCCTCTACTCTTCTGCCATCTTGCCTCCTCTAGTACCATACTCTTTTGATTACACAGCTTTGTAACATAACTTAAAGTCTGGAATTGTGATGCCTCCAGCTTTGTTTTTCTGCTTCAATTTGGCTTTGGTTCTTCGAGATCTTTTGTGGTTTCACACAAATTTTAGGATTGTTTGTTCTAGTTCTGTGAAAAATGCTGTTGGTGTTTTTGATAGGGATTGCATTAAATGTGTAGATTGCAATGGGTAATATAGACATTTTAACATTTGTTCTTCCAATCCGTAAGCATGGAATGTCTCTGTTTCTTTGTGTCATCTTTAATTTCTTTCATCAGTGTTTTATAGTTTGGGGAGTATAGGTCTTTTACTCTTTGCTTAGGTTTATTCCTAGGTATCTTATTATTTTTGGTACCACTCTATCTTTCCACATTTCTTATGCACATTAATTTTCAATTAATATTTGCTTTTATTTTTTAAAGATTTATTTATTTATTTATTTGAGAGAGAGAGAGAGAGAGAGAGAGAGAGATGGGGGACAGAGGGAGGGAAAGAATTCCAAGCAGACTCCCTACTGAATGCAGAACCCAACATGCGGCTCAATCCCACGACCCTGAGATCATGACTGAGCCGACTGTCTGAGCCACCCAGGCACCCCAATTAATATTTGCTTTTAAAAACAATTTCTATGTTTTCTCTATATTCTCTACTTTTAAACTTTATAATGGATGTATATCAAACTTCTGAATTTATCATTCCTTCATTGTAACATTTTGTTCTGTAATATTCATTGGCATCAATTTAGAAATGTAAACATAGAATTAGAACTTTAAGTTATGCAAAATCCATTAGACTGACATTGAAATGTATTGTATAGCCAAAATAATGCAAATACTAACTGAAACAATTAAAAAAAGATAGTTACAAATTTAGTGAAGTTTACAGATATCTATTAATGCATAAGTATTACTTAAGAAGGTGATTAAGGTATTACTTAAACCTAAAGATATAAGCTTAATACTTGTCACAAGTTTTAGATTTCTGGTTACACTGACTAAAAATAGTGCTCAGTATGTGTCATCAGAGTTTCAGGGTAGAGTCCTGACCACTGCCTGTTTCATTATTATAAATCCCCAGTCAGCTAAAAGGAAACTTTCACAATTTGCTCAGAAAGTAAGAGAAATTCCTATGGGAAGATAAAATTAAACTCTGGAATATTTAGTACTAATTATAAAAATGCTTTAAAATTTCTAGTTATTAAAAGAAAATAAGTCCTGGGGATGTAATGGACAGCCTGATGACTATAGTTAATAATACTGTATTATATATGTGAAGGTTCCTAAGAGAACAGATCTTAAAAGTTCCCATCAGAAGAAAAAAAAATGTAACTATGTGTGGTGATAAATGTTAACAAGAGTTATTGTAGTGATCCTTTCTCAATATATGCACATATCTAATCATTATGTTGTACCTCTGAAACCAATACAATATTATGTACAAATTATATCTCAATAAAAAAGAAAAAAATAAAATAATGAAATAAGCAAAAAACTTAATATTACTTTTTTGTGTTAGGTTTAAAAATAATTGCTTTATACTTTGCATTTTACATGCTTGAATGTTTAGGAGATTTGGCATATTAGTGTACAAAGTAAATTAGAGTTGTGATTCTAATTTGGAATGTACAATATATAATTGATTTAGATCTGTGATTTTGAATTAAATTTTATTAATCTTATTAATAAATGCACTTTTAAAAAACCTTAAGAATCACTGTCTTTAAGTTTACTTGTTGGAATTATAAGAGATAATTATTTTTATAAGGTTTTGTGCAAGAGGATGAAATAAAATCTATTATATTTTAGAAGCAGCCTATTAAAATGGACTGAAACTGACTGATATGATAATTTTGAGAATGAATTCAGAATTTTGCTTTCATTTCAAAATTTAGCCACACAAGTGGGAGACTTGACACACAAAAGAGTTCAAGTGAGGGGTGCGTGGGTGGCTCAGTTGGTTAAGCATTTGACTGTTGATTTGGCTCAGGTCACGATCTCAGTGTCATGAAATAGAGCCCGGCATTGGCTCCATGCTCAGCGCAAAGTCTGCTTGTCCCTCTCCCACTGCCTCTTCCCCAACTCACGTGGTTGCCCTCTCTCTCTCTCTCAGATAATCAATTAATCAATTAATTAATTAAAATGTTAAAAAAAGTTCAAGTCAAAAAGCTCTGGACAATGCTTATATCAATATCTCTTGCCCAACTAAAAGAATGATAAAATAAGAATATAAGATATATATTATCATATAAGAACATATAAATGTAATATTCAGATTAAGGGATTGAACAGCTTAATTATAGGTGTATATCTGGAATGTTACGTACGTTTTTGTATAACATTTTCTAGGTATTTTTGAAAAGCTAAATTACAGAATATAATAACTGACTACTGACTGTTGTTACATACATTATAAAAGGAATGGGATGAGTGGGATTACCGGATGTTTATCCTGGCAATTGTCTTATTTATTATGAGTTAAGATAGCTATTATTAGATATTTGAATACTTCTCATGTGTAAGAAACCTTCTCTATTAGTGTAGAGGGGAAAAATATGATCAAAAAAATAAAATACAGGTGACAGATTTTCACAACACAGTGAATAATTATAACAGGATAAATTCTCTAATAATGGCTACAAGACAGTAAATTTCAAATATTTCTGTATATCTAAATTTATGTCATTATCATCATTATCATTTATAAGTTAATTTAAAACACATTTCCAGAAATGAAATTCTTTCTTTTATAAAGATTTTTATTTATTTATTTGAGAGAGAGAGAGAGAGGGCATGAGCACAAGCAGGGAGGAGGGGCAAAGGCAGAGGGAGAAGCAGACTCTCCGCTGCACAGGGAGCCTGATGCGGGGCATGATTTCAGGACCTTGGGATCATGACCTGAGCTGAAGGCAGGCGTTTAACCGCCTGAGCCACCCAGATGCCCCCAGAAATGAAATTCTTGAATTCAAAATTCCTTCTATTATATTCCCTGACATCTCAATGGATTCAAGGTTTGAATGTGTCACATACCTGAAGAAAAACATGGTATGTTCCCTTTGGTCAAAAGAGTTCAGTTGTGTATATGCCTTACTTAAGTGGACCTTTATTTGTATATTAGTTCAGCATCTGAGACATATACTCCCTTATTCTGTCTCTATTCTGTCCTTCCCTCTCAATATCTATTTTATTTACCAGCTTCTTTGCTTGGTTCTCTGGTCCCCTTTGCATTCATGACAAATGAGCCAATCTAAACATAAATTTCACCTTACTCCCAACTAATTGTCTGGCTTTTTCCATTTTATTAGATCCTTTGTCTGTCTACATCTAACCCTTTCCCTATCTATCACTCACTTTCCATTTGATATGTTATCACTCTTCTTTGCCCATATTAGTCAAATAATCCAATCAATTTGTTTACAAAACCACCTGTGACAGGACACAACTTTTCCATCTTGCTGAAAGGAGTATGATTCATTTGTTCAGATGTTACCAGGAATTAATTCGTTTCTCAAGTCTTCTTAAAACATCTTATTCATGAATTTATAAGTATTTATTGAGAATACTCTATCATCCACAGTTCTATATACTGGAGATATATAGGAGTGTATGAGACAAAGAAACTCCATTCTATTTGTGAAGATGGCAAAGAAAATCACTCAGTTAATTCTATCTTTTGATGATTTTACTGGAGATCAAAACTGGATAAAGAGTAATGCTTTAGGAATCTTTGCAGTTTTTCAGGTGAAATAATTTCAGGGATGTAGAAATGGAAAGAATTGGACAAAGTAAGGATTTATTTTGTAGTTAGTACACCATTATTTGCTGGAGGATTAGATGTAGAAACTGAGTGAAAGTGAAGAACAAAGGGTGATTCCTGTTGATTTGTGTGCATTAATTATATGTGCCATTTTCTAAGATGATAAGATGGTGATAACTGGAATTGAGATCTGGAAATCAAGAACACTGCCTTGGCCCTCTAGTGTTCACTGCAGCATTATTCATAGTAGCCAAGTTACAGAAACAACTTAAGTGTCCATTGTCTAATGAATAAAAAAAAATGTGATATATATATCATCTGCTTGTCTGAAAACTTTAGAAAAGGATATAACTAAAATCACAGACCTATACATACAGAAACTATACACACACACACACACACACACACACACACACACACACACACTATATAGTATATTCAGCCAAAATAAAGGAAGGAAATTCTGCCATTTGCAGCAACATGAATGAATCTGGAGGGCACTACCTCAAGTGAAATAAACCAGGCATAGGAAGACAAATACTGCATGATCTCATTTATACATGGAATCTAAAACAGTGAAACTCATAGAAGTAGAGAATAGAGTAATAGTTGCCAGAGGCTGAGGGGTGGGGGAAATGGGGGGCTATTGCTGAATGAGTTTAAAGTTTCAGTTATGCTAGATGAATAAGTTCTAGAGATCGGTTGTACAAGACAGGGCCTATCATTAACAACATGCTATTGTACACCTCAAAATTCATCAAGGGTATTTTGAAATCATGAAATAATAATGGATTTGTCATGTCCTAATAACATACTAAAAAACTTGTAACATTAATTGAAAATTCCCCAGCCATATGTATCACCCATACAAAACATTCATAAGGCAGGAAAACCAAAATTAATTTCCTGTAAGGACTAAAATTGGAAGTGGGACTTTTAATACAGGGCTATAAAATTTCATTATAAGTCTTTGTGTTCTCCATTTGAAAAAATTATTACCATATATTTAACCATTCCTATGAAACTGACAAGAAGATACTGCACCAAAATATCAATAATGGATATCTAATAAAGAATATTATAAACAATTTTTAAAATTTTCTAACATATATTTTCAGCATTTTCCAGATATTCTTCAATGATTATATGGTGCTTTTAAAATAAAAAAATAACATTTATTTTTACTTTTAAATGGAAATATAAAACACCATACTTGTCCCATTGAAGTCTGTATGGTTTTTGGGTAACGGTCCATACAGGTGTACCTTAGAAATATTGTAAGTTCCATTCCAGACTTCCATGATAAAGAGAATATCATAATAAAGTGAATCAAACGAATTTTTTGGTTTCCCAGTGCATATAAAAGTTATGTTCACATTGTACTATCATCTACTAAGGCTATTAAGTATATTAAACATAGCATTATACTTAAAAAATGTATATGCCTTAATTAAAAGATACTTTATTGCTAATACATACTAACCCTCATCTGAGCTTTCAGTGTGTTGTAATCACTGACCACAGATCACCATAACAAATATAATAATAATGAAAAAGTTTGAAATATTGTGAGAATTACCAAAATATGGCAGAGACATGAAATAAGCAAATGCCATTGGAAAGTGGAACTGATAGACTTGTTTGACCCAGAGTTGCCACAAACTTTCAAGCTGTAAAAACCCAGTATCCGAGAAACACAATAAGGCAAAGCCCAATAAAACAAGGTATACCTGTATGTTAATAGAAATATGGACACAGTACCATGTAAATGGTGACAACGCTTCAAACAATGTTGAAAAGAGATGACCTAAAAGGATGATCACAATGCAGGGAGATAAAGTTGGTGAAAGAATTGTAATGATATATTTATTTAAAAAATCACTGTGACTTGTACTTTTGTTTTTATTCATTTTATGGTTGCTTTATTTAAATGTTTCAGTCTTCACTGGCTTCATTCTTTCAAAGTTTACCAATATACAATATTTCTCTTGAGTAACAAGGGATAATTGCAGGGAATAGTTCTACATAAATTCACTAGAGTAGTTCTGAATGATCCTTTTCACTTTTATTAAAAGTTTTTTTATTAAAAATTTTATTTTTTATTAAAAATTTTCTCAAATTTTATTTTTTTCCTGCGGCTACTTTTATTGCCTTTCTTTTAACAGCCATTACACTTCTTTCCAAAATACCATGTAAATGATAAAGTCTCTGTGAATTAAAGAGTTGCATCTTGCTTATATGTTATTTTCAATAAACTTTATTGGGATAATAAGAGTAGAAAATTATTGTTGATTAAATATTCAGGTACATTTTAGTTAACTATATTGAAGTGAATTTATTAAATAGTAGTGTTGCTTTTTAAGCATTATGTACCTATTTGTTATGCCTTACATATTTCTTTGTTAGAGTACATTTATGGAATAGAAAGAATAATTTAAAAATTATTATTTTTTTTAGAAAAGATGTTTTAGTTTTAAAAATTTTTGCTTGCTTTTTGGTAGACATCGTTTATGTCTATGATAAATTTATGTATGAGTATATGATATAAGGCCAATAATACAAATTCTGATTTTGATTCTATTCTCCTGGGGCCATGTGATCCATTTTATCATTGGGTGCTTTATGGAACAAAATTCAGAAACAGATGTTGTAAAAATGGGGACTACGTAGTAGCCTCTAGCGAGTGCTTAGTGGTACTGTGACATCATTTGTGACAGCTAGGCAATTTCTTGAATGAATTTACTAGAATCCAATGAAAAAGATTCACAAAGCACCATGGTAATACTAAGCAAAATTTCATGCTGTTTATAATTTACCTGACTGGTACATCCGAATACTTCTGCTTTTTCCTTGAACCACTCAAGGTCTCTAGTCATAAGGTGCTCTTGATCACAATAAGGACATTGTTAGAGGCAAATGGCTGAAAAAAAAGAAAAGACAAGACTACTATAATGGATGAAAAAGATACTCAAAGATCTTAGACTAGTGGTATCAATTTATATGTCTATGAGTATATTAACATTTTATTGTTTCATTGTTCTATGGTACTTAACAAAATATGTGGTACAAAATAGGTGTTCTAAATATATTAATTCCTTCAGTTGCCTTCACTTGGTCAAGATTCCCTAGAAAATAGAACCCTAGGCATGAGGAATGCTGATTATTTATTTGGAAGGTCTGATCCCAATATAGTAAGAGTGAGGGACAAAGTAAAGCAAGGAAGGAAGGAAAGCAATCAAGGTGATGGGTTACCATGTTGACCATTTGTTCTCTTTGTTTTTATTATTATTATTATTGTTATCATTATTATTATTTTTTCAGAGAGAGAGAGTAAGCAGTGGGGAGGGGCAGAGGAAGACAGAGTATTATGCAGGGTCCACGCTCAGTGCAGAGCCTGACACAAGGCTTGATATCACAACCCTGAGATTATGACTTGAGCCCAAATCAAGATCGGACACTTAACATACTGAGCCACCCAGGCACCCCTGTTCTCTCTTTGTTTTTAAATGTATAAAATAATAATTTCCTCCTTATTGTGACTTTTATGTTTTTAATAAAAACAATAACATGTTAAACTTAAGATATAATATCAGAATTTTTCATTGAGTGGATGCTTCTATTACTGATAAGTAGAGAAAGTATTCCTAAATGACGATCAAAAGGCAGAAATAAAGGATGGTTGAAGAAAGGGGCCACAAAATTTGTAGTCAGCACATCTGAGTTCTAACTAGTGTTGTCATTTAAATTGATTTCAGCCTTAGGAAAATAAAATTTGCAAGTCTATCTCACATGATTATCATGAGGCTCAAATAAGCATTTGGAGTGGATTTGAAAAGTAAGAGATATCATCTAAATATAAAAATTGTGATGTTTTATTAAGAAAAAATAATTAATATTTTTAAAGGCTTATCATCTACCAATGCTTTTATATACATTACTTCATTTAATCCATTCAAGAATCCTGAAAGATAATTACCCACTTAAAAATAGTCATACCGGAATAAATTACACTTACACATTTCCTAGAGATTTTATCACAGAAAGTAAAAATTTCCACCAATCTTGAGTTCATTTATTCCATAATTTTAGTGGCACACATTAGACTCTCCTAGTCACTATTACTCTATTTCTCACTGATATGAAGTACTTTTGCAAAACTAAATAACTTTCTAGTCTTCTCATAATTTTGATCATTATATCTATAAACTTTGGTTTCATTAGCTCAGATACTATTAGTTTTAGCTAAGAGAAATTAGTTTTAGTTTAGAGCAATCTAAATTCAAGCTCTGCCAAATTGGTATTTCTAGAAAGTAAGTACTAAAGCCTTTGAAATAACTATTATTTTGCTGTTCCTTAATAAATATAATTGAAATGATTATTCTTCAATTGACCAAATCTTTTACCTCGCAGACCTTTCAACCCTGGAGTCCATAATTAATTTACTCCTCCTGGCGTAGCAAAGTCAGGAAAGTAAGGGGGGAGTTTGTCTGGAAAGTACTGACTGGCGATAATAGTGGTAACAAACAGCTACATTATTATTTCAAGTTTTATTCTCTTCAGCATCATGCTCACCTTAAAGGACAGGTGTAAGTATGCATGAGCATGCGTGCATGTGTGCGCTCACATGGGCTCTGTTCTCTTTTATGGTATAGTGAAGAAGGTGGTAGTACCATTTGTTTTTCAAACCACAAATCCAATGCCAAAAAAATTTTAAGTCAGTTTTACTTGTTTTTATAACATTATTACCCAATAAAAACAGAATATTTTCAACCAGAGAGTGAAGAAGTATTTCAGTTGTGGTTTCATTTATGCTAAGCTTAGCAACATTATCTTAAAATAACTTCTGCAAAGTTAATTCTGTGTTCTATTTATGAGGAGAACTTTCCAAATGGAAAGGAATCAGTTTCATATTTAGAGATGATTATACAAATGACTGAACCTTTAACATTGATTTACTGAACTATACTTATAAGGGCTTGTTTCTTTCCATTCACTCTCTCAAAGACTCTACGAAGTCACCACATCAGCATTCCATTTTAAAAGGGGTTTGGAATGTGGCAAAGATTACAGATAACAGAGTCTGAAAAAGACCAATTCCTCAGGGACACCTAGGTAGCTCAGTTGGTTAAGCGTCTGCCTTCTGCTCAGGTCATGATCTCAGGGTCTTGGGATCCAGTCCCGCATCTGGCTCCTTGCTCAGCAGGGAGCCTGTTTCTTCCTCTCCCTCTGCTTCCACCTGCTTGCAGTCTGGCTCTCGCTCTCTCTCTCTCTCTCTGACAAATAAGTAAATAGAATTAAAAAAAAAAAGACCAATTCCTCTGGGCTAGAGGGTGACCACTGTGAGATGAAGCTGCAAGCCAAAGCAGAGTCAAATATCAAAGGCCAAATGAGCAATCTCATGCTAGGCACACACTGAGTCTAAGGGGAAAAGAATTTCAGGAATTAGAGTAAGGTGCTCTGGACAAGGTCTATTTGTTTTCAATATAATCAATGTTCAAGTTTAAATAAATCCTGAAAGTGTTAGTTAGCTCAATGCAAAGCCCTGGCAAACAAAGAAGCAGTCAGATTGTTAAGGTGGCTGTAGGAACGAGACAGGAAAGAAGGCACTAGCCTTAATTGATGGACTACAATTCTAGATTTTACGAGGCACTCAGGATGTAGAGAAAATTTGGACACATAAGAGACATAGTTAGAGATAGAATGAATAGAAAACTGACCTCTATTATCCCTTAGGGCAAAAGTATATGACATTTTGTATCTTAGAATGACAGCAGTGTTTGTGTGAGGATTTAGATAATGTCCCCAAACTGAGATCAGTGATCATCTAGATGCATCTACTGTGAGATAGATGGACAACTAGCCCTAAATTCTCCAACCAGTAGAATGGTACGATTGTCCGGAGAAAACAGGTAAAGGATCAGTCAGCCTTTGGAGTCATTGCATAATAACTCAAAATGATTTCATGTGAGGCATAACCTGCCTGCTACGACTTATAAAGATTTACCAATTGAAGATTTTCATGCAACACTTCAATGATTTTTTAGAATATTTGGACAGAGAGAAGAAAAAAGAGACTGAAATTCTCTTTTCTTTTCCACTTAGAGACTTCATTGTCTGTTAATAGTAAACCTTACCAGTGAAATTAGTAAATAGGAAGTGGCATTCTCAAAGACTCTTTAAAGTATGCATTCTAAAAAAGGATGTTCTAGGCAGCTCTAAAGATATTTATAGTATAATTGAACAGACAGTGTAACAAAGGACAAAATATAATCAATATTCTCTAAATACAAGTAAGTTCAAACTTACATATTACATACATACTGAGAATCAACACCATTTCAGTATCACTTTGACTAGTGGATTCCAACATCGTGTATTTATGAGAATCAATTCGGAATGTTTTTTAAAATGCAGAGATTCCAGACAGTCATCTCGCAGAGCTTATGATGAATTAGGTTTATATTAGGATCCATACTGATGACTTAGTCAAGCTTCAGAGTCACAGCTATAGCCCATTGAGATTTCAGGGCTATTTTAGTTTAAATAAAATTAGTCAGGGAAAATTTTAAATAAAAACATCATTGAAAACCATTAGCACTTGTTGCTTACTGAGATCAGTATTAGTAAGTACCTGTTTTTCTATTCAATAGAGAATCTGTTTTTGGGGTTTGACCTGAAACAAGCGGTGGGGGATGCTTCCTGAAGGAACACTGCAAAAGAACAGTCTCAGCACCTTCTTACCCACACAAGTTCACACAAACACACTCACATACCACTAACTACTCCACCTTGATGTGGAAAAAATATAGATGCAGGGTGGCCAAGAGAGAGAGCCAGAGACAGACAGAGGGACACACAGGCAGCATAGGGAGGGAGCAGAATGGAGGGAGGAAAGGAAGAGGGAGAGAGGGAAGAAGAGGACAGGGACAGTGAGAGAGAGAGAGAATTATTCCCAGAATAACAAGTCATGCATCCCACCCAAATTTTGAAAATAAGCAAGCCTCCAGTTACATGAATTGATACACGCTGTGCTTGAAGTGGTTAAACAATCCAGTAAAAGAGATGGAGAAACTGTGCTAATAGAATGAGGGCCAAATCAGGGTATGCCAGAGAAGTTGTTGTGGGTGTGGTAAATTATTTACAGCATTGGAAATAAGGTCTAAATGAGATCAGAACTCAGATTTTTCCTTTAGTGTACTGATTGTAGGTAATCTCATTACCATATCCAGCTGAATCATAGTTCTCTCCTGAATATTTAGGAATGATAATGCTTTTACCTATTTACTTGCTGTGAAACTTGAAAGAAATAATACATAAGAAGCCATCACAGAGCACCAAGAAAAAGAAAAAGATTCATAAACAAGATTCACAACAAGCCATTTATAAATTTTAAATTACTATTTTTGGATACTATATCTAAAAGAGTAAGTCATATGATTTTAAATGATTGCAAACTGATTTCCACATTTTTGGCTAATTTGCTGGTTGAAAATGAAAATCATGTGACTGACATCGTTAGTCATTGTGTAGATCAAGTAATTTATTGAAGCTGACATATTTCTATAAAAATTTCCAATTGGTGGGTCAGAATGAATAAAAATTCATTAAAGTAAGGCAATGAGAATTTGGACTATGCTTTGGTAATAAATCTGCATGTTTTCTCTCTCTTTCTTTTTTGAGGAGTTCAATGATGAGAATTTCTTATTGAGAATATGTAAATCTCTTTTTGACAGAAATACATGCATTGACAGCTTGGCATAGAACAAGAAGATAAAATGGTAACCAGAATACAAGATTTTTCGCTATGCTATTGGAAACAATGGAATTACTGAAGAACACTAAATCATCTTTAAAACAGCACAATAAACTTCAGTACCAAGTATCAAGTTACCAAAATCTTACACAGCAGGATGTTTGAAAGATACATGCTATCTGTGTCAAACAGGTTAAAGTTGCTTGAGAAATTTTTAGTTAAACAATTCAAGTTATTTTTCAGATTAAATTTCTCAAAACAAAACACAATAAAAAGTAGTTTCCTCATCCCACAGCCAGCCCATACCTTCTAAATCTTCCTCAAAGAGGTTCTAAACTAATTTTTCTTATGTACTTTTCTGAAATTTTATATAATTATATAAGTGAATATGTATTTTTCACTTAAATAGTATCATTTTGGTAAAACTTGCTTTTTTAATGTAATAGTGTATGTCAAACACTTTCCATATCAAAAATGTATATTTTTATCTTGATCTTTTTTTAAAAAAATTATATGGTAAATTGTTGTATGGATAACTATAATTTATTTAACCAGGCCATTACTGAATTTAGATTCCTTTTAATTTTTTGCTGCCATAATGAAATACAATGAAATATTGTTATGCGCACACTTTCACATATGTGTAACTTTAACAATTTGATAAAATCCTAGGCATGAAATTGCTGGTTTAAAGAGTATGTAGGTTTTTAATTTTGATAGAAGTTGCAAGTCACCCTCCAAAGAAGTAGGACCAGTGTGTAAACCCACTAAGAATATACAAAATGTGTGTTTCCCCGTATGACGGCCAAATTACTTTCATCTTCTGGAACCATGAAAGGACTTGACATTATACTTCAAGGATTGTTAGCCACAAGGTAAGATGGTGTTGGATGGAAAAATTCATGGCTCATAAAAGCAACTCTCAGAATTCATACCAGCTGGAATAAAACCAAACAAAATTATAAAAATTTAGAAAAACTTCTGATAAACAAGGGATGGTAATGGGAATTGTGTAGTAACCACCACTAAAGATTTAAGACATACAAAATGTCACTAATTTTGTACTTTTAGCAATCCCAGTATGATACAAGTGTCTTATGGTTTTATTTTAAAGAACACAAACTATTTAAGAATTTACAGATGTATGTAACCTACCTCCCACACCTCCACAATCTTTAAATCCCTTAGTGTGAGTTCTGCTTGTAGTTTTTATTTGGGGGGGGGGGAGAGACAAAAAAATGACAGCATATTTTATTGTGACAAAACTGAACATTTCTTTAGTCAGCATCATTCGTTTTGTGTGTCCTCAATACAAATGAAGGGATGCATACTTGGCTTTAAATGATTCCCTTGGAAACTCTAACAAGGTTTAGAGTGTTGAGTGTGTGTGTGTGTCTGTATGAGAGAGAGGGAAAGAGAGAGAGAGAAATTGGTTGATTGATTTAAGGGTTCAGAGTAGTTCTAAAACTACATAAGATATGGCTTCGGAAACCCTAAAATGTGAAATAATAAATACTGGTATAAAATAAGAATAGTTGCAGAAATATGCTATAAAACTATGATAATTGTTCAATGTCAGGTATATGAAACTGAAATCTAATGATTTATAAAAATATATTTTATCATAATAAAAGTTTGCCAGGGTGCCTGGGTGGCTCAGTCAGTTAAGTGTCTGCCTTCAGCTCAGGTCATGATCCCATGGTCCTTGGTTCCAGACCCACATCTGCCTCCAGGCTCAGCAGGGAGCCTGCTTCTCCCCCTCTTTCTTTCTGCTTGTGTTTTCTCTCTTGATCTCTCTCTCAAATAAATAAATAAAATTTAAAAAAAATACAATGTTTGCCTTAGTCTTTGATAAATTAATCCTCATCATTTATATTTTAAAAAGTGAAACATCTCTCTAAAATGTTATTAGATATATAATTAGTCAAATTTAATTACATATCCATTTTCCTAAAATTTGTAATGATAGCTATCCTTTAAAACAGTAAGTTTTGTGGAATGTTCTCAGAAAAGAAGATACTAAAAGGTAATTCTGTGTCGCTGAAATCTAAATAACCCTATTTTTATGAGTCAGTCTCTAAATCTTTTCTACACTGAGAAAGGCTTGCCACTTTATTAATGGCTAATACCTGAGAATAATGTACAAAATTATTTTGGAAATTTCCCTTTTCTAGCTGCCTGATGAGCTGTTAAGACCGTTTTTCTGCAATTGATGTTATATTTAGTACTTGAAGAAGTCGTTGAAATGTTAGTTTCTAGTTATATATTACTATGGTAGTGCTTTCATTTTATCCATACTTTTATTGGATATATTAAATGTCTGCAGTAGTTCTAGTTCAGTTACTGAAAAATGATGAAGTTTCTCATAATACCTTTTATGGCTTTAAAAATCCTACAAATGGTAATCCTTGCTTGTCCTTTGATATGGCTAAAACAGTTAAATGGAATAACTATAACAAGAAGAAATATTTATAATGAATTCTTTTCAAAAGCCTCATTTTTCTTTCATTGACGTCAGATAACAGAAATACAATGCAAAATTAAAGGTTCAAAGTTTTAGATTTTAAGAACTTGAATCAATCATACTGAAAAGACCATTAATAATTCTCATAATTACACAATATAAATACCCAAGAAAGATAAAGCAAGTCACTTTAAGGCTTGACTCCATAAAAGTTGATAACCGTATGATTAAGGTCACTACACTGAATTTGAGGAAGCCATCAAAATGAAGTATATGTTCTCTTAAAAATATCAGAAGTAATCATTTGGGGAATAAACCTCAAAATGTCACTGTTTTGTGATGTGTGGAAGTGGCTCTAATTTAAATTCTGGACTGCTTATATGTAATTAGTCTTTAGCACCAAAAAATTTCTTAAAAATTCTACATGATCATTAAAACCATTTCTCATTGTCTATCTACAGGTGACATTCTAATTTTCTTTAAATAATTTAAACTTTTATAGCTTCATGCAGGTAATTAATTTTCCTTTCACTTCTGAAAGGTTCTTGGTTCAGTGATTTCAAAACATATTATTATTGTGAAAACAACTTCATAATTAAACCAAAATAACCCAAGTAAGCAAAATCAACAACACATCATTTGGCTGGGCCAACCAGGGCTGGGTTTTCAGATTAATGAATCCACCAGGGAAATTATTCAGTTTGTGCTGAAAAAAGTTCATAGTATTCACACGTGCACAAGTTCAGAGTTCTTCTACAACAGGATGGATAAAAGAATTTATAAAATATAAATGTAAGGTGACTTCCAATGCATGGACTAAAATCTTTTTAATACTATGCTTCATGTTTATGTTTAAATAAATTGTTGCCTATGAGAACAAGTTGTTAGAATTCTATATTTGTCTTGAGTTAATGACTGATATAAAATTCACTCACATAATGTTGACTATAAAAAATAAAATGATAGTTGTCTTGACCTAGGTTATCTTCCATCTATCACTATGTTTTTCAAAAGCAGTTCTCAAGAATGTTATTTATAGTGAATACTAGCTGCTAGTAGAACTAATCTCCACTTTCATACCTATGAAGCTGTTTATTAAATCTATTTTCCAAAGGTGACTAGGCATCAGAAAGTCCTGGTGAGATATACCCATTACTAGGCTCCACCCATAATCACATTCTCAAGGGATGGGGCTAGGAAACTCTTTTTTAAAAAATGGCAGTAGTTGTTGTGGTCCATTTTAGTAAATATATTTAAAACATCTAGCTCTTCTAGATTTTTTTTCTCAGATATCTATAGTATAAGGAGTGATTTTATTAACTTTTCCCTTTGCAATTATTTTAATGTTGGACTTCATAAAATTATATGGGATATTAATCTTTTATAAAAGATTTTAACAAGTGTATATGAAAGCAAAAATATTATTTTTACATCTGTTAGGGTACTTTATTGTGTTTTGCTCTAAATTTGGCTTTTTTTTTTTTTTTAAGATTTTTATTTATTTATTCGACAGAGATAGAGACAGCCAGCGAGAGAGGGAACGCAAGCAGGGGGAGTGGGAGAGGAAGAAGCAGGCTCATAGCAGAGGAGCCTGATGTGGGGCTCGATCCCACAATGTCGGGATCACACCCTGAGCCGAAGGCAGACGCTTAACCACTGTGCCACCCAGGCGCCCCTCTAAATTTGGCTTTTTACTCATTAGCCCAGAAGTGATCTTTTACAATGATGTATTATTTTAACTAAACATATGCATACCAATATCACTTAATTTTAACATTTCCCCATAATCTTGCAGGCATATATGTGTATATATATATACACACACATATATAAGTATATATAAAACCCTTACTCTTCCTCTCTTCCATGACTTTGCTTGTGTCATTGCCCATTATTTTAACCTCCCCTTTCTTCTAGTTAACTCATTCCTATTCTTTAAACTTCAGTTTGTCCCACACTTGTTGCCCTTTTCTGTCAGTAACATTTATTCACAAATACTTAATTGCACATGAATCATGTGTGAGGCATCTGCTAAGTATGGACACAATGGATTCATAAACTTCTGCCAAAAGAGTTTATAGTTTAAGTAATCTTAATGACTTTATCTTTCTGGGTATTTTTTTTTTTTTGTCCTTATGTGTTATAAGTTATCCAGAACAATATTTCCAATATTTTCATTTCAAAGTACAAGGGGTTAAATTGACAAGGATGTTTTGGCATTAGAAAATGGGCTTTGAGGTTTTTCTATTACTGGCTCTTTGTAACTCAAGACCTTAAGCAGGTGATATTAGCATTCTTGTAACATATTCATACCATGGCCCACCTGCTGGGATATGTTCATGAAAAATTATCCTGTTACATTCTGAACGCGTTTTTCTCAATATTTTCCATTGTTGTGGAAAGTTTCTCAATTTCAACAACTATTTTATTATTTATTTTAAAGATTTTATTTTTAAGTAATCTCCACACTCAACATGGGGCTCAAACTTAAACCCCAAGATCAGGAGTTGCATACTCTACCAACTGAGACAGCTAGGTACCCCTATTCTACTATTTATTTTAATAGACATTTCCAAATATAATCTAATATTGTCTTGTGAATAATAACTTTTATTATATGATTTTGCTGTGGCTCTTCTTTGGCAAACTGTCATTTTTTTTCCCCATTGTCCTTCTCTTTAGCACCTTCCTTATTTTCTTTCTTTATTTTATTATTTATTGTGTCTTATTTGTTATAGATGGATAAACCAGAAAATAAAAAATATTAAGAACTGTAGATTATGTAAGATTCAATAAAGTTCTGGATAAAACCATGAAGAATTAGATATTTGGCTTTGGTACCGAGATATCTTATCACGCACTCTAAGACTGCTAAGACAGTTTAAATGCAACTATACTTCAGAGCTGTATGCTGGACTGATCAGGGTTTCACTAGAAGCCTGACTTTTAAGCTATATCTTACTCATTTTCTCAGTCTTTAACAAAAATTACTGTATGGCAAATTTATGAACCTATATTATAACCTCAGGGCCCCAAAATAAAAGGTTCTTAGGGTATTACAAATATCTCCATGAAAGAAAGAGGGAAATGCCAGTTATAAATCATTTTAGCAACAGTTCTATATTATTAGCCACTTTCTCTGGTTTTCATGATAAAAGTCATTGTGAATTTTAGCAAAGGTTCTTTTTTACACGGTTCAGCCAAGCAGAAAGGTCTCAACTGCACTGTTAATCAGAATGAGTGGAAATAACCAATGTTAAAGAAATTATCCATCGGAGGCAAATGAACTCTTTGAGAAAATAATGGTACCATCTGGTAAATAAGCTTTTCCTCAACTTCAAATACTACTCTACAAGTTGTATATCTTTCAAACATTTTATTTCCAGAGAATATTTATTCACTTCTTCATTATCAGATTATGAACAAGGCAATATAAGGTACTGCTAAAAGCTGGGATTAGTGGGACCCAAAAGAATCTATTTCCTTCTATCACCATAATTTCACTTTATCAAAAGCCCAGGCCTATAGCACATGCTGAAAAAATAGCCACAAATCCGCTGCTCACCTCGCCAACAAATTGACTTTTTGCCAACTCAATATTAACTGCATTCACTTAAGATTCTTCCCCTCCCAAGAAAGTTATCTACCCTCAAGAAAAAAAAAAAGTGAATTGGCTGTTGTTTTTATGCTGATTTCCTCCCCAGTGAAATGAGTGTAAAAACCTACATTTCAAAATACATCAATAAATCTAGTCCTAAGAAACATAACCACTAAAATAATAATTAAAACATGGATTCTCTCCAGATGACAGTAATTTTACTGAATCACCTAAGAAAGATGCTAAAATGATGAATGAGACATAACTTCTAATACAAGGTAGATATGACATTTTGAAATCAAACAGACAGATGTAAAATTAAAACAAATGATTGTCTTTTTTAAAAGAAGAACTAATTCAAATATTTTAAGAAAATAAAATGGATGAAGTAACTTCTCCCTGGACTCAAAGAGGAATTTAGTAAATTGGAAGCTAACATTGAGGAATTTTTTCAGAGTCTCCTGTTGAGAAACATTTATTTTAAGAGACATGGAAGACAGATCAAGAAATTGTACCATGTATCCAAAAGCATTATCAGAATAAGATAAGGAAGTGGATGAAAGAAACACAATATATCAGGAGATAATTGAAAAGAATGTTCCAGAATTAAAGAATGTTAAGTGTTTGTAGAATGAAGATGTACTTGGAATTTTGATCAGGATGCATTTAAAATAAAGATATGCTGGCATGAAGCTGATAAATATCATGCAAAAGGAAAAGTCTAAATAGCTTTCAGAGTGAGAAAGAGTAACTACGATCAGAACAGTAACATTGTCGTCATCAACACCCATGGACATTAAAGGCAACTAAAAAACAAACAAACAAACAAACCTGCCAATATAGGTTTTTAACCCCAGGCAACTTTCCATCCAGGGAAGGGAGTAAAATACAAACATTTTTAAGAATGCAAATGCAAAGAACTTACCACACACAGACCATTCTAAGTCAACAGCAATAACAAAACAAAAACAAACCCATTATAATACATACTTAAACAATAACAAGAATTTTAAAAGCAGATAAATGGTACAAAACAAACACTGAGCACAGAATTCAGCGAAAATAAATTGATAATCACCTGATGGAAAAAAGTACTGATGTGTTTACATATGCATTTTAGGAAAATGTTTAAACAAAAACTCTTAACACAATGGCAGTGGTCAGAAAACAGTCAAAATATGCTAAAGCTCTTATCCAAAGGAACATAGAAAAATTACAATTTTGTACAAAAATATTTAGATAAATACTAAGAGCTAGTATTAAATTTCATGTTTTAAAGAATTACAATTTAAGAATAAATATTTAAAATATCATGCAAAGCTCCAACCAAACAGGTAGAAATAATAGGGAATACAGAAAGTTTAATAAAACAGAAGGCAGAGGATAGGGACAAAACTAACAAACCAAAATGATGATAAACAGAAAATATGAAGTCAAATAACATAAATAATTTTGTAAAAAATACTCATAACCAGTGGTATTTCAGGAGAAAGTTTCTTCCCCATATGTTACGATTCCTTAACTGAGAATGTAGTTCAGTTCTTATGAATACACATCTTTGGGGCACCTGGGTGGCGCAGTCAGTTAAGCTTCTCACTCCTGGTTTTGGTTCAGGTCCTGATTCCAGGTTTGTGAGATCGAGTCCCCCTGTTGGGCTCTGTGCTCAGTGCAGAATCTACTTAAGACTCTCTTTTCCTCTCCCTCTGCACGTTTACTCTCTCTCTCAAATTAATAAATAAATCTTTAAAAAAATAAAAACAAATAAATACTATCTTCTTTCTTTCTCTGTACTCATTCAACCTGTTTACTCCTCTTTACCTACTCACAAAGAATAATTTGGACACGCTTGCCTTGGTTGTTCCCTTTTTATTTTTGTTTTTGTTTTTAGAGTTATCGCAGCCATTAAGATTAAGCTACTCCAGGCCAATACTGTCATTTCTAGGTGGGAATTTTACCTAATTACAGGGTTCAATGTTAGGAAACCCATATTGACTCTCTTACTTAAACTGTGTCCTCAGTACCAGATTTTATTACATTATTTTATTTCTCAATTCTTCCATACCTCTAATAGGAAATGGAATGATATTTATCAGGATCCTTCAAAGGACTCCTAAAAATAGGCACAAATTAAATTCACCGATTATTGGAAAGATTATAACATATTATACTTTTTAAAATTCTAGGGGTGCCTGGGTGGCTCAGTCCATTAAGTGTCTGCCTTCAGCTTGGGTCATGATCTCAGGGTCCTGAGATCAAGCCACTCATGGGGCTCCCTGCTCAGCAGGGAGTCTGCTTCTCCCTCTCTCTCTGCCCCTCTCCCCAGCTCGTGCGTTCTCTCTCTCTTTCTCTTTCTCTCAAATAAATAAAATATTTTTAAAAAGACAGACTTTCCCTCATTCTTAAAAATAAAAAATTCTAGCAATATGCTGCTTAAAAAGCAACAAAACTCAAAGAAAACTAATTGAATAAAATATTATTAATAAATTGAAATAGTAACAATGAAAGAAATGAAATGGGCATTCCCTACAAATTCTATTGAGTTTGCCTCTAAGCCTCATGAACTCTAAGAGATAGCTTCTCTTTTATTCTTGTAATCCAGAAGAAGAAAATATTGTTAAAATAGTCTCCTAATTTGTTAAAACGTTTTTTTCTATTTTCCATTTGTCTAAAACATTCGTATAGAGGTTTTAATTTTTGTCCATGTTTTGAGTGATATGAGAATGAGATGACTTCCTTTTCTGTGAGTTATTTATTTCTATTTTTATGTATTCTTTTTCTTTTTTCTTTGGGTCTGTCATCATTTGGGTCTGCCAAATGACATGAGAACATGTGGGTTATGCCACAAGCAGATGCTCTAAGGAGTCTTGTAAGTCTCCACTCAGCCTTCCTGCTCTTCTCTCTCTGCCTCCAGAACGGTGTATCACTAATTGGTACTATTTATTCAGCTTGGGTTCTGGACTGAACAGTCCTGTGGAGTAGAACCACAGCTGACCTGCCAGTGGGTCCATCAAATATGGGAGAGAAATAAACCTCTGTTGTTTTTTAAGCTACTGAGTTATGGGTTTTTTTTTTTCCCTTTTCTTTTCCTCATCCTTTCCCTTTTCCTTCCCCTCTCCCTTCTTCCCCAGCTCTCCCTCTTCACGCTTCTCTTCTTCCTTCTTTTATTAATGCAATTGTATATAGCAAAATAGACAATTTATTTAACTTTAAATGTTTGGAAAATAATACAATGTGATATTTGAGATATATAAAAATGTAATTTAAAAATTTTGGAAATGATGAATGTGTGGAAGTAAATGGGGAGAGGCACCCAGCAGGTCATAACATCTCAGTTTTATCTTTAGTGTTTAATTAAAATTAATGATTCAAATATATTAAAGATTTGGTGAAATACTAAGACACATAATTGTTCTTTATTCTCTATTCTTGTACAAAATATTTCACAATACATATGTTTTTAATAGAAAGTAGTCCATCTCTTTCATTGAAATTTTAGGGACGATAGATAAGAGCATTTAGTAACTGCCCTCCAATCACACTTGAGGCAGTCTATGCAATAAACTGAATATTGACTCCAGAATTAGACATCTGAATTCAAGCCCAGGTGCCACCATTTATCTGTCTGATTCCTTTGAGCCTTAGTTTCCCCACGGCTTGATGAGAGATAGAGATGTAGTTTAGAGTTCTAATTATTAAAATGGAATGCTTCCTCTTCAATGCCTGAGTATACAGTAATTTTAAGTGCTGAAGATATATTTGTTTTCACTTCTCTCTCTCAAATATTATGTTCTCATATTAGATCAGTTTTACTTTAGAGAATACAAGCAGCTTAGATGATAATTCAGCCTTAATATTGGGTCAAACAGCTATGGAAAGGATTTATGAGAATTATTTCAGCTTTAAAAGGAAAGTCTGACTCACTACTTAAAAAATATTATCTTATTAATATAATTTCTGATTTTTTTAAATCAGAGGTTGCTAAACATTTTCCATAAAAGACCAGACAGTAAATATTTTCAACTTTGCAGGTTATCTGGCTTATGCTGCAACAACACAGTTCTGCTGTTGAAATGCAAAAGCAGCCACAGAAAAAATTAAATGAATGGGCATGGCTGAGCTTCAAATAAAATTTTAATCATGGACCCTTGAAATGTCAATTTCATTTAATTTTCACCTATCAGCAAATACTTTCTTTTTTCTGTTTCTACAACTAACCACAATTATAAGAAACATTTTTAGCCTACAGGCCATGTAAAAACAGATGGAGGGCTGCATTTGACATAGAGGCCTTAGTTGGCTGACCCTAATGTTAATATGCATGTAATATGTAATACAGATGGTCTATAATCCCAATCATTCGGTTCTTGAGAAGAACTCTATTATAGAGTTGACTCTTGAATAACATAGGTCAGAACTGTGTGCGTCCACTTACACCCAATTTTTTTTCAATAAATGTATGGGAAAATTTTTTGGAGATTTGTGACAATTTGAAAAACTCAAGAGATGAACCACATAGCCTAGAAATACTTAAAAAATTAAGTGAAAGGTATGTCATGAATGCATAAAATATATGTAGATGCAAGTCTACTTTATCATTTACTATCATAAAATATACACAAATCCATTATAAAGAGCTCAAATTTATCAAAACTTAAACATTTAAAGAACATACAAGGCACCATTTGCCGTTGAGAGAAATGTAAACAAATGTAAAGATGCAGCATTAAATCATAACTGAATAAAATTAACTCCAGTAAATACTGTACTACTTCTGTAATAATTTTGTAGCCACCTCCTGTTGCTATTGTGGTGAGCTCAAGTGTTGTGAGTATTGCTTAAAATGCCGTGATACTAATCATCTCCCCATGAGCAGTTCATCTTTGCAGTAAATTGCATATTGCTGTAAAAAAATCTCTTGCGGTTCTCGTGTATTTTTCATCATGTTTAGTGCAATACCATAAATCTTGAATAACACCACGAGACCTACATAAAGTGCCACTAGTGATCCTGGAAGTTCTCCCAAGAAGCAGAGAAAAGTCAAGGAAAAGTTAAATTCTTGATATGTTCTACAGATCGAGGTCTGTTGCTGCAGTTGCCTGCCATTTCAAAATAAATGAAACCGGTGTTAAGGACCATTGTAAAAAAAGAAAAGAGAATTTGTAAAGTTGTTACTCAGCTACACCAGCAGGTTTGAAAACCTTGACTTTTTATGAAATACCTTTTTATCTCGTATTGAAAATGCAGCTTTTATTTGGGTGCAGGATTGCTATAAGAAAGTCCTATCTATAGATTCCAATGTGATTCGAGAAAAGGTGAAGTCATTATACAACTTAAAGCAAAAAGAAGGTGAAAAATCTAAGGCTGGAGAATTTAATGCTAGCAAAGGATGGTTTGACAATTTTAGAAAGAGGTTTGGGTTAAAATATGTCAAGATAACAGGAGAAGCAGCTTCTGCTGTGAAGAGGTAGAAGATGAGTTCCCACATGTCTTTAAGAAAATCACTGAGGAACAAGGATAATCGCCTGAACAGTTTTCTAAAGCAGATGAAAGTGACTTATTGTGGAAAAAAAATGCCACAAAGGACAATTAGTAAGGAAGAGAATCAAGCATCAGGACTTAAGGCTGGGAGAATAGGTTAACTCTACAGTTTTGTGCAAATGCAGTCAGGTTTATGATGAGGACTGCCTCTATCTATGAAGCTACTAACCCCCCGGCAGTGAAAGGAAGGATAAACACAAGCTGCCAGTCTTTTGGTTGTACAATAGGAAGGCCTGGACAATGAGAACTTTTTTTCTGGTTGGTTCTATCAATGCTTTGTACCTGAAGTCCAGAAGTATCTTGCTAGTAAGGGTCTGCTTTTAAAAGGTTTTTTGATATTGGAAAATGCTCCTGGCCATCCAGAATCCCATGAGTTCAACACTGAAGTTATCAAAGTGGTCTGCTTGTGCCCAAACACAACATCTATAATTCAGCCTCTAGATCAGGAAGTCATAAGACCTTTAAGGCTCATTCAACACTGTGGAAGAGAACCCCAAGAGAGAGAACATTATGAAAGTCTTGAAGGATTACACCATTAAAGATGCCATTGTTCTTATAAAAAACACATGAAAGGCACCTGGGTGCCTCTGGGGATTGAGTGCCTGTCTCTTGATTTTGGCTAAGGTCACGGTCTCGGGGTCATGAAATCAAGCCCTGCATCTGGCCGTGCACTCAGCAGGGAGTGTGTTTGAGATTCTCTCACTCCTTCTCTCCCCACCCACTGTGCGTGCTCTCTCTCAAAAATAAATAAATAAATTTTTAAACAAACAAAAAAAGAAAACACATGAAAGCCATCAAGCCCCAAGAAAACCGTGTCCAAATTTCATGCATGATTTCATAGGATTTATGATGGAGCTAATCAAGGAAATCATAAAAGAGATTGTGGATATAGCAAAAAAGGTGGGGTTATATGTATGTGAAGGGTTTTAAGATGTGGACCTTGTAGAAATTCAAGAGCTAATACATACCACACTAGAGGAATTAACAGAAGACAACTTGGTGGAGATGAGTGATTCTGAACCAGTGCCAGATGATAAGGAAGTTGTACAAGAAGCAGTGCCAGAAAACTGACATTAGACAGTCTGGCAGAAGGGTTCTGATTGTTCAAGACTGCTTTTGACCTCTTTTACATCATGGACCCTTCAATGATATGGGCACTGAAACCAAAGTGAATGGTGGAAGAAGGATTGGTACCATATACAAACGTTCTTAGAGGAATCAAAAGTGAAAAAGTCACACATACATTATATCCATAAATTACACTGAGTCTGCCTGCCTCTCTTGCCTCCTCTTCCACTTCCTCCACCTCTTCCGCCTCTGCCGCCTCTGAGACAGCAAGACCAACTCCTCTTCCTTGTTTTCCACAGCCTGCTTGACCTGGTGATGATGAGGATGAAGACATTTGTGATGATCCATTTCCACCTAAGGAATGGTAAACAATCATCACGCCATACAGTTAATAAACTTATCTGTTGTGCATGTGCATGAGGGTCTTCATGTGAAAATGTAATAACTGTATGGCAAGAACCATAGGAGATGTTTTTGTGTCATCATCGTCATCATCATCATCGCCTAAGTAGTCATTGTGTAGAACACAATGTGCAAGACTTGTATGGAAGTGGATTGCCTACCATTACATAGGCATAAGGTGAGTGATATTTAATATAAAATTAATAATATGTTACTTTTCTTACTGTCTTATAACTTCGCTTTCAAGGAATTACATTACTATTCAAATGCCTCTCATAATTGGAGAAACTGTGTATCAGCCTATCGTCATAGGGAAACGATTTTAAAGAAAATGTAATAATGTTTCCAATACTGTATTGTCAATATGACTATAACATATGCCATTAAAATTTTTATAATGATTCATTTGTTAGTGTGTAGCCTAGACTACTGTGAAGCAATTGTATCAATTACATGAAGCCACCAAAAAGCAATCATACGGCTGTTTCTCCATTATCAATACATGAATCATTATATTTGTAAACAAATATGAATTTCTTTTTTCATATTATCTTTTCATTTTTGATGTCTAGAGTTAGTAATATGCATATCATCTACAGTGTTTTATATCTTATAATATTGACGTAGTTTTGACAATTCTTGTAAACAGATGATGTAAAATCATGTTATCGATATAGTACAGCATTATAAGTGTATTTTCTCTTTCTTATGATTTTCTAATAACATTTTCTTCTCTCTAGATTACTTTATTGTAAGAATACAGTAGATAATACATGTAACATGCAAAATATGTGCTAAATGACTGTTTATGTTAGTAGTAAGACTTTCAATCAATAGTACACTATTAGTATTTAAGTTTTGGGGAAGTCATAAGTTATACATGGATTTTCAACTGTGTGGGGGGTTGGCACTGCAAGAGTTGTTCAAGAGTCAACTGTACATACAATCTCATCTCTGTGCTTCTAGTTGTGTTGGATTTTTATACTTTTTTTTTTTTTTTTTTTTTTTAGAGAGAGAGTGTGTGAGTGAGGCAGAGAGAGAGGGAGAGAAAGAATCCTAAGCAGGCTCCACACCCAGCACAGAGCCTGACACCTGGGGCTCAAGATCATGACCTGAGCCAAAAATCAAGAGTCCAACACTTAACCAACTGAGCCACCCAGGCACCCCTCTGGTCATATTATTTTAAGTTACAATATTAATTCTATTAAAGATTATTGGATACTGCCTTGTTGCATTACACTGGATAATTTTTTGAAAATGGTAATTTACTTCAAAAGGTCATATTTGAATTTCCTCAGTTGAAAATATCTGTTTGTCCTGGTCTCAGCCTATCAAGAACCAATGTTGTGGCTAGACCAGCTTCTGTGGTCTTGTTATAATTCCAAGATGCCCTTCAGCAATAACTATCAGGAAACTTTGAAAAAAAAAAAAGGTTTATTACTTACAGGTCCTGAAGCACTTGGCACACCTGGGGCCACATAGCAACATGGTGGTTGTAAGGGAAGAAATCATGGGCATGGGGTTATGCTTTTACTGGGGTCCAGGGTCGGCGCCTAGGATTTTGTGGGCTCACTCCACATTGGTGAATTTAAAACATGAGAGCAGGAATTTAAAGCCAGGGAAGATCAAAACAAGCGGCCCAAGTGGTCAGTCACTGAAATCAACCCGATCTCTAAACAAAAGTTCCTCAGTGAGGGCTATGTGGGCTGGCTCTTTATCTAGTCCTGTGGCTGGTAACAGTGTTTAATCAAGGTAACCATCTTTAAGTGGATGGCTGGGCAATCGAAGCTTATGTCAGATACTAACATTAAAAGAAGGAAAAAAAAAAAACCCCAACAGCTGTCAGGGTTTACAATAAAATGTCAAAGTATTTTAAATCTAACTGAATAATTTAATTATTTTTAGATTCTCTGGTTTTATCATGCTGAGCTTTATTTAATATTTGCCTTCCTGAACACTGAGTTTTATATCCTGTTAATTAGCTGCCTGATTTCATAACCCAAAATAGCTCCAGTATAGACCAGACCAGAATAGAAAACTTTAAACAAAGTTTTATAACACCCTGCCCACCGAGATGATCTTTCTCAGCTAATGATTTCTGAGTGTTTAGTTCTCTTTTTCACCCAGTATTTGCTACACTTCCATTTATAAATTAGCACTGTAGAAGAGGTTATCTAGTCATATTTATTTAGGTAGTAATTTTATTTTTTTTCTAATGTGAAAAAATTTTGTATATAAAAAATACAACATTAAAACATAAAAATGTAACTGGAAATATTTCTTTTTTTAAAAAGATTTTATTTATGTATTTGAGAGAGAGCATGTGTGAGAGAGCATGAGAGAGAGAGAGGGCATAAGCTGGGAGTGGGGGACAGAGGAAGAGGGAGAGAGAGGGAGAGAAGCAGACTCCCCACCGAGCAGGGAGCCTGACTTGGGGCTTGATCCCACGAATGCAGGACTATGACCTGAGCCAAAGGCAAACGCTTAACCAACTAAGCCACCCAGGTGCCCTGGAAAGGTTTCTTTAAAGAGTTTGTATTCCCTCAAATCATTAATATTTGTATTTGTTCTATTTGTTGTTCATTATATAAGGAGGTTGTATTTTGCATGGAAATTGATGTCTCTCTAAAAATATTTAAATTTTTAGTTTTAATTTTCACTTAGTCATTTTCCTTATGTAGAATTTTTGCTTTTCCATAGTGAGAGCACATTTTGTTATTAATTTCATTTTGCATTTATATTGCAGATTTCACATTTTTACATTGATATGAGCAATAATTCATTAGCAAACTATAAGCTTCAAATGAAATATTAAAAATTGAGATATTTAGCAGGTGTTAAGAATTCATTAGTTTTAATTTTTAAACACTTTACTAATAAAGATTTTTAAGCACTTTACTAATGAAGCTAAGTGTTCTGTTAACTTTGTGGAAGTGAAAGAAAAGTGAAATGTAAACCTAAATTAAATTGACTTTATTTGTATATCAATCATCTCTCTTCCTCTTTGCTTTCCTGAATGTTTTAATCATTTCTGAAGAGGGAAACTAAGAAGATGTAGTCACTTAATGTAAGATAACAGCCGGGATGATATAAATTTCCCAGTATTTCCAATAAACCTAGAGGTATAGTTGGCAAAGTGTGGTCCATGAATACATAGGAGTCTTTGATTCCTTTTCAAGGGATCTGTGAGGTCAAAACTATTTTCATAATAATACTAAGATGTTTGCCTTTTTTCTTTTGTTGGCATTTTCACAAACACGAAAAAAATAATGATGGGTAAAACTACTGTCCTTTCGAATGGAACACTGCGGTGACAGCAAACTGAACCGGTAGTCTGTATTGTTCATTTTCTTTCTTTTCTTTCTTTCTTTCTTTCTTTCTTTCTTTCTTTCTTTCTTTCTTTCTTTCTTTCTTTCTTTCATTTTTTTTTGTTTGTTTTTTTATTATATTATGTTAGTCACCATACAGTACATCCCTGGTTTCTGATATGAAGCTCGATGATTCATTAGTTGCGTATAACACCCAGTGCACCATGCAATATGTGCCCTCCTGACTACCCATCACCAGCCTATCCCATCCCATCCCAGCCCTCAATTTGTTTCTCAGAGTCCATAGTCTCTCATGCTTCATTCCCCCTTCTGATTACCCCCTTTCTTTATCCCTTTCTTCCCCTACTGATCTTCCTAGATCTTATGTTCCATAGATGAGAGAAACCATATGATAATTGTCTTTCTCTGCTTGACTTATTTCACTTAGCATTATCTCCTCCAGTGCCGTCCATGTTGCAGCAAATGTTGAGAAATCGTTCTTTTTGATAGCTGAGTAATATTCATTGCATATATGGACCACAACTTCTTAATCCAGTCATCTGTTGAAGGGCATCTCGGCTCCTTCCACGATTTAGCTATTGTGGACAATGCTGCTATGAACATTGGGGTGCATATGGCCCTTCTCTTCACTACGTCTGTATCTTTGGGGTAAATACCCACTAGTGCAATGGCTGGGTCATAGGGTAGCTCAATTTTTAACTTTTTAAGGGACCTCCACACTGTTTTCCAGAGTGTTTGTACCAACTTGCATTCCCATGAACAATGTAGGAGGGATCCCCTTTCTCCACATCCTCTCCAGCAATTGTTGTTTCTTGTCTTGTCAATTTTTGCCATTCTAATTGGCGTAAGGTGGTATCTTAGTGTGGTTTTGATTTGAATTTCCCTGATGGCTAATGATTTTGAACATTTTTTCATGTGTCTGTTAGCCATTTGTATGTCCTCATTGGAAAAGTGTCTGTTCATATCTTCTGCCCATTTTATGATTTGTTTATTTGTTTCTCGCATATGAAGTTTGAGAAGTTCTTTGTAGACCTTGGATACCAGTCTTTTATCTGTAGCATCATTTGCAAATATATTCTCCCATTCTGTGGGCTGCTTCTTAGTTTTTTTGACTGCTTCCTTGGCTGTGCAGAAGCTTTTAATCTTGATGAAGTCCCACAAGTTCATTTTATCTTTTGTTTCTCTTGCCTTTGGAGATGTGTCATGAAAAAGGTTGCTTTGGCCGATGTCGTAGAGGGTGCTGCCTATGTTCTCCTCTAGGATTTTGATGGATTCCTGTCTCACATCGAGGTCTTTCATCCATTTGGAGTTTATCTTTGTGTATGGTGTGAGAGAGTGGTCAAGTTTCATTCTTTTGCATGTAGCTGTCCAATTTTCCCAGCACCATTTATTGAAGAGACTGTCTTTTTTCCACTGGATGGTTTTTCCTGCTTTATCAAATATTAGTTGACCAAAGAGCCGAGGGTCCATTTCTGGGTTCTCTATTCTGTTCCATTGGTCTATGTGTCTGTTTTTGTGCCAGTACCATGCTGTCTTTGTGATCACAGCTTTGTAGTACAGCTCGACTTCTGGCATTGTGATGCCCCCAGCTTTGTTTTTCCTTTTCAACAGTTCCTTGGTGATTCGGGGCCTTTTCTGGTTCCATACAAATTTGAGGACTATTTGTTCCAGTTTTTTGAAAAACGTTGTTGGTGTTTTGATTGGGATAACATTGAAAGTGTAGATTGCTCTGGGTGGCATAGACATTTTAACTATGTTAATTCTTCCAATCCATGAGCATGGAATATTTTTCCATCTTTTTGTGTGTCTTTCAAGAGTGATTTATAGTTTCTAGAATATAGGTCCTTTACGTCTCTGGTTAAGTTAATTCCAAGGTAATGTATGGTCTTTGGTGGTATTGTAAATGGGATGGATTCCCTAATTTCTCTTTCTTCAGTCTCAGTATTCGTGTATAGAAATGCAACTGATTTCTGAGCCTTGATTTTGTATCCCACCACATTACTGAATTACTCTATAACTTCTAATAGTTTGGGAGTGGATTCTTTTGGGTTTTTCATATAGAGTGTCATGTCATCTGTGAAGAGAGACAGTTTGACTTCATCTTTGCTGATTTGGATACATTTTATCCCTTTGGTTGTCTGATTGCTGTTGCAAGGACTTCTAGTACTATGTAGAATAATAGTGGCGAGAGTGGCATCCTTGTCGTGTTCCTGATCTTAAGAGAAAGGCTTCCAGCTTTTCCCCGTTGAGAATGATATTTGCTGTAGGCTTTTCATAGATGGTATTTATGAGATTGAGGAATGTATCCTCTATCCCTACACTCTGAAGGGTTTTAATCAGGAAAGGATGCTGTATTTTGTCAAATGCTTTTTCTGCATCTATTGAGAGAATCATATGATTTTTGAATTTTTCCTTCTGGATAAAATCTATGACACTGATAGATTTGCGAATGTTGAACCACCCTTGCATCCCAGGGATGAATCCCACTTGGTCATGATGGATAATCCTTTTAATGTACTGTTGGATTCTATTAGCCAGGATCTTGTTGAGAATTCTGGCGTCCATATTCATTAGGGAAATCGGTCTGTAATTCTTCTTTTTGATGGGGTCTTTGCCTGGTTTGGGGATCAAGGTAATCAGGCCTCATAGAATGAGTTTGGTAGTTTTCCTTCTGTTTCTGTTTTTTTGAAGTAGCTTTAGGAGAAAGGGTATTATTTCTTCTTTGAATGTTTGGTAGAATTCCCCAGGAAAACCGGCCGGGCCTGTAGTTTTGTTATTTGGAAGGTTATCACTGACTCAATCTCATAATTCATAATTAATTGGCCTGTTTAAAAAATCGATTTCTTCCTGTTTCAATCTTGGTAGTTTATAGGTTCCCAGGAAGTCTTCCATCTCTTCCAGACTGCTTAATTTATTGGTATATAGCTATTGATAAAAGTTTCTAATAATCCTTCCAATTTTATTGGTGTTGGTTGTGACCTCTCCTTTTTCATTCATAATTTTATTAATTTGGGTCCTTTCTCTATTGTTTTGGATAAGTCTTGCCAGCGGTCTGTCAATTTTATTGATTCTCTCAAAGAACCAGCTTCTAGTTCTGTTGATCTGCTCTACTGTACTCATGGTTTCTAATTCATTGATTTCTGCTCTAATCTTGGTCAACTGCTTCCTCGTGCATGGATTAGGCCTGTCCCTCTGTTGCTGTTCCAGCTTCCTGAGGTAAGAATATAAAAACTGCATTTTAGGTTTTTCTATTCTTTTGAGTGAGGCTTGGATGGCTATGTATTTCCCCCTTAGGACTGCCTTTGCAGTATCCCGTAGGTTTTGGACCGTTGTGTTTTCAGACTCGTTGGTCTCCATAAATTGTTTAAATTGATATTTGATTTCCTGGTTTACCGAGTCATTCTTGAGCAGGATGGTTCTTAGTCTCCAAGTGTTTGAGTTTCTTCCAAATTTTTCCTTGCAGTTGAGTTCCAATTTCAGAGTGTTGTGGTCTCAGAATACGCAGGGAATAATTTCTGTCTTTTGGTATCGGTTGAGACCTGTTTTGTGACCCAGAACATGGTCTATTCTTGAGAATGTTCCATGGGCGTTAGAATAGAATGAGTATTGTTTTGTTCTGGGGTGTAGTATTCTATATATATCTATGAGGTCCAACTCATCGAACATGGCATTCAAAGCTCTTGTTTCTATGCTGGTTTTCTGTCCGGTGCTCTGTCTATTGCTGATAGTGGAGTGTTGAGGTCCCCTACTATTGACGTATTTTTATCTATATGTCTCTTTATTCTGGTTAAGAGTTGTCTTGTGTATCTTGCTGCTCCCCTGTTGGGGGCATAGATATTTATAATTGTCGTATCCACTTGTTGGATACATCCTTTAAGAATAATATAGTGCCCTTCTGTGTCTCTAACTATAGTCTTTAGTTTAAAATCCAATCTGTCTGATATGAGAATTGCTACCCCAGCTTTCTTTTGAGGTCCATTGGCATGAACGATGGTATTCCTTTCCCTTTACTTTCAGTCTGAATGTATCTTTAGGTTCAATATGAGTTTCTTGTAGACAGCAAATGGATGGGTCATGTCTTTTTATCCAATCTGCAAGCCTGTGGCATTATGGGAGCATTTAGGCCATTTACATTGAGACTGATTATTGAGAGATATGAATTTAATAATGCCATGTTGCCAGTAAAGTGTTTGTTTCTATAGATTGTGACTTTCAGTTCTATATCACTCTTGGGGCCTTTTTAGTTTTATAGAACCCCCCTTAATATCTCCTGTAGGGCTTGTTTCATGGTTACAAAATTGGTCAATGAATGGTGATTCTGGAAGGTATTTATTTCTCCATCAATTCTGAATGACAGCCTGCTGGATAAAGGATTCTTGGCTGCATGTTTTTCTCTGAAAGAGCTTTAAAAATGGCCACCCAACACTTTCTCTCATTCCAGGTCTCTGTAGACAGGTCTTACATAATTTTGATACCTTTGCCTTGGTACGTGAGAAATTTCTTTGCCCTGGCCGCTTTCAATACTGTATCCTTGGATCTAATATTTGCGAATTGCACTATGATGTGACGTGGTGTAGGTTTGTCATGGTTGAGCTTGGGAGGGGTCCTCTGCCTCTTGGACACGAATGCTTGTTTCCTTTGCTAGATTAGGGACGTTTTCAGCTACAATTTGTTCAAATATCTCTTCTAGACCTCTGTTTTTCTCCACCCCCTCGGGGATGCCAATGATTCTGACATTGGAACGTTTCCTTGAGTCAGTAATCTCCTGTAATCTACATTCTTGAGAATGGATTTTTTTGAGCCCAGATTCTATTTTAGCTTTCTCTTCTACTAAGCCATCCTCCAATTCGCTGATACGTTCTTCTGCCTCATTCACCCTGGCCGTCAGAGCCTCTAGTTTTGACTGCATTTGGCTCATAGAATTTTTAATTTCTGTCAGATTCACTCTCATTTCTGCCCTTAGAGAGTCTATATTCTCATTAACATTTTCGTTAATACTTTTTTCAAGTCTACACATCATCTTGACCATTGTTACTCTGAATTCCATTTCTGATAATTTGGTTATATCCATATGCATTAGTTCTGTGGCAGAGGCCACAGACTCATTGTCTTTTCTTTGCTGGGGGGATTTCTCCTTCTCGTCATTCTGATGAGGAGAGGTTGCGGGGTTGTCCAGAGCCCAAATTATTGACCGGGACCCAGGCGGTACACCTTTGTTTTATAGGGATCTTAGGGATGTGGGCTTCTTGATTTTTCAGCCTGCCTTCTGGGGGAGGGGCCTGCCCCATGGATACTCAGGCAACCCTGTTTGGGTAGAGTCTCCGTGTCCCCTGCGAGGGGGAATGGGGATGGGCACACTGTGAGTCAGTATTTCCAGTCTTTTGTTCTCTGGTGGCTTTCCCTGGCGGTTTGCTGTGCCTCTTCTGAGAGTCAGAGCAGCAGTGGCCGAATCTCAGCCTCTGTCTCAGAACAGAGGGATCGCGGACTGTTCTCCACTGATGTTCTGGCCACTTTAACTCTGTTTCTGTTGGTGTTGCTCAACCCTTTAGCGTCCCGGGATGTGCGCCCCATACCCGGCATCACAGCCCTCACTTCCAGGGCCAACGCGTCTCTGTCCTTTGTGTTTCTATCACCGCCAGCCGCCAGCTGCCCCCGCTGCTCCAGAGCTCCTGGTCTCAGTCTGGCTCCAGTGAGCGCACCGGAGCTCCGTTTCAATCTGGTCGTGCGTGTTCCCCGGCTCACAGTCTCAGTCTGCTCTCTCGCAGGTGCCGGTCCGTGAGTCCGCCCGCTCCACCATGCAGGTAGCTACCGCTTCCCGGTGCCCGAACGCGGCGGCTCCGTCCCCCTTCTGTTTATCTTCCGATATCTGTGCGTGGTTTCACGACTCCCCACTTCGTACCTCAATACTCGGCGCTGGAGATGTTCATTTGTAGAGATCCAGATGTATCTTCCTGCATCTCAGGCTGATTCCGTGGATGTTCAGGATGGTCTGGTACCTATCCAACTTGACTCAGGGGACTGGCTGAAAAAGGGTTCCCCTATTCCTCTGCCATCTTAACTCCTCCTCCCCCTATATTGTTCACTTTCATACATACAAAACCTTTAAAAAATATCAGTTTATTTAAGAATAACCTTGAGGAAGCAATAAAAGTATTAGTTTTATTACATCTTGACTCTTAATTCCATGTCTTTTTAATATTCTTTGTGTCAAAATGAGAAATACACAGAAAGGCGTGCAAAGCACTTCAGTACTC
Source organism: Ursus americanus (assembly GCF_024610735.1). Classification (NCBI taxonomy): domain Eukaryota; kingdom Metazoa; phylum Chordata; class Mammalia; order Carnivora; family Ursidae; genus Ursus; species Ursus americanus. The sequence continues at coordinate 22,454,960 of NC_142131.1, forward strand.
AAGTGTTTATTGATGGGGTGGCAGTTGTATGCTGAAGCCAACTTATCCTAGCCCACAAGAGCAGACTGTACACCTCTTTTGCCTACTGCATGTATGTTCACAAACACAGAAATGTTTGAAATAACCCATGGTAGGAGAATTTATACCACAGACACTGGCAAACACTATACTTCATAGCCATAATTTTGGCTTCAATTAAAAAGACAACACCAAATGTTGGCAAGGACAGAGCAACTGAAACACTTATATTTTCCCGACAGGAATATAAAAAAGTACAACCATGTTGAAAAACAGTTAGGCAGTTTTTCATACAGGTCTTATAAAAGACCTAGGAGTTCCATTTTCTAAGTTTATACCCAAAAGGAATGAAAACAAACTTTCATAGAAAGAGTTTAAAGAATGTTTATACCAACTTTGTTCATGATAGTAAAAACTCGCAACACTACATTTGTCCATTATTAAAATTAAGTTTGGTATATTCATGTACTCATTAATACTACTGAGCAATAAAATAAAATGCACTATTGACAGACTCAACAAAATAAATGAATTTCAAAAGTATTATGGTGAGTTTACAATGTATGACTCTTTAAGAAGTCATAAAAAGTAGGCAAAAGTAATCTACAGTGATGGAAACAGAGCAGTAGATGCCTGTAGGTGAGAAGGCAGACACCTTCACTCAGAATATTCCTTTCTGACATATTTCATTTGTGACTACTTACTTAAGACTTCACTTAAAAGAAACATTTCACAACAAATGTAATCGTGAAAACTATGACAAGAGCATGCAGTCAAAATGTTGTAAACTGAGATGTGACACAAACAGTCATCTGAGAAGGCCAGAATAGTAAAGATTCAGCTATTAGAGGCAGAAATTACATTATATCCCTCAATGTACAAAAGTACTGCATTTCCTAAACATGTTGGATTGAGCTACTGTTGAACATTAAAAATAAAATGTAAAACTCCCTACAAAAAGACAGAAACAAATGATATCTGATTTCATTCATTTGACATATGTAAGAATATAGTTAATATAAGGGCTGATAATATAAAATGGGATTTTAAATATATACATGGTCAATTACACCATCTTTTATTTCAGCATCCTAACCATTGTATCAAGCAACCCACTTGATTAGAATAGTAAAAGCGTAACTCCAGAATAGATTAGATAGCAGTAGTAGGTGTTTTATCTACTTGATATTTTAAGCAGATATGCATGTATTAAAAGTAATACTGGAGATAGCACTTTGGAAATCTTATAATGTGATTTAATGTTCTCCTTTATGTGATAAAATTCAAAATAGAGTTATTTTACAACTATGTTGTATACCTAGCTAAACTTGACATAGATTGTTACCACCACTATATTCTTTTTTTGTAAGGTTATTTTGCCCTGAAATTAGATGTTAATTTTTTCTGCAATTCCTTTTGCTTCATTTAATGAAAGCCATGCATCATTGCATTAAGTGAAGTAAGGCACTGGATAAAATAGAACATTGCTATTAACCTCTAACATTAGTGTGTAGGGAGGCAGAGACAAGTTTAATAACTCAGAGATAAAATACTCACAGTGTAATTACTGGTGCCTGCTTTACCCTGGCACATTAACATAGGGTAATAAACTTGAGTCTATTTTCAAAGAGGAATGAAATCATCATCAATAATCAATTTTATCCACTTTATGGCTTATGAAGTGATTGGTCTTTTAAAGTGGGGTCATCACCTGATGTCTTACTTTTGTAAAATGAAGCAGTGTTTTATTTTATTGTTATATAAAGCAGATTTAGATGTCTGTCCAGCATTGCATGAAATTTAGAGTATGCAAACATAAATTAAGCATTTAGTTTTTGAAAGAGTCTGTTTTCTGTTTAAGTCCATCTCATGCCAAACATTATTTCTTATTATATTATATATTTATATATTAAATTTACAGGTTAAGAGAGGGTCAGCAATAAAACTTTTATACTCTAAATTGTATATAAAAGATGATATGCCAAAGTCTAATTTTAATTATTTAATACATCCATGTTTTATATAAACCTAGAAAGTATTTTGTGACTAAATTAGTTTTGCTGTTAAGATACGAAAAATTTGTTTTCTTTCTCCCCCTCCCCTAAATTTATTTGCCTGTTTACACCTCCTTTGTTCATATAAATTTAAGTGTTTCTCTGTAAAGAATTTAAAATATGTTTGAAATACATATGGATTCAAGTAAGCTAAAATTTTACACACTATGACTAAGGTTTAAACTTTTTAAAGATTTATTTATTTATTTTAGAAGGAGTGAGGAGAGGTACCGTGGGAGGGAGAGAAATTCTCAAGAAGACTCCCCACTGAGCATGGAGCCCAACATGGGGATCCATTTCATGACCCTGAGATCATGACCTGAGCTGAAATCAAGTCGGCAGCTTAATCGATTGAGCCACCCAGGTGCCCCTCTGAGGTTTAATTTTAATAATGATAACTGAATGTGAATTCTACAGAAATACTGGAAGCCTCCAAGAAAAATATTTGAGAAACACGAAATGTGTTTTTTTCTATCTCAAAATGCATTTGAAATGAATATTTTAAAAAATCACTTAGGAAAGCAGAAATTCTAGCCTTAAATAAAATTAAGCAGGGGACTGAAAGAAATTTATGACCTAAATTTGAATTCACAAGCAAATCTTTATTGGGTTCCTCCTATGGAAGAATAGCCCTGAAGCTAGACTGCTAAAATTATAAACCGTATTTTTTAGTCATGAGCATGAAGATGTTGCCAATTAATTGTTACATTCTTCTTAGGAGTTAAAAAAAAGAAGAAAAAAAACTTCATCAAGACATTCTCATTTGCATTTATAAACCCAATTTATGATTGTTTAAAGGTTTTATTGTTATTACTTAATGGAATGTCAAATTTAAAAAAAGATAATGTTCTACAATCACACATCCAGGTAGCCATTTCAAAATTCTTTACATTTCCAACAGTTTGTTATGCTTTGACCAACCACAGGACCTTCAAACAAGTTTAAGGAACAATTTGACACAGGTCTAAGTTGCTATAAAAAAAGTGTCTTCTTGATGGGAATAATAATGGACTTTAACAAAATGTATAATACATGTAGAAAATGTACTGTAGGTATTTTCTTTTATGAAAACAATGGGATTTAATATAAAGTGAAGGAGGTTCCCCATGGCCAGAAATTAACTTATAAGCCCATTCCAGAAATCTCATAAAGAACAAGCATATCTGAGGCAGAAGAATGATAGTAAAATGAAATCTATCACAGAAACATTGCTGACTTCCATGCCAATTAGCTTTGCTCACCCATGAGGGTAGGGGACTATTAGGAAGGCTGTTAGATTTAAGTGCAAGGTGGACTGAAAAATAGGTTTAGCTGTTTTATATTATTATGGCCTAAAGGTGAAGGCATGTTTCAAAACTGTGCTTGTCGTTTTGAAGTATGGATGCCACAGGGAAGAGGGTACACAAAAAAAAAGAAAGCAAATTTCATTAGGTCAGGAATTCCACCGATAAATCTAAAAAGGGCCAAAAGTTACATTGTAAAATTGTGGAAGAGTCATGAAAAGTAAACCCCTTCCAATTTCATGCTAGAAAGGCTAAAGTACATTTTATATGGAACTTGGCAGTGATTTGAAAAAAAATTCCCAAATGGCAAAGGTGTTAGGTGATTTCAATGATGTTATTTAAACTCTGTGTTTGGAAAATGCTATCAAAGATGAGAACTAATAAGGCAAATGACCTTTCCTTGTTCTTATTAAAATATATATATATATATATATATATATATATATATATATATATATTTTGTAATCTTGTTAAGCAGAAACCTATCTGGGTGGTCTTGTCATGAATTAGAAGATCAGACGAGATTATGTAGACTAAATCTTTCTAAATCAACAAGTGACATCAAAATTAAGTAAAAGCATGAAAATAGAATCGCCTATCAAAAACTGCAGTTAATTTTAATGAGCTGATGACAAAGCTATTTTTGGTAGTGTTTGCTCAATTACTTTAAAGATTAAGGAGAATAAATGTAACGTCTGACTCCAAGTACTCTCCGAAGCCATTTTTTATTAAATATGTGGCTTCGTAAATAACTTTTCATAAACTTAGTTGACCTTTTGAAATAAAAAACCGGTAACTGATCCAAATTTTATTATTATTTCTTGGTCATTAAAATTGTTCATTTTAAAGAATATGTATTCTTGGCATTACCGTATCATCAAAGAATGTAAGGATTTATTCCAAGAGATTGTGTAGTCTGTTCTTAAAGGTATGCAGTAGCTGTGGCTTTCTTTTCGAATATTAGTATTTTTTGCCTTTGCTTTCATAATAAGATCTTTTATCATTATGGTTAAGGTTTGTCTCTTTATTCTCCTTCAAGAATACATTATCTCCTAAGCCATATGTAAATCTTAACAGCAGGTCAGTAAGTGGGAAATGAAGGAAGATAAAGAAAATTCATGTGGGAGTACTGTTTCTCTTCCCCTAAAGGTGCATGAAAATATCTAAGAGGTCTGCATTGTGTTTGAGGAAGTTTGATCTGTTTCCAAAAGGGGTGCTGTTAGTAAATGTCTCCTAAGTGAACGTGTAAAAGGTTCATGTGAATTGCAGAATGAAGGGATTTGGCAAAGAAAGCCACACTGCAAACAGAAGGCTCTTAAATAACTGCAAGTGATAGTTTGGGTAACTGCTAAGGGCGGCCAGCTGACCTCAAAACAGGCCCTGGAAAATGCTACCAATCCTCCTCTACTTCCACCATTAGCTGTTCAAGGGGTCACGGGCATACACTAGTGTCACATGTGGTGCATAAGATACTCTGACTGTCCAGTGATTTAGTAAATCTCAGACAAGTATACTACATACTGCATATATAATATAGGGTTCATAGGTAGAGGGTGGTGGGGCTTATAAGCAGACAAGAAACAGAGTGCTTGCTATCCCCTAAATTTTTGTTATTCCCTAAAACAGGCTGCACACAGATGGTATGTGCACCATGGCTAAAATTTCAGCAGGTGAGGGACTACCAGAGCCAGCAGGCTCAACGTAATACCAAAAGCACATCATGGCAGAACAAAGCCCACCCCCAGCACCACACTTTCTCCAGGGCTATCCAGATTTATCTCTTATTATTCCCATTCCTTGGCTCTTGAGGGTTCATTAACACAAGTTCCTCCTTCAATTCTGATTGATTTCAGATCAGAATGGATATCATAGTAGTATCTGGGAGTAGCATAATTGTGCAAAGTTATTTAGGGAAGTTGGTCAAATTCTTAGTAGAAAAAGAGGACGATACACTTCCTCTACTCCTCATTCATCTACCAGTGTTGTCCATGTTCACACCTAGCCAATTGAAATTTGTTACATCCCTTGAACGTGAGAAAAGCTGTTCATCCCTTTTTCCAAAATAATGAGTTCCACAGGGATGGAGAAGTTGCCATGTTGTCATCCGATGCGACCTATGGGCAGGGGGAGACAATGGTGGCCAGAGGACAGGTTTTCTGAGGCAAAGTCAGTATCTATGTTCATGTATGAGCATCCACTTAGGTCAAAACAGGCACTGTATAAACTATCCACTCATCCTCATAAGCCAGAATAAGGATAGATAAGAAAAAGTACACTATTATGAAAATGAGGGGGGAATTACTTTCTTTCTCATCACCTAAGGTAAAGAGATAAGTGAAAGGAAAAGGCTGACTTTGGAGGAATGCAAGGCAGTATTCATGCAAAGATCATCTTTTTTTAATTTTTAATTTTTTTTTTCTGTTCTTTCTTTTCATTTTTGTCTTACCTCCCATTTGAGGAGGAAACTGCAATGAGCTAGTTTCCTTCCCAAAGTGAAAAGTGGAAGCCACCAAAAGAATACTTATCTAAATTCTGGCAATGCCTGCATCACATCCCCATTCCCCACTAAGTCAGAGACTGGTGATCATAGACAGGTGCAATGGCTGGCCAGTACACAGCCTTTATTTTCCCCATCTTCTTACTCTTTGGTATGCCCAGGATGTGAATTTCTCATAGAAGCAGGAGACATCTAAGGAAATAGCAAAGACCTGTAACTGTTGCCATTTCATATCTGTACTCAAATAAGTAGCTTTTTCATGAAATCAGTTGCAGTTTAGGTTTTACAAGGAATTGCTAGAACATCCAGAAATTCAAAAACCCTCTGTTGTGTCCAGTGGATCTTTACATTTGGTTTGTTAAAATGTTGGATGGAAAGGTGTCCAAATATAATGCACTTAGTAGCATAAAGCCACCCAAGGTTTATTTTATGGCTAAACAGTATATTATGCTGGTATCTGTACCAAAAAACAAAACAAAACAAAACAAAACAAAACAAAACAAAACAAAACAAAACATGCTAAATAGCAAATCCATTTGGTTCTTACTGGTAATTCCCTTGTCAATAAAACTCTAATAATGTTCAATTTGAACTAAAATATCTCTTTTTAGAATCTGTCAGTGAGTAATATGTATTTAATTTGCTAAATTATTTTAAAATTTTATAATTCAGAGTGCAGTCCATTTCCAGTAACATTTTTACTCAAAAAAAAAAAAAAAAAAAGGCCAACCTTCACAAAAGAACAATAAGTAGAGCTGTAATTACAAATGTGAACATTAGGATCAATTTGGCCTATATATGATAGATGTATTATCATTTGCTTAGCATTTTTCTCCTACGTATTTTTAAAAAAATGAGAGAAGCACATGCTTCTATTAACACATAAGCCGTGATCCAATTTTCTGGCCGAATATAGTCTGATCTACAAAACAGATGATCACAATTGGGAGCAATTGCCCTCTCTAGATTTGGCAGAATATGAGATGAGAAAAAGCCTCAAAGGCAGACCAAATTTATCAGAGCATGCTAATTTTGTGTCCTTTTCCAACTTTTTAAAATCTTATATTTTTCTTTAATGTCTTTATTTCAGATTATTAATACTTTGTAGAATAAATATTAAAAATCCATGAGAGAAATATAAAAAATATTTTTCATCTATAGAAAAATAATAGCATGAATACATGTATGTTTATACTGATGGAGGCAAACATTTGTTTTAAATTTTTAATGTGTAAAAAATCTGTAATGCAGATGACTAAATATCACTAAACATTTATTGATTTGTGATGGATTAACTGATTTTAAAACACATATTAAATAACATCAGCCTTACCATCATTCTTACTAGGCACTTACACTGTTTCTGTTTTTTTACTATGATGTGACGATCACACGCACACATTTATACACATCTTTATTCATATGCCTGAGTTTTCTTTAAAACATTCCTAAAAGTGAAAATATAGAGACAAGTTCTTTTACTTTTTCAAGGCTTCTGATTTATAATAGCTAATCACCTTCCTGAAAAATTATAATTTACACTATCACCACTAGCACAGGTGATCATCTTTCTGTATTGAAAGATGCTATTTTTCAGTATTGAGAATTGGGTAGGTATAAAATTGGATTTCATTGCTATTATAGCGTGCAACTCATTGCTTATTAGTTAGGTTGAACTCATATTTTATTCATTTCTTTTGTGAAATTATCTCTTTATATTTCAAATGTTAAAGCATTTGTTTTTTGTCATATTTAACAGAGTTTTCTAAGTTTACCTTTTGTAATTACCTTATAGTTGGGTTTTTAATATACAGAAATATTATATTTTTATTTCATTAAATATAAAGTGATTTGTGCGTGTGAGTGATTCCACTATTTTTGTTCATTGTTTGTTTAGAAAATCCTTCTTTCAGCTGCATCCTGCCCATAAAAAATAAAAAAGCTCATTTTCCACTGTGCTCTGAATACCTAGAACTTGAAACTTCCTGACCAAATGGCAGCTAGATTACCCACAGAGTCTGCACTGCAAATCTTGAACACCACTTCATGTCCAAGTTCAAGAATCAGGAGAACTAATGGTATAAGTCCTAGTCTGCAGGTAGGGGAAGACTGATCCATCTCAAATTGTCAGGCAGAAAGAGAAGTTTTCCCTTCCTCTGCCTTTTTGTTCTATTCAGGTAATCTGATTGGGGAGAGCAATCTCTTCTACTCAGTCTACTGATTCAAATGCTAATCTCATCTGGAAACTCCCTCACAGAAACACTCAGAAACAATATTTAGCCAAATATCTGGACACTCTGATCCAGTCAAGTTGACACATAAAACTAACCATCACACCGTTGGGTAGTGTACAAATAATTCATGAAATAAATACTTCAGCTCATGTGGCTTACTGGAAATATGAACAGAAAAGTACAGAGAACTACGACTGCACTAACTAGTATTCCACCAGGGCCATAAGGAAAGAGACCAGCATGTGAGATTTATCACACTGTAATTAGTATTGTCTAAATTAACAAAACTTCTTGAAAAACCAAATACATGTCAATAACATCCTTTCAAAATTACATTGTGTTCTTGTAATTTTCAATATTCAAATATGCCTGCATTTAAAAAAGTATCCTCCTTATATGTTTGTTACATGCTAAAAATAATCTTTTTTAAAGATTTTATTTATTTATTTGACAGAGACAGCTGGTGAGAGAGGGAACACAAGCAGGGGGAGTGGGAGAGGAAGAAGCCGGCTCCTAGTAGAGGAGCCTGATGCGGAGCTCGATCCCAGAACCGCTGGGATCGCTCTCTGAGCGGAAGGCAGACGCTTAACGACTGCGCCACCCAGGCGCTCCTAAAAATAATCTTATATATATGAAGGAAATAAAGTGCCATAACATTATGTAACCATACAGATTACTTAAATTGAAAATTATATGATGTAAGGAAATAGGAATTTAGGCTTGACTTTTTCTCTTTAGCTGACTAACACTTGAGTTTTCCTTTTCACATAATAAGGAAAAATGTGGCGTGATTTATTTCAGCCTTGGAATGTACAGCACCCTTCCTAATCACATTACTAATGCTTGTAAGAATTTTAAAACTTCTTAATTCCCGAGGAATCAAGGTATACTTAGAGGAATTATACACTTTGAAATATACTTTGGGAAACTAAAGTATATACTGTCTCACAAAGTATATATATCCCGAAAACATTCAGGCTATCTTTTTAAAGAAACTTGATGCATAAAACCTAATCTCCCCACCAGTTTCCAATGACAACCCATGAGTATTATTTATTTTAAAATGAGGGTTTTCTTTTATGTTGTTACTATAATCTTTTGCAAGTATTTCACTGTGTGGCATTTATTAAACCTGGAATCCTTAATATTCTATTCTGGGTATTTGTGTTCACAGATTGCATATCTGAGGTAATAATTTCCCATGCTAATAAAAGCTAGTTGAGTGTATCAGTTATTTTATCAATAAATCAGTATTGTGAAATCAAATGAAACATCATTTGCTGGAAAGGACTTCTTACCTTTTGAGGTAGTCATAGTTTATCAGAATGTACAATCTTTGTGTTTTTAATCATTTAAAAAATACCAGCAAGGTAGCCTGAGAGTTTTCTCTCTATAAGAACTCAGAGACTTCTGTTTTTACAAAAGATTTCCTAATGCTCAATAAAGAATTTTCAAATGTTTCTGAACTTCAAGAATGTGGTATTTCCTAGAGAATCTTTTAAGAATGAGACACAATGTCTGAAGCAGTTGCTGGAAGTATCAAACTCATTCATCGCAACTATGCTGTCTGCCTGCACGTGATAGCTGGTTACTGTGTAGACAGCTACTAGAAATGATGAGGGGAAAGATTCTGGCTTCTAACAGTTCTGTAAGTAATTCAGAACATATTGCTTCTCTGTACAGATGTTTAATAGTGATGTCAACTTTGCATCTGAGAAAGTTAAATGATGTGTAGAAAGGCTTGTTTGGAAAAATAGTTACAAGTTTTCATTATCTGCCAAGGGGAAAAATGCTGCAGTAAAATAATTCTTTGTTTTATTGCAGTGGTGTAAACATACCTTATGTTGAGGTCTTCTCTATTTTATCCAACTATTTCAGAGGCTAAGATACTGAGCTGGTCCCAAATTATCATATTCATCACTACAAAAATTGCAACCCAAGTTTACTACATTGTGTGACATCAAAGGGTGGAAAAATATACCATCCCAAAATATGTCTCTCTGGCATAAGGATTATTTTGAGCTAATGGCACTTAAAAAATAGCAGATGCAAGAAGGGCATTCTAATCTCCCCTTTTTTTCCTGAAAACAGGAGATAAAAACTCCCATGTGTAAGATTCACTCCCTGTATCAGGGAGGAGAAATGTTCTTCCACTGGTAGTCAAAGCTGAGAGAATTAGAATTTTGTACAAACAGACTTTGTTAAAATAATTCTTATCTTCCTTGAACATCCCTATATATTTTAGTTATTTTTTCACAATTGCCTCTCTTTGTTAAACCTAATATAAAGGTATTTAGGTTTTGTCACTTCTTTGAGTCTTCATTTCCTTGTAAGAGCTCTTGTGTCACAAAAAACATATATATTTATATGCTTTCCTCCTATTAATCTGTCAAGTGTTAATTTAACTCTCCGGCATAGCTGAAAAACTCTAAGAGGACAAGGGAAAAATTTTGCCTCCCTTGCAACATCATTAATGAAATCTATATTTAGTATATTTTGTACCAAATTTACTTAGGATTAAAAAAAACAGCATACCAAATCAGTTCACCACTTTGGTAAAGATGAAAATGAAATTTATATATGCACTTGAGGAAGACTGAGGAAGCAAAAGATGCATATATCCTCCAGAGGATATCAGAAACTGAACTATATGGAAGAACTAAAAAGAAGGAGATGCTAGGAGAGCAAAACAATAGAAGTATTCTTTGCCAGAAGTGGAATAAATCCAGTGGATTTCTAAAAAGACACAGTATCTTCAAAGAAATGTGTTTTGAAGTTCAAGAACGTTTTGGCTATTTATACTAGGTCTGCAGTGTTGACTGCAGACAACATACTTTAATATGTAATCATATCATCATTTTCTTTTTCCATGTTGTTAGAGAGACTGTAACACCTCATTTAAATGCTTATTTAAATAATGTATCATTTTCAACCTGTTCTTTTGTTTTCTTGAGCTTCATCTTGGCTCCTGCTATAGTCAATTCTATCCAGTTGTGATTAATTGAAAATCTGGTTTCATAGGCTTCCAGTGGGCTGTCTGGCAAGGGGGTCCCGTTGCTTACACCTTAAATTCCTAGTTCCAGTTAAAGAGTTTAGAAAAGCAACTGTGAAGTTGGAATGATGTAGTGACTAACTCTGAAATGTGAGACATAATCAAGTACCTAAAACTATCTCTTTATTCCAGCCAAGCCAGGATTCCAAAAAGTAAATTGAGTGTCTCCAGTGTATACATTATTAGGTATTCTGAAAGAAGTGCTGAGTCACGGATCACAGAAGGTGATAAGGGCAGGGAGGAGGAGATAATTGGTGCTTCGTGGCAACTGAAAAACCTATTGCTTTGCTTCAGATCCTAACCTAAATACATAACGGAATTATATATGTGTGCCACTATATGTCTCTGTTTTAAGAATCAAAACTGTTCCTCAAATATTATGTACAAATAGTACATAAATTTATAAAAAGAAAGTTGTTTACAATTATCTAGTGTTTATTTCATTAGTATTATCCAGGTTTTTTCTTGCTAACACATTGTACTATCATTTGTCATTACCAATATTTAGATTTCAGACAAATTCTTACTGATGATTGTCAAAATATTACTTAAGAGGAAAGATAATATATACAAACAAAAACTAAAATTTGAATAAAATTAGTATAAATAGTAAACATTTAAAACATTGTTAAATTATCACACTCCTTGTGACAAACTAAGTGTGAACAATGATACATAAAAACAATATTTTATAAAGCACATCATTTTCCACTATTTGTAAACCATTGAAATCCACTCAATTAACTTTGCATTGATAAACAGAAAATTTTCAAAGTTCTTTTGTTCTTCTACTGTTGCCTTTTTGAAGTTTCTAAGTAGTGCCTAATTCAGAGTTGTAATGAGGACCCTAACGCAGAATACAGAAATCTCGGTAAACTGATTAATGCAATAACCTAATTTAGGACCATATCACATATTCAAAGAAGATGCTGCTTAAGAAAACTTTATAACGGTTCAGATGAGATGAGGTCTGGCAAGGATTATAGGGTTCTAAGGAGGATAAACTGTACTCTTATTAAAGAGGGGCAACTCTGAAGGAGTTTACTAGTACTTTATGATGAAAATATCCAAAATATATGAAAGTCAGAAATAAAGTTTTAAAGAAAGCAAATAACAGGGAAAGCATCTTCTGGGGAAGATGGTGGAGTGGGAGGATGCTAGGTTCACTTTGTCCCACAGATACACCTAGAAAACATCCACATCAGTATAAATAACCCAGAATGACCTGAAGAATGGCAGAACAGACTTTCCACAGTTAAATGTGTAGAAAATTCCACATCAAAGAGGGCAATAAGGGTGGAGATGCAGTGGGGAGCCAACCTGACCCTTGGCAGGCACAGAGAGGCAAGAGAAACAGACCCCACATGGGTGACACAAACTGGGAAGATGAATCCACATAACATTTGGCTTCAAAAATCAGAGGGGCCTGACTTCATGAGTTCTTATAATCAGTAGAGCTTAATGTCTGAAAGTTTAAAAAATCAGCAGGCTCAGCTCTGGGAGAGCCACAGGAAACTGAGTCCATGTCTTTTAAAACAGAGCACAATAAACAGCCCTCTTGAGATACAGCATAGAAACTTGAAAAATGCCTGGGATAGGTAAGAGGGAAATTTATTTACTAATCTCAGAGCATGTGCAGGAGGGGCAGGGATATTTGGAATAATTCTCCAACAATAAAAGAGCTGGCAGGTGCCATTTCCCTCCCCTGCTATCTCAGCCTAGATACATGGACATTGCAGGAATCAGTGTAATGCAAATACTCTCCACCTACCTTGCTAACACTGTGTGCTCCACCCCAGTGCTTTTCCTCAGACCTGTCCCCTCCAGCTGGCCTCGGTAGTTTTCCAAAGCTGCTGCAAGTCTCCTCTCAAAGCAAACCAGCATAGACTTTGCTGGAACCATGTGCACTGCCAGTATGATCTCCTGTGGACATGCCTTGCCAACACATCCTTGGCAAGAGTCCATTCAAAGCACCACCACAAGTGTGGGAGTGTGAAAACAGCCCCAGAAGGGGATAGAACTACCTCAAAGTGACTCCTGCCCTGGGGAGGAGGAAAGAAAACCACATAAACAAGTTCAAATGTGGTCCTAGCAGTGGGATGGTGGCAGACATTTGGTCTGACTATAGGCCTCACCCCCCCAGTGAAAGCTTCTCAGGGGACAAAGAAGGAGAGTGTCCTACAGTTTGGTGCTACCATACCTCTGGCAAATGTCTGGTCTGACTCAACTCAAGCCTAAGGTGGCCCCAGAGTGACCTACTAACAACAAAGGGACCAAACCCTGCCGACAATAAGTAAAGAGCCATTGCAGATGACCGGACTGAAGGTGAACATGGTTTAGCCACAACAGTAGAGTACACTCAATGCACATAGGAGCCGTTCCTGAAGTGCCAGATTTTGGTTACTAGGGGGTATTGCATTGCAGGGCACTATAGGACATCTTCATAAGACCACTACTTTCAAGAGCAGGAGATATAGTTGACTTTCCTAAAACACAGAAACAGACACAGAGAGTTAGACAAAATGATAAGACAGAGAAATATGTCCCAAATGAAAGAACAGGACAAAATCACAGCAAATGAGCTAAATGAAATGGAGATAAGTAATATATTTGATAGATAATTTAAAGTAATGGTCATAAAGGTACTCAGTGGACTTGAGAAAAGAGTAGAGGACCTCAGTGAAACCCTAAACAAAAAGACAGAAAACTTAAAAAAGAACCAATCAGGGATGAAGAACTCACTGACTGAAATTAAAAATAAACTAGATGAAATAAATAGTAGACTAGAGGAAACAGAAGAATGGGCCAGTGACTAGTAAGACAGAGTAATGGAAAGTAATCATGCTGAACAGGACAGAGAAAAAAGAACTAAAAATATAAAAACAGATTAAGGGAACTCAGCAACACCATCCAATGTAATCACATTTGCATTATAGGGATCTCAGAAGGAGGACAGAGACAAAAAGGGACAGAAAATTTATTTGAAGAAATAATGGCTGAAAACTTCCCAAATCTGGGGAAGAAAACAGAAATTCAGATCCAGGAGACACAGAGATTCCCCCCAACAAAATCAACTGAAGGAGGTTCACACCAAGACATACAATAATCAAAATGGTAAAAAGTAGTAATAAACGGGTGCCTGAGTGGCCTAGTCATTTAAATGTCTGACTTTTTTTTTTTTTTAAGATTTTATTTATTTATTCGACAGAGATAGAGACAGCCAGCAAAAGAGGGAACACAAGCAGGGGGAGTGGGAGAGGAAGAAGCAGGCTCATAGTGGAAGAGCCTGATGTGGGGCTCGATCCCATAACGCTGGGATCACGCCCTGAGCTGAAGGCAGATGCTTAACCGCTGTGCCACCCAGGCGCCCCTAAATGTCTGACTTTTGATTTCAGCTCAAATCATGATATCAGGGTCTTGAGATCAAGCCCTGCATTGGGCTTTGCGCATGGGGAGTCTCCTGGAGATTCTCTCTCTTCCCTCTCCCTCTGCCCTTCCCCCTACTCTTGCTCTCCCTCTCCCTCTCGAGTAAATAAATCTTCAAAAAAAAAAAAAAAGGAGTGATAAAGAGAGAATTTTTAAAGCAGCACGAGAATAAAGAAAACAGTTACATACAAGGGAAATCCCATAAGGCTATTAGCTGATTTTTCAGTGGAAATTTTGCAGGTCAGAAGAGAGTGGCAGGATATGTTCAAAGTGTTGAAAGAAAAAAGCCTACAACCAAGAAAACTGTATCCAGAATAGAAGGAAAGACAGAGTTTCCCAGACAAACAAAAGTTAAAGGTATTCATCACAACTAAACCAGCCTTACAAGAAATATTAAAGGAGATTCTTTGAGTGGAAAGAACATAAGCAGGAATAAGAAAAGTAGGAAGCATAAAAGTAGTAAAATTAAGAATATCTATAAAAATCAGTCAAGGGATTCACAAAATAAAAGGATGTAAAGTATGACACCATATACCTAAAATGTGTGAGAGGAATAAAAAAATTAGTGCTTTTAGAATTAGTTCAAAGTTAAGTGACCATCAATGTAATATAGACTGCTATATGCATAAAATGTTATTTATAAATTTAATGGTAACCACAAATCAAAAACTGGTAACAGATATGGAAAAAATAAACAAAAGAATCCAAGTATATCACTAAAGAAAGCCAGCAAACATGAGAGGAGAACAAGAACAGAGAACTACAAAAAGCAATCATAAAACAAGTAACAGAATGTCAACAAGTACACACTTATCAATAATTACTTTGAATATAAGTGGACTAAACACTCCAATCAAAAAATGTAGGGTGACAGAATGGATAAAAAAGCAAGACCCATCTATATACTACATACAAGAGACTCATTTCAGACCTAAAGACACATGCAGATTAAAAGTGAAGGGATGGAAAAGTATTTAGCATGCAAATGAAGTGAATAAAAAGCCAGAGTAGCAACACTCATGAAATAGAATTTAAAACAAAGACTATAACAAGAGACAAAGAAAGACACTAAATAATCATAAAGGGAACAATCCAACAAGAAGATACAGCAAATGCAAATATTTATGCACCCAACATGGGAGTACCCAAATATATGAAGAGACAATAAAAAACATAAAGAACTAACTGATAATAATACAAGAGTAGGGGACTTTAAAATCCCACTTACATTATTGGGTAGATCACTGAAACAGAAAATCAACAAGAAAATAGTGGATTTAAATGACACACTGGAACCAGATGTACTGAACAGATATATTCAGAACATTCCATCCTAAAACAGTGGAATACACTTTTCAAGTGTACATGGAACATTCTCCAGAATACATCACATGTGAGGCCACAAAAACAAGTCTTGACAAATTAAAAAATGTTGAAGTCATACCATCCATCCTTTCTGACCACATGCTATGAAATTAGAAATCAACAATAAGAAAAAATCTGGAAAGAATACAAACACGTGGAGGTTAAATAACATGCTACTAAACAATAAAGAGGTAAACCAAGAAATCAAAAGGAAATTAAAAAATAAATGGATACAAATAAAAATGAAAACAGAATGGTCTAAAATTTTGGGATGCAGCACAGTGGTTCTAAGAGGGAAGTTTATGTAATACAGTCCTACCTGAAGAAGAAAGAAAAATCTCAAATAACAACATAACCTTATAACTAAAGGAGCTAGAAAAAGAACAACAAACAAAACTCCAAAACAGCAGAAAGAAGGAAATAAGAAAGATTACAGTAGAAATAAATGATATAGAAACAAACAAAGAACAGATCAATGAAATCAGTGGATGAAATTGAATGCAACTGAAATTGAATCCATAATGAAATTGAATCAGTAATCAAAAAAACTCCCAACAAATGAAAGTCCAGGACCAGATGGCTTCATAGGTGAATTTTACCAAACATTAAAAGAAGAGTTAATACCTATTCTTCTGAAATTATTCCGAAAAATGAAAGAGGAAGGGAAGCTTCCAAATTAATTCTATGAGGCCATCGTTACCCTGATACCGAAGCCAAAAACAGATACTACAAAAAAAGAGAATGACAGGCCAATATCTCTGATGAACATAGATGTGAAAATGCTCAACAAAAGAGCAATCTGAATCCAACAATACATTAAAAAAATCATTCACCACGATCAAGTAGGGTTTACTCTGGGAAGCAAGGGTAGTTTAATATCTGCAAATCAATCAATGTGCTACATCACATCATAGAAAAAAGGATAAAAACCATGTGATCATTTCAATAGATGTAGAAAAAGCATTTGACAAAGTACAACCTCCATTCATGATAGAAACCCTTAATAAATTAGGGTTAGAGGGAACATACCTCAACATAATAATGGCCATATATGAAAAGCACACACCTAACATCATACTCAATGGTGAAATACTGAGAGCTTTTCCCCTAAGATCAGGAACAAGACAAGGATGTTCACTCTCACTACTTTCATTCAACATAGTAGTGGAAGTCCTAGCCACAGCAATCAGATAACAAAAAGAAATAAAAGGCATCCAAATCAGCAAGAAAGAAGTAAAACTTTCACTATTTGCAGATGACATGATGCTATATATAGAAAACCCCAAAGACTCCATCAAAAAATTACTAGAACTGATAAATGTGAAATTCAATAAGGTCACAGGATATAAAATCAATATACAGAAGTCTGTTGCATTTCTATGCACTAATTATGAAATTGCAGAAAGAGAAATTAAGAAAACAGTCCTATTTAAATTGCACCCAAAATAATAAAATACCTAGGAACAAACTTAACCAAGGAGGTGAAAGACCTTTACCATGAAGACTCTACAACACTGATGAAAGAAACTGAAGATGCCACAAACAAAAGGAAAGACATTCCATTCTCATGGATTGGGAGAACAAATATTGTTACAATTTTGATACTGCCCAAAGCATTCTATAAATTTAATGCAATCTCTATCAAAATATCAACGGCATTTTTCACAGAACTAGAACAACCGTAAAATTTGTATGAAACCACAAAATACCCTGCATAGCCAAAGAAATCTTGAAATAGAAGAACAAAACTTACCATAACCCTAGATTTCAAGTTATATTACAAAGCTGTAATAATCAAAACAGTGTGGTACTGGCACAAAACTAGATACATAGATCAATGAACAGGACAGAAAGCCCAGAAATAAACCCATGATTATAATATCAATTAATCTTTGACAAAGGAGGCAAGAATCTGCAATGGGAAAAAGTCTCTTCGACAAATGGTGCTAGAAAAACTGTACAGCTACATGCAAAAGGATGAAACTGGACAACTTCCTTATACAATACATAAAAATAAACTAAAAATGGACTAAGGACCTAAAAGTGAGACCTGAAACATAAAAATCTTTGAAGACATTCACCGGCAGTAATTTCTCTGACATCAGCCACAGCAACATTTTTCTAGTTATGTCTCTTCATGCAAGGAAAACAAAATAAAAAATAAACCACTGGGATTACCACTGGGACTACATCAAAATTAAAAGCTTCTGCCTAGCAAAGGAAACAATAAAACTAAAACATAGCCTACCAAATGGGAGAAGATACTGGCAAATGACATATCTGATATAGAGTTAGTATCCAAAATATATAAAAAAACTTACACAGGTCAACATCAAAAAACTAAATAATCCAATTAAAAATAAGCAGAAGACATGAACAGACATTTCCCCAAAGAAGACATACAGATGGCCAACAGACACATGAGAAGATGCTCAACATCATCCATCATCAGAGAAATGCATACAAAACTAAATTGATATTACCTCACATGTGTCAGAATGGCTAAAATAAAAAACATGAGAAACCATAAGTGTTGGTGAGGATATGGAGAAAAAGGAACCTTCTTGCACTGTTGGTGGGAATGTAAACTGGTGCATCCATTGTGAAAAATAGTATTGAGGTTCCTCAAAAAATTAAAAATAGAATTACTATATGATCTAGTAATTCTACTAGAGGGCATTTACTCAAAGATTATGAAAACACTAATTTGAAAAGATACATGCACCTTTATGTTTATTGCAACATTATTTACGACTGCTAAGGTAGGGAAGCATCCCAAGTGTCCACTGATAGATGAATGGATAAAGAAGATGTTGTGTATATATACAATGGAATATTACCCAACTATAAAAAAGAATGAAATCTTGCCATTTGTAACAACATGGATGGATCTAGAGGGTATAATATTAAGTGAAATTAAGTCTGTAGGTTAATTATACTGAAATTAAAATAAAAAAATAAGACACAAACTGAATTATTAAAACTGAATTTATGCTGTCTTAAGATACAGCTGCATTTTGAAGAGACACTGTGTAGACCCCTCAACTCTAGAGTGTGGAGGAAAGGAAGAGGCATGTCACATTCACCTATAGGATTATGTGGTCCTTGTATTCATTAAGAGTTTTTGTACTTTTCTGTACATTCTGTCTGTGTAAACTTACTAAGATGTTTTCTATTTTCTCCAGTTGCTTCCTGCCACGGTTTGGTGGAAAATAGTAAATATTTATTAAAGTTGATATTAAGCAAAGAATAACTAAATTCTAGAATAAATTCTCAATAAATTCTAGAATATTTATATTCTCTTCCAAAGATCATTTATTTGTCTTTAAATACTGGAAACTGAAAGTCATATGCATTTTTAAAAAAATGTTTATCTGTATATACAATTCTACTGATGTGTTTACTTTGTCCTTCAGCATGAGAAGTATAGTCCTGGGAAATGTTTAAAAACTGGCTCTCCTGTTTGGGAAGGTAAACTGTTTTGTAGCAGTTTTTAATTTCTAAGATATATATGACATAAATATTCTTAGTATAGCTCATTTCAAACTATCAACATAATGACACCAAGCAAGAATTGGGAAAAGAAGCACACAGTTGGCTCTTGCAAGCTGTTGTTAGCCAACTTCAGCAGATCCCTAGCTTAAATATTTTTTAGAAGAAAATTCTGTATTCTACTTTTTGTCCCTCTCTCCTGAAAAGTATTAACATGCAAATAAATTATACTTCATAGAATAGTCACAGATTAATTTCTTTCATTAATTAGTGTGAAATGTCAATCTTTTCTGAATATTTTCAAGATAATTTTATTATTTCCATGTTAGTAAAAGTATATAAAGTAATGGTTCCATATAATCATAGAAATAAAGAAATTGATTCTAAAAGAAAATGTACAGAAGACCAAAACTGAGAGTAGCCTGTATCAAGGCTACAATATTTGTTTAACTTTTGTGCCCAGTACTATACAAGATATTTCCAGGTAGAAATAACACTTATTTGTTGCTTATAATATGTCAGAAATTTCTCATAACTCACGCCATTCAATCATCTCAAAAATATTTGATGGAAATGCCCTCACCTTACAGTCGAGGAAACTGAAGCATAGCAGGGCTCCTAATTTGCCTAAGATCATAATCAGTTGTGATTTAAAACTAAATTTCAAAGGTGTCAACACCCATCCTTTTCCTACTTTGTTTCTATGATTAGTTGCCCTTAATAAATACTTCGGGGTGTTGTGTAAAGCTGTGCATATTTCAAGACGGAAGAAAACACACGAATCATTCTTTATAAACTTAAAATACAGAAGAGAAGAGACATATGTGTACCAAAAATTTAACTTGATCTTGAAGGCTTGTGTTTCTCAAGCTTAAATAATATATTTAGGACCCAATGATCAACAATCCAGTCTGAGAGAACAAAAGTCCTTAGATAATGGGAACCATGGGATTTTAAAGAGAGAAAATAATCTGTGTTCTCTGCATTAAGAACTGACTGCAGTGTGAAAGGCTCAGTGACATGAGTTATGAGACTTGCAGGGGTAGAAGAGAGAGACTAAACTAAGGCAGAACCATGGAGGTAAAAAAATGAGATTAGATCAAGAAATACTTGGGAGGTATAGCTGATGGGATTTGCCTTGATTCATGTCAAGAGTGAGACTGTCATAGATACTATTGTTAGGGGTAGTACAAACACTGGAAGTTGCTGTAATTTTGCTGCTTGACAGCTGTCTCCTTTCTCCAGAGAATTGCTCTTGACTGAGGATAAAAAAGGCTGACTCCCTTGCTCTAAAGAAGGAAAACTGAGATTCAGTTCATGCTTCTGTATCAGGCCAATTCCTTTATTTGAGGACACATTCTAGTCTTTCCCCTTTTTTTAATCTGCTTTATTTTTCCCTTATATTCCCCAAAGAAATACTCACATCTGAATTCTGTTCCAAACTCTGCTCCAAGGGAACATGGCTTAAGACAGGCATTAAGGATATCTTAATTTTATGACTGAAGAAGTGAAGGTATTATTTGCACTTTGATAGCTGTATTCTGTTCTCAACATTTTAGTTCCAATCTGTTAGTCTCCAAGCTTTACTGCAGGATAGAGTGAGACTTTAGAAGACAGTTACCTAAAATAAACCCTGTTAATGGGTTTGCAGTGGAGTTTCCCAAACTCTTTGTGTTTTAATTAAACATGATTAAGAACTTTATTACCCACAAATGTAAATATTTAACATGTAAATAAATGAAGTATTCTCATATGAGTGGGTTTGAAACTACATTATAATCCAACTATTTTTCTTATACCTAATGCAGGATTTTCCTTATCATGAAACAATGCAAAATAGATAGCCTAGTTGTCTAGTTCTTTTCTCCTACCCTCTCCCTCCAAAAAAAAGTTGATAGATAATACAGATTATTTTATTTTTAACACACAAGACACAGTCTTTCATAAGCATTTATAGTGACTTTATAAAGAGAATTTTCTTTATATTTCTTTAAATTTTCTGGATTTTGAAAATTTTATTTCATATTGCCTCTTGTTTTAGTTTTAAGGAAAAACAGGTGTTTACAAATACATATGATTATGCTTAGTGAAAGATTACTGAAACTATATCTTTAGTTTTCAAGGCTTTATTAGTGTGTTGAGAGCAGGAATTTTCATATGCTTAAAGGTTTGCCTTGGCTGCAACTTGCATGTGAATTTGTATTTATTACCTGCATGAAAGGTTTTTAAAACCCTCTATGACTGTCTTACGTAAACATTAACTTCCTCAAAACATTAAACATCAGTAAGACTTGACAACTTTGTTATGCTCTAAGAGGAAGAATCCACTTTTCTTTCTGAGTTAAGAACCCAAACAACTGAATTAAAGGTGATTCCTATTTTGTCCAGTCCCCATTTGTCAGTTAGAAACTTTATGCTGTTTTAATGCTAATATCCAATGAAGTTCTATATAAATTTACACATTACTCACCTAGAAAGTATAAGCTTATTTGGTCAAATATTTAGTTAATTAGTTCTAGTAAATGAAATTATATTAATTCTATATTCTATTGTTAACTATAAAGTAAAATCTCTTGGAAAGACATTCTTGGAGATAAGATAATCCTGTTTTCTCCATTTCAGTTTGTGGTATTCAGTTTGAGATGTTCAAATCAGAGATGTGGGAGTCATCTTTTATTATTCTTTCCTCCTTACCTTGAAACATGGAATATAGTATCCATTGCTAAGCACTAATTATTCTCCCTCCAAAATATATCTTGAATCTATATACCTTCTCTTTATCTCTACTGCTAATACTCCAGCTTGAGCCACTATCATTGTTCATCTGAACTGTGACAGTAGCTCTGTTATTAATTAGCTTCCTCTCTTGCATCATCTAGTCCCGTTTTTTCCTACGTAACAGCTAAGCAGCTACTTTTATTGAACCTACATTGAGTACTTTCAGTTTCCTGCTTATAAATTTTCAATTTATACTACTCATACTACTTTGAATAATTTGGAACACTTAGTATAGTGGGTTGAATTGTGACCCCAAAAGATCTACTCAAGTCCTATCTCCTTGTACCTGTGAATGTGAACTTATTCAGAAATAAATCTTTCTGCAGATGTAATTAAGCTAAAGATCTCCACATGAGATCATTATGGATTTAGGATGGATCCTAAATCCAAAGACTTGAGTCATAAGAAGAGATTTGGGACAGGGGCGCCTGGGTGGCACAGTGGTTAAGCGTCTGCCTTTGGCTCAGGGCGTGATCCCGGTGTGATGGGATCGAGCCCCACATCGGGCTCCTCCGCTATGAGCCTGCTTCTTCCTCTCCCACTGCCCCTGCTTGTGTTCTCTCTCTCGCTGGCTGTCTCTATCTCTGTCGAATAAATAAATAAAAATCTTTAAAAAAAAAAAAAAAAAGAAGAGATTTGGGACAAAGGGAAACAGAGAAGTGATGAAATGAGAGAGGCAGAGATTGGAGGACAATCACAATCCAAGGAATGCCAGTGACCAGAAGCCAGGAGCAAAGAATGGAATACATGCTTCCTTCGCACCTTTAAAGGGAGTCCTCTTAATTTCAGACTTCTGTCCATCAGGATTGTCAGAGAAAATCTCTGTTTTTTTAGCCACCAAGTTTGTGGTAATTTGTAATAACAGCCTTAGGAAACTAATACTTTTTATCAGCCTACAAATTTCAGGAAGGTCTCGTCCTCGCTATACCAATCCAAATCTAATCTCATGTCATTCTCCCGTTTCATTTATTACACTCCAGCTTATTGGGTGTCTTTGTTCTTATAATACACCACAATTTCCACTGGCTATTCTCCCTGCCCAGAATGCTCTTTCCCAGATCTTCCTGTATAACCTTTCCCATACTTCAGGCCCCAGCTTAAATTTAGTCATCTCTCAAGTGAGAATGCCCTTATCAATATAAAAATTTGCTTTTTATTACATCTTCAACTATCATAGCACCTAGTTTATGTCCTATAGCAGTTTGAACTTTTGGAATTTTTGTTGTTTATTGGTTATTTTCCCCATTAGTCTGTACAATTCTTGACAGTAGGAAGTATGTATTTTCAAACACTTCTCTATCCCCCATGCCTAGCAGAGTGCCCATCATAAAATACCCAACAAATGTATGCTAAATGAGTGAATGGCTGAAAGAATGAAGTTTCTCAGTTATTGAGAAAAGGATTCAATATACTTTCCTGAAAAATGTGCATTTATTTTCAGACACATTAACTGCAGCTAGAAATTTACTTGAAACATTTTATTAAGTTAATAAAGTGACTTTCATCATTGCTCTCACCATAGTTTGTTCCAGTTTCTGGTAAAAAAAAAAAGACAAACCTAGGAAAACTTGGACCCTACATATACATCTCTCAGAACTCATATACCTTTTCTGCTGTCAGAATATTTCCTCTGTCTCACAGAGTTGTGCTGCACTGTCACATTTCAATAACAGGTGTCATAATTTTACATACCACATAACCCAGCCTGAAATCAACCTTAGGGGACATAAAAAAAAATGAGAAGCTAGCTTTATCAATACTTAAACATTGCTATTTGTCTTAGAAAGTAAGAATAAGCCTCTTAAAAGAATAATGCTTTATCAGGAATGAAAAATAAACCCATTTCTTGACAATAGAGAATCTTACCTAGTTGTGTTAAATTAACTTAGGTCAGTCATTTAAAGTTATTTGCCAAGGTCTCAGCAAAAACATTCCTTGACTTTTGTTAATGTTAGTTACTGTAAGAATAGGAGGTTTGATAAATATGTAGTTAAACAGTCACAGGAGTAAAACAAATGCTATGCTGAAGGAAAGAGTTAAGTCCAAAAATCTCTATTTCTTGACATTTCCTAGTGTATATAAAACTTCTTGGTAATAGAGTTAAATTTATTTTTTTGAAATTGAGCTTAATGAATAAAAACAATGGGTGTTTCAAGAGTCAGAGGGTGGGACACCTGGGTGGCTCAATCGGTTAAGTGTCTGCCTTCAGCTCAGATCACGATCCCAGGGTGCTGGGATCGAGTCCCGCAATTGGCTCCTTGCCAAGCGGGGAGCCTGCTTCTCCCTTTGCCTGCTGCTCCCTCTGTTTGTGCTCTCTCTCTCTCACACAATGAATAAATAAAATCTTTAAAAAAATAAAGAGTCAGAGGGTGAAACAAAGCAGGTGAAACTTTCATAACTAAGGGATGTGTAATCCATAACACATTTTTATGTCAAATTTTGAAGTTCCTATAGATTTATTAATATTTTACTCAGATTGACTCTGTAGCATTTCTGTAGAATGATGATGATGTAAGTAAATGCACTGTTTTGCCTTTTCTCTATCATCAGCTTACTCTCAGAACTAACCATCCCTTTAAATATCACATGATACTAAAAAGAAGTAACAGAATAAAAGGTAGCACCAACTCTCTAACTGAATTCCATTATCTGTGTAATTTTTTATTGTATTGTAGGATTCTTTGTGCCATTATCAAGGAACTGCAAACCCAAATATCAATGTGCTTCATTATTCTATGACCATTTCCTGACCTGAGAACTCTTAGTATTTACATTACTTATGTCTGATGCAATATATACTGATATAAAAATGATGTCAGGTGGTAGCCAGCCTCTAAGAGGCTTAAAGATCTCCACCTCCTGATATTCATTCCTTTGTGCTGTCCCCTCTTACACAGTGTCAGCATTGATTTATATGACCAACAAAATATGGTAGAAGGAATTATATGTTATTCTGCCATTATGGCTTCTCTCTCACTTTTCATCTCTTTAACCCCTTGCTCTAGGAACCTTTCTAGAGCAGCTGTCATGTTCTGGGGATAGGTCCATGTACCAAGGCACTGCAACCTCCTGCTAATAGGTGAGATGAAAATGTTAGCTTGGAAGAAGATCCTCTAGCACCACTTGGGTCTTCAGATGACTGCAGACTTGAACAACATCTGCAAGTCAACTTCATGAGAGATCCTGAACTAAAGCCATTTAACTAAGACACTTTCAAATTCCTAAGGTGCAGAAATTATAAGATAATAAATGTTTGTTATTTTAAGACAATAAATTTTGGGGAATCTCATACACAATAGATAACAAATGCATATGCTATGTACACAGCCATTTATATTAGATTAAGTTTAAAAATAGAATAATCGTGATTTGGAACAAGAAGCGATTGCAAAAAGTTCATGAACTTATTATACAAATATTGTTAAAGATTTAGAGGAAACAGGACCTAACCTCAATTAACTTGATCCAATTATTTTGCCAGGCAAAACTGAATTAAATAAAATGGCTTTTATTATGTTAAAAACTTTAAATGTGATAATGTATGGAGAACTATCAAGGATGATTTCATTAGGGCTTAGGAGTTGTAAATAAATTCCTAGTTGTGAATCATAATTTATATTCCAATTTTTGAGTCAATACCTTTAACTTTAAAACAATATGCCTATTAATGGAGAGAAATAAAATCTTCTTAAGATGTTTCAGTGAGTTTATATTTCAATTATTCTAAAACATTATATACAGGACCTAATTTTCTTACTTATGGGTGCAGACTAGCAATTCGTAAATATTTTTTAAAATATATGTATTATATGCAGGTAAAAACTAAAGCTAAGAAAAATATAAAATATACTAATAACCTGCATTTTGATTATATGGCAGTGTTAATATGCATTTTTATTTAGTTTGAGGTAAGTAAAATTATGCCATAACATGTAAATTAAGTAATAATTAAGTTTCTATATAAAATAAATAATGAGTTTGGTGAGGTGCTATCTTTGTTGCTGGCTTATGTAATAAAATAATACCGTTTGAAGAAAAATGTAGTATTTGGGGAAATTCTAGTAAATGTTGATAATATGAAGGATCATTGCAGTATTTTACAGTAGAAAAGGAATGCATGGTATGTTTCTTCCTGTTCCTTATCCCATTCCAAATTTGCATTGTTTAATGAGAACTATGAAGGTTCTGGATACACAGAAAAATAAATATAATCAGACAGTTAAAAAGAAGCTCTAGAGTGTAAACTAAAATTTATGAATTTTTTCAAGTCTCCAGTATTTTCTGTATCTATACAATACTGATGCTGAATCACAGCAGGAAAAATTTCATGAAAGAGAATATGAAAAGTCAAAGGAAGAGTGAAGTACTCAGGCCTAGAAACTGCTTAGAAACTATTACCATCACTAGGTGTGAAATGACCAGTCTAGGGAATAGTTACTTAATCCAAAACTAAAGTATGGAGGGGAGAAATATACCCACAGGAAGAACAGAAAAACATATCAACTTCCTGTCCACTCAGGAGGGAGAAAGCCTGGAAAAAACACACAGCCTCTTTCTTTGCCCTTTCCCCCCTCTCCTGCAAGTGGATGCCTTCAGCTAAAAATTCAAGAGCAACCCAGAAGTCAAGAGGCCTGCTGATGCTGTTTGTGAAGATCATATCTCCCAGGGCACAAAGAAGTGTGAAGAATGAAGG
This sequence comes from Ursus americanus, assembly GCF_024610735.1. Classification (NCBI taxonomy): domain Eukaryota; kingdom Metazoa; phylum Chordata; class Mammalia; order Carnivora; family Ursidae; genus Ursus; species Ursus americanus. The sequence continues at coordinate 22,481,852 of NC_142131.1, forward strand.
TTGGATCTGGAGGGGATAACTAGAAATAAGCAACACATCTGCAGTCACTGGTGAAAGTTTATGATATTCAATAAGCTTTCTAGGGCAGAAAATTATTCTATTCTTTTGAGAATAGTAACAATTAACAGCGATGTTTCAAGCAAGAGGGGCTGTGTAGTTTTTCTTCAGTTAATGACAAAATCCAACTGACAACATTCTGTATTCCTTATTAACCATAACCTTTTCCTTGCCCCCCCTTTTCTTCATTTTCTACCACATATACTGTGTGCAATTAAACACAACCCTTTACTGAATATGTTATTATTCTGTTCTTTGTTAGTAATTATAGTGGATACACTGTCATTAGGCAAAAAGGCAGGCTGTTAATGATCTAATTCTAACATTATCGTTCTAATTACTCAGTATGCTGGTCATGTCACTGACTAATTCTGTCACCCTGCTACCCATGCAATTAATAAAATGATCCTGGATAAATACACCAGATGTTGAGGTGTGATGTTGGATATCCATGTGTTATCAAAGTACCTGAAGCACTGCTAAATTTTGAAAATAGACTTTTTAAAACTCTTACTTAACTTTATTTAGTTGTCAATATTTCAAATATTTTTATTCCATTTCCTATTTATGCTAAGCCCCAAAACAATACTTCAAATTGTTAGAGGTTTATTTTACTTCATGTTACCACAACCTTGATTACCTTGGTTCCTTGCTTTCCTATTACAATGTCAGTTACTTGAACTGTTTATTTGTTTGTTTATTTGTTTTGGATCTCCATAACCTAGAACAGTGACTGCCACATAATAATCTTGTAATAAATATTTTCATGAATGAACGTATTACATCTCATGGTATTTCTCCTCTTAAGAGTTGAAATAATCCGGAGTAATTCTAGCTATCATGTTGTGACAAAAACATTATCTTTTATTAGCTACAATGAAATTCAGGGGAGATAGACTGAAACACAGATAATTATTGAGAGATACCATTTACTAACTTTCTATTAAAAGATTAAGACAATCCTTTTATCATTTCAAAAATCTGTGTTTCTGTATAATATTTGTCACGTATTAATGCCTAACATAAAATTTCATTAAGCAGTGCTATTTTACTTTATTATTATTATTATTATTATTATTATTATTAATGACATGTATTCTTATATTGCTTTTCACATGGAATTTTTTTTTTAAGTTGAAATATCTGGAGGATATGGATACTGGTGTCAATTGTCTAGGGAAGAATTTCTCAGTCACAATGCTGAAAATAAAAATTTCAACTTTTGGCACCTGAGAGAAAAATCCAACTACTCTTGGGATCACGATTTATCAGGTACAGACTTTTGAGGATTTATTAAGAAATGCTGGAGGGTTTTCAAGTAGTAAATATTTAGATGAAAATTTCAACAACAGGACAACTCAGAAGTTGAGTGAGCACAGGAACCTGATCCTGAGAAAGTTATCTAAATCTATGCTGCTCTCTCTGCCATGTGGAGGCCAAAATGAAATGAAAGTCCAGTTTAAATACTCATCCTTACTCCAGCTGTAATAGGACAGGACTCTGCACAAAATGTTACTCTTTTTCTTAGAAGATTACATGACTATTAATAGTTAATAAAAGGCAGGGCACCTGGGTGGCTCAGTTGGTTAAGCATCTGACTCCTGATTTCTGCTCAGGTCATGATCTCAAGGTCATGGGATCAAGCCCTGTGTCAGGCTCCATGCCCAGGGGGAGTCTGCTTGAGATTCTCTCCCTCTCCCTCTGCCCCTACGCTTACCCCTGCTTGCACTGTCTCTCTCTCTCTCAACTAAATAAATAAATCTTCAAGAAATAGTTAATAAAAGGCAAGAAATCACCTAGCAAAAGATAAACTTAGGGGAAATAATTGTGCTTTCAGTTTCATTCTGCTTATATTGGTGATCTGGGAAGATCAGGGTTTGATTGCATCAAGGAAAGTGCATCAACAAAATTAATTAATTGATTAATTAAAAATTCTAAAATATTCTCATGGAAGTCAAACCTGGAAAGAAAGGAGGAGCAGAACCCTCAAGGAGGAGCCCACACTGCAGAAATCTACAAACATAGTTTGAAATTCTCTCCACATTACTCGCTTTTCCTTCTCTACCCAACTAAACATAGATAATTCTCAGGTTTTTACGTCTTCATGTTTTTTAACTTTTCTCTACTGACTCCCTTGGAACCTTCTTTTGTCTTTATGACTTACTCTGATTCTATCTCTAGCCCTAACCCTTCTCTGATGGATTACTTCCCACTGCATTGATAATTTGGATATTTAGATTATAATCTGACTCTACTTCCTTATCCCCCAGACTCAGAGTCCGTATCTCCAAAATTAACAAATTTGGTTACCTGTAATTTCTGCCTAAGTGAACCAACACTGCTCAAGGTGTTTAGTTCATCCAAAGAGATGGGAGGTTGACCTCTCAAGAGTGCTTGGATTAAAAATTGAGGACATTAGATTCAGGGCACCTTTGACTAAAAATTTATCAATAGTCATTTATTTTAGAAACAATGTTAGTGTTTCTGGTGAACTTTTAACCTGCTTTTCAGTAAAATGGAACTATTGTAATCTCAAAGAATAACTAAACACTAAAGTTTAATTTCTAGCTCACTGGACATGAGTTTAGCAAGAGCTGTTATCTGAGTATCCACAATTATATCTTCCTATGATCATTACAGATTAAAGTACCTGAATATCTGACAGGCCTACCAAAGGAAATGAATAACTCTGAGAGTTTACCTCTTGGTTCAAAATTAGGATTACTAGAAATAAGACTCTTCCCTATTTCATTTTTTATTTTTTTCTGGTAGAATGTAATGATAAGCCCTCCAGTTTTGTTGATGCCAAGAGCAATAATAAATAGAAGAAAGAAATGACCAAACTAAATTAATGTTTTAACTTTGAAATGTTGCTCTGCTTTTAAAATTTCATTTAAATTCAGTTCAATCCCATCCTATAGAGTCCTTTTCTAATACATGAGACCTATGTATCTGACTTGTTTAGAAATTTGTCTATTGAATTAATCTTATATTTTAAGTATTAATTTGGGAAAGCTAAAAGAATAATAAGATTTAAGATCTACTATAGCATCCCTATCTAAGGCAAATAATTTTCTTCCACACTATGTCTGATGTTTATAATTGGGTTTCTATGAATTTTCTAGAAAAGGAAAAAGTTTTTTACTTATTTGGAGAAACACAGCATTTGTGATTAATATTAAAAGTGTCTTTCTCTTTGGTCTGCTATGACTGTATTAAGATAAGAGTCCTAGATATACTGCACTTAAATTAGGATGAGTTTTGGATTTAAGAATTGCAGTATAGGGATGCCTGGGTGGCTCAATCGTTAAGTGTCTGCCTTCGGCTCAGGGCATGATCCCGGCGTTCTGGGATCGAGCCCCACATCAGGCTCCTCTGCTGGGAGCCCGCTTCTTCCTCTCCCACTCCCCCTGGTTGTGTTCCCTCTCTCGCTGGCTGTCTCTATCTCTGTCAAATGAATAAATAAAATCTTAAAAAAAAAAAAAAAAGAATTGCAGTATAAAAGATCTGGCTCTTGTTAAAGTTTGCATATTTAAAATATCATGAAAATAAATACCTGTATAGTGAGGTAATACAATGAGAGCTGGGACTTCTACAATGTTTTTTTTTTTTTTTTTTAAAGATTTTATTTATTTATTTGACAGAGATAGAGACAGCCAGAGAGAAAGGGAACACAAGCGGGGGAGTGGGAGAGGAAGAAGCAGGCTCATAGAGGAGGAGGCTGATGTGGGGCTCGATCCCATAACGCCGGGATCACGCCCTGAGCCGAAGGCAGACGCTCAACTGCTGTGCCACCCAGGCATCCTGGGACTTCTACGTTTTAATGTTCATTCTGCATGTAACCAGATTATATCATCTCATATATATTTTCAAAGCTTTCTGGATTTTTTTACTCACTGGTAACAATAAAAAATTGGGACTAATTCCTCATGATGGAATTAGTGCCTTATAAAAGAATTCTTAGAGAGATCCATGCCTCATGTAAGGACACAGAAAAGGCAGCTGTTTATGAACCACAAAGCTAGCTCTCACTAGAAACCAAATCTACAGGCACCTTGATATTTGATTTTCCAGACTCCAGAACTGTAGGAAATAAATGTTTGTTGTTTATAAAACACTCAGCCTGTGGTATTTTGTTACAGCAATCTGAATGGACTAAGACAAATTTTATGCAATTTAATTACAAATTAATACATTAATGATAGGATTTTTTTTAAATTAAGAAAAAAAAGGTGAGAATAAAAATCACCACTCATCCTAAGTAGAAAACCACTGCCTCCAGACTAATTTTTGGGATTGCAGTTTATCTGTCTGCATTTCTCTCTTTCTCTTTAAAAGAATGGAATTCTGTATGTATCATTTGGAAACCTAATATATTATAAATTTAACTATACTTAGTAACAATAAATCTTAATCTATACCTAAGTGCTTGAAAGTATAATTCTATTAATTGCTCATTGTTAGCGTTTGGGTCCCACCCCTTTATTTTTATACACAAACAATGCTCTGACAATAATTTTGTAGCTAAACATATTATGTCTCCTTTTTTTTTTTTAATTTGCAGAAGCTGGAGGAAAATGTTTATAAATATTATACCCTGTGATATGTACCATTTGAGTGCTTTCCAGAAAGTTTCCTTCTTTGGGGTATGAGAAGAATAGTATTTCATAATATTTTGCTATTTTTATATGAAGGGATGTTTTTAATTTCAATCAAAACTTTCTATTTTTCATTCTGAAATTATTTTATTTTATGTTATTTTGAAAGAGAGAGAGAAAGAGCAGGGGAGGGGGCAGCTGAAATCAAGAGTCAGATGCTTAATCAACTGAGCCACCCAGGCAACACAAAATAATTTTATATTCATAAATGTTTGCAAAGATAGCTTAGACAGGTACCATGTACTCTTCAATGTTTTCCCCAATGGTTCCAACTTACATAATTCTAGTATAATATAAAATCTGGAAAATTAATACTATTATTTGTGTATACAGCTTTATGCCCTTATATCGCATATATATAAATTTGTATAATCATGACCATAATCAGGTGCCTGGGTGGTTCAGTCACTTAAGCATATGCCTTCAGCTTAGGTCATGATCCCAGGGTCCTGGGATCGAGTACCAATCAGGCTTTCTGCTCAGCCGCAGTCTGCTTCTCCCTCTCATTCTGCCCCTCCCTTGTTGCTCATGCTCTCTCTCTCTCTCTCTCAAATAAAGAAATAAAAACTTTAAAAAAAATTCATGACCATAATCAAGGTACAGAATTACTCCATCACCAAAAAGATCTCCCTTGTGTTGCTCATTTATAGTCGTGTCCATTCCCCACCCCCCACCATCCTATCAGTCACTAATCTGTTTCCCAATTCTAATTTTTTCATTTAGATAATAATATATAAATATAATCATATAGTATGTGTCCTTTGAGACTGGCTTTTCTCACTTGGCATAATGTACTAAAGATTTATACAAGTTTTGCATGTATTAATAGCCCCAATCCCTACTTTTTAAAATTCTCAGTAGGAGCCCATTGTACGGATGTTTCCAGTTTGTTTCATCTATTGATGGCATTTTGATTGACTACAGTTTTTAGTTATTACAAATTTGCTATGCTGAATCATGTTAAAGTTTTCTGTAGATATGAGATTTGACTACAAAGTTTCGCATAAATGTTGATTATTTAAACAATCCTTTTCCAGTACCTCAATCTAAAAACTTTCTCTGAAATAAAAGCCCAAGTGTACATTTGCTGGGTCATATGGTAGTTACAAGAGTAGTTTTTAAAAGAAAATGCCATGCTATTTTCCCAGAGTGATTATACCAGTTTACATTCCCACAAGCGATGGGAAGGTGATACAGTTACTCTGCATTCTCATGCATTTAATACTGCTATTATTATTGTTTTAGACATTTTGATAGATTGTAGTTGTAACAGCACTCCAGCTATCTTAAGGGTTAACCTGCTTCAAGTTAACACACTCCCTTATTGATGCTGAATTAAGGCTCTTGATCTGTAACACAATTAATTTGCTTTCTTTGAGATTTACAGACCACTGGCCTTGGGAAATAAGGGACCAGAACTTTCCCAGGCCACAGAGACCAGCAAATCTGTTTGAAGGCACTTCAGCTTTCTGATTGGCCCAGCAAACCTTCAGCAAAATGTTTTCTTTTTTCTTTTTAAAGTCACACAAATGACTTTATTGACCACCCTTTTCCCTTCTGTAGACCTTGCCCTTCTTTGCAGAAAAAAAAGAGTACTCTTGCACAACCACTGCTGGGTACCAGGGAACCAGACCTTCTTGCACAACCTCCAAGTACCAAGATAACTCTGTAGCTGGCATCACTGAGTCTGCACAAAAAGTGATAGACCACTGTATTCCCTTAACTGATTAAACCACTTTAAAAATCTCTGGGCCAGGTAGAAACCTTGGAGTTGGCTTTGTACAAGAGTCTGCCTTCTCCCCAGGTGGCCAACCTCCTGAATGAGGCTCATATTCCTTTCCAATCAAAACTCATCTTTTGATTATTGGCCTTTCAAGCAATGGGCAGCCAAACTTGGGTTTCAGTAACATAGTGATAGCTCACTATGGTTTTTATTTGGATTTCCAAATGATGGCTTAGGATGTTTAACTTTTCACGTGGTTATTGCCCATCTGTGCACCTTCTTTGGTGAATGTGTCTTCATGTCTTTTGACTATTTTCTATTTTTTTTTCTTTTTTACTGCCGAGTTTTGAGAGTTCGTTATATATTAAGCTATGAATCGAAACTCTGATGAATGCACTTAAAGAGGACCTAAAAAAATAGGGAAATATTCAATGCTTATGGATAGAAAATCTCAATATTGTTAAAATGTCAGTTCTTCCCAACTTCATGTATAGATTCAATACAATCTCGGTCAAAACAATCTCAGTCAAAATCCCAGCAAGTTATTTTATGGTTATTTTTTTTTAAAGATTTTATTTATTTATTTGATAGAGAGAGAGACAGCCAGCAAGAGAGGGAACACAAGCAGGGGTAGTGGAAGAGGAAGAAGCAGGCTTCCCAGTGGAGCAGGGAGCATGATGCAGGGCTCAATCCCAGGACTCTGGGATCACGCCCTGAGCCTAAGGCAGACGCTTAACAACTGAGCCACCCAGGCACCCCATATTTTATGGTTATTGACAAACTGATTCTAAAGTTTATATAGAGAAGCCAAAACCCCAGAATAGCCACTACAGTATTGCAGGAGAAGAACAGGTTGGAGGACTGACAATTCCCAAATTCAAAACTTACTGCAAAATTATAGTAATCAAGACTGTGGTATTGGCAAGAGAATAGACAAATAGATTATTGGAACAGACTAGAGCCCAGAAATAGACTCACATAAATATAGTCAACTGTTTTTGACAAAGGACCAAAAGCAATACAATGGAACAAAGATAGTCTTTTCAGCAGATAGTGCTAAAATAACTGGATAGCTACATTAAAAGAAAAAAAAAAGAGAATATAGACACAAACCTTACAGTCTTCACAAATTAACTTAAAATTGATAATAGACCTAAATGGAAAATGCACAACTGTAATATCCCAGAAAATAGCATAGGATAAAACATAGAAGACTTTGATATAGCAAAGACTTTTTAGATACAATAGCAGAGGCACAGTCCATGAAACAAAAAATCAATAAGCTGGACTACATTAAAAAACAAAAAAACAAAAAATACCCAAACAAACAAAAATTTCTGTTCTAGGAAAGACAATGTCAAGAGAAGAAGAAGACAAATCACAGCCAGGGAGAAAATATTTGCAAAAGATATATATGATAAAGGACTGTTATCCAGACTATATAAAAAAATTCTCAAAACTCAAAATAAACCAATTTAGAAACAGGCCAAAGATCTTAACTAACACTTTACTAAAGAAGATACACAGGTGACACAATAAGCATATAAAAGTATGCTCCACACACAGGTTATCAGAAACATGCAAATAAAAACAGCAAATTAAAACAACACTACTACTACACACCTATTAGAATGACTAAAATCTGGAACACTGACAACAGAAAATGCTATTGACGTTGTGGAGCAATTAGAATTCTCATACATTAATGGTGGGAATACAAAATGGTACAGTGACCTTGAAAGACAGTTTGGCTGTTTCTTACAAACAAAACATGGTCTTACCATATCCAATAATCACACTCCTTGATATTTACTCAAAGGAGTTGGAAACTTATGTCCATACAAAAGCTTGCACACAGATGTGTTTAGTAGTTTTGATTCATAATTTCACAAACTTGTAAGCAATCAAGATTTCCTTTGGTAGGTGAATGGATAAATTATGATACAACCAATCAATGGAATGTTATTTAGCAATAAGAAAAAATGAGCTATCAAACTATGAAAAGATATGGAGCAACGTTAACTGCGTATTTCTAAGTGAAAGAAGTCAATCTGAAAGGCTACATATTCTATGATTCAAAAAATATGACATTCTGGAAACGTTTAAAAAACTATAGATACAATAAAATGATCAGTGTTTGTCAGAGGCTGGGGGATGGAGAAAAGAGGATGAATAAATAAAGCACAGAGGATCTTGAAGTGAAAATATTTTTTATGATTACATAATGATGGATACAAGTCATTATGCATTTGCCTAAAACCACAGAATGGACAACAACAAGGGTGAATCCTAATATAAACTATCAACTTTGGATGATTATGAAGTGTCAGTATAGATTCATCAATTGCAACAAATGTACCATGCTGGTAAGGGATGCTAATAATGGGTTAGTCTACTTATGTGTGAGGGCAAGAAGTATATAGGATCTTTCTACCTTCTTTTCACTTTTGCTGTGAACCTAAAACTGCTCTCAAAGAGTAAAATCTTTAAAAAAATGATATTGATTTTTTTCTGTCCACTAAATTTACAGTTAGTTCAAGTCCACCATATTGAGTATTTCTCAAGTACCTGGAAGAGTCAATGAGATACTGAATGAATTTGAATTTTCAGTTATTTCTTCAAACCATATCATTCCCTACTGATTACTGTACATATTCAATGAATACTTCTAATTTCTTAAAATCAAACAATATAAATTTCATAGAAGTTTTTGGAATAGAAAAGAGTTTTAACTATTTTAAATGCTGCTTTTCCTCATTCATGTTGCATACGACTCATAGAGAAGATTCTATCACATTTGTTAGATTTGAATAATTGAAATTATTTTAATATTGTCAATCTTTATGTTGAATGGATGAATGAATGAATGAATGAATACCAGAATGCTATGCTTCCTACCTTCGCTAATTGCAATAGTGGTATATAGATTTTCTGGGGGGAAAAAAAAACAAAGCAAAAATTTAGAAGATATAAAGACTCCAGTTAGACTGTAAAGAATTGATTAGGTTATGAGGTGGAGATGAAGGAGAAAGAAAGATATTCTAGGTTGGATAAGAATAATAGGCAAAACTTTGGGAGAATATGGAGCTCTGCTTGAGTTGATTGAAATTTTAATGTAAAAAATATGAAAAAAAATAATGATGGATTTGTAACATAATAGGAAATATATATTTGGTTTCTGTTCCATCCTCTTGTTTCTTGCCACATAGCTCCTAAAAACCTTGAACACTCCAGGGAATAAATGTCTTTCTGTATGCTCCTAAGATGACTGGTAGGGGGCTCCTGGATTGCCTCAGGGGAACCAATCAAGTGGTAATGATTAGAGGATAACAATTTTCAGTCCCGCCCCCTTAACCTTCAGGAAGGGGAGAGGGGCTGAAAATAGAGGAACACCTTTGGCCAATGATTTAAGAAACCATGCCTCCATAATAATCCTAAACTACTGGGTTTGAGGGGGTTTCTGGGTTATAAACACATTGAAGGTACTGGGAGAATGTCCCACCCATTGAGCACATGGAAACTCTAACCCTTCCCTTCACACTTTGACCTATACATCTCTTCCATCTGGTTATTCCTTATAATAAACTGCCAATCTAATAAATATAACACTTTCTTGAGCTATGTGAACTGTTCTAGCAAATTATCAAACCTGAGGAGGGGGTCATGGGAACCTCTCATTTATAGCTAGTCAGATGCATAGGCAAAAATGACTTTCAGTTGGCATCCAAAATGAGGTGGCATAGTCTTATGGGGCTGAACCCTCAACTTGTAGAATCTGACACCAACTCCAGGTAGAAAATGTCAGAATTAAATTAAATTATAAGATATCCAATTGTTGTTCACAGAGAGAGAATTTACTTGATGTGGAAAAATCACCCCCACACTTATAATACAGAAGTATTCTTAGAGTAGTAATGTGAGGAAGAAACAATTGCACCTGTAGGTTGGTATCTGAAATTGTTTTCAAATTCAAGTAGAAAAGTTCTGATTTGTTGCTGTGGGCTATCACTTTAACTTATAGAGTAGTTATTTATAATTTCTGTCAATTCCGCTATAAACCAAAGTCTTTCAAAATCTTAATCAAATTCATATCACCTTCCACATAGACTTCTCCCAATATTCTCCTAAATTTTATTACATCCTTCTAGCTCCCCTTTACTGCATTCTTTGCACTGATTCTCAAGAAATTTTATCTTCCCATTGCATTTAGTATAAAATAGGACATCTCTAACATGGCCTCCCAGATCCTACATGACCAAGTCTCTGTTCACCTTTCCAGGCATCTCGTAATATCTTCTCACTCTATGGTCCAGGAGTCTAGCCATTCTTGAGTTTAGAATGCACAAAGCATTTCCCTCTAAGTTCCTATAGACACAATGATCTACCCTTCGCTTCACTGACTGGATTTTCTTTCCCCATTTTTCATGTTTAATTATAAATCTCAGTTTATCAAACAAATCTTTTTAATTTCCCTGATCCAAGATAGGCCCCTTTCTCTCATGGCATCCTGTCCATTTTCTTCATAGCAGTTATCAGAGCTAGTAATTATATATTTGTTTGGGTAATTGTTTGTTTACTGTATCTCCCCAGTAAACCTGAATGTCAGTGAGGCCATGATCATGTTTGCTTTATGCAGCACAGAGCATAGGAGTAAAACAATAGCTGATGAATAAAACAATGACCCATGTGATGAAATAGCATTTTATGAAGATTAGCCTGAGAGAACTGTGCAGGATGTATTAAAAAGGAAGAATCTCCAAGTCATAAAACAGTTGAAAGGCTATGGTGAAAGGCATGGTGTGCATTAGAGAAGAGAGTAATACGATGGTAGAGAGGCTAGAGAAACAAAGAATTTGAGAAATATTTAGAAGGGAAAATGAAGATATTTTTATTTAGATATTGGGTGCAAGAAAATATTATCAGCATTTTTTAAAGATTTGATTTATATATTTGAGAAAGAGAGAGAGCGAGAGAGCACAAGGGGGGGGGCGGGTAGAGCAGAGAGACAGGGATAAGCAGACTCCCGCTGAGCAAGGAATTTGACCTGGGGCTCAATCCCAGAACCCTGAGATCATGACCTGAGCTAAAGGCAGATGCTTAACTGATGAGCCACCCAGGTGCCCCAAGAAAATATCAGCATTTCTAAATGTTGTAATACTATTTAGGTATTTTAAGGTATTTTATCATTATCTGTAATTTGCTTTCTATTCTAAGTTTTCATATTTGTACATTTATTTTTTATTCTCTATTCTGCATTTATATTTCTCTGTGTAGTTTAATTAAAACCAGTGTCTTGGCAAATGATATTTATTAATAATCCTACAAGATATCAAAATATAAATTATATAAGCAGTTGCATTAGAAGTTTGAGAAGTACCAATTATGAATCATATACTATTAAGGAAATTTTAATATATTGTGCTGTATCTCTAGGATGAAGATATATTTAAGTTTGCATCACAGTTTGTGCCTACTTTCCTAGAGTTATTTTAATAGCATCCACTCTTCATTTTTTCTATCAAAAGTGAGATTGTCCAAATTTGTGCATATGCGTGTATATGTATGTCTCTCTGTATAAAATCACTAAATTTTCCTAATTATCTTAAGTACATTTACAGAAATAGACAGAATAGGCCATGGATTTTAGATAGTAGAATCAATCTAAAGTTTACACCCTCTTTCTGATAAAACATGGTTAAATTATGCCCCTTATGTTAAATATAAAGTCACTGCTGAGTGAAGCTATGTATTATGCATTTATGTTTACATAATTAAGAAATATTTGCAAAGGTATGAATGATGCATCACTGTATTTAATATAGTAATAGTGGTGATATTTGTTTAACAGTATTCTTTTGTGATGGAAACATGAATTATTCATATTTTAAGTTTTAAGATTTTTACAAAGCAATAAATCTAAATCTATCGCAGTACATATCATATTCAAATATGATGGGTTTCCTCATGAATAGGTCAACAGGAAAATCTATAGTCAGCCCAAGATGATGGTATTGAATTACTGTCAGCGTAAGAAACAAAAATTTGCTTCATGTTGAGAGTTAAAGGGACAAAAGCCACTATACTTAGCAGGAGTTGTTTGTGGCCCTCTCTTGAACACTGAAAGCTATTCAATCCAGCTATATCATATCGTGTACATTTGAACTTGGAAAACCTTCACTCATTCCGAATTGTTGGTGAAATGCAGCTCACTCTAATGCAGCCTTCTTTTTCACCTGATTGGCTAGGGCAGCTTCGTCATTTGGAATACAACTAAAAAAACCCATGTGGACTCTGCTCTGATAGTAGTCAACAAGTTTCTGTAGTTTACAAGAATCTATCTAGAAATAAGATGTATCCCTTCTGAAAAGCACCTCCTATGACTCAGAGGAGGTCTTTGCTTGATCTCTTACTTAGAGGAGGAAAGTACAATCTGTCTTTCCCCACAAGATGATTGGAAAAACAACAGAATTGTACTCCCTGTAAAAGACAGGAAATTCCTGTTTAAGACTACATCTCCTTTTCAACAAATTCCTTTCTATTATCCAACAGCCAATTTCTCTTCTTTTCTTATGTAGATAAGTTGGAACTTACAATGGGCTTAGGGTTACAAAACTGGTTCTGACCATATTTTATCACACTCCAGGAAGAGGATCTACACCACTGTTTTTCATATTTTCATACTTAACTATCACTCCTTGTCTTCGTAGAGATGACTTCAGACAAAACACTGAAACACTCTAAAAAATATTCCATTTATCTGTTTGTTATATATGTTCTTTACTGATAAGCAGTTTTTGGCCTCAATATTTAAAATAAATATTTTCAACATAAGTAAATAGTTTAAAATATAACTATGTTAATACTGAAGAAATTATTACCTTGAATATGTTTCCACCCTGAATTTTGAATGGCTATGGATATAAGCATAAACATTTTAGTTTTCTCTAAGTTTCTCCATTCTGAGATCTTTATTTTGAAAAATATTTTATTATATTTAATAATGCCTTGATAAATCATTTTTTTTATTTGATGACATCTACAGAGTCCAGAGAAGCAATGCACATAAAACTTATGTTTTTTTTTTTTTTTTTTTTTTTAAGATTTTATTTATTTATTTGACAGAGATAGAGACAGCCAGCAAGAGAGGGAACACAAGCAGGGGGAGTGGGAGAGGAAGAAGCAGGCTCATAGCGGAGGAGCCTGATGTGGGGCTCAATCCCATAACGCCGGGATCACGCCCTGAGCCGAAGGCAGACGCTTAACCGCTGTGCCACCCAGGCGCCCCAAAACTTATGTTTTTAAATTTATTCAGAGCTATATTAATTAATCTACATGAAAAAAACCAGTCATTACAAAATATCTGTAACCCAATAAATCATGTCCATTTTTTGGGATATGATTTCTAGCAATCAATATAAAATTCTTGGGATGGTTAAATTTTCTGTGTCAACTTGAATAGGCCACAGTATCCAACTGCTTAGTCAAATAGTAATCTAACAGCTGCTATGAAGATATTTTTTAGATGTGGTTAAAATTTATAATCATTGAGTTTACCCTCAATAATGTGGATTGGCCTCATCTAATCCGTTGAAGGCCTTAAGAGCAAAAGCTGAGGTTTCCTGGATTAGTTAGTAGGAATTCTGTTTCAAGTCTGTAACATAAAAATCCTGCCTGCGTGTCCACACTACCAGCCTGCCCTGTGGATTTTGGACTTGCTAGAACCCAAAACTGCATGAGTCATTTCTTAAAATAAATCTCTCTGTATATCTATATCTCTATATATCTATATTTATATCTGTATCCTATTAGTCCTGTTTCTCTGGAACACTGATACAATATTTATATCTATTATAAAAGGCTATTATTCCTTTTATTTAGTCCTTTCTTAATTCTGTAATGATCTGAGACAATGTAAACAATAAGTATTTTACTAACACCAGGATCATTCTTGTTTTGTTATTGTGGTACAGTATAACTGTTCTTTTTTCTTTTATTTTTTTATGGGGATTTTATGATTCATTTAAAATCTTGAAAAATGCATAAACTAGAAAACCTCTTTTGTAATACACTTATAAAGATATTATTGTATCTGCCAATTGATAATAGTGGAATTAGACAATTAGACAATTAGACAATAGTGGAAAAGAAAGTTATAGGGACATTTTGAAAAGTGAATTCTGTGAAATTAATGTGACTAGTGATATTCAAATGTTTAATACATGATATGGATAAAGATGACCTTTTCTGTTTAGTTCACAATAAAGTTGTAGTACTCATTTTGCCTGAACAAATTTGAAATTAACAAAAGACAGAAGAAACACCTCATCGTTATGACTATTCCACTCTGAATTACCCAGTTAAAAGAATTACTTCAAATAAAAGGGTTGTGTATTACATGATGGAAGAGAACACTTGACAGTGGGGTCAGCTCTATTAAATACGTAGAATGAGGGAAGCGTTTAAGATGGCGGAGGAGCAGTAGACCTAAAGCTCATCTGGTCCCAGGAATTCAGCTAGAGAGCTACCAAACCATTCTGAATACCTATGAATGCAACTGGAGAATGAAGAAAAGAACAGCAGAAACTCTATGAACAGAAAAGCAACCACTTTCTGCAAGGAGGAGAATAGATGGTGGAGGAGTAGGGGACCCCTTTTTCAGCTGGTCCCGAGTCAAGCTGGAGATCTACCAGACCATCCTTAAAACCCTTGGAATCAGCCTGAGATGCAGGAAGATACATTTGGATCTCTACAAGTGAACATCTCCAGCGCTAAATATTGCGGTACAAAGCGGGGAGCTGTGAATCCGCGCACAGATATCAGAAGATAAACAGAAGGGGGAGGGAGCTGCCGCGCTTGGTCGCTGGGAAGCAGTAGCCCCCTGCATTGGAGAGCTGGCCAGAGTTGAGGACCAGCACCCGGGAGAGAGCAGACTGAGATCATTAGCCCGGGAAAACACGTGTGACCAGACTGAAAACCGGAGCTCCGGAGCGATCACTGGAACCAGATTAAAACTGGGAGCTCAGGAGCATGCATCCAAACTGAAAACTGGAGCTCCGGAGTGCTCACTGGAACCAGGCTGATACCGGGAGCTCGGGAGTGCATGTGCGACCAGACTGAAAACCCACACTCCGGAGTACGCGCGAACCACACAGAAACAGGGAGCTTGGGAGTGCATGTGGGAAGCAGGGGCGGCTGGCGGTGTTAGAAGCACAAAGGACTAAGACATGCCAGCCCTGGAAGCGAGGGCTGGGAGAGCAGCTGTGGGGCGCACAACTGGGACACTGCAGGGTTTTTGGCAGCACTGACAGAAACAGAGTTAAAGTGGCCAAGAGAGCTCAGTGGAGAGCAGACTGCAATCTCTCTGTTCTGATTCTGAGACAGAGGCTAGGATATGGCTACTGCTGCTCTGACTCTCAGAAGAGGCACAGAAAAACACCAGGGAAAGCCATCAGAGAACAAAAGCCTGGAAATACTGGCTCACATTGTGCCCATCCCCATTCCCCCTTGTAGGGGACACAGAGAATCTACCCAAACAGGGTTGCCTGAGTATCAGCATGGCAGACCTCTCCCCCAGAAGGCAGGCTGAAAAATCAAGGAGCCCACATCCCTAAGGTCCCATAAAACAAGTGCACACTGCCTGGGTCCTGGTCAATAATTTGGGCTCTGGGCATCCCCTCAACCTCTCCTCATCAGAATGATGAGGAGGAGAAATCCCCCCCAGCAAAGAAAAGATAATGAGTCTGTGGCCTCTGCCACAGAACTGATGGATATGGAGATAACCAAATTGTCAGAAACGGAGTTCAGAGTAACAATGGTCAAGATGATGTGTAGGCTTGAAAAAAATATTAACGAAAATATTAACAAGAATATAGAATCTCTAAGGGCAGAAATGAGAGCAAATCTGGTAGAAATTAAAAAGTCTATGAATCAGGGCGCCTGGGTGGCTCAGTCGTTAAGCATCTGCCTTTGGCTCAGGGCGTGATCCCGGAGTTCTGGGATTGAGCCCCACATCAGGCTCCTCCGCAGGAAGCCTATTTCTTCCTCTCCCATTCCCCCTGCTTGTGTTCCCTCTCTCGCTGGCTGTCTCTCTCTCTCTGTCAAATAAATAAATAAAATCTTTAAAAAAAATGCTATGAATCAAATGCAGTCTAAACTAGACGCTCTGACAGCCAGGGTAAATGAGGCAGAAGAACGAATTAGTGATTTGGAGGATGGGATGGTAGAAGAGAAAGTTAAAACAGAAACTTGCCTCAAAAAAATCCAATCTCGAGAGTGTTGATTATGGGAGATTACTGACTCAATGAAACGTTCCAATGTCAGAATCATCGGCATCCCTGAGACGGTAGAGAAACAGAGAGGTCTAGGAGAGATATTTGAACAAATTGTAGCTGAGAACTTCCCTAATCTGGCAAAGGAAACAAGCATTCATGTCCAAGAGGCAGAGAGAACCCCTCCCAAGGTCAATGAGAACAGACCTACACCACGTCAAGACATAGTGCAATTTGCAAAAATTAGATCCAAGGATAAAGTCTTGAAAGCGGCCAGGGGGAAGAAAATCCTTACGTACAGAGGGAAAAATATCAGAATAACGTCAGACCAGTCTACAGATACCTGGGAGGCCAGGAAGGGTTGGCAGGGTATTTTCAAAGCTCTATCTGAGAAGAACACACAGCCAAGGATCCTTTATCCAGCAAGGCTGTCATTCAGAATTGATGAAGAGATAAGGACCTTCCAGGATCGGCAGAAACTGAAGGAATTGGTAACCACCAAACCAGCCCTACATGAGATATTAAGGGGGGTTCCTATAAAAGTAAAAAGGCCCTAAGAGTGATACAGAACAGAAATTTACAATCTATAGAAACAAAGACTTCACAGGCAACATGACATCATTAAAATCATATCTCTCAATAAACACTCTCAATGTGAATGGCTCCCATAAAATGCCACAGGGTTGCAGATTGGGTAAAAAGACATGACCCATCCATTAGCTGTCTACAAAAGACTCATCTTGAACCTAAACATCCAGACTGAAAGTGAAGGGATAGAAAACCATTTTTCATGGAGTAGCAATTCTCATATCACACAGATTAGATTTTAAATTAAAGACTGCTGTTAGAGATACAGAAGGACACTATATTATTCTTAAAGGATGTATCCAACAAGTGGATATGACAATTATAAATATCTATGCACCCAAGAGGGGATCAGTTAGATACACAAGCCAACTCTTAACCAGAATAAAGAGACATATAGATAGTAATATGTTAATAGTAGGGGACCTCAACACTCCACTCTCAGCAATAGACAGATCACCTAAGCATAAATCAACAAAGAAACAAGAGCTTTGAATGACATACTGGACCACTTGGACCTCATAGATATATATATAGAACACTACACCCCAGAACAACAGAATACTCATTCTATTTGAATGCACATGGAACTTTCTCCAGAGTAGACCATATACTGGGTCACAAAACAGATCTCAACCGATACCAAAAGACTGAGATTATTCACTGCATAGTCTCAGACCACAATGTGTTGAAATTGGAACTCAATCACAAGGAAAAATTTGGAAGAAACGCAAATACTTGAAAACTAAGAACCATCCTGCTCAAGAATGATTGGGTAAACCAGGAAATTAAAAATCAGTTTAAACAATTTTTGGAGACCAATGAAAATGAAAACACATCAGTCCAAAACTTATGGGACACTGCAAAGGCAGTCTGAAGGGGAATAGCCATCCAAACCTTACTCAAAAGAATAGAAAAATCTAAAATGCAGTTTTTATATTCTCACCACAAGAAGCTGGAGTTGAAACAGAGGAACAGGCCTAACCCATGCACGAGAAGGCAGGTGATCAAGATTAGAGCAGAGATCAATGAATTAGAAACCAGGAGCACAGTAGAGCAGATCAACAGAACTAGAAGCTGGTTCTCTGAAAGAATAAATAAGATCGATAAGCCACTGGCAAGACTTATTCAAAAGAATAGAGAAAGGACCCAAATTAATACAATTATGAATGAAAGGGGAGAGATCACAACCAACACCAATGAAATAGGAAGGATCATTAGAAACTTTTATCAACAGGTTTATGCCGATAAATTAAACAACCTGGAAGAAACAGATGCCTTCCTGGAAACCTATAAACTATCAAGACTGAAACAGGAAGAAATTGATTATTTAAACAGACTGATTAATTATGAAGAGATTGAAACAGTGATCAGAAACCTCCCCAAAAACAAGAGTCCACGGCCTGACAGATTCCCCGGGGAATTCTACCAAACACTGAAAGAAGAAATAATACCTATTCTCCTGAAGCTGATTCAAAAAATAGAAACAGAAGGAAAACTACCAAACTCATTCTATGAGGCCAGTATTACCTTGATCCCCAAACCAGGCAAAGACCCCATCAAAAAGGAGAATTATAGACTGATATCCCTGATGAATATGGATGCCAAAATTCTCAACAAGATCCTAACTAACAGGATCCAACAGTACATTAAAAGGTTTATACATCATGACCAAGTGAGATTCATCTCTGGGATGCAAGGGTGGTTCAACATTCGCAAATCGATCAGTGTGATAGATCATATCAACAAGAAAAGAGTCAAGAACCATATGATCCTCTCAACTGATGCAGAAAAAGCATTTGACAAAATACAGCATCCTTTCCTGATTAAAACCCTTCAGAGTATAGGGATAGAGGGTACATTCCTCAATCTCATAAAAACCATCTATGAAAATCCTATAGCGAATATCATGGGGAAAAGCTGGAAGCCTTTCCCTTAAGATCAGGAACACAACAAGGATGCCCACTCTCACCGTTATTATTCAACATAGTACTAGAGGTCCTTGCAATAGCAATAAGACAACAAAAAGGGATAAAAGGTATCCAAATTGACAAAGAAGAAGTCAAACTGTCTCTCTTCGCAGATGACATGATACTCATAGAAAACCCAAAGGACTCCACCCCCAAACTACTAGAACTTATAGAGCAATTCAGTAACGTGGCCAGATACAAAATCAATGCTCAGAAATCAGTTGCATTTCTATACACGAACAATAAGATTGAAGAAAGAGAAATTAGGGAATCCATTCCATTTACAATAGCACCAAAAATCATACATTACCTCGGAATTAACTTAACCAGAGACATAAAGGATCTATATTCCAGAAACTACAAATCACTCTTGAAAGACACTGAAGAAGACACAAAAAGATGGAAAAATATTCCATGCTCATGGATCGGAAGAATTAACATAGTTAAAATGTCTATGCTACCCAGAGCAATCTACACTTTCAATGCCATCCTGATCAAAATACCAATGACATTTTTGAAAGAACTGGAACAAACAGCCCTTAAATTTGTGTGGAACCAGAAAAGGCCCCAATCGCCAAGGGATTGTTGAAAAGGAAAAACAAAGCTGGGGGCATCACGTTGCTGGATTTCAAGCTACACTACAAAGCTGTGATCACAAAGACAGCATGGTACTGGCACAAAAACAGACACATAGACCAATGGAACAGAATACAGAACCCAGAAATGGACCCTCGCCTCTTTGGGCAACTAATCATTGACAAAGCAGGAAAAAACATCCAGTGAAAAAAGACAGTCTCTTCAATAAATGGTGCTGGGAAAATTGGAGAGCTATATGCAAAAGAATGAATCTTGACCACTCTCTCACACCATACACAAAGATAAACTCCAAATGGATGAAAGACCTCGATGTGAGACAGGAATCCAACAAAATCCTAGAGGAGAACATAGGCTGCAACCCTTTGACATCAGCCACAGCAAGTTTTTCATGACCCATCTCCAGAGGCAAGAGAAACAAAAGATGAAATGAACTTGTGGGTCTTCATCAAGATAAAAAGCTTCTGCACAACCAAAGAAACAGTCAAAAAAACTAAGAGGCAGACCACAGAATGGGAGAAGATATTTGCAAATGACACTACAGATAAAGGACTGGTATCCAAGATATACACAGAACTTCTCAAATTCAATACACGAGAAACAAATAAACTAATCATAAAATGGGCAGGAGATATGAACAGACACTTTTCCAGTGAAGACATACAAATGGCTAATAGACACATGAAAAAATGTTCACAATCATTAGCCATCAGGGAAGTTTAAATCAAAATCAGTGAGATACCACCTTACGTGAGTTAGAATGGCAAAAACTGAGAAGGCAGGAAACAACAAATGTTGGAGAGGATGTGGAGAAAGAGGATCCCTCTTACACTGGTGTTCGGAATGCAAGCTGGTACAGCCACTTTGGAAAATAGTGTGGAGGTCCCTTAAAAAGTTAAAAATAGAGCTACCCTAGGACCCAGCAATTGCACTACTTGGTATTTACCCCAAAGATACAGACGTAGTGAAGAGAAGGGCCATATGCACCCAAATGCTCATAGCAGCATTGTCCACAACAGCTAAATTGTGGAAGGAGCCGAGATGCCCATCAACAGACGAATCGATAAAGAAGATGTGGTCCATATATACAATGGAATATTACTCAGCCATCAGAAAGAATGATTACCCAACATTTGCAGCAACGTGGACAGGACTGGAGGAGATTATGCTAAGTGAAATAAGTCAAGCAGAGAAAGACAATTATCATATGGTTTCACTCATTTATGGAACATAAGAAATAGCAGGGATATTGGTAGGAGAAGGAAGGGAAGAATGAAGCGAGGGCAAACAGAAGGGGGAATGAACCATAGAGACTATGGACTCTGGGAAAGAAACTGAGGGCTTCAGAGGGGAGGGAGGTGGGGGAATGGGATAGGCCAGTGATGGGTATTAAGGAGGGCACATATTGCATGGTGCACTGGGTGTTATATGCAAATAATGAATCATGGAACACTACATCAGAAACTAAGGATATATTGTATGGGGACGAACATAACATAATAAAAAATTATTAGTAGAAAAAATAAAAAATAAATAAAAGTCCTTCAATGGCTTCCATTTTCTAGAAAATGATATTTACAGTACTTAGTATGAAATGCAATTCCTGGTCTAATCCCAGTCTCTCTCTAATCTTGTTTTTCTCCATTTCTCAGTATTACTATTATGCTCAAGGTATAACTAGTGTAACAGTATAATTCTTCCCCATTTATTAAGACTCAATTCAGGTGACGCCTACAGTATGAAGATTCTGCAGTCTCCTGTATTGAGGCAAAACTAATACATGCTGAAAAACCATTTAAAAATCTTCATGTTATGTTAAAATAAAAGATTAAGTCTTCTCTTTCTCACCTAGACTGTGACTTCCTGTTGTGTGTTGTGTATGCTTATGTATTCTCTCTCACACACACACAGTTTAAAAAAGTGAGTATAAAGTATAGTACATGATGGTATAGACTATGGTATATGTTAAACTAATATTTTTGAAAGAATAAATAAGAGTTTAGTGTAGAAGAGTTTTCAGATTTCCATATTAAAAGGGCTCAGTAAGCAATTCATTTGGGAAATGTTTCATATTATATCCTCAGTGAATACTTATACCCTGAATCTATGGAACTCCCTTTCTTTGAACAGAGATACGTGATATTACATTTTTTTTTGTCCTTTTGGGTTTTTGAAATTATAAAAAAAAAATGAACCTAGCATTTTAAAAGTACTTATGAAGAAAAAATATGTTTATAGACAAAATACCTTGGAAATGCATTAATCTATGGTGTTGATTGGAATATAGTAAATTATATAATGTAATAACATTAACTTTTCTTTAAGGATAGAGCTGAAAGTGTTTTTTAAAGTCTGTATGTTTACTGATTTCATATCCCTTTGAGATTGAAAGCTGAAGAATGATTTGACTGTTATTCTGAGTTTCACAGTGAAAGAAATCACAAATAAATTTCTCAATAGTACCAAATAGTGGCAAATTTGAGTGTCAGGTTTAAAATGTATATTTCTATATTTGCTTTCTATGTGTTTTTTTTTTTACATTTCTGAACAGTGTTTTCCTTCCTATGATTTTATGCATATATGGAAAAAGCCTATAGTCTTGAGCATCTTATGTTTACTTCAGTATTACTTATATTGTCATTCGCCTTTTCATTGATATATGAATTAATTGAACAAATATTTGCCAATCACTTAAAATATGCCAGAGCTGGGACATATTTTAAGTGCTAAGAACTGGAAATACAGCAACAAACAGCATAACAATTGATATGGAACTCTGCATATAGTAAGGCAGTTAGTAATAACTAATCACGCTAATGTGTGCTTGACTGCACTTGTGATAAATGCTACAAAGGGAGGGTCTGAGAGTAGAGACCTATCTTAGTCTCCAGGATCAAGGATGGATTTTTTTGATTAAACTACATTTCAGTTGAGAACTGAACAGATTTAAGTCTGTATATATCCTACAGAGAGGGGCAAAGTATTTCTATGGAGTGACAATGAGGTCTTTAAAAGTTTAGAAGCCAAAAGGAGGTTGAAAGGACAGCTTGAAAACCTGTGAGTTAATAGAAATGAGATGTCTCCAGAGAAATTAATATGAGTCATATTAGGTATATAATTTTATGGATAATTTAAACTGTTGCTTATGTTTCATTGATAAGTTGGAGATACTTGGCAATAAGATACATCATGCAAAGACAAGGTTTATCAGGTAAATCTAATGTAGTCTCCTTTGTTTAGTGCATGCACATATTTTGGTATAACCACAAGGTCTGTGGAAAAATTACAATTAATGAATAGGTCAAATCATAATTGAAATGTTATTTAGACCAGATTTATAGAGATATTTTATAAGATAGAGTCAATCATAATAATGATTCAGCACAAAGGATATTTTTATTTTATTAAAACATAATCAAATTTAAGTTTACTTTTACTAAAATTCTTAGCATCAATTTTTAACTTTAGTTTACTAAGATAGACTTATGTGGCTTTTAAAAAAAACAAACACAATTTAAAGGAAATCAAAACGGAAATTAAATGACAAAAAAAAAAGTTTCACTTCCTGTAGAAGGAATTCCAAATTTGTGGATTGTGTATAATGGGAAAGCAGGTATAAGTAAGGGCAAAAAAATTCGTTGCTTTACCATCAGTTATTTGGATCTCCCTCTGTAAACTACCTATTTGCAGCAGTGACTTATGCCAACTGCCTTAATTTACGTCTATAGTGACAAATTCACGGAGGATCAAGTGGTTCCTAGATGAATATTATACAAAAGTACCTATTAATCTATGGGAAAGAAAACATAAAGCATTAGGGAGCCCCACAGCCATGAGATTGGGGGAAAAGGGCATTGAAAATGACCAGTATCATCTTCCTTTTAGGTTCCTTTTGTTATAGAATATTCATGTGAGTGTATAGTTGTTCACTGAATTTTTCAGGAAAGAAAATAGTAGAGCAAAGAAACAAAAAACAAGTCACCTCTTGCAAAGAAATATCTATAATGCCAGTGGGGAGGTCTCAGTAGATGAGAGAAACATAAGCAAAATGGAATGAATAAAATACAGGACAGAGAGAGTTCTAAAGAAAAGTAAATGAGGTGGGAAACACAAGAAGAGGACATGCCATGTAGATACAAAGAAAAGAGTCTGAAGGAAAATAAAATTCCTATTTAAAATTTAGATAATAGTGAGTTTTCATCTATTCAGAAATCATCAAATTATTTTTGTTATTTATATTATTATGTTGCAATTTTATTAGTTTTCGAACTTTGTGGAATCCAAGACCATCAATTTTTTCTAATATAAAAGGTACAATATATAAAGCAAATGTAGTTATTTTCTATATTTGAACATACTATATTATTTATTCTTTGAAAAGAAATTATGTCATTTGGTCTAATTGAAAACCTTTCCCTGGGAAAGGAATATGTCACTGAAATGCAGGCCAACTTAATACCGAAACCCACTCAAGCTCAACCAAGACTCAAATGGTGAGTATAGGGTAATAGGTATATCTGGGAGGTAGCCTCATTTTAGCTTAACCTTGGGAGGTATGTCCATATGAAACAGTAGTCACATAAATGGTTGTAGAAATTAGGATCTAGTGTAGGGGAAAGATGGTTGAGGTAGATCTCAACTTAGGACAGTCTGGGGTTATATAAAGGTAACTGGGGCAGACCCACGATGAATAATTAAGGCAGAATTTTCAGTTTAGAGAACTAGGCTATCAAAGAAGTGTCTTTGTGGGGAGAGGTGGAGGTGGTTTATTACTCACAGCCAACAATTCTCAGAATTTGTCCACAAAGCACAGGAAACCAGGTATGCTGACAGAAAAGCAGACTGGCAGCTCTGATTTTGTTATTATATTTCAAGTTGTGGGATTCCAGACAAGACTCCATTTCCAAGTCCAATCAGATGTAAAATGTGTGGTTGGAAAGGCCTGGAGTTGTTGGTAAGTTTTTTTGGTTTGTTTCGTCAGAAATAGGATTTTAGGAACTAGGATACAGCAGATTAGGTAAGAAATGGACATCTAGGTGGGTGAAGACAGAAACTGGAACTCTGGAGGCTAGGACTTACAGTGATAAAAATAATAATTGAGCACTCATCTTAGTCCCTGTACTGATTAGTTTATATAAATTGTTTTACTCAATTTTCATGAGCAGGCTGTTGGTTAGGTAGTATTATCATTCTCATTCAAATCTGAGAATAAAGAGAATAAATATCATGCTGAAGATCAAATAACTAGTAAGTGATGAAGACATTATACAAATTATCTTTATTAAACTATAGAGCTTATGTCTCCGAAACAACTTAGAAGAAAGTGCTAAGGGAGCGTGATTAGAAAAAAACACAAAAAGAAATAAAAATACCGAATTATCATTTGGAAGTAGAGAGATAAGTACCAAAGGACACTAATAATTGATTACACTTTCCCCTAAGGGGTTGGGAAAGGATAAAAGACTGTTCCATTTACTTTGGGGTGTTAGTACTTCAGAGCACTCTTTCATGGCTAATATTGTTATCCCCACTCTGCTGATATGGAAACTGAGACCTGAAGATGTTAAGATCCTTGTCCGAGGTCATGAATTTAGTAAGAGGTAGATACAGTATTCAAAACAGAGCAGTTTGTTTATTCTGTTTCAGAGTCAGTGTTCTGAATGACTACACTGTATAAGCACAGATATATAAAAAATGAGGCTCAACATCCAGAGAAAAGATCATATCACTTTCAAAAACCAAGATGCTTTTTTATGAATAAGGCAAGCAATATATTCAGAAAGGAAATTTATTTTCAACTATGTATTTTTTTCCTTGCATGCCATTGCTCTTGGCTTATCAAAATACTACTAAATTTGACAACTGTATTTCTGGTACATGATTAATTTTACTTCAATACAATAAATGTGCAAATCATAACTTTGACTTTCTAAATGACATTGTGTGAATTTTGTTTTCAATTATGTTTTCAATTATGAACACGGTCTACCTCCTGAGGTTTCCAGTTAAGATAAAAGGATATGTCACAGTTAGGAACAGTCAACTCATCAAGAGTCATGGTGTGAAGTGGGTTCTATGAATCCCTGCCAGATGGAATTATTTGTAATGATGAACGATCTCAATTTCTGTACAAGTAATTCAAAACTTATTCTCAGTTGTGAATGAATTTTGTATCATATAACAAAAAATTAATTGTATCTGCTTTTCTTTAATGGAATACTTGAGATGACATTTACTACCACTGGATACATAACTGTGCTAAAATATTTAATCTAAAAAAACCCAAATGTCTACTAGATGACAGCACAATAAAGCTGAACCATTTGAGTATCACCAATACATATACATAATATATAGATACATAGTATCTATAAGAAGAAACTTTGTTTTACAGATAACTAGATATGTTTGATGGAAAAATGATTTATGGAGAATATACAAAACAAGATCAATTTAGCTTTTTCTGTTCTCTTTTTCTGCCCCTATGTTCCATTATAGTATGAAACTGAACTGTTAATTAAGGTATTTTTATCGTCCAGTTACTTACATTAAGTCAGGGAAGATACCAGAAGATGCTAATTGGTGTTTTTTTTTTTTTTTTTTTTTTTTTTTTTTTTTTTTTAAAGAGTGGCCAGTATGATCTAAGGTAAATAACTTGAAAAATAAAAACAATTAGTATGTGAAGTAGAAAGAGTAATCAGAGGATACTATCAGAGTAAATAAAAGAAAAAAAAGTTTCACCTACAAGGAACTTCACATGGATAGGTTGGAGAATACAAATAACCAATTATTTTAAAAGGGTTTTTTTTTTCCTTTATTTTTTCTTTTCACAAATAAGTACGCATGGGAGAAAATACTGTACTGCTGTTTATGTACACTATGACAGAATTGGTTTTTTAAATTTGGACATGACAGCATTGTCATAATTATTTGCTTTGCTTTAAATAAGTTATTTGGATAAAAATTACTTTTTCTGGCATTTAACAATGCCATTGATGAATGGAATAATTCTTTAATTTCCTACATCTAACAAAACACAGGTCATAAAAATACAAAAACAGATTATTTGACTGAATGAATATATGCATTAATAAAAACTGATTGAATAAGTAATTGATAAGAGTTGATGTGAAGCTTTTTTTTTTAAAGATTTTATTTATTTATTTGACAGAAAGAGACAGACAGAGAGGGAACACAAGCAAGGGGAGTGGGAGAGGAAGAAGCCGGCTTCCAGCAGAGGAGCCCGATGTGGGGCTCGATCCCTTAACGCTGAGATCATGCCCTGAGCCAAAGGCAGACGCTTAATGACTGAGGCACCCAGGCACCCCTGAGTTGATGTGAAGCTTAAGAAAAAGTTCAAAAAAGAAGAAAAGTTACCTTTGTCCATGGCACTCTGGTCAGTGTTCTATTTGAATGCAAAGTCCAACTCTATTTCACTCTTGCCAGTAGTGAACAACTCTGAGAGGAGGCTAATAGTTATTACTGCTATGGAAATGTTTCTTGTTTCACCCACCTCCTTCTTCAGGGTACTCTTTAGTATCATTAAAAACAAGTTAAGAAATGTTCAGAAGACATGAATAGACATTTTTCCAAAGAACTCATACAGATGGCCCACAGACCCATGGAAAGATGCTCAACATCACTCATCATCAGGGAAATACAAATCAAACTCACAATGAGATACCACCTCACACCAGTCAGAATGCTAAAATTAACAAATCAGGAAACAACAGATGTTGATGAGGATGAGCAGAAAGGGGAACCCTCCTACACTGTTGGTGGGAATGCAACTGGTGAAGCCACTCTGAAAAACAGTATGAAGGTACCTCAAAAAAGTTAAATATAGAATTACCCTATGACTCAGCTATTGCACTACTCGGTATTTATCCAAAAGACACAAAAATACTGATTCAAAGGAGCACATGCACTCTAATATTTATAGCGGCATTATCCATAATAGCCGAATTATGGAAAGAGTCCAAATGTTGATCGATAGATGAATGCGTAAAGAAGAGGTAGTTATACACACACACACAGACACACACATATATATATTCCACTAAATATATATAGTGGAATATTGCTCAGCCATCAAAAAGAATGAAATTTTGCCATTTGTAACTATCTGGAGGGAGCTAGAGTGTATTATGCTAAGCAAAATAAGTCAATCAGAGAAAGATAAATGCCACATAACTTCAGTCACTTGCAGAATTTAAGAAACAAAACAGATGAACGTAGGAGAAGGGGAAAAAGAGAAAGGGAGACAAATCATAAGAGACTCTTAATGACAGAGAACAAACTGAGGGTTAATGGAGGGAGGAGTGTGGGGGATGGGTTAAATGGGTGATGGGTAATAAGGAGGGCACTTGTGATGAGCACTAGGTGTTACATGTAAGTGATGAATCACTAAATTCTACTCCTGAAATCAATATTACATTATATGTTAACTAACTAGAATTTAAAGAAAAACTCACCAAAACAAAAAAAAAAAGTTAAAAAGAACTAAGTAAAATGAGGAAATGATGAGGGAAGAAAAGTTGGTAGAGGAAATTAGAATCCTTTGAACATTCATGTATGCTAGAAGGTGGTGATCAGGAAGTTAAAAAATACATATTTATAGAGATAAGATAATTCAAAAGACATGATAAACAATTAATGTTAGTATTAACTACTGGCATGCAAAGAAGTCTCTGCATTTCAGAGACACTAAAAAGAAGAAAATATTGAATTTGATTTTAATCAGAAAATAAAAAAGAAAATCTGTTAAATTTAAAAATTTATTTTAGATGTTTCTTCTTTTCCTATGTACTTAATGCTATAAATTTATCTGGAAGCCTTCTTTTTAGCTACAGTCCACAAATTTGGTATGCTTTAAAAAATTTTTTTTATTTCAACATATTTTCCAATTTCCTGTACACATATATTTTAATTAGAAATGTGTTGCATAATTTATGCAAGCATTTGGAGAATTTCTAGTTGTCTTTCAACAACCTCTAATTTAATTTTCTTGTGGTCAGAGAACATAGATTACCTAACTATAATTCCTTAAAATTAGCATAAATTTCTTTTTAACAACCTCTTATTATCCCTTTAATGTCTGTGGTATTCATATGAGGTTTTCTTTTTCAAATAAACTTATATATTCTTTCCTTTACTTGATCAGTTTTACTGGGGTGTGCTTAATTTAGCAATTTCTTCAGAGAATAAACTTTTGGCTCTTGGTTTTCCCTTATTTTATTTTATTAATATTTTTGCTATTATCTATGTTATTTTCTTTCTCCTACCTTCTAACTTAATTTTCTTCCTACTTAAGTTTGAAGATTAGTTTAGATTTGGAACCCCTCTCTTTTGAAGCATTAATTTTTTCTCTAAGCATTTCTTTAAGAACAGCTTTTACTGAGTCATATTTTTATTATTATTCAGCACATAAATTACCAATATTATGAATAAAAAGAGTGGGCTATCAACTGGATGCTACAATAGTTAAATAAATAATGACAACTATATGTGGATATATTCGATAATTTAGATGAAATGGAAATTGTCCTTTAAAGATACAAACTAATACAGTTCACCAATAATAGATAACTTGAATATCTTCATTATTTACTAATGAGATTCAATTTGTAGTTAAAAAAACATCCCAATAAAGAAAACCGTGGGCCCAAAAAGACTGGGCCCAAAAAGCCTCAGTGGTTAATTCTACAAAGAGGAAGTAGAAAAGGTGGAAACAATATCCCACTTATTTTATGAAACCAGAAATACCATGATAAGAAAACTAAACATATTATGAGGACAAATAAACAAAACACTATGGGGATGCCTATTGTCATGGACATTGAGGCAAAAATCCTTTAAAAATATTAGCAAATTGAATCAGTGTTATATAAAAAGAATAATATACTACAATCAAATGGCATTTATCCCAGGAATGCAGGTTTGCTTGACATTTGGAAATCAATCAAAATAAATCACTAGGTTAACTGACAAAACATTTTGAAAAACAATTTGATCATCCTAACAGACATAGAATACATGAGATAAAATTCAACATCATTTATGACAAAAACTTCAGAAACTACAAATAGAAGCAAGCTCCCTCACATGGTAGAGAACATCTACAAAAATGCATAGTTCATGTGTTACTTCATGGTGATGGCTGAAAGCTATTGTCTAAGATAGGGTAGTACAAGGATATCCAAACTCACTTATCTATTCAACATTGTATTAGAAGTCTTAGCCAACGCAATAAACTTAAGAAAGTATCGAATACATATAGATTGGAAGAGATGAAGCACAAAGTTTCTGAGTCAGGAGTTTTTCAAATTATAAATGGATCTCAAAATTATCCATTTTCCCTTCTGTTCTTTTCTGTAAAATGCCTTAGAAGTCTTTGACACTAGGTTTTAGATCAAATTAAGCATGCATGTATTTTCTTATTCTCTCTTCATTCCCCTTTTTCTATGACTCCATATTCTAATCGTTTTCATGCTATTTATTATTGTTCCCTTCAATTCTTGTGTTCTATACCTGTCTCCTTTCTCATGATGAATTTTGCCTGCTCCTCAATTGCTAATGTTTCTATATTAATACTTTCTTAATGAAAGCTCCTGGAAATAGCACCATATTGGAAAGAATTGAGTCTAGTAAGAGAATTTCAGTTAACATGAAATCTCTGTACAGGAGACATTTGAAATCTCCCAGGTTTTTCAGAGTATTTCACTTTAAAATGAACAATACTTTCACCTGGTACTTTTTAACACTTGGTGTTTAGTCATTGCCTTCTCCTGGCTAGAAGAAGGATCCTTCTAGACTGAAATTATGTCATGAGGTAAAATGAAGAGAGTTTATTTAATAGAGCATTATCCCTATGATGAACCTGGCTTTCTACATTAACATCCTACACATAGCTCATATATATATATATACAGGTCTTTGTCTTACACAGAAAAATCGTATTGGTTATCTAACATTATTTAAAAATAATTTATTTTTTCCTTTCTTTAAAATAATATTTATTTTGTTATATTAGTCACCATACAGTACATCCCCAGTTCTTGATGCAATGTTCCATGATTCATTACTTGCATATAACACCCAGTGCACCATGCAATATGTGCCCTCCTTAATACCCATCACCAGCCTATTCCAATCCCCCACTCCCCTCCCCTCTGAAGCCCTCAGTTTGTTTCCCATAGTTTATTGACTGCATATTGCTTGCAGGTATAGGCACTGATACAGACAAATAAATTTGCTTTCCCCACTGATCCTTTTTTATTTTTTATTTATTTATTTATTTATTTTTTTTTAAAAGATTTTATTTATTTATTCGACAGGATAGAGACAGCCAGCGAGAGAGGGAACACAAGCAGGGGGAGTGGGAGAGGAAGAAGCAGGCTCATAGGGGAGGAGCCTGATGTGGGGCTCGATCCCATAACGCTGGGATCACGCCCTGAGCCGAAGGCAGACGCTTAACCGCTGTGCCACGCAGGCACCCCATCACTGATCCTTTTTTAAAAACTGTATTTCCCATTATCTCTCTTACATTCAGGAATAGTGTATACACAGCCATGAATATTCATAAAAGGGAAAACTCTCCTTTTTACGAATTTATTTAAGCCTGATTTTATTGATATATGTGTTAGAGGATTCAGTGGACTTGAAAAAAAAGCAGATCCAACTTCTTTTTTTTTTTTTTTTTTTTTACATTATATTCCCAGTATTTATTTATTTTATAAATGGAAGTTTGTACCTTTGATTCCCTTTACCCCACTCCCCCCCGCACACCCCCATCTCCGACAACCACCACCTGTTCTCTGTATCTAGGAGTTTGATTTTTGTTTTCTTTTTTTTTTTTTTTCTTTTTAATGATTTTTATTATATTATGTTAGTCACCATACAGTACATCCCCGGTTTCCAATGTAAGGCTCAATGATTCATTAGTTCTGTATAACACCCAGTGCACCATGCAATACGTGCCCTCTTTACTACCCATCACCGGTCTATCCCATTCCCCCACCCCCCTCCCCTCTGAAGTCCTCAGTTTGTTTCTCATAGTCCATAGTCTCTCATGTTTCATTCCCCCTTCTGATTACCCCCCCTTTCTTTATCCCTTTCTTCCCCTACTGATCATCCTAGTTCTTATGTTCCATAGATGAGAGAAATCATATGATAGTTGTCTTTCTCTGCTTGACTTATTTCACTTAGCATTATCTCCTCCAGTGCCGTCCATGTTGTAGCAAATGTTGAGAACTCGTTCTTTCTGATAGCTGAGTAATATTCCATCGTATATATGGACCACAACTTCTTAATCCAGTCATCTGTTGAAGGGCATCTCGGCTCCTTCCACGATTTAGCTATTGTGGACATTGCTGCTATGAACATTGGGGCGCATATGGCCCTTCTCTTCACTACGTCTGTATCTTTGGGGTAAATACCCAGTAGTGCAATGGCTGGATCATAGGGTAGCTCAATTTTTAACTTTTTAAGGGACCTCCACACTGTTTTCCAGAGTGGCTGTACCAACTTGCATTCCCACCAACAATGTAGGAGGGATCCCCTTTCTCCACATCCTCTCCAACAATTGTTGTTTCTTGCCTTGTCTATTTTTGCCATTCTAACTGGCGTAAGGTGGTATCTCAGTGTGGTTTTGATTTGAATTTCCTTGATGGCTAATGATTTTGAACATTTTTTCATGTGTCTGTTAGCCATTTGTATGTCTTCATTGGAAAAGTGTCTGTTCATATCTTCTGCCCATTTTTTGATTTGTTTATTTGTTTCTCGTGTATTGAGTTTCAGAAGTTCTTTGTAGATCTTGGATACCAGTCCTTTATCTGTAGTGTCATTTGCAAATATATTCTCCCATTCCGTGGGCTGCCTCTTAGTTTTTCTGACTGTTTCCTTGGCTGTGCAGAAACTTTTAATCTTGATGAAGTCCCATAAATTCATTTTATCTTTTGTTTCTCTTGCCTTTGGGGATGTGTCATGAAAAAGGTTGCTTTGGCCGATGTCGTAGAGGTTGCTGCCTATGTTCTCCTCTAGAATTTTGATGGATTCCTGTCTCACATCGAGGTCTTTCATCCATTTGGAGTTTATTTTTGTGTATGGTGTGAGATAGTGGTCAAGTTTCATTCTCTTGCATGTAGCTGTCCAATTTTCCCAGCACCATTTATTGAAGAGACTGTCTTTTTCCCACCGGATGTTTTTTCCTGCTTTATCAAATATTAGTTGCCCAAAGAGCCGAGGGTCCATTTCTGGGCTCTCTATTCTGTTCCATTGGTCTATGTGTCTGTTTTTGTGCCAGTACCATGCTGTCTTTGTGATCACAGCTTTGTAGTACAGCTCGAAATCCGGCATTGTGATGCCCCCAGCTTTGTTTTTCCTTTTCAACAGTTCCTTGGAGATTCGGGGCCTTTTCTGTTTCCATACAAATTTAAGGACTGTTTGTTCCAGTTCTTTGAAAAATGTCTTTGGTATTTTGATCGGGATAGCATTGAAAGTGTAGATTGCTCTGGGTAGCATGGGCATTTTAACTATGTTAATTCTTCCGATCCATGAGCATGGAATATCTTTCCATCTTTTTATGTCTTCCTCAATGTCTTTCAAGAGTGATTTATAGTTTCTAGAATATAGGTCCTTTACGTCTCTGGTTAAGTTAATTCCAAGGTAACGTATGGTTTTTGGTGCTATTGTAAATGGGATGGATTCCCTAATTTCTCTTTCTTCGGTCTCGTTATTCGTGTATAGAAATGCAACTGATTTCTGAGCATTGATTTTGTATCCCGCCACGTTACTGAATTGCTCTATAACTTCTAATAGTTTGGGAGTGGCTTCTTTTGGGTTTTCCATATAGAGTATCATGTCATCTGCGAAGAGAGACATTTTGACTTCTTCTTTGCCAATTTGAATACCTTTGATCCCTTTTTGTCGTCTGATTGCTGTTGCAAGGACTTCTAGTACTATGTTGAATAATAGTGGCGAGAGTGGGCATCCTTGTCGTGTTCCCGATCTTAAGGGAAAGGCTTCCAGCTTTTCCCCATTGAGAATAATATTTGCAGTAGGCTTTTCATAGATGGCTTTTATGAGATTGAGAAATGTACCTTCTATTCCTACACTCTGAAGGGTTTTAATCAGGAAAGGATGCTGTATTTTGTCAAATGCTTTTTCGGCATCGATTGAGAGGATCATATGGTTCCTGAGTCTTTTCTTGTTGATATGATGTATCACGCTGATTGATTTGCGAATATTGAACCACGCTTGCATCCCAGGTATGAATCCCACTTGATCGTGATGGATAATCCTTTTAATGTATTGTTGGATTCTATTAGCAAGTATCTTGTTGAGGATTTTGGCGTCCATATTCATTAGGGAAATCGGTCTGTAATTCTCCTTTTTGATGGGGTCTTTGCCTGGTTTGGGGATCAAGGTAATATTGGCCTCATAGAATAAGTTTGGTAGCTTTCCTTCTGTTTCTATTTTTTGAAATAGCTTTAGGAGAATAGGTATTATTTCTTCTTTGAATGTTTGGTAGAATTCCCCAGGAAAACCGTCCGGGCCTGGAGTTTTGTTATTTGGAAGGTTGTTTATCACTGACTCAATTTCTTCATAATTAATTGGCCTGTTTAAGGAATCAATTTCTTCCGGTTTCAATCTTGGTAGTTTATAGGTTTCCAGGAAGGATTCCATCTCTTCCAGATTGCTTAGTTTATTGGCATATAGCTGTTGATAAAAATTTCTAATAATCCTTCCAATTTCAATGGTGCTCGTCGTGACCTCTCCTTTTTCATTCATAATTTTAATAATCTGGGTCCTTTCTCTTTTCTTTTGGATAAGTCTTGCCAGTGGTCTGTCAATTTTATTGATTCTCTCAAAGAACCAGCTTCTAGTCCTGTTGATCTGCTCTACTGTACTTCTGGTTTCTGCTTGATTGATTTCAGCTCTAATTTTGGTCAACTGCTTCCTCGTGCGTGGATTAGGCCTGTCCCTCTGTTGCTGTTCCAGCTTCTTGAGGTGAGAATATAAAAACTGCATTTTAGATTTTTCTATTCTTTTGAGTGAGGCTTGGATGGCTATGTATTTCCCCCTTAGGACTGCCTTTGCAGTATCCCATAGGTTTTGGACTGTTGTATTTTCATTCTCATTGGTCTCCATAAATTGTTTAATTTGATTTTTGATTTCCTGGTTTATCGAGTCATTCCTGAGCAGGATGGTTCTTAGTCTCCAAGTGTTTGAGTTTCTTCCAAATTTTTCCTTGTGGTTGAGTTCCAATTTCAGAGCGTTGTGGTCTGAGAATATGCAGGGGATAATTTCAATCTTTTGGTATCGGTTGAGACCTGTTTTGTGTCCCAGAACATGGTCTATTCTTGAGAATGTTCCATGGGCATTAGAATAGAATGAGTATTCTTTGGTTCTGGGGTGTAGTGTTCTATATATATCTATGAGGTCCAACTCGTCGAGTATGACATTCAAAGCCTTTGATTCTTTGCTTAGTTTTTGCCAGGGTGTTCTGTCTATTTCTGATAGTGGAGTGTTGAGGTCCCCTACTATTAATGTATTTTTATCTATGTGTCTCTTTATTCTGGTTAAGAGTTGGCTTGTGTATCTTGCTGCTCCCCTGTTGGGGGCATATATATTTATAATTGTCATATCCACTTGTTGAATACTTCCCTTAAGAATAATATAGTGCCCTTCTGCATCTCTAACTATAGTCTGTAGTTTAAAATTCAATTTATCTGATATGAGAATTGCTACCCCAGCTTTCTTTTGAGGTCCATTTGCGTGAAAGATGGTACTCCATCCCCTTACTCTCAGTCTGAATGCATCTTTGGGTTTGAAATGAGTCTCTTGTAGACAGCAAATGGATGGGTCATTTCTTTTTATCCAATCTGCAACCCTGTGGCGTTTTATGGGATGGTTCAAACCATTTACATTAAGACTGATTACTGAGAGATATGATTTTAATGTTGCCATGTTGCCAGTAAAGTCTTTGTTTGTATTGGCTGTGACTTTCTGTTCTGTATCACTCTTGGGGCCTTTTAACTTTTATAGAACCCCCCGTAATATCTCCTGTAGGGCTGGTTTCGTGGTTACAAAATTGGTTAGTGACTGGCGATTCTGAAATGTCTTTATTTCTCCATCAATTCTGAATGACAGCCTTGCTGGATAAAGGATCCTTGGCTGCATGTTTTTCTCTGAAAGAGCTTTAAATATGCTCCCCCAACCCTTTCTCTCATTCCAGGTCTGTGTAGACAGGTCTGACGTAATTCTGATGCTTTTGCCTTGGTACGTGAGAAATTTCTTTGCCCTGGCCGCTTTCAATACTGTATCCTTGCATCTAATATTTGCGAATTTCACTATGACGTGACGTGGCGTAGGTTTGTCATGGTTGAGCTTGGGAGGGGTCCTCTCTGCCTCTTGGACACGAATGTTTGTTTCCCTTGCTAGATTAGGGAAGTTTTCAGCTACAATTTGTTCAAATATCTCTTCTAGACCTCTGTTTTTCTCCACCCCCTCGGGGATGCCGATGATTCTAACATTGGATCGTTTCATTGAGTCAGTAATTTCCCGTAACCTACATTCGTGGGCGTGGATTTTTTTAAGACCATCTTCTATTTTCATTTTTTCCTCTATTAACCCATCCTCCAATTCACTAACCCGTTCCTCTGCTTCTGCGACCCTGGCCGTCAGAGCCTCTAGTTTTGCCTGCATTTGGCTCATAGAATTTTTAATTTCTGTCAGGTTCGCTCTCATTTCTGTCCTTAAGGATTCTATATTCTCAGTAACCTTTTCGTTAATAGTTTTTTCAATTCTACTCATCATTTTGACCATCGTTACTCTGAATTCCATTTCTGATAATTTGGTTACATCCATATCCATTATTTCTGTGGCAGAGGCCACAGACTCACTGTCTTTTCTTTGCTGGGGGGGGCTTCTCCTTCTTGTCATTCTGATGAAGAGAGGTTGCGGGGTTTCCAGAGCCCAAATTCTTGACTGGGTCCCAGGCCGTGCCCCTTGTTTTATAGGGATCTTAGGGATGTGGGCTTCTTCTTTAAAGATATTATTTATTTATTTATGTGGCAGCCAACCAGCAAGAGAGGGAACAGAAGCAGGGGAGTGGGAGAGGAAGAAGCAGGCTCCCAGCGGAGGAGCCCGATGAGGGACTCCTTTCCGGAACGCCGGGATCACGCCCTAAGCCGAAGGCAGGCGCTCAATGATTGCGCCACCCAGGCGCCCGGGTTGTGGGCGTCTTGATTTTTCAGCCTGCCTTCTGTGTTCTGGGGGAGGGGCCTGCCGCGCCGATACTCAGGCAACCCTGTTTGGGTAGAGTCTCGGCGTCCCCTGCGAGGGGGGATGGGGAGGGGCACTCCCTGAGCCGGTATTTCCAGGCTTTTGTTCTCTGGCGGCTTTCCCTGGCGGTTTGCTGTGCCTCTTCTGAGAGTCAGAGCAGCAGCTGCCGAATTTCAGCCTCTGTCACAGAACAGAGGGATTGCGGCCCGTTCTCTACTAATGTTCCGGCCACTTTAACTCTGCTACTGTTGGTGCTGCTCAACCCTGCAGTGTCCAGGGATGTGCGCCCCACACCTGGAGTCCCAGCCCTCACTTCCAGGGCCGGCGCGTCTCTGTCCTTTGTGTTTCTAATGCCGCCAGCCGCCAGCCGCCCCGCGCGCGCTCCCGGATCTCCCGGTCTCAGTCTGGATCCAGTGAGCGCACCGGGATTCCGGGGTTCCGCGAGATGCCTGGTGGCGCGCGCACCCGGCTCACGGTCTCAGTCTGCTGTTTTGCGGGTGCCGACCTCGAGCCCGCCCGCTCCCCCGTGCAAGTGGCTGCTGCTTCCCGGCGCCCGAACGCGGCGGCTCCCTCCCCCTTCCGTTTATCTTCCGATATCTGTGCACGGTTTCATGGCTCCCCGCTTCGTACCTCAATACTCAGCGCTGGAGATGTTCATTTGTAGAGATCCAGATGCGTCTTCCTGCGTCTCAGGCTGGTTCCGTGGTTGTTTAGGCTGGTCTGGTACCGATCCAGCTAGACTCGGGGGACCGGCTGAAAACGGCGTCTCCTACTCCTCCGCCATCTTAACTCCTCCTCCTCGCAGATCCAACTTCTAATTTAGCTACCAGTTTTCTAATAAAAAATAATAATTATCTTAATAATAGTAATAGCCACATGATAGCAACAATAGCTACTATTTATTGAACATTTATTATATGACTGTGTTAAGTGTGTACAGTTACATTCACAATAATCCTATGAGACTGGTAAATATTATCCTTATGTTTAAATATAGCCATAAGGAGACAAGATAACTTGCCCAAGTTCACATAGCTACTATGGTCCACGTCTGTCTGTCTGAGCTCAAAACCACTCTACAGGAGTTTTATTTACTTGCCATTATTTCCATTCCAATACAGAGCACTAAGTTGAGGGTTTCAGAAAGAAGCTAGTATGGAATCCTTGCATAATGATTTCATCCTCTGCTGTGACTCAAAAGAATCCAAGACATGGAAATCCATGCTTGTAAATCTAATTTGTAGCATAGCTCGATGGAAAGAGACCTCTGTTCCTAAGACACATATATATTATTAATGTTTTTAAAGCGTCCAACCTCTTGTAAACCCCATGTCAGGAATGCAATCAACTTGCATAAATCACTGAAATTTAGTCTGTGAAAAGACAGGTTAGGGACTTAAAAATATTCAGAATACCTTCATCAGGCATACTGTCCCAGGAAATGAAGTTTCAGTACTTATATGCTCATAAGCCTAAGAAATTCATGTAAGACAGTTAAATATTCTATTTCATAAGGGTCTTTATCATTGGCATAGTCAGAGTTGGTAAGAGTTGGAAAAACCTTCAAATTCATTTCACTTAACAGAAAGGAAGCTGACAAATTAAGCAATTTATGCAAGTTTTACCAGTAAGCTGTTGACCTAGCATTAGAAAGTGAGAATGTATGACAACAACTGCTATCTTGCTTAGTGTTTGCAGACAGCATGTTTGCTGCAGAAGAACTGGCTTACACCCAGCTCCTATCCCTCTCCCCTTCACTGGCAACCATTATTCTTGCACATCTTCATTTGAGAAGGCTCCATATCATCCCTGGTAAGAAATAATTGTCACACTCAGCAAAAATGCAGGGGAATGCACAGGGTTGATATTCACATCCTCAAAATAATTTTTCCCCAAATCAGGGTTAAGTCATATTGATTAACAGGCATGAGCTTCAATCTGATATTGCCATTGATTGCCCTGCACTTGCCTGTGGTTTAGGAAAGGATTTCAATTTCCAGGATCTGTGCTCCACTTTTCACAAGTTGAAAAGTTACTCCAACTGGTGAAATAAAAATGACAACAAGGACTTTCCTCATTTCAGTCTCTGATGTGACCCTGAATCTACTACTATGCTTTCTTCAATATCCAACTACATAATCTCATTTCAACTGGGCAGCTAGTCCTGCTGACACAGTATCACTCTCTCCTTCAAATTGAAAGCATTGCAGTTCTCCACTGTGTTTTTGCCTTTCTAATCCATCATGACATTTTCTTTAACTGTATTTTTATTTTACTCAAGTATAAGCGTGATTTAAAGAAAAGCTGCATATATTAAATATTTTCATAGGACAAGCTATACTTATTCAATAAACAGAGAATATGTGCAAATAAGACATTCAGAGATTACAATTCTAAAATGTACTTATAAATCATAGTTGTTCATACATTATTTTCTGGTTAAAGTACCTAGCTAATATTGTGATGCTTCAGTTAAAAAAAAAAAGGTAAAAGTTATTTCTACTACTCGCAGTCTGTTCGTCAAACATTTCTTTAGTCTCTAATGTAAACAAGATAACCAATTAACTTATTTTATAGTTCTACCTCAAATCCCCTTGTGGTAGAGTTGCCAGATTTAGCAAATAAAACTATAGGATTACCTACTTAAATATGAATGTCAGCTAAGCAACAAATATTTTTAGTAAAAATCTGTGTGAAATATTGCATAGGATATACTTATACTAAAATTATTTGTTGTTTTTCTGAAATTTAAATGTGAGAT
The DNA here is from genome assembly GCF_024610735.1 of Ursus americanus. Lineage (NCBI taxonomy): Eukaryota > Metazoa > Chordata > Mammalia > Carnivora > Ursidae > Ursus > Ursus americanus. The sequence continues at coordinate 22,521,754 of NC_142131.1, forward strand.
CCATACTCTATTTCTGGCAATCCTAGTTTTGAGGAAATTAATGAAAGAATTTGCCAATATATGTAGTAATTCTTTGTTTTCTACTGGACCTTCTCATCATCTTCTATAATCATAACCTTTGTAAGTTAATACTTAAGGATGAATTAACTTGAATTCAAAACGCATTTTCTTCTGTGGCTTTTAGAAATCAATCTTACTTGACACTTATGTGTATATTTTTGTGTACATAACTCAATAGCTATAACTAATTTAGTTTGATTGTCTGATTGTGTAGATTGCACTACCCATCTTTAAAAGAAACCAGGAAGTGGTATTATTGTCCTCTAAACTGCAAACAATCTGATTCTTTGATTTCTGTTTTTGTTGTTATTTTGGGTGTTTTTATAAGTGGAGGTTTGATGTTTTTGGACTTCAAATATAAGTACTTGACTAGTTAGGAAGATCACTTAACTAAATTTCTAAAAAGGAGGAAAGGCACACCAGCATTGTTCTTTGGGGTTTGAGAGGGTGGCATCACTCTGAAATTATTAAGAGAACACTATTATAAAGAAGGTCTTGCAACTTGCAGTTGCTAGGTTACTGCATAGAAAAAAAAGTGAATGACACCTGCATGTGCATATAGGAGAGAATTAGAGCAATCAAATGGTTTATAAGACAGCAAGCACAGGACTACCATTAATAACTAATTTTATGAATTAGGAAAACAGAAATGACCATGAAACTTAGAGTTTTATAATTTTGTTGGATAGAGGTGATTTAAGAAATTTGTGAATTAAGACTGATTTGAGGTAAGATTAAGTATAACATGAAACAAAATTATTTTTCTGTTTTATCTTCTAAAATAGTGTAGAAATCTGTATAGACTTTTATTAGAACAATATTGCAATACAGTTTAAATGCAGCAAGCTAAAGGAAAGATTTAGCAGGGAACAAAATGAATCTTTACTGGGAAGAAAATTACAAAGAGAGTAGGGACTAGTCAAAGGATAATCTCTTATCCTTACTTTTTGCTACATTTTTTTTTTTGGATAATTTCAGTTTGTTTATCTGTTCCAATTCCTCTTAATGTTTCATTGCTATCTTTATAGTGTTGCATTGAACACTATTTCCCCAGACATTTATCTGCCATTCTGATAAATCTGGTTAATTCTCCTCATCAGTCCATGGTTCAAGTTTTTCAGTTCCATATCTTGAGGTTAATGTTGTCTTAAAGCAATTCTAAATTTAGAGATATTGATGGTTTGGAATATATTGTTGCTCAATTTGTTAGTTCAACTAAAGCACAGTTAGTATTTAAAATTCAGGGGCGCCTGGGTGGCTTAGTTGTTAAGCGTCTGCCTTTGACTCAGGGCGTGATCCCGGCATTCTGAGATCAAGCCCCACATCAGGCTCCTCCGCTAGGAGCCTGCTTCTTCCTCTCCCACTCCCCCTGCTTGTATTCCCTCTCTTGCTGGCTGTCTCTCTCTCTCTGTCAAATAAATAAATAAAATCTTATAAAAAAAATAAAAAAAAATAAAATTCAGAAATTAAGCTATTCTCACAGATATACAGTACCTGCATTAGTTAGCCCAAAGGAGAGCCATCTGGTACTGGAATTTCTGTTTTTGATCTTCCCTCAAATATAGCTAGCAACTAAAACCAAAATCACTCACAATAAATACATAATCCATTAACACTTAAAAAAAGGTAATCTTTTATGTTTAATTCTAAGAAAAAGAGAATCCTTCTTGCATTTAATAGCTTTTTATTTATTGTTACTGATTAAATGTTTGCATCTTCCCTAATTCATATGTTGAAATCCTAATCCCCAGTGTGTTTATATTTGGAAATAGGGCCTGCGAGGAAGTGATGAAGGTTAAATGAGATCATAAAGTGGGGCCCTAATTCATTAGTGTTAATATCCTTATAAAAAGAGGAAGAAACACAGAGCTCCCCCCCATTATGTTGAGAACATAGTGAGAAGGCCACATTCTGCCAGCCAGAAAGACAGCTCTTACCAAAAACTGACCTTGATGGCACCTTGATCTTGGATTTTCCAGCCTCCAGAACTGTGATGAAATTTTTTTTTTTGTTTTTTAAGTCCCTCATGTATAGTATTTGTTAGCCAACCCAAGCTGACTAAGACACTTATTATGACATTTTTTTCTAATAGGTATTTTATAAATATTTTCCTAGAGATTTTCCAAAATATGCCCTGAGTTGCTATTACGGTATAATTATGGGCAAACTAGAGTAAAGACATGTCACAATCTGTGGCAAGAAATGAGGTCGAATAAGAAGGGCCCTAAAATATGGCATCTTGAGAGCAGTATAAATCTTTTATTTCCTAAATCATCTATCCCAGAACCTCTCACAAAGTGGGTGGCCAACTTAATTCTTACTGAATTAAACTAAATGGATCAGTATGCCAAATTTGGATTGAGTCACTATTGCAGTTACTGAAAATGAGACTCCCAGTGATGTTATCTGCTGCAGTGGCAACCTGAAGTATCTAGTACTGTCACTTCCACAACCCAGGTCTTTGCCATTGAACTTATTCCTATTAAAGAAGGAGAAAGCATTAAGACTAGAACTTGGGGAGAGAAGACATTGTTTTTTTTGGGGGGGAGGTATTTTATTTTTTTAATTTTTAATTTATTTTTAATTTTTTATTATGTTATGTTAGCCACCATACAGTACATCATTAGTTTTTGATGTAGTGTTCCATGATTCATTGTTTGTGTAGAACACCCAGTGCTCCATGCAATACATGCCTTCCTTAATACTCATCACCAGTCTATCCCAATACCCTACCCCTCTCCCGCTGAAGCCCTCAGTTTGTTTCCCAGAGTCCATAGTTTCTAGTGGTTCATTCCCCCTTCTCTTTACCCCCCCTTCATTCTTCCCTTCCTTCTCCTACCGATCTCCCTGCTATTTCTTATGTTCCATAAATGAGTGAAACCATATGATAATTGTCTTTCTCTGCTGAGAGAAGACATTGTTATTCCCTCTCCACACACCCAGCAAAAGATGATTTGTCTTCACTGTTGAACATGGTTAATGCATGCTTTAATTGAGGATTGTGTTATTTCAGTTGTAGAGAGATTGGTCCCATTATTGACCTTGTGCTGTTATATTTAGAAGTTTCTTCTATTGAGTACATCTCTTCCTTTAGCAAGAAGGAAAACAGCCCTATGATTGGGGACCACTTCAGTGGGTCAATGACTTTCTTGTTTAAACATGTTAGCTCCGATAATTACAGTGCTTTTATTAGTTCATGTGTAAACAAGCCCAAGTATATCTACAAGGACACCAATGAGGTCACTTTAAATCATATATTCAATTTCAGACTGGCACCAATGCATACAGATGTTAAAAATAACACTGCCTCATAAATTAGAACAGAGAAACATATTGAGGAGCAACATGTCTAGAGCCAGATTCATGGGCTGAATCCATCACCTATGAGCTCTGTGATATTAGGTAATTTCCTAAACTTTCTGTGCCTCAGTTTCCATACATGTAAAACAGGGATGGTCTTTGTACCTACATCATAGGATTGTTATGAGTTCATAGGAGTTAATATTTATAAAGTGCTTAGAACTGAGTCTGAAACATAAGAAATAGCTTTGAAGTATTTGTTAGACTGTTGAAATATTTTCCCAACATAAATTAATGGTATTTGCCCAATTTTAACTTAAATTCTATAAAATTATTACAAGTGTGATTGCATTTTTCTTATCAATAGTCCTTGCAAGAAAAAAATTAAGATGTGCCTTGTCTCTTCATATAAATGCATAATAATGATTATTATAAGTTACTGAATGTAACTAAATTAGATATCATAAAACTTTCTCTCAAAGGTAAAAATATATCCATAATATTTTATAAGGCAGGGCACTACTGTAATGGAACTAATAATTCTACTAATCTAAGAATATTTCCAGTCATATGAGGTTCCCTGGGAGGGATATCTATTATAGAAATTCAATATAATATGTATTAAGTATAAGAGAAGAGGTGTTATTTATCTTTTCCCCACTACAGAGGCTTGACCAATTTGATTACACAGGAAACCTAAAAATACTTACTGAATGCTTCAATGACAGTATCTTTGTGAACTACTATGAATGCAAAAAAAGAAATATTCTAACTTAGTGTCTTTTAAACTTAGCTTCTAAATTGGTAAATTATGAAATATTTTTAGCTTTTTATAAAGTTTCATTACTATTAAATATATAATAGACTTCATATACCCAGTATTTAAACATAAAATGTTATTTTTATATATTTGCCTCATATTTTTAAATAAACTATAAAATATTATGGAGCTAGTTAAAGCTTCTGCCTTATCTCACTCTTTTCTCCTCTGTTTGAACCATTTTCCAGAAGTTATTTATTCTCTCTATGCCTGATTATATTTTTCACCACCTATTTATGTCCCCTAAAATATATAGTACTATTCTGTGTGTTTATAAAATTTACATAATTGCTATCATACTGTAAATATTCTTTTGCAATTTGCTACTTTCACTCAGCATTATGTTTTTGAGATTAGCCATCTTGATACTTATAGATGTACTTCATTCTTGGTAACTGTTTTATAGAATACTACTATATGAATATACCAGAGTTTATTACTTACTGAAAGACATTTAAATTTTTTCCAAGTTTTTCCTAGTACAAACAATGCTGCAATAAAAGAGCTGCACTTGTCTCCTGTATACATGTATGAGAGTTACTCTAAAATCTAGGATTAGAATTTTTGGATAAATAAAATGCACATATTTAACTCTTCTAAATATTGCTTTCTAAGTGGTCATTCCAATTTTTAAAAAAGTTTTTAAAGATTTTATTTATTTATTTGAGAGAGTGAGAGCAAGAGAGAGAGACAGATTGTGAGGCGAGTGGGAGGAGGGGCAGAGGGAGAAGCAGACTCCCTGTGGGGTAGGGAGCCTGACAAAGGACTCAATCCCAGGACCGTGGTATCAGGACCTGAGCCGAAGGCAGATGCTTAACTGACTGAGTCACCCAGGTGCCCCAGTGATTCCAATTTTTACTTCTATGAGCAGTGCATACATTCTCACTTATAGCTAATATTAACATGTTTGTCAGTCTGATAGATATGAAATGGTAACTTACTAGTTAAGCTTTCCTTATCCTTATTACTATTGAGTTGAGCACATATATGTATATATATTTCATATATTTATTAACCATTATGGTTCTGCTTCTGGGACTTGCTTTTATATCATTTACCCATGTTCCATTGAGTTCATTGTCTTTACTCACTGAACTGTGAAAATTTTATTTAATTTTTAATAAATTAATTTAAATGAATTCCACATAGGAAACTATTACAAAAAGTTCTCCCTAAATTTCCACAAATTTTAATTTTTAATATTTTGAAATAAATCAATATTTTCCTGTCTTATTTATGCATTTAATCCTTGGTTAAGAAATCCTTCCTTATAAGGGTCAGAAATACATTGTGCTCTATATTCTATTAAGTTGTTTAAGTTTTGCTGTTTACATTTTCATCTTTAATCCATCTGGACATAATTTTCAGAATGACATAGGGAATCCATTTCCTTCTATCCAGATGGCATCCACTTCCACCAGTACAATTTACCAATGGGTCCTGAAGGTGCCAAATGTGAAGTGTCGGTAGTAGTATCATCATCAAAATTCTTTGAAAACCTTTCTATAAAGGACACTGCATTCAATTCTGAATATACAACATGAGAATAGACCCTAAACTAAAAATACTGTGATCACTACTTGAGGAGAAAAGACAAATATACACATTTGTAAAAATATATTAGCCAAACTACTGAGTAATCACCCAAGTTTGATCAATCAAAATATTGTTCATGAAGGATGTTAAAATCAAAGCAAGTCTTGCACGAAGAGCAGAATTTTGATAGTCAGAAGATACTAGAGAATATCTTTCAGGAAGAAACCAGCAGGTAAAACTATGGAAGGAAAATACGTTTGGCAAGTATTGTGTGAAAAATGAATGCACCATTATTTTTTGTTGATTAGAGAGTTTCTCTCCATATGTACTATAGATTTGGATAAATATTTTGATAAGGCAACTTATGTACAGCCTTGTTAAGGTATTTGATCTTATTCTAGTGGAAAGAGCAGTGATTACTGAACAGGGAAATGATAAACTATTATTTTTCCTTCAAAAATATTAATCTGAAAGTTGTATATGTGTCTGAGAGGAAGAAATTTAATAAATCTTAATTTTATTTAACAAACGCTTTGTATTGATTCCCATCTGTTTGATACTGTTATAAGGATTATTCACAAATTAGCTTATTAACCATTTAATTCTCATAAGATCCCATAAGATAATATGAGTCTACCAATATTTTTAGATGAGGAAATAAAGATTATAAAGTTGAGAGATTCATATATGCACCCTGTGAACTCTGTGTATCAACCTATGGATATATCAATGATATTTAGGCTTTGTTTTCTTTATTTTAAAGCCAATATGAGATGCAGATATATAATTCTAGGCTATGAAGTTGAAAGTACTTTTTGTAGTATAAAACAAGCTTAATAGTTTGCAGGCAATAGAGCCAAAATTATCTTATTAGTAGTAATAAGTATCTTATTAGTTTCTTATGTAAAGAAGGGAGTAGATAGTGGTGCTGAAATTTTATTTAGCTATACAGTGGCAGCATTCTTCAAATTTCATTGATAGGTATACTGGATTCATGATTTTTCCTAACAATGTTTTTCACCAGAATTAACAAGCACCTGATATTTGCCTACTTATTAACTTATATTTTAGATTTTTTAAAGTATACACTTAAATAAAAAATACTTTATATCATTAAAAACAATGGAAAATTAGAATCCCTTGCCCTCAGCAAAGACTATCTTTAAGCCTTGGTTATACAAATTATACAGTGTCCTTGTTCTTATCCCACAGGTAAGCTCCTTCCACACCATCACAGGACCTTCAGCAGTCCCCAACCAGCTCAGCTCAAACTCCTAGCATGCCATGAAGTCATGTATTAAAGTGGTGAATGTGCAGTACTTCAAACTGATGCTTATGAATGGGATAAAGAGCCTTCTTAGTACAGAGGAGCACAGGCACCTAGGCTGGCATTTGAGGTTGGTATTAGAAGACAATCCTTGTGAGGAAGAGCTCCAACATATACTCTTCTCTCACTGACAGTATTAGAGGCCATCCCATCCCCTTTGTCCGGGAGCCAAGGAACTGTAGCATAAAGGACTACTCAGTCTGGATTGAGATGTTCAAACAATGCCATCAGGAATTTCTCTTTCTGCACAATTTCTCTGGTAATTTTTTCTCTATGTTGGCTTCATTCCCATGTGCATTATTTCCTTCTATTGCATGCATTCCTTCTATTGGCATTTATTCCCCATACTTCATATTATAATATATCCTCTCCAATTCCCAATGGGATGACGTATGGGAGAAATACTTTCTTACTATCTCCACATTGTATTAACTTTTTCCACAGGGGAAGAGGGACTTCTGTTCCATCAAGAAGGAATTGAATATGCCTAACCCAGTAAACTGTCTTTCATATCTGTCTACCACAGAAAAGGTTCACTCTAGTTTTTCTTATTTTGTCATTATTTCATTGTGGCAGTCTCTGGTCTTTCATGGAAGGCCTGCAACTTAGTTGTACAAAGGTGCCAATACCTGGGCAGGTAAATCTAATTGTGAGAAAGTACTACAAGCCTATCTGACTGTAGTACTGAAGTCACATTCTCCAAACAGGCTTATCAGTACTAAATTTGGAATATTGATCTTTACTTCAATGTATCTAATGTCTTGTTTCTCATTTAATTCTGAAAGCTGAGGGAAGCAATTATATTTTATTTATTGACCCTTAACGTTTTTCATAAGTTCTAGAGTTACATTATGCTATCTGGGATGACCCTAGTGAATACCTCTTTTGAATAGTTCCAATAAAACAGGGAAAGAGGTGATAAATATAGTTTTAATTTTCCCTACTAGAACTACATTATCTGTCCAATTTGATTAAGCATTATAATAGGCACTGTCTAAAATGTGATGAGCAATGGGTAAGCATCAGTTCTATATGAACCAAATGAGTGTGTTCTAAAGAAGTTCTAAAAAGTTCTAAAGCATCAGTTCTATATGAACCAAATGAGTGTCTTCTAAAGAAGCATATAAGCATCAGTTCTATATGAACCAAATGAGTGTGTTCTAAAGAAGTTCTAAAAAGTTCTAAAGCATCAGTTCTATATGAACCAAATGAGTGTCTTCTAAAGAAGCATATAAGCATCAGTTCTATATGAACCAAATGAGTGTGTTCTAAAGAAGTTCTAAAAAGTTCTAAAGCATCAGTTCTATATGAACCAAATGAGTGTCTTCTAAAGAAGAAGGGAGTAAAGACATAGGGTGGGTGCATATCTAAGAAATACACGGCATAGATGGAAGGGCTTGACAATTGGACAGTGAATGAAAGACAGAATGGATTTAGGGAGCATTTATCTTGGATGACTATGTAAATTGTGGAGTCATCATGAGATTTATATAGAAAATGACAAAGAATTAGTGTGGGATGGGATGCCAATAAATTCAAATTTTAAATAATTTTTATTGAGGCATAATAACATATAATAAAATTTAACTATTTCAAAAGTTTCCTCCTGCCAGTTTACAGTCAATTTCCCTCAACTTCTTAGCCCCAGGTGAGTACTGATCTATATTTTGTTACTACAGATTAGATTAATAATTTCAAGAATTTCTCATAAAGGGAATCATTCAGTCTGCACTATTTGTGTCTACCTGTTTTTCTCTTACCATATGTATTCAATATTCAGTCATATATTTGAGGGTATCAATTGTGTGTTCCTTCTTTATGACTTAGCAGTATTCCATTGTGTAGATATACTACAATTTGTTAATCCATTTATCTATTGGTATGTATTTGAGTTATTTCCAGTTTTTGGATTACAAGTAAAGTTGTTTTGTATATCTGTGTATAAATCTTTGTGTGGACATCTCTGTGCTCTTGGGTAATAATTTAGAATAGTAACTACAAGGTCATTTAATTAGTATATGTTTAAATTTATAACAATATACCAGAAGTTTTCCAAAGTGGTTGTAGCATATGATATTTCCACCAGCATATTAGAGTTGCAGAGCTCCTTATCTACCAATGCTTTTAAAGATTTTATTTGTTTTATTTGACAGACAGAGACACAGAACACAAGCAGGGGAACAGGAGAAGGAGAGGGAGAAGCAGGCTCCCCACTGAGCAGAGAGCCCCATGTGGGGCTCAATCTCAGGACCCTGGGATCACTCCTGAGCCAAAGAAAGATGCTTAATCGACTGAGCCACCCAGGTGACCCCGGTATTTTTATTTTTGGCCAATACATTAAATTTTAAAGTAGGAGCTTTTGAAAAATAACATGGGAGAGAATTAGATATTCAATTCTGAAACTCAAGGGAGAGGTGTGATCTGGGATCATAAATTTAGAAATGACAAGGATATGAAAAATAATTAAAATAATGAGAGTAGATGAAATGATTCATATCATGCTTGAATAGAGGCTCCTGGAAAACACAAATATTTCATTTAACAGAAGATTAGGGGTTTAACAGGCAGGCAAAGAAAGTATAAAGATGGCACGGAGATCTACAAGCATACAGAAAAATCAAGTGCAGAGAGAATATAAGTAGAAGGGATCAACAGTGTCATGTGCATTGGAGAGATCCAGTAAAGGACTAATATTTCCCCCATTTACTATTGCAACTAGGATGTTATTGTAACTGCAACAAAAACTATTTCTCTTCTGTCCTTAAGTTGGCAATCAGATCACAGTATCACAGTGAGTTACCTGTGAGTGAGTAGAGATGAAGAGGTTGCAAAGAAAAGGTGACTGACTTCAGCATTTTGCTGAGGAGGGGGGAAAGAGACTGAATGAGTCACAGACATCAAATTGAGATCCAGTCTGTATAACCCTTGATACAATGTCTGGTATGTAGAAAGAAACCAGTAATCATAGCATTATTTATTTTAACTGAGAGAGTAGGATAAGAGTTTGATATTTTTCTTTCAAGATTGCTCCAGATGTCAAAAACCAAGCTGCCTGTAGGTATTGCAGGGTCTGTAACACTCAAAGCAGTTCCTCTTAACGTTCCATAATCCCAAGTTTTATGAAGGTAAATTTAGCTTAATATTTACACCAAGAACATTCATAAAAGAGAAAATGAGGGTAAGAAATAAATTTTCATATATGCATGTAATAATCTGGAAATATCTCTTTGGTGACTATATGGAAGGCTCATGAATTAATAGTACTTAGTCTCAAGAAGTTTTTTCTTTTTATTGGTTTATAAAATTTTAATTTTAGAAACCGCTAGCGGGGGGTGCCTGAGTAGCTCAGTGAGTAAGCATCTGCCTTCAGCTCAGGTCATGATCCAGGGTCTTGAGATCGAGCCCCAGCCAAGCTCCCTGCTCAGTGGGGAGCTTGCTTCTCCCTCTCCCCACTGCTTGTGCTCACTCTCTCGCTATCTCTCTCTCAAATAAATAAATAAAATTAAAAAAAAAAGAAAATAAAAAGAAACTGCTAGCAGAACCCCTCTTTCTCCAAAAAAACTCCTTGAATATGTTTTTCCAATTCAGACTCAAAGGACCAGTTTCTAGTTTAAACTATTCATCACAGCTTACATATGTTTATGCACACAAATGTTGTTAGCCTGCTAAAAAGAATGCCTTATGTTGAATGAAACGATTAATTCAAGGCTTTGCAAATTCTTTTGGTTATTTTACAAATATTACTGTTTTTGTTAATATGGTAGAAAATTGGAGAAGTTTAAAGGCCTCAAAAGAATAGAACTCAAAGACCTTTTCAAAAGTATTTTTCTAACATAGTGTTATTTAAATGCTAATCTTAGGCATTTAAAATATATCTATATTTCTTTTCTAGATTTTAGAGCTTACTAGGGTCCAATTTCCTAATGCCAGTTAGCCAGACTTGAAACTTAGATATGTGTGTAATTACTATCATGACCAATTAAATTACTCTTCAAATTTAAAGAACAGGGCACTTATTTCTGAAATCAGATAAAAAATTTCAGAAAATATTTTAAAGATTTAAACAAAGAACTATGATGATAGAATAAATCTTATAAAAGTGAAAAATTATGGATTGATAAAAATTCACCTTACATAGTTATAAAAATATGCTTATAGTAACAGATCTGAACAGAATAGTAATATGCATGTTTCTAAAATATATCTAAGCTTAACAGGGCTGATGGAAATTTTATATGTAGAAAGAAGAGCTGGGAGAATATTGTAATATCTTACCTACTGTTAAAAAAAATAAGACATATACACAAATACATCAGTAATCAAAGAAAAATAATGTGAGAGTGAATGCATAAACTATTTAGTCAACGTTTCTCTTTTTTTCTGTTTTTCTTTGATAGCAATGTGTCATATGTATAAGACTCAAATTATCAGCATACTGATAAAAACGTTGGTTTCTTTAGAATTGCGTGAACAAAACCTTTTAATAATCGACAATGATGAAGATAATGATGACTATTAAAATAAGCTACACTAAATTGCTTCTTTGTGACAGGACCTATGTTAAGCTATTCACCCATTTGTTCCTCATATTAATATTATCAGGTTCATTGTGGTAGCTCAATTATCTAGTCTTTCTTTCTTCCATTTTAATAGAACTTGTAAATGTTTGCTGGAAACATTGTTGCCCAAAATAAGAACTGCATTTCCCAGACTCATTTACAGCTAAGGTATGACCAAGTGACAAAATTTTGAACAATGTGATGAAAATAGTATAGTGTGAATCTTTCTTATACAACAGCCAGAGTGAGCCTTTGCCCCTCTTCTTTGTTTTTTCCCCTCTCTCTGCACAGGGTATATTCATGATGGTTTAATTTGGAGAACTCCTCTTAGCCCATATATGTTCTTGTGAATGGAAGCCAGTGTAATGTAAGAATAAGAGAAAGAAACATGAGAGTACTTTATGGGTCACATTTGCCATAGGTGCCCCAAAATACTGATTTGCTGACATTTATATTAGAGATAACATTGTACCTTTTTAAAGCCATTGCTTTTTGTATATTGATTATAAACCTGATATATATATGTGTGTATACACACACACACACACACACATATACACACACACACATATACACACACACACACATACACACACACATATATACACACAAATACAAGTATCTTATATCTCACGTTAGTATTACGATTTAAAATATATACAATATAATATCTATACATATATTATTCCAATTTTATTAATGAGGAAACTAAGGTTTAAATTCTGTGACTCTTCAAGTTTACAAAATTACTAAATAATAGAGTTTATCAGATGCAATAAAGCTGAGATTCATTGCTTTGCAGACAAAGAGTCATTATTATGGATATTTGGGGAGCTAAATCTCATCTCCTTTTCTTTTCCCTTTGGGTTCCAACCTATATAGGAAACATAAGGATTAGTATGAAAATTAGATCCAAAGTACTGTCTTTATTAATGACTAGCTAATTTCTTTTTTTTAAAAAAGATTTTGTTTGAGAGAGAGAGAGAATGAAGGAGCATGGGGTCAGGGGGGTGGGGGAGAGGCAGAGGAAGAAACAGACTCCCCACTGAGCAGGGAGCCTGACTCGGATCTCGATCCCAGGACCCTGAGATCATGACCTGAGCTGAAGGCAGATGCTTAACTGACTGAGCCACCCAGGCACCCCAATGATTAGCTAATTTCTTGATAACTTCCCAAACTCAGACAATTAGGAAAACATGTTGGAGAGCATGGCTTAGACATAGGGCTCCATTCATTCCCTAAAACCCACCCTAAATTGAAGTTTAACTGGAATGCAGGAAGAAAATATGGGACAGCAGAAAAGCAAGGGAAATCGTTCTTATCTTTCAATACAGTCATTACTTAGATCCCTTGTAAAAATGATGCCCTGCTGTAAAAACTTACAGTGTACCTGTAAGAACATATTCCGTTGGCCTTATTTCAGTACAGATGTGGTTGACAGTTCTGTGCTACTGCCAGCATCCAAAAGAGTCTAAACAGTCTCTGCTTTGCTGCCTCAGGACTACATGTAAGGCCCACCATAGAATTGTGGGGAGAAATCCTCTGGGAGCAAGCTCTGAAGGATAAATGCCATCCTTTCCGTCTTCTAGTAGAACAATTTATGAAGTGCATTTTACAAGATTCTTCAGAGATTTCTCTTCAGGCTCAAGGCTCAGTTCCCTACAGCTGCCACGAGCTTATTAATATAAACCTTATTAGCTTTTCTTCCTTACCGGTGTAACTTTCCTTACTATCTAACTTCTTTGTCCTGAGAACACCTCTCAAGTAAACTCCCTGCACTCAAATCCTTGTCAGGCTTTGTCTGAGGAAAGATCTAAACTGAAACAGGTCAACGGCTTTTACCTTTCTGATTAGCAACATTTTCCTCCTCTCTTAGAAGAGAATAAGAAAAGGAGAAAGAAGCAAGGTTTTTTTTCCTTCTAATCTTCCTAAGTGAACCTTGTTATATACCCACAGTAAAGGAAAAACAGAGAAGTTTCCCTGCCTTCAATATTGTAAACTGAAGCAGGTAAGAGATTTCCCCTAAAATAAGGTCAGCCATTATGTCTGACAATTGTAATGAGACCTTTAAAATCTACTCCCATAGCAACTTCCAAAGACACAATGCAATATTGTTAACTATAGTCCTCATGCGGTACGTTAATTACACCCTAGAACTTATTCATATATAACTGGGAATTTATACCTTTTGACCACATTTACCCAATTGCCTCATTCCCAATCCCTTGCCTATGGAAACCACCAATCTGCTCTCAGTTTCTATGAGTTTGGCTTTTTCTTTTAGATTCCACAGGTAAGTGAGATCATACAGCATTTGTCTTTCTCTGTCTAGCTGATTCCACTTAGCATAATGCCTTCAAGGTCCATCCGTATTATTGCAAATGGCACAGTTTCTTCTTTTCTTTCTTTTTAACTTTTTACATGGATAAATAGAATCTCATGTCTTCAATGATTACAATTGAGTAAACATATACAGTAAATTTAATTTCCTTATGGGAAAATAATACACCAGTGAGAATCATTACTCATAATATCAAGAAATCAATGGAAAACAATACTAAGATCTCAAGTCTTCCTTCAAGGGTGCCCACACCTATAAATGCTTTGAATTAAAAACATTTCACTCAGCTATTCTTCTTACCCAGTTTATTTTCAATTTTAACATGATTATTTCTATGCAATATCAGCAGCTTGAATCCTGGACAAAAGACCTATATGCTAGAAACCAATGCACTAATGTGTGTGAACATATATAACTTCATTTTACTAATAAACCAGTAGGACATGTGCTGTAATTTGGTAGAACGTGTATTGTTATGTCTGTTTTACAAGTTAAATAGCTAACATAATGAGTTATGATTTGGCAAAGCCACAAAGCTAGTTAGCTACACAACTCATATGTAAATACATATCTTTTGACATCTTATCTAGTTTTCTTTCATTTAGATGGAATTATTAAGAACTTACTGCTAGGTGAGCCTCCTTTCCTCTGACCTCATGTTTCCAAGGGAGAAGGTCCAAAATAATAGATTTTTTCCACTACAAATGTACTCCTCCCCTGTGAGTAAATTTCTAATAAGGAACTGATGCTGTTCAGCTCAAGTCTTTCTACGCTTATTTTCAAGTCTATTGGCCCACAGAAAGTGCAAAGCCTGGGTCAACACTCCACCAAACAGTAAGAAGAACAGGACTGATTCTCATCCTGTGGGAAAATCCTGCAGCTGTTCAGCTGTTTAGGAAACGAGAAAGCACCTCTGTATAATTAAAAGTCTCATTGACCATGCATTTAAAACCATATTCTCTAACACATTTTATCCTTAAATCTAACATTTCAATCCCCATCTACTTGTTACTTTGATTCTTATTTTTGACCTTGAGAGAAAAATGAGGTTTTATTGTCTGCCTCACCTGTGAAAATACAATAATTACCTAAAACTTAAAGGCATCTCAAAAGTTTCATTTTTAATGCGTGTGGTAGTTAGTTAGAATTGAGTAAATTAGAAGTTTCTGGGAAGGTGGTGGAAGAGTAGGGAACCCTCATTTCATCTGGTCCCTTCAATTCAGCTAGATATCTATCAAATAATTTTGAACACCTGTCAATTCAACCTGAGATCTAAGAAAAGAACTGCTGCAATTCTACAAATAGGAAAGCAGCCACTTTTTGCAAGGTAGGTGGTGTGGAGAAGTGAATTTGAGGGGTTACATTGGAAGATAAATGATGGGGGGAAGGATCCTCCATAAGGCGGCTACTGGAAAGTGATATAGCAGCAAATAGCAAAATCAGAACTTCTAGAAGTCTGCTCCTGTAAGGGATGTCCCTGCATGAAAGGTGCTCAGGTGGTGAAGGTGGGCAGAATCCTAGGTGGGACAGTGTGGTTTCAGGATCCCCAGGGTCACAGAAAGAACATGGATGTCTAAGTGCATCAGAGTTCCCAAGCATTGGAGAGGGAAAGCAGGCTACAATCAGCGAGCCTGGGTGTGGGCTCTTGGCTGGGTGTTGCCATAAAGTGGAACGTTGGCACAATTTGGCAACCGCTTTCCAAGCAGGGGCCCGGCAAGGAACGGAACCACGGCAAGCCTCCTCCCTCCCCCTAGGAAGACTGGTGCAGGTGCACACCATAGGAGTCTGCAGAGTTTGGTGCACACAAATTTGACTGCCTTTTCCTGAGGGTGCACAAAAGAGTGGGGGCCAAGATCGTTCAGTGCCAAGGCTGGAGATTGGGGTGCCACCATTTTTTTTCCATCCTCTAAAGCCACATGGAAAGCCTTCAGGGAAAAAAAAGCCACATACAGCAACCTGAAGCAGCTTACACTGAACAGGCAAGGACACCTGAGAATCAGTGCAACAGGCCCCACTCCCAGAAGACCAGCAGGAACTTCAGGCTAATACCAAGTTTATAGATCACACAGAATTGAAAAACTCCTGTGCTAGGGGAAAACAGTATATAGAATTAGAGGGTTTTTTTTCGTAAGTCTTCAGTCTTTAAAATTTTCTCTTTCTTTTTTTCTTTTATTTTCCTTTTCAACTAGTTTTCTATTTTAAAAATTTTATTTATTTATTTGAGCAAGAGAGAGCACAAGTGGTGGGTAGGGAGAGGGAGAGGAAGAAGCAGACTCCCCACTGAGCAGGGAGCCCAATGTGGGGCTCGATCTAATGAGCCTGGGATCATGCTCTGAGCCAAAGGCAGATGCTTAATGGACTGAACCACCCAGGTACCCCTAGTTTCTTATTTTATCAACTCTTTATTTAATTTTTATTTTTACATTTACATTTTATAGATATAATCTTCATTTTTGGCTTCCTTTCACTGTATTCAGTTTTATGTTTGTATATAAGTTTTTTTCTTTACAATTTTGGGATTTAGTGTCATCTACCAAACAGACCAAAATACACCCAGGACCAAGTGTATCACCCTGATTTGTCCCCTTGTGGGATTATATTCTCTCTTTCCTCCCCCTTTTTTAAATTTCTTTTTTGGTTTCGGATCTCTTCGGATTTGTTTAGTATATATTTCAGTGGGGTTGTGGTTGGTATTTTTTATTTTGTTCTCTTGTTCACCTATTCTCTGGACTGAGAAATTCACAATAAAAGAAAGAATCAGAGGTAATACTGCCATATTTAATCGATTTGGATATATGTAAAATGTTGGACCTCGAATTCAGAAAAATGATTATAAAGATACTAGCTGGGCTTTAAAAAAGCATAAAAGACACTACAGAATCCCTTAGTGCAGAAATAAAAGAACTAAAATCTAATCAAGCTGAAATTAAAAATGCTTTAATTGAGATGCACTCTAAAATGGACTCTAATGCTAGCATAAATGAGGCAGAAGAGAGTCAGTGACATAGAAGACAAAATGATGGAAAGTAAGGAAGCTGAGAAAAAGAGAGAAAAACAGCTAATGGATCATGAGGGGAGGCTTTGAGAAATGAGCAATACCACAAAGCAAAACAATATTAGAATTATTGGGGTTCCAGAAGAAGAAAGAAGAGAGAGGGACAGAATGATTTGAGCAAATCATAGCTGAGACTTCCCGAATCTTGGGAATGAAACAGGCATTCAAGTCCAGGAGACACAGAGAACTGTCCTCAAAATCAATAAAAATAGATCAACACCTAGACATATAATAGTGAAGTATGCAAATCTCAGAGACAAAGAAAAAATCCTGAAAGCAACTGGAGACAAGAGGTCCTTAATATACATGGGTAGAAATATTAAACTGGTAGCAGACCTATCCACAGACACCTGGCAGGCTAGAAAGGGCTGGCATGATATACTGAGGGTACTAAATGAGTAGAAAAGGCAGCCAAGAATACTTTATCCAGCAAGGCTGTCATTCAGAATGGAAGAGCTTCTAGGACAGACAGAAACTGAAAGAATATGTGACCATCAATCCAGCCCTACAGGAAATAATAAGGGGGGTACTGTAAGTGAAGAGAGAGCTCAAGAGTAACATAGACCAGAAAGAAACAGAGACAATTTACAGAAACAGGGAGTTTACAGGTAATACAATGGCACTAAATTCCTATGTTTCAATAGCTACTCTGAATGTCAATGGGCTAAACACTCCAATCAAAAGACAGAGGGTATCAGGATGGATAAAAAAGCAAGACCAATTAATATGCTGTCTGCAAGAGACTCACTTTAGAACTAAAGACACTTCCAGACTGAAAGTGGCGGGGGGAGTGGAGAACCATTTACCATGATAATGGACCTCAAAAGAAAGTTGGGGTAGCAATCCTCATATCAGACAAATTAGATTTTAAACCAAAGAATGGAGTAAGAGATGAAGAGAGACACTACATCATATTTAAAGTGTGTACCCAAAAGAAGATCGAACAATAATAAATACCGATGCCCCTAACTTGGGAGCAGCCAATTATATCAACCAATTAATAACAAAATTAAAGAAATACATCAATAATAACACAATAATAGTAGGGGACTTTAACACCCCACTCACATCAGTGGACAGATCATTTAAGCAGAAGATAAACAAGGAAACAAGGGCTTTGAATGACACACAGGACCAGATGGACTTCACAGATATATAGAGAGCATTCCATCCTAAAGCAATAGAATACACGTTCTTCTTGAGTGCACATGGAACCTTCTCCAGAATAGATTACATACTGGGTCACAAATCAGGTCTCAACCAGTACCAAAAGATTGGGATTTTTCCCTGTATATTTTCAAACCACAACGCTTTGAAACTTGAACCCAAGCACAAGAGGAAATTTGGAAGGAACTCAAACACTTGGAGGTTAAAGAGCATCTCACTAAAGAATGAATAAGTCAACCAGGAAATTAAAGAAGAATTAAAAAAAAATTCATGAAAACAAATGAAAATGAAAACAAAACTGTTCAAAACCTTTGGGATACAGCAAAGGCAGTCCTACAAGGGAAATACATAGCAATACCAGCCTTTCTCAAGAAACTAGAAAAGTCTCAAATAAACAAGCTAACCTTACACCTAAAAGAGCTGGAAAAACAACAGCAAATGAAGCACAAACCAAGCAGGAGACAAGAAATAATAAAGATCAGAGCAGAAATCAATGATATAGAAACCAAAAGAACAGTAGGACAGATCAATGAAACTAGAAGCTGGTTCTTTGAAAGAATTATAAGATCGATAAACTTCTAGCCAGACTTATCAAAAAGAAAAGAGAAAGGGGGCGCCTGGGTGGCACAGCGGTTAGGCGTCTGCCTTCGGCTCAGGGAGTGATCCCGGCGTTATGGGATCGAGCCCCACATCAGGCTCCTCTGCTGGGAGCCTGCTTCTTCCTCTCCCACTCCCCCTGCTTGTGTTCCCTCTCTCGCTGGCTGTCTCTCTCTCTGTCAAATAAATAAATAAAAATCTTAAAAAAAAAAAAAAGAAAAAAAAAAAAGAGAAAGGACCCAAATTAATAAAATCATGAATAAAAGAGGAGAGATCACAACCAACACCAAGGAAATACAAACAATTTTAAGGACATATTATGACATATATGCCAACAAATTAGGCAATCTGGAAGAAATGGATGCATTCCTAGACATTTATAAACTACCTAAACTGAAACAGAAAGAAATTGAAAACCTGAACAGACCCACAGCAAGGAAACTGAATCAGTAATCAAAAATCTCCCAAAAAATAAAAGAGTCCAGAGCCACATGGCTTCCCAGGGGAATTCTACCAAAATTTATTTATTTTTTTAAGATTAAAAAAAATTTTTTTGAAGATTTTTAAAAAATTTATTTGACAGAGAGAGAGAGAAAGAGAACAAGCAGTGGGAGCTGCGGAATGAGAGGGAGAAGCAGTCTTCCCACAGTGCAGGGAGCCTAACCCAGGAGCCTGGGATCATGACCTGAGCCAAAGCCAGATGTTCAACCAGCTGAGCCACTCAGGTGTCCCTCTACCAAACATTTAAAGAAGAAATAATACCTATTCTACTGAAGCTGTTTCAAAAAACAGAAATGGAAGGAAAACTTCCAAACTCATTCTATGAGGCCAGCATTACCTTAATCCCATAGCCAAAGACCTCACCCAAAAGAAGAATTAACAGACTAATATCCCTGACAAATGTGGATGCCAAAATTCTCACCAGGTACTAGCCAATAGGATCCAACAGTATATTAAAAGCATTATTTACCACGACCAACTGCGATGTATTCCTGGGCTGCAAGGGTGGCTCAACATACACACATCAATCAACATGATACATCACATTAATAAAAGAAAGGACAAGAACCATGTGATTCTTTCAATTGACACAGAAAAAGCATTTGACAAAATACACCATCCTTTCCTGATTAAAACTCTCCACAGTGTAGAAATAGAGGGAACACACTTAATATCATAAAAGCCATCTATCTATGAAAAGACCACAGTGAATATCATTCTCAATGGGGAAAAATGAGAGCTTTTCCCCAAGGTCAGGAATATGACAGGGATGTCCACTTTCACCACTGTTGTTCAACATAGTACTAGAAGTCATAACCTCAGCAATCAGACAGCAAAAAGAAATAAAAGACATTCAAATTGGCAAAGAAGAAGTCAAACTCTCATTCTTTGCAGATAACATGATGCTTTCTGTGGAAAACCTAAAAAACTCCACCCCAAAATGTCCACCATATATATAATGGACCATTACTCAGTCATAAAAAAGAATGAAATCTTACCATTTGCAACTATGTGGATGAAGCTAGAGTGTATTATGCTAAGTGAAATAAGTCAGAGAACTACAAATACCATATGATTTCACTCATATGTGGAATTTAGGAAACAAACAGATGAACATATGGGAAGGGGAAAAAAGAGCGAGAGAGAGGAAATGAACCATAAAAGACTTTTAATGACAGAGAACAAACTGAAGGTTGGTGGACGTAGGCAGGTAGGGGATGGGCTAGATGGGTTATGGGCATTAAGGAAGACACTTGCTGTATTGTGTGCTGAGTGTTATATGTAAGTAATGAATCACTGAATTCTCCTGAAACTAGTATTGTACTGTAAGTTAACTAGCTAGAATTTAAGTAAAAATTGGGGAAAAAAAAAAAAAAGAATGGGAAGGAGAGACATGGCTTTGAATTAGTACAGTAATCTCATGGGATGATTTGAGGTAAGTCCATGGCAATTAATAGAGGATATTTTCACCAAATATTATGGTCAACTGGAAAATAAAAAGTCCTCCACTTTATTACATGATAATGGGAAAGAACTGGAGAAGGAGTTGCAGGCCAAGTACCCAGAAGTAGGTTGAAGACAGTTATCCAAATGGTGTTCTGATAGTTGCTATCTCTCTTCTGCATGGGAATACTTCCTTTTCAAAGTGGGCTGGTAGAAGTTTCTGCCATCTTTAAGATAAGTTATATAGATGTGAATCCACACTGAGCATGAAAGGAAGGAAATTCATTACTGCTATACCTAGGAATAATATGAATCATTTGAATTTTGGCAGGTTTTCTTGGGAGGTAAGAAGGTGGAGTGTGTATTATTTTATTAAGAAAAAAAGCAAAATCTGGGCCATTTTACAAACTCAACTCCTTCTGTAATCTATCTTGAGGAGGGTAGGAACTCAAACTTTTATAAATATGTTGGAGTCTTTTATGAATCAGTAGCTAGAGGATGGGGGATTTTTGTTGCTTTGTTGTTGTTGTTCCTCTTTCATTGAGATAGGTAGCCTTTCAAGGATCTGGGCTGTATTTGGTTACTCAATTTTAACTTCCCACCTTGTATGTTTCCAAGGCCTTGCCTATATTTCCTACATTTACCATTAAAGCACTAGCATCTTGGTTACCAAAAGTGTCAACTATACTCAGGGCAGCTGTAATACTTATCTCGGTTTATCATTTTGGCTTACAAACCCCACTCTCCTTTTTTTTTTTTGTAGGCTACTGATAATACACCTCAATTACTTGTGAGCCCAGCTACATGTGTAGAACGATTTTGCTTTATTTTATTCATTAATCCTTGGTATTTTATACTAGAATTTATATCACAATATATGCTCTAATTGACCAAATGTCTAAAATATACATTTTTTAAAAAACATTCTTCTGTTCTGTAAAACCAGATTGGTGATTTGGTAGAAGTTTTAGAGTCAAGGAAAGCAAAATGAAATTTAGACTTCGAGTAAAAATAAAATCTGTAAGGAAAAGGATTACCGATGCATAAGCTGTTGTTTGTCTACTCACCTAGATACATAATACTAGATGAGGTACTCAGGACTAATCATTGCTGGTAAAATTAGACAATTTGCAGTAATGTTAAGTACAATAACATTTTTAAGGTAAAATTCATTTTGTTGAATCCATCACTTGCCTCCATAGTACCATTATAGTCATAATTATGATACCATTGATCAATTCCTTTAGAGACTGGTATTATCTGTTATATACAAAGTAGGTCATCTCTTTCAACTTGTTATTAAATCTTCCACAGTACAGGGCTCTTAAAGAGCATTTTTATGAAAACCCAATATTTTTAGATTCTGAGAAAATTAAAAAATTTATCCATTCACATACTTCTTTTCCAAAATCTCCCAGTCACTTATGATAATACTTCTAAGTCTGGGATATCTTGCCAAACATAATTAGTATAGCTCCTCACTTCAAGCTTATATCTGTTTAAAGGCATTGTGAAAAATGAGATGTCCTGCTTGAAGACACCTATGTGAAATCCTTTGTTTTCTCTTCTATTTTAAAAAAGACACCTAAATTCTGCATCCGATTTCTAATGGCTAGTGTAAGATTATTGAGCAATTAGAAAATTATCTAGGTTTGGCATTCTGAGACTGTGAATACTCTATTCATTTAACTTACATTTTATTCAAGGTTTACTTGGTGTGATCTGCTAGATACCAAGTCCAGTTAATGAAGGAGTCATAAAAAAAACTTTGTGGCTAAGTGACAAAATAACTCTGAGACCATCTTTATTTTGTTCTATTTTTTGAGACTATCTTTATTTTTATTTTCATCTGGTGTTCTCTAATTTTAGTCTCTACCAACAAGAAGTAAAAACCTGAAGTATGTTTGTCAAAAGGAGAATTGTTATTTTCCAAAGAGGAAATATCTTTGCTCTAAAACCATAGGGCCTCCGCAGTAAGTTTCCTGTTAGAGTGTATCATAATTTCAATTATCAAAATGTCCAAGTGACAGAATGGTCTTACATGTAGTCTAAAAAGTTGGAAATATTTTTTTTTTCCTTTGCTCTGGATCTGTTCAAAGTCAGAAGATTCTGTATTACCCAGTAGAAAAATCAAAGTAGTACAATCAAGTATAAAAAATTCATCAAGGAGAGAGAGAGTCTGACTTCTTCTTTGCTGATTTGGATATCTTTTATCCCTTTTTGTTGTCTGATTGCTGTTGCAAGGACTTCTAGTACTATGTTGAATAATAGTGGCGAGAGTGGGCATCCTTGTCGTGTTCCTGATCTTAAGGGAAAGGCTTCCAGATTTTCCCCATTGAGAATGATATTTGCTGTAGGCTTTTCATAGGTGGTTTTTATGAGATTGAGGAATGTACCTTCTATCCCTACACTCTGAAGCGTTTTAATCAGGAAAGGATGCTGTATTCTGTCAAACGCTTTTTCTGCATCTATTGAGAGGATCATATGATTTTCACTTTTTTCTTGTTGATATAATCTATAGATTTGCGAATGTTGAACCACCCTTGCATTCCAGGGATGAATCCCACTTGGTCATGATGTATAATCCTTTTAATGTACTGTTGGATCCTATTAGCTAGGATCTTGTTGAGAATTTTGGCATCCATATTCATCAGGGAAATCAGTCTGTAATTCTCCTTTTTGATGGAGTCTTTGCCTGGTTTGGGGATCAAGGTAATACTGGCCTCATAGAATGAGTTTGATAGTTTTCCTTCTGTTTCTATTTTTTGAAACAGCTTTAGGAGAATAGGTATTAATTCTTCTTTGAATGTTTGGTAGGGCTTCAGAGGGGAGGGGGTGGGGGAATGGGATAGGCTGGTGATGGGTAGTAAGGAGGCACGTATTGCATGGTGCACTGGGCGTTATACGCAATTAATGAATCATGGAACTTTACATCAAAAACCAGGGATGTACTGTATGGTGACTAACATAATATAATAAGAATATTATTATAAAAACAAACAAACAAAAATAAATCCAGAAATGCATTAAAAAAATTCATCAAGGACTGCACTACTTTCCTAATGGTAGAGGGTGCAGTTTCTAATAACCATCACTTTGGAATGGTATCTTGACATACCCCAAGCTATTAGAATGCATAATCGTTATTGAGATGACAGGACCCTGACTATCTCTGGGATTTATTTCACATATTCTGAAATGCATTCATCTCACCAAGGTGTATAGCTATTTCTTGCTCCTCATATAAATGGTATCATATAAATGATACCATTAATGTAGAAAATTAGCATTCAGTCATGAGGATGGTGAGATGGTCAATTTCCTTGATGTATTTAATTTTGGTACAGAGCCAGATAATTTATATATCCCAGGAGGCAAGACAGTCAATATAAACTAAAGTTCTTGTCAGATAAAAGCTATGGTATCTTTTGCTTATCGTGATAGAGAATAAAAAAATATTTACCAGATGAATAAATGTACAGCAGGTATCAGAATATCCATTTACTGCAGTAAAAAAAACCATATTTAGAAGGGTTCCTGCAAATGGACTATTAACCATCTGTATTTTTTGTTTCTGGCAAAAATGCATAATTCGATGGAGCTGTGAGAGGAATAAAGATTCCTGTGCTTTCTAGTGTTTATCTAATACAATCTATGATTTTACACTTGAGGAAGAAAATGTTCCAGGCGCTTCCCCATTGGCTCTTTCTATGATTATAGCTTTCAATCTACAACATTTTGTCAGATATTCTGGGACATTATTCGAACTATACACTCAGGAACCAGGAGCCAGACCTATTTTGTGTGTTCATAGATGATTTTGGGTCAAAGTTCTAGTTAAGTTACGCTCTTTTGCCACCCCCAGATCCTTCAGTGATATTGTGTAACCTTAAATTTTGATATCCAGATAAGCCAATATGTGTATGTTGTTATACTTCAACACTATAATTTCAAGTGTTTTGTTTGAATTGGTCAGTTATGCTAATCAGAAAATTAGAATGATGGTAGAGAGGGAGGTTTATGGAATTGCCTATCCAGTTGATGGTAAAAGGAGCTGAATCTTTTCTGTTTTCATGTTGGATATTCTATGGTGGTCATAAAAATATTTCCATTTATCAGATATTCCATCCGATTCAAAAATAATCTATTTGTATTAATAAGAAGGAAACAGAATTTGGCTCTATTACAATTACAGCTTTAGGGTTTTATTATTTGAATTCATGATGTTTTTCTATACTAAGCCATTTTTAAAACTTTTTGTCATATATCATAATCTGCTATTTACATATCAATTTTCTTATCTCTTCAATAAACAGACAGCTAGTTTTTAGACTTTCTTGAGGCTAGGAACCTTCCCTTATTAACATCATAAATTCTTGCTACTAACATGTAATACCTTAAGAAATTAAGTGTTATAAAAATTCTGTTGTTCTAGAATAACAAAAAGTAGAAAGTGTCCTGATTTATTTAACTCAAAGCATAACCTATATGGTTAGTTATAATATTTTCTGAACAATTAATAATAAAATTAATAATTTAAGGTATTTTACTAACCTCTTACATATTTCTTCTTATTTTTCCCCACAACAATTCTGTACTAAATAATAGTACAATTTTACTAAAGTATTAAGAATATTTATACTAAAATTCTATTATAATCAATATTTTATAGATAAGGAATTCTAGACACAGAAAAATTGTGAATAATGGTGGTTGTTTTACATTTGCTATTGAAGTTGGGATTTTAACCTAGGCAGTCTGACTCTGGAGACCATTCATTTAACAATTGTAATATACTGTAGGTATGATATTAAAACCTAGATTTGATACTAAAAACAGAGCATAAATAAAATTAAGTATTAACTATTTAAAACTATATTTGCTAAGATTCTAAGCGGACTACTAAAAATACAATCAAATACCATATTATTATTTTTATTACAATACTCTATTGCAATATTTCAACCACCATTTAATATTAAGAAGCTTACAAAAAGAATTTAAACAATAACTATACATATGTCAATAGGTATCAAAAAGAAAATGGATAAAATTGTGAGTAAAAATTCATAGCTGCAAAACTTCAGCTTCTACTCAATTACCCAATCCCCTTCAACTGTATTTATATTTCCTTTGCAGCCACTTCAAAAAACTCTTCATATTTTAATATGGTTCCTTCATAGACCTCTTTATTATAAGTTATTTGAAGGAGCACCTTGATCTGCCATTGCTACCAGTACTTTCCACAATAAACTGCCAAGAACTCCATTTATTCTTTATGTCTCATAAGACTTTTCATGAAAAATGGCCTATGCCACTAGGTCTTCAGCCTTTCTCTTGATTAAAGCTAAAATCTACTCTTCTGTTCGGCTGGAGAACAGAAGCATTCAGAGTTCACTCTTCTCTTTTTCGCTTGTAATTTTTAGATTCATCACCCTCCCTTTCTTTTTCAAATAAGTGCGTCATCCCCTAGAGTAATAAGCAGTCATCATCTTTTATAAAATCACAAAGAAGTATCTTTCATATTATAGCTCTTCATGTGCAAAAGCAATTTGGCATATTAAATATCTTCCCTTGTGAACATGACATATCTTCTAAACTGGTCAACTTTACTGATGAATATGAAACTAATGTATCTTATGAACCGATATCAAATGTTGGAATCCCTGCTAGGCAGGTAGTTTTACTTGGCTATTTGGTGTTGAATGGAACATTCATTTATCGTGACACTAAGAAGCAACTAATTCTCTGTGAATGTCACATTAAAGCCAGGAGTGTAGAAAGACAAAAGGTTGAGAACTATATCATATAATCTACAAATAGGTCTATATATATGTAATATGTATTATTATATAAAACATATAGTGAGTTAATATATAGAGAATATATATTAGCGATTATCTAGTACTCAATTTTAGAGTTGTAAGGATAACTGTATTTTCAAGGACACAGTGGGAAGTAGTCTGGAGCAAACTTTAATTAAGACAACCAGTTTATTGGCATTTCTAATTCATCAAAATGCTATTAAAATTCATCTTAAATTTCTCACTTATCCTATAGATTCACTGAGAATCTGGAATTGATCAGCAAATCAGTTATTTCTATTTTTTTTTTACTGCTTTAAACTTTTTAAGTTTTTATTTATTTATTTGAGAGAGACAGCACAAGAGAGCAGCAGAGGGAGAAGGAGAAGCAGACTCCTCACTGAGCAGGGAGCCTGATGCAGGACCCTGGGATCAGGACCTGAGCCGAAGGCAGAGGTTTAACTGACTGAGCCACCCAGGTGCCCCAGTTATGTCTATTTTAAAGCCTCAGTGGTGATGTGACTAAGATATCACACATTATTTGCAATTTTTTTGGAAGGAATGCATTAAACACGATGTCCAAAAAATCCTACAGTTGATTTTCTTGGGTACTTTTTTCACAGTGCAGTGATTTTTCTTGCCTCTGTAGTTAGAAAAAACCTAAATGCAACTTCCCTAACACAAAACATAAAAATAATTGCTATGGACCTTATCACATAGTCAATGACATATTTCAGAAATAATACTATACTGGATTGGTTTACTAATTGTCAACATGGTCTGTTTGTAGGAAACCAACGTAAATTAAACAGATATACTAAATTCAAACTTGGTAAAATCTACAAACTTGGTGAGATCTACATCTACATATTTGTTATTTTCTATATTGTTATACATTTTTTTTCAACTTGGTAGTAACAGCAAAAAAAAAAAAAAATCCAGCTTAAAATGGATGTATCCTTTTTGCTACCCTGCTACCTTTATTATCTCTCTCTCTCTATTTATCACTTGTTGATAATCCTAATTCTAGAATGTCAGAGTTGAAAGAGAGACTCGGTATAGGATAAAGGTTATTTATCAAGCAAAGTCCCAGAAAATGCAAAGATAAGATCAAGATCACAGGTACTGAAGGTTTTTGGAGGGAATATGTGACTTTTTAAAAGGTAAATGGGAGGCTAATGTACGAATTTAGATTTTTTTCCCCAGTAGAGGATAACTAATAGTCTTTTTATTTATTTATTCATTTATTTTTTTTAAGATTCTTATTTATTTATTTGACAGAGAGAGACAGCCAGTGAGAGAGGAGAGAGGGAACACAAGCAGGGGGAGTGGGAGAGGAAGAAGCAGGCTCCCAGCAGAGGAGCCTGATGTGGGGCTTGATCCCATAACGCCGGGATCACGCCCTGAGCTGAAGGCAGACGCTTAACGACTGAGCCACCCAGGCACCCCAAGGATAACTAATAGTCTTGATTATGTTTGTGAAGTGAACTTGCTGAGATTGGGGCTGGAGGAATGAGTGGAGAGACAGCAGTTTGAAACTACAAAACATAAGATGTTAACATATCAGTACCATTCACAAGTGATTAATATTAGTGTTGACCACTAACACATTTTTCATTTTATATAAGTATTTGACATAGTGTGGCTTTGGGCACCTAAAATTTCACGCCCCCAATCCTTCCAACACAGTTTTAATCGTGAGTGAAAAACCATGAAACTGAGCTGAACAGGACCTCATTTCAACTTTAGTTGCTTACGTACTAAGAATATCTTGGGAGCATTTATGGCAAAGAATGAACAGAAAAAAATTTTTTTTGAACAACAAGATATAAATACAAAAATTAACAGTCATGAGGTTGCCAGTATTGGATAACACTGTCCTCTTAGACTACTTGTCACATATAATTCCTCTCCCGTAACAATGTCTTTGGACATGAACTCATATGATTAAGAAATTGCTGATATTATATAAATCATAAATCAATAAAGCCATGTTGAAAGACTTGAAAACAGCACAGTAATAGCAGTTACTTTACTTACAATAAAAAGTGTATTTGAGCTGAATAAAGAACGACTGAGAGGTCAACAGGACCCTTGCTATGCCATAAGCTCCATGAGTAAGAGATGGCCAGCCTTGTCAACAACAGGGTCTGGCACACAGTGGGTTTCAATGAATATTTACTTAACAAATGAAGAAATGTTACTTTCTCTAGGCATTTTTCATAGCTATTATTTTATAAGGTTTAATACTATTCATTCATTAATTTTCATTCCGTTACTGAGAAAATAAACTTGCTCATTGATTTGGTAAGATTTCAGGAAAGGGACCTGTGGAGAATATCAAGGACATTTTGATTCACTGATTTCTGTTTTTTGTTATTAGGTACATCCATCTGGGAACTGGCATTTTGGGGCATGTTGCTTTTAAACAAGTACATGCCTGGAATATAGTTCTGGAAATCAGCATACGAAGCAACACAGACTGGATACTGAACTGGGATTTCATTGCAGGGGAGCTATAGAAACAACAGCACTTTGAGGAGTGACAAAGTAAACATAGCAGTGTCCATCAATCCAACCGTATCTGCTGCCAGACCACGTGGCTGCAGAATGGTTACCTGCTGTTAGAATATGTCACAGCTCTGAAATAATTGAAGGTTTTTCTAGTTTAATTAAAAGCCTAAGAAAAGTCTGGGATATGTAGAGTGAAGAGAGTCTTCATATCATTACTTTAAAGACAATGTTTCATCCATTATTAATCTTTTGCTAATGCTAATAAACATTACTATTATTAAAACTTTGCTATTAGGATTTAGAGGATATGCACAAAATTATAAAAAATAGTTGGGACACTATATAACAGTATTTGTGTCCCTTACATTTTAATGTGAACATTTTCTTTAGCATCATTTCATTGTTATCTCATTTGTATTCATTGTAATAGCACTAATCATAATGAATTCATTTGGAATTAATGTGGATGTCACACATACTTTCATAAGAATTCTATAGCAATTCAACATTAATTTAATGTTCTATTCAAATAAAGTGTAACTGTTTTAAGTCATGTAATAATACCATTGTGTGGAGCTATAAAAATTATAACAGTATAGATTTTCTCCAGAGAGATGTCATAATTTCAGAAGCAGCATTTCTAGCTTCCATATGCAGCCTAATGGCTATGATCACGGGCCACTAATAGCTCTCTCAATGATATGTGGGGTCCTCCAGTGGGCTACAGTTCAGCTACAGAGCAGGAGAAATTATGTCAGATTAAGGATACAGCCTCAGAGTGAACTGTTATTTATGTGGTCTTCTGAGTTTGCCTGATAGATATGAGCTGTTTGAATTCACTTGTTACTAGCAATTACAATAGTTCAAATGATCAACATCCTTAACACTTTGTTCAAGTAAAAAAAAAAAAAAACAGGCAAATATAGAAACCACTACTGTTTTGAAGTGAAACTAATAGTTTTCATCTGTTGACTTATCTGTTCATTGCTGAGTGAACAGCACTGTTTAGAAGAACAAGCTATTTATTCAGAAGGTAACAAGATAATAAGATTAGTTAGTAAAAATAAAAATGTTTTCAATTAACAAATTTAGTAACTAGCATAGAGATTTATATGAAGAGACAAAGAGGGAGAGAGAAAGTGAGCAGATAAAAATGTAATTTATGTACAGAATATTTTGTTACTCTATCTATCAGCTGTGTGAATAGGATACCTAGAAAGAAGCTAGAGATGGAAGAGAGTTAACTTTTTGGTAAAGGCTAAATAACAGATGAGCCATTACCAGTTGCTCAGGTGCCAAAGTCCTCATCTTATAATGTTAATATGGCAATAAAAATCACACGCAAATGAAGGAAACAGTGTTTAGAAGCAGTTTTTCCTCTCTAGTCTATCAAGTGTCAACAACCCTGATGGGAATTAACAAAGCTTTGTTCAACAAAAGATAAAACACAAGACTAGACACTCAAGAGTTTTTGGAGGTGCAATGCATCCCCATTGCTTCTCCCAATGTTTTATTCACACCCAGTGTCACAAAATTGGTAATTTGCATATCCATATGGTCTCACATATTTTTCCCAGCAACAACATAATATGAGAATTTGAATTTTAAATATGGCAAATCAGTGATAAAGTATGCTTATGAGAATGTGCTATAGCAGTGTAAAAATTGAAAAGTGATATGGTCCACAACATTCACAAAACTTAAAAAGGAACACCATTTATAATAATGCTAAATTCCATAAATAAAGTTAATGATACTGATAATCCAGCAAGTTTCTTTGTCTAACTTTTCCATGAACAACTTCTATTGGTATAATGTAGGATATTTGAAAGCACAGAACACAACATTTGTCAAAATGCACAGAACATAAAGGATCTAGAACTTATATAAATCTTGTTGTCTCTACTATACATACCCATATTAATTTTGAAATAGCATCTGAGAAAATCTTGCTGGTTGCTCTTGGGGAAAATTCTGCTAAATGTAGTTTCTTGTTGACAATTCAACTCACATAGCTGGAATGATATGGCAAATTTTAAAGGTCTCAGTTATTACTAGTCAGTCTCTTTTACTATCCTGAAATAGTTAGCAATTTTTTTTTTTCAGGAAGAGATGTAATCTCATATTCTTATTATTACTAAATTATACTACTGCAAATTTTACCCAAAGGAATTGTAATAGTGTTTTTAACAAAAAATTTCATCCAATTCTTAAACTTTTTTTGCACTTAATATTGTCAAGAGACATGAAAACAATCATAATTTTGTCAAAGTTGTGACATACCGGTAATTAAAAAATACCTGCTAAATGAAAGTATAAACTTTTTTTTTTTAATATTATGAAGGAAAACTGAATTCATCCTTTACCATGTTTGGAATTTTAATAAGATATTTTCATTTCTCCATTAAAAAAAGAGAGAGAGAGAAAACTCAACCTTACGTTTGAAACTCTTTTTTTTTTTTTAAGATTTTATTTATTTATTAGAGAGAGAGACACACACAAGTGGAGTTGCGGCAGAGGGAGAGGCAGAAGCAGACTTCTGGTTAGGCACAGAGCCAGACTGAAGCTTGAAGTGGGGCTCAACACAGGGCTCCATCCCAGGACCCTGAGATCATGACCTGAGCTGAAATCCGACTCCTAACTGGCTGAGCCACCCAGCCACCCCTGAAACTCTTAATCATAAACACCATTACCATGTTCAGCAAAAAGAATCTACAACTGAACTGGGATGGAAGTCTTTAAAGTTACATTCTGTTGATTACCAAATTTTTATTTTAAAAGTAAGCATTTAAATGGCAAAACCCACTTTTTTTTTCTTGTTTATTACATTTACATCATGATCAGTACATGGTAAGCAACATAAGCCCACCCTTTGGAGTGGTGTAGGAGCTAACAGTGTTTTTTTGTGCTCATTGCTTGGATTTTATGTTGTATTTGAAGTAAGCTCCAAAGATATATTGGATTGATTTTTAATTGTGATTGGTCAAAACTCCTTTCCTTAATGTGCACTTCCAGAAGACAGAGTAAACGTACTTTTTCCTATTTATCTCATTAAGTACAGCTAAAATCTTTAGACATTATACATATAACAAACGTAAGACTCTTAAAGTGAAGAGAAGAAGGCAGACTATCAAAGAATGACACAGTGGTGAGTTCTCTAGGTTTTCTTTTTGCTTCATTTATCCTTAGATAGAGTAGAAGAAACTAGACAATGAAACACCAACAGTGTTGATAAAATTACTCCAACAAAAGCTTGCTCTCTCTGGAAATAACCCAGACTACTTCAAAGGGTGAGTGGTTATATAAGCTGAAGAACTATTATCATGGATTGCAACTCAGCAGTAAAAATGAACTAACTGAAGTACAGAATAGGGAATGTAGTCAGTAATATAGTAACAATATTATATGTTGGTGACTTCACTTATTATAGTGACCACCGAGTAACATTTAGAGTTGTCCAATTGATATGTTGGTACACCTGAAACTAACATAACATTGTATGTCAACTACACTTCAATAATAAATAAAAATTAAAAAAATAAAAAGATATTTTACTGGATTTGGAAAAAAAAAGGGAACAAACTATCAATACATGAAACATTCTGAATAATCCTCCAGAAATTTATGTTGAGTGAAAAATCCAGTCCCAAAAACTCACTCTTTGACTCTGTTTGTAGAACACTCTTGAAATGACAAAATTACAGAAATGATTGCCAGAGATGAAGAAGGGGCTGGGGACTAGAGAGAAGTGTGAGTGTGTGGCTATAAAAGTGCAACATAAGAGATTGTTGTGGTAATGAAAATGTTCTGTATCTACTGTATCAATGGTTGTGACATTATACCATAGTTTTGCAAGATGATACCATTGGGGGAAACATGGTAAAGGGTACATGGACTCTCTATTATTCTTTTTACAACTGTACGTGAGTCTTACCTCAAAATGAAAAACTTAATGAAAATATTCTGATTGAGTGATCATGTCTACTAGAAATTCATTTATAATATTTAGAATTTGCAAATTGATTCCTATCTAAAGGCTCAGGGAAGACATCTATGACAAAAATGGATGATTTCAGGTTATTCTGAATCTCTTGTAGTATATTTCATAATTTTTATTTCTTCATGCTCATATTTCAAACTTTTTATTTTTAGTTACCAAATTCTAGGAAAAAATATGATAGATTATATATTTGTATGAAAATAGAGAGTGTGTGTGTGAGAGAGAGAGAGAGACAGAGAGAGAGAGAGGATCAGAAGGACGAAGTGGAGGGAGGGAAAGGAGAGAGTAGGGGGAAAAAAACCCATAAAGTTTTATATGGCATCAGACTCTTAAAAAGTTTGTTTCTAAGAGTGAGTTGTGATATTTGGAGCATGCTGACTACCCGAGAGAAGCTAAGCATTCCAGTTTGTTGCTTTGGTTAGACTAGAACTTTCTATGTGGCCTCTGGCATTAGCACCATTACATCAGCAGTAACAGACTTGTTCACTAGGATTAAACTGCAACATAATGCCACCAGAGACCCCAAATACAGAAAAAAATACTAACTTTTTAAGCACTATACCTCATAAATACAAATCATATAATATTGCTTTCTCTGGCAACCCAATGCATATTGATGGATAATTTTGCATTAATTGTGTTTGATGAAATCCTATGACAGCATGGAATTTGAACTTTCCTCCTTGAAACATTAAGTAATGTTGATGCTCCTCAACAAGAGAATCCATGTGTATCTTGTGGTTTGGATTATCTCCTGACTCAGAATCTTGTAGCTCACTAAGGCACAAGTAGCTCTGCTTAAGAACATGGGAAATGTTTTGAGTTCCATTTCTGATGGTGGTAATGAATGCAGCTTGATTCCTTCTGTACTGCCTTACCTTGGTAATTTTTATAGTCAAAATATATGTTTACAATAACTATGCAACTAAAACAAACCAGGCTTAATCCATAAATGGTTATAATTTATATTAGTTTATTATGTGGTTAAACCACATTGATGAGTAGGCCACAAAAAACAAGTTGCATTCTTTTTCATGGCCTAGTAGATGCTACCTACCTTGCTACACAACTAGATGGTCCTTGAGGGAATGGTAAAGTAACAACCAGTATCACCACATATATCTGCTCTACACCAACCAACACAAAGAAATGACCTACTAGGAAGTGTGAAATTAGATTTCATCCTACTCTCCAAACAATGAACTCTGGCAGTACAACACTAGCCTTGAAGGAAGCAGCACTTCATCTAATTGTCTTCCCAGAGACCTCACCTTTTTCTAACTGAAACAAAGGTTCATTCTCTGCTCTTCTGTGTCCTAGTGATAACCAATACTTTAACAAATACTCACTGGGTTCCAACATCATATCACTAGCCCAGCATACACTGAGTGTAAAAATAAATGACACAGGATCTGAGAATATCATCAAGTAATTCATAATCTAATTTAAATGCTGATATGTACAAACACATAACTATATTATCAGTGTACAGAGAAAGAAGGAAAAAATCTGATGTACCTCTGGGGTCTTAAAAAGAAAGTAAATAAATATTTTATAGCATACATTTCCTGGTATACACAATTATTCTTTATTTTTCTCCTTTTTAATATATATTTTTTAATATTTTTGATACGATTTTTATTTGTTTGGTTTTAAGCAATGAAAAATGACATTATCATGGCTATAAGGGCTGATGATTATAAAAATGGTAACAATACTTAGAATAGTCCTAATATTAGAGTATAGAAAGTATTGCATGTTCATTATTCCATCTGATCCTCACAAAAACTATGCAAAAATGAGCAGGTTAATTTTATGTATCAACTTGACTGACTGGTCACAGGATATCCAAATATTTACTTTTGGAGGAAACTAGCATTTGAATTGGTGGAATAATTAAAACGGATGGTCATCCCCTGTGTGTGTGGGCATCATCTAACCCACTGAAGGCCTGAACAGAACAAAGAGGAGGAGGTGGGGAGAATTCACTTTTTTTGCTTGAGCGTGAGCTGGGATATCCATCTTCTTCTGTGCTCAGACTGAAAGTTACACTACCAGCCTCCCCTATTCTCTGTCCTTTGGACCTGGACTAGAATTTACACCATCAGTTCTTCTAGTTCTCAGGCCTTTAGACTGACAGCAGAACTACACCACTGATATTCCCAGGTCCTCAGTTTAAGATAGCAGATTGTGTAACTTCTGAGTCTCCATCATTGTGTGAGCCAAGTCGTCATTAAAAACCTCTTTTTAGGGGCACCTGGGTGGCTCAGTCGGTTTACTGTCCAGCTCTTGATTTTGGCTCAGGTCATGGTCTCAGGGTTGTAAAATCAAGCCCTGTGTGGGGCTGTGCACTGAGTGTGGAGCCTGCTTAAGATTCTCTCTCTCCCTCTCCATTTGCCCATCCTCCCCACTCATGTTCTCTAGTTCTCTGTAATAAACCAAAACCAACAACAAAAACCCTCTATTTAAATATATATTATAAGGATGCCTGGGTGGCTCAGTAGATTAAACATCTGCCTTTGGCTCAGGTCATGATACCAGGGTCCTGGGATCGAGTCCCGCATCAGGCTCCTTGCTTGGCAGGGAGTCTGCTTCTCCCTCTGCCTGCTCTGTGTGGTTTTGCTGTGCTCTCTCTCTCTTTCTCACACAAATAAAAAAAATCTTTAAATATATATTATATATAACATATATTTATCAAAATAAAATGTTAATAGAAGTTTACCTATATTAATATATATTTCCTATTGGTTCTAATTCTCTGGAGAACCCTAATGCATGTTGTCAATATTATTAGAGAATTCACTTATGTGAATAATTATTCCTCTTAAAATTGGTTGATGGGGGTAGCAGTATAAAAATATCAGGTCTCTTTTAATATGAAAAAGGTCTAATGAACTTAAAAGAATAAGTTAAATAGAATCTATGTAGTGTTTTCCCACATAAATATATTATGACTAGCCATGGATAACTAATGTGGAAATATGATGTGTGAAGATTTTTTCTTCTAGGAAAACCTTTGGAGAAAACTATTAATTAGCCATATTTGATTGGCCAGTTTCTTTCTTCTTCTCTGGGTAATTCAACATTTTCTACAGAGTTTAAATGGCATAACTCATAATTGTAAGGGGAAGTTTGGAATAAAGGTTCAAGATACATTTT
Organism: Ursus americanus; assembly: GCF_024610735.1. Classification (NCBI taxonomy): domain Eukaryota; kingdom Metazoa; phylum Chordata; class Mammalia; order Carnivora; family Ursidae; genus Ursus; species Ursus americanus. Next base: position 22,557,937 of record NC_142131.1, read on the forward strand.
GAAAATTATCAATGTTGTTAACTTTTAACTCCTTAAACTGATGTTTAGTCTCAGGCTGATTTATGTTTATGTCCAATGAAACAGTCTGTTTACAGTCACTGATGAAACCTATTTTTAGTAACTTTTAGGCTCTCATGGAATGGATCACTGGTACTTGAAAAATAAAAATCAAGTGTAGGTAGCTTATGTTATAGATGCAACGGGAATCTCACTCAAAAGGGTGGCCAGAAGAACAGCTGACAAGCTTATTTCTCAACATCTCCACTTTCAAAAATAGCTTTCTCTGCCCTTGTTCACATTTTAAATGGAATTTCTGCTCAGATTCATCTCTGAAAGAGACAAACACTTACTGGGCCATTAGTGTGTACTGCACTTGTAATAGAGAGCCACAGGCCAAGAGCACTACTTTCAGCATTTTTGCCTCCACACAAATCATTATTAAATACAAGCTTCACTGGTAAGAGTCTTGTCACACATTTAAAATGCATACTTCCATTTTTAAGTGAGCCAATTAAACCAGATTGAATTATAAAATTACCATAGCACAAGTCTTTAAAGGTTCAAAAAAATTCAAGAAAACAGAAGAACACAATGAACCAGAAGGAAGCTTTGCTCTTTTACTTTTAAGGAATTGGTTAAAGTTAATTTTCCTTGGAGTGTAAGAGTGTCAGAATTAGGCACAGGAGAGGAAATCCACGCTCTTACCAAGCAAAGAATGTTTGTATGTATATATATTTTTTCAGCATGTATGTATATGTATGTATATATATTCAATATATGTGTGTGTATATAATGTATATATATGTATATAAATTCACTGTATGTATATATTCAATATATACATGAATACATTGTGGATATATATACAGGACATATATTTCAATAACCAGGAGCTAAATTCTCTTTGCAAAACACCAATGTCCCTATCTAAAACAATTATTTCACACAAAGAATACTGGTAACATTTCTTTCAGAAGGAAATAAGTTCAGGTTTGACTTTCAGCAATGAGAATTAAGATTATGGTCATAGGCCATTTTTATCTTCAGAGTTCAAGTAGAAATTAAACTAATGCTTCTTTGGTGTATACCCTGATACCTAAATGACATTTGAGAATCTGACTATCCAAGAGGAAACTCAAAAAGTGGTAATGTTAGCTGACGGCCTCTTTATTAACTTCTGCCTCCTAACAATCAACACATTGGCCTACCACTGAACCACAGTAAGCAACCATAAAGCTTATAGTCAAGAAAATAAAATGTAAAACCTCCATGTCAGAGTTATCACAATCATGTCAAAGGCAAGTGTGAAATTGTTTCACATGTGTCCCATAAGACATTAATGCACATTGCTACAACTATCCTGAGTGGTACCAGTGCCATTTCAAGACATTTGTCATATTACCAAGTCACTTACGAGACACTTATTCCTAAATAACTGCAAATCCTTTGTCCTGCATCAGTAATTTTCCTGGCTAGGTTAGCAATAAACTCTAAAAGCATATTAAGGAAGATGTCATCTTCCAAATATAAAATTTTAACTGAGACAAAAACACACAAAATAACAAAGCTCTCCCTCCTTTTCTCCCACTCTCAAAATTTTGATCACTTATTAATGTGGGTCAAAGTTTAATTATTTGTCTCAGAGTCAAAAATATACACATTGAGTAATTACCATATACACAGTTTACTGGGCTCCAAATGTAGCTATGCATAGCTGAGACTCAAAAAAATGGAAAGGACCATTTTATATAATTCTATGAAAGATACTGCCTAGAATTGTGAAGTGTACAGCTTGGGGAGCCTTAAGTGGTCCTGTAATTTATAATTCCATTTAAAGGACATTTTATTTTATTTTTAATTTAAATTTAATTAATTAACATATAATTTATTATTGGTTTCAGAGGTAGAGGTCAGTGATTCATCAGTCTTAAATAATACCCAGTGCTCATTACAACATGTGCCCTTCTTAATGTCCATCGTCCAGTTACCCCATCCCTCCACACCTCTCCCCTCCAGCAACCCTCAGTTTGTTTCCTATAATCAAGAGTTTCGGGGCGCCTGGGTGGCACAGCGGTTAAGCGTCTGCCTTCGGCTCAGGGTGTGATCCCGGCGTTCTGGGATCGAGCCCCACATCAGGCTCTTCCGCTATGGGCCTGCTTCTTCCTCTCCCACTTCCCCTGCTTGTGTTCCCTCTCTCGCTGGCTGTCTCTATCTCTGTCAAATAAATAAATAAAATCTTAAAAAAAAAAGTCTCCTATGGTTTTCTTCCACTCTGATTTCATCTTGTTTTATTTTTTCCTCTCTTCCTCTATGATCCACTGTTTTGTTTCTTAAATTCCACATATAAGTGAGATCATATGATAACTGTCTTTCTCCGTTTGACCTATTTCGCTTAACATAATACCCTCTAGTTCCATCCACGTCATTGCAAATGGCAAGATTTCATTTTTTTTTTCCTATGGCGGAGTAGTGTTCTTTATCCATTCCACATCTTTTTTATCCATTTATTCATTTATCCACATCTTCTTTATCCATTCATCTGTCAATGGACATCTGGGCTCTTTCCATAGTTTGGTTATTGTGGACATTGCTGCTATAAACATTGGGGTGCAGGTGCCCCTGTGGATCACTACATTTGTATCTTCGGGGTAAATACCCAGTAGTGAAATTGCTAGGTTGTAGGGTAGCTCTATTTTCAACTTTTAAAGGGCATTTTAAAGCTGAATATGATCAATGTACAAGCAAACAAGTAAGTGCTATCAAGAGCTTGCAAACATATGTAGCTAGATGATGAGAGAAGCAACCGATGCTTCATTTATATCATCTTATTTAATGTGCACAAGTTAAAGATAAGGAAACTGAAAATCCTAGAGGTAACGAAGGGTGGATATGGTCTCAAAGACGGGTTTGGCTGACTCTAAAATCATTATTTGTACCATACCTTGTTCTCTTTCACAAATACTTCAGTCAATACTAATAATGAAAAGTTGGCCAAGTGGCTAAAACAACATAAGGATTTTAAGACACAGTAGTGCGATTCTTCCTTTTTCATTCAAGTTAAATTGTTTCAGGGGCAAAACAGTTGGGGATATTTTTGGAAAGCTAGCTTGAAATCAGATAGCAACTGGATGTCTGGCCAATATGTTTGTATTTGGCTTTTAAATCTTTGTTTCCAAGAAGTGTGACTCAAGGGCTGTCGTAATATCACAGACATGCTTCTAGAAAGATCCCTTGAATGTGCACGCCTGCCTGCTGCTGCTTTAAGCAACATTATGAATCAGTCTTGATTAGCATCAGGGAACCCAGCAGTTAGGCCACAGATAATGTGAATTCTTCCATTCGACTGTCCTGTCCTTTCAGCCAGGTTGTAGTCAGGAAGAGTCTCCACTGAGGGGGCTGGCACAACCTCTACCGTGAGTTGGGGGTTGAGCCAGCCCTTAGTGGAGACCCTTCCTGCTACTCTTGTAACTTATGCTTTGGTAATAAATTGTTTCATTGGAAAAAAAAAAAATCTTTGTTTCCCAGGGTGTTTGGCAGGCTCAGCTGGTAGAGCATGTGACTCTTGATCTTGGGGTTCTGAGTTCGAGCCCCATGATGGGTACAGAGATTACTTAAAAAAAATTAAATCTTTTAAAAAATGTTTTCTTCCTCATAATAGATATGTATAAAAATCATTTATTTTAATCCAAATATACAACGATGGATCCTGGCTGAGACTTCCTAAATCAGAATCTCTGGTACCAATGCCATAGTTTACAAATTATGGGGAAAAAAACAAAGTAGTGATTCTCTGAATGAGCACAATTATACTACCAGTCATTAAAAATATGATATAACAAGAGATTGGCATGATAAAGGGTTAAAGGGCTTAGAGAAGATAATCTGTTGTAACTGCCTTGAAGTGGAGAAGAGACTGGTCCATAACCAGCCATAAAGTCATATGAGCCTTGACCACAATTTTCCTATGATAATGTAAAAGACGTTTTTAAAGTTTTTGTTCATACATACTGTACTTGCTTTCGATCCCCAAAGGTGATAATGATGGGTAAGTTGCAACCAAATATACAGAATTTACTCCAGGAGTGAACTACTTTTCTGAATCATTTCTGGTGAACCATTCTAAACCACAGAGAAGGAGATCTAAAAATTATTTTCATTTTTCTTCCTTAAGCAAATTTAAGTGCTGATCAGCCCCTTTCCTGTTTCCTCACATCTGGAACACTTCCCTTCTTTATTTTTCTCTTCAGTATTTAGCATTCATTGTCTTTATTATAGACTAGTAGAAGAAAATGCTATTCTTAAATCAGCAGTGTAATTAATACTAAGATAGAAATCTGGACAAAATGTGAAAAGTCTAAGGAGGCAGTGCTAAATTTTATCAGCATGGCCACAAAAAGTATTATAGAAGACATATGTTGGACTTAAACACTGAAATTTGAGAAGTTTCTTTATATGAAAACAGGGATGTGGGTATACTCTTGCCTAACAGAATAATGTGAAAAAAATCATAAGGCTATATAACAGGATGATTCAGAAGTTATGAATACACATCTAAGACTGAGATATGACTTGACATGGACGTGGGAGAGGTTAGAAATATATACTAAAGCCTATGCTTAGAGGGACAGGTACACATGCTAGCTGATCAATTGTATATTGGATCAAGGAAATTATGCTTAATCCTATAAGCAATGAGGAGCAAATATATGATTTATGATTAGATTTTGGTTTGGGGAGAATCAGTTAGAATACATACAATACTCCAAATGACAGATAGGAAACATGCACTTCCAGCAGCACCAATGATATTGAGAGGTATTATCCCTAAAATCTTCATTCTCTGAGGTAATCATCCACTTTACAATGATATTTGCCTTACATTAAAAGGGGAAAATATCTCACTTATGTTTTATTTATTCTTCATCAGTCTCATTTCAATTTAATTTTCAGGGAATAAAATTTGCCCGGTTTCTTTTTCAGGAAATTTATTTTTTCTATTTTGCCATCATATATTACCTTTTCAATGAGTATATGAAGAATTGTAATTATTTTATTATTTTTGGCTAGTTAAGTCATTTTTGGTTTGTATTCACCCTTCAAAAATGCATACTTTATAGTATCTTATCTTAAAAGAAAAGAAGACAAGCAAACCAAATGCAATGTCCTCAAAGTGTTTTTTTTTTTTTAAACTTCACCCAGAGTCAACATGCAAATACAATCAGCAGTTAAGAACAATGAGTTGTCATGGTGGCAGTCTGGCTATTCCCTGTGATTGGTATTATCAAAATAACCCTTCCAACCTACTGGAATGTAGACACAGGACCAAGGACAATGAAATATGTCTTCACTGAGCTGCTCTAATGTTTAGCAAATAAATGCCATTAACAAAATCTTTGAAATTCTTTAAAGGATTGAGTTAGATTTTTATTATTCATACTTATGAGAGCTAAACAGCTACATCTGACCATGATTTCATCTACAAAGCAAACATTAAATATTTGTTGAATGCATTCCAGTAAGTTAGTTACTTTTGAAAATTCCTATAAAGAGAAAACACAAAGGAACGTTGATATTCCAGGGTAGTAATCACATCCCCTTGGGTATTATACTTTGTCTTCTGTGGAGGTTAATAGTGATCACTAACTTGCTATCTGTTGATGAGAGTCTTTTCTTTTTCATTTATTTTTGAGTAGTCAGTTCATTTTATAGCTAATTTTGCATAACTGCATTAACAGCTACAGTTTTGAAACTGAATCAATCTATAACTAATTGCTAAAACTCTCAATTTTCCTTAAGGCTAATAAAAGGAATTTTACTGTGACATAAAGTTATTTAATAAACTAATAAACGTGGGAAAGAGGGAAATGCACAAGAAACCTTATTTCTTGAAAACTCTGTTGCATACATCTATCTTGTATAATTACCACTTGGTGTAATTAATATCATCCTGCATACATTTATCTTTTCAGCACAGAGAGACTATTATTCTCTTACTAGGATGTTTTTCGCCCATGGCAGTCAATTAAAGGAAGATTTAAGGAAAAAATGCACATAGAAACAGAGTACTTTGCAGTGTGATTCTTTGCATTTATATGCGGTTTGAAACGATTTACAAGTATTCTTGTATTAGACTACCATTTGACAGTGGTGGAGCACAGATACTAGATATACTGGAAGGGGAAACTCTGGCTTATGTACTGTATACAACTGAGAGTATATCAAAAACTGAATACCTCTAAAACCTTCATTCTGAACCCACTAAAACAGAATATTTTTTCAGAGGCTAGATTATACTGTGCTCTGATTAATGTAAAACATATAAGGAGGATCTGAAAAACTGCATTAACTTTCAGTTACTGGATTGCTAGGAAGATTATTTTCTTTTACCATTCTCTACCTTTTGGTCCTGTACTTTCTTATACAACAGCCTCCAGACAAAAACTTCTCTTATTTTAGAAAAAACAAGTGACCAAAAAAAGCATCAAGATATTAAAAGAAAAATTCTTTCTGGGAGAAATTTATTTTTAATTCTTCAGATAACATGAACAAAATTTTTATGTCATATGGCTTTCTTATTGTGTACATATTAAGGCCTTAAGGGAAAGTAAGAGCAGATGTCTCTGTGCCACCCTTCGCTTTCAAACAGATTAAAATTTTTATTACTATTTATAGGATTCTGTGTTCAGCTTGTTAGCCTGTGATTTCCCCAGTACTTTTCAAGCAATACTTTATCTCAGATTTAAATGAAGAAATCTATTATTAAATTACTATATCAAATCGTTTGAGATTGTTTTATTGGACAGAATTTAGTCATTTTACTTGATAGGAAAGTACTTTCATAAAACCTTCAATGAATCAAACCCACAATTTTGCCATTTAGTGACTTTGCTGTATATGTTTGTTTTTTTGATCATATTGATCGAGTTGTTTAATGAGTAATTATGCAAATAATCCTCTCGAAAATTTTCCATCTCACACAAAGAAATACTTGGTGCCTTGTAAAAAGGTTATACCTTCCCTAGAACTCAAAGTCTCCTCTTAAATGCAGATCATTAAAGAACTTGTGGAAATGAAACATATCTCATATCATCTCATTCCATCACTACTATGTACTCTGTTGTTGTTCTGCATATAATATACCCACTATCTTCTTCAGTTCCATTTAATAAAAGATGCTGTAAGGTTTCTGGATTTATAAGTCTTACTACTTATTTTCTACTAAATTTCATGTTTTGAGACTGGCTATAATGGCATTTACAGGTTGCTTTAGTTCCAGAAATATACTGAATATGTAAGCAAAACATATCTCATTATTTCCTTTACTCCAGATATTTTTCCAAGTCACATAAGTCCACAGAAATATTAAATTACAGATATTTTTAAATTTTCATCCATTACTTTCTGTATACTTCAGCATTCCATGGATGATATGGATATGAAATGAATAATCAGGTTCTCCTTTTCATTCCTTTCTTCAAACTTTGAATATAGCTTTGACCAATTAAATCATATATATGTTTATATATATATATATATAAACTACATCTTAACTTTAATACATGTTTCTTCTCATTAGAAAGACAAATAAGCAAGTCAAACTAAATTACAGTCCTGGCTCATGAATATATGCATACTCATTTAATTAGATCAGAAAGCAATATGGTTAAGGCAGGATACATTTACATTTTGACCATGTGCTAATGAGAGTAAAAATAGAGCATTTTAAATGATATGTTTTGAACAATGCTGTATTTCCTTAGACATTGAGCTGATTACATTGAAAAATTTCTAAATAGAGACTTAATACAACTGCTCTTCGAGAGAAAACCTTCAAGTCCACCTTTTCTCTTTGAATATAGCTGTTCTAGTACCTAATACCCAGAATAGGAGTGTCAGGCTTTTCCAAGCACTGCCTTATGTTCGTTCATTTCTTTGCTGCAGATGAAATACACATATGAAAGGCACGGGAACATATGAGGGCATTTGGAGTTCATAAAACGTCAAAGAACTTTAAAAAAACGAGTGATTTTTTTCTTTAATTTTGATATCTATCCTTGTCTCAAAGTAAATTGGATTTATATATTCCTGCTTCTATGCTTTAGCTATCAAACATTATTTGACAAAGTTCAGCTGATCCACACAAGCTTTCTGAGTACTCTTATATCCCCCTCAAAAGTTTTATTTGAGTCAGAAAATTGTTATTCTCATGACCAGATGACCTATAAGCCAGAAATTGTTATAGAAGATAAATTTATATCCCACAGGTTTGAGCTCATTTGAACTTAATAAAATACATTTTCAGTGAGATGAGTTTCTCTAATGAAAGCACAAGTAAGTCACTGCTGGCCATATTCACCTTTTAGCTCATGAAGTTATTACCCTTAGATTCAAGTGTATTTACAATACTTACACAAACATAAGGATTAAAAAAAGTTTTAGAATGAGACACTACTTCCAAATCTAGGTTTTTTAAGCTCCTATTCTTTCATAAGTGGAGATATCTTCCAATTTAGGAATAATATCTAGGAGTGATATAATCAAGATGGCAACATAGGTAATTACTGACTTCAGTTCCCAACTAGCAAGAATCCATAGACGAGGCAGCACTGCGAAGATCCTAGAACATGGGGGTGAGGCTGAAGCACCTCCCTGGACCACAGAGACCAAGAGGGACCCCCTTGGTACATGGCTTCTCCAGTGGGAAAAAGATAGCTCAAGGTAGACATCAAGCTCCCTCAACACTGTGGGTCATTTCCCAGGAGGCCTACTCAGGTCTGGCCTTGTGAGGATATCTGCAAGCCTTGAACCGAAGATTATATTGTGATGGAGAAGGGGAATGGAACCAGTAGCAACTAACACTCAGATCTTGGAAGATTGCGTTCCTACTAGAAACAGTACCCAAATAGAAATCCCAATCAGTGGTTTTGCTTATCCACAGAGCAAAGATGGCAGCATCATCTGACCAGGGAATTTGGTATGCAGTTCAGTCTGATTTGGGATCCCAAAATGGTGAGCCTTTTCAGTCTTGGAGCCTGTTTAATTGCCCCACCCAGGTAGGGAAACTGATTCATAGCCCTGCCTATTGGTGAATGTAAACCTCAGCTCTGTCCAACCAGGAAACTTAATCAGGGCACTCAGGAGGCTGTGGAGCCCATCTTGCAGCCCTGCTTACAGTGACACATGAGAAGCCCAGCCCGTGGCTCTGCCAGTGGCCCCATCTGGCCAGAGAACTCAGTGTACAATTCTGCTTGATCGGGGTCCCCAAACAATGAGGCCATATTGGCCATGGGGTCTGTTCTGCCAGTCTGACTAGCCAGTGAAGCTAATTCATAGCCTGGTCCACGGCTGAGTATAGTCTCCCGTCCCTTCTAACTAGAAAGTCTGACCAGAGAATTCAGGTAACTGCAGAGCCCATCCTACAGAGCAATCAGGCAAGGGGAGATAAGTAAAAGACATCAGAATTGTAAAGAAAGAAGTAAAACTGCCTCTAATTTCAGAATACATGATTTTACATATAGAAAATCCTAAAGACCACTAAAAACTGTTAGATATAATCAGCGAATTCAGTAAAGTTGCTGCATACAAAAATTAACATACAAAAATCAGTAGTGAGTCATCTGAAAAGAAACAGAACGATTCCATTTACAATAGCATTAAAAACAATAGAATACTTAGGAATAAGTTTTACCAGGGAGGTGAAAGATTTCTACACTGAGAACTGTAAGACTTCAATGGAAGAAATTAAAATAGACACAAATAAATGGAAAGATATCCCATGTTTAAAGATTGGAGGAATTAATATTGTTATAATGCTCATACTATTCAAAGTCCTCTACAGATTCAAGGCAATCTCTATCAAGATTCCACCGGCAATTTTTTTCAGAAAAAGAAAAAAAAAATTCTGAAATTTGTATGGAACCACAAAAGACCCCTAATAGCCAAAGCAATCCTGAGAAAGAAGAATAAAGCTGGAGGCATCACATTTCCTGATTTCAAAATATATTACAAAGCTACATTAACCAAAATGTATGGCACTGGCCTAAAAACAGACACATATGTCAGTGGAAGAAAATTTAGAGCTTAGGAATAAACCCATGCATATATAGTTAACTAATATTGCACAAGAGTGCCAAGAATACTCAATGGAGAACATATAGTCTCTTATAAATAGTGCTGGGAAAGTGGATACTCACATGCAAAAGAATGTAACTGGACCCTTTTCTTATACCCTTCATAAAAATTAACTGAAAATGGATTAAAGATTTAAATGTAATACTTGAAACCATAAAGCTTCTAAAAACAAAGCATAAGGGAAAGCTTCTTGACATGGGTCTGGGCAATGATATTTTGGATATAACACCGAAAGCACAAACAACAAAAGCAAAAATAAACAAGTGGGACTATGTCACATTAAAAAGCATCTGCAAAGCAAAAGAAATAATCAACAAAATGAAAAGATAATCTACAGAATGGGAGAAAATATTTGCAAACCACACATCTGATAAAAGAGTAATATCTAAAATATATAAGGAACTCATATAACTCAATAGAAAAACAAAACAAAACAACAAATAATCCAATTAGAAACAGGCAATTGTCCTAAATAGGCATTATGCAAGGAAGGTTTCAGATGGCCAACAGGTACATGAAAATGTGTTCAACATCAGTAATTAGCAGGGAAAAAATGTGAATCATAACTATAACGAGATATCAATTTAAACCGTCAAAATGGCTAGAATCTTTCTGAATTCCAAAACGAGACTAATAAAAACTGGTGAGTCTATCATTTCCTAGGGTGGAGCTGTTATAACAAAGTACCACAAACCGGGTTACTTAAAACAGGAAATTATTACCTCACAGTTCTGAAATCTAGAAGACTAAAATCAAAGTGTGGGGAGGGCCTTGCTCTTCCTCATGGCTTTAGGGGAGAAATCCTTCCTTGACTCTTCCTAACTTCCAGCTCTCCTTGGCAATCCTGGCTGTTTCATGGTTTGGAAATGCATCACTCCAATCTCTGCCTTAGTCTTTCCCTTGCATGTCTGGCTCTGTGTTCCGATTTTCTCTTTTCACAAGGACATGGGTCATACTGAATTAGGGCAGGCCCTAATGACCTCATTTTAATTTGATTAAATCTGTAAAAACTATACTTCCAAATGCGTCACATTCACAATAGCCAGGGGTTAGGACTTCAGCATATTATTAATGGAGACAAAATTCAACCCATAACAGTGTGTATCTGCCTTCTGCTATAACTCAAAAACACAGAAGTGCGCCTTTTTTCTAATATTTCATTTTTATGAAAATCATACATGTATGATTTTATAGAAAGGAAATGCCAGATGCACAGTGAAGGAAAAGAGACATCAAATTAGTTTTTTGAGAATAATTTATTCACAAAAGGAATTTAAGAGATCATTTAGTACTTTATAAATGAGGATAATTATGTCCCAGATAGGTTATGTGACTTGCCTTGAAAGTGACTCCACAGACAAACAATATACTTTGAATACAGCAATAACTAGACTATTTATAGACACTGTGAGACTGAGTTATATTCTTGCAGCAATTGTACTGTAGTTATTGCTCACTTGTCTAGTGGTGCTTTGGGTTATTTAATCCCTTCAAATATGGTGTCTAAATTTTAGCATTTTTTAAAAGATTTCATTTATTTATTTGAGAGAGACAGAGAGTGATAGCACGAGCTGGGTGGAGAGGGGCAGAGAGAGAGGGAGAAGCAAACTCCCTGCTAAGCAGGGAGCCCAACCTGGGGGCTCCATCCCAGGATCCAGGGATCATGACCCGAACCAAAGGCAGATGCTTCACTGACTCCTGGGCACCCCTAAATTTTAGCATTTAAAAGTAGGCTTGAAGCATAAACAGACTGAGAACTATTACTCTAAAAATTTCTGCAATTATAAAGTGATCCTTATCTTCACATTTGTCAAATTTTGCCTACCAGCTGTGGAACTACAGTTTTTATTTTAAGTTAATATTTGTAAACTCAATTATGTTTTAAAGGTTCTATATAAAAAGAAAACAACGAATATGGAAACATTCGATGTATGGGTAAATTTTTGCTTAGCATATCATCAATAATTAAAAACTTGAAGGAAAAAGTAATATAATTCTTGTATCATAAAAGGAAAAAAATGTACATGCTATATTGCAGTGTGACTCTCATACTTTTCTCTCAGAAACAGATGGAGTGTTTCGCACTTTGCAGATTATAAATCAAGACACTCACAGGGCCTTGCTGTTTGCATTAACCACACTTATGCAAGCCAATAAAGAATGGTCTAAAAGGAACTGCAAGCAGTTTCAGGTCTTTTGATTAGAACAATGTTGAAACATTTCTTTAAAAACATTTCTGGACAAATTATTAAGCTTCTTACCTAAAAGTGGTTATTATTTTTCATAATTACAAATGTTGTATGAAGTAGGGTTAAAACCAACTAGAAATATCACTTATGCTGTTTGTAAAACAAATCAAGGGCTGATAGAACTTCAAATTCTGAAAGCATACAGCTACAGGAATTCAGTATCAATTTTAAGACTATAATAAGAGAAATGCAGAAGTATTATTCAAGATGGACCTCAAAAAATATAACAAATGTTTTGATACATTTACCCACTTTATTTTTATAGCAAATAATGGGAGATGAATTAAATATTCAACTATTTTGGTAAGCCTTCATTGATGGTTTTGAATTTTTGGGAAAAACTCCATAAAGTACCTAAGCTATTGTTCCTTCAAACAATGAAAAGAAGACCAATTGCCAAGATTTGAAGAAGAAGGGCATGCCTGGAGCGGGCGGGGGAGAAGGAAAGAAGGAAAAGGAAGCAAGGTATGCCATTTTGGAGGGTAAGAGAAAGCTGGGAAGTTTTATTATCACTATTATTATTTAACTTTAATGAGATCAATTTATATGAAAAAAATGCATCATTTAAGTCTTTGTTTTATCAGTCTTTGAAAAAAACATATACGTGTGTAACTACTTGTATAACTACAAAATCAGAATATGAAACATTTCCATCACTTATAAAAAATCCCCACTATTTCAATCTCTCCTTCCCCATCTCAGAAAACCACTGATTTACATATCATTATAGATTAGTTTTGCCATTTCTGTGGTTTCCTACAAATATAATCATACGTTCTTCTATTTCTGACTTCATTTGCTCAGTGTAATGTTTTTGCTCAATGTAATGTTTTTGAGATTCATCCACATTGCTGTATTATCAATAATTTTTTGAAAAAAAAAAAAAAGACTGGTGTTCCATTACACTAATATATCACTGTTCGTTTATCCATTCACTCCCTGATGGATGCTTGAGTTGTTTCTAGTGTGGGGCTGTAAACAAATAAAGCTGCTATAAGCACCCAGGTACAATTTTTGTGTAAGTATATGTGTTCATTTCTCTTGAGTGATACACAAGAATGGGAATTGCTGAGTCATGTGGCATGTATTTAATACTATAAGAAAATGTCAAACTGTTTCTCCAAGTAGTTGTATTATTTTTAATTTTTTATTTCTACAGTAGTACATAAGAGCTCCACCTGCTTCATATCCTTAGAAGTATTGCCAAGCTTGGGGCACCTGGGTGACTCAGTCAAGTGTCTGCCTTTAGCTCAGGTCTTGATCCCAGAGGCCCCACCATCAGGCTCCCTGCTCAGCAGGAAAGTCTGCTTCTCCCTCTCCCTCTGCCCCTTTCCCTGCTTGTGCTCACTCTCTCTCTCTCAAATAAATAAATAAATAAAATCTTAAAAAAAAAAAGAGAGAGAGAAGTATTGCCAATCTTTTTAATTTAGCTATTTTAGGGGATACAGAGTATTATCTGCATAAGTAACTCATGATAAAGTTGAGTATCATTTCATGTGCTTATATGACATTCTAATAACTTAACTGGTTAAGTGCATGCTCATTTTTTCTTCCCACTTTTTGACTGGATTTGTTTGCCTATTAATGACATAACAGTATTGATATACCAGTCCTTTACATATATATGCATATATATTCTTCTGCTCTATATCATGTATTTTTATTTTTAAGCACATGTTTTAATGACTTAAATATTTAATTTTTCATTTTATCAATTTTAAGCTGAATATCATTTTTTTCTTTTATTATTCATGCTTTTGTGTCCTATCAGAACCAAGAAATAACCAAACAAAAAAGAAATAAATGAACTTGGCTTATTTCAAGATTGTGACTCTCTTCTCTTTTTTCACATAAATTCTATAATTTTAGCTCTTAAATTTATGTCTCTGATCCATTTTAGGTTTTTTTTTTTGTATTTAGTATATAAGTGTGTGTATATATATACACACATGCACATGTATAACATACTTACATATATGCTTAATGTATACATATACACTTAGACATGTATGTATTAACCCATATATACACACATATTTATAACTGTTTCTATATTTATCTATTTGAACATGAATTAAGCTAAAGTTCATACTGATATCTCTGATAGTAATTCAGTACCACAGTATTCATTCTAGCTTTCCTTTCTTTCTTATCTTTAACTTCCCTCTTTGAGAAGAGAAACCTGGAAAACCTGGTTGCCACCATCCAACACCCATTTACTTACTTGTTCAATGCAAGTATGCATGTAAAGCAGTTTCATAATTTTTTAACCAGTACTTAAGAAACATATTAACAAATGTGACGTGTGCCTTGTTTTAATATGGATTTATACAAATAGTGAAAGAAATATATATATGAGAAAGTTTGATCACTGATGAGATATTTCATGCTAGTAAAGTATTACTGTGGTTTTTCTTCTTTTTGTGATACTGTGGTGATATTTGTAAAATGAGGCTTTTTATAGAGAGTATCTGAGGTAACTGTTAGTTCTTATATTTATCTTTCCTCTTTTTATGGATTTTTCTATAATGAAAGGTAAAATTATATATGACATTCATACAAATAAATAGTATGTATATGTTTGTATACAACAGACGTACTTCATATACTTATTGCAAGAAAGAAATTATAGCAGCTGGACAGTAATTCAATCACTATCTTTATTGGGAAGACACTCCCAAGGAAGCAAAAAGAAGTGAGGTAAGCAGGTCTAGTCTTCATGTCAATCAGATCTCTGGGAAAACATATTAACAGTATTTGCAAAAAAAAAAAAAATTGCTCTGAGTAAGAGATAGTATCTACAGAATGTCCCTGGCAATATATAGTTGGCTAATAGGCTGAACAATTGTCTTAGTTTATCCAGAACTGTTTTGGTTTTAGCACTGAAGTCCACTGTCACAGTATATTCTATTCCCTCACTGGGATTTTAAAAGGTACAACTTGGGAGGATGGGTACAGAGAGTTAAGGGGAAGGTATAAAACAAAATACAGTAGCCAAACAAATAGGGACTGAAAGAAACACTATTAGTATCAAATAGATGGGGCATAGATTATCCACCTTCCATAGTCACCGTTGCTGTTTTGAGCCATAGCAACTGTTGCTGGCAATCACGATTTGTGGCTCACAATAACGGATCATTATCATGGGCATCACTCTGAGCAATGTGACTAAGTGCACAACTTAAGTAAATTGTTATCATGAGTGTTAACAGTCCTTTGATTTTGCCTGTAATTAAATGTTATGTTATCGAGGTAGTACTAGTTCAGTATTTTTAATATTGTGACCATGTTTCATAAGAGTTCATTCAGGTAACGAAAATGAGAAAAAATACCAATGCCAGCATGACACAGACATTACCACAAATGACGTCTAAACAATCTGTTACTTTTATGAAAGGTCGCATGCTACTGAGTTAGAAAGGTATAATCAAGATAGATTGTATTGCACAATATGCAGAAATGAGAGTGGGTATGGTAATAAAAGCAGATATGGAAGTACACACGAATACTGAATCTCACAGATCCAGGATGATTCAGGCATGTACTTCCAAACCAAGTAAAGGTTTCTGTCTACCAAACAGACACTCATGCTCAGTCACAGATAATTCCAGCTGAATTAATTTGGATGTACCACACAAACACACATTATCCTGATGTTTCCTTGACTGCTCTATAAATCTGAGTAAAGTAACATTTCCCGATTCAGTGGTTGAAACTAAAGAAGGGAAATTTTTGATAAATGTATTGGTTTCTTCCAACATGAAGTTGATTATGTGATTTTATTAATGATTATACTTTCTACAACATATCACGTGATGTGTTGGATCACAGCAACAGCACAACTGGTCTCAGCTCTTACATATTTTGGTTTGAAAAATGCACTTTCATATCATCTATTCATATGAAAATTTTAATAAAACTACAGAAAACATAAAAAGATTGTTAATATTGTATCCAAATACAGACTAAACTTGCCAATCAATCTGCATGTTCAATACATAGTTTCATTCAATTATAGAGTTCTTAATAAAGAAAATAAAAAGGTCCTACTTACTAAATATCTTCCAAACTTTACAGCCTAACCTGCAAAAAAAGGAGTGTAGTTTGTGTACCTGTAATATTGACAATGTCATACTAACATTTTTGGTTTCCTCAAAATTTGCAGACTCATTGATTGAGATTTTTTACATTATAAAAATGTAGGGAGATAAATTTCTAGACATGTGCTTACAGGCTTGATTGCTAGCATTGCGGCTTAACATAGAGAAGATGTTACAATGATGGCCTGGTATGGAATCCCATTTTCAAAATGTGCGGCAAGAAGAATATCCTTCTGTAATTTGGAAACACACTGAGAATGACAGTGGAGAAAAAAGATCTCTGCAAAACACACATTTATATGCTATTTCTTCAAAACTACTTGATGATCTTTGAAGTGGCCATAAAGAGCATAGAAAAGGATGAATTGATTGCACCTGAGTGTCTGATGTTAGTGTAGGTCACAACAAAACTCATACACACACACACACACACACACAAAGGCTCGTTTCTTGGAAAATAAGACTTCAGAACACACACTTATTACTAGAAAAGGGCAGCCAAGTTAAACAGGATTTTCTCAACTTCTTTATTAAAATTGTAACTTACTTAGAATTGTAACTTCATTTTCAAGAGTTCAAATTACTTCTCTGCTTCAAAACAAATTTCACTGAGAAAGAGAAGTTTAGCTTATGAAAACATCCAATATGCTGCATAGTGTGTGAAAATAATGGGCATTTAAAACAGAATAGTCTATTATGAATAGAAACAAAGAGCATGATTAACAAACAGCTGATCTACCATAACAAGCCAGTAGATACTATGTAGATAGACATTCTCAGAGAGATGGGAAGTGATTCCTGTAAGCCTAACCGGGTGTTGCTGGTAAGTAAAATCCTAAGTATTCCATTCTCAAATGATTTTGCTGAGAGAGTATTTAGTTTGAAATCATCACATTGGACCGACACCAGGAATCAGTGTACCAAGCTCATGAGCTTGGTAAAAGCAGAGCTACAAGTCAAAATGAATTTTACATTTGAGTGAATTCAGGTTTACCATTATATAAGAGAAAACTGTCCTAAATGTTTCAGGTAGTTTAGAGAAGTATTATAAAAGGAAACAGAAGGAACAAAAACAGCCTCCTATATTATAGGACATAAAGAAATATGTCACTGTCATTTGATATTAAATATAGCTAATATTTGTTTAATTAGTCTTACAGTATTTACATTCTTTTTAGTTTTTAATAGAATTTACTTCTTTTTTAAGAGCAGTTTTAGGTTCACAGCAAAATTGGGAAGAAGGTACAGAGAATTCCCACAAACCCCTTGTCCCCACACATTCACAGCCTCTCCCACTGTTAACACCTGCCACTACAGCGGTATGTTTGCTACAATTGATGAATCTACAGCGACACATCATTATCAACCAAAGTCCCTTAGTTTACATTAGGATTCATTCTTGGTGCTGTACATTCTATGGGTTTGGAAAAATACCTCCTTGCATGTTTTCACCATTTTATTGTGCAGAACTGTTTGAGTGCCTTATTATTTGGTGCCTTGCCTTACTGTTCTGTGACTTAATAATCTGTGTTCCACCTATACATCCCCCCTTCCACCCAGATACCTGGCAACCACTGATCTTTATCCCTCCCCCCCCAGGTTTTTATTATTATCATTACTGTTAGTTTCTTATTTTAAAAGTTTTTTTAAATGCAGATTTAGATTTACGAAAAAATTCAGAGGGAAGCACAGAGATTTCCCATAAACTCCTGCCCCAGCACATGTATACCCACCCCCATTTATCAACATATCCCAGCACAATAATGCATTTTTTTATCATATATGAACCCACACTGACAGGTCATAATCACCAAAGTCCACAGTTTACCAGAAGTTCACTGTTGATATTATACATCCTGTTGGTTTGAACAAATGCATAATGACAGTTATCTATCATTATAGTATCATATAGGGTTATTTTTTTTCCCCACTACCCTAAAAATTTTCTGTGTTCTACCTATTCGTCTCCTTTCACCAGGCCCTGACAACTGCTTATTTTGTACTGTCTCCATAGTTTTTCCTTTTCTAGAATGTCATATAGTTGGAATCACATAGTACGCAGCCTTTCAGATTGGCTTATTTCACTTAGTAATATGCTTTTAAGTTTCATTTGTATCTTTTCATGGCTTGACAGCTTAGTTCTTCTTACACATGAATAATATCCCATTGTCTGGCTCTACCACAGTCTATTTACCCATTTACCTACTGAAGGATATCTTGGTTGATTCTAAGTTTTAGCAATTAGGAATAAAACCGCTATAAACATACTTGTGCAGGGTTTTGTATGGACATGTTTTGAACTCCTCTGGCTAAACACCAGGAAGTGCAATTGCTAGATCATATTGTAAGAGTATGTTTGGTTTTGTGGAAACTGCCAAACTGTCTTCCACAGTGGCTATATCATTTTACATTTTCCCACTAGCAATGCATGGATCTTTAAAAAGTTCATTACTTTAGCTAGAAAAAAAAAAGATACTTAATAGTAAAACAAACTAGGATCTATGGATCTGTGAATCAGAGAGCTCCCTAGAGAACACTGAGTAACCTCTAGACTCTTTATAAGATGTTTCATAACTGAAATTCTTCCTGCTGCGTGAGATAAGCCTGTTTACCTCACATATCTCCTGTACTCTTTGAGCTCAAAACATGTCCTATGCAGAAAGGAAGGACCTGGGGAGCTTCCCTATTGCCTTTAACTTCTCTGCATCACTTGAGTGTCTACGTGCTGAAATAATTGAAAAATATTAAAAATGCAGAATATCTCACTTGCATGGGTTTTACAATACAATCTTGTTAAGTCAATTTTTATATAATTGTATTATACATACGATATATAAGTAGGCATTTATATTATTATAAATTATATATGTAAATTGTATATAATCATATATTTATGTACATAAAATAAACTATATCTTATTTTATATTAAAAATCTACTTAATGATTGTTTTCTTACATAGCATACTGAAATTTTCTATCCATCAAATAACGGATGATTACAGGGATTATTTAGAATCTTGTCAACAATAACTTGCAGCATAATAAAAATGAAAAACCATGAATATAATTTTTCTTAGTATAGTGTAAATGTAATACAATGGCTTTGCATCAGACAAAGTGGAATTTCAATTCTGAATCTGCCATCTTGAACTTCGTCCATTAATGACTTAACCTGTTTGCCTGATTGACCCTTGAATGTAAGATGGAAATAATACTACTACTTAAGTATAAATTTGGTGTGATCATTAAATTACATAATTAAAAGTACTTAGAACAGAGATTAAAACATAGTAATAAGTTTTGGTATTATCTATGTTTTGTTAGTTAGACTTGAGCAACATGAAAATCCTTAAGTTTGTAAAACTGTAAAAGCCAATGTGTGATTCATGACCCCAATGGCTATTGTAATTGTGGTAGTATGTGTGATTGAACTCTCTCACTGAGTTTCTGGGTGAACAAGCTGAGCAAAGCTCCCTGTCAGCCAGCAGTGGATATACAGTATGACACAAAAATCAAACTGGAAACTCTGAACCTGTCCAGGTCCAATTTCAACTTCTAAAGCACTTGTGTGTGTCATCAGAGCCTTGATTTATAGTGGCCTCACAAAGAAACCTCATTAATCAGGAGTCACCTAGTCCTTTAGAAAGCTTATTTACTCAAGTGTACTTCACTTCCTTGTATTTGTGTGGAAAATAGATTGTAACACTATACTTAAATATCTGTTGGTTACTACAGAGCGAGCAGAGCAAAGAGGGATTAGAAACTTTTTATGAAGCACATTGAAACACTCTGGTGCATAATATATGGGAGGTCATAACTGCAGATGAAACCATTTGTCCTATTGCAATTGGATTTGGAGTTTATTTTTAGGAAAAAAAAATACCTGTAAGAATATAAGGTAGAAGCAGTACTTTATTTATTTATTTATTTATTTATTTATTTATTTATTTATTTATTATTTAAAGATTTTATTTATTTATTTGACAGAGAGAGAGACAGCCAGAGAGAGAAGGAACACAAGCAGGGGGAGTGGGAGAGGAAGAAGCAGGCTCATAGCGGAGGAGCCTAATGTGGGGCTCGATCCCATAATGCCGGGCTCACGCCCTGAGCCGAAGGCAGATGCTTAATGACTGCGCCACCCAGGCGCCCCAGAAGCAGCACTTTAGAGTGCAAAAGACTTCTGTGATGATGTTATCAACATAAAATGGAAGAAGGTCCTTAGAGACCAATAAAATGTGAGTACAATACGCAGGTGGAGGTGTTACCATGAAAGGAAAGATGGCTCAAATCTTCCGTTAAGTTTAGAAAAAAAGTTAATGGTAGTGATGCTCACATAAAAATCTGTCTTGATAGGTCACTGGCAGCCCAGTAATTTATCATACATGCTGACCTTGTATTTGCCCCTGAAAGAGGAAGAAGTGGACTCAGAGTTAGAGGAAAGGGCCTGGGGTCAATAAAGTCCCCTGAAAACCTTGGTAATTTTTAGAAAATCGACTAAAAAATTAGAGTACAAACAGTAAAGAAATGATAAGTGCTAGAGATATTTTGAAGAAAATTTAATGTACTTGCTGACCAATGCAATATAGAGAATGTAGAAGCTCTAAATTGATACTCTTCTTTCTTTAAAAATTCCAGGTATTTTTAGTCATCATAAAGTTGTTCATTACTCCTATGAGACTGTTGGTAGTGTTTTTCTCTTTTCTCCCTGTGAATCAATCCATTCCTGACTTTAAGTCTTTCCTAACACATCAATGATCACTCTCATCATTAATCCAACATGTCTCCACACTCTACACTTGCAGTGTTCCCAGCTTCAGACCACCCACCTGTGTAAGGACAGCTTTCTGCTGTCAAGTTTCTCCCCAACACTGAGGAAAACACACAAGAATTTATTTATTTACTTTAGATTTTTTTTTTAAATTAAGGAATTTCTACAGCCAACTTGGGGGGGGTCAAACTCACCACCTTGAGATCAAGAGTCTCACACTCTACTGGCTGAGCCAACCAGGTGCCCCCAGAAACACACAAGCATTTAAAGAAGCAACACTTATTTCCAGTTTCAGTTGTCATTCACTACTACCTCCCAATCAGTTTTAGGAGTCCTGGTCAGCAATTTTTCATCCAGCCAATTTTTCATAATCACACTAAACTCGCTTTTAGCAGGTCGTCTTTGTTTCTTCACATACTCTCTCCCTCATTCTCTTTCTTCCCTACCCCTGCCCTCTAACAAATTAATACCATCATTCAGGAATTCCCTCTATTTTCCTGCTCAAAGAAAATATCCTGCACCTACACTTTGGCTTTTGTCTCTTTTTTGCGAGTATAGTTGTTTAAAACAGACAACCTCATATGTATAGGAGTCATGACTTTCCTGTTTCTCAGTCACTTAGAGCTATTAGTAATCACAGATTTCTGCTAACCCTCACAACATAATTTTGCTCTGTCTCCTTAAATACAGATATTATACATACTATTGCTATAGATGGATTTTTTTCAATTATTCTTTACCTTTGCTAGCTCAGTTTTCATGAGCTACGTTGCCTTTGCATGCCATCCTTATGATAATCACTTTGGTTTTCTTTTCCCCTCTGTTTCCCTCCCCTCTCTTTATTACAATTATCTTCCCTAGGTTAACTCATCCATGTTTATGATTTCCACCAATAATTAAGTCCTGACAATACTCACATTTTATAAGCATGCTAAATTTCTCTTCAAGTTTTCAGAAAATTATAGCCAATTGTTCACTAAACATCAGTTACCTTCAATTTAACAATCTCATATTGAACCCAAAATATCTAGCCTCCTTGCTTAGGTGTCAAGTAATATATTTGAATTTCCTTTTATTATCTCTACTGTCACACCCCATTCATGTCTGTGTTTTATTGATACTGCAACCTGAATATTTTTCAATCTCTTCTTTCTGCTCTCTGTCTCCGATCACACCTACCTGCCTTCTCTTTCTCTCTGCCTCTAGGTTACTCTAAGAGTTTCTTACCTAATCTCGAGGTAAGAAACCTTTCCTCCATTTATGTGTTTATGTAATACATTTTAAGTGTTTAGTCAGATTTTTCTTCTTATAAAACATAAATCTGGGCATATTATTTTTTTGTTGTTGTTGTTTAAACCTTCAGTGACTCCCCATATTCTTCAGAATTAAGGTAAAATCCCACAGCAGAAACACCCCATTCCCACACCCACTTTCAGTCTTATTTCATGCCTGCCATACCTACAAGTAGTTATGCAAAAAAAAAACAAAACAAAAACCCAAACCCACAAAAACTCCACTGCTTTCTTGAGCCTCTTGTTTCTTAAATACCCTCTTCCATTTTCCAGAACTATCATTTCTACTCTCTCACAGTCTTATTCTTATTTTCTCAAAACTTCTTCAGAAAAAAAAAAAAAAAAAGAAGAGAGAGAGAGAGACATTAAAAAAAAATTAGATGTCTTTCTTCTGGTGCCAGATTTCATACTTCTCTAATATCCAGTGCTACATAATAAGGTCTCTATTAAACACTGCTTTTATTTTCTGTATTCCAAACTTGTCTGAATTCAGAAACTATACTTTAGCTATCTTTCATTCCTAAAGCTTGATATATTTATGGTACCTTATTTACATCCAGTAAGATTTAATCAAATGAATGAATGACAGAAAAGACTTAGGTAAGTAAGGGAAGGGTAGCAACATTTAAAAGATGAACAGAAAAAAAAAAGTGGTATGAAAGTAGAAAAATTATAACTGGGTCAGGACAGCCTCCATAAACCCTCAATTGCCAAAAGTGTATTACAAAGGGAAAAAATGAATAACAAAAAAGAGATTTTATAGCTATCAATTCTACTGTATTTTTAACGTGAATATCTACTTAAGTGAGAACATTGAAAATCAGTGGTTTTTATAAAGCATAAAATAATGGGTCTTTTTATATGGTAAGTTCCTATGAATATTTGAGAGATTGTTATCTATTATCTTCCTTTAGTCTTTTTACATTAATTTACATAATTCTTACCAACCTATTTTGTTGTTTGGAATTTCCCATTTTAAATGAATAGCAACTGCTTTCTTGTGTCATTAAAAAAGGTACTATATCTGAAATTTTTCACATCAAACTGTCTAATAAGAGGGGATTGAAAATAAAATTACTGTTAAAGAGTTGAATCAGTTCACTGAAGACTAAGTTGACTACTGTCTAGAGTTTAACAACTCTCAATATGTACTTTCCCAAAACTGTAAATAACTGAAATTACTCTTTATTTAGTATCTAATATGTAATTTTTATTCATATAGTATTTTTTTCTGATTATTCCATTTGATGCTATAAAGTAGACTAGAATAGAAATTCATAGGATGTTATATTTAGAAGACCTTTTTAAGATCATCTGTTTATCTTGTAAGCATAAATTGAATATATAATATATAATAGAATTATGCAAGATCCAAAAGTAATTTAATCCAAACTGCTTTTTTATCTCATTCATTCGTTTTTTAAAATCAACATTTATCAAGTTTCAGATATTATTTTAGGCATGAGAGATTCAATAGTAATAAAAAACAAGAAAAAGCAAACAAACAAATAAAACCCAAAGTAGTTTCTGCCTTCATGGAACTGTACAATTTAGTGTCTGTAAAATTAATTTCCTTATACAATGTTAAGAACATACATTCTAAAAAAAAAAGAGTCTTTTACTCTATGCAGGTAACAATGGGAAGTTCACTCACTATTTAATTTCATTATTGTATTACTTTGATAAAAAGTTGTAGAGATCCACAATCTGATTGTGTACCAGTTCCTTTTTTTTTTTTTTTTAAGATTTTATTTATTTGACAGAGAGAGACACAGCAAGAGAGGGAACACAAGCAGGGGGAGTGGGAGAGGGAGAAGCAGACTTCCCGCTGAGCAGGGAGCCCGATGCGGGGCTTGATCCCAGGACCCTGGGATCATGACCTGAGCCGAAGGCAGACACTTAGGCACCCCATGATTGTGTACCATTTCTATCAAGTGCCCTTATTTTCAATGTTTAGGAGACACAAGGCATAAACATATTCCTATTACACATTACAGTCGTTTAAATGTTTGAAGACAAAACCAGTATTACTCCCTGTAGAATCAGATTTCGGTTCACTTTAACTTTTTATCAAAGTATTACAATGGTAAAATTAAATAGTGATTTTTCCATCAGCTCTACTCTAATTTAAATGCAGAGCTTAAATATGTATTTCTCTAATATCCTGTCATTCATCTGATTTAGTATGCCAACCTGCCAAAACTATTTTGAATCATGGTTGTATAAATTATCAAATTAGTTATAATTTTGTTCTGTATTTCTATGAACTAGACGTCTGAATTGCTGGTTTGTTTTAAGATACTCTAGATGACAAGAGGCATAATTCTACATATTATTTCTTACTTTTTGTCTGTTGGAATTGTATGCCTCCTTGAAGACTTTACTCAAATACCATAATTTCAGCTGCTTTTTTTTTGCACCTTTTGTTTCATTTTTTTATTTCATTTTACACCTTTTATTATTTTGGGGACATCTGAGAAAAATACATACACACATTTGCACATACACAAACACACACACACACACACACACACACAAATATATGCAGATTTAATTCCTCTAGTTTCAGTTTTTTCTTTAAAGTCTTATTTCATATATAATGCCAAAAGAATATTTGGCCGATCTTATGTCTAGTTACCACAAATTGCAAATTATTGAAAGACTAAGTGACTGTAATTCTAATGCATTTCCACATCAGCTTTTGTGTTATTCATTACTTATCACTCTATTTCTTCTCTTTGAAAGCTTAAATTTTGGAAGTAAATTAATTTCAATATTTTACTATTGGCACCAGAGCCAAAATTAAACCATTGAGTAAACAGGAAGATTTCAAATTATAATCATTGCTAACTCTTGAAATTCCCAGTAAGTAAGCATATGTAATTGATATTATCTAACTCATTAGGTGATTTTCTGGCTAATAAATATGTTCTTTTGCTTCTGCCTGGAAGGAAAATAATATCATGATATAAATTTAATGACTACTATTTAAAAAAGGATGTTTTTCCATTAAAATGAATATCATCCAAATTTCTGGTATTTCTGCTGCTACTAAAAGAAGGTAGTGTCCAATGTAATATTCATTGCCAGGTGCATGCTTATTCCCATGTCCTTGACCCTGACTGTGATGCAGCTGTTTGCTTTCAGGGATTGTGAATGCACCTGTCCTCACTTTGTGTTCAGATTGTGACTGGTTTTGAGATGAGATGAACACACATTGTTTCATCTTTTTCTATGCTATAGATGAATTCCTTTGCAGAGCAAACAATTGACTAATCTCTCCATGCATGTTCAGTAAGGCAAGGGAACACTTCTACATTTCTGTAGAGGCCTGTTCATACTTTACATTGCACAAAGAGTAGAAATATCTCTATTTCCATTGTGTCATGCTCTAGTATTTAGAGTATTATTCTATTTGTGTGTATTGGGTTTCAATTATCATATCATTAAAATATTTGGGGTCAAAATTTCATTGGGATGATAGGAAATAACTAGAATAAGATTTGTAAAGTTTGGTATTTGGAAGTCAAGTGACATATCCAGATAGGAGTAAAATGTGACTGGCAAAACAGCTTTAATCTGATTCCAATTCTCTATTTGTCTCTTTGGAAATTATTTTTTTCAATTTTTAATAGAAATATTTCGTAAAGTATAAACGGACCTCTTCTATGTAGACATTTCATAAATGAAACTAAAGAAGCTCGAGATTGATAGGGCTAATCACATTAGTAACTGAGAAGCCTAGTGAGTTGTCAAGTCTACTGAGTTGTGCCATGGTGGGATGCATTACTATGTAGACACACCATAGAAAGAAGTGAGGGACAATATTATGGTACAGACAATTGTTCTAATGGGGAAATATGTACTGATGTAATAGGAAGCAAAGGCAAAGGAAGTTTTCTTTTTTCTGCTAAAAAATGCAGATATAGTTTTTGGTTTATCCATAAATCAGAAAGAAAAACTGATTTTATAAATTGTGGAAGGGAGATAAAGATCACTAACATTTGCTAGCATATCCAAACTAAAGGTATGTAAATTGACAAGGTATGAAAAATAGTGCAAGGTTTGGCATTAATTTGGACTCTCCATGTAATTTAATTTTTGAAATAAGTAAGTAGAAATTGAATTATAAGCTCAATTAATTCACTGGCTATTGTTTCTCCTTAAAATGTCTTTTAACTATACTACTGTTACAACCTCATTTATGAATTTAGTAATGAGCATATTGGTTGTTGTCACTGAACTAGAATAGTGAACAAAAAATAATCATAATTCATACTCATCAATTCTTCAATTTCTTCTTTTCTTAAATCTACAATTTTTAAATCTCCTTACTCTGAGTCCCTGCTAGTTCTCCCAACCTACGCATAGAAAAATTCTGCCTATTGTGAAAGGATTTTCAAATCCCAACAGGGGTTATTCAGCTCAGTGTCAGACATGCAGAGTTAAGTCCCCATCAAAAAGAAGCAACAAAAGAATACCACTCTCCTTGGGATACTGGGTAAATGAGTTTGACTGTACATTCTAGTACAGCATTCACTGAGAGTCGTGGAAAATAATCACACAGTATTTCCCCTAAGAATGAGGTTATTAGCACATTGTGGCTCCTTGGAAGTTTATTTTTGTTCTCCTATATAAATGTTTTATACACTCCTCTACTATAACCTATAAAATAAAAAATGATATTTAAAGTTACCAAAATATTTTATTTCCTTTTTGGTACTATTTTTTCAGAGGGTAATAGAGCAAAGTAAAAAATGTCACAATTTTATAAAATATTAAGCACTAATCAAAAAATGGAAATAGGAAGTAATTAACATATATCTTGCAAATTTCAATTTTTGTCTTCACATTAAACATACTCAAATGCTTATTTCCCTTCCTATTGGTTGCCTTAATTATGCGTACTTAAAAAACCTACCCTACTACTTTAGAAAGAAAATGAAAGCGATGTTTCTTTTTATTTCATTTTATTATTTTTGATGAAACATTATTTATTGGCATTGTTAATGGAAATTTCATGCAAATTATATATTTCAGATGAGTGTAGTGTTTTCAGGAGATATCTGTCCATTTAAAAGCAAATAAAGAGGAATAAAAAGTCGGGAAAAAGCACCTTTTACTCCAATTTTAAAGTACTGTTGACCATTGAACAACACAAGTTTGAACTACATGGATATACATTTACTCAGATTTTTTTTTACAGTACTATAAATGCATTTGCCTTATGATTATTTATTTTTTCCTTATGATTTTTTAAATTACATTTTCTTTTCTTTAGCTGACTTTACTATAAGAATAGAGTATATGATGCATATAACCTACAAAGTATGTGTTCACTATGTTATCAGTAAGGCTTCCAGTCAGCAATAGGCTATAAATCAAGTTTTTGGGGAGTCAAAAGTTATATGTGGATTTTTGACCACATGGGGGATCAGTGCTTTTAATGTGCATGTTGTTCAAGGGTCAGCTGTAGTTTCCAAATATTTATGATCTCTCCTTCAAAAGTGCCATAGATTTAACCTTTTCTCTTATAATCTCACACCGAAATTAAGTACCAGCCTCTTTTTTAGGGGCAGGGGGGAGGAGCAGAGGGAAAGGGAGAATCCTGAGCAGACTCCTGAGCAGTCCCACATGGGGCTGGATCCCACGATCCCGAGATCATGACCCCAACTAAAATCAAGAGTTGAGGCTCAACTGGTTGAGTCATCCAGGTGCCCCTAAATAGTAGCCTCTTAAAAAGACCTTTTTGCTTTGATAATTCTCTTTCAAGTTTTTTCAATATTCCTTTTTTTTTTTAACAATGGTTCTTTTTTCTGTATTAAAGATACTTAAGATCTACTCTCAATGCATTTTTAATTACTGTTGTACAATGTAGTACTTTTGATATTTCAGTCAGGCTAATAGATTCAGCATACTATTTACATCATATAACTCTTCTTCACAAGAACATCTATCTAAGATTCTCTTTTCTTCTAAGTTTTATGTTGTGGATCTCCACAACATGACTGCATCCTCTCAACTCAACCTTATATTTTATTACTTACTAGAACAAATCTATCATTGCAGCTTCATGCATCTCTTTTCACCATATGCTTCCTGTTTAGTCTGTCTTTGCTCAGTTAACTTTCCCAGTCTGGGTTAATTCTGCTCCCAGCCTTCCCCCATGCCCAACATATTTAAATCACATGTATTCTTTAAAGCTAGCTCAAATCTTAAGTTTTTATTAAATCTTAATTGTCCATTGTGATATATCTATGAAGATATATTAACTCTGAAATATAAATTGTAATGGATTTTAATACAATTCTATATAGCGCACCGTGCTGCCTTAGTTTGTTGTCTTCCTCCTTCTCTCCCTCAACCTTTTCTCCCTCTTTTCTTCCTTCTTTCCTTTTTTTTCTTGCCCTCAAATAAAATTTGAAGTTTTTGAAGATGGAACCAAACATGATTACTGGTCTTTCGTATGTATTTTCTATAAAATAAGTAGTACAAAATTGATAGGTTATTACCAAGTTCTCATTAAGGAAAATGTGGCATTTATTTTTATCAGAAAATATCAACATTTCTGATTAATTCTATATAATACGTATGCTCTCTGAGGCTAGATCTTAATGTTGTTTGGAACTTAGATGATTAGAAGTTGGGAGGGGGGGTGCCTCGGTGATTCAGTCAGTTAAGCATCCGACTCTTGGTTTTGGCTCAGGTCATGATCTCATGGATCTTGAGATGAAG
The DNA here is from genome assembly GCF_024610735.1 of Ursus americanus. Classification (NCBI taxonomy): domain Eukaryota; kingdom Metazoa; phylum Chordata; class Mammalia; order Carnivora; family Ursidae; genus Ursus; species Ursus americanus. The sequence continues at coordinate 22,587,213 of NC_142131.1, forward strand.
CCCTGTATGGGGCTCCGTGTCAGCAGTGAATCTGCTTGAGATTGTCTCCCTCTGCCTCTCCCCCCACTTGTGTGCACGTTCTCTCTCTCTCTAAATAAATATTTAAAAAAGAAGAAGAAGAAGAAGAAGAAGAAGAAGAAGAAGAAGAAGAAGAAGAAGAAGAAGAAGAAGAAATTGGGAGAATTATACTTTAAAAATTGTAAACATTTTACATCTAATGTAGAAACTTCATTTTACCTTTGGGATCAAAATTATTTATTTTGGGGAGAAATACAGACAAACTAAAAATATTAGGGTTGACCCTTTAGGTATATACACACACTTTTCTGAATTGAAGCTATTTGTATTCATGTGGTGGTTTATTAAGGTTCTGAAGACCTGAACTGTATTCTATACTAACATGCTAACAGGAGAGATATTGCCAGCGTAAGATTTGCATGTCTGCATATTATACTTTCCTGAGAGAAATATTTCTATTCAAGCAAATATTCTGAATGTTTTATTTTTCTATATTAGTTTTTAATTTTGAGGACATATGTGAATGTGTGCTTTTCTAAGTATGGGCTTTGTAAGGCCATGGGAATGCTACTGGAATGAATTATCATAGCTGTAGGCACCTGCGGCCTATTAAAAACGGATGCAAATTCTTTTGACACTCCACCCATAAAGAGTGGTGACTATTTTCTCCAACCTTGCAGTTGGTCTGGCTTATAGCTATTTTGACCAAAGAATGGGATGAAAATGATGTTATGCCTATTCAGGCCCTAAAAAAGACAAGAAGCTTTTATGTTTATCCCTTTAAGTCCCTTGAGTCACCGTATTAGTCTTACTAACGTGCTGGAGAATCTATGTGGAGACACCCTGGCTTACATGGAGAAGGAGAAGGGTTTGATGCTAGCCTTTGCATTTTCCTGCCAGGATGCCAGGCACAAGAGTGAAATGATCTTATATTCTCTAGACAAGTCCAGACACCAAGCTTCATACCACAGAGTGACCCCAGTGAACTCCTCACAGAAAACAGAAATTGGCAAACCAAGCTCTAAGGTGTTCCACAAATCAGATGATATAATAAAAGGTTTGCTTTATAAAGCAACAAAATTTTGGGTAGTTTGTCACACAGAAATAGATAACCCAGAAAATTAACTAAGTCAAAAGAAAGCCAGTTTCTTCAGGGCTGTTGATCCTAGAACAGCATCAAGTGGTGTGATTAACAGATAACATGGAAACATAATGGATGTGTTCCTACTGCATACATGACACAATATAGTAGACACCTGGAGGGGGCTGATACACGGAAATTACATGGAGACTTGAGCCTTTGGAAATTAGAATATCAATATACATTTTAATGTATTTGATTTTTAATTTCAGTGTGTTAACAATTTATTTAATGAAAACAATGTACCAGTTTGCTCTAAAATAATCTAATGTGTTAATTTTATACTTCTTTTGCTAGGAATTATATAGGAACAGTGTTGGTCTTTTTTAAGCCCTCTGGTTCTTAAAAATTTCAGAGTTATCTTAAGAAAAATACTTTTTTTTTTTTTAAATCTAGCTTGTATGTACTAGAATAGTTTTAATTTGAAAGTTAGGTTATCTGGGACTTTGTTATACAAAAGTGATCACCCCAGTTATACATGTTTAATTATATATGAAATATATACACAAATATTTTTGTAGTATCTATTATGTTTATCATCATATATCATATCATTCCATCTGTTATATTCTCTGATTTTTCCCTATTCCATTTATTTATACACACACACACACACACACACACACACACATATATATATATTAGCTAGTTCTCAGAGATAATTTAGACTATCAAGCTTTACTTAAAACCTGGGAGATTATCCTACCAAATGAAAAGAGAAAGAGAGAAATGGCCCAGAAAGGGTGGTTTGATCATCATTTCAATTTTTTTCTCAAATTTTCATTTTCTGGAGTTATGAATTATCTTAGACTTAAAAATGCTGTGTGATAGTCTTTTTCATACTATATTGAAGGACACTGTTAAAGAAAAGCCTTTCTGTGTCTGTATTTTTGCTTTCTTATATCAAAATGTTTTTAGGAACTATTTTCACTATAGAATAATTTCTCTTTCCTCATAAGTATTTTGAAACTTCTTTCCATTACATAAAGTCAACATATGGCCAATTTTAGAGGACAGTTTTCTGAATCCAGATTTGTTCCTACTTTTAACATAAGACATTAAGTTTATAATCCTTAGCTCAACAGACAACACCTTGCGCAAATTCCTGCCAGTTTCCTCTGTCTGGGTCTTTCTTCTCTTCTATGTGTCTGAAAATACTATATGCCTTTCTGCTTATGAATCTTGACTCATGACATTCATTATCATTGCTTAGAATACTCCATCTTTTATATTATACATCTTGAGAGTGCTTAAGATATATTAGCAAATTGACTGACTTTTTCCAGTTTTCTTCAAAGGAAAGGGAAAAATACATGGTAAAGTGTAGAATTAACCAAAACTCTTGATAGTGCTTTTTGCCTCATGTACAGAATCATATAAAATTCTACTGTAGGGCTTTATTTTTTAGGAAAAATATGTTACCAATTGCATGTTACATTCAGCTCTAATTTATTTATTGTGCTTCTGTCCCCACATCAATTTTGTAATTTATGTTACATAATTTAATACACCATCAAACGCTATGAAATCAGCCTTCTTTTTCGAAGTTTGTAATCAAAAGAACAAATATATTGTTCAAAGCTTAACTGTTAAACTATTATTAACAATAATGAACATACATAACATTTAATGATTAACCTATGTAGTACTGTGCTAAATAGTTTAGTTTGATTATATTTTATAATCTTAAAAATAGCTCTATAAGGTGGGAACTATTTTTCTTCTCATTTTGCAAATGAGAGCTCTGAAGTTTAGGAACTTTGAATTTATTCATTACAATGAACATGAATAATCTGTCATTGTATCATTGAAAATCATTCTGATGAATAGCAGGCAACTCTTCTTCTGCATCCTCTATTTTTGTTAAGGACATTGCCTTTAGGTGCTCATGTACCAGTTTTATCCGGGAGTTCTTGTAAAAGATACCATAGCAAATTTAGTTGGTGAAACTCAAGCACATTTAATTTTAGAAATTCTGTCCTAATCCTTTGATTACTGCTAAAAACTCTGTTGCATTGTAACATTATATTTCTGGGGCATCAAAACCTATGGAACTCCCATTAAAAAAGGAAGGAAGAAAGAAAAGGAAGGAAGGAGAAAGGAAGCAGGGGAAGAAGAAAGGAAGGAAAAGAGGGAGGAAGGAAGGAAAAGAGGGAGGAAGGAAGGAAGGAAAGGGGGGGAAGGAAGGAAAGGAGGGAAGACAGAAGGAGGGAGTGAAAGAAGTAAGGAAATACTACAGGCTATTGCATTTTTTTCTGCATTTTCCCTAAAGGACTTCTGCCTTATTTGCAACATAGTGTACATCAGTTAACAATGACAAATAAAGGAGAAGTTTTCCTCCATCATGGATCATTGAAACATTAAATTTTAGAGGCTTCAAAATATTAGTAATAATGATAACATTTATTTTCTGAATACACTGTTAGCTATGTTGCCACAGCCTTTATATGCACTCTCTCTTTTAATATATAGTAGAAACTTATGAGTTAACAACTGCAATTATAATTATTTCCACTTTATAAATAAACTGAATATTAGAAATACTAAGGAAAACTTTAAAGTCATACCGTCAGAGAAAATGAGAATTATTTTTAAAATACAGGGCTTTCAGATTCCAAAGCTGAGAATCTAGTCATTAATTATGTTTTCTATTGAGTTTTGGAAATTTTATGTGTTACTGATGAAATGCAAATCATTGATTATTTAATATGTGATATTTTAACTTAATTCTTAAAAGCAACTAATCTATTAGACTAATGTTAAAATCTATTTCATTACTATTACTCAGTGTCTAAAATGCTTGGTGCTGCACTTCTTAAAAGGTGAGATACAAAAGGCAAAAGATCTAGCTTCTGATCCTAAAAATGTTACAATAATGTTGAGGAGGAGATTTACAAAATAACATTTCAGTCATTCAATACACATTCACTGAGCTTCTGCAATATGCTAGATACAACTAAATGTTGTAAACAAACCAGAAAAAGCAGTGTCCCCACGGAGCATGCACTGTGGTCCAGATTATGCAGAAAATAATCAAGTAAATAACACTGAAAAACATGTGTTTCCATAGTGGTAAGTGTTACAAAGAAAATAAACACAATTCATGATAGAAAGTGAATAGGAAAAACAAATATGTATTTTAGATGCATTGATTTAGGGAGGCCGTTTTTGGAAAGAGTACATTTGATATAAAATCGTTAATTACCATGATCTCCCCATGCACATATTTGGGAGAGAAGTACAACGGATCTAAACTTGAAGAAAGTTTGACCTGGTAAAGGACAGGGGAGAGTTTTGTGTTTATGATCCAAAGCCGTAAGAGGAGATAGATAAAGAGATGAGAGTAGAGAGGCAGGCGGGTGTTAAATCATACAGAACCTGTAGATCCTGGTAATGAGTTTCAATATGCTTTGAACAATGGTTGGAAGCCCTGGGAGGGTTTTTAGCTGTAAGTGATATTGTTATGTAAGAAAGTAAAAGCAGAAACAGAGAAATCAGTGGGTGATTATTTTGTTATGTAACTTTGCTGTAGGTGGTAGGAGGGATATGGGGAGAAATGTTAGGTTTAGGATATTTTCTTGAATTTTCGATTAGACTTTCTGATGTATCAGATTGGCTTGTGAATGGTGTCAACAATTATGAATATGATCTTTGTGAAGCAGGGGAGTTAGGTTCTTGTCTCACGGAGTCGAAGAATGAATCTTGTGGATAAGACAGAGTAAAGTGATAGAAGTTTATTAAGCACGGATACAGGAAAAAAAGCTCTCAGGAGTGAGAGGGGTAGGACAGGGTTGCCACTGAGGGTTGGTCTTTTATAGAAAGCTAACCAGGGAATTTAAATCCTTTTAATCTCTCTATATCACAATTGAGCAAGGACTTGTGATAACACCTTCAATGGCTTACTTCCTTTTTATGGTCTGGTTATTCCTCGTTGGTCACAGGTGATTATCATAAAAAAAAAAAAAAAGACACCCACCCCACATGCCTAGGCCAGGTTCCCTTATCTCTGGTTTCTCCACACCTCCACATTTTTGGTATTTCTGTGAGCCAGATCACAGAGCCCCCTATTTATTTCTCCCTACCTAGCCCCGCCTGTCCCTTACCCATGTTAAGTTAATACGTAAAAATAGCATATACTGTATTAGGGAAGACTAGAGGAAAATAGGTTGGATGGAGGCAGGGATTAAAATCATTGCGACTTTTTTGATTTCATCGACGTTTCATTAGACATTCATGTGAACAAAAAAGTAGGACATTACATATACAAATATAGATCATGAGGAAATATTTTAGCCAAAGATATTTTTAGGGATAATTAGTAGTACTGAAAACCTTGGGTGAGGCTATTTGAGAGAACACAAAGACAAAAAGAGCACTAGATTATAAGGCCTTGAGTGATTTACCATTTTAAAGTCAAACTGAGTAGGAAGAACCAGGTTAAAGGGCTCGAAAGGAAGCAACCGGTGAGTAGGAGAAACATCAGAAAGATGTGGTGTGGGAGAAACTAAGAAAAGTGTTCTCAGAAGTGTGCCCCTGTTGCTGAGAGGTGGATTAAGACAATTGGCTATCGGTCACTTGACCAGAGCATTTTTAGTCAGATATAGATGGAGACAGAAATTTGACTAAAACAAATTGAAGAAAGTTACAGGTTAGAAAACGAAGTATGTGTAGACAACATTTTTGAGAGCTCTGCTATAAAGGAAAGCAAATAAATTAGGCTGTACCTGGAAGAAGAACATGGATTGCAGCAGCCCCCGGCCCAGAGCTTATGCTAAGGATATAACAGAAAATCATGTTTGTGATCCCATGGGCTTTAGTGTGACTGTCATAGCAGGAGCAGTTGGGAACGCGCGGCTTGCTCAGGGTGGAACCCTGCCCTTCCGGAAACCCCCTCAGATAACGAGAGGCCAAGGGCAGAAGGCTGCCCCAACGGAAACCTGAAACCTGATTGCTCTTGACAATAGCCCGCGGGGTCCATAGAAACATTTTTAAGAATAGGCCTCACTTGCTTAACGTGATATCATCTACTCCTGTGACCTTCCCCATGATGTACTACTATTCACTAGGATGTGCTAGGGATCACGAGACTCCCCTTGATTGTCTTTGATTGTTTATCGCCAATAAATATGCGAGGTTGCAGCTGTTGGGGCAACTGCACTCTTTGCCATTGTCCCCTGCACCCATGCTTTCTTTCACAGCTAACCTGTCTGTGCCCCATCCTCCTCCGAATAGCACAGCTGCTCCACAGGCAGTGTCATGGCAGCGGATCATGCTAGAATTTTTTCCTCAAATAGTAGAGGTAGAAAGAATGCATGATGTGACCACTACTTTTCTTACGAGCCATGTGAGCTTCATGAAGACAAGGACTATATATATTTGTCTTGTTCAATTCTTTTTTTGTTTTGTTTTGATCAATTCTATGTCTCCACTGCTAGACCAATTTTACTCAACATAATATACCATATGTAAATATTTGTTGAATAACTGAGTAAATAAATGAAAAAACTTATAATTATTTACTTGCTTAGAACACTTTCCTCCTATGTCAACTATCTGCAGAGTTTTGTTTGTGTGTGTGTGTGTGTGTTTTCCCCAGGACCAAACCAACAAATTTGCATATTCAATCTTCCTTTCCATTATGGCTTGACAAACATTCTCTCCCCAACTAAAATATCTTTCAATTTTGCTGATTCTATCAAAGAAATATTTCTACCATAACCATTATTTTCATTCTATCACATTCTCTAACCCATTAATTTAGATTTATTATCCATATATATTTTTTTAACATTTCACTAAAGGAACTAAACTCATCATTCGTAGCCAGCCTCCACAATGACTCCCTATTATTCCAGCCTTTGGTATTCACACCATTATATAGCTCCCTCCCACATTGAACTGGGATGATCTGTCTTACTAGTACATTATTGTGAAAATGGCCATGTTTGACTTCTGTGGCTAGGTTAGGCTTTGTTCTTTCCTGGATTACTCACTCTGGGTGAACGCAGCTGCTACGCTGTAAAGATATTCAAGCAGCCTTATAAAAAGTAAATCGGGTAAGCAACAGAGGCCTCTTGTCAACAATAAACACTGCCTTGCCTTAAAAACAGATCCTCTAGCACCAGTCAAGTTAATGATGACTGGAGCCCTAGGAGAAAACTTTATTGCAGCTTCCTGAAAGGCACAGAGCCAGACCTTCTACCTAAGGAATTCTCAGATCCCTTATCCACAAGGGTCTGTTAAAAAATATACATTTTGTTTTAAACCATTAAATTTTAGAACAGTTGCAGAAATAATGTACACCACCACCACCATCTTGATTTACTGTTTGACCAGAATTATCTAAAACTCTAACATCAGAATATTACAGTAATATCCCTTTGATGAGAGAAGCACACTGGAAATTTTGTAGTACAACATGGCAGATGTAGATCTTTAGTAAATACTGAATGAATGAAAGAGGCTGGGAGGCATAAAGAAGGAAAGGAGAGGAAAGGGGAAAGAAAAAGGTGTAATTAAAATTGGAGCTCAGAGTCAATGAAATGTATAATAGCAGCCTGGATTCTGGATCCGAATCTCTTCATTTACATTCTGATTTGATATGTGCCCATAACAAATACCTTGACATTCATAATCTCAGTACTTCTGTTTCATTACTATGACTTTATATGTATCTTCGTGCTATTCATTGAAAAACTTCTGTCTTGAATGTAGTTCTTCATTAAATTTGCATAATACAAACAAATCACTTCAGTTTATTAGTGTGAAAAAATCATAAGTTATCAGTTGATTAGGAAAAAAAATGATGGTAGCTGATTGATATCATTGGAGCAAAGATATTTTTCAAATTTAAATAAACATCAGAAACAAAGGTTTTATGTGATATGGTATGATATAAAAGCTCTTACTGTTTACCCTAAACTTATTTTTATGTGATGCTGACTATAAAATCATACATGAGCAACAAATAAGGCAATAACCAGGGATCCAGTAAAAGTTAAAGCTTCTGCCAGTTCTGCCTTCTTTCTGTCTTGGCCCTCAGAGCTGGAAGAACTAAGAGAGGTGCAGGAACCAAACATATGTTTATGTAGGAAAAGATATTATTGTTCAAAGCCTAGGGTTCGAAGCCAAAAAAAGAATTCTTGAGATGGCTTTGGTGCAAATAGGTGGTCTTATTAAAGCACGGGGACAGGACTCATGGTCAGAAAGAGCTGCACTGGGGTCATGAGGAGTGGCTCATTACATACTTTCAAGTTGGGAGGGGGTTAGGGATAGCCTAAGTCTCTAAGGAATTTGGAAGCAAGGTTTCCAGGACCTTGAGGAGGCTAGCTATTGTTGGGAAAGCATCATTTATTACTGTCTCATAAAACCTGAGTCATGAGAGCCTTTGATGCATATTGGTGGGTTATATTCACAGGGGATGACTGCCAACATGTATCTTGGCTGCGGGCGGGGTGGGAGGGCAGTAAAAGATAAAGGAGGTTTCCCAAATAATTTTTATATGAAGTAGGCTTTCAGGATCCTTGGGAGGGGGGTGGAAATGGAGGTAGGATTGCCTTTTGTCCTTAGCAAAGTGTTAACAGCGATACAGTTGAGTACCTGGAAGAATGTCACTCTGCCTGTTTCAGGGACTAGTCAAGAGCTGTAGGTAGTAAGGAAATTTAATAATTTCTCTTCTGCCTTTGTTTCCTATATCACTGTCATAGTCGGCTCTCAGTAAGACCTTCCTTTCTGCTCTTATTTCTAGCATGTTAAAGTCTTCTCCTATCTTCACTCAGCCCCATTTCATGTTTAAGGCCTCTTTTTCCACCGAAAAATTTCTCTTACTATCCATACTGTCCATACTGAGTGAGCATTACTATTTCCCATAATCTGTCCTGAAAAGCCCTGCTCTCTCAGGTCTAGTTTGGAACCTTCTCCCTTATCTCCTAAGTATGAAAAATAAGCATGGAAGATATCCTATTTCCGTTACATTAAAAGAGATCTTTTAGATATTGATAATTATAGCATATTTCTCTCAAAAAGAGATGCTATGAAAATAATATTTAGATGTTATATTTAAAACCTAAACATTTGGATTATATTTGTTGATTTCTGAGCCTACATACCTTTTAAAACATTACCTTGAAGGGAAATTTTGTTCAGATTTCTTAATTACATGAGACTTGAAAACTTTTCCAGCACAACTCATTCTTAATTGAGAGTATTTTGCAATATAATTGATCAGGCAGCTTAAATATACAGTTAAAATGTATGAAACACGAATTTTAAATATTTCAATAATTAGCACAGTGCATCACAGAACAGATATTGAGGTTTAAAACATTCTGAGGGGAGAGAATCACGTATGTAAGATGACCACTTTACTTAAAATCATGAATATTATTCAGGAATATAATCCTACATTTTTTGTAGGAAAAAAAGCTTTTCTCACATTTATTTAAAGTGAATTGAGGTTTCAGTAACACAAGAATACAAGTTTTGGCTGTTTGTTATTCTATAATATATAAATTTTGAAGTATTCACTAAGATATAACTTTATTTATTAATATTTAAAATTGAAAATTTTAACTTACCTCTAAAGTGTCTGTAAGATATACTGGAAGTGAGATTAAAAGCCTTGCAATTCCAGAAATATTTTATAAAATGAAATACAGGGTACAGTGAAGCTTGTTTCTTTGTTTGCATTTGGTAAGCACTACTCATTTGATAGATTTTGTCCCATCAAAATGTGTTCACTCATTTTATATCTGTATTTCTGAATTACGATTGTTACAGATTATTCTAGTTTTCTGGTAGTTTTTAAGTGCACACAGAGTAAGGAAAAAAACCTTTACATGACATGATATGAGAGAATATTTCAGTTTCTCCCTTCCCTCTTCTTAGACACACAGAACAATAGAGATTAGCATATTTCTATTTGAATGATGGATTCATGGCTTTCAATTTTCTTGAAAAGCGACTATAACATTCCCATGAGCTGATCAAGGAAGCTTGCCATTTCAGCGATCCTCTAGAGACTCTCATGGGCAGCAGAATCAAAAACAGGTTTACAATTAGTGAAGCAAAAGTATATTGTGAAGAAGAACCTGATGAGTCCCTTTAGCAGCTGTCATGGGCAAAGATTTCCTATTGAATTGGTTAGCCTGGCCCTCATTCAGGTGAAGATTATATAGTGAGATTGTGAGAGAATATTTGAAATGCTGCCATCTGTAAACTTAAAAGAGATGGTGCCCCCAATATATTCCATTTTTTTAAGCTAAATGGGAAGTCACCTTAATATCACATCTAGTACTTTAAATAGTCCCCCATTTTATTAGAAAATAATGATGGTACATTATTCACGGCTTTTTTATTCACAGACCTTATATTCTCCAGGCAGTTTTTCTACCAATTGGCTATTTGTTCAGAGAAAATATTTCAAAATTAACACATTCTTTCAATTACTACCTTGAAGGATTCTTGAATCAAATTGGTCCAATGATAATATAATATCGGTAATTTGTCTCATCAAATGCCAAGGGTTATGTAATGAATATAAACTGAAAGAACCTTCCAGGATTACAGTAACATGTTCTAATTTATTTAACAGAAATTTGCTAAGCACTTTGGAGATAACAGTGAATGTGACAGATTTGGTCATTTGTTCCATCATTTTTGTAGTTTAGTGGGTGATATATATATGAAAGTTCTTTTTTTAACAAACAAAATTGGGAAAAAAAAAATTGTGGGCTTCCAGTTTTCAGTTTGACATGAAAGGAGGTTTGAAGTCATCACTTCCAACCTCACATCAGGAAAGAAGCCGAACAAACTGAAAATCAACTATTTTTCTTAGCTCCACTGAAGAACTATGGTGACAAGGCAATCTGCTACTCACAACTGGCAGACTGGAGTATACAAGCTGGTTTTAGGCAAACAGGCTTGAGCAATGGAATACAGACAGGCCCTTTAGGCAACCCACTCAAAATATGCATAGGTCCTAACTGACCAATGGGCTACTTACAACTAGGCACAGCTCCCAAAGAAGGGAGAATTCCACACATGGCCATACCTCCACACCTTTCCACTTAAAAAAAAAAAAGCCCCCACCCACGCCCTGGATGCAGACGACAGCTTCTCCTCTGGTGTCCTGCTTACGGCTCCCTTGTGGTGTATTCAATAAACTTCTATCTCCTTTGTTCTGCCTCGGGAATTCTTTCACCTTCTCATTCCACTGGCTTCCACCCCATAGTCTCCCCACATTTGGGGGCCCCACATTCCCTCTGGCTCTCCAGAGGGACCCTTTCCACCCCCTCTTTTCTCTTTTGGGCCCTTCAGCAGTCCTTAGTATTCCGCAGATAATTGAACGCCTCCCGCCAGGGCGGCTCCCTGGTGTGGTCTGAAGGTCTGTGGGGCAACAGACCGACTGTTCATGCCTGTGAGGGCGAAGGACCCCTTACCTCTGCTTTCTCATGACGTTCGGAGGTCTTCCCCCGAAGTCCGTTGCAGTTGGCAGCTCCCCAGGGCAAATTCCCACACCTTAGGGTCGCAGTTGATGTGCTTTCCTGACCCTGGCTGACTCTCAGCAGCCTCCCCCTTTTGACTTCTGCCCCTTTAACTCTGTTCCCGGGTCCAGCCGCCATCTTGATCTGCTGCAAACGCGCTTCTGCGCCTGAGTGGTAGGTCCTCCCTCTCCTTTTTCCCACGCGGTCTGGCCAAACTGGTGTCCGGCTCTTCTCCGTTGCCAGAGAATGCCCAACAGGAAGTGCCATGCCCTCTGCCCCAATTCTCTCGGTGGGACACCACAGAAGAGTCAGTCACCTGGTGTTTGCTTGGACTCCTCTCCGTGGTGAGACGCCGCCAGAAACGTCCATCGCCGAAAAGTTTTGGTTCTTTTGAAGCGGGAGAGCGAAGTTGTTGTCTCACGGAGCCGAAAAATGAATCTCGAGGACAAAGGAGAGTGAGTAAAGCGATAGTTTTATAAAGCAAGGATACAGAAAAAGCTCTCAGGAGTGAGAGGTGTCTGGCCGGAGATTTTGTCTTTTTGGTTTGAGCAAGGACTATTGATAACACTCTTAACTTAATTTTTTGAGGTTTGCTCACTTTCTATGATACATCGTAGCTGCCGAAGAAAAATACTCCCAAGGCTAGGTGGTCTGTTTCCTTCTATTTTGTTCACTCGGTCTTAGAGCTTCTGCTTGCCAGGAATAGTCTCAGAGCATAGCCAGGGGCCCCCTATATTTTGCTGCTTATACCTTAACCCTTTACTTATTCACTTTCTCAGGTCAGAGGGACGCCCTGACTTGTAATACCAACCATGAGTCAGACCTCCATTCCCTTTGGCGGGACACCCCTCTGGGAATCGGCATGTGTTTTTTCCCCACTATGGGACCCCCTGTCTTTAGAGGAAGAAAAGCTGGGACAAATTTGACCCCAAGGCTTGATATTTCTGGGCCTCAGTACAAACTCCCAGATCAAAAGTTAACGGCCCTCCCATGGAACTCTCTTTTGTAATACTGTTTTCCAGCTTTACTTCCTTTGCTAGCATTCCTCCACGTGGTCAGAAGCCCCATACTGGCTTGCTTGGTTTCATGACCCTAAATCAGGACCCTGACAAAAGAGCCTCTTGGCAGAATGTGTTTGGGCAATAACCAGCCACCTCCCAACATTTTGGACGCTGACTCTCTCACTGTTCTTCCTCCTACTTTGTGAGGGCTTCTCTTTCATTTCCCGGGTTAATATCTATGATCATTGGAACCAACTATGGTTAGTCAGCCTCTGGATGGGGACTTTAAGGATTATTCCCCAGCAGTTGAGAACACTCCCTTTGTTTTGGGGAGGTTCCCTGTCGTCTCTGCCTGATGTGGACTGCTTATTCCCTCGTGTTGGGTGAAAAAATGTAGTGTCTGCTCATATGTCTGAGTTGACGAACCAAGCATTAGAACCTGGAGTCCTTTTTCTCTGTCTTCTGGCAGTGTTGCAAGGTTGCAGGTTCTTGTCTCACAGACACGAAGAATGAATCTTGTGGACACAAAAGGGAGAAGTGAACTGAAAGTTTACTATATGAAGGCGAGAACAGAAAGGAAAGAAAGAAAGCTCTCTAGAGTGAGAGGGGTCCTAAATGGGTTGTCACTGAGGGCTTTCATGGTTGGTCTTTTATAGAACACTGAGGAAGGAATTTAAATCTTGATGTCACTGCTGATAGTACTATGATTACATCTCTTCGCTGATGTTTAAGACAAAGGAGGTGGTCTGTTTCTATTCCCTTATCTCTGATTTCCTAATGACTCAGCATTTCTGGGATTTCTGTGAGTCTGATCACTTGGCACCCTACCTGCCTCTCCCTGCCTACCCCCGCTTGTCCCTTACTCAGCAGCGCTTCACCTCTTCTGCCTCTCCCTCTTCCTCTAGTCTCTGCACCAACTTGGGTTGCAGCCAACATAGAGCACCCACTTCAGATTTTCACACTGGTACCCCAGGTAAAAACTGACAATGGGAACAAATTGATTGACTTTTAAGTGGACCCAGGTGGAACCTAATTTGGTATTTAAACATTGAAACTTTTATTCTACCAAGGATGACTGAAGGTCAGGGAAGCTCCTGCTATCTCTGTTGCAGTTTGTCAGCAAAAGATGACTTAAGATGATGGTTAATTTTGTCTGTCTCAAAGTTTTCATAGATAATTAAGATAGTTTTCAAAGTGTTTGGTAACCTGAAACTTTATAGTTTTGCTTGGATGATAAGTTGTATTGAAGTCATTGGACATCTAAGTCTTTTCCAAATAAAAGAAAATACTAAAGCATTGATAACTGAACGCAGGTTTACAAAGAAACTAGGGATATTTGGGTCTGTCGGAAAACATGCTTTGTGCTTAATTGATTCATAAATTTGCCATCTAATGAGTTCTGGTATAATCATTCACAATTAGTTATTCATTTTCAGTGGAGACCAAGATTTCTACGAGTTAAAATTCTGCTAAATATAATTAAGACTGATGGAAATAAGGGAAGTAACACTGAATGTGTAAGAAAGATCTAAAGAACCGAATACATTTTTTGTTGAAGGTAAAAGAAAGTAATTTTGTCCTAAAATGACACTGGTTGTTTGGAGAGAAATGACTTGGGATAAAATCTGAATGCAGAGGAAAGTTGTAGAAGGTTTGTGAAGGGAAATCTTTGGAAAGGAAAAATTTTTTTATTATGATATGTTAGTCGCGATACAATACATTGTTAGTTTTTGATGTAGTGTTCCATGATTCATTGTTTGCATATAACACCCAGTGCTCCATGCCATACATGACCTCCTTAATATCCTTCACTGGGCTAGCCCACCCCACCCCCTCTAAAACCCTCACTTTGTTTCCTGGATCCCATAGTCTCTCATGGTTCATTTCCCACTGTTTATCCCCCCCCCTTCATTTTTCCCTTCCTTTTCCTAACGATCTCCCTGCTATTCCTTATGTTCCACAAATGAGTGAAACCATATGATAATTATCTTTCTCTGCTTGACTTAGAATTTTATGTGTGATCAGGATGGACTCAGATTGAAAAGAATGTTTTTTAAATTCTGCTTTCTCTTTGTTAAAAAGACAAGTTTTCTTGAATTTTGGTCTGCTCTTGATAAGAAAATGTAAACAAAGTTGTTTTCTGTTTCTTTGTCTGCCGAGAAAAAACAGTTTCTGTGTTTTGTCTTTATCAGCTCTTTCATGACCCCAAAATGCTATTCAGGCATGCGCTTTAAAACTTTCTAAGGTGTTTTTTTTGGGGGCAGGTGCATACTCCATTTATTTATTTATTTATTTATTCATTATTTTTTTTTGTTATGTTCAGTTAGCCACTATATAGTACATCATTAGTTTTTTATGTAGTGTTCAATGACTCATTAGGTTTTAACAAACTTTCCCAAGATTTAAATTGTAAATGAAATCTCTGACTAATTAGGCTTGTTTATTTGATATATTATGTTCTGGTAAGGTAGTCGCTTGATATTCTGATTATTGAAGTGTTCAGTGTCACAGCAATAATAGCATTTCCTTGTCAATTGCATCATAATGAATTCTCAGATCGTTAACAATCTCCATTTCTATGTTTTTCTCATTTTAATTGTTCTTATTCTCTTGCAAAATGAGTGTCATCTTCAAGGAGATTCATAAAAAGGACTTTTAAGACAAATACTGTTATTCAGTATCTTGAAGATCATAAAACTGACATAGGTAAGAATTTCCAGAACGAACTAGAGCTGCATTGAAATTGAACAAAGAATTCATAACATGGGACTATATAAATTGAGGAAAATGACCGTAGTTTTTGTAACTCTTGTTTTGAAACATTGCTGGTTCTCTAATGTTTACTCTTCCAGATTAAAGAAACTTTCTCTTAAGATATCTGTGACTCACAGAAATATGATAAAGTATTCATTTATAAACGAATTCAAGCATTTAACTTTTCTCTCTACCTGAACACTCTGAAATTCAAAAGGTCTCAGTAACTGTTCTTTCTTCCATGGCAATCATAGTCATTTGCATAAGTTCAATAAGAGTCTGTTTTCCTTGTAACAGGACACTATTAAAAACATTGGTTATTTTACCAAGGCTTTGACTGGAATGACATATTTGAGAGAGATGCATAGACTCAGATGTGACTGGACAGCTTTAAGGAATTGAGGTTGACTTTAGGAAACATGGAGCCATAAAGCCCCTTGGAAATGTTGGCCTGGTACCTTGCTTACAGAGTAAGCAGCCTTACCAGATGAGTAAAGAATGTCACTTCCTGGCAGGTGCAGGTACTTCAGGATACTTTGGGGACCTTGTGAAGACAAATTCACCCAAATCTGCAGGTATTACAGGCATGTCTGATGGCAAGTACTTGGCTTGGCTTCTGACGTGAGAGGCTACTGAAAGTTCAATCTAGATCCCTTAGAAAGTTCCAGCAAAGCAGATTTTAAAATATCTATCTGGCCAATAGCTATTCTTGCTGAGTTTATGTAAATCATTAGGCCAAGTTTGTTAAAATTGGTCTTGTTTTACAAACAAATTGGTCTTAATTTGGCTATCTCTGGAAATAAGGGTGATTTTAGAGAGGAAAATTGTGTTTCAGTAACACATCTTTGTAGATATTAAATTCTAGCTATGATTGTCCTTGAATGTTTGCCATGAGGTAGACAATTTGAGGTAAACTTCAGAGAAATTGCCACAGTAATTCATATATGGCCATCTTCATGCTTGCGGTTCTGTGGGGATAATAACAGGACCCATAGGCATATGATTAATTGAACAGCTGGAAAATGGGATTGATTCCCCAGCAATTGTATAACTCAGTTAGCACCTTGGCCAATTCTCTGTGGCTAGAATGACAAAATCATTCCCTAAAAGTCAGGGTGTACCCCCATTCAATGGAGTTAATTATGGACTTGTGAAGAAAATGGATGGCCCCACTTTCCCTATGATTGGATTAGGTAATGCACTTGGGAATGCTCTTATCTCTTGCGACAAGTCTTCTCCCACTTGTCAGCAATTCCTCATAATTAGGATATTGTTAAGGCTAGACATGAAGCACACAATGAGGGCTTCTTGATGGTTATATTTCTTAGCCACATTTGTTCCAGGAACTACCTCTATTGATATAAAACTGCAAATAAAGGCTTTAGCCAAACATACATCAGCCACCTTTTACTAAGCTCAACATGTAGTCACCCACAAATTCAAAAGATGGTCCTCCAATACCCAATGACCCTAATTTTCCTGACTGCAGATCAAGGAGGAATCTGTGCCTTATTAAAACAGTGTTATGAATATACTCTGGATTACCACAAAAATGTGACCAGATTACTAGAAGACATGAATACTCAAAATGACACTTTAACTGATCCCTTTCTTTCCTATAATTATTGGTTAAAGTCCTGGACTGGAGAAAGATTTTTGTCAGCTATCAAAGGATATCCCTAGGGTAGGCTGTTCCCACCATTAATGACCACCAAACCTACTGCAATCTAAAACCTGACCCCTCTTTCTTAGGTATTATATATCCTAAACTTATATCTGGGGATAGGGTATACCTTACGACTCTTTGTAGGACAAAAGCCACTCAGACCTGTCTTGACTGGGCCCTATGAGGTTCTCTTGACCACTCTAACAGTGGTAAACCTTCACCACTTCTCCCGTGGATCCATCTTTCCAAAATCAAGACCATTCTGGTCCCAGATGAGGAGCCCTCTGTCAAGTACATCTGCAAGTGGGTTGGAGATAAGCAGCTGTTATTCAAACAAGACTTGGGTGATACACACACAAAGGCCTAGAGGCACATGAATCCATCCCTTTGCCAATCCCTACTCACATATACTCATTCTATGATATTATCTTAGAAAAACTCCCTAAATACTTTCCTCCTGAGACTCCTTCCAATTTTTCCTTCCTAGTTCCAAGACTTCAATTTCCACCTTTTCTTTTTTTTTTTTTTAAAGATTTTATTTATTTATTTGACAGAGATAGAGACAGCCAGCGAGAGAGGGAACACAAGCAGGGGGAGTGGGAGAGGAAGAAGCAGGCTCACAGCGGAGGAGCCTGATGTGGGGCTCGATCCCAGAACGCCGGGATCACGCCCTGAGCCGAAGGCAGACGCTTAACCGCTGTGCCACCCAGGCGCCCCTCCACCTTTTCTTTCATGGTAACTTACCAAATTTACTTGGTCAGAAATCATAACTTACCTGGAGCTGTCTCCCCTTGATGTCCTGCTCTCATATTACAATCATCACCCCTTTTGGGGCCACACTTTGTCTTTCTAATCTTAACCTTTTAGTTTCTTCCTTCTGGGACCATACAACACGTGGATGGTTTTCCTGGTGAAAAACCTGTTCGTGACTATCCTGACTTCTTCCCTTCTTAGGACCCCCTGGCCTCAATACTCATACTCCTAATTATTGGTCTGCCTCTCTTTAACCTCTTTATTAAATTTGTCTCTTCTAGAATCCAACAATTCCATGTATGAATGACGGTTCAACAGGGATTCTGGTCCATACCATTGGAGGGTCCCCTCCCCAAAATCCCATGGACTTGACCACCAAGGAATTTCCCTCAAATCACTTATTATCATGTTAATCTAATACCATGCTCTAGTGTATAACTGCACAGAACCCTTGAAGGACTGACAAGTTTAGGTAGGGACATCTCTATGCCCCTCATTCAGTAGGAAGAATCTATTGAAGAGGAGACCTTCGCCCAAATGTCAAAGATTTGTCATTGTTGATCTGTCATGGTAATGTAGAGGTGGCTTTTAGGCCAATAGTCTTGAGCAATCGAGTACAGACAGACCCATCAGGCAACCCACCTCAAAATATCCATAGGCCCTAAATGACCAATGGGCTACTTAAAACTAGGCCCAATTACCAAAAAAGGAAAATTCCATATGCCATATTTCCTCATCTTCCCCCTTTAAAAACAGCTCCCACTCATTACATCGATGTAGACAGCCTCTCCTCTGCTGTCCTGCCCAAACTCCCCTGTATATTCAATTTGTCTCCTTTAAATAATTTAAAAAAAAAGAATGAAATATAGTGTAATGTATTTGGATTATCTTTGGCACCCTTGACGTCACTGATGTATTATTCTACCTTTTAAGATTTGAGATAGAGGAAGTATCTGTGTGTGTGTGTGTGTGTGTGTGTGTGTGTGTGTGTGTGTGTTTTAGAGGAGTCCTCAAAAAGTAAGATATTACATGATAGAATGTCTCTTAATTTCCAGCCATTTCAGATATAATTTGACATTTTTAATAATATACAAAGACTATGTAACTTTAATGCTTAGTTGGAATATCAGTTTTATAATTCTGCATATTGTATCTATAACCTATATTTCAGAACCATAAATCTCAGTCTACAAATGTAGGTTTGTAAGAATAGTATTTTTCTTATATTTAATGACCCTAAACCTGTCACTAAGCCCCACACCTCATTTGTGGAGGTAGGGTAAGTTTATTGGGTCTTACATATAGTGCCAAGACCTAAAGAATATTCCTCTTATTATAGATTATCTGTTCACACTCCTTACCTGCATACCCTTTTACTCCTATGATACCAGACTGTATGATTCTCAGGCTCAGCATCTGTGCTGCTAAAATGCTACTCAGGGTTCAGAAGATTTTTGTGCTGAAGTCTGGCCCCTGACATGCATCATCATGCCTCACCAGCCCTTGAAGCGTGGGTGGAGTCCTGCTAGACAGAAATTAATATTTGGATCCTTTATGCTTGCAGCAACAGAACACTCTATTTCCTCCTCAGCTTCAAGAAATCCCTCTTAAGTATCTTGTTGGTCGTCAAAGGCACTTTCCACTAATTTCTCCCTCTCTGGGGCATCTAATAACATCTGAAGAGGTGAAGGCATTTACAAAAGAAGAAAGGCCAGTGTTAACTCAGTAACTTCTGCTTTGGGGCTTGAATCAGAAATAGTACCCAGAACAAGAAAGAAAAAACCCCAAAACAACAAAACAGTGGAAAGGGCGTGGGATTAGGGAGTGGTAGTTCCTGAATATCTATTTGCTATTTGAGAAATATTTAATATTATAAATTATTTTATCTAGTAGTACTTATTATTTTAATGATTCAATTATATGATGAAATGATACTTTTTCTTTGGTATTTAATTATTTAAAGTATAGCCTAGTTCACTGTGGCAACATTAATAGATTCGGAACAAATCTGCGCTGACAGACAAAAAAATACATACACGTGTGTACACACACACATTTTGGAAGCTGTAAAATCTTATAATTTTTTTTTATCTTCCTTTTTTTCCCTCTGCATGCTTGTATTTATTTGGCATTTAGAACATCCTGTGAATTAAAATTAATTAGAGTTTCAGAATGTCATTTTACTTCTTGAGGTAAACAGAGGCACTCAATTTCTGGATCACTTCTGTGAACTTCTTTATAATTATCGTATGTGTCTCCTTTTAGTTGGAATATTCTGGCGTTACGAAATCTGCTATTCAAGAGACAGCAGAAATGGGGGAGAACAGCTCAGGGTTTGATATAAGGTAAAACTGAGCTTGAATTCTGTCTGTTAATATTTTATTTAAATTCTCAATTGGGCGAATTACTTAAATTCTCAGCCTCAGTGTTCTCATTATCAATCTACCTTTAATTGCAAGGTAAAGGAGATATATTCAAATTACTTAGAACAAGTCCTTGCACTTAGTACAATTCCTGGCACAGAGTAGGTCCATGTCTTTAGTATAAGTTATTCTATGAGAAACTAATTTGAAAGAAAAAAAAGAACTTTTAAAGGATGCCTTGCTCTTCCTTTATGTCTGATGTCTGGTTTCCATTATTCTCATGAGCATGCTGTTTTTAGGTAAACAATGAATAGAAAAGTCATTTGATTTTTCAGTATTTATTCATGGAGTCAGTTTGGTGGTAATAAAAATTTACCAGGCCTAACTATTCTCTGTTCAAGTCTGTATGTGAATCTTTTATACAGTCTTCTCCTTTCTTTTACATCTTTATCTTCTATCAGTTTTTATCTCCTACTTGCTATTTGTTGTCATTCAGGCATATCAGAGAGAGGCTATTCTAAACAGTTTTAAGACATTCATTCAAGCTGTCACACGATTTGGTTCCTCTTTTTCTGAATCAGAAAATTCAGTTGGAGGGCACCTGGGTGGCTCAGTCCTTAAGTGTCTGCCTTTGGTACAGGGGGTGGTCTGGGGTCCTGGGATTGAGCCCTGCATCTGGCTCCTCTCCTGGGAGCCTGCTTCTTCCTCTCCCACCCCCCCTGCTGTGTTCCCTCTCTCGCTGGCCGTGTCTCTCTCTCTCTCTCTCTCTCTCAAATAAATATAAATAAATCTTTTAAAAAAAATTCACTTGCCTTTCTAATTATTCTATCTAGATGTTGAAACTCATTAACTTCTCCTCAAACAAATATGAATAGTAGGGAAATAGCCTGGATCCAACAAGACAAATTAGCAGATATTCTTCTTACCTGATGGGTTTGACAAAACAAACTCAATTATATACATGTAAATCCAACTGTCATACACACAAACATTACATATGGCTAGATGTGCCAGACAACTGTAGGAAATGTAACAGGGTTTTGGTGAGAGTGATGAAAAAAAGCTAAGAAAACAAAAGCTGTTTAAAGTAGACTTTATATCCACAAATGGGAATTTTAATTACATATAAAGAACACTTTTAAGAACTCTGCACGTGTCTGCCATTGGGATTGTCTTCATAAGACAATATAATTCTTGTTATCAGAAAGGCATTCAGTTTACTGAAAAATTAGCCCAGTTTTTGTGGACGTGTAATCTGAGCCAGACTGCCAAGGGTCCACACCCTGGCTCCATTTAATACCAGGGACCTTGGACTAATACTGAACATCTCTCTGTGTATAATTAGAATGAAATTGTACAGTATCTGGCATAGAGTAAATGTTAAGCATATACTGTCTGTTATTGTTACTCAGGAGAAAATTCTTGCATATCATATCAATTATTACACAAACTAATTTTTAAATACTTGTATATTTTCCTTGACAAACATAAAATTAACTTGCCTTTATTTCTGGAATTAAATTTTAGCCTAATGTTTATTAATTTATATTTGCTGAGTATCAGATATAATTTTGCCCTTTAAAAACCAGTTTATGAATTTCTATATTTCTGTTAAGAACATTTGACTCAACTTTTAACGGAATAATAATAAATTTTTTTTAAATCTATTTTTTTTTTAAGATTTTATTTATTTATTTGACAGAGATAGAGACAGCCAGCGAGAGAGGGAACACAGCAGGGGGAGTGGGAGAGGAAGAAGCAGGCTTCCAGCGGATGAGCCTGATGTGGGGCTCGATCCCATAACGCCGGGATCACGCCCTGAGCCGAAGGCAGACGCTTAACCGCTGTGCCACCCAGGCGCCCCCGGAATAATAATAAATTTTTTAAACAAAGTTTACAATTGCCAAGAAAGGTATATAACTAATATATAAAATAGAAAATTCCATTTTTTGACTGAAAAATTGGACTTTCAGTTTTTGAATTATGTATTTCAATTGTATTTGTCTTCAGAATCAAGTACAGAGTTAAAAATTTTGAAATAAGAATATTAGATACATTTTTTTGCCATATATGGTCTATATAGATCACATTTTACTACAAAAGGGACTTTTATCACATTTTTAATTCCTCATTATAAGTTGCTGATAGTATTGTTTCAACTTTGCATTGTTTGAATATTTCTAGAACATGACAAGAAATACTCATAAGGTATAGCTGTATTCCTAAAAACGATCCTCAGAAAATCAACATTTCAGGATAAAGTGAGAGTCACAGACATAGATAGTAGGGTACATCACTCTAATGATGCAATCTAGTAATTTATGTCACACTGTGCACATACCCTGATAACCGTTTTTATATTGTTAAACATAAAATATAACCTTTCCTTGCTTTTCAGTTTTTTCTTTTGCCTCTTCTTTACAGTTTCTTTATCCCCCATCCTTCTGTTTTTTTTTTTTCCCCCTTTTGACCTAGGTTGATGCTTCCTTTTTATAGGGGACTAATTTCACTGAAAAGTAAGGAAAAAAAAAAAAAAAACTTAACATGCTGACTCCTAAAGGACTTTTCCTATCATATAAATGGCCATATTGAGCAGGTTGGCTTGGTTCAAGGACCCAGAGGGGTTCTCAGAGGACCAGCCAAGAGGGTTCTTGGCTTTGTTTACCATAGTAATCAAATGCAAGCCAAGAGGAAGTGAAAACAGAGCTTATTGAAGACATAGAGATACAGAATGTGCTGGAGACTTGGAAAGTTGAGTGAGTCTTTTCTTTCCTTGGGGTCCAGAGTTTTTATTGAGGACTGTGATCGGATGACACGTCTTCTAAGGCATCCAGGAACAAAGGTAAGCATTTGGGTGTCCTCACAAATTACTTATGCCCTGCAGCCAGGGACTTGGTGAGTCAGTGGTCTTGGAAAACATTCATGATGACCTTGTGTGGTCGGTCACTCCTTAGATGTTATCTATTGTGCTGGAAGACTCCAAAAAGATCATTAACTCATTGACCTTTACAAGGAGGACGTGCATTATCTGTTTTATAAGGTGTGTGTAAGGTGAGGGTTAGGTCCAAGCAAGAACAGAAGCAGCAAAAAAGCAGTCTTTCCTGGGCTCCCTTTACTTTTCCTACCTCAATATTATCTTCCCTTCAGTAGTTAAGAATATCACCTAGAATTTTCCTTCAAGAGTGAAGGAACTCCACAGTGAAACTGCATTTTGTCAAAGGCAACCCATGTGCTAAAATATGATAAAGTGCAATATTTGAAATTTGCACTTAATACTACCAGAAAAAAAAGTATACTGGAAAACTAAATGTGTAAATTCTTTTTATTAGATATAAAATAATGAAAACCTTTCTTGTTACAGAATAATTATTTAGCCTCATAGTGAAAGCATCAAAATTAATAAATTAATAAACACTAAAATGTTATTTATGTAATTATATGTAAATTCAAAATTACATGGTACTTAGGTTGCTTTTAGCCTAAATGAAAAATAGATTTTTTTATAATTAAATATAAATACTAATTTATCTTTTAATTACTACATGTTATCTCAGTGAGCAGGCAAATTCAGTATTCCCCAATAAATATCAGCTTTTGTAAATGTTATTTTTTATATGCTTGCAATTTAAAAAAAAAAAAAAATTTCTCCATTCCAATTGATTAAGACTGGTAAGAGTGAACCAGACCTTTGAAAATTGTCTTTTATGTGGCAGATAGTTGTACATATTCATCATTATCTTAAAAAATGTTTCACTGTGTTTAAAGATTTGCATGAATTTTATTGTTGAAGTCAGATATAGCCTCCATCTAAGTTAAAGATTCCATCCCCTGAGGACATCAACAAGTATGACAAAGGTCATTAGTTTTATACTTGATTATAATTAAGTATATGTTGACATAGATCTGATTTATTACTTTACCAGGAGTGTCAGCTGTACTATAGACTATTTGCTTTAATGGGAATAGATTTTTATTTCTCTATCAGAAGAATTCTGTTAACTTTAAAAAGGTTAGCAGACGATGATTGGGAAAAAAAAATCAAAACCCTAATGAACTCCCAATTATATCATTTTACTTTACGTCTTTATTATTGTAGGCTATTTTATATAAAAATATTTGTTAATAACAGTAGATTTTAATCATTGACATACGGAATGTATTAAAATTCATTTCATGATAATTTAGGGGGAAAATGCAGTGCTAACAATTTTTCATAGTTTAAGATTTGTTTTCTTCCTCACCAAGATTAGACTGTCAATTTTGGGTATGTGGGCCCAAAAGCAGAGAAAAAGGAAACAAGGTGTTTGCTTAGTTGTACTATTATTTTTCTTCTAAAATTGTATTTTTAATTTTTTACTTTCCAAGAAGACAAGTGATTCTGAATCAGACTCTATGTACAAAGTAATGTAGAAAATTGAGTTACTTATAAGCAGATTTAGAAAGGAAACAGTTACCTCAGTTATCTAAATATTTAAAAAGTGTGTGTGTGTGTGTGTGTGTGTGTGTGTGTGTGTGTGTGTGTTCTTGGTCTTCAACAAACATCTTTACTTGCCACTTAAACATACAAAAGAAATGCCCTGGGGGCATCTGGGTGGCTCAGTTGGTTAAGTGTCTGCCTTCTGCTCAAGTCACTATCTCAGGGTCCTGGGATCGAGCTCCGCATTGGGCTCCCTGCTCGGTGGGCAGTCTGCTTCTCCCTCTGCTCCTCCCCCCTTCTCATGCTCTCTTCGTCTCTCTCTGTCTCAAATAAATAAATAAAATCTAAAAAAAAAAATATCCTAACCTGTATGTAACCTATGTGATACAAATTGTTCCATTTACTTCATAAGCATGTATGAGTGTACATGTGTATTACTGTACTCATGCATGGGAATGAAAACAGATTGAAGTTTTAACACCTACTATCTTATAGATATGAATATATAGCAGCCTACTCACACTACATTTGTAAATGTATGTTAGTATTTTATAAAATATATTTGACCTTTCAGAATATTCTTTATCAGTTTCCTTTTATATAAATATTTAACAAGAACACATTTATCCTTCTTGAAATATATTCCTTTTTTTTTTTTTTTAAGATTTTATTTATTTATTTGACAGAGATAGAGACAGCCAGCGAGAGAGGGAACACAAGCAGGGGGAGTGGGAGAGGAAGAAGCAGGCTCATAGCAGAAGAGCCTGATGTGGGGCTCAATCCCAGATCGCCGGGATCACACCCTGAGCCGAAGGCAGACGCTTAACTGCTGTGCCACCCAGGCGCCCCTATTCCTTTTTTGAAATATAGTGTTATCTTTTCAAATTTACTTTATATGCTTTGCCAAAGCTATATATCTTGGAAACTTATATATTTATGCTCTACCAATTACTTTGCTAGTGACTTCCACACTTACGTTTTAGAGTTGGGTATTTTATGCTTATTTTATGAAAGAAGTATAAAGATAAAATGCATCCTATTCAAAGTGTTTTATGAGTACTCCACTTTGATAATACTTGATTCATTTTCTCGATTCTCAGACCCATTTAATAAAAGAGATTACCAGAGGAGTAAAGAGACTTTTAATAATCTCATGCTGCAAGCATCAAGCTAATGAGAAACAGCCACTCAAATAAAAGCTTGACTTTTGAATAAAATGGGTCTATCAAATTTGTGTTTCCAGAATGAGACAGGAACTAGAATAAAGTATATTAGTTGAAGCTCTTTGACCCCAGAATCTTTTCTCAATGTGCTAGCTTGTTTCTGCTCATAATTGATATTGTAAAATTATGCCTACTTCATTTTAAATAATTCTCAATGCACATGTCTATATTTAAATTCTTTAAAATGTTATAAAATATCTAGCATATTTGTTAAGTTTTATAAGCAGTATGAATAAAATTGTTTTAAATATTGGGAATTGATTTATAACTATTTGCTTAGTAAAAATTTAAGTTCTAATAAACCTTATAATATGTATCTAAAACTCATTAAATCATTTGTAACATCATCTGTAATTGAAAGAAAATAAGTTGTAGTTCAGAGCCACTTTAGTTTTGATATGGGCAAGAGAGAGAGGAAAGTATATTTATGTCTCTATGGAAAGAGAATCATTAAATAGGTACTTCTGTGTTATATTCAATTCCGTTCCCTATCACAAAATTCATGAGGCACTTATTCTGCAGCACTGCTCTAAATATTGTTGGCAAAACTGCTAATCAGAAAGGGCCATCACATTAATTGTTTTCATTATGAAATCAGAAACTAACACCTGAATAAGTAGTCAGTAATAGTAATGTTATTTAATAGACAATATGTATAAAGTGCTATAGAAGCACAAAATGGGCAATGCATTAATTTTATAGTGGTAGGATTTTAATGAAAGTTACAAATTGGAAGACTTTAGAAAATTTTTAGTTTTTTTTGTTTTTGTGTTTATCTTAAAGACTAAAGATCCTTTTGATGGTTGTCATGGCAGTGGATGGTGCCAATGATAGTGGCAGGGCTGGAAGGTAGACTTACACTCGAAGAAATGATAATGGAATAAGAAAGGGTATTGCGGTTTTCAAGTATGGAAATTACAAGGTAAAGACTTTTCAGGAGAATCTATTGACATTCAAAAGGATGTAAGGGAGTGGAAAGGCATGAAGCAGGGAGATAATCCAAGAGACTATTGTAATACCTACCTCCATAGATTCTACACAATAAAGCATTTTTAGAAGGTTATCATAGTTCTAAATCTAATGTGATTGAGGAAAATAGTCTATAGTTATTTTTTATGAAGTAATACTTTTTTAAAATTAATCTAACATTATTATCTGTATCCTAACAGATAAAATTCGTTAGCTAATAACATTTAATGAGAAACAGTGAGTCATTGATTATCCCTGGACAAAATTATATGTTGTGAGTATTTTAAAGCAGTATGTGATGATTTGTTTGATCATTAAATAATTTTCTGCTCAGAATATTAGAGCACACTGGGGCGCCTGGGTAGCGCAGTCGTTAAAGCGTCTGCCTTCGGCTCAGGGCGTGATCCTGGCGATTGGGGATCGAGTCCCACATCAGGCTCTTCCGCTATGAGCCTGCTTCTTCCTCTCTCACTCCCCCTGCTGTGTTCCCTCTCTCGCTGGCTGTCTCTCTGTCACATAAATAAATAAAATCTTTAAAAAAAAAAAAAAGAATATTAGAGCACGTTAAGAAAACTCTTTCCCAGAACTTACAGTTCTATACTGCATTTAAGAATTACAGAATTAAAGAGGTGCCTGCGTGGTGCAGTCAGTTAAGCATCCAACTCTTGGTTTTGGCTTGGGTCATATCTGAGGGTGATCTCAGGGTCGCTATCTCAGGGTCATGGGATTGATCCCCACATCAAGCTCCATGCTCAGTGCAGAGTCTGCTTAAGACTCTCTCCCACCCTGCCACCCCCACATGCTCCCTCTCTCTAAAATAAGTAAATAAATCTTAAAAAAAAAGAAGAATTACCGAACTAAAGACATGTTTTAGAAAATATCTAAATCCTAGTAATTCAGATTCATTGATAAATGTATTTGGTACACAAAGACATTTTTTCTTAAGGAATTTAAGTGATAATAATTACTATCTTCTACCTGAAGGAAAGAATTGAACTAATTTTCACCTGAAAATACATCGAAATATTTGAGTCTGTTTTTCCAATGTTTGCCTTTTTTTGTTGTTTCCTGACAGCTATATATAAAACTGTAAACATCACTTTTAGATACATTGTATACAAAATTATGAATTATGACATACAATAAGAATTTCATAAAATATTATATGATGATCGTGGGATAGAGTCAAAAGGAAGGCTGTAGGATTAAGGGGGAGAACATGGTTCAAAGTGTCCGATTCACCCGTTTTCCATCCACAGAAAAATTATGTGTGACATAGCATAAGGACAAATTCATGATTATGTTATGGAATGTAAAAAAGTTTTAGCCCATAAAAATAGCCAAGGAATGCCAGAAATGAAGTCAATAACTGATTTAACTTATTCTACTGGAAGGACAATTACTTTAACAAAAATAGCTTTAAAACACCTCTGATAACATTTAAGAGAAGAACATTAAGTACAATTCCTAGAATTATGCTTTCTATATAAATTATTTTTGTCCATCACAATTTATAATCAATATCAATTGATAATACATGCTGAAGTAGAAGGTAATCTCAATATATGAGAGAAATGAACCCTTATCCATTGGAATTTGTCCTTGAAGAAAGCTACTCTATATAATCTCTTAAAACTCAGTTAAACCCATTTGTGTACATAAAGAAGTTGTATGTTATTTTTCTAAAAGGTGTTCATCTTTCTTACTAAGTTTATTTTATTATAGTCAATTTTCAGTTCTTTAATGTCATAAACTATTTTCTACATTCAGTCTATAGTTTTGTCATAATATTGGAGTCAAATCAATAAGAATAGATTTATGCCCTTTCTTGTTAGAAAATTTTATTTCCTTTGGATTCATTCACTTTGTTAAGAGCAAAATTAAAGACTATAATCCCGTATACATATTTATTACTATATTTTATTTTCTGGTCTGCTACTATATATTTTTTTACTATAAAGTATTATTCTTCCTTCCTGGTTTTATTGGCAATTGTTAGTTTTTCTTTCTTTCACCTTTACTTTTCTTCCTTAAGTGGTTTTGTACTAATATTATATATCCTCTTCAGTCTGTTCTAAGAAGCTGCGCATTCCAATATGATTAATGCCACATAGGTTAATCTTAGAGTCATTTGAGGCTAGATGAGACAGGTTATAAAATATGCATCATCATAAACAGAAACAGCAGAAAAGTCTTTAAAGATATTATTTTTAGAGAGAAGAATAACCCACAGAATGAAAACAGATATTTGAGTTTGGCCCGTAGAATCTGTGGTTAGAAGG
This sequence comes from Ursus americanus, assembly GCF_024610735.1. Classification (NCBI taxonomy): domain Eukaryota; kingdom Metazoa; phylum Chordata; class Mammalia; order Carnivora; family Ursidae; genus Ursus; species Ursus americanus. The sequence continues at coordinate 22,616,284 of NC_142131.1, forward strand.
AATTGGTGTTAGAAGGCAGTTGGTATCAAACCAGTAGTAACAGCCAGCTACCAGCGGATAGTGAGACAGATGAGTTGTACACTGCAGAGTCAACAGCTCCCACATGTGGCTACGTGAGGAATTCAGAGCAATGCACGTTAGGAGTCCTCATAGCCTCGGGAGAAAGGAATGTGCCTTTTTCTCTTGGAATTCTAGGACCATCATTAGGGAGACAGACCTTTATTGTGTGGGATCTGGACCCACTCTGGCCTGGGGAAAAGAGTAGGACAGCAATAATATTACTGTAGGTCCATTTCTGTTTTCCTACTCTTCTGCCCTCTAGTAATTATTCATCTAAATTGTTCCTTGTGGACCGATATTGTATCTTATATCACAGGTCCAGTTACAAAACTCCTGTTTTTTTTTTTTTTTTATCTCCACACCAAATTCTCTGCCTTGATTCTTCAAGCATGGCATTCGTTGTGGCCCTTCCAAAACTCATTGTGAGCCAATTAGATATTTTAGCTCTTTATTCCCCGTATTTCTAATAATTAAGGAGAGGTTTTGTTTTATAATCTAGATTAGGGCTTAAAGTAGGGAGTCAACTAGGTCATAAAGAGATATGCTAAAATATTGTGTATTTTAAGTAAGTCTTATTAATAGTTTATCCAAGCAGAGCTAATGATTGCATCATGCAAGGTGTTAAGGCCTCATCCCACCAGAGTGGATTAAGGTGATGGAGGAGAGTGAAATATTCAGGAAACATTGTCCCCTTCTTACTAACTTCAACATTTTAGGGAGGGAAGGAAGTATCAAAAGAAACCTACTTGTGATCCCTGACTTTTTTTGTTTTTTTCTTTTTATTTTCTACCACAATCTTCTTGTTCTAATATGCAGAGGCATCCAGGAGGAGCCAATTAATGTATCACCAGGGACTGGCTTGCACTGGGCTTAGCATATTTGTTGCTTTCTCTGTTCTGTAAAAGGTGTGGATTCCACACCAAACTCATGGTGTTCCTTCAGAGAACCTACCGTCCATCTCTTCTGTCCTACTTTGGTAATTACTTCTTCCAACCATTCAGTGGAAATATCTGTAGACAAAACCCAAATGCCTTCAAATTTACAGGAGAAAAGATGCTTGCTGTTTTTGAAGAGATTCATGTGGAACTTGAGAGATTTTTATAATCTATATTCCCAATGGATTTTACTCTTCACAAAATTACCTGTAATGCAATAACATAATGAAATTATAATTACTAATTGGAACAAACCAAAAAACAAACAAACAAACAAACAAACAAACCTGGCATATGTACATAAATTGCTATATTGTAATAATAAATTTTGTTTTGATTTTTTGGTAGTCAAGTTTAGAAAAAAATAACTATTTTGTTATTTATAGTCATTGTTCTACATTGTAACTTTTACTAAGTACCTATTATGTGTGAAGCAAATAATAGGTATTAGAAATACAAACATAGATAGGATAGAAAAATTTATATTCTCTTGACAGAGAATAAAAGTAATAATATAGTGTGATATATGTTGTAGAAAATTATGCAAAAATTACTATGGCAGGGCAAAAGTCAGAGGAAATCCAGGGTAGAGTCACTAAGCACATAATATAAAAGTTGAGACTTGGAAAATAGCATTTCATGAGGTACAATGTTGAGTAAAAGGGTGTTCCTGGTAGTGTGAACATAGTAACCACATTAAGGCATGAAGGAGCATGGTGAGTCTGCTAATGATGACCAAGTTGTTACAAGAGGAGGATGTTATTTTAAAAAAGCTAAACTGAAAGTAGATATATAGTAATATATAAAAATTAAATGGATTACAAGTTGAATCTTTTTAAGAACATTATATGGCCCCACATAATTATATCCAGAGGCAAGAATCTGCCCATGTCAAGTGAAGAATTCTACAGAAATGGGAATGGAGGTAAAGTAAAAGCCAAGATTTGGGAGATGTTTATGGAGAAGAAACGTCAGGACTTTGGGTGTGAAGGACAGTGAGGAAGGGCAAGAGCTCCAAGTTGTGCTGTTTTGTATTGGTGAATAGAAGTGCCATTTATCGAGTTAGGAAATGCAAGATAAAAAACAGGTTAGAGGGAAATCAACTTAGGGTTACTTTACATATACACTTCGAGAGAACTAGGTGATACTCAGAAATTTTGTGGAAATAATTGGAATGTTTTTTGAATATCAGATAAAAGACAAGGAGTAATAGATTCAAAAAGAACAAGCTGGCATCATGAGTGCTGTGATTGAGGTATTTAGGAGAAATATGTCATGCTTTGGGATCCACCAGAAACCAGAGCCTGAGATAGAAGTTTGTGGGCAGGGAGTCTTTTTGGGAGGTTATTCGAGGAAGCACTAGAGAGGAGGCCGGGAAACTGAGATAGAGAAGGAGAAAAAGGCAATAAAGTGTGTATTAATGAGGTCACTATAAACAGTGGGGCTTGATTCAGCAGAGACCCCTGAGAACTGCCTTGCAGAATTATTTAACCCTTCAGAAGGAGCACTGAGCATTTCTTCCAAGGCAGCCATCTCCCACTGAATGAGGATGCTCTGGATGCAGTAACCTCTACCCCCCATACTTCCTGATCGCACTTCATAAAACAATGTTGAGGTTGATTTTGGGCTAGGGCTGCTGTGCTTTTTTATTTTTTTATTTCTCAAGATTGTGGTACTTTGGGGCCTGGAAATGGCCTATCTGGAAAAGTGTAAGGAAAGGAAAAGAGTACATTTAAAAAGCCCTCATGCCCTGTCTCTGGCATCTGCTCATTTTCACTTGAAGCTGCCATTCCACCTACCCAGACATTTGACCTAGCCACTATTTATCAGTCTCCAAATGTATTTCTCATGGGAATTAAGTGGAATTCAGGGATACATCAACTTCCTTCTTCCTTGTGTTAGATCTTAGGCTCTCATATCTATTTAGAATGTATTACAAGAGAGAACAGTACTATGATCTTTTGTCCATTCATCACTGAATTGTGAAAAAAAAAAGATTCTAATGTCTTTGTTTACTTCATACACATGGTCTGTGACCCTTAATTATTGCTCTCCTCTGGGATCTGTTTAATTTATTTTGAATTCTTGCCAAAAGTTGTTATTGGTTGAACATAAATTTTAATAAAGTCCTGATAGGTCACTAGTCCAGTAGTAGATCATGTTCCTCTACCTCAGAAGCACATTTGCTTCCATGACCTATCCCCAGAAACTGACATGTTGCTTATCACAAAATTATTGTGAAGTAAATGATTCATTGTATGAAACCTGTACTGTATCCTTTATTGTTCTTGTCAAGAATATGAATGTTGGATTAAATTATTTCATATGGAACATGTAACATAATGGTGCCCTTTTTTATAATTTTTTTATTGTGAAAGTAACATATGACAAAAGTAGGAGGTACAGAAAAACAGTAAGCTGGTCAAAAACATGAAACATGTTCCTACTTAATAGAAAATTGAGTACCATATTTTTGACTTAAGATTGTATCACAAAACAAAAATTGCATCATAAATATGTTTGACATAAGACTGAAACATAACTATGCAACACAAAAATCTATTTTTGAATATTTAAACTTACAGGTTTAGACATAGATGTGTCAAGAATATGTGAATTATTTAACCATTCACTGTTGAATATTTAAGATGCCTCCAGTTTTTATTTTTTAATTTATTTTTTTAATTTATTTTTAAGATGCCTCCTGTTTTTTAAAAATTTAAATTCAATTAATTAATGTATAGTGTATTATTAATTTCAGAGGTAGCGTTCAGTGATTCATTAGTCTTATATAATACCCAGTGCTCATTACATCACATGCCCTCCTTAATGTCCATCACTGAGTTACCCCATCCCCTCATCCCCCTCCCTTCCAGCAACCCTCAGTTTTAAAGGTTCTAATACCAGTTATTTCCCCCCATAATTTCATCAGCAATAAAAATGAGCAAAGATAGAAGCAGTTTACATTTTTCTTTGAAATGCTCGAAGAGCCAAGTTGATAGTTGTTCATCACAAGTGTGTACTGTCTTTTAGAGGGTTGGACTCTTCAGGTTTAAGGCAGAATGAAATTAGAGTGGAAGATGAGTATCTTAATTTTCATTTTTTTCTTTTGCTGAATATGTAAAACCATGCTGGGAAACACAGAAACAACAGAAGAAAGGTAGAAGTAAAAAAGTGAAGTGAGAGAAGCATTTTCTTACCTATCTCATCCCTCAATAATTATTTAGGTAAGGTAAGGTATATTAGTAAATTTCCCCTCCAGAGAAAGACACTGAATCTTAAGACTTTAGTCAAGTCAAGAATCCTCCCTTAAATAACCAAGAGATACACCCGAGAAATTATATAGCCTATTTAATTAGCAGAGTAACCCACTTACTCCTACTCTTCCCATTCTGTGTAGCTCAGTAAAGGAACACATACTACATTTACTACATTATAATCGTACCAGTACAATTGGAATATTTCCTTGCCCAATATGAGCTTCCTGTAGTATTTCTGAAAATTGTCTGCTTTTGTGGGGGTGGCTTGCATTTAATACAATAGGTTAAAAACAACAAACCATAATCCTATCATTGACAATGATGGAAATATCTACCAGCTTCTAGGCCAATGAGATGAGAATCTTTTCACCATTTTGACTTTGTGACCTGGATCCCTTCTCTCTTGTTATTTTTAAGATGAGTTATATCTGATTATTTAGGCTTATACACTTTTCTAAGTATATCAGATTTTATACTAATTGAGGAAAGGCTAGTGATGTATGGGTCTGTGCCCCATGGTTTATGCCTGTTTATCTCTTCACTGCTAAGCCATGATGAGGCAGCTGACCTAGCTCTTTGCTAAAATACCTAGAGTTGGGAGGAGAGGACCATCCAAAACTTCAGACTTGTCTCCCATTGATAGGACTAACCTCTTCATAACTTTATAGGTCCAAGGCTTATGAGCAAAAAACCTTTGGTCTGTATAGTTACTGCCATTAAAGATTAGAGGGTGCTGCTCTTGGAAGGGTGGGGTGATTATAAACAGTTCAGTCTGTTTGGTTCAAGGAAAAAAAATTTGAAAAACTTATATATTTGTGTTTTTAAATGTCAAGTGTTGTATTAAATGCAGTGTAGAAAATAACTTTTCCTTATTTCATTTAAAAGGACTCAGTGTCAGAACAACCGTATCGTTTAATGTTTTTGGGGATTGTATATCCTGAGGCTACTTGGGTTACAGGAAGTTAATTTTATTTTTACAGATCCTTTCCCAATTACTGTGACTCAAAGTGACTCCCTAGTTGTATTCCTTATGCCTTTCCTGTGACTTTATTTTAATGTATAAGTCCTCTCTGTGTCAGTGGTGTCACATGGTATACAATATAAATTATATTTTACTTCAGGTTTATTATATAAAAACACCTTTATTTGAAATCTAATAAGATAGACAAAGGCATACAGCTATATATTCTTCTTACCATTGCCCTGGTAATTTAATTCCTTTTTGAATATAATAGTATAGTTATTTAAAATGTTTACATAAGGGTTTTTTTTTTTTTTATAAAACAAGGATATCCAATGTAATTCCTGTGAAAATCTCACATTTTTAGTGGTGAGATATTTAAACACTCTTGAGTCAGTAACAACATTAATGATAATACCTTGCATTATAATGTTGAAACTTAGCTTTCCTAGTTGTAAAACTCAGTTACTCAGTGAAATATAATACACATAAGGCATATAAATCTGTGATCAATGCACCTTGAACATTTGGGAGTTTTCTGGACAGTTTAGTGAGTCCAGTATGAACTTGTGAGAGAAGACATGCTTATGATTGACATTTGCATGTCTATTCTCATGTGTCAGAACACCTTCCCCTATGAAACCATATAAAATTTTAGAAATCATTTTTACTTTTCTTAATTTCAGATGCACTCGATTACATAATTTCACTCAATTGGCAATAAGGGTTATTTATTAAACAATGAAATTGGATAGTAAAGCTGGTTATGTTTATTCATCTTTTCTCAAAATCTTTGTAATATAGTCCCGATTTCTAGGATGTTTTAAATATGCTCGAAACATGTTAAATTCTTAACAAATAATTTCTGACTAACGATGAAGAAAGAAAATTGAGTCAAACTATTTTTTGGTGTTGCTTCTACTTTTATATAGAGATTGGCAGTCAATGTCATTAGCTTCAACTACTTGAAGTTTTTTTATATTTTGCCAGGATGTCAAAAAATGATACCAAAACCTGATCAAGACATTATAAGTGAAGACAATTACTAGTATTTCTCATGGACTCAGACGGGAAATCCTTACAAGCTAGCAACCTATTGAGTATATTAACATATAAAAGGATAATACTTGATGAAAGAGGGTATTCCCCTCTCCCCAAGAATACGATGTTTTAACATTTGGAAATCATTGAATGTAATTTATAGCATAATAGAAGCAAAAAACCCCATCATTTCAATAGAACTAGATAAAGTTTGACTAAATGATCACCTATTTATGATAAAATGCCCTCAACTTGATAAAGGGCATCTATAAAAAAAAACTCTGTTAAGATCATACTTAATGGTGAGCAAATGAATGTATCTCTCTCTCCTCATAACAAGACCAGGACAAGGATGTGTTCTCTCACAACTCCTTTTTTTTTTTTTTTTTTAAGATTTTATTTATTTATTCGACAGAGACAGAGACAGCCAGCGAGAGAGGGAACACAAGCAGGGGAGTGGGAGAGGAAGAAGCAGGCTCATAGCGGAGGAGCCTGATGTGGGGCTCGATCCCATAATGCCAGGATCACGCCCTGAGCTGAAGGCAGGTGCTCAACCGCTGTGCCGCCCAGGCGCCCCTCACAACTCCTTTTTAATATTACATTGGAGAAAAGAAATAAAGGGCATTAAGATTTAAAAGGAAGAAGTAAAATTGTCTTTATTTAGAGGTAATGTTATGATGTATATAGAAAATTCAAATGCATCTAATGTAACAATTAGAACTAGAAGAGGAATTAGCAAGTCTGTAAGATACAACACCAATGTACAAAAATTAATTTGACTTAATATTAAAAAAATTTGAGAAAAAATTATACATGTTCTAGTTTATTAAAAACTAAGTTACATTAAAATATACTCATATTTTTTTCTTTAAGGAAATAAAGTCATAAAACAATCTAGTACATTTATGTCAAATGTTAATAACATTCACTTTCTTAAGATAACTAAAACACTATTGTCCATTAGGATAGATCTTGGTTTAAAGCCAGTTCATTGTAGTAAACAAATGTCACTAATTTTCCATTTGCTTAAAATTGTCTCATAAACTGTACATAAGTTTCAAAATAAATGGCAATGTACAGCAATGTTTATGTAAATGAGATAAACGTCTCATGAGCATCAGAACCATCACTCTTGGTGAAGTTGTAGAGTTCTCCATATTGTTATGATAAACAGAGATTACCTCACTAGTTAAATATATCCTCTCCATTCTGAGTAATGTCTTCTAAGAAGATTGCCACACATATGATCACAGCTATTTAACTATAAAAGATGATTTCCTCTTATATATAAACTTATTAAAATTAACTCATCTGCAAGCTAGGTATTTTGAATTTTTTTTTTTTTTTTTTAGGTACTTTGAAATTTTTTACAATATCCTTCTGACTTAAGATCCTAAGGATATGAAGTCCGATGAAGGTACTGGGGAATTTTTTTTTTTTAATGATTTTTTATTATATTGTGTTAGTCACCATACAGTACATCCCCGGATTCCGATGTAAAGTTCGATGCTTCATTAGTTGCATATAACACCCAGTGCACCATGCAATACGTGCCCTCCTTACTACCCATCACCGGTCTATCCCAATCCCCCACCCCCTCCCCTCTGAGGCCCTCAGTTTGTTTCTCATAGTCCATAGTCTCTCATGTTTCATTCCCCCTTCTGATTACCCCCCCTTTCTTTATCCCTTTCTTCCCCTACCGATCATCCTAGTTCTTATGTTCCATAGATGAGAGAAACCATATGATAATTGTCTTTCTCTGCTTGACTTATTTCACTTAGCATTATCTCCTCCAGTGCCGTCCATGTTGCAGCAAATGTTGAGAATTCATTCTTTCTGATAGCTGAGTAATATTCCATTGTATATATGGACCACAGCTTCTTAATCCATTCATCTGTTGAAGGGCATCTTGGCTCCTTCCACGATTTAGCTATTGTGGACAATGCTGCTATGAACACTGGGGTGCATATGGCCCTTCTCTTCACTACGTCTGTATCTTTGGGGTAAATACCCAGTAGTGCAATGGCTGGGTCATAGGGTAGCTCAATTTTTAACTTTTTAAGGGACCTCCACACTGTTTTCCAGAGTGGCTGCACCAACCTGCATTCCCACCAGCAATGTAGGAGGGATCCCCTTTCTCCACATCCTCTCCAACAATTGTTGTCTCTTGCCTTGTCTATTTTTGCCATTCTAACTGGCTTAAGGTGGTATCTCAGTGTGGTTTTGATTTGAATTTCCCTGATGGCTAATGATTTTGAACATTTTTTCATGTGTCTGTTAGCCATTTGTATGTCTTCATTGGAAAAGTGTCTGTTCATATCTTCTGCCCATTTTTTGATTTGTTTATTTGTTTCTCGTGTATTGAGTTTGAGAAGTTCTTTGTAGATCTTGGATACCAGTCCTTTATCTGTAGTGTCCTTTGCAAATATATTCTCCCATTCCGTCGGCTGCCTCTTAGTTTTTTTGATTGTTTCCTTGGCTGTGCAGAAGCTTTTTATCTTGATGAAGTCCCATAAGTTCATTTTATCTTTTGTTTCTCTTGCCTTTGGAGATGTGTCATGAAAAAGGTTGCTTTGGCCGATGTCGTAGAGGTTGCTGCCTATGTTCTCCTCTAGAATTTTGATGGATTCCTGTCTCACATCGAGGTCTTTCATCCATTTGGAGTTTATTTTTGTGTATGGTGTGAGAGAGTGGTCAAGTTTCATTCTTTTGCATGTAGCTGTCCAATATTCCCAGCACCATTTATTGAAGAGACTGTCTTTTTTCCACCGGATGGTTTTTCCTGCTTTATCAAAGATTAGTTTCCCAAAGAGCCGAGGGTCCATTTCTGGGTTCTGTATTCTGTTCCATTGGTCTATGTGTCTGTTTTTGTGCCAGGTACTGGGGAATTTTTAACTGAGGTTAAATATTATAGAATAATTATTTAAAATAGTTTTTTCTCTTCTGTCTCTCCTATAATTTTTTTTAAAGATTTTTATTATTTATTTGACAGAGAGGAAGAGAGAGAGAGAGAGAGCACAAGCAGGGGAACAGCAGAGGGAGAGGGAGAAGCAGGCTCCCCACTGAACAGGGAGCCCGATTGGGGCTCGATCCCAGCACCCTGGGACAATGACCGGAGCTGAAGGCAGATGCTCAACGACCTGAGCCACCCAGGCTCCCCTCTTCTTTAATTTTGTCTTATTCTCTTCCCACTGTTATTTTAATTTTTCTTCTCATACTCTCTGTTCTATTTTTCTCCATTTTGACAACTGACCCTTGAACAACATAGGGTTTAGTCGCACCAACCCCCACACAATAGAAAATCTGCGTATAAATTTTGACTCCCCAAGAACGTAACTACTAATAGCCTACTGTTGACTGGAAGCCTTACTGATAATAGTCAATTCATACGTATTTTGTATGTTACATTTATTATATACTGTTTTCTTAAAATTGAGTAAGCTGGAGAAAAGAAAATTTAATGAAGAAAATCATATGAAAGAGAAAATACATTTACAGCACTGTACTGTATTGATTTAAAAAATCATGTATAACTGCATCTGTGCAGTTCAAACTAGTGTTGTTTAAAGGCCATCTTATAGTATATTGTATATATTATATTCTGTAACTTCCTAAGGAATTTAGGAATCCCAGTCTATATCCCGTACTCTGAAAACAAGCTTATTGTTTGTTTTTCTGATAACTTCTGAAAAGATTTTGGGTATAAAACACCCAACAATGATCTGCTTAAACTGAGATGTGGTAAAACCCAAGTTAAGCCCTAGTTTTCCTTTCAGATTGTTTTCAGTATGGAATTTTGTCATTCACAGCCATGACCTTCAGCTGCTGAATGATTTTAGTGAATCTGACAATTTTAAAAGATCTTTATGTAACATGCATATTATGGGTCAGATCTCACATTAAAGGAAAAGTATTTCCTTGGTAATTGATATCTTCATTATTTTTCTGTTAGTATCTACTAACAGGGTATAGTTTATTTAGGTTGAATTTTAAGAAGCTAGGTATTAAGGTTTATTTTAAAGTTCTTTCAAATCAGTTCTCTAAATACAACAAAATATTTCATTTAAGTAAGCTTGTTTAAAAGAAAGACTTAGTTATAATACATAGCACCATTCTTTTCACTTCTGTACCTGTTAAACATGCATAATGCTTATAGTATGAAAAATGAACTGGCAGTGATTTTTAAATGCTCGTGGTGATAACTATCTGAAATGTCTTTTTCCAAATAAGCTAGGGGTTTATTCTGTCTTTTGTGAAAATAGGCAATCCTTATTTCTGAGGTCTGAATGTGAACTCCCAAAGTTCACATGTTAAAATCTAACCTCCAAGGTGATAGTATTAAGAGGTGGAGCCTTTGGTAGGTGATTATGTCATGAGGGCACAGCCCTCATGAATAGGATCAGTGCCCTTATAAAAGAAGCCTGAGAGGTCCCTGGAACCTGTTCTGCCCTGTGAGGATGCAAGATATCTGAGACCTGGAAGAGATTCTTGCCCAACAATGCAGACACCCTGATCTCAGGCGTCCAGCCTCCTAAACTGTGAGAAATTACTTTATATTGTTATAAACTACCTGTATGTGGTATTTTGTTACAGCAGCCTGAATGGACTAAGACACTTACGATTGTCCCAAGACCTCAAAATGTGGAGCAAGGATTTCTTAAAAAAAAAAAAAAAAAAAAAAAAATATATATATATATATATATATATATATATATAAAATTTGATCTTTCTTCCTACGGAGGCCTCCAAATATCCATTTGTTAATTCCTTGCCTAATTTATTATTTCTTACCTGATTCTCTTGGCTATAAACTCCAGTGCAATGTTGAATCGTGATAGGAAAAGCAGATACCCTGTTGTGTTCCTGATTGTAGGAGGAAGGCTGTTGAACGATTAAGTATAATGTTGGTTGTGGTCATTTCATAGATGTTCTTTATCAGGGTTTAGTCCTGTATTCCTCTTTTGTTGAGTATCTCTTATATGAAAGGGTATTAGATTATGTCACATGCTTCTTTCTGTTTATATTGTGATGACTTGGAGGCTCTGTAGTTTATTCTTTTAATATACTCAGGTTTAGTAACCATGTTTTGATATTTCTAAAAGCCCCTAAAATTATGTTCCCAGTATTTAGAAATATGGACCCTGGCATGTGAACCCTTTGCCTTACACTGCTACCTTCCTCAGTTTCCACAATATCTCAGAGCAAAATGGACATCTTGTTCTTATATTTTACCTTTCTAACTAGTGTGATGTTTATTGGTCAACTTGATTGGGCCACAGGGTCCCTAGATATTTGGTCAAATATTATTCTGCATGTTTCTGTGAGGGTGTTTTTGAATAACATTAGCATTTTAATGAATAGAGTAAAGCAGATTATCCTCCATAATGTGAGCCTTGCCCAGTTACTTGAAGGCTTGAATATAACAAAACCCCAACTCTTCCCCAAGTAGAGAGAATTCTCCAGCAGACTCCCTTTGGACTTCATCTGAAATACCCTATCTTCCTGTCTAAATGCCTTCTAACTGGAACACCAGCCTTTTCTGGGTCTCTGGCTTGCTGGCCCACACTGCAGATTGCATTGCTAGCCCCCACAATCTTGTGGGCCAATTCCTTACAGTAAATCACTTTCTAGGCATATGTTTCATTGATTCTATTTCTCTAGAGAACCCTAACTGATAAAAGTAGCAAGGAATCCCCAGAATCATATCCTTCTCCTTCCTATCTCAACCTCAAAGGTTAATGGGATGCAGGGAGATAAGCTTTAGGAATTTTCAAATGATTATAATCACTATACAATGTCCCACAAATTAGAGATCATCAATAAAATGTTACCCTTATGTAGTTAAGATGAATGTGGTGTTAAGACATGTAAATCCTGGTTCATTCCCCAACCATGAGAGACTCTGGACTCTGGGAAACGAACTGAGGGCTTCAGAGGGTAGGGGGGTGGAGGATTGGGATAGGGCGGTGATGGATATTAAGGAGGGCACATATTGCATGGTGCACTGGGTGTTATATGCAAATAATGAATCATGGAACATTGCATGAAATACTGGGGATGTACTGTATGGTGACTAATATAACAAAATAAAAATTATTAAAAAAAAGACATGTAAATCCTGTGTCCTTAAAATGTTCTGTACTTGACAGAAATTATTATTTTTTTCATCTTTTGGCTTATTAGCATCAAAACTTCAATCACATCTACATTAGAATTCCTGAAATGGGAAAAACTCTGTTTGTAAGAGTATTTTTTATATGCAGATTCTTTACTCACCAGCAATCATCACTGCTTTGTGAAGTCTTTCATGGAAATATTTAATATGCATACATACTGTCTTCAGCCATCTCTGGCAATCACATACAATATACCAAAAGTTTGCTAGCCTATTTCATAATTATATACACTGTTAAAAAAACAAAAGGAATAATTGCTTTGATATGTAGATTTTCTTATAAGTTTCAGAAATGAGGAAATAATGTAAATATTGTTCTTCAGTCTTTTGTTCTGTGAAGTCAAGATTTCATACATTTTTTCATTTGTTAATTGAACAACTCATTAATGAGCAATCTGTCTGAAGCCTAGTATATGCCTTTGAGACATGGTGATGAAGAAGACAGCCTCTATTCTTCCCACATGAGACATAAGCAAAAGAAGTTTTATTAATTGGAGAATAATTTGTGATTAAATAAATAATGAATAGAAATAATATATATGTACAAGTTAGACTTTTCAAGTTTTGGAATGAAACTGTGTAAAAATCACCATGATTAGAGAAATGTGAAATTTTCATCTATTTTAATTGACATTTTAAAATTTAATTGGAAAGTGATCTTAAATTATACTTATTAAAACAGTAAATGAATACAATCATTTTCATTATTATTGTTATTAAAGTGTCCAGCTGAATATATATTCATCTTTTTATAAGTCAAACACACAGAATTATCTTTTTTAAAAAAAGGATCTTATTCCTTTTGTATCTCTTCTTGTACCCTTTCTGATGTAACCTTGGAAAATTATTTGTTATAGATCCTCTATTATATGTATATAAATGTATCCAAACATATATGCATATATAGATTTGACCACACATGCGTGCGCGCGTGCACACACACACACACACACACACACACACATATCAATTCACAATTCTTTGAGTGAAGTCAACCTTAGGTATATTCATAGGTATTTAAACTAAATACTCTAGGAATTTCCTAAAAATTATGTTTTGATTATTTAACCTTTGCTGAAGTGTGACTAGAAAATGTTTTAAAAACATTTTAAATGTTCTGAGGAGGTTTACACTGATTCTTTCCATTGAAGAAAAATGTTAGATAATATGTTTGGGCTTTAAATACATCATTAACCAAAACAGTGTATATATAATGAACATAATAATTCATATAAGTAATATTATTTATTAGATTTGTCTCAGAGACATAGTTTGTTGAGGCAGAAACCGTTAGATGTTGCTCTTCCCTTGCCCGAGACTTAGAAATCCAAAGATGGGGAGAAGGAGGGAGGAAGGGAAGAAAGGAGGGAGAAAGAAAAGGAAGGAAAGGTGAAAAGGAAGAGAGGGAGGGAGAAAGGAAAAAAGGATGATAGGAAGGAAAGGAGGGAGGGAGGGAGGAAGGAAAGGAGATAACAAATATTTAACTGATGCTGTTTGGATGCTATATCCCTGGTAAGACTCAGTGGAGGCTCACTATCGTCTTTTGCAGTAAAATTAAATCCCTTCAAACACCTGTGTGAAACACCATTCAATAAATCTTTTTGTACCACATTTCACATAAATTGCTTTCCCTCCCACATTATGTTGCCTTTTTATTCCCCGCGTGGTATATACCCACTTCCATCAAATGTAATTTAAGATACATGCTCTACTAACTTTCAAACTATCCTGATTTTTTCCTCTGTACAGTGGCCTCCATAATGAAGGCAATTTAAAATTTTAAATTCCAAGTGACTATTTTTATTTTTTTGTAATTATGTAGTTCAATATGGTATTTAATATCCATTCTGTTTTTAAATGAAAATTATGTAGTACATAGAATTAACAATGCATCAAGTAATTTTATCAACCTGTATTTTAATTCTATGATTGTATTAGGTAATGGAAAAAATACTGATATGATATATAAGCCTGGTCAGGTATGTTTCCAAACTTTTGAGGTGATGTTTAGTTTTAAAATTTTTTAATTGAAAAAAAAATTAATGTATTAAAATGAACATAACACTCTCCATCTATCCCTGACAACCATGATTCTATTCTTCACTTCTATGAGTTTGATTATTTTAGATACTTACATAAATTTGATTTGTTGTATTTTTCCTTCTGTGACTGGCTTAGTTCATTTAGCATAATGTCCCCAAGTCTTATCCATGTTGTTGCAGATTGCAGGATTTCCTTTTTTATGGCTGCATAATATTCCGTTGTACGTGTATACCACATTTTTAAAATCCACTTATCTGTCAGTGGATATTTAGGTTGTTCCCATATCATGTCTGTTGTGAATACTGCTAACACACACACACATCTACATGTCAGTTCTATGGATTTTTATATCTGCAAACATTTGGGTAACCACCAAACATATTTATCACCTATAAAAGTGTTTTTGCCTCCTCCTTGTCAATTCCCTCCCTAACAAACAACTTCTGTTACTCAGATTAGTTTTGTCTGCTGATGATCTTCATACAAATGGAATCATAAGTATTGTACTCTTGTATTTATTTCTTCTTTTCTTTAAAGTCATTCAGTTCATCTGTATTTTTGAATGTCATTATAGGCTTATTTTTTTCTTTACTCAATGAGGCTATGATAAATATTTTTGTTCACATATTATTTTTTTAAGATTTTATTTATTTGAGAGAAAGAGAGCGCACAACAGGGCAGAGGGGCAGAGGAAGAGGGAGAAGCTGACTTCCCGCTGAGCAGGGACCCCAATGCAGGGCTCGATTCCAGGACCCTGGGTTCCTGACCTGAACTTAAGGCAGACACTTAACCACCCAGGCACCCCTGTTCACATTTTTTTTTGCAAAAAATGTAGGTCAAATGATACAAAAGTATTTAATGATATAAAAGTTTTCAGAATGACTATTTCAATTTATAGCCTAACCATGTATTTTGTGAGAGTATATGTATTTTTACTAGAGTCCTTAAGATATTTCCATGGTTTTAGGTTATACAGTATTCATAAGATAGAAACTCATTGAAGGGGCGCCTGGGTGGCACAGCGGTTAAGCGTCTGCCTTCGGCTCAGGGCGTGATCCCGGCGTTCTGGGATCGAGCCCCACATTAGGCTCCTCCGCTGTGAGACTGCTTCTTCCTCTCCCGCTCCCCCTGCCTGTGTTCCCTCTCACTGGCTGTCTCTATCTCTGTCAAATAAATAAATAAAATCTTTAAAAAAAAAAACTCATTGAAGTTTATAACTATATCTTCCTTTCTTTTGTATTTTCCTATTTCATCTTCTAAAATATTCAGTACTAAGCACACATTGAATATGTGCTTTTGAATTTCTAAGGAAATAAATAATGGAATACAGTCTAATTTTTAAGGTTGAGTGCCCCTTTAAAAATGAAAGCTGAAATGAGAAAAGTGGGTATAACTAAGCTACACTAAAGAGGATGACTGAAGCACAATCATTTAATGGCTTCCTATGTTTTTATCATTTGTGACTCCAGGTTTCTCTCTACAGGCAAAATTATCTTGTGTGTTCAAATTGTTCCATTATTATAGAGAAGTGATTAAAAATTCTGCTGAGCTGTGAAGCAGTTATCTGGGGATAGAAAAAGCAAGAGATTAGAGAATATTACTGAGGATTATAAATATCTAATAATACTAAACTAGTCTATAATTACCTCTATGGGGGGTAATTTTACAGAATAAAATTACAGCATTAGAATAAACAAAAGACCACACTACACCAACATGTTCTTTTTAAATATAATTATTTCCTAAGGACAAATGGAAGTCATCTTTTTTTCACTATGACATTTCTGTTTGTAATACGTTGTTTTCCTCTCTTTCACTAGTTGATGTTCTATTTTATCTATGGTTGAATTAACTAGCATCATCTTGGAACCTAATGAATTATAAGACCATTTGATATATTGGTAAATTTGATTTAACCACTATATGTTGATGTTCAGTTTCATTTGTCCTATATTTATAATTAGTTTAGGAAGCTGATATAATATTGTATGATTTTGATAATTTAATTTTCAGGCGACCAAAAATAAATATCAAGGGGCGCCTGGGTGGCACAGCAGTTAAGCGTCTGCCTTCAGCTCAGGGCGTGATCCCGGCGTTACGGGATCGAGCCCCACATCAGGCTCCTCCGCTATGAGCCTGCTTCTTCCTCTCCCACTCCTCCTGCTTGTGTTCCCTCTCTCTCTCGCTGGCTGTCTCTGTCTGTCGAATAAATAGATAAAATATTAAAAAAAATCAAGTATTCTTAGAAGACTGCTCATTCATAATAAATTCTTTGAATTAAATAACTTATATATAGAATATGAGGATTAAGAATAGATGAGAATTTAGAATCAATAAGTTAAAGCTGATAACGTCAACATTAATTTTCAAACTATATGTTGATCATGGTTAACTTTTTACCTTATATTTCATATAGACTACTTTATATATTTTATAGATATACCTTGTATGTGACATTAAAATTGGTAATAATTGATTTTGTTTTATTACCACTTATTTTCTTATGTGCTGTTACTTTGTGTCATCTGAATTAAATTTAGATGTCAGTTTAAGGAGTATTTAATCCAATATTATGCTTCATATTTATTTACTATATTCCTTTTTATGTGATAATTTTTCATTAGATTAATATTTCCTTTAGCTATTTATTGATAGTCTTTTTCTTTTTTTCGAATATATGGCATTATAAAACAATAGTACAGATTGCTAAAGTGTAACATTTATGTGTTTTGGGCATTTGAAGAGCAAATTCTAGATATAGGCCAAATGTAGGATGTTCCCAGTATAAAAAATGGATGAAAATATATTTTCCAAATTACTCCAAATGCAAAATTTAGCCTTAGGTTAGTCCTGAGTATTCAAACAAGGTGAATTAGTTTAAAAGAATGAAATGTCTTACCTTTATACCTTGAGCCAAACAGTTGATAAGGTTGAAAGCATATAGCTGCTTAACTTCTTGTGTTTTACAAACATTTTTGCTTTGGGGCTTCTAGTCATAAGTGGGAAAAAAAGTCTAGATAGATGAGAATGCATTTTAATGCATTTTTCCTTTGACTACAAGCAGAAGTACATTTTAAGAATTAAATTAAAATAGTACCCAGAAGCATATTCCATCAAGGTTCTCCTCTCAACTTATATGGTTAAATAAGTTTGTGTTGTTGTATAGAAATTACTGTTTTGCTTTTTGCTACATACTATGAGAGAGAAAATTTGATCATTAAGTTGACAGAAATTAAATAAAAATATAAATATATGCAAAGATGCTTTATCTGTGACCAACGTGACATTACTTTCAAAACTGGTGAATCAAATCCTGAATTTTACTTAAATGTGTTTTATATATTATGCAATGTAATTGAATGTTACATAATTTAATACATTCCTCTCCATTGCCTGATAGTGATAATCCATAATCATTTTTCATTGTAAAATGATTCAAGATAATTTGGTCAGACAAAGCCATTAGATTTTTCTTGTTGGTAAGATTGACACAAATGATTAGATGCAAGTAAAGATTTATTGCTTTTCCACAATCTTGCTTCCAGATATACAACAATTCCCTGACCAAATTTTGTAACACAAAGAAAACTTTTTTTGTATTTGTGTGGGCCGGTTTGGTCATATGACCTGCTGTTACTGGTAGGGTTTCAAGTCCCAGCTATCTGCTATTTTGGGTTTTCTGATTAGAATTTGCATGAATGTCAGACTTAAAACAAACAAACAAAAAAGAAAACAGACAAGTTACTTGGCCCAGATCCTCATAGTCTCTCATGCAAAGATAAAGGGAATTTTTACTTTATACAATTCATATGTTTTGAATGTCATTAATTCCACCCACAAAGAATTCTTGATGCTGAGTAACAAGCTAGTCATTTCACCAGTGATACTTATTTTTTTTTCTTAAGATTTTATTTATCTCTTTTTAGAGAGACAGAGAGAGAGAGAGAGCACGCACAAGAGAGAGAGCAAGCAGGGGGAAGGACAGAGAGAGAATCCCGAGCAGACTTGGAGCTGAATGTGGAGCCTGACGGGCTCAATCTCATGATCCTGAGATCATGACCCAAGTTGAAACCAAAAGTCAGACTCTTAAGTGACTGAGACACCCAGGCACCCCTCACCAGCGATACTTATTTAGGGTTGTCACATTGAGTAAATAAAAGTACAGAGCATCCTATATTAATAGTACTCCTGCAACTAATACTACACTGTGTGTTAACTAACTAGAGTTTGGATAAGAACTTTAAAAAACAACCAAGATGTGGTCCATATATACAATGGAATATTACTCAGCCATCAAAAAGAATGATTTCTCAACATTTGCTGCAACATGGACGGGACTGGAGGAGATAATGCTAAGCGAAATAAGTCAAGCAAAGAAAGACAATTATCATATGGTTTCACTCATTTATGGAACATAAGAAATAGCAGGGAGATCGGTAGGAGAAGAAAGGGAAGAAGAAAGGGGGGTAAACAGAAGGGGGTATGAATCATGAGAGACTATGGACTCCGGGAAACAAACTGAGGGCTTTCAAGGGGAGGGGGGTGGGGGAATGGGATAGGCCAGTGATGGGTATTAAGGAGGGCACGTATTGCATGGTGCACTGGGTGTTATACGCAAGTAATGAATCATGGAACTTTACATCAAAAACTAGGGATGTACTGTATGGTGACTAACATAATATAATAAAAAAATATTGTTAAAAAAATTAAAAACAACAACAACAACAATAATCAGATAGTAATAATAATATCAAACTATAAAAAGAAAACAAAACAAAACAATATACATATGCCCTCTGCAGTAATTAGGGCATACTTATACTAAAAATGCATTCTTTGTTTTAGCAGAAATTTTAATTTAATTGGTGTCCTGTATTTTGTTTGGTAACTCTATATCCTTTACTAATATTCATTAGGACATTTATCAAAACCTATATTATGGATCATTTATTAATGCAATAAAAATAAAGCATCTACTATGGGTAAAGTTCTGTTACAGACATTGAATATATAGTTGTCAATAAAACAAAAAACTTATTTGCTCATAGAAAGTATGTTCCTTTGGGGAAGACTAACATCAAATACTAAATGTATACATTAAATAGTAGACTAAAGAGTTATGAAGAACAAAAAGCAATAAAAGGGAATTTGGAAGGTATGGTGAAATCATAAAATGAGGCAAATTGTTATGGGAGAGTCTTTGCATTTATTTCTCTTGGGCATATACCAAGTAATAAAATTGTTAGGTCAAAGTGCATCTGAAGTTTAAAATTCTCAGAGCATATCACATGGTTCTCTAAATTTATTATGTTATTATAAGCTGAAAATTAATGTGTAAATATTCCATTTGTAATGCATCCTTGTCAACATTTGATTTTATAATTCATTTTAATTTTGGCCATTCTAATATGTAAGAACTATCATTTCTAATGATTTTGTTAAAATATTTCTAATATGAAATGCTTGTTCAGGTCTTATGTATACTTTTAATTTATTTTTGCTTTATTGTATACCATTTTTAAAAATACATGTTTTACTGATATGATTTAATTTAGGTCTACCATTATGTAATCGGTTTTCTCTCTCTCATGTTTTCCTCCTTTCTTGGTTTTTTTGTTTGTTTCTCCTTTCATTCTCCTTTTAAGTTAATCAATTAACTTCTCTTGTGGCATTTTGGAATTACTTTTGCTTCTAGATTCTGAGCTCTGCAGTATATTGCCATTTGGTGTTTTCAATAGTCGGTATTCTGTACAATGTATTTTCAAATACTCTAATTTGGTCCACACCTTTACTCTCTTTGGTTCCCTTTTTTCTTTCTTTATAGAAGTGTAAATTCATACTTCAACCTGCTGTTATTTTCCTTTAACCCGAAGAACTTTTTTTATTACTTCTTGTGGTACAAGTCTGCAGTTTTTAAGTAACAACAAAGAAAATGTCTGTGTCATTATTTAGTTTTTAAGAGTTTTCTTTTACTAGGTTATTATATTTTTATCTAGGTTATTATATTTTTCTTGGGCATTTTTTTCCCTTAGACTTTAAAGGTAATCTTTCATTATCTTTTGGTTTTCACTGTTTTTAATATGAAGTTGGATGTTATTATTATATTATTATTATTATCTCTGATTGTAATGGTTTACTTTTGTTTCTAGATGTTTTCAAAACATTTTGATTATCTTTGATTTTTGGCAGGTTTTCACGTACTTTTGCTTTTTTTTTTTTTTTTTTCCTAATCTTGAATCTGTGGGTGATAAGTATAACATTCATTAATTTTGGAAAATCCTTAGACATTACAGGTTTAAGAAGTTTTTCCCCCATTCTTTCTTTTCTTTTTTTGTAAGTCCAGTGCCATGTATATTAGAAATCTTGACATCTTTTCATATTTGTGAGTCTCCATTTCTCTTTCTTTTTTAAAAAATAAATCTCTGTTCATTAATTTAGCTAAATTCTATCAATTTGCAGAGAAGTCACTTACCTTTTCTTTGCTTTATCTATTAATATGCCCAAATGGTTTTTTCAAATGATTTTTATATGAAATATTACAGATTTTTAGTTCTAAAGTTTTCATTTGATTCTTTATTTAGAACTTCTTTTTCTTTTTTTAAATTTAAATTCAATTGGCCAACATATAGTACGTCATTAGTTTTTGATATTATGTTAAAAAAAAGAACTTCTTTTTCTATGCTGAAATTTCCTATATATTTTTTGATTCACTATGTTAATTTTATTTATTTATTTTTTAATTTCCACCATTTCCTGGGTAATCCTGTGTGTCATCTTTTACTGTCAGGTTTTATGTTTCTTTGAATATGGTTCACATTTTCTTGCTAGTGCACGTCTACCAGACATTTGGCATGAAATATTAGCAGAGAAGAAAATATTTTCTCTTGAAAGCATTTTATTCTTTTCTTCCAAATGGCTAGAGGCAGAATTTCTTCTATTTAATAAAACTAAAAATTGGACAGGTTCAGAGCTGGGATGTGACTTTGGTTTCAGTTCTGTACTGAGTTCCTATGTCTTAGGGTATAATGAGGACTTCTTCCAGCAGGACTTGGGACCACAGCACCTTAGGACTATAAGATTTCTTCCAAAATCCCCACTC
Source organism: Ursus americanus (assembly GCF_024610735.1). Classification (NCBI taxonomy): domain Eukaryota; kingdom Metazoa; phylum Chordata; class Mammalia; order Carnivora; family Ursidae; genus Ursus; species Ursus americanus. Next base: position 22,637,858 of record NC_142131.1, read on the forward strand.
TGCACCAATGCGCACACGATTAGCAAAATTTCATAGGGGAGACTTGATGGAATTTGAGAGCTTAGCCTTTTGTCAAGGACAACTGGCCTTAATGGAAATTCAATTTTTCCTTGCCTCTACAAAGTCCTTTCTTATCCTTCTTTCACCCTCCTTTCTATGGTAAGTTTGTTTCTATCCACTAGTGGCCTCAGGAATAAAATGAGGCTCTGTTCTGCTCACCTAAAAGGAGCTCAATCCATTATGTCTTTGGGCTTTGTATTCAGCTCTTTGATTAAAAAAAAAATTCCAATTACATAAATTATATGGTATTTTCTTAATATAATGGTAGAATTGCTGGTTTTTCATAACCATCTGCATTCTAACTAGAAATAGTTGAGCTTTGTTTTTTCTTTCTGGAATGTATGCATGTATGTATGTATGTATATATGGGCAGTATGACATAAGGATAGGAAAAAAAGGAGTTAGAAACTACTTGATGGGAGCACCTGGGTGGCTCAGTCGATTGAGTGTCTGCCTTTGGTTCAGGTCATGATCGTAGGGTCCTGGGATCGAGCCCCGTTTTGAGCTCCGTGCTCAGCGGGGAGTCTTTTTCTCCCTCTGGCCCTCCCCGTGCTCATCCTCTCTCTCTCAAATAAATAAATAAAATCGTGAAAAAAAAAAGGAACTTCAAGATGAGTGACTTTAAAATCTTGGTAAGGTTTCTAGTTCTCTACATGTTATTTAATAGGCGATAGGCAGTAGAAATGATACACATATTTTTAGGTAACTCTAGTAGAAATATACATTAATATGATAAGAGCAGATACAGAAATACTTTAATGAAAAGATAAGATGAGAAAGCTTTTATTTATTTTTTTAAAGATGTTATTTATTTATTAGAGAGTAAGAGAGAGCGTGAGTGGGGGGAGGGACAGAGGGAAAGGAAGAAGCAGACTCCCTGCTCAGCAGGGAGACCAATGTAAGACTCAATTCCTGGACCCTAGGATCATGACTTGAGCCGAAGGCAGACACTTAACCTACTGAGCCACCAAGGCACCCCTTAAAGATAATGATTAAAAAAAATTATTCACCTTATTTACTTCTTGTAGATACATTGTAGCCTTGATTTAATCTGTCCAATATTAACACATTTGTGCTTACTAGCCTATTTGCCCTATAGGCATTTTACGTATAACTTAACATATAATTTGTTTCACATATAACTACATGGTAATAGAAAGGAGGCTCAGAGGCTAGGAAAGAGCAAAAAATTACTTTTGATATATATCTATTTTTTTTCCCATAAATCGTCTGTTAGGCATAAAAAGAATGTTCTCTGAATTAGTTCCTAATTGCTAACAATTGAAGATAAATTATTTTGTGAGTAATTTGCATTTCTTGCTACTCCTTCTGGTTCAATATTTTTAGTAATTTATCAATATACAGGGAAATTTGGAAGTAATTGAAAATCAGTAACTTTTTTTCAACTTCCCCAAACTCATGTATTATTTTTTTTTTCCATTTCAGAAACCTTAATGCTTGGTGAATTAACACAATGAAAAAAGTATAGTCTTCAGAATGAGGTTATCAGCCATTGACACCATTCTGAATATTTAAGTCCATGTATCATTTTTGGAATGTTTACATTTTGTACTTACCTGAAACAAGTGTTCAAAGTTATTGCTCTCTTTAAAAGAAAATCACTAGACAATATAATGGGTTAGCTCTCTGAACTATCCATATGATGCATAGACTAAGCTGTAGATCAGGCCATTTCCCTCACATTTTCTGTGTGATTGATACGAAGTTAAAATGAATCCCAAGGAAAATCTGTATGAGTAATTATGAAAGTACTGTGTCTTGCTCATGGCAAAAAGTGGGAATTGTATTGTTTTTCTTAAATATATGTGTGGGACTATATATGTTGCAGCAGCCAGCACTGATGTTAAAGAAATACATAATTTTGTTTTCACAAGGCTGGTGGGAAACATAAATTCAACTGTTGGTTATTTTCTTCATTTTGCCTGTCACCTGGGGTGAGATGAAGGTTGCATGTGGAGTTCTGAAAAAAAGCAAACTTTTGGGGCAAGGGCTATGGTATACAAACCCACACTGATAAATTAGTGCTCGTTTTCTAAGTCTGTGTGATCCCTTAAAGAGAATGTCTTTGTTCCTTTCCAATCAAGCTTGAGAACAGACATTTTTGAAATGTTTAAACCCTGATATTCAGAGTTTCATTTGTCTGGGTATGGTAGGCAGCCATGTTGCTCTAAAGCTCTTCCACTAGTTTATAGACCTTTAAGGCTTGCCTTTATATTTTTTTTTGAGTGAGTGTTTTTATTAGTAAAATTTTAAATTTATGATAGACTACAGTCTTTATGTGCTTTTCCTTCTGTGCTTAGTGCTTTTTGTGCTCTGTCTAAAATATCTTGGCCTACGAACAAGTCACAAAAATAGTCTCCTACGTTTCTTCTGGAAGCTTCGTAATTACAGATTATTGCATGTAGGTTTGTTATTCTCCACAAATTAAGTTTTACATATTGAGGTCACTGGTCATTTATTCCATATAGACTCTCAGATTTCCTGTTTGCCATTGAATTTAATTCGATCTTCCTAAAAAACTACATTGACTCTATATGTGTAGTTCTATTTCTGGATCCTATTTTGTTCCCTTGATCCATTTGCTTGTTTTATGGTCATATTATGCACCTTAATAATTTTTAGTTTGGGAATAAGTTTTTAAAACGGGTAGTTTAAGTCCTCTAATTTTGTGCTTTAAAAAAAGTTTTAGGTAGTCTGGATTTTTTGCATTTTCTTGTAAATTTTAAAATAAGTTTGATAAGTTCAAGGAAATGCTTAATTGAATTTTAATTGGTATTGTTCTGAATATATTTGGTAATAGTTGACATTTTAATAATATTGTATCTTCCAATCTAGATCATTCCATTCTTTAAAATCCTCTCAGTAAGTTTTTGTAATTTTGATTATAGAGGTACAAATATTTTGAATATTTTACTACTAGGTATATTACAAATTCTGACACTATTGCAAATGGTATTTTTAAATTTTTGAACTTCTTTTTCGATTACTTCCTGTACATAAAAATACAGCTGAGATTTATATATGGCACTTGTGCCATGTGATCTTGCTGAATTTGCTTTCTTTTCCCTTAGGATTTTTATCTGTGCAATCCTATTGTCTGCAAATTCTGCAAGTTGTATTTCTATGCTTTTATTTGTTATTATCTTACTATATCATATCATGATTATATTTTTATTATATTGTGATTAATTTTGGCAATATTGTCAAATGCTTTTACTACCTCTGTTGGTATCTTTTATACTCAATTTTCTCCTTACATCTGGTAATACAGTGAATTATAATGATTTATTATTGGATTTTAAACCAACCCTCCTGGGATAAACTCTTCTGAATATCGGATATTATTCTTTTTGCTTATGCTAGATTTCATTTGGTAATATTTTGAAAAGAATTATACATATGAGACTGTATTTGCTTATGATGCTTTTCTCAGATGTTAGAACAGGTTTATGTTGAGTTCATAAAACATTTTGTTGAAATCCATTCCTTCTCCAAACTTTGAATGATCTCATGTAAGGTTACTGTTATTTTTTCCCATAAAGTCTGATATAATTCACCATTGAAGCTAAGTAAGCCTGAAGTTTTATTTTTGAGAGTTAATTATACATTATTCATAACTTTTTTTGTCTGTCTAGTTGACTTTCCATTATGTTCAGTCTTACTATCACTCCTAGCTCCACTGTCTTCAGCAGTTCCTTCCTAGCTTGCCACCATGACAGTAAAATAAGTGCCATTTTTTCACTTTATTATACAAAATAAGCCAGCATTATTTAATATGTACTGCCAAAGTCTGTTGCAGAGATACAGTGTGTGTGAATGTGTGTTGTGTATATCTCAGAACACATATAGTTAGTCACATATGGAGCATAATGAACCATCTTTATCATCTTTAGAAGAGAGCTATTATTTTGGTTTGTTTTTATAGAGGAAGAAGGGGTGGTGGCAGAGCCAGTGGGAAAGGGAGACAATCCCAAGCAGGCTCCCTGCCCAGCGCGGAGCCCTACACCAGGTTCAATCTCACAAGCCTGAGACCATGACCTGAGCCAAAGTGAAGAGTTGGATGCTTAACTGACTGAGCCACCCAGGTACCCCAAGAGAGCTATTGTTATAAATAACATTGTTTGTTTACAGTATAAACTGAAACTTAGAACAAGATAGCCAGCAACTAAGACTATAGAACTAAATTTGAATATTAAAAATAAATGGAAGGGGGCACCTTGGTGGCTCAGTTGGTTAAGTATCTGCCTTCCTCTCAGGTCATGATCCCGGGGTCCTGGGATCGAGTCCTGCATTAGGCTCCTTGCTCAGTGGGGAGTCTGCTTCTCCCTCTCCCTATACTGCTCTCTCTCTCTCTCTGTCAAATAAATAAATAAAGTCTTTAAAAAAATAAAAGGAAGTTACTGTCTTATTAGCTTTCACAGTGTTGTCCAAATTTTAATGAATTAAGAATGTATAATATTTTCTATCTTTTCCAATGAATGGATGCTTTTAAAATGTGTTCACTGTTATTACTTTAAAACATCATTCATAAATAATAAGTTTTGCAATTCTGAAGAAACAAACTAAATTATTATTTTTTATTCTTTGGAATTAAAAGTAAAATATCTGACCAACATGAGTTTTATTGAACTTGAACTATGTTTGATAATGTTATCTCTCATGTTTGGCCTTTTAACCTTCTCAGATTATCCCATTTTCTTCCTTATATTTGTTTAGATAGGTGGAACGGTTCAATTCCCTTCAATTCATTTCTTTTTAAATTTGATATTATTTAGCTTTATTAATCAATCTAAAGATTAATATGTAATAACATCAACTGGCAAGAGTCAAGTAGCTTAAACCCAGTGCTCTAAGTGACCATTTGTCTCAACTATCACAAAGTGTCTCTTCCTACCAGTGATATAGGAAAATGGATCTTTATTCCATTACTAACATACATTTGGACTAAGAGATTGTCTCCCAAGATCATTTTTTTTAAATTAAAGTATAGTCGACACACAATGTTAAATTATCTCCTACTCCTTTTACTCATTTTGCCTATCCTCCTCTCTGCTTCTCTCTTTCGTTCATCAGTTTGTTCTGCATTTATTGGTCTGTTTCTGCTTTTTTTGTTGTTGTTTGTTCTTCCTTTGTTGTTTTTTTGTTTTGCTTTGTTTTAGATTCCATTTATATGTGAAATCTTTTTTTTTTTTTTAAAGATTTTATTTATTTATTTTAGAGAGAGAGCATAAGCAGGGGGAGCAGCAGGCGGTGGGAGAAACAGGCTCCTTGCTGAGCAGGGAGCCCAATGTGGGACTCAGTCCCAGGACCCTGGGATCATGACCTGAGCTGAAGGCAGACAGTTAACTGACTGAGCTACTCAGGTGTCCCATATGTGTGAAATCTTATGGTATTTTGTCTTTGTCTGCTTTACTTCACATCATACCCTCTATGTCCCTCCAGGTTGTCACAAATGACAAGCAAAATCTCATTTTTCTAATGGCTGAGTAGTATTCCATTGTGTATGTAGACTACATCTTCCTTATCTGTTCATCTATTGATGGACACTTGGGTTGTTTCATACCTTAGCTATCGTAAATAATGCTACATAAATATTGGGGTGTATACATCTTTTCAAATTAGTGCTTTTGTTTTCTTTGGATAGATACCCAGTACTGAAATTACTGGATCACATGTAATTCCATTTTTAATTTTGGGGGGAACCTCCATAATGTTTTCCACAGTGGCTGCTCCAATTTGCATTCCCACCAATGGTGCATGAGGGTTCTTTTTTCTCACATCCTCATCAACAATTGTTATTTCTTGTCTTTCTGATTTTAGCCATTCTGACAGGTGTAAGGTGATACACCTGTCATTGTGGTTTTCATTTGCATTTCCCTGATAATTAATGATGTTGAGCATCTGTTCATGTTGGCCATCTTTATGTCTTCTCTAGAAGAATATATAGATCTTCTCCCCATTTTAATCAGATTATTTGTTGTCATTCTTCCTATCATTATTATTTGGTGTTGAGTTGTAGAAGTTCTTTATATATTTTGAATATTAACCCCCATCAGATATGCTGTTGCAAATATCTTCTTTCATTCAGTAGGTTGCCTTGTCATTTTGTTGATTTTTTTTTTTCCCTGTGCAAAAGTCTTTTATTTTGGTGTAGTCCCGATAGTATAATTTTAGTTTTGGTTTACTTATGTAGTTTTTATAAAACATCATAACTGTGGCACCTGGCATAACTGGGTGGCTTAGTTGGTTATGCATTCAACTCTTGATTTTGGCTCAGGTTATGATCTAGGGGTTGTGGGATCTAGCTCTGCATTGAGCTCCATGCTCAGCAGGGAGTCTGCTGGAGATTCTCTCTCTCCCTCTTCCTCTGCTCCTCCCTCTGCTTGCAATATCTCTCTGTCTCTCTCTTAAATAAATTTAAAACAACAACAAAACAAAACAACAAAAAACCAACAAACCGCAAAACAACAGCAACAACAGCAGCAACACCCTCCCCCCAAACAAAACAAAAAAAAACCCATCATAACTGATATGGATAACTTTGTCTTTTTGGCAAAAAATTTTTCCAAGACATTCCAGCTACTTACAGATCTAACTCTTCAGAAACATCCTCACAAAATTTTCATTCAGGGTCCCCTGTGTCACAATGATAAGAACATATCCTCTTCTGTGTAAAGTATAGATTGTTTAACCTATACAGACTCATCACTTTCTTTGTATTTGTAATGTGTGAACAGTATGGTTTATCAAAAAGATATTTTCTTATGAAAATGGAGACAAAAAAATCTTTTTTTATCATGTCTGGAGAGGCATCTGACCATATGCCAGACTGTAACATGGGACCAGAAGCTATAGGCTAGAGTTACCATGAAGGTGAGGGTGAAGAGGACAGGGAGAGTGGTATAAAGCATCTGTGAGTGTCTGCCTCTTTCCTAAATAAGTTTATGATGGGGATTGCATTGAATCTATAGATTGCTTTGGGTAGTGTAGACGTTTTAACAATATTATCCTTCCAATCTATAAGCATGATGTATTTTTCCATTATGTGTGTTGTCTTTAATTTCTTTCATCCATGTCTTATAGTTCTCAGATTACAGGTCTTTCGTTTCCTTGGTTAAATTTATTCCTAGGGTTTTTTTTTTTTGATTCAATTGTAAATAGGATTGTTTTCTTAATTTCTCTTTCTAATAGATCGTTATTGTGTATAGAAACCCCCAATAGCTAAAGTAGTCTTGAGAAAGAAGAACAATCTTGAAGTTATCGTGCTCCTTGATTTCAAGCTATACCACAAAGCTCTTGTAATGAAAACATGATGATACTGGCATTAAAACAGACAAGTAGATCAATGGAATAGCTTAGAAAACCCAGAATAAACCCACACATATGTAGTATATTAATCTATGACAAAGGAGGCAAGAATGTGCAATGGGGGAAAACACAGTCTCTTCAACAAAAGATGTTGGGAAAACTCGGCAGTTTTCTACATGTTTTCTACATGTAAGAGAATGAAACTGGACTACTATCTTACACTATACACAAAAATAAATTCAAAATGGATTAAAGATTTGAATGTAAGACAGAAACCGTAAAGCTCCTAGAAGAAAGCATAGGCAGTAAGCTCTGTGACATCTGTCTTAGCGCTATTTTTATGGGCCAGTCTCCTCAGGCAAGGGAAACAAAAGCTAAAATAAAAGAAATGGATTACATCGTACTAAAAAGCTACTGGACAGATCTACGAAACAAAGGTAGCCTACTGAATGGGAGAAAATATTTTCAAATATATTTGATAAGGGGTTAGTATTTGAAATATATAAAGAACTCACACAATTGTGTAAGTATATGTAATATATATTAAATTGTGTGTGTACATTACACACATATCAATTAAAATGTAACCAGAGGTCTTGAATAGACAATTTTTTTCTGAAGAATACACACAAATGACCAACAAGGGACACAAAAAGATGCTTGACATCACTAATACTTAGGGAAGTGTAAATCAAAGCCACAATGAGATATCACCTCACGTGTGTCCCATTGGTTGTTATCAAAAGGACAAAACGTAGCAATTGTTGGCAAGGACTATGAACCCTAGTATGCTTTTGGTGGGAATATAAACTGGCCCGCCATCTATGGAAAAGAGGAGGATCCTCAAAAAATTACAAGTAGAACTACCGTTATGATCCATCAGTTCTACTTCTAGATATTTATCTGAAGAAAATGAAAATACTAATTTGAGGAAATATATGTACCCTTATGATATGTACAGCGTTTTTTACAGTAGCCAAGATATGGAAGCAACCTAAGTGTCTATCAAGAGATGAATGAATAAAGATGTGGTATATAATGGGACACTACTCAGCCATAGCAAGTGATAAAATCTTGCCATTTGCAACAAAATGGATGGACCTTTAAAGGTATTATAGCAAGTGAAATAAGTCATACTGAGAAAGATATATACCATATGATTTCATTTATATGTGGAATCTAATAAAACAAGTGAATAAGCAGTACAAAACAGAAGCAGACTGTAGATATAGGAAGCAATCTGTTGGTTACCAGAAATTGGAGGGGGTGAATTATGTGAAGAGGATTCAGATATATAAACTTACAGTCATAAAATGAACAAGTCATATACAGCATAGGGAAGTAGTCTATAATATTTTAATAACGGTGTGGTGACAGATGGTAACTAGCCTTATCATGGGGATCATTTTGTAATGTATAAAAATATCAAATCATGATGATGTATACTTGAACCTGAAAGGATGTTGTATATCAATTACACTTCAATAAAAAATTTTAAATTAAAAAATAGGAAAAATTAAGATCTCAAAATTAGTATTTTGAAAATCAATAAATTTGGTAATCTTCTAGCTAGCTTGATCAAGAAAAAATAGGATACCAATTGCCAATATTATCTGCCTGTGGATGAAGTGAGAGAGAAGTAATCTGCAAAGGGGCACGAGGAGACGTTTTAGGGTGATACAGCTATTCTATATCTTGATTGTGGTAGTTCCTACATGACTTAATACAGTTAACAAAAGTTTCTAAACTGTACATTTAAAAAGAATAAATGTTCCTGCATGCAATTTAAACCTTGATATATCAAGTTTAAAGTAAAAGTTGTTTAAAAAATTTGATGGTTGTTATTTTTTAAACTACCATGTTTGTATGATTTTCCAAAATATTTCCATCCAAATAGCTAATTCTACAACTGTTTTTTCACTAACTCAGAACTTATTGTATTAAATTAATTATAAAATAAAATAGCTGTCATTATTTATGGTATGACACTGAATTAATGTACTAATGAAGAAAACTATATTCATAATATGTTATTTTTAAAATCAACATGTCATATAACAAACATAACTTGAACATCTATTAAGGACTATATCCTCCCCTAGGGAATTTCACAGACATTGCACAGTTTGATGATAATTGAGTTCAGATGTTTTCCTCTGAAATTACTTGTACTCTGCAGACAGACAACAAATATTTTTATTGCCATGTTGCTTATAATTTTAAGGATTAGAAAGATTTTAGATGTCTATGTATAAAATATAATTTTTTAAAAAAGATTTTATTTATTTGTCTGAGACAGAGAGAGAGAGAGAGAACAAGCAGGAGGAGCAACAGACAGAGGAAGAAGCAGGCTCCCTGCTGAGAAAGGTGCCCGATGCAGGGCTCCATCCCAGGACCCTGGGATCACGACCTGTGCCAAAGGCAGATGCTTAACTGACTGAACCACCCAGGTGTCTCTATAAAATATAATTTAAAATAGGGGCGCCCGGATGGCTCATTTGGTTAAGCATCTGCTTTCGGTTCAGGTCATGATCCCGGAGTCTCGGGATCAGGCCCAACCTTGGGCTCCTGCCCTTCACCCTACTCATGCTTGCTCTTTCAAATAAATAAATAAAATCTTTAAAAAGTGTATATATATATATATATATATACATACATACACACATATATATAAAATTTAAAATATATTAATCAATAATAGTTACTTTGGTAACTCTATATCATTAAAACCATGTTAAGGAAAATATATAATGACAAAGTAGAATAGAAGATGATGTAGATCTGTTTAGATATATTATTACTTAAAAAGAGTATGCTGTTAAGATTTCATTTTGTGGATTTTAATATAGTGTGCTATATATGTACACGTTAACAATTGTTTTCTCTGTCATGGAAGATTGGCAGTGATTTTTAGCACAGGTAAACAGTATAAATGTGATTGGAGTTATATATAAATGATGGAATCATAAGAAATTTATGAGTATTGTTGAAGTCATTCTTAGATCCTAGAAATTTCCCATGTCTATCCTATCATTTTATTTTATTTTTAAAAATTCTTTCTTTATTTAAGACAGAGAAAGAGAGCATGCCTGCGCATGAGCAGGGGGGAGGGGCAGAAGCAGGCTCCCTGCTGAGCAGGGAGCCCGATGCAGGGCTCAATCCCAGGACCCCGGGATCATGACCTGAGCTGAAAGCAGCCACTAAATGATTGAGCCACCCACGTGCTTCCTACCTATCCTATCCTTCTAAATTACACTTTAATTTTGAACTATAGTGCATGAAAAAACTTGCATTTTCTATAGACATAGGACAGATTTAAAAGTGATTCTTTCTACTGTTTGTATTTTGAAGTGAATACTTTTAGTGCATATTTATGTATACTTCGAAAATTTACTTACTGGATGAAATGTAATGGGACAATTGACATCTTAATTCCTGTTGTCTGGGAAATTCCTGTGTACAGTCAGAGTCTGACATCTTCCCAGAGAATTAAAAAGAGAGAGAGAGAGGGAGGGAGCTTTGCAAAGGTTTGAGCAGACTATAGAGGAATTGAAAACTAAAGAAAATACAGTGGATTATTGTGCCCTTTGAACAAATTTTTTACATTTTGGTTTCTGTAACACATACCAAACAATTTTATTTTTAGAATGTCTGTCAAAGAATGGAGACTTTTGTAAAATAACTCTCATTTTATTTCTGGCTACACATTCTAAATGTCTTTATACCATTCTTGTTGAACTTTCTCATCCCATATATGATTCCCTGTCAGTTAAATTCCCATGTATTTCTTTTTCCGGTTCTTTTTGTTTCATTTTGTCAGTAATCTGATGAATTCTGCTCCTGCAGTTCTGTTAATACTCATCTTCTAAAACAAATATTTTGGCCTCTCTTCAGTTGTGTTTGAAATATCTCATTATTTTCTGTACATGGTTTTATTTGAAATATATCCAAAATAATACCTTGAAAGTAAAATACATATTATCACATGCAAATTGGAATAAATTCAAAATAAATGAATAGTGATATAGCTGAGAATTAAAGAAATTATGCTTATCACCTCCATTTTCTAGGTTCTACAGTTTTCTCTGATAGTTTTATATCTATAAAATGCATTTCAAATGAGTACCCTATATATTTAATATTTAATGATTTACATGTAGCTATTATTATTGAAGAAACCTAGAGGATCATAGTATATAATTTCTCATGATCCTCATCATTTACCATCATTTATCATCTTTCTTAGCTACTCAGGAACATGGTGAACCACTCCCAATTGGGATCATGGTCTTGGCTCAAAGTACGAATAGAAGGTTTTATTTCACACTAAGACTGTATAGGTATATTTAGGCTTAGTTTCTTCTACCAGATTTATAAATAATATCTTTCTTTTACAGAGTGGAGTAATGTATGTGATTCAGCTGGAGAAAAGAGAGCAAAGGTATGTACATTACTTTAAATATAGGTATGAAATTGCAAAATTGGGGCATGGAGGGGTAAAAAGGAGAAAAAAAATATGAGTGCACTGATAATTTGAGTATTTGGGGATGGAGAGTTCATGACATAACTTGACAGATCAGAGAACAAATTCTTGTGAGACTATTTCTGGAATGAAGAGGTGAATAAGGATTATGGGAAGTTCGTTGTATGATGTTGTATCTTCTTCCTTACTTCTTACAAGAATTCAGTATAAAGAATTATATCACTTTAAATGCTTTACAGGACTGTATCTGTACTAATTTTGCAATGCAGAAATTTTGATGATACTTCTTGGGGTGCCTGGGTGTCTCCGTCATTTAAGTGTCTGCCTTCAGCTGGGGTCATGATCCCAGGGTGCTGGGATCGAGCCTGGTGTCAGGTGTCAGGCATTGGGCTCCCTGCTCAGCTGGGAAGCTGCTTTTCCCTCTCCTCCCCACTCGTACTCACACTCTCTATCTTTGTCTCTCAGAACCAAACCAAAACAAAACAACAAAATAAAACAAAACCTTAAAAAAATACTTCTTAAGGTTCCATCGATATCTTTTTCAATCCATTGGTTATTAGAAATCTGTTATTTAGTTCAAGTATTTGGGATTCCAGAAACTGTTTTATTATTTATTTCTAATTTAATTCCATATGGTTAGAGAGAACAATTGATATAACTTGGATCATTTAAATTTTATTGTGTTTTATTGTCTACAATATGAACTATCTTGGTTCTGTGTACACTTGAAAATAATTTGCATTATTACAAAAAATGATACCTATCTGTATGCTGCCTACAAGAGACTCATTTTAGACCTAAAGACACCAGCAGGTTGAAAGTGAAAGGATGGAGAACCATTTATCATGCTAATGGTATTCAAAGAAATCTGGAGTAGCAGTACATATATCTGACAAATGAAACTTTAAACCAAAGACTGTAATAAGACGTGAAGAGGGGCACTCTATCATAATAAAGGGGACAATCCAACAAGAAGATCTAGCAATTGTGGAGAGAAAAAATGGCAAAGGAATAGGGGCCCCTATTTCAGCCAGTCCCCTGAATTGAGCTGGATATCTACCAGACCAATCTGAACACCTGCGAAATCAGCCTGAGATGTAAGAAGATATATCTGGATCCCTACAAATAGTATATCTCTGGCAGTTGGTCTTGAGGTACGAAGTGGGGACCCATGATTCTGTGGGCAGATATTGGAAGATAAATGGAAGGGGGAGGGACCCTCTCTGCTCTTGTGCTGGGAAGGCAAAATCTTACGACACTGGGGACTGGGCGCAGATTCACAGACTGGTAGCGGGAGGAAAAGGACTTTAGGGTAGCCTCCCATACTGAAACCTGGAGCTATGGGGGCATGCTTGCGAACTGGGAGTGGCTTGTGGTTTTAAAAGCACAAAGGGCAGAGATGTGCCTAGCCCTGGAGTGAGGGCTGGGAGTGCTGCTGTGGGGTGCACAACCCAGGACGCTGTAGTTTTTTTAGCACCACACAGAGAAACAGAGACAGTGTGGCCTGGAGAGCTCAGTGAAGAGCAGACTGCGATCTCTGTTCTGAGACAGAGGTTTGGATACAGTCACTTCTGCTCTGATTCTCAGAATAGATGCGGAAAGCCACCAGGGAAAGCCGCCAGAGAACAAAAGCCCACAAAAACCGGTTTACTTTGAGCCCCCCCCCCCAGGGGGCAAGACAACTCTCCCCAAACAGGGCTGCCTGAGTAACAGCATGACAGGTCCCTCCCCCAGAAGCAAGGCTGGAAGAACAAGAGGCCGAGAACCCTAAGGTCCCTATAAAACAGGTGCATATTGCTTGGGTTGTGGTTAATACTTTGCACTCTGTACGTTTCCTCAACTACCCCCTCAACAGAAGGACTAAGAGGAGGAACCCCCAACAAAGGAAAGAATCAGAGGCTGTGGCCTCTGCCACAGAACTAATGGATATGGATATAACCAAGATGTCAGAAATAGACTTTAGAGTAACAATTATCAAGGCAATATCTAGGCTTGAGAAAAATATTAATGACAATGTAGAATCTGTAAGGGCAACAATGAGATCTAATCAGGCTGAATTTAAAAATGCTAGGAATGAAATGCAGTCTAAACTGGATACTCTGATTGCCTGGGTAAACAAGGCAGAAGAACAAATTAGTGAGCTAGAGGATAAGATGATGGAAAAGAAGGAAACTGGGGCAGCATGGGAAAAAAAATTAAAGCGCAAGGAATCAAACTGAAAGAGATTAGTGACTCAATGAAATGTTCCAATATCAGAATTATTGAGATCCCTGAGGGGGTGGAAAAAGAGAGAGGTCCAGAAGATGTTTTTGAGCAAATCGTAGCTGAGAACTTTACTAATCTGGGGATGGGAACAAGCATTTGTGTCCAAGAGGTGGAGAGGACCCCTCTCAAGATCAATGACAGACTGACACCATGACATATAATAGTACAATTTGCAAATCTTAGATTCAAGGAAACAATCTTGAAAGCACTGAGAGGGAAGAGATTTCTTACGTACAGAGGGAGGAACATCAGAATAATGTCAGACATGTCCACAGAGACCTGGCAAGCCAGAAGGGGTTGGCAAGACATATTCAGGGTAATAAATGAGAAGAATGTGCAGCCAAGGATACTCTATCCAGCAAGACTGTCATTCAGAATGGATGGAGAGACAAGGAGCTTCCAAGACCAGCAGAAACTGAAAGAATATATGTGACATCCAAATGGGTCCTGCAAGAAATATTAAGGGGAGGTTCTATAAAAGGAGAAAAACCCCAAGAGTGATATAGAACAGAAATTTACAGAGACAATGTATAGAAACAAGGACTTCACAGGCAATATGATGACAATAAAATCATACCTTTCAATAATCATTCTCAAAGTGAATGGCCTAAATTGTCCCATGAAATGGCACAGGGTTGCAGATTGGATAAAAAGACATGACCCATCCATATACTGTCTACAAGAGACTCATTTTGAACCTAAAGATACATCCAGACTGAAAGTGAAGGGATGGAGAACCATTTTCATGCCGATGGACCTCAGAGGAAAGCTGGGGTAGCAATTCTTGGTATCAGACAAAATAGATTTTAAGCTAAAGACTGTAGTTAGAGATACAGAAGGACACTATATCATTCTTAAAGGGTCTAGCCAACAAGAGGATCTAACAGTTGTAAATATCTATGCCCCCACCATGGGAGCGGCCAACTGTTAACCAAAATAAAGAGACATTGATAATAATACGTTAATAGTAGGGACCTCAACACTCCACTCTCAGCAATAGACAGATCATCTAAGCAGAAAATCAACAAAGAAACAAGAGCTTTGAATGACACACTGGATATATACATAGATATATACAGATGTATACAGACCTCATAGATGGATATAGAAGATTTCACCCTAAACAACAGAGTACTCATTCTTCTCAAACGCACATGGAACTTTCTCCAGAATAGACCACATACTGGGTCACAAATCAGGTCTCAACTGATATCAAAAGATTGAGATTATCCGTGCGTATTCTCAGACTACAGTGCATTGAAACTGGAACTCAGTCACAAGAAAATATTTGGAAGGAATTCAAACACTTGGAAGCTAAAGACCATCCTGCTAAAGAATATTTGGGTCAACCAGGAAATCAAAGAAGAGCTTAAAGAATTCATGGAACCCAATGAGAACGAAAACACATCAGTCCAAAACTTAAGAGATACTGCAAAGGCGGTCCTAAGGGGGAAATACATAGCCATCCAAGCCTCACTCAAAAGAACAGAAAAATCTTGAATACACAATTAACTTTACACCTTAAAGAACTGAAGAAGGAACAGCAAATCCTAAGCCACGTACAAGAAGAGAAATAATTAAGATTAGAGCAGAGATCAATGAATTAGAAACCAGAAATACAGTAGAGCAGATCAATGAAACTAGAAGCTGGTTCTTTGAAAGAATTATTAAGATCAATAAACGACTGGCCAGACTTATCCAAAGAAAAGAGAAAGGACCCAAATTAATAAAATTATAAATGAAAGGGGAGAGATCATGACTAATACCAAGGAAATAGAAATGATTATTAGAAATTATTACCAACAACTATATGCCAATAAATTAAGCAACCTAGAAGAAATGGATGCCTTCCTGGAAATGTATAAACTACCAAGACTGAAACAGGAAGAAACTGACAACCTGAATAGACCAATAACCAATAACAAGATTGAAGCAGTGATCAAAAACCTCCCAAAAACAAGAGTCCAGGGCCTTATGGATTTGTGGGGAATTCTACCAAACATTCAAAGAAGAAATAATATCTATTCTCCTGAAGCTGTTTCAAACAATAGAAACAGAAGGAAAACTTCCAAACTCATACTATGAGGCCAGCATTACCCTCATCCCAAAACCAAGCAAAGACCCCATCAAAAAGGAGAATTACAGACCAATATCCCTCATGAATATGGATGCCAAAATTCTCAGCAAGATCCTAGCTAATAGGATCCAACAGCACATTAAAAGGATTATCCATCATGACCCGGTGGGATTTATCCCTGGCATGCAAGGGTGGTTCAACATTTGCAAATCAGTCGGTGTGTTAGAATACATTAATAACAGAAGAGACAAGAGCCATATGGTCCTCTCAATTGATTCAGAAAAAGCATTTGACAAAATACAGCATCCTTTCATGATAAAAACTCTTTGGACTGTAGGGATAGAGGGTACATTCCTCAATTTCATAAGAACCATCTATGAAAAGCCCACGGCGAATATCATTCTCAATGGGGAAAAGCTGAGAGCCTTTCCCTTAAGATCAGGAACACGACAGGGATGCCCACTCTCGCCACTGTTGTTCAACATAGTACTAGAAGTCCTGGCCTCAGCAATCAGAAAACAAAAAGAAATAAAGTGTATTCAAATTGGCACAGAAGTCAAACTCTCTCTATTCACAGATGACATACTTTATGTGGAAAACCCAAAAGACCAGCCCCGAATTACTAGAACTCCTATAGCAATTCAGCAACGTGGCAGGATAAAAAATCAATGCACAGAAATCAGTTGCTTTCCTATAACACTATCAATGTAACCTGTAGAAAGAGAAATTAAGGAATCGATTCCATTTACAATAGCACCAAAAACCGTAAGCTACCTTGGAATAAACCTAACCAAAGAGGTAAAGGATCTATACTCTAGAAACTACAGAACACTTATGAAAGAAATTGAAGAAGACCAAAAAAAAAAAAAAATTCCATGCTCATGATTGGAAGAATAAATGTTGTTAAAATGTCTATGCTACCAAGAGCAATCTATACTTTCAGCGTCATCCTGAACAAAATACCAATGCCATTTTTCAAGGAGCTGGAACAAACTATCCTAAAATTTGTATAGAACCAGAAAGGCTCCAAATTGCCAAGAAAATTTTGAAAAAGAAAAACAAAGCTGGGGGCATCATGTTGCCTGATTTCAAGCTATATTACAAAGCTGTGATCACCAAGACAGCAGGTACTGGCACAGAAACAGACACACACGGATCAGTGGAACAGAATAGAGAGCCCAGATATGGACCGTCAACTCAGTGGTCAGCTAATCTTCAACAAAGTGGGAGAAAATATCCAATTGAAAAAGTCTCTTCAATAAATGGTTCTGGGAAAATTGGACAGCTATATACAGAAGAATGAAACTTGACCATTCTCTTACACCATACACAAAGATAAGCTCTGAATGGATGAAAGACCTAGACAGGAATCCATCAAAATCTTAGAGGAGAACATAGGCGGTAGCCTCTTCGACATCAGGTATAGCAATTTCTTTCAAGACATGTCTCCAAAGGCAAGGGAAACAAAAGCAAAAATGAACTTTTGGAACTTCATCAAGATAAAAAGCTTCTGCACAGCAAAGGAAACAGTCAACAAAGCAAAGAGGCAACTCATGGAATCGAAGCTATTTGCAGATCTCACTGTAGATAAAAGGTTAGTATCCAAGATCTATAAAGAACTTCTCAAGCTCAACACTGAAAAAACAAATCATCACGTCAAAAAATGGGCAGAAGAGAACAGACACTTTTCCAAAGAGGACATACAAATGGCTAACAGACACATGAAAAAATGTTCAACATCATTAGCCATCAGGGAAATACAAATCAAAACCACATTGAGATACCACCTTATACCAGTTAGAAGGGTTAAATTTGACAAGGCAAAAAACAACAAATGTTGGAGAGTTTGTGGAGAAAGGGGAACCCTTGTACACTGTTGGTGGGAATGGAAGTTGGCACAGGCACTTTGGAAAACATTATGGAGGTTCCTCAAAATGTTAATAATGCAGCTACCCTATGACCCAGCATTTGCACTACTAGGCATTTACCCCAGAGATACAGATGTAGTGAAAAGAAGGGGCACATGCACCCCAGTGTTCCTAGCAGCAAAGTTCACGATAGCCAAATTGTGGAAGGAGCTGAGATGCCCTTCAACAGATGAATGGATAAAGAAGATATGGTCCATATATACAGTGGAATATTACTCAGCCCTCAGAAGGAATGATCACCCAACATTTGCATCAACATGGATGCAACTGGAGGAGAGAATGCTAAGTGAAACAAGTCAAGCAGAGAAAGACAATTATCATATGGTTTCACTTATTTGTGGAACTTAAGGAGTGTTAGGGAAGACATTAGGAGAAGGAAGGGAAGAGTGAAGGGGTAAAATCAGAGGGGGAGATGAACCATGGGAGACTGTGGACTCCGGGAAACCCACTGAAGGTTTTAGATGTGAGGAGGATGGGGGGATGGGTTAGCCTGGTGATGGGTGTTAAGGAGGACACATATTGTGTGGAACATTGGGTTTTATACGCAAACAATGAATCATGGAACACTACATCAAAAACTAATGATGTACTGTATGGAGACTAACATAATATATATATAAAAAAAATATCTAACGATTATAAATATCTATGCCCTCAACATGGGAGCACTAAAATATATAAAACAATTAATAACAAACACAAAAGAACTCACTGATAATAACACAGTAATAGAAAAGGACTCTAACATCTAACTTATGTCAATAGACAGATCATTTAAGCAGAAGATCAGTAATGAAACAATGGCTTTGAATGACACTTTGCACCAGATGGGCTCAACAGATAGATTCAGAACATTCCATTCTAAAGCAGCAGAATACACATTCTTTTCAAGTGTATATGGGTCATTTTCCAGAATAGATTACATACTAGTCACACATCAGTCCTCAACATGTACTAAAATCTTGAGACCATGCATCTTTCTGACCACAGCACTGTTAAACTTAGAGTCAGCTACAATAAAACATTTAGAAAGTCCACAAATACATGGAGGTTAAATAATATGCTACTAAAAAATGAATGGGTCAACCAGGAAATCAAAGAAGAAATAAAAAAATATATGGAAACAAATGAAAATGAAAACACAGCAGTCTAAAACCTTTGTGATGCAGCAAAAGCAGTCCTAAGAGAGAAGTATATAGCAATATGGGCCTACCTTAAGAAGGAAGAAAAATCTCATATAAAGGACCTAACTGTACACCTAACGGAGATAGAAAAAGAACAACAAACAACCTAAAACCAGCAGAAGGAGAGAAATAATAAAGATCTGAGTAGAAATAAATGATATAGAAACAAAAACAAAACAGATAAATGAAACCTGGAGCTAGTTCTTTGAAAAAAAATTAATAAAATTAATAAACCTCCAGCCAGACTTCTCAAAAAGAAAAGGGAAAGGACCCAAATAAATAAAATCATAAAGTCACAAATGAGAGACGAGAAATAGCAACCAACACCACAGAAATAGAAATAATTATAAGAGAATATTACAAAATACTCTGTGCAAACAGATTGGACAACCTGGAAGAAATGGATAAATTCCTAGAAACATATGAACTATCAAAAACTGAAACAGGAAGAAATAGAAAACTTCAATAGACTTATAAGCAGCTAAGATATTGAAATCAGTAATAAAAAATCTTCCAAGAAACAGAAGTCCAGGGCCAGATTGCTTCACAGGTGAATTCTGAACATTTAAAGAAGAGCTAATACCTTTTCTTCTCAAAGTATTCTAAAAAATGGAAATGGAAGAAAAACTTCCAATTAATATATAATTAATTAAAGTGCCTAGTTTGTGTTATGGTTCACTCTGTGTTATATAGTTCTGTAGGTTTTGCCAAACGTATAATCTCATGTAACCGCCATTACAGAATCTTATAAACTAGTTTTACTGACTTAAAATCTTCTGTGATCTTTTCATCCATCGTCCTACTCCTTTCTTCGCCACTCCTCCCCCTCTGCCCAACTCCTGGCAAACATGGATTTTTTACTGTCTCTCTAATATGGCCTTTTCCAGAATGTCATAAATTTGGAATCATGTAATATGTAGACTTTTCAGATTGTCTTTTTTGACTTAGTAATATGCATTTAAGTTTCCTCCATATCTTTCTGTGATTTAGTAGGTAATTGCTTTTTATCGCTGAATTAGTATTTGTTTACATGTACTGCAGTTTATTTATTCATGTATTGAAGGACATCTTGATCACTTCCAATTTTAGGCAATTTGGGTAAATCTTCTGTAAACATTTATGTGTGTTTCTGGGGACATGTTTTCAGCTCCTTTGAGTAAATACCAAGGAGCTCAATTGCTGGATTGTATGGTAAGATTATACGTAGGTTTGTAAGAAATTGTCACATTGTCTTCCAAAGTGGCTATACCATTTTGTATTTCCACCAGCAATGATGAAACTTGGAGTGGTTCCACATTCTCACTGGCAATTGGTGTTGTCAGTGTTTTGGATTTTACCCATTTTGCAAGTATTTAGTGTATCTTATTGTTTTAATTTGTAATTCCCTAATGACATTTGATGTTGAACATGTTTTCCTTTGCTTATTTTCCATCTGTGTATCTTCATTATTAAGGTATGTGATCAATTTTTTGCCCACTTTTTAATTAGGTTGTTTGTTTTTCTATTAAATTTTATTGTTTTACATATTTTCTATATATATACTTTATCAGATGTGTTTTGCGAATATTTTCTCTCAAACTGTCTTGTCATTTTATTGTCTATTGATTTTTGCTTCTTTTATTTTGAAACTCTGTTACTAGGTACATTAACATTTATGACTATTACATTCTCTTGATGAATTAACCCCTTTATTATTATGAAATCATTTTCCATCTGATAATATTATTTCCTATGAAATCTCTTATAACTCTTTTATCTGAGAAATTTACTGATGTTGGTATGTGTAGTCCAAGATCATTCATTTTCATTGTCCTAAATATTCTATTATAGGAGTACACCATTATTTAGTCATTATGGGTAATTATGTAATATATGTTTTTATATTGTAAACTGTGGTGGTACAAACATTCTTCATCTTGTCTCCTTGAGACAAGAATCTATGTGGTGTTTCCCTATGAGTGAGTTTGTTGAATGTAAGATAGGCAGCTCTTCAAATTACTTGCTCTTCAAGGTATTTGTACTAATTTGGTTTCTGTCATTATGCCTAAGAGTTACTGTTTCACATTCTTACCAACACAATATAATGCCAGATTTTAAATTTATTCAGATAAACTGAGATATCATTAATGTTTTATTTTGAATTTTAAAATATTAGACCAGTTAACAGTTTAAAAGATATGCATATTTATTGGGGGTGCCTGAGTACCACAGTGGATTAAGTGCCTGACTCTTGGTTTCAGCTCAGGTAGTGATCTCAGGGTCATGGGACTGAACCCCAGGTTGGGCTCCATGCTCAGCTTAGAGTCTGCTTGAGATTCTCTCTCCCCAAATTTTGTCCCTCCTACTCATGCTCTCTCTCTCTCTCTCAAATAAATAAATCTTTAAATATATATATATTTAAATAAACCTGTAATAAATAAAACTATATAAATGTATATTTAACCAGAATAAATAAACCTATTTATAAATAAAATATATTATAAAATAAGATATAAAATAAAAAGTATATTTAACCTATGATAAATAAGCCTATAATAAATAAAACTATATAAATATATATTTATTTAAAATGCATATTTAAATATATATCTATATATAGATAGATAATTTTGTTCGTCAATTCTGTAATTTTTCTGTTTGTATGTTCTGCCATTTTTCTTCTTTGCCATTTTTGTAATGATATGTAGGATTTCCTGATATATTTTGATAGTACTCTTTCTTGTATATATGTACTTCAAATATCATTCTCTGTTTATGGCTTGTATTTCCTATTTTCTTTTTTTTTTTTTTTAAAGATTTTATTTAACAGAGAGAGACAGCCAGCGAGAGAGGGAACACAAGCAGGGGGAGTGGGAGAGGAAGAAAGCAGGCTCCCAGCAGAGGAGCCTGATGTGGGGCTCGATCCCAGCACGCCAGGATCACGCCCTGAGCCGAAGGCAGACGCTTAACAACTGTGCCACCCAGGCGCCCCTGTATTTCCTATTTTCTTAATTAAATCTGATGACAGTTTTTTTTTTAATACAACTGAATTAATCAATCTTTTCCCTTATTTCTTGTTTAAGAACTCCTTCCCTATCTTGAAGTCTAATATATTTTTTTAAGCAGTAAACAGAGCACAATAAGGCACATATTCACACCTTTTCCTTATCCCTTGATAGACAATAATTAATGTGTGTTGGGTTTGGATGTAATCACTAGACTCAACACACTGCTTTCATTGATTTTCCAATAAGGCTTAAATCTATGAAGAAGAAACTTCTTTCTTTTTCTTCCAGTGGTTAATTTAATTTTCTCCCCTACTGAACCAAATTATTTATTTGCTAGCAGTCTTTATTTATCATCTCTTCATGTTTCCCATCTATTGCCAATGCAATCATAGTTCATAACAATTAACAGCTGTTTCTTAGTATTTCTAGTTATTACTGTTTTTGCCTAGTAACAACTTTTTTTTTAATTTCAAAAATGATGTGTTCTTCTTTTCTAGTAAACCCTCACCTTATAATATAATGTTATCCCTAAGAGATAAGCCTGAAAATTGTGACAAATTCATCTTAACTTGTAATATACACATATATGTACACTTTTAAGTCAATATTAAATATTTCAGAATATTTTATAACGTAAAATGTAAATATGCATTTGTTATTTGTCCCTATGTCTGTAATATTGACCTAATTTCAGAAATTCCACTGGAAAAATAGTTTTTTTGTTTTTTGTAATGTTATTCTCAACTATTGGCTACCTTCATTAATATTTACTCTTGTTTTTGTTGTCTGCATTACTTCTTTGTTGATTAACCTTCATTAACCTGACTTTCTGAGATGTTGTTCATCTAGGAAAAAAAAAACTACCTAATGCTCTCATAGAAAATATAAATAAATAAAATTTCCCTTCCACATTAAGTAGAAACTACTTAGCCTGTAAGAGAGGGGATTCTTGAAAAATTATACAGAAGTACAGATCCATACCCTCTTAATTTCTTTTATATTTAATTTCTTAAGGTCATGTAGTTTATCATTGATCAAAATAGGAATTTCTTTCCTAATACAAAGGCAACTCAATAAGACTCCTAATGGATGGAATATCAGTGTAATTCTAGAAGATGTTAAGGTTAATTCTTCAAATGTAAATGATTAATACCTATCAGACTTAATTCTCTTCATTTGGGGCCCATCTCTGTGATTAGTGTTGTATATGACTGCATGTATAGGATTCAGGTATTGTAAGGAGTAAAGCTATTATGTTCTTTGAAGGTACTACATAAGATTTAAAACACCTTCCAGATGGTTTTAATATTTATGATAGCATAGAAATACTTGAATCATGTGGCCTATATATGTACAGTTGTGGGTGTGCACCCCACTGTAGATTTAGGGTCTTATAGAACAAGGAAAAGGAGTGTCATGTAAGATTATTTTATAGCCTTAAAAGACACCGATGATAAATCTGGACATTGTTTTTAAGAGAAGAGGACAAAGAAATATGACTTTTTCTGTCCTCTGCTCCTTTATTTGTCATTCACTCAACATTTATTGAACAGCATAGGTTAAAGCCCAAAATAAATGCTGATATTAATGAGAGAAATTAGTATCCATTTGGATTAAGTCATATTGGATCAACCAAATAAATGTCATTGCTGACAGAATGTTAATTGGTGATTAAAAGGGTGGAACAAAATGTGTTAACACAATTTACTTTCCATCATCACCTATGCCATTGTTAAGTGTAAGGATTAAGAAAAAAAGAGGAGTTTATTATTCTTGGATTATTGGTTAAGTCAACCAATGGTGAATGATATGCCATTAATAAAACAGAAAACTCTGTGAATGTAACAAAATTGGGTAATTGAATCCAGTTCTAAAAAATGTGCATGTGTATAAATAAGACATTAAAAATATGAGCCTCAAATTCAAGGGAGAAGACTTTGAGACGGATTTAGACATTAAGAGGTCCATTTACATATGCCTAATTGTTGAAGCCATATTAAATTACTTAAGAGGGAATAGAAGTAGAGAGAAATGAACTTGGGAGTACTCCAGCATTTTAATGTCAGTGAATGAGGACCCAGCAAAAGAAGCTCAGCAAGGACTTCCTGTGCAATCATAGGAGCCAGCAAAGAAGAATATTATCAAAAGCAGAAATTATTCAGAAGTTAATTAAACTGAGAAGTGATAATGGATTTTTGAAAGAGTAAATTTTGGAAGATGTTGACAGGTACAGTTTCATTGATATAGTGCAGATGTAAGCCAGACTTCTATAGGCTGAAGACTTAAGGGTGGAGATAACAAATGAAGACAATTCTTATTTTAAAAAAGGGAGGAGAGAAATAGAAATTAGTATTTTTTAAGATGGAAAAAACTAGCACATTTGTTTGCACATGTGTTTGTAGAGATGAAAACATGAAGAAGAGGGATTGATACAAACCAATGAAAAACCTATTATATAAAAATTTTTCAAGTATAAATAATTAAGCTTATGGAAAGGTAGACATAACATGACCATGTAGATAGATCAGTGGATTTTACTAACAGAACACAACTATGTAACTAACCGACAATTAGATCAATAATAAGAACATTCAAGCATGCCAGAAGCCACCTTCATTTTTCATTTACTAAAGCCCTTAATTCCTTTTACCTGGGTTAACTGGTATTCTAATGTACAGTGGTGCAGTTTATTTATTTATTTTTTTATTATGCTATGGAGTCTTTTGTGAATATACCATGATTTATATATCTGTTCAACTGTTGATATGGTTTTGTTAGCATCCTGTTTGTGGTTATTATGAATAGTATAGTCATGTAACTAAAATATATAATTTCTAAAATTTAATGAATCATTTACAAAAGGACCAAAATCATGAGGTACTTAGAGACAAATATAGCAAAATATATGCAAAACTTCCCAGAAAACTCTGAAACATTGTTTAGAAAATTTTCAGGATGAAAGTCTTAATATTATTAATATATCATTTCCCCCAAATTGGCCTATATATCAATGTAATACTAATCAAAATCCCAGCATTCTTTTTCTGAAGAAGTTCACAAGATAATTTAAACATTTATTTTTAAAGGCAAAGAATCAATAATACTCAAAATAATCTTGAAAGAGAAGTTTTCTGAATTTAGAAACAAGAGCAATTAAGTCCATGGTTGCATATCTATTTCCCCATCTCCCCCAGTACTTAATTATTCTATTGAAGATACACCCAGTACTATATTTGCTAGAATTCACTATGAATCTTGTTTGTGGTCACTCCTACTTACTTACTTTCTTTTAGGAGATGAGAAAGTAGAGCACTATTGATTACTCTGTGAATTACAAATACTGTAATAAAGAGAAGAAATACTTTTATGTTTGTCAGGAAGACTAGGTTACAGGGGTATTTCATTTCCTCATTTAGTTAAGATTTGATCTTCTTTCAGTTTGGGATTTCTATGTTTTAAATGGTAGTTTGCCCCCAAAGTAAGTCTTAGACATTAGCATGTCAATGATGATTATATTCCACTTTTGATGCACTAATCTTGGCCGAAATACTGCAATATACATGATTCAATTCAAAAGCACTAAGAAGACATAGCCCCTGTCATATGTTGTGACTGTTGTAATTAGTGAAGTCCTTCCCTTCTGTAAACCACACTGATGTTCAAAATGATCCCTTTGACTTTTCCCTGGTATAACAAACACAGCGATGGTTAATAGCCACAAGAAATTTATGACCAATGAGTGTCCTAACAAAGCTTTTGTTATCAGATATATTCCAAAAGAGAATGCCTTCTTCAGGTCCCATAAATACACATATCCTGCCAACAGTGGGATGATTGAGTGATGTTACCCTTAGCGCTACTTCTTTCTTGTCTAATACTTTCACTTAATTTTCTAGTTCCTTATGTTGTACTGAATTCAGTTGGACTATGTAAGTAATTTAGGAAAAATTGGGACAGGCCATTCTTTTCATACCAATAATTCCGCTGATTTAACAAAGGCCATATAAAACGTTCAGTAATTAATTAAGTTTAGGTAAAACACATTGCAATGAGAATCGGGGAGATCTGAGTGTAATATAGGTAACTGAGGCTAACGTAATATAAAGATATGTTTAAAATTTTAGATGAAATGAGTAAACTAAACATTCTGCTATTAGTTTTAATAAATTAGTTTTAATAAATTATTGCTTCAATAATAATATTGACATGGTTCCTGACAAAAAATGCTTAGTAAATGCTTTGAACTTATGAAAAATACTTCTCTATAAATGAACATAGGGAAAAATAAATTTCCCTTTTGGAATATTAACAAAGATATTGAAAGTAACAGGGGGTATTTTATCATTGTCATCAAGTAAGAAAAGGATTAATTGCTGTCATGTTCTCTCTATACTACCTTGTGGGGTACAAATTACATTTTTGTAACCTCAGACCTTAATCAAAAACAACGAGATTTGAGCTAGTATTAATCTGCAGCTGCCAGTGGCAGCCTTTCCATAGTAAAAGAGTGCAAGGTCAGCAATGTGAATTTCTGCAAAGAAGGGAACATACTTATCAGGAGACTACACCTGGTAAAGCAAAAATGCAAGGACAGTGTGCAAATCAACACTGTACTCAAAGAAAAGGCACAGTGAAAGCCATTGCCTTTTGTCTCCGTGATTAAGAGTGAATCGTAAAAGCCATATATTAAACACACATACACAGAGCCCTCTGGGTCTATGTTTATTTAGAAAAGTTCCTGGAAATTTACTTCAAGTTCTATTAAACCTAAAAATATAATAAAAACAGTACTATGAGCACTGGAATTTTCAAATAATTTTAAGTTACTGAGAAGTGAATGGCAATATAATGATGTATTAGATGAAACTGTTTAATGTTTATCTGGTGTGGGTTACCTCTCCTTTAGTCTCATGAATCCCTTCTCAGAAGCTTTCTTAATTCAATCTTATTCTTTTTCTTGATTGTTCAATTTTAACAAACTTTCACCATTTCCCTGAATCTGGAGTCTATAAAGCTCCATCTTCATGCATTCATTAGCTGGGACCCACATATGTATTTTTTCTTATTCCATGTCTGCGCCCTAAAATTGTGCTGAGACTGTTGGACAGAACAGTAAGTCTCAGAATCACAGTAATCACATGGAGCCATGCCCTCTGGTGTAGCCACCTATTTTAGGTTCAGTTTTTATGTACAATTTAGTTTCCTCATTTTTTCTCAAAGTCTGAACCTAATCATAATCTTTTTTTTTTATTTCTACACATGTAAGAATCATGTTTCTTTTTTGATACATCATAGGAATTTTTCCCTCTCATTAACTCATGTGGTTCTTTAACAATATGCTTTTTAATAACAAATAGTCTGTACATAATTTTTTATGTATATATACTATTTGAATAGTATATATACTATTTGAGATCAAATTTTGCTCTATTAATAAAATAGCATCAGATAATCTGACTAGTAAAATTTTTCTGTGCACAATTAGCTCTTCATGGTTCAATTATACTAGTCTTGATATTTCCAAATGTATTTAAGAAATATTCCCAGAAGATAATTTTCCTCTAACACATACTTCCTATGATGTACTACTGAATTTTAACTCCTCTTTGTGCACTATCATTGATATTCATAGTGGTAGAGATCTCAATCTCTGTATAACCCTCATTTTAAATAACCTAATTATTTTAATTTTGGGAATTCTTAAAAAAATAACAGCTTTCTGGTTAACCATGTTATTTTGATGTCATTTTGTAAATTTTTAGAGGAACTGCAAACTTGAATTATTAGAGTCAGAAGGCCAAACAGGTAAATTTAATATTTTCCTAAATCAGTTAATTATGAAATATGAAAACTGTGTTTACTTCACTTATACCATAAGTTTACTGTAACGTATTTTCCAACTACTATCACTTTTAAAGCCCTGCTTCAACTTCCTGAATAGTTAATAACATTTTCTATAAGATTTCCCCAGTAGTATGTGGTAACTAGTAGCATTTAGTTTGTCAGATTTTATTATAGATAGTTCTATGCCACTTCCCGAAACTTTGAATTGCTATAGGGTAGAAACATAATAATTTGTTCCTCTTTAACATAATTAAGTTATCATAGATGCTTTAAAAAATAAAATAATTTTGCTTCTTATCATTTATCTTTGTATACATATATCAAGTTATATCCATAATATTAGGTCGATTGGGTAATAAATTTGTAAATACATCTGTAAATCTGATAGAATAAAGAAATTATTTGTAGGAGTTCTCAAATATGTGCATAATATATTCAACAGAATTTTTATTACTTTTTTCATCTTTTTAATCATTCACCTGCTCATCCAACAATCATCCTTTTGTTTAGTAGCAGGTATTATTATTATTTACTTTTAAAATTTTATTTATTTATTTCAAAGAGAGAGAGAGTGAGCACAAGTGGGGGGAGGGCAGAAGGAGAGGGAAAGAGAATCTCAAGCAGACTCCATGCTGAGCACGGAGCCCACCCCGGAGCTTGATCTCAGGACCCTGAGATCACAAGATCACAACCCAGGCCAAAACCAAGAGTGGGTCACTCAATTGCCTGCACCACACAGGCACCCTAGAAACATGTATTATAATTTCACTGATAAAAAATATGAGTAAGAAAAGATAAACAGATAGCTTCAAACATAATTCCCTGAATAGTATCTAATTTGTTTGCCTGCCTCTTTTAAGCCGGAAATATATGATCATATTCCCACTATAGTTAGGAAAATCTTATATAATTTAATGCCCATGTAAATTATGCCAATGCTATACTAAATCATGTAGTTATATATTAATAAAGATATGAAAAATATAATACACAGCATTAAAGTCTCTAAAGTGCAAATAATAGGTTTGCATTTAAGTATACCAGTTCAAAAATTAGATATTTATTAAATAGTAATCATCTGTTTAATATCTAGAAAAACACAATTTAAAAATGGGCAAATGACTTGAATAGACATTTGTCCAAAGAAGATAAACATGTTTCCATCAAGCACATGAAAAGATGCTGAACATCATTAATCATTAAGTAAATGCAAATCAGAACCATGAGATACCGCTTCACTTATACTAGAATGGCAGTAATGAAAAAAAAAAAGGAAGATGTGTGTTAGCAATGATGTGGAGAAATTAAAGCCCTTGGACACTGCTGATGAGAATGTAAAAAGGTTCAGCTATTATGGAGAACAGTTTGGCAAGTCCTCAAAAATTAAACATAGAATTATCGTATTACCGAGCAATTCTAATCCCAGATATACATCCAAAGTTATTAAAAACAGAGTTTTAAGCAGATTCTTGTACACCGGTGGTCATAGTACATTACTCACAATAGCCAAAATGTAGAAATAACCCAAATGTTCATTAACAGATTAGAACTAATACATGTTACCATACAGATGAACCATTAAAACATAATGCTAACAGAAATAAGCCAGACATAAAAGGTCATATCTTGTGTGATTTCATTTATGTGAAATTTCCCAAATAGGAAAATCTGTAGATACAGAAAGCAAATAGGTCATTTTCTGGGCCTGGGGGGAAGGGAATGGGTAGTAACTGCTTAATGAATGTTTAGTTTTCTTTTAAAGTGATGAAAATATTTTGGAATTAGGGAGGATCATGGTTGCACAACATAATGCATATACGAAATGCCACTGAATTGTTATTTAAAATTATTGATTTTATTTATGTAAATTCTATCTCAGTCAAAATATGATACTAAATAAGTGATATGATATAGACTTAGCAAAAAATTAAGTAAGGGAATTATATGACAGATTAAAGTCATTCTGAGGTCCCATCAGTATGTGTTTGATTTTTTAAAAATTTATATATACATATTTTAATTGAAAAAGTTTTATTTTCTTTTCATAGTTCTTTTCATATCATAAATATAAAACCAAAAATTTAATGTGCCCATAAATCAAAGATGAAGATGAGTACACCAAGATAGTTTTAAAATAAAACTAGCTACAATGTAGACTTTCTCAAAGGTCTACAAACTCCTCCTGAGCCCTTAAAACAAAAATGCTGATAGTCTTTCCAACCAATAAGGCTTCAAATTAATTCTTGGTAGAAATTCCCTTTAACAAATGCTCCTGGAGCTAGAAGATAACAACTTTCCAGGGCAGTAGTATCAGACTTCCTGTTAATGGTTTCTTAACCTTAGTTGAGTCCAGCCTGCCTGGTAGCACAATGCCCTAAGCAAGCCTCCCTCAAAGCACCCTTTCACAGGCAGCTGGTGCACAGTATTGAAGTCAAACTTGTACAGCAAAGCAGAGCCTGTCTTACCTTTTTGCCTTCCTTCAAGAAATCAATAGAGCATTATAGCACCCAGTGTCAAAGCAAGAATAATCTTGTGGCTGGCTCCAAGGCTGCAGATTCAGCTCTAATCCTCATACCAGCCTTAAGAGTAACAATTTTATTTTTTCATGGTAACTAAAATGTTACAGGTCATATCTGAAGTCTTCTGTACTTTGTACCATAATGTCATGAGAAAGTCAAGCATATTTGGGATTCCAGTAATATCAAGTGAAAGATTATTGTAGAGATTCATTCATCTAACGGTTTGTTTGTGGAGTGCCAGTCGGGATTCCTTGATCCTTCTAAGAAATATTACCTATATAAAGGTAAACTGAATTTCCATTTTTAGAGTACCATCCTCTTCAGTTATAATTGCCCTCTTTTTGATTTATTAGATATACTTAAGGCTACAAAAAAATAGAATATCTCATATTGTTTTATGAGGGAAACTGTTGTGCTTAAACTAATTAATGTAAATGAGTTTAATATTATCATTGTCCTTTAGGACATCTGAAAAGTGGCAGTGCAGGAATATGCTATATATACCTGGAAGGTTAGGCAGTTAGGCATGATCAAGGAGGGATAAAGCAGGTGCTGGCCACACCTTCAGAGCCACCTCTAAGGTTAGCAGAACAGGAAAGGCCAAGCTGCAGAGCTGGCTCAAAAGCCACAAGAGGACTTCTGAGAGCTGAGCATGCACACAAAAGGTGCGACTCGTTTTTAGGTTACCTTAAAGTTACAACAAAGTCCATTAAAAGTCCATAAATATGCAATACATAAATAAAATTATAACAGAATGAATCATGGGTAGACAAACGCACAGAAGCCAAAATGTTATATAACCACCAGCTGTCAATAAAAAATGCCAGTCAAAACCAAATGTACATATGCAGAAAGCAGGCTTAAAAGGACACAGCTAGAGCTTCTCAGTGCCATTGCCTCTCTTGCACTGGCGGTGGCCCCGTTTCACTCTTGAAAGTTTACTACACTTACCTACTCAATAAACTATCTCCCCATTCTGGTCTTGGGTCTCCAATTCTTTGTTGCATTTGGGACAACAACCAAGCAACCCAGTAGCAGAAGAGGAGGAGAAACAAATGAGAAAACATAATCAGGAAACAAAGCAAAACAAAAGATTTAGGGATGGAAATTTATCA
The DNA here is from genome assembly GCF_024610735.1 of Ursus americanus. Taxonomy (NCBI): domain Eukaryota; kingdom Metazoa; phylum Chordata; class Mammalia; order Carnivora; family Ursidae; genus Ursus; species Ursus americanus. The sequence goes on from NC_142131.1 coordinate 22,669,649, forward strand.
AAGATAAAAGTCACTTTTCCCTTTACATTGAAACCGTTACATGAATGTTATTAGTATTTTAAATGCAATATATGACGTGCTGGACTGCGACAGACTATAAGTACATTTTCCACAAATTCTGAGTTCTTCATCTACCCACACTCTCTTACACTCTCTTAAAAATTCTCCAATCTAAACTCTCTCTAGTTTTTCTGAATACTACATAATATAGTGAATATTTCCATTGTTTTAATTTTCTTTGTAGCCTTTAAGGTACTTTTAGATGTGATGGTGCCTCCTTTATTGCTATATTTGGTCTTCATTTCTAGGAACATTTTCTAGGATTCTACTTAGGTTATCCTTTGCAAACTCAAAATCTTAACCTTTTTGTTAATATAAGCTTTACACTTCTCATGGTAAATGCATTTCTAAGAATTTTATAGTTTTTCGTTATTATTACAAATGAATGCATTATTTTACAACAGCTAATTGGATATGCATGTACGTATATATATAGAGAGAGAGGTAGGGACAAAGAGAAAGAAGGCAAGCTTTCCAATTATTATTATTACTGAAGTATAATTAACATACTGTGTTATATTAGTTTCAGGTGTACTTTTTACTGAAATAAGCTTTCTAATTCTTGTATACAGTTAGTTTTCTAATTGATTTTTCCTAGTTCTTCTAATTAATTTAATATATATATTGTTTCATGACACTTCAACCCCTCAGTTGTTTGGAGAACAATTTTCATCTATTTTTTATCCTCTGTCTTTTCTTTTATTACCTTCTGGAGATTTTTTTTTTTTTTTAGTTTATTATCTCTCTCTCTCTCTCTTTTTTTGAAATTTATGATCTGTTAAGGCTATCTTCCAGAACTTTAATTTTTCATTACTTAATATTTTTCATAAAAAGATGTATGTGGCCAGGTATTTGAGATAGAAGTTGGAATCTGGTTTGCTCTCAGTTTTACTATTTATAAGCTGAAGTATCTTAGATGAAGCACTAAAATTCAGTAAATGTATTTCTTCTTTAAAAAAAATAAAATAGGGGTGCCTGGGTGGTTCAGTCAGTTAAGCATCCTGCTGTTGGTTTTGGCTCAGGTCATGGTCTCAGGGTCCTGTGATCCGGCCCCATGGTGTGCGCTCCTCACTCAGCAGGAACTCTGCTTCTCCTCTCCTTCTGCACACCCTTCCCCCCCACCCTCGCTCATGCACTCTCTGTCACTCTCTTTCTCTCAAATAAATGAATCTCTAAAAAAATTTAAAATATTAGCATATACACACATACGCAGATGCTTGTGAGAGTTAAAAGAAATATAGAGAAGAGAGGTTTGCAAGTTACCAATGAATTTGAAGTATTGTTTAACCAAAACTGAATATCATCAACACATTTAGCTTTAAGATTTACCTAGTACCAAAGGCCTAATAGTGAAACCTATGAAGTATTACCTCAGTATAATTTATATGCTATATTGGGTTTGAAATTCATGATAGCAATCAATGTGGAAAAAATTATTATACCCATTTTTTATTCCAAAGTTATAATTTACCCATTGCAACTGTTGCAGTGAAATTTTATCTTTTGCTTCTTTTAAATTATGAGAGACCTGAACACAAATTGACTCTGTGAAGAATCAGTAGCTTGAAAATTGCATGGTTTTAAAGATTTATTTTTATTTTTAATAACAATATTTGAATCTCGAGTATATTTTTCAAAATATATATGTTACTTCCTCAAGGTGATGATGGAGAAAGTGCTGAGGATATTTCCTATTGAAGGGTGGTGAGAGATCGGGGGTTGGCTGGCATTTTTAAACAGCAGAAGCCACTGTTGTCTGCTCAGGGATGTTAGATGCAACATGTTCTGTAGTCAGTCTCCCTTTCACCACAGGAATGCTGCACTCTATAAAGAGTTCATATTTGAAGTCCAAAAGAAAGTACACAATATTTATAGAAAAATGTAGAATCATGTGCAAACAAAAGAAATGATAGTGATAGGAGGTCTTAAACTGTCTTGCCATGACATATATTTTCTGTACAGCCCGATGTATTGAGTAAATGTTAAAAATGATAAAAAGGAAAGTGACTGAATCTGCATTGAGAAATCCTGGCTAGAAGGCAAATAATGTAAAAATAAAATTTAAGTAAAATGTGGAACATACTGTTTGATGTTATAAAGACAAGATAAAGAATCAAACCACTGCTTCACATTCCTGGTCAGGGAACTTCATATCTTTCTTGTTTCTCTCCTCACCTTTTTAGCTCCCCCTAACCTGTTTCTGGAAGGTTAGTGGATGAAGGTAACTGTGAGACATTGTAGAGGAACTAAAATATTTGAAAATGATGCCAACAAATGGACCTTACGCTGGGGTTCATATTTAAAGAAGATATGATCCTGTTGATATGGAAATGAGACACAGAAACATCACAGAAGCATGACTATTCTGAGGCTTTTCCTCAGAATAGTGCCTTACTTTTAGCACAAAATTTGGTAAGCATAATGGCATCTCCTGCTGGGCTGGGTTTCTGGCTTGGTACACTCAGCCATTCCTCTCATTCAGATTCTTGAATTTGAAGCTCAAATTCAACCACTTTTCCAGAACCAGTTAAAGTTCTAGCTGCTTAAGATCTTTTCTTAAATACTTTAAGATATATTGCTCTTTTTCCTCAAAGGACTTAAAGCAGTTATTATTGTATCCCTAGAACTAATTTATTTCTGACTAACTTATATGACTTAATATACTTATGACTTATTCTCATCATTCATGAATGACCTGAATTTATCATGAGTTTACCCACTTGAACATCAAGAATGCTATACCCAATTAAGGAGGGCACTTGTTGTGATAAGCACTGGGTATTATATTTAAGTGATGAATCACTAAATTCTGCTCCTGAAACTGATATTACACTGTATCTTAACTAATTGGAATTTAAATAAAACTTGAAAAAAGAAAGATTAAAAAAAAAAGAATGCTATACCCAGATTTTCTTTCTAGCAGAGCAAATTTCTAGAAACCAGTCTCTGTTGCTCCCGTAGTAGTAAGCTGGATCTTTTATATGTAAAATCTCCATAAAATAGTCTTCGCTGAATGAATAAATTTATAATTACTATTAAATACAAACACATGTAAATACACATACCTTGCATTTATCACTTTGTGAAATAAGATAATTTGTCTCTTTGAATTATCAAGTAATACTATAAGCCTCTATTTCTGATAATAATTTATATACTTTGCTTTAATGTTTTTTATTTCAGAATTTTGACTTGTCTTAATGTTTTCAAATAATATTTAACCTATATAGTTTGTTAATATATTTATTTAATTTTTCTATTTATTCATAAGTAACATTTTTAAAGGAAATATTCTATATGATAGAGAGTAATCAAATTTCTAATAAAGTAAGCAAGTTGTGTTGTATATTCTCAATAATAGCAAAGTTGTAAGATTTGAAGGGAAATAGAGAAATTATCCATATAATAGTTTAGATCAACATTATGGATAATCATTTACACTTTTCATAATGATGAATTCAATGATTTTCTATTATACAACCTATCCTGTTATAGACATAGGAAGTAATGTGTCATGTTAAAAACCATACAAATTAAATTTTCAAAAATAAAAAAATGGTAATCCTTGTATTCAGAAATGCAAATCAGTTTTCTGAAGTTCAATTATTGTTAACTGGTAATGCTATGTTCATAAAAATATGATTTAGAATGTACTGTTAAGGACAGGATAGTTATGATGGACAAATCTCTTAGTGTGTAAAGCAAACCACTGATATTATATTGGATTTTAGGGAAAAGTTTATGGTGGGTTGTATTGATTATAGAGGCTGAAGCAGGTTTATGAAAGGCTTAGAAACATGTTCGGTGTTGATTACAGGGGCAAGAGTGGGTTGACAGCAGACTTAAAACTCTGTTCATTGGAGTGAGTTTAACACTGAATAGCTGTCTTTCAGAGTGTAAGGCTCTTCACTGATTGGCTGTCCTTAGAAGTATGCATGCTGGGTTGTTGATTGATTAGAGAGATTTAAAACCATTTCATATGTTTAAATCTTATTCTGATTATAGAAATGAAATAAATTGATTAGACAAGTTTAAAAATCATTTTTGAAGGTTATTTGCGAAGATGGCAATAAAACGGTCTAAGTGTGTGGGGACTTTTAAAATATTCTCAATCCCTATCTCAGGAGAGAACAGTAAGTTTTATTCAGATTTTCACCACTGTTGCCTTAGTCTTGAGGATGAAGTGTTCTGTCAATAAGTTTTCACTTCATGTGTTGGCCAGCATGACTTTATCCTACTTTCTCTTTGATTCATTTGTTGAATCATCTGTAAGGACAGTGTCTGCTCCTAAATTTGAACAACAAAACTTGAATAGGAAATAAGTCCTGGCAACTCCAAGAATCTGTCTATGATAAGCTGATTGTTTTTATTTTGAGCTTAAATTGTTCTACCTCACATCTGGTTTTAACCCAGATTCAGCACAAAGTGCTAATTACAGTGCCAACATTTATCTGGTCAAAACAGTCTTCCAAGGCCATTTAATTATTAGAAAAACAAGGAATATAAGCTATCTCTTTTTAACCCCAAGGCAAGGTCTCCTGTGTATTATGTCAGACAAAATGAAGGATGTATTTCTGGGGGACACTCTAAAGTTATTCATTTTCTACAGGTGGGACCACTGTCATCAGGTTTCTTTCTCTACTTGCTATTAATTACACTCCAAAGAAGGCTTATACCCCTTTGGACCTCCTGTCAGAGAACAGCCGCTGAAAATGTTGCAGGAGTCATGTACCCACAGTGGTTGAATTAATATCTCTACATAACAATTAGTCTTACCTATGATTTGAAAATGAAGAAGCTAATCCCTAAACATGACAAACAAACAAACAAAACACAAAAACCCAGGAGGTGCATAAAAATGTAATAGATTTTAGTGGACTTGTAGGATATTTTCTCTTGATATTGTCACAATACAATATCAATGATATTACATCCCCCAAAATATTTGTGTTCTCCCTTTCCAGAGCAAGGATGTTTTCCCATGTTTTCATTGTTCACAAGGAGTATCATTATTTGGAACACTAATAAAATGCCAGTTATAGTGTTCTTTAATTTGTCTGTAGTAGCAATAAGTGTGAGAGTTGAATTATAGAGCTAACATCTTAATGGTTCCTCATAAAATGTAGATTTAGGCAAGTTATTAGTGGTAATAAGGAGAACCTGGTAGGATAAGTCATAAATGTATTACTTTAAACAAGAGGATAAATATGACTAAAAACATAAAGAATAAATTGCTTAAAGAAGAATGTGATAATCAGTGATTCCAAGCATTTAGAATTAATTGTGTTATGACAGTTTGAGGGAGAAACCATCTAATGCATGTTCCTGCAGTCATATACCTGTTCTGAAAATCTGATAATCCAGAACAATAAATACCAAATAGTGTCCTGACTACTGTAGCACATTTCTGTCCCTCTTCCTGGGTTTAAAAAAATTCTTAATCATAGGCCTAATTTAATTTAATTCTACATTTGGATTTAAATTTAAGATATATAGTTTAAAAAAAAAGATATATAGTTTACATTCTGGTAAAACACTAAGAATGGTAAATGTGTTTATAATTAGTAAAATATATTACAAATTCACAAATAAAATAAATAAAGGTGAAGAAAATAAAAAAAGAAATAATGGAGGGATGGGGCTCATGGGTGGCTCAGCTAGTTAAGCGGGGACTCTTGGTTTCGCCTCAGGTCATGATATCAGGTTGTGAGATCAAGTTCCCCCCTGTCCAACCTTGAGCTCTACACTCAACACAGAGTCCGGTTGGGATTCTCTTCTTCTCTCTTTGCCCTTCTGCCTGCTTTCTCTCTCATAAATAAATTAAAAAAAAAAAAAAAAAAGAAATAATGGAGGGACAATTACCACAATGTTTTACTCCGAACACAAAACCAACAATGAAACTCAAATGAATTTATGAACACTATGACTTACTTGTGAATTTATAAATTCATCTGAAATACAAGGTCAGATTTTTTTTTGAAATTGGATATAATTTGTACATGGAATGTCTTTTTAATTCCTACGCAATTTGAATTAGAGTTAGACTTTCTTAACACAAATGGGGCCCTGAAAATTTGTCCTATGAGGAAAAGAAATGCTGTTTCCATAGCAACAAAAATTATGTTCAGAAAACAGTATAACATATAATAGCTTTCTTTTATTTGCTGTCATGCTCATCAGAACTATTATCTTGAAAAATTAAATTAGGGACCTTAATTAGAAGTTAGTTAGAATAAACTGAATTTTGTTATTCATACAAAATAACTGTAGAAAAAAACGTAGCATAACTTGTCTGATGGAATTGCTAATGAGCTCTTTGATCGAGGGTGCATTATTCCTTTTGAAAAACATGACGAACACATATAGTAGTTTATAGCTAACCCGTATAATATAATGTTAAATTTTAAGGTGGTATCTTAAAATTAAAAAGAAGTAGAAGACTTTTTTTCTAGGGGTAAAATTTTGGTTTGTTTGTTTATTTCCTCCTAATCCATGGGTTAATTGTGTCAAGAAATTTCCAATTATGTGGTCTTTGGTCAGATTTGTACACTGATATTTGGATCAAATACACTAAATAGGGCACGTGAGTGGCTCCTTCGGCTCTGGTCATGATCCTGGAGTCCCTGGATCAAGTCTCACATTGGGCTCTGAGCTCAGTGGGGAGTCTGCTTATCCCTCTGCCTCTGCCTCTCCCTCCCCAACTTGTGCTCTCCCTCTCTTTCTCTCTCTCTCAAATAAATAAATAAATAAATAAATAAATAAATAAATAAATAAAATAAATGGTAATGCATTGTGTTTGGAACCACTTTAGAAGTAAGGAACAACCTTTGAAGTCTTAATTCACTACTGAATGTTATCTAACTCAGGACTTTATAATCACTTTTAGTATAATAATCAGTTTAGTATAATAATCATTAACTGAGTTTTTTTTCTGAGATGGCTCTTCTCTTGAAAAAGGATTCTAATCATACTAACAAAAGTATTTCACAATATATCATAACTTTTAACAGTGTAATTATATTTGCTGTAAATTCATTAAAAGTATTAAATGACATTAATTTTCTATCATTGAAACCTGTTTCCTATTACACTTCTGTTGTATTATTTAACATTTTTAACTTTCTTTTTGCCTACTGAAGCTTTAGTTCCAGATACTTGAGAAGCCAGACAGGATTAGCGAGTAAAATTTTTGGAATGTTACTGTGTTCTTCACTTAGACTGTAAGCTCCCAGAGTGAATACCTGGTACATTCCCCAGCAGATTTTACAGTGCTATCTATAGCTGGTGTTAAAAAATATTGTTGATAAATGAATGCATTAAAAAAATCACTGCAGTATCAATAGTGGGATTTGATTTTTCTGGATCATAATTTGAAACCCCCCCCCCAATGGTTTCTAACAAAGGAAGAAAGGTTTTCACAAAAATAAATGTTTAGCAGGACTAAGCTGTTTAAGAGAAGTTTTAATTTATATCTGTGATAGGTGAAAAAGAAAATTGCATACTTAATTTTATGGGATAGCATTATGTGTTCAATCATAGTGGAGGAGGTATCGCTATATCTAATGGAATGAATAACAGATGTATGTTGGAAAATGCTACATGCTTAAAGTACACAAAAAGATTTTAGTAAGTTGTAATGGAATCTAATGCTAAAATCATGAAAATACTACTCTATATGAAAATTCATGTAATGTAAATAGAATTATTTTCATATGCCCAAAGGAAAACTGAATCAGTGTAAATATACAGATAAACTTATGGGCCACTCAAGCCAAGAAGAAGAATGATGATTTTCATACATAAATCCGAACAGAGAGAAGACAGAAATGTGGAGAAATGTTAAACTAGATCATCTCTTGCAAGCCTTATTCTTCTAAAGAGAAGACTATCTGATAATAAACTTAACTGATTTTGCTAATAGTTTTATCTCTTTGAAGATAGTGAAAGCAATTACCACTTCTCGAGTTAGAATTGTGGCTCTGTTTGTTCCCCTATTCAATTATTGGGCTCCCTTTCCAGCCTCAGGATCGAATCGTGACAAGTCCAAAGCAGTCTTATTTGTTTCTTTCCCCTTGTCAGTGACTTTGTGGAGTATGGACACATGGCACATTTCTGGGTAATGGGATATGAAGTGAAGTTGGTAATTAAGCTTCTCTAAAAGTCTTTCCTTGACCTAAAAAAGACAATACATGATAAATAGAACCTAGTCCTGGCTATGACAAATTCTCCTGATCCATGATTAAATGAAACAAACACACCAGAAAGAAATAAAAGTGATAATTTAATACCTAGAGCTGCTACAGCTACCTTTTGAAAATAAGGCCACCTTAGATGAGGATGAGCCCAGTGACCTGAAAATGATAGAACACTGACATATAAAGGATTTGGGTCTTTGGTGATGTCGTATTTTTGAATAGCCAATCAATAATCATCTTCCTTTTGATTGCTTGTTATATGAAGTAAAATATACACACACCCCTCCTTTTAAGCTAATTGGATCGATGACAGAGTTTTCTCTTATTTGGCAAACAAAGCATTTGAAAAATTAACCAATGAAAAATTATCTTTGAAGATTCAAAGTATATAGAAGTATAGTTTGACAAAAAATTTATTTCAACAAAAGTTTTCTGATGTTTGATTATTGCAAGCACTATACTGAATGCCAGACATATAAATATTACATATATATTTAACATATAAATATGTTATATATACACCTCTGTATATCATGTGCAAAACTGTGTGTATGTGTCGCATGTGTGTGTCTAGATAGGTAAGCACTATTAAATAAGCACTGGCAATCAAGTGGAAACTCATGTATGCAGAATATAAAACAAAGAGAAGATATCTATGTCCTCTTATTAAAAATGAAAAAGCAGTATGTAACTTTTTAGGAATTTGAACATAAACATTAGCAAAAAAATGTTATTTTTTTATGTTAATTTCAACTATAAGAAAGATTTCTTTGATCTTTTACAAAGCCACTCACCACAGTATACACTCTGCAACAGAGTAACAAAATAAATTGTTTCTTTTTTTTATAGTATTTTGTCAGAGCAGAAAATTTCTCAGATAGGTGTCTGGTATAAGGATCAAATAAGAGCTCATAATGTTTTGCAGGAAATATATCCCAGGAGTATCCACTTTGGATTCCTAGGGATATAGCATATTATTGGAATATGTATTGTTAGTTTTTCATTTGTTCAAGAACATTGTTGTATAAAGTGAGTAAAAAAAAAAACAGGTTATACACACAATAACGTTCAATTTAAACTATAAATATTTTAATATGTTAATATAATATTTTGTTTAATAGGGAACATAATAGAGACTGGATTTTACAAAATCAGTTTAACACTTGTTATAAAATGCTTACCAATATAGTTTTAAAGTGATGAATGTATATGTGTGTGTCCATGTATATTTTCATTTTAGAAGTGAAAAAAATTGAAAATAGATTTTAGGTTTATGTATAATAAATGTCCTGGTCTTGACTAATGATTTACGTACTAGATCATATCCCTGTAATTATAGCAATAAGTTCCATATATTACAGTTTGATTTTATTTTGGAAACTTAATTATATTGAGTTGATTTTTCAAGAGAAGTTATGGGGCAAAAAAAGATGGGAGTCAAATATTTAAAAGCCTAGTGAAAAATCTCTATACTGATCATTTTCATAGCGATGTAAATTAAATAAAAAAAAGAACAGCATATTGAAAATGCCTAAGTGATCAGGTCAGACATTCTCTATTATTTAATAAGTGTCTTGTAGAAATCAGTTAAAACAAGATTCTAAGGTTCTTTTAATTCAGAAATACTTATGACATAATTTGAACTAACCTTTTCCTGTAGACTGACAAAAATATATCAAAGTGGGTGAACAGTGTATTTGTTGTATGATTGTGTGTATACCTGCCATTGTATGCAATATATGTGAGAATCACTATAAATTTTATATAACCTACTACTTTTCAATCTTAATTCATAGAAAAAACAATGGTTATTATTGATGTGCAGATAAGTCTTGATATTTGTCATCATGTATATGTATGTATATGCACACATCATTTTCTCTCTCTATATATACACATATTACATATGAAATCATGCATGTAAACACACAAGTTATAGTGAAAGCAATGTTACGTATACACTGAAAAACCTAGAGATGGATATAACATTGTACAGAAAAATAAATAAATGCACCAGAAAGGAACACAGGTTACCAACACCTCGATTTAAGCCTTCTGAGAACTATACCAGACCTTTGACCTATAGAATTATAAGACAAAACAGTTGCCTTGTTTTTAGCTGCTGGGTGTGTGGTAATTTGTTACAGCAGCTGTAGAAATCTAATATAACAGAAAGGGTGGGCCAAGATTGTTAGCCTCTTATATACTGAGTACTAGATTTTTAGTTACTTCTTAACCAACTTCTTTGAAATAAAAATACCAAATGTATAGTACTGGTTATTTAACAAAAAGAAGGAGGAGGAAGAGAAGAAGAAAAAAAAGAAAGGTTAAGGGGTAGGAGGAAACAAGAAGGAAGGAGAGGGAGAACAAGAAGAGAAGAAGGAAAAAATGAAGTAAGGAAAGAAGGAAGATAGAGGGAAAAAAGAAAAGAGAGGGAAAGGGGGAAGGGACTAGTTTAAACTAGGCTCAGTTTTCTTTTTTAAATTTCAGACTTTAGTCACATAAATTACTTTTGTTTATACAATTGCATTATCACTATAGTGTTTGACATCCCCCTATCTGAGCTTTCAAAATGTTTTATGTATACCTGGCTAGAGACTTTAAAATTTTTATGCCTAATCTGTGATTTTTATTCATTTTTTAAAGTTGTTGCCTTATTTCTCCTATTACACTCTCTACATCTTATAGGCAAGACCTATATTCATTTGCTGTTTGGATCCTTCACAGCACTCATGCAGCTCATTGGGGAAAAAAATGAAGAAAATTCTTATAAGCAACTAATGAATTATTGAGCTCTATATCTGAAACTAATGATGTACTGTATGTTGGCTAATTGATATTAAATTAAAAAAGAAGATTCTTAACCAAATTGGGTGTAATGGAAGTGGATCTGATTCAGGTCAGTAATAACATTATTCAGCATTCCTACTGCCAAATTTAAGAGACGGTATGTGGTGGGGAAAAAAGGAAGCAAGCAAGACAGGGTCTGGAGGGACAGATTATTACTAAGAAAGCTTTTTTTTTTTTTTTTTAAGATTTTATTTATTTACCTGACAGAGATAGAGACAGCCAGTGAGAGAGGGAACACAAGCAGGGGGAGTGGGAGAGGAAGAAGCAGGCTCATAGCGGAGGAGCCTGATGTGGGGCTCGATCCCATAACGCCGGGATCACGCCCTGAGCCGAAGGCAGACGCTTAACCGCTCTGCCACCCAGGCGCCCCAAGAAAGCTTTTTTTTTTAATAGAAGATTAGTATAGATTAAAAGGGAGTTGAAATTTTATTTTGAAAATTTAATCAGTCTTGAAGTTTCACATATCTTGCTTTGCCCAGGATTTTCCTGGTTTCAGCACTAACATTTACCAGGGATGGCCTTAGTCTCAGATTAACTGGAGTGATTCTTCCCACATACAAATACGCACACACACAACACACGCACGCAAGTACAAACACACACACATTCCTATACAGATCAGTCATTGCTATCATGATAATTCTGTTATTTCTGATATTGGTTGGTGGTTTCTGTGGGACATTTTCACAAATCTGTGTACTAGGGACTAATAGGTGATTTCTCTTCATTTCCTGTCTCAGACCTCTCTGTAAACAGACCTCTTTGCTTACCCTGTATCTTCTTGATATACTGATACACTGTGTGATTGATGCGTGGCAAAGACTGAGACTTTGTGGATCCAAGGATGAGTGTTCTTTATCCAATCCTGGGATACTTGGATTTAGGTGATATAGATAATCTTATCCTTGACTGCTTCATACCAGCGTATACAGTATACACAGGGTACATCTATTATTTTTACCTGCCTAGCAAAGAATGTCCTTCTTTTGATAACTGTCCAAAAGGTAAGCCTGTTATTTATTCAAGGTGAATGTGATTTGTTCTTCCTGAAATTTAGTTATTGTTTTCAAGAGGAACAGAAAACAGAGCTGATTCATTCTAGAGCAGGTATCTGGGGACTTTTTTATTCCTTACTATTACCTGGACACCCAGAAGTGCCCAAGTTTTTGTTCTTACCAATACCTGGTAATCAATCATTTCTTTCAATTAGATGAGTTTTTCCCTTTCCATTATTGCTTTTTTAGAGAGAAAATTACCCTGGATTAGTATCACTTGATGAATGACCTCTAAACCAGAGACTCAGGAATTGGGATAATAATAATCCACTCCCACTTCCATTCAGGTAAATCAAGATTTTTTATATAGTTTGGGAAGTGGTTAACAGGTCACCTATTCTTCAGTTAAATTGTTTTCAGGTAAACATAAAAAAAACAAAGTTTATAAGAAATCTTTGTGTGTTTTTTTAAAGATTACATACACACACACACACACACACACACACACACAGAGGAATGGTGGGGGAGGGGCAGATGGAGAAGCACACTCCCTGCTGAGTAGGGAGTGAAATTTGGGGCTTGATGCCAGGACCCTGGGATTATAACCTGATCCTAAGGTAGATGCTTAACTGACTGAGCCACTCAGGCGTCCCTATAAATAATCTTTGTAAATCTTTAATTTCTTCCGATTGCTTACTGAATGCTATTGGTTTGATTATAATTTCTTCTACAGTTGATATTCAGTGATCAATATCTGATATTGTGTTTTATCAATAACACTGAGAACAGAGAGTTTTCTTGGCCAGATCTTTTAATTGATTTTTATAATAGTGACCATCACATTTGACTCACTGTGACTTTATTGAAGTTCTGATCATTCGATTCCTATCTATCACCATTTTCAGCTTGATTTTATGTATTGAATTAGATTTATGTCTCTAGTCTGAACCACTTCCCTGAACACCAGACCTTTATATCCAACTGCCTATTCTATATTTCTGTGTAATTCCTAACAGATATACCCAAATTAAAGTGTCCCAAGCTGAACTCTTTTTTTTTTTTTTAAGTTTTTACTTAAATTCTGGTTAGTTACCATACAGTGTAATACTAGTTTCCAGTGTGCAATATAGTGATTCAGCACTTCCATGTATCACCCGGTACTCATCACAGCAAATGTACCCTTTAATCCCCATCACTAATTTAGCCTATTCCTCCACCCACCTCCCCTCTGGTAATCATAGTTTATTCTCTACAGTTAAGAGTCTGTTTCTTGGTTTGCCATCTCTAAATTTTCTAAACATAAATCATTAGGCATTCCTGTATTCAAACCCTTCAAGTTTTTCCATCTTGCTCAGAATAAAAGTTAAATTTTTTACGACTTCTGTATCTCTAAATGACCTGTCACATCACATATCTCATGCCACTGCCTCCTGCCTTGTTCTCAAAGCTCTTTAAGTTTATGATTTTTTATTATATTATGTTAGTCACCATACAGTACATCCCCGGTTTCCGATGTAAAGCTCGATGATTCATTAGTTGCGTATAACACCCAGTGCACCATGCAATACGTGCCCTCCTTACTACCCATCACCGGTCTATCCCATTCCCCCACCCCCCTCCCCTCTGAGGCCCTCAGTTTGTTTCTCATAGTCCATAGTCTCTCATGTTTCATTTCCCCTTCTGATTACCCCCCCCTTTCTTTATCCCTTTCTTCCCCTACCGATCATCCTAGTTCTTATGTTCCATAGATGAGAGAAACCATACGATAATTGTCTTTCTCTGCTTGACTTATTTCACTTAGCATTATCTCCTCCAGTGCCGTCCATGTTGCAGCAAATGTTGAGAACTCGTTCTTTCTGATAGCTGAGTAATATTCCATTGTATATATGGACCACAACTTCTTAATCCAGTCATCTGTTGAAGGGCATCTCGGCTCCTTCCACGATTTAGCTATTGTGGACAATGCTGCTATGAACATTGGGGTGCATATGGCCCTTCTCTTCACTACGTCTGTATCTTTGGGGTAAACACCCAGTAGTGCAATGGCTGGATCATAGGGTAGCTCAATTTTTAACTTTTTAAGGGACCTCCACACTGTTTTCCAGAGTGGCTGTACCAATTTGCTGGACTCAATGTTCTCAATATATCACAACAATCACATATACTCAGGATAATCAGGATCAATTCCCTTTGCAAGAATAGTAGCTACTTTCTTTGTATAATATGGAAATCCTAAATTACTCAGGTGACACCTATAGGTGTAGTAAACTGTAGCTGTGTCCTCTCAAGGCAGCTTTCCATCCCTCTGGGAAACATTTGACCTCTAATCCTTCATTCTGAAGTTGCAGAGTTGGGAGGCACAGACTCCTGAGAGGGTCATCAGGAGTCATGGAGAGAGAGAGACCACTCCTACTTTCATCCTTTGATCCCTGGACATGTGTATTCTGCCTATTGGGAACACAGTATTATTTGATAGCTATTAATGCAAAGTATGTACTATATATGGAACCACAGACTGGCAAGGGTTTATCCCTAAACTGGAACATTAGCTGCATCAAAGAAGTAATTCTAACACTGAATCAGGTTAGCAGTCTCCAGGTTATTTGCTATGTGATTTGGTCAGAAGATATTTGAATTATGTATCTAATGTTACACATCCTTTGTCAAAAGGTGAGTCCCTTAGTCTAAGGTAATGTCATGTGAGATAACAGTAAATTAGATACTGTGAGCACATAGTAATGGTGCTAGCCAAGGACCTGTGGGTGGTTAATAGTAGGATTTGAAATATGTATTGATCTCCATAAGAACATGATGCTTCCTCTCTAGGGTAGAAAGGATCCAATTTAATTAACTTGCCAAAGTGAGAAAGCTTGGTCTCCTCAAGCTTTAGCAACATTCTAAGGGTCGAGCTTCAGTATCTGTTGCTGACTATTCAGTCAGCAGTAGCAATAAATACATCAGTCTTGGTGACTGGCAGTCAAGCCTGTTGGGCCCATGCAAACCCTGTATTCTGCCTCCAGATTACTCTATCCATGGGTCCACTGTGCTCCCACAGTTGTGATAGAAAAAAGAAGATGGCTGACAGCTCCTGAACAAGCCACTCTTTATTTTGGTTATTTAGTATCTTTTGTGTGGAGGATGCTTTTTGGTGAGCATTTATGTGAGAGACAGATTCTCATACTATGTATCCGGTCTCATGAGCCAATTCACGTGCTTCTTCCCCATGTATCAATATTTCGATTCCAACCATTACTTCCCATGTTTCTATGTGTATTCGTATATAAGACCATGTCTTTCTCCACATGAAATTGATAACTAGGTAGGGTGCTTGAAGATCTGCCCCCTGGGAGGCTTTCCTTGACTATGTCTTTCAAGACCATTCCTGGGTTATAGTAGCCCTCAGTTTCTGCTTTGTTAATATATTGATCTGACTCATCTCTGAACAAAGCCCTGATATTTTCCTCTTCTGTAAACTGGTCATGGCAATAATCCCTACTCCCAACAAAGCTGTAGATGTGAATTTAGGGGGAGTGTAATACAAGTAAATGAGAAGGGACAAAGGGATCTAGACCACTTTTTGTGTTCTTTATATCTTATTAGGCCTGGGTTCAAATATGCCAGGCCCATCTTACAACATGGTGATTCAGACAATATCCCATTTCATGATATGTATCTATGGTCATGTAGAAATTTGATGTACCACAGTTAGGCTTTTCAGTATTTGTGGAACTTCCTTGTGCCTTGCATTGAAATTTTCCTGAGGGAGACTCAACATACTAGTTTTGATTTTGGCTACAATATATTAAGATTTCATTCACATATGCCATCTTTCATCTACCTTGACTTCACATATAGGTTACTTTTGTAAATTTATGTAACATAGATAAATCTGTACTTGTTAATATTTTTCCCATAGCTAGTATCACTTGAGTCTTCTTGTTCCTGCTTTCTACTCCCAACTTCTTCAACTTTATGTTTATATTTTGCCAAAGTTACAGGTATTTTCATTCTGTATTATTTATATGTGAAGGGTGTTCTGTTCAGTCAATTTGTGCATTTTGTATTTTAAATTTATATTTTGTTTTTTAGGTTTAGATTGCCACCCCCTTTTGTTTCATTCAAAGGATAATCTTTTTAGTGCAGAGGTGGAATGAATTTTCCATTATCCATTGCTTGGATTTTACCATATTATCTATCATCATGGAGCTGGGTATTAGAGGAACATTTACGGGTTGGGGAAGAAGTAAGCCAGAGTTGTTACTCTGCAAATATGTTATTTTGCATAAATTATAGTATTTTTGTTACGAAGTTTTCACACTTTTAAATTAAAGGTTCAGTTAGGAGGACCTCTACTTGTTTTCAGTTCTAAAATTATATGACTTTGAATCAAATTAAGCTATTAAATCTAATTTTGTTATTCTAGTTAGCTTCTAGCCAATTGAACACATTAAATTTTCTATCATCCAGAATTCCAGATATATCCAGAAAATAAATTATATGTTGAATATGCTTTATGTATATATGTGTATGTATATACGTAATACATGTGTGTGTATATATATATATATATATACATATATACATAAAGTATTTTACATTTTTTATTGAACTATAAATTAACCAGAACATCCTTATCTTTACAGATAACTCCAGAGCTGTGGAATCTTTTGTTGTATATAGTCTAAATGATAGGATATCTTATACTACAACCTAAACTTGCTCCACAGACCTATTTTGCCCTTTTAAACCTTCCAAGGCATTTGATAAGTAAATTGAACTGTATTCCCAACTGAATTATGTGCTAGCTTCAAAATACGTAGAGGGCTTCCAAACACAATGCCACTTTTTGAGTGGAAATAGTATAGTGTAGGGTGCCATGACTTGTCCTTTATCTTGCATGGGATGTTTCTGTATAACCCCAGATAGTGGACATCTAAAACCTTCATTAATGTGATAGGCCTCATTCTTTAGGGGGCTTGATCCCCTACTTCTTACAGAGGGTCCAGAACAGTTGCCATTTTTTGCTCACCAGTTCTGACTAACATCATAATTTATCAGTAGAATTGACTTGGGAGGAAAAATACTAATCCTGATCTTAAAATTTTATTCCATTAAAAAACAGATTTATATAAGTGAAAACTTTTTCTAGCTTATTTTAAATCTTGTTTACTTTAGTAGTAACATTCTTTCATTCTCAAGGGAATGATTCTTACTTGGTAATAGTTCATTTTTCCTTTTATCCCTTGGAATGTCTTATAGGAACATGAATGTCCAGTTCATGGATATGACTTCAGTATAACCTTTGCACCTATAGACATTTTGCTGTGCAAATGAGTTTGCAGATGCATGACCAGAAATTCTTGCTTATGCCAAGTGTACAACTCTAATCTCAGTACAGATGGCAGCTGAGGCCATTATGTGCACAAGCTTTTCATTATTTAGAGCATAATTTCTTTGCCTGTAAATTTTTTTGACATACTGTATTAGGTTGAAGGTACTATTTTCATCCATCTTCATATATGCAGCTCACTGAAGCAGTAAGCATAGGGTACTGACTATTCTTGGTGATGGTGGTAAAATATACTCACTTTGCTTATGATGAATGACTTTTTTCCTAATTATGTATTTATTATAGCTATGTATTTCTGACTGTCGATACATATTATCATGCCAATAAAATGCAAATTTACATTTTTACAAATACTAATTTGTGCCATGCCAGTTAGAGATAAAATGATAGGAAATAAAACAAGGAGGGCAGATTATTTTCTGCTTGTATAATTGGAGAAGATCTGAACAAATCACTATGGACATAATTTGTTTTGATAAAATAATAAAGAAATATTAAAATAAATATTAAAATTCACATAGCACATTAACACTGAAAACTCACAATTAAAGTCCTCACTTTATATTGGCTCAGGTTTAGTGCTTACATGGTATATAAACTTACAGAGTTTACTTAGGTTCTAAGCACCTGGGTTGTACTGTCTATAGAATGGGGGTAATGAGAATGCTTATCTCAAAGGATGGTATTCAGGAAAAAAAGAGAGATGTGGTGTCTCTTGTCTCTAATGTGGTATACCATGCAAAAAAAAATTTATAAAACAAAAATCTAATAGAAAAATTTATTTGAGTTCTATCCAAATATATTATTTCCTTTCTTGCAATATATTACTAACATTATTTTAAAGATATACATCAAATTTAAAAAGATGTAATTTCTTTGATTATCTTTTTTATTGCCTTGACACATTTTTATTAATGTATTTCCTCCACATTTCATTTTTAATCTAATTTATCTAATTTTCGATGATTAATCAAATATTTTTGTCTTCTTTTAAAATATTATTATGAATAATGAATATGAAGTAACTTCTCTGATCTAAGTTTTAAACTAACACATAAAATAGTCAATGAACATCCACAGTGAATTATTTCAAGTACCTAGCATTATATGTACAGTCCGTTCCTCTTATAGTAATGTAATAAAATTCTTACTGGCCACTTTTCAAGACAATAATAATTTGATAGTTGCAAGAGGCATACAAAGAATTAAGCACCACCTAAATTTATCCCTTTATTCCGTTTTCTATCAATTTAAGAATAGGATGAAGAACACAAAGAAAAGTAAAATGTTTTAAGTTATGTATACATTATTATGTGCTTGCTTCTATTACATCTGTGTAAAACCTGCAAAACTGCTTATTATGACTCAGATAACATAATTGGTTTTATATTGCATGTGTTTCTGAACTGGATTTTTTATTCTGTATGTGTAAAAAACGTTTCTTTAATTATCTGATGGACAATGAGTTTCATAATTAAATTTGAAGAATGAATTTCTGTAGAGTCAAGGAGGTTAAAGTTACTGCCCCAGTATTAGGGTATTTCCTTTGATACAGAAGTTAAACTTGAAGTCCTTGATCCCTAATTCTCTTATGACTTCATATCACTATATAATACTAAAAGAATGAAATGCGTTGAGTTGATGAAATATAACAAAATACAGCTGAGAGTATATATAATTTTTCATGTTACACATTTAGAAATTTGTCACGCACATTTAACATAAGTATAAGGAAACAAACAATTTTTTAAGTGAAATTTTCTATTTGTAACATGTCTATAAGTTGAAAACATAAACACTGTAGCTAAGCAAAACTTGTCAGAGTAATACTCAAACTTTTCCTTATCTGTAAAGGAACTATTCTATGTGCACACAGGTTCTATCTTCTTCACCAAAATGGTGAATAAGAATTTAATTAGTTCCTATCAGAAAAATATTTATGAAGACACAAATATATCTACCATCAGGAAATAGCCCAAAACAATTCATTTTGGATGCATCACTAAACATAAGTCAAATATCTATACTAAGAGAGGAAAAAAGAAAGAAAAAAGAAAAAGCGGCTATGTCCTTGATCCCAAAGTGAGAGATTCCATAGTTCAGTACCGCTATTCTCTAAGTATAGCCTCTATTACATTTTATGTAGATAGACTCTTATGATTTTCTCCTCAAGACTGTTTGCTCATATCATCTATAGTAACTGTCAGAATAAATTGAAAATTCCAGAACATGATCTCTAAATAAAATAGCTATTCTTATGCTAGCTATTTTGGTACATCATAATATAAATTTCTTTACTCAAAAATGGAGTGTTTTTACTGGTAAGAGACAGATAAATGACAGCACTTGGTGGAAAATAATTAAGTTTTGGCATTACCCATTTGACATTCATCATAGCACAACATACTATAAAAGGTAAATGTATGTATCCTATAAAGAAAATTTATGGGTATTGCATCGCTTTTAATTGATAAAAATTTAATTTTAATTAAAGTATTTCTCTTTTTACTTAGATATGTGAATTAAAAAAATAAATGTAAACTCAGTTAAAAGTAGTAGCATTTCTGTGCAGAACATGGTCAAAGTGGTCAAAGGTGACTTTTTAAAAGTCTACAATGTGTAATATTCTATTCAAAAAAATTTGACTGAATTGAACTTGATGTAGAATAAATCCTTAGGAAGTTGGTTGAGATGCTTCTGCTATTAATAATGGTTATAAAGTTAGATTATTAACAATTCTGTGTGTTATTTAATCCTTAAAGAGAGAATAAATGATCTGTCACATTAAGTCACTATGTCTAGAATAACATATATCTAATAGTTGGAATTATTCAGTAGGAGAATTTCAGGGTCTGTCTTCATTTAACATCAGTATTAAATAATAAGTTTATATGAGTAGAAAATAATGTGGTCTTTTTAAAATTATTTTTCAAAACCACTGTAGATCAGATATTATATATTAAACTTCTGTACTGATGTTTTACCAGTTTCTCCCTACATAAATTCATTTTCCAGATTTTCTTTAAGAGATTAAAAAGTATATATATTTTTTATACACTAAGCTGTGACTCCATTGATGGTAGAGATGAGGTTTTTGCAGTACTTAGCAACCTAGTCAGTCCAACATATATACTCAAAGAATTTTATTGTATGCATGAGATGTTGTGTGCCATATTAGAAGGAAAGGCAAGGAGGGGCGCCTAGGTAGCTCAGTTGGTTGAGTGTCTGCCTTTGGCTCAGGTCATGATCCCAGGGTCCTGGGATCTAGCCCTGCAAAGGGCTCCCTGCTCACCAGGGCGTCTTCTTCTCCCTCTCTCTCTGCCTCTGCCTCTGTATAACAGGACAAATAGATTTAAAGTAAAAGATGAAAAAAGATATTCCATGCAAATAGTAATGAAAAGAGAGTTGGTGTGACTATGCTAATATCATACAAAGTAGATATTAGAAAACAATGTTACAGGAGAAAAAGATGACAGTATAAGTTGGTACGTTGATTAAAAAAAAGGGTCAGTTCATCAATTGTAAACATGTATACACCAAATAACAGTGCTCCACAATATATGAAGTAAAAATTGATGGAATTGAAGGGAAAAGAAATAGAATGTTATATAAAAATAGAGGGATAGTTCAGTAATCTACTTTCAATGATAGATAGAATAGTTAGAATATCAATAAGGAAATCAAGAACTTGAAAACACTACAAATCAATTAGAGCTATCAAACATCTGTATAACAGTCCTCCCCAAAGTAGCAGAATGCACAAAATATACAAGAGCATATGGAATATAGACATATATTAGACTATGAAACAAGTCTTAATAAATTTTTAAAGATTCAAATCATAAAAATGTGTCTTTTCTGACAACAAGGAATGAAGCTAGAAATCAATAAAAGAATAAATATGGAAAATCCACAAATATTTAGAATTAAACATCACACTCTAAAAAACCAATAAGCCAAAGAAAAAAAATTCTGATTTCACAAGGGAAATTTGAAAATACATCATGATGAAAAACAAAAACACAACATACTAAAACTTGTTGAGTATAGAAAAGGCAGTGTTCAGGGGTAAAATTATAACTGCAAATTTATAATGAAGAAAATTTTCAAATCAATTACTTAATGTTATACCTTGAAGAATTAGTAAAAGAAGAGGAAATCAAACTGAAAGCCAGCAGGAGGAAAGAAATAATTAAAACAAAACAGGGCACAGATAAATAGAAAACAGAAAAATAATAGAGCTAATAGATGAAACCACATGTTCATTTTTGGAACGATCAATAAAATTGACAAAACTTTATCTGGAGTGACTAAGGAGAAACAGAGGAGATGCAAATGATTAAAGGAAAATTGGGGACATTACTGCTGACCCTATAGAAGTAAAAATGATCTAGGAACAGTCTTTTGTCAGTATATTAAGTAATCTAAGGAAAGTGGATAAATTCCCAGAAATATACGAAATGCCAAAATTAACTCGAGAATAAATAGGATATCTGAAAGACTTGTAACAGAAGAGATTTAATTAGTAATGAAGAACCTTCCAAGTGAGAAAACTGGAAGACCATATGACTTCACTGATGAATTCTGTCAACATTTAAAAAAGAATTAACACCAACTCTTCAGAAATTTTCCTAAAAATAAGAGGAGAGAACACTTTCTAACTCATTCTGTGATATCAGCATTACCTTGATACAAAAGTCCTGAGAAAGACACCATAAGCAAAGAAAACTGAAACCAGTATCCCTTATGAGTATAGAGGCAAAACTCCAAAACAAAATATTAGCCAACCAAATCCAGTAACATATTGAAAGAATTATTATGTTATGACTGAGTGGGATTTATCCCAGGAATACAAGATTGTTTCAACATAAGACAGTGAGTCAGTGTAATGTTCTATATTAATAAGTCAAGGTGAAAAAAATGACATCTCAATTGAGGCAGAAAAAGATTGTCAAAATCCAATACAGTGTCATGAAAAAAAAAAAAAACCCTCAGAAAACTACAAGTAGAAGGGAACTTCTTCAGTGTGATAAAGGAAATCTATGAGAAATCCATAGCTAACATCATTCTCAATAATGAAATAATGAAAGACTAAACTGTTTTTCTAAGAATAAGAAAAGGAATAGGGATAAGACAAGGATGCTCACTCTCACCACTACTATTCAGCAATGTACTAGAACTTCTAGCCAGAATAATTAGATGGACAGGTGGAAGGAAGAGAGAAAAAAGAAAAGACATCCAGACTGGTAAGAAAGAAGCAATACTATCTCTTTCATAGATGGCATAATGAATGATCCTATATAGAGAAAGTTTCCCCAAATTAAAAACAAAAAACAAAAAAAAAACAAAACAAACAAAAAAAACAAAAACAACTATGGTTTTTGCTTAAGTGACTCAAGCAAAGTTGTGGGGTACAAAATCAACATACAAAAGTCACTTGAATTTTACATATTGTTTACTGCAGTAAACAATATGAAAAGGAAATTAAGAAAACAATTCATTTTACAATAGCATTCAAAAGAATACCTAGGAATAAATTTAACCAAGGTGGTGAAAGATGTATACACCAACAATTATAATACCTTACTGAAAGAAATGAAAGAAGACCTAAATAAATGGAAATAAATTCCACATTCATGGATTTGAAGTCTTAATATTATTAAGGTGGCAGTACTGCCCTAGGTAGCCTACAAACAATGCAATCACTATGAAAATTCTAATGTCTTATATCCAGAAAGGGAAAAGTTGATCTCTAAATTAATGTAGAATTGCAGGGGGCCACATATAGCCAAAATGATATTGAAAATGAAGAGCACAATTGGAGAACTCAACTTCCTGATTTTAAAACTTTCTACAAAGCCACAGTAGTCAAAACTATGTTTATTGACTTAAGGTTGGACATACAGACCATTAGAATTGAGATTCCAGAAAGAAACCCACATCTCAATGGAAAATTGATTTAGACAGGATACCAAAATTATTCAACGGGGAAAGAATAGTCTTTTCAACAGATGGTGTTGGGAAAACTGTATATTCACATACCAAAAAAATGAAGTTGGAGTCTCCCCCTACCCAAATACAAAAATTAACTCAAAATGGATCAAAGACCAAAACATATGTTCTAAAATTATAAAACTCTTAGAAGAAATCATAGGGGAAAAGTTTATGACCTTTGATTTCACAGTGATTTCTTGGATATGACAATAAAATTACAAGCTTAAAAAGAAAAAAAATAGATAAACTGAACTTCATCAAATTTTAAAGTTTTGTGTATCAAAAGACATTATCAAGAAAGTGAAAAGACAACTTATAAGATGGGAGACAATATGCAAACCATATATCTGATAAGGATCTAGTACAGAACCCTACAACTCAAAAACAAAACGGCAATTCAATTTAAAAAAATGGACTAAGTACATGACTAGACATTTCTCCAAAGAAGACTTAAAATTTCTAACAAGCACATGAAAAAGTACTTATCATCAATCATTAGGGAATGAAAATTAAAACCGTAATAATCTACTTCACACCCACTAGTATCAAGATAATTAAGAACTATATATACGAAATGAAATGTTGGTGAAGATGTGGAGAAAATGAACCCTTCCTACATTGCTGGTAGGGATGTTGAATGGTTCATCAACATGGAAAACAGTTGGGTAAGTTAAACACAGAATTACTATGTGATCCAGCAATTCTACTCCTAAGTAAATACTCAAAAGAATGGAAAGCAAGTAGCCAGATACTTCTAAATGACTGTTCATAGCAATATTCACAATAGCCAAAATTTGGAAACAACTCAAATATCCATTACAGGATGAATGGGTAAACAAATTGCAGTATATGCATATAATAAAATGTTAGCTGTAAAAAGGGATAACATACAAACACGTGTTATGGATAATCCTTGAAAACATGTTAAGTGAAAGAAGTCAGATATAAAGGATTACATATTGAAATGATTCCATTTATATTAATTTTTCAGACTAGGTAAGTGTGTAGCTATATAAAGTAAATTGGTGGTTATCAAGGCCTACTAATGGAGAATGGCATGTGACTGATTAATGAGTACAGGTTTTTCTTCTGGAGCGATGAAATATTTTTAAACTAGACAGAGATGGTGATTGCCCAGTGTTGTGAATGCACTAAATGACATGGAAGAACACACTTTAAAATGGCTAAAATGGTAATATACATTCTGGAGATCTGGTGTAAAATATTGTGCCTATAATTAAGAATACCATATTGCACACTTAACATTTTGTTAAGAATGGTAGATCTCATGTTAAATGTGCTTACCACAGTAAAAAATTATTAATTTTATGTTATGTGAATACCACTTAAATTAAAAAAAAT
The DNA here is from genome assembly GCF_024610735.1 of Ursus americanus. Classification (NCBI taxonomy): domain Eukaryota; kingdom Metazoa; phylum Chordata; class Mammalia; order Carnivora; family Ursidae; genus Ursus; species Ursus americanus. The sequence continues at coordinate 22,694,455 of NC_142131.1, forward strand.
AATTTATTTTGTCTTTCCCTACCTTCTGTTTTCATAACTAGTTCACATTATAATGAATATAAGCACTTTGGTGTTTTTCCTGGCTGTCTGTAATATACCACCAGTTGTACTTAGGAAACTTCTCCGTTGTTTTTGTGTTTGGTGATAAATAGTACACTGCCTACTACCATGGATATTGAAGTGGGGAGAACCTTCCTCGCCCAAATCTCCATTTTGTGTGCTTGTGCACTTGACTCATGTTCTCCCAATTACGTGGCTTTTCCTTGAAGACTAAACATGGAACTAGTGAAACAAAGGGCTGTTAGAAATCAATTATGTTCATTGGAAGCAGGGCCAATTAATGTTGGGGTTGTATAGTGTGGAGGAAAACTTTGTCTCAGTGGGAATGGTTCTAGTAAACTATGGTGGTTTTTTAATTCCCTTCTTTGCTTTTAAAATTGCTCCATTCATGAATTTCTTACAAATTTGAACCTTTTTCTCTGTTCAGGTCTATGAGTCTTCTAAATTCTTCAGTAAAATTGTGCTGTTAAGTCTGTGTGAGGGGGGCTCTGTGTGTGTGTGTGTGTGTGTGTGTGTGTGTGTTTGTGTGTGAACATACACTTCCGCTCAAACTCGCATTAGCCAGAATAGGTTTCTGTTGCTTTCAACTAAGACTTCTGACAGATATGTTCATGATTGTTTATCCATAATTCCTTAATTTTTTCCTTTATGGACACTCACATTTCCCAGGTAATACATTATCCTTGAGGCAGTTTATCTCTCTGAACTTTGGAAAGAAAAAGGTCTTAATATTTTAAAATCTTTGGCTGAGCCTTGTTATTTGTCATGGAACTCAGAAACATTTTACATGCCTAGTAGTGTTTTGCTTTTAATATTTGTTTGGGCTTTCTTAGGTAGATTTTACGTAGTTGAGAGTATGATAATAAAAGTATAAATGAAATATTCAAATGAATATTCTGCTACTCGATTTTGGATAAATTTTGTAGCATTCCCAGTATTCTTAATGTACTAGAGAAAGACTACGGTTCTCCTCTGTCACAAGTTTTCTCAATGGGCTACAGTGGGATTTAAGTTCATTAAAAAATATTTGTGTGATATTTTATAGTAAAACATCTATAAAAATTGATCCCCTGTTGACAACATGGTGTTGGCATCCATGTAGCACCATATTGCAGAGTATGTCTCATGAGGCATGTAAGATATCCATTGCCAAAAAGCTGACATCTGGTTCATAACTTTTAGTGTTGGTTAGTGTGTCTCTTGGTAAAGCATAACTACACTAAATCAAGTACTAACGATGTATTGATTTGAAATTTCAAGGGAGAAGCATGCAAATATCAAAGCTATTTTCTGTGTGATTAATTTCTAATTATATATTTTTGAACATTAACTATTTTTATAACATTATCTAAATTCAAATGGAAAACCAGCGGTCTTAAAGGAAATTGAAATAATAGAAATTTTGGAAGAGCAAAAATATTATTCCCAGATACTTTCCTCCCTTGCAAGTTGTAATGAGTGTTAGGATTGGTTAGATGTTACGGAATTAGGGGAAAAATTCAGAAAATTGTAGAATCACACGTTTGATTGTTGATAAGAAAACCATTGTGGGGGCGCCTGGGTGGCTAAGCGTCTGCCTTCGGCTCAGGGCGTGATCTCGGTGTTCTGGGATCTAGCCCCACATCAGGCTCCTCAGCTGGAAGCCTGCTTCTTCCTCTCCCACTCCCCTTGCTTGTGTTCCCTTTCTCGCTGGCTGTCTCTGTCTCTGTCAAATAAATAAATAAAATCTTAAAAACAAAAAAGAAAGAAAACCATTGTGAAGTTGTAATATATGAATCAACTATCCACATAATGATGCTTGCAAAACACAGCATGCATTTATTTTTTTTTTTTTACACTGTTCCTCTGACATCTAATCCTGTCTATTACAATATATCCGGGTTCTTGTAATCCAGCAGTTAGAAGCAAGGAGACCTTATAGGTGGAAATCTTCAGCTGCCACTTTGAATCTCAGCACATATAACTAAATTATGCCACAGTTGGCGTTTTATGAAAGTCTTGGCAGAAGTGTATTGATATAAAATGAGAATGCAAAGAATTATCATTAAACATAAATGACAACCAAAATATCAGTGGTAACTTGGGAGCAAGTTTACCTAAGTTATTTTGAAAATTTAAAATACTGCTTCCTATCTAAACTCTGAATTTTACCATTCCATTGACTTTAGCATCAATATTTGAAAAAGATGCTTAATCAAGCAATTAAAAAAAAACATCAAATCCAAACAACAACAACAACATCAAAACCCTGTTTTGTTGATGCTACTGCTGCTGGATTTTTTTTTTTCATTTCTCTATTATGCAAGTGGTTACTTATTTGTGTGATTAAATAATGATTCACCTTTCTAGTGATACCCTGTATAACAGTGATAATTCATTATACTAATAGTAGTTAGCTTGGAAGAATGCCACTCTGTTTCTCCTTCTTTCTTTTTTTTTTTCAAATTTTTATTTAAAGCCCAGTTAGTTAATATACAGTGTAGTAGTTTCAGGTGTGCAATTTAGTGATTTGAGACTTCCATACAATGCCCAGTGCTCATCACAAGTGCTCTCCTTAATCCTCATCACCTATTTCACCCATCCCCTCACCTCCCTTCCCTCTGGTAACCATCAGTTTGTTCTCTATAGATAAGAGTCTTTTTTTTTTTGGTTTGCCTTTCTTTTTTCCCTATGCTCCTTTGTTTTGTTTCTTGAATATTCCAATATTTCTAGAATGTAACATACCTTGCATGTTTATGATAAATTATGATAACTTAAAAGAAATTGAACAAACTTGGAATTTTCTCAAACTTTCTCAAATGTAATTCATAGTTTTGTAATAGAAATAACTTTCCTTGAGAAAGAAATAATAAGTACACGAGTTAACTTAGCTATTATTCAGATAATAGGATCTTGGCTCAAATTCCGAGTTTGTTCAGTATTGGAATATTCATGTATAAAAGGTGTTTCCTAAAGTGGTTTTCTTAAATTGTTTTTGGGGACACACTCATTTAGCTTAAGTCTGGTTCAGTGGAAAGATGTTACTAGATAAGAAGTACATTTAGAACTTGACTTGAGGGAAGGGACTGGAGTAATCTGAATTCAGATCTCAATTTCCCAAGTAGCAGTAACTGAAATTTGTTCCCCACTTAAACCCTTTAGATTGAGTAGCATGTCTTTATCTAATGCACATGGTCACCTGTATCAGAGTCTTTTGTGGCGTTATAAAATGCAGACACTTGGATGGACTGAACATTTCTAACCTATTGTGATCTCTTGGGGGAGGGGTCTGGTAATACATTTTAATCAGCACCCCAGTTGAATCTTATGCTCATTAAAATTTGACAAGTGTTTTCCTAATGACTTAGTATCTGCATTATACATATTGAGCAGTTAATTTCATTCATACTGATTTCAAATTCTATGTCACTAGAATCCAAACATATACTTCCTCTGGAATCAGTCATGATTTATGAAATATCATATATTTGAAGACATACATTTTAAACATGTTATGACTTTGTGGAAAATCAAGAATTTAGGAACAGTGGAACCACAAGGAATGTTGCCTATTAACTGTCCAATTCCCAGTATCCAAAGATGTGTGGTAAAGATAAGTATGGGTCAGCACCAATATTCAAATATGTCAGAGAGGGTGGCAATGCTCAGAATTGGATGCTGTGGTTTTCTATCTGGTATGAAATTATAAACAGTCAGAACTGGGGGGATTTGGAACGCCATCAAGTAAAAAAGAGTCCAGGGAATAGTTTAGTTTTCAGGCTACAGAAGATAGAATGCTATATTGTATATTGTTATGGCATTTGGAAGCTGATAATTTGTGATAATATGAACTAAGCCTACTGTAAAAAAATAATGGAAAAATCTGTCCCTTAAAGATATCACAGATTCTCAGGTGATCCTTTAGGTAAATTAAATAGGCAAATTAAATGAAGTATGTGCATAGGTTCTATTTATGAATCTAAGGCTCTTAGCACACTGTCAGGTTTAGTCTAATTTGATTCAAGAGGTGTGTAGCACTGACAAGCTTTAGTATCTGTAGCTGAGTAAGGCCAAGAAGGCAGAGACTGGCAGGTGGCTTTGTCCTTAGGTAATTAGTTAGAGCTTGGGATATATTTACCAATAGTGACAAAGTCATGAACAATGGCTAGGTATAGTTCAATTCATTTCCTTTTCACATACACATTTGGTGATTCAATGAAATAAATGAATAGGAAAATTTTTAAGGTACTTAAGCCCTTGATAATTCAGGAACATTTCTTGAAATCTTTTTACAACTCTTTTTGCTATGATTGATTTTGCATTGATTTTGTTTTCATTTTCTTAATTCAAGGGGTTTCCATTTTTGGAAAAAGTAATGTAATATACTAAAGAAAGGTAAAACAAATGCCCATTTGTAGAAAATCTTCACTGCCAAAAAGTTTTTACCATTCATAACTTTATTATATGTAAGCCACTAAACACAACACATATACACCACCATCATGAATTGAGTCAAGATAAGCCCCTTGATTTAAAGTGTTTATATTTTTCTGTCATGTGCATGTATTCAAAATAATACTGTTAATGATATTATTTGTATAAGAATATGACAATAATTCATTAGGAATGATGAAAGACATACCTTATTGGTTTTTCCTTCAATTGTATCACTGATTATTTCTCACTAATGCCATTAATGTCACTTTAGCTCAAAGCACCTTCTGTTCTCAACTCATTTATCATCCTCTAGTTGTCTGGCTTCTATTCTTATACCCTACAATGTACTTTTCCTAATGTAGCACAAGTGGTCTTTTCCAAATCCAAAGCAGATTTTTTCACAAATTACAAGTCATCGTTGCCTTCTAATTCCAGTTATTTTCTGGGCACTCTTTATATGATATAACCTCAGACTACTGTACTTTCATTTACTCAAGTTATCTCACCTTTTTTATTGACTTTTAAGGCCCTATATTGTCTCATGGCTTTTGCATCTACTCTTCTCTATATTGAGTCCTCTGGCAGCTCTTTGAAAGACTGACTCTCTTTTACCACTTAGATTTTGATTATATTGTCATCAGCTCAGAGAGAACTTAATAATATCCTATTTAACAGAGGCCCCAATCCCCAGTCTCTCTTACTAATAACTCTTAAAGCTCCATGTTATAATCTTCAGAGAATTTATGTACTTTTCACTGTGCACTTCTTTATTTTCTGTCTCCCCCTTTTGAGTGTACATATAACAACAACAGAACTCATAGCTCTCTTTTTTTCATTTCCACTGCTTGGAGAGTGGCAGGTACTCTTAGAAGAGTAGGTACTCAATAGTTTTTTAATGAGTGGAAACTAATTAACAGTCATGAAAAAAATCCTCTGGAATAGAGGAAATGATTTTAAGGATCTATAAATACCCATTTTGTCTCTTTGTGTTAATGGACGTGTATGTCATTTTAACTTGGTAAAAAGAAGCTATTTTTCTCACTAAAGACTACATTTCCCAAAAAAGTTTTGGATAAATACTTTGAGACAGAAGTAGACCTCTGAGTTATGGAAGAAATGATAAAAAATTTAGAGGAGAAATAAAAAGATTTCTAGAAAATAGGCACATTGAACTAAGAAAAACCTCACTGATTAAGCCTTGAAAATATGCCAGATTTGAGAATTATAAACACTCTGTTTCCTACTTCTGCCTTGATTTATCAACTTTAAACTGAATCTATTGATTACCCACCACAAAAATGAAAAATTTAGTTCACTCGTATTGTTTTCACTCTATCACCCACCCCTTGCCCCAGTTTTTGCAATATTTTTCTTTTATTTGTTACTTTTATAGATTTAAAAGACTCTTAAACTTATTTTTCTAATACCCCAGCTTTATAGTATAAGCTCGTTTTTGCTCTATATCTAGATAAGGAAGAGGCACCATGTATTTCTCCTAGTCTCTAAGTCATGTAGCATGGAAATGTTTATATAACATTGCTGGATTCTTTATCTTCATATAGAATTTTAGATTTAAAACTTGAAGCCTTTACATCACTGTCCTTTAACAAAACTATGTATCATTTTTATGATTTATTAAAATCTTTTTTTTTAAAGATTTTTTTTTATTTATGTAGGCAATTGGTAGTCAGTTGAACTAATCCAGAGTTTTAAAAATGTTTTTATACTTATCTTTTCTGCCTCTGTTTTATCTGTTTTTTTAAACTCCTTTTATATGATTTTTATTCTTTTTAGAAATTATGTATAACTGAGGAATCTTTTTCCATTTCTACATGCTTAAAGTTTCTTGCCCCTTTTTCCTTATGATCTGCTGAATTTAGGCAATGCTTAACAAACCTTTTTTTTTAATTTTAGTTTGATATTTTTAACTACATTGTTTTATGTTATAATTAGTGCAGCATAGCTTCAAGTCTCAGAAATTCATATTGAAAATTTTTGGTTGTCTTTTCTATACTATTTTTCCTTCTTTCTGAGTCAGTTGGTCTGTTAGTTGATACTATCTTGATCGTTCTGTTATCTGTTGCTGATTTACCTCAGAAGTCTGGTGATGACTGGCTATTCCTTCAGATTTGGGAATGCACTACACTTATTAATATGAGATTGGCTATTGAAGCCCTATCAGTACTAGATCTGTTTATTTTATTGTTCTCATCCCAGAATAGTGACATTGTCTGCAAGTTGTTTGCAAGTGGGTAGAATATATATAAAATGCTAAATTGCATGCGAGTCAAGAGGCAGGCTATCACATTCCACAACTTACGTTATTTCTTTTATATTAATTCCCAAGCATTGTATCAATTGCTCTTTATTCAGTAGCTTTTCAAATCCTCAAAATACTTAATTGAATGTGTTACCACTAGTATTCCCAATCTACGTGTAAAGAAATACAAATTATAAACATTTAATAACTAGTCCAAATTTACAGATATTTGGTGTTAGAGTCATTTTTGTATCCTGACAATCTGATGCCAGTGTTCACTATGATTTTTTATCATCCATTCTGCAAAGGTTCCTTAATTTTTTCATCAGTGTTATTCTTTAGTCTTTTTTTAAAGATTTTTTTTATTTATTTGAGATATACATATATATATATATATATATATATATATATATATATATATATATATAGCAAGAGAGAGAGAGGGAGAGAGAGAGCGCACATGCACACACATGAGAGGGGGCAAGGGAGAGGGAGAAGCAGGCTCCCCACTGAGTAGGGACCCCAACACAGGACTCTGTCCCAGGACCCTGGGATCCTGACCTGAGCCAAAGGCAGATGCTTAACCAACTGAGCTTCCCAGGTGCCGCCCCTTGCTTTTTTTCTGGGAGGGGAATAATACAGATTATTCTTGTTTCATAAATTCAGTAGATTCTCATATTTCTTTAACCCAATAGGCCCTTTATATGTATTTTTTCTTTGGTTATCTGTTTCGTGTATTAACTCTATTACCTCCAAAGTCAGAGAGCCAGTTTCTTCTTTTTGAAGCTTCTATTTGATATTTTTCTCAATTGTCTGGTGGGTACTGGATGAACATTCGTACTAATGAATAAACATTAGATGGATCATAGAGGCAGAATATTTTTTGATGATATTGTCTTTGCTATTTTGAGATTTTTTTTTTAAATCTCTGTATTGATTTCCAATTTCTGCTTTAATATAAGACCGTAATCTTGATTGCTTGAAACAACACAAATGTATTCTCTTACATATCTAGGATCCAGAAGTTTGAAATCAATTAATGCAGTTTGTATTCTTCTTGTATATTCTGTTTGTCTAAAGAAAGCAAATTATAGGTTTTTATTTCTACATGAATTGAAAATATTATGAAGGAAAAATGTATGAGAGGAGAAGAATTGTGTTGCATTAAAAAAAAAAAAAAGATTATTTATTTTAGAGTGAGAGACCGAGAGATCAGGGGAAGGGGCAAAGGGAGAGGACGAGAGAGAGTCTTAAGCAGACTCCATGCTGAGCACAGAGCCTGATGCAGGGCTTGATCTCATGACCATGGGGTCATGACCGAGCAGAAATCAAGAATCGCCTGAGCCACCCAGGCGCCCCTGAGCCACACAGGTTCCCCAATGCCATTTTAAATAATTGGGTATAAAATTGCAGTCAGGCAAGTTGAGAACTAATCTTATTTTCCATATAGCTACATCTATGCTTATATAACATTAGTAGCTTGTTTAAAATCAAATAATTTATTTCTTCTCAAATCAGTTAATTTTTTTTAGGTTTTCACTTTGTCCTGGTAGGGTTGGGAAGGGTTAATTGGTGAAGTAGACTTCTAATGTATTAATTGGGGGGTAACAGTTGGACACTTGAATAAATGAGAAAGGTATCCTATGTAAGAAGAATAATGCAATCAAAATATTAGACACTGGATTACAAAAGGCCTGATTAAGAAAAAGAAGGCTTGCCTATGAGAATATTTTTTTGAAAAGGGAAAATTATATTAGAAAAAAATGTGATTAAGGGACGGCATGAAATTCTACGTTAGATTTGTATTTTATAAGATTGAAGTGTCACTGATATATATTTTCAGCTAGGATTATCTGATAAAAATTTAGGGGAAGATTTATCTTGAATTGTTTATGGCAGATTGCAGTGGATGATAAACATTGATTTTTAATGAGAGTTCTTCTATCAAAGACAAACTTTCCATCTAAATGCACAAAAAAGTGACTCTGATATGTGCTATCACTGCAAAGTAAATGTCTCTGTAAATATGAATTTGATAGTGTATAGAAATCCTCTATTAAGTGGTTAAAAATGCCTATATCCCTTCTCTCATCTATTTGGTATCATTTTATCCAGTAAAATGATCTATACTTATTTTTCCAATCATCTTTCTTAGTTTCCTATATCTGAGAATGCAGCTCCATATGAGATTCTTATTTTAATTTCCTTTCAGTGATCATTTAGGATGTCAGATGCCTAGAAGAACATGTCAGGATTTATACTCTTCTGCCATTGCCTTGTTGCATTATGCAATAAATAAGGAAAATTGGACCTGATTTAGCAATTCAGCTAACCAAAATGGCTGCCCATATTTTACTCAAGTATCAGCAAAATATTGGGTAGACTATTCATTATTCTAATGTTCATATTTTCCTTGTACTGTAATGCCCCTGGCCTTGGCATATTTCTTGAGAGCATCACAGGAAAATTATCTGTGTTTGGCAGAAGTCAAGAATTTATGATATGCCTCTTAGCAGCACTAAGGCAAATAGCAAAAACTGTTATCCTTAGTGTACTTCTGTAAGGCTACCTCTTAAAACTTACATCTGACCTGAGATTCTGCTTTACAGTGCAATAATGCTTTTGTACTGCTTTTCAACTGAAAAAGCATTGCCCAGGGAAGATCCAAAAAGATCCAGGATTTCTTCTAATGTAGGCGCTGTAAAAGAAGTCATAAATACCAAACTGAATTACCATAACCTTGCTAAAGCAAACTGAGTTATGAGGTATGAACATCAGCTTCCATTATTATACTGACCTTGGATAAGATTAGTTCCTATGGTTTAACAGCAAAATGGTTAATGGATTATGAATGAAAGTATACATTTTAAGACAACGAACAGTGAGTACTTCTTTATTTCTTAAGATGAAAACTTACTATTCTCATGATTCCTCACAAACGGAAAAAATGCTAGTAAATGCAATGATTCACTCAATTTTGCTTTATAATTTATCTTTGGGGTTTTACTGAAGCCATGATCTTTGTCACATTATTTCTGAAAGTTTATCAGATGTAGAATTTCAGAACTAGAAAGACCATCAAAGGTAATAAAATCCTGCCTACATTTTAGAGATTAGGAAAAGTCCATGAGGAGTTAGAGTCTATACCAAAGTTTAGAGAACTAATTTATGGTAGAGCAAGGCTGAGAAATGTTCAGTTAATCAAGTTAAATAGCTTTTTTATTGGAGGATTTTTCAGAACCTTAAATAAATGAATGAGCATTGTGAATCTTCTAAAGGAGAGTATACTATATGCAGTTTATCACACTTACTATAAAAGTGAAAACTGTTAATCAGAGAATATATATATGTGTGTATATATATATATGTATATATATACACACATATATATACATATATTTATTTATTTATGTTTGGACACAAATATACCATAGCACACAACTAGGAAAATGCTGGAAACCATTGATAGATAAGGTTGCATATTAATAATTTATTGTGATCAAAATTAGTTTATACTTGGTTTAGAAATGGACATAATTCAGATATTATTTTTTGTTTTTAAAAAACATTTTTATTAGGTTTATAATATGTATTTTTATAAATATATACTTTTATATAAAGGCTGAATATGGTAATTTCATCTTCATTCTCCCCTCATCTGTTGTCATTAACCACTCTTCTAATCAAGCAACCAATTTTAAATTAATTATATGTCCTAGCAAATATATTCTAAAGTTCATTGAATCATATGTGGCAGTGTGTGCACATAATCACTCATGTTCATTTACAGGAATTGCATTTGCTTTATACAAATGAAAGAATATTATACACAATATTCTGAATCTTCTCTTCACTCAAAATAATACATGGTAATTTCTCCAAATCCCCTAGTTTAGTTCATTTTTATTCAGATGGTTTAAATTCTTTTTTGTAATGTGCCTTTTTAAAAGACAATCAGTATTAAGGCCAGACTTTGACTTTATGGAAATGCAGAAAATATCTTTGTATATATAGTAATATCTGATGTTCTTAGTGTTATGAAAGGACTGTCTCCTGAAAGTAGGATTGCTAGGTCGAAGGATATGTCAACTTTAAAAAATTTTTAATAGCCATTGAAAATTTTTTGAAAAGCCACAATAAATGTCATATCCAGCAGCAATGAGCATATCCTTTTATTCATATCCCTTTTATCAATACTAACAAATTTTCTATTTCTGCCAGCTATATAGGTGTATAGTGTTAATTATAGTTTTCAGACAATCCCCAAAGAAGTTAGCAGATCAATACTTTAATCACTATCTCCTTAACCCATGGGATAGTCACTTTCTGCTCAGTAATTGATTCTGCCGTTCTAAGATTAGGCAAATGTAGTGACTGTGGGGCTCACCTTGATGTGCTTCCCTTTTCTCAGTCCTTAAAGCTTCGTTAGTCCTGCTCAGGTTGGTTGCTCTTCATTGTCTTCCTGAGTTCTTTTTACGTATTTGTCTGACTTTTCCTGCTGTTGTAAGGAGTAGGACTGTTTACAAACTATGCTGTCATGACCGGATCCAGAAGTCTGTTGTTACTGTTTAATAGATTTTTTTTTCCTTTTATTTTGTGATACATATTTTATTTCTTTAAGCATTTCATATTTAATTATTTTATATTCCGTGTCTGATGCTTCCTATACTTTAACACTTAGGCTTCTGTTAACATTTCTTCATTGTACTTTGTTTCCTCTCATTATTTTATAATTTCATATTGTTAATTTTGCATGATAATTGAATGGGAATTATAGGAGTCATTTTTGAGGAATGCTCCCCTGCAATGAAAACTTTGATTCTTCTGCATTTCAGTGGGCAACATGGAAGATGGGAGAACTTTAGTCATCCAGGAATCCTGGCTTAAATGAAAAAGTATAACTTCATATGTTGTACCACACATCTCATGATTCAGGATTATTCTCTTTATGACTGTGTTTATAGTTGCAATTTTATTCAAGGATTTCCATCTTTTCTCATTTATTTTCCACTGTGCATTTCAATTTACAGTTTTATTATGTTTTTATTTGTATTTACCAATTTTATGAAAATTTAGGTTATTTTAGTTTATTTGGTTAATTTTAATTTAAATATAATTAACATACAGTGTTATATTAGTTTCAGGTGTACAATATAGTGATTCAATAATTCTATACATCATTCAGTGCTCATCATGATAATAAGCATACTCATTCCCCTTCACCAACTTTACCCATTGTATTTAGGGATTTTTGAAGATTTAGGGGCTTCTTATAGGGATGATAATGTGCTCAATTGCATCCAATTTAAAAATTTCTTTGCAATGTTCTTAAATGAAATTGAATATATTTTATATATGAACATAACATGAATCAACATATTTTGATTTTAAATTTTCCTGTCTAGGTACTTGGATTTTTCTCTTTTTACTTGTAATGACTTATGATTATATTTCATGCCTTTCAGAAAAATATACATACAAATATTTTTTCCTGGTACCTACTAGGTCTTCCTTATTCAAACTATTCACAAATATTTTATATGGTTTTATATTTACTGTTATAATTGATATTTTTAAAATTTTTCTCTGAGGTGTTTTTAGTAGACTGAAAAAGAAATTTAAATTTTATACCTTTGTTATTTTTTATTAACTCATGTAGAATATCTTTTCTGTTATATTTCAGATTTTCTTCATTTTTCTAAGAATATGTTTATATATCAATAAAAAAGAGATATTTTAGATCTTGCTTTTCCACTGTTCATACAAGTAATTTAATTTTCTGGTTTTATTAATTGTACTATATTTTAAGACAAGATTAAGTATAAAGGTAAGAAATTGCTTATCCAATTCCTGATTTAAACTATCTTTAGTATTTCCTCATTTAGAACATCAATTACTATTTATTTTGAAATCTAATCTTTGGGGCGGCTGGGTGGCTCAGTCCTTAAGCGTCTGCCTTCAGCTCAGGGCGTGATCCCAGAGTCCTGGGATTGAGCCCCACCTCAGGCTCCCTGCTCCATTGGGAGCCTGCGTCTTCCTCTCCCATTCCTCCTGCTTATGTTCCCTTTCTCACTGGCTCTCTCTCTCTCTCTGTGTCAAATAAATAAATAAATAAAATCTTAAAAAAAAAAAGAAATATAATCTTTTATTTAGTTTTTTTACTCCATCTTTAAGTTTTTGGTCAAATCATAAAATGGTAAATATTTATTGATAAAATATTTCGAATTTTCTTATAACTTTGCTGCAGTAATGAATTATGTTCAGGGTTTTTCTGGTAACAAATCACCTTCTGTTTTCTAGAGCAAATTCTGTTTGGTATAACTTTTTCTGCATAATTCCTCCATTTTAATTAATATTCGTGTACAACTTTTAAGTCAATAACATGTATGAGATTAGTGTACAGGTGTTTTTTAACCATCCTTGTGAAATGTTGTTGTAATTTTTACACTTCGTTTATGAAAAGATTTGGGGTATTTCTATCTCTGTCATTACATGAGGTAATTTAAACTAGTGTTACTTTCTTCTTCCTTTTCTTCTCCTTCACCTTCTCCACTTTCTCCTCCTCCTTCTTCTTCTCTACCTTCTTCTCCATCTCTTCTTTCTTTTCCTTGTGATCCTCACTTGACTCACTGGCATTTTTCAATGACATGTTTTCATTAAAATAATCAAGTTCAGTTCAGTGATTCAGTGGTAAGTGTAGCAGTGGTGCTGAGTATCTTTTTAATTCTTTTGCTGTTATCTCTTATCTGTAACATCTGCAGTTATCAATATAATAAACACCAAAAAAGAAAAAAAGAAAAGGATATGTAGTACCAGTTACAGAGCTGCGGTGAGGAAGAAATCACACCTTACCCCGTCTTTGGTTGCTAATTGGCTTTCCCAAAAGAGAAGTCAACTTTTTCCTTTCTTTGTAACAGAAGGTGGTTTTACAACTTGGATCCAAGTACCCCAGAGAAGTTAGGCTCTTACCCTCCTATAGGATGGATGGTATCTTCTTTTATGATTACATTTCAAAAGGATGATTCCCTGGCCCTTGAGAGAGACATTTCTGGATTGTTAAAGTGGCCAAAGGCTTTTAAAAATATTTATATCTCAAGGGGCAGAGAAAAAGTTTATAACTGTAGGTTTTTTAAAGTAGATGCTCTAAGAAAAGTGATCAGAAGCCTCCAGTCAGGATGAAGTCTGTGGAAAGTTTAGTTAAGCTGAGGGTGAGGGTAATGTTAAGTTTATGTTTGTCTCAGCCAACTCCCATTCAGTTACTGTGTCCGTTAGTTGCACTTCTGTCATTGTGGTGTACAGATGGCTCCTCATGTTCTAGTGATCCATGCCCAAAGGACAGTATATCTTTGTTTGACACATTGACAGTGCAATATTTGAAGAGAAAGAGGATAACAAATAAAAACAAAATCCCCTTAAGGAAAGGGAAGAATGGGAAATACATAGCAATCAATGATGCCTAGTGCCTGTCACTTCATGATGGAAAGGAAAAATGAGAAATTTGTATCGAGATAAATTCATCTGATAGGTACCTTTCTTCACCTTCCCACCTCCACGAACTGCAAACTTGTTTTTGCCATCTAGCAATCTATTATTCATTGTCCTTGGCTGCCGCTTGCAGCATTGGGATGATCTTTCTTATCTTTTTCTCTTCCTTGGCTATATGAGATGAACTTTGAGAAGAATGTCTTACAAATGCTCAGCTTTTGTAATAGGTGATGAAGAGTTATAGATTGTTGCAGTCCAGAAATGCTGTTATTTTTGCAAAATAGTTCCTTTGAAAAGGCATTATGTTTTAAGGATATTTTCTTCCAGTCATTTCCTGTAAAAGTAATGATAGCTAAGGATTTTGCTTAAACATAGTCTTTGAAGTTTCTTGTCTTTTAGCTAACTGGCCTCTTTGCTCTTTCTAGGCCTCTTTCCCTTCCCATAATGGCTGTTGCCCTGAGGAAGTTTGAAATGATAGCCTTAGGTGGAGAGATACCTTCCTGAATCCTCCCTTTGCCACCTGCTCCCTAATTTTATCAATCTTATCTCCTGCTGTGTAAGCTATTTCTCTGCTTCTCTGACTAGTTGCAATTTGGGGTACACACATTGTCTTTTTGAAACCCAGCAGGCCCGCAAATTATGGGACTCTAAATCACTTAGACTGCAGGCCACATGGGGAGAATATATCTCTTACCAAAGCTTTATTTTCTTTCTCTGCTTTCAACTGCTTTCAGAACTTTGACTTCATACCTCTTTTTTGAAGACTTGGCTAAAAGCAGCTAGAAGTAACCATTATACACTACCATATGAATGTTCCTACCATTGGTGCTAACACCACAGCTTCAGTTGACATATATTCTCTGTGAAAGTCAAGGTATAGCAGGCATTTTTTTTTTTTTTTTTTACTGTTTTTCTCTGTCACATGTTCATGAGTCCCGTTCTTGGGTTCACATGCTAGCTGGATGTGATCTTGGCATCAGTTTGCATTCAAGGCTGGAGTATGTTGGGAAGGGGGCAGTTGTGGCAATATCTGTTCATTTTTATCAGAACAGAAAAAAAAATATTTTCAGCATCTATCCAGGAGACATTTGCTAATGTGTCATTGGTCAAAACTTGTGGACATGGACCCCTTAGCAGCAAGGAAGGTGAGAAGAGTTAGCATATTGTATTTCTAGTCTCTTAAGTCAATGTGGTCAAGCAAAAAAGGGATCGGGATTGAATACTGGGGAAGTCAAATAAGAAATTACATCACAGATGAATACTAAATTCTCTTAATTTTTTCTTTATTTCTTAATAATGAAGATATAATGTCATTAATTTGCTCTAGGCTTTTTTTTTTTTTAAAGATTTTATTTATTTGACAGAGAGCAAGGAGAGAGAGACCACAGAGGGAGGGGGCGAGGGAGAAGCAGACTCGCTGCTGAGTAGAGAGCCCAATGTGGGGCTAGATCCCAGGACCCCAAGATAATGACCTGAGCCAAAGACAGATGCTTAACCAACTGAGCCATCAGGTGCCCCCATTAATTTGCTCTAAATATGACATGCTGTTCCTTAGTTTTAGTATGAAGTATGGTCATTTTTAAACTTCGTTAGATCCTTTTTATTTCTCTTTTGAGAACTTTTTTCATTCAGTTATCTGAGGGATTAATAACTATTGTGTCTCTTAATTTCCAAGTTATTTGCATAATCTTTTAGTTACTATTTTAACATCACACTGTGTTAAAAAAATATGGCCTATAAAATTTTATTGTTGTTATTATTGGTATGCTGCTGGTGGTGGTGGTAGTGATGACAGTAGTGATTATAATTTTTCCTTGTGTCCAAGAATGAAATATATTTTTGCTAAAGTAAACACATGAAAATTATCTAGTCTGTATTGAGCAACAGTTTACCTTGTGTTTATTAAATCAAATATACTTTTATCTCTCAGTACCTCCATGCTCTTACTTATTTTTGTCAACCAGATCTCCCCTAATTTCCAGTGTATTTTGGGTACATTTTTTTTTTTGTGCCTATGTGTATATAAACCTTTTTGTGATTTGTAACTTTTATCATTATATAATCTCCCTCTTTATCCCACTTGATTTTATTCTTAAATTCCAACCAGTTTGATGTGATTATGGTCAATTCTGCTTTTTATTTGCATTTGCCTGTTGTCCCTTTGAATTCATATTCATTTTATTTTGTTTTTAAGAGGTTTGTTTGTTTCTTCCTTCCTTCCTTCCCCGAGCTACCCTTCCCTTTTCAATAAAACAAATTCATTTTTTTAAGGAGTCGAAGAATAAAAAATAGTTATTCAACTTTAGTTATAACAAATGCTATGCAATTTTATTTCTTGAATCTTACTATGTTTACTTTTTCATATTATTTTTCTTTGTTCTTTTATTATCTTTTTGCTGGATTACTATAGTTGCTATTTATTCAGTTTGTTATAAGATTACGCTGTATGCTTGAATTGTGAAGGGGTTCAGAACAAGTCTTCCCCCAAAATGTACCACTTTGGCATAAGGGCTGTTTTTTTAACATTTCAATATTTTATTTAAATTCCACTTAGTTAACATATAGTGTAATATTAGTTTTGTGTAGAATGTAGTGATTCAACACTTACATGAAACACCCGGTGCTCATTGCACGTGCCCTCTTTAATCCCTGTCACATATTTCACTTAACCCCCTTTCTACTTACTCTCCAATAACCCTCAGTTTGTTCTCTATGTTAAAGAGTATGTTTCTTGGTTTTCCTCTCTCACCAATCCCCACATTCTTTTTTTGTTTTTTAAATTCTACATGAGTGAAATCATATGGTATTTGTCTTTCTCCGACTGACTTATTTTGCTCAGTATAATACTCTCTAGCTTAGCATAATACTCTCTAGCTCCATCCATGTTGTTGCAAATGGCAAGATTTCATTCTTTTTATGGCTGAGTAATATTACATTGTGTGCACATATATATATACACACACACAAATCACTTCTTCTTTATCCATTCATCACTTGATGGACATTTGGGATCTTTCATAATTTGGCTATTGTTAGTAATGCTGCTATAAACATCGGGTGCACGTACCCTTTCAGATTCATATTTTTGTATCTTTTGGGTAAATACCTCGTAGTGCAACTGCTGGATCATAGGGTAGTTCTATCTTTCACTTTTTGAGAATACTTCACACTGTTTTCCAGAGTGGCTGTACCAGTTTGCATTCCGTGGAGCTTTACTCTAACTAGATACGTCTTATTGTCTGCTATGGCCTGGATGTTAGTGTTATACCAAAATTCCGATGTTGAAATCCTAATGCCTGGTATGAATGTATTGGGAGCTCTGGGTCCTTTCTTACAAATAAGGTGGAATAACTATTTTGTATCTTCCATTTATTACAAAATGTGTTTAATGTCTTTTAATGAGATTAATATTCTTATAAAAGAGACCTGAGAGAGCACCTTTGTCCTTTTTCATCATGTGAGGACATATTGAAAAGTTAGCTATTTGAAACCCAGAAAAGAGCCTTCACTAGAACTTGATCATGCCAACACCCTGATCTTGAACTTCTAGCCTCCAGAACTGCGAGCAATACATTTATACTGTTTATAAGCCACCCAGTCTGTAGTATTTTATTACAACAGCTGGGACAGACCAAGGCATTATCTTTATATAAAGCAAAAAAGCTGTATCTCTTACCAAGATGCTTTATTTTCCACGGTCTTCAGACTGCACAAGACGAGCCATTTTGAAGAGATTTGTATCTTTCCTCTCTTCTTCCTACTTCTTCCTGAATAAAAACTTTGGAATACCTTTTTCCCTTTTGTCAACATTCATTTCCAAATTTTATATTTAATTCTATTATTAAAGTTTTCCTTGAAGTGTGCCTATTCTGTTTCAATAATTGTCATCTGACAATTTTTTGATACAATACAGACACTCCATTTTTGTCACTATTTCTACTTCTTTTCATGTTACTTAATTGTAAGGTCCTTGTTTTGTTCATTTTTTATCTGATCAGAGTCCTTTTTTAATCAGTGTTTTTGTAGATGAGGTATGATGTTCCTAGGGTTGCTTTAATTCTTGCATTTTTGCAAATGCTTTTCCTTACCTTTATTGGCATATGTTGTCTTGGGTTACAACTATGGAGTTGCAGTCCTTTTCTCTTTGTAAACATTTGTCCCCTAGCTTTAACTGTTGCTTGAATATTCTGAAGTCAGTACTATTATGATATCCAATTTACATTTGAGGAAATGAGGCCTAAAAAGCTATCTTACCCAAATCATAGACTATGACAGAACCTAAATCCCCACAGACCTCATAGCCCGCACTTTTAACTGTTGTATTCTATTTCAATTTTGTTCACTAGAGAAGAAGTAAAGGGCCCTGTAAGTTGAGAGGCAGGTGGGAAAAACAATTTTTTTCTGGCTTAGAGGCTTGTTGACCTATTATTTCTGTCTAGAGTGTTCTTAGATCTTTCCTTGACCATCCTCATTATTGTTCAGATCTCATCTCAGCTTAAATATTTTTCCTCAGAGATGCCTTCCTGGACCTCAGGATGTAAGTAAAGTAGCTGCCAAATAATACACATTCATCTGTTTGTTTATATCTATTTATATCTACCTACCTATCTTCCTGTCTGTCCATCCATCCATCCATCACATTAGAATGTAAACTCCATGAGAATGAAAACCTGGTCTTCCTAGTTCTTTGTTTTATTCTTACTGTAAAGAATATGTGTGATATTTGTCTCTGGCTCCTGGCATGTATCTTCTAAAATCCTTGGAATTTCCAGATTGAAATCAGTGTTTTGTTATTTATGAGCCCTTTGGATCACATCTGAGTTTACACTATTAAAGTAAATCAAGGAAGATGATAGACCATGATTCCACTAGGAGAGGGCAAGAAAGCTCTGCATTCTGGGCTTTGCTCTAAGACTTTGCTTTGTATTTGTCTTCATTTGGCTGGCCTGATTTGTATCCTTCACAGTAAAACTGTAATAATAAGTATGTGGCTTCCCTGATATCTGTGAGTTATTCTAGCAATTATCAATCCTGAGGGAAATTGTAGAAAACCCTCAGATTTGTAAACATTTGATGAGATGTGCAGGTGGACTGGGAACCCCGTTTATGGCTGGCATCTGAAATAACAGCAGTCTTGTGTAGGACCAAGTCCTTAATTTGTGGGGTCTACCTAACTCTGGGTGGTTAGTGCCAGGATTGAATTGTAGTATACCAGTGAATGTAAAACTAATCCCCAACACCTTGGGCAAAACCAGGCACATGTGATTTACTAACTTAAAATTTGCTGCAACATGGACGGCACTGGAGGAGATAATGCTAAGTGAAATAAGTCAAGCAGAGAAAGACAATTATCATATGGTTTCTCTCATCTATGGAACATAAGAACTAGGAAGATCTGTAGGAGAAGAAAGGGATAAAGAAAGGAGGGTAATCAGAAGGGGGAATGAAGCATGAGAGACTATGGACTCTGAAAAACAAACTGAGGGCTTCAGAGGGGAGGGAGATGGGGGAATGGGATAGGCTGGTGATGGGGAGTAAGGAGGGCACGTATTGCATGGTGCACTGGGTGTTATATGCAACTAATCATGGAACTTTACATCAAAAACCAGGGATGTACTGTATGGTGAATAACATAATATAATAAAAATATTATTATGAAAAAATAAATAAAAATAAAGTATAAAACTTAAAAAAAATTTGTTGAATAATTGACTAAAGGAAGGCTGAAGTAACCTAGACAAGTTTCTTAGCCCATGGATTTATTTTCAACTTATATCCGTGAGTATCATGACCCCACTGCAGCCTGTAACAGACATCTAGATACTATTCCCTGTGAATAAATTGCTTCTTGCCTTTTTCTTGCAGAAAAGCAGTGTTCTGATTATTGATACTTTTTATCTTTTGAGCTGTTAGTCCATTGCTTCTTCCTTGCCTGCTTTCTGCTGTCATCACTAAGAATGTTAAACCATACATTTTGGATTCTTTTGATCTCTCCTTCTAATTGTACTAAGAAGTAGGTCCCCTTCCCTTCATTTACCAAATTAGGCACACTCACAATGCCCAGTAATCCATATTTTCTTGTATCCTAAATGCTTCAAACATATGTTAACACAGCTTGAAATTGTAATGTGAGGACTTTTCAGGGACACTCTCTTCAAGGATGTCTCTTCCTCTACTTCTCTTTCTTTCAGGCCTCTTTGTTGAAAGACTGTTTCAAAGGTACAGTTATCATCCATATTGGACGCTCAGTATCATCTGTTGTTTTCACAAAAATCTAACATTGACAAAGAATTTCAGGCTATAAATAGGAAATTCTGAGCTTACCCTTTCTGGAATATATAATTACTTAAAACTAAGAAATGTAATAGAAAACACTAATTCTTCTAGACATTAGGTGCATTGCTACTGCAGTGAGGGAACCCAAAGACTCGTTATACTGTGTAAAAATTATATTGTTAACCCAAATTATATACACCAGAACACCAAATATAGTATAAAGATGAATGTACTTAGAAAAGTAGGAAAAAGCACTTTTTTCTCAAATTATATATAAATAGGCCTTTGGGTATGTGTAGCAAAAATATTAATTTTAGAAAACATACATATTATCTTGTTGTAAACAACTTTTTTCATGGTAAGAATTAAGTTCTAAACCTGAACATAATTCATTCTTGATTGGTGTCATATTCAACTTTCTGGTTTCAACAAAATTAAGATATTGTTAATTTCCAAGATAACTACTGTTATTTTGCTGCTTAAAGATATTCTTATATTTAAAACCACTGATTACATACTACCCTGACCTAGAAAATCTCCCACTGGGACTTAAATAACTCTGTTTACATAATAACCATATAATAGCACATTATCTTTTACTTTATCTAAGCAACAACAGTGCCATATGTTTTACCATCTGAGATGTCTGACGAGAAAAAGTTAGGCTATTTCCAAAATTAATTATAAAGATTGAAGTAATTTAAAAAAGCTGGTATGTGTGTTAGAATGATCAAATCTAGTCTGACCATAATAAGGGTACATAATGATAAATATGAATAATTGGGACTCTGAAGAGATTCTAGAGTCTCCAAATATGTATTCCTGCTATATGTGTCATAATACTTGAAATTCTACTATTAAACCAGGTTCTCTCAATTCCTCTCTTGTCTGTCCTTTGAATAAATGATAATAGTAAATATTCTGAAAATAACTTCATTTTTAATAATATAAATTATAACACTAATATTTAATCTCAAGTATTTTAGCAATTTTATTAAAGAGTGAAAAAGGAATATTTCTCAGTGCCTACCTCATTAGGATGTTTTATAATCTCTAAGTATGAATTGAATCACAGAATTAATTTAGACTGGGAAGAGATTGGAAACCACACCTGGATTAATCAGCTTTGTGAGCTGACTTTTGTAGAGTTGACATATTATCAGTGATATTCTTGATTTATGGGAAGTGGACAGATGGGAGAAGGAGGAGAGAATAAAAAAAAAAAATGGAGAGAAACTTTTAACATTGACACCAAGAACCAAAACCATATGTTCTTGTCTACATTATTATAAAGTTGTCTTCATTCTCTCTTTTCATTAGCATGATTTTGCTATTTCTTCTTTCATTAGCATGACTTTATTTTGTCAGGTATCTTCTATCCAAGCAAGTGGTTTGATTGTTCATCATAGTAACTTCCAGAAAGTCATATGAACTGTCAACAGGCAATTCACTTTATTCTAAGATTCTGTCAATCTCTTGCCTTAAAATCTTCATCTGTCAGTTTCTATCAAATCCTGACTATTGTATCATGATCCTTACCTGATCCTAATAAAGCTTCCTCTCCTCTTAAAAAAAAATTGTCTTGGGGCACCTGGGTGGCTCAGTTGGTTAAGTGTCTGCCTTCTGCTCAGGTCACGGTCTGAGGGTCCTGGGATCCAACCAGGCATTGAGCTCTCTGCTTATCAGGGAGCCTGTTTCTCCCTCTGCCTACAGCTCTGCTTACTTGTACTTGTGCTTGCTCTCTCTCTTTCTCTCTCGCTCTGTCAAATAAACAAATAAAATCTTTAAAAAAATTGTTTTAAACCAAACTTCTAATCCTCAGATAAATTCTGACCTTTCCTTCCCCTTTTCCAAACACTGAAATTTTTGAGGTGTTTTATCCTTTACCACAGTAAGCAAGTTTTTTCTTATTAGCAGGTCATGTTTATAATGTTTGGGAAGCCAGCTTTTGACAGTAATATTGAATTTATCCATGTTAGTCAAATTGAAAAATAGCCCATTACATGCATAAAAAATAAAGTTGAAGAAGAAAAACACAGGGGAAAAAACTATAATAATCTCAAAATTAAGGAAAAACAAGGAAAAGAATATAATCATGGGATTGGTGAAAAGGATATGAACAAATATAAATGTAAACCTTACCTCAGAAAAATTATCAAGATGATGAAACAAGAAGGCAGGTGATTAAAATTTTCCTTGTATAGAAGAAAAATCAATTTAGAAACATGTGGCTACAAGGACAGTAGCTTCCACTTGAGTGACAGATTTGAAATGAAAATTTGACCATGTTATTTTCTTTATTAAATTTTGTCAGAGTTAATTATACTTAAGATAAAACAAACAGAAATCCTTAATATAACCTGTGTGATCTTGTCCTGTGTATCTTTTTTGACCTTATTTTTAACCACTATCTTCAAACATTTGTTATTGATACACACAAATTTTATTTCAGTTCCTGAAATTCTCCAGGTACTTATCAAGAGCATGCAGTTTTGTATCAGTCGACATTGATATTGGTTTAATATGTTTCCCCTATTAGAAAACAAATTTTATGAAGGCAAATTCTATGCTTCATTCATCATTGCATAATTTGTGCCAATATTTGACAGATATTTGATTCTCAAGTCAAGCAAAGTAAGTCCTACTCTAAGGAGTATTATACTGGGATTCCTTTAAATGACTTTCAAGAACTGGAAAAACTAATCAATAATAGAAGTCAGAAAAATATTGCCTTTTTCTGGATGGTGAATCAATTAGAATGGGCACAAAGAAACATTCTGCATTAATGGAAATATGAAGTTATTGATTCCTGGGAAATATTATTTTGTTAAACATCTCGATTTCATATTTAAGATCTGTGAATTTCACTATATAAAAAAATTGACTTCTATAAAAGAGGAAGGTATGACCAATGTTCTTCAAATGGTGTACCCAGGAACCATAATATCATTTAAAGCTACTTCAATCCTTCATATATTCACTCATGCATTCAGAACATACTTATTGATTATGTGCTTCATTTGTGTATCTGTGAAAAAGATAAAGGTAGCCTGTGCCGTTGTAGAGAACAGAGCTAAAGGGGTCGCAAGTTCATCTTATTGGATATGGGATGAAATGTGTTATGAGGATTAATAAAGGAAAGCCGAAAAAGGCAAATAACCTATCCCTCAACAACAATTCAACATGAGTACAGAGCACTCTGCTTTTATTTTGCTTCACCTCATATATGACTTATCTAGGGAGGCTTTATGCTTTTGTTTGTTCACTTTTGAAATAATTAAATGCACAAAATATGTCTTGGTTTCTCAAAACAAAAATGATTTAAAGAAGTTTTATTTAAACACTAGACAAAACACTAATTTTTTTTTTTAACTAGCACACATATTTTCAAACTTGGTTCAACCAACATTTTTATTTTTATTTACTTCCAGTACCTACTCTGTTCTCTGGCCTTACCGAACTATTGAGATTTGCAGTTTCTCCATCTCTCACCTATTAAAACTTACCATCTAGGTAAGAGGTAAAGAGTATGGAGAGAAGAAAGAAGAGATGGGGGAAGAAATTGCAATTTATAAATTTGCCAGCCTGTGCTTCAAGTTCAAGCTTAGAGCTTATTTATGAATACCAAATTTGGATTGGTTATTCTTCCCATGAACTTTTATATATATAGTGCTAAATAGATTATTATGTATTTGCCTGCATATTGCTATCTACAGTAAGTTTTACACATTGATGCATCTCCAGAACTTCACATAAGGCAACAGTTGGTTATTTATTCAGTGAAAGAATTAGTATGTGTCATGAAATGTTAGAGGTTTCAAAAGGTGACCTTATCAATTTATCATTATCTGCATGATATAATTAAAATTGTGGACAGTGTTATTAGGGACCGTGAATTGGTTCTTATACTAAATGTCCAATCGCATTTTGTATGCCTTTGCTAGATCCTACATGTGTGAAATGGTTTATAAGCTCGCTGCAGGAAGTACATGTGCTAGAATATATTCCAACAAGGAGTCACTAGTAGTAAACTACTTCAAGGCTAGTAAACCATGAGTGATGATAACATGCAAAATTAAGTATCCAAGAATAAGAAATAAAAATCACAGAATGTCTCTAGACATACACACACATAAACACACACACACTCTTCCAGTTATAGGAGAATTATACAGTGAGTGTTAAATTAATTTTATAATATTACATGTATATTAAACAATAAAAAAAATCTCTTGTCTTGCTAAGAACCTAATACCACCCTGAAATTTTTCATAAAGTTAATAATCTAAGACTGGCCCACAAATTATGAGAATTTACTTACAGACAGTCTTATATTTTTGAAGGCATATGTCTTAGACATACTTATAAATGTACACTAAAAATGATGAATTGATGGTGACCAAAAAATTAACTTATGCTACAGATAATTTTACTCATTTAGTAAGATCAAATAATTAATAAGTAAAACAAATGCATCTTTTTCTATGTTAGGATTTAACATTTTTATTTTTTCCTAAAACATTATACACTTTATAAGAAATTATTATATTGAGATCTTTCCTTGGTATAAACATAATTAAAATATATTTCATTTATTTTCACATGGGTCTATGATACTTTTTCATTTTTACATGTCTTCCTGAACTCCTTCCATCTCAGTAAATTGTCCTCTGTGTTACATTCAGTTTCATTTGTGCTGTCACTGGCCACATAGTCCTGTTGTACTACGGTACCATGGTCCAAAAGTAGCATTTCTTCAGCACCTGTTTCTGCATTGTATTTTATTTACAACAGCATCATGCTTTGTAAGTTACACTTCCTTTGACTTTAGCAACAGAAGCCAGAAGTATCACTAGACTTTCCACTGTTTTCCACTGTTGCTGGAAGCAGAATGCAGTGCAAGTCTGTCGCCACTATAGCACTGATTGCTTTTGCCTAGACTTTGCATCAAGTTATGTATAAAAGGTATAATTGAAACTGAGCTGAAAGAGAATTCTGATTGATCCTCAACTCTGTGAATGAAGGGATTTGGTGTCAGGATAACCTGAAAGTGAAAAGAGCAATGAAAGTGTGCTCCAAAAAATAAGTGAGCATGTCCTTTGATGAAGTAGATTAAAAGTGCTTTGATTTTTGGTACAATACCTGTCTTCTGAAAATAAAGCTGTGTAGAATTCCTTCATGTGTTTGAACTTATAATATTTTACATATTTATGAGTATTATAGAAAAATATACACATAAAATTTCAGTAAGTAATTATAGAGGAGGAAGAGTGATTAATTATGAATTATGTGCAATATAGCTGTAGAATTATGAATCCTGTTATCAATTATTTACATAACTATAGAAGAAAAGGTAATTTTAGTTGAGAACAATGGAATGAAAGTCCATTATTGAAGCCTTTTAAAGTGTATCCTTAAAAATGTTGCAATAAACTGGTTAATCTACCTGTTATTATTAATATGTTGTTTTATATTAACTCATTTCATTTCCTCCACCAAATGTGTGAATATTCAGCAAGATAGCAGATAGAGAAGGGGGAAAAGATGGATGACCAAAACGTTGAAATTGATGTTGATGTTAGGTGAAATATTGTTTAATAATGTTGGTCCTCCGAAGAAGAAATATTATAAAACGAGGCCCATGATCGGAGGAATAAAGGCTAAGTGGAAGAATTTCCAAATTTAAGTGATTCTTCCAAAATACTTTTTTAAAAAACCCTAATGTTTTTTAGCCTACAGTATGAGTGTAGGCTTATGTTAGTAAACATTAGCAGATTTAAGTTGGGACTAAATGTATGTACCTAGGATTAAAAGGGTAGGGAAAAAAAAAAAGAAAACTGAGAAAACAGATATATTACATATATATGTGTATCTATATATCTATATGTATATATATCTATATGTATATATATATATCTATATTATAGATATATATATATATAAATACAATATTTTGTACAATATTTTTACAATAATTTGCAATATTTTTCACTTTCTGGTTGCATCACAATAAACTGAACTATTGCTACTTATTAGTTCTTGTGACAATAATTTGTCTTTTTCTATAGTTGTTGCTGAATTAAAAAAACATACGGACTTCCCCAAAAGTCAAATTTCCTTCTTGCTAGTGCCATAGCTTTTTACTATAGAGAAGCTTTCATTTAAGTTCTCTCTACTACAGATAAGTGGACTTATGATAACATAAAGGGTAAGGATTGAAAATAATAATAAAAAGAAGAGAAAATGAAAGAGTTAATGTTCAGTGAATTCATTCTATAATAAAATAGAATTTACTTGAAGCCAGTCCTTAGAGAACATGGATTAATGGTTTCATATGAATTTGTATGCTGAATGTAGCACATGTTTTTTAAATACTAAACAGTTTACTGTAGCTGAATCGAGAGTATTTTTGTAATGAAATAGCTGTTTGCTAATTTTAGAGGACATAAAGTTGAAAGCTATTACTTGAAAAATATGTTTATGCAAGTAATAATCATCAGCTAACACTATTTTAAAAATACAGATTTTATTATTGTGTTTTTGACCCACTTTTAAAAAACATCACTTCTCCAGAGTTTGAAGGTAATGTAACATTTTATATCATTGTGATATAAATACATATTAATTTATTTATATCATTGTGATATAAATACATATTAATTTATTTATATCATTGTGATATAAATACATATTAATTTATTTAATATATAAAATATATTAAAACATATCTATTCTCCAGACTTTGAAGGTAATATAATATTTTATATCACTAAGACATTTATATATATATATATATATATAAACTATATAATATTAATATTATATAGTTTATATATATATATATATATATATATAAACTATATAATATTAATCAAGTTAGATACTTGCAATTATACCAGGTATCTGTCATAGGGTATGTCAATTCAACAAGCCATAAGTGAATAACTAATATATGTCAGATTGTTAGAAACTTAGAATATATGTAACGGATGGATCAAACTTAGTCCCTACAGTTCCAAAGCTTAAATATATTGGGGAAGAGAGAAACATAGTCAGATAATTACCATGGATAGAAGAATAGGAATGCTGTCTTAAAAGTAGAAACAGGGTGATGCAGTACAGAGAAGGAGAAAATTAATTTATCTCATGTCCCTTGTTATAGGTAGATATAAAGTAGAAACCATGCAGATATGTTTGTTTTAAGACAAGATGTTAGAGCATGATATACTGGTTTATAGTTGCAGATTCCAATACCTTACAACTGATAAATAGCATAGGACCGATTCTTGATATTTATTCTAAATGTGTAACTGAGGGGGAAACACTAACATGTGTTTTTCAGATCCAAATGATTTCCATACAAAAGTCACTGAGGATTATAAGATCAATGTACTCTTCTTAAAAGTGTTCAGAATTTTCAGACCAGCACATCAAAGAACAAAAATTCATGCAGGTGTTCTTGGACAGTAAAGGATTTAAGTTGTTCTTAATACATGGAAAATGAATATGACCTCTCTTTTTTTAATACGTATTTTTATTTATTTATTGAGAAAGTGAGAGAGCAATAGCAAGTGGACACACAATCGGGGAGGGGCAGAGAGAGAGGGAGAGAGAGAGAATCTCAAGCAGACTCTGTGCTGAGTGCAGAGCTCAACAGCGGCTTAATCTCACAACCCTGAGATGAGTCAAAATCTTGTCTGATGCTTAACTTACTGAGTTACTCAGGCACCCCGTCCTCTCTTCTACTTTAAGTTCAATTCCAATTGCAGAACTTTCATGTTAGGAAAGTAAGTTAGACAGCACTTATTTTGCACATGATATATGCATTCAGCTGGGAGAGATCTTTCTCAAAAGCTCCTTTCCTATCTGCAGTACTCTAACTGGAATTTGTAAAACTTCTCTGAGAAAATGGTAGTTAATACTGTAATGAAACTGTGGGGAGCTTTTTAAAAATTTGTGTATATGCTTATCCGTACAGATTCCAAACTGCAGTCAAATTTATTACTTTGAATTGTAGTGTCATATCATACTACCTTTTGAAGCAGTAAAACCATGTATCCCTTTTACAGAATCAGTGCAATGTACACACTTGCGTAATTTAATTCTGAAGTTTGATAACAAGAATGATACATTAAAACATAGAATTTCTTTTCTCCCAAGAAACAAACAATTTAAATGTCTCAGTGATGATAGTTTGCTTTGAATAAAAATCCTGAACTAAACTGTGTTTTGAACAAGGCTTTTCAGAGTTAGCAATTTATTTCATTCTTACTTACCTATAAATGTTATAACAGTTTTGGAAAGTATACCAATGCATTAATTCTTCTGAATTCAAAGGATTAAAATGAACATGCCGATTAAATGCTTAACTCTCTGCTTTTTGGTTAATTATTAAAAGCAATTGATGTCATGTTGCAAATGCAATAATCGTGGTGAGCTGGATAGTAATATTAAGTCACTTTAATGGAAAGATTGGAGCTTTGATTTGCATATAATTTAATATGCTACCAGGTCTTCCAAGATAAGAGACAACAGTCTTCCCCAATGCACAGGAGATGGGTAGTCTTGAAAAACTAGGTGGTATCCCAGGCTTCCAAAGACTCAGCGAGGTCCTGGTACATAGCTCACTCTTCTGCTTTCAAAGAAAGCAATACACTTAATTTTATTAGTAGTGATAAATGTACATGTAAAATAGGGCATAATAGAAATGAAGGAAAAGAAATACATTTGAACACAGAATTGTTAAAATTAATTTTAATTTTTGAAGAGGAGGAAAAATCATTTCAAGAATAAATGGTTTATCTGTTTTAAAGTCTTACTGTATGATTTGGTAGTCACTAAATTTCTCTTAATGCTCATTATTGGGTAGATTTAAAGTAGAGCCCATAAATAAAGGGGTAGCTAAATTTAATTCTGAGTGGTTTGAGCCAGATTTATATTCATGTATCTAAAATATGAATTTACTTTATTAAAACATAAATTCTAAAGACACTAGCAATGAATGGCATGCTGCTAAAATGTTCTTATATGTTCTTATATTGTTTATCACCCATTTGGAAAAGCATAACTAGAAGTAAAGACTTGGGTGTCTTTTATTATGTCTTCAGCTACTATCTTCCTAAAATCTTAACAACAACAAAAATGAACAAATAAGACACCTCTCTCTCGCCTTGGATTTTCTTTATTTTTCTTCCATATCAGAGTCACTTGTTCTCCGCCATTTTCATTGCCTCTTTTTCCTTAATCTATACTTAAAGTAGTTTTTCTCTGAGTACTCTGAATCAGAATCCCTTTAGTTCTTTTACTGCCTTTACATGGCTTGTAACTCCCAAATATGTATTTCCAGCCCCTTCTCTTTCCTGAGCATTAGACCCATATTTTCACTTGTCACCCTGTCATTTTTAAATTTTTTTTTATTATGTTATGTTATGTCACCCTGCCATTTCTTACAAACACTTCAATACTGGCATGTTCTCAAGCAAGCACATTTTCTCATTTCCTGCTCATTGTCACCTCTGTCTAATTCTGCTCATCGCTGTATGTTTTTGACCTATAACAGATAATATTGTATGTACTGGCACATAGCTATATAAGTTGATAGCTTAAAGTTCTTTTGGACACCGTTTTGTGTGTGCGTGTGGTTTTTGTTTGTTTTTTGTTTGTTTTTTGGGTTTTTGCTAACCTTCACGGAAAATTTTTCCTTTTATTCTGACATTTCAAAATGTCTTTATAGTTTGTCTTTTCTGTGTAATGCGATCTTCATTGTTCAGCTTTGCCTCTAAACTAATCCTGGAATAGCCCCCCTTACATCTCATCTATATATTTCTATAAATTTCTATAAATCTATAAATTTCTTCTTTTCCCTGTATAGGTTCAAGTCCAAGTTATTTGAGATTCTACAAAATGTAGACATCTATCAAATCACACAGATAATTTTAATAACATGAATGTCTTCCTATTTAAGTATACATATAGTAAGTATGTGGTGCTTTGAAGAATTTCTAGTAGATTATAGATAAATGCTAAGACCATAGTTGATACACAGGGTCCGGCCAGATTTAAGAGTTAGAGGAGACTTTACTTCTGAATGGGATAAGTGGAGGGCCACATGGCAAGCATGTATATATACATGGGTGTGAAGAATTTTTGGTAACTAATCTACCATATTATAATCAGTTGTGATTGTGAAATGATCTACTCTGAACTGAAGCCTTTGTTTGCTGCACCAGTGTACACTGTGTAAAACACAAAAAGGAACATATATTGGCAGCTAGTCTATGGTATATATCAGGTTCAATAGGACCCAACCAAAGAATTGCAGGATATTGATTCCTAACTGGCACTTCAGTTAATCCCTTAACAAAGCATTTTACAATAATAGTAAGCCACCACAGTGAATTCTGTAGGTCTGAATGTATTCCTGTATTTCCTTAATCATAAATGAAGTTTGTAGTCAAAGTTGATGTAATGTGCAAAGCCAGGAAGTGCAAAAAGGAATTTTAAATTCTCTGAGTGAGAGTCTAGCAAAAGCTTTTTGAACAGAGAAGGTGGTCTTTATCTGAAATATGCATCTCTTTTCATAGGATAAATCACTGCCTTCTCTATGATGAAAGGGGTCTAATAATAAACCTTTCACCACAGACTGGCTAGATATTGGCCTCTACCATTGCCAATTAACATCCAGCAGTGGCAGCAGGTGGCCAGATTAGCCTTAATTAAGGGAAATGCATGTTATAGAGCCAATGCACAGTCTCCATTCCTTCTACCACAGAGATCATGTAAATAAGCCCATTGAGCAAACAGCAGGATGGCTGGAGAAAGAAAGTGATTGAGATCCATAGGAAAAGTAATCTTTTCACCTGATTATCAAAAGCCTACTTCTTTTGAATTGCCCTTTAGTGGGCCTTTACATGGCATGTGAATTTTATTTTATTTTATTTTATTATTTTGGCCACTCTGAAAGATTGATATAAATAGATCTCCCACAGTTTACCTATCAGCAATTTTCCAATTTTGTTCTTTCAAAGCCCTATCAAAAAACTTCCTTAGCCCCTGTTTCATAAATTAGTGTAGATTCATTCCTTAGATTACCTCTCCTTCTACATGAAGTAGGAAACTAGATGTAAGGACCCAAAGTCTGTCCTTTATGACTACTGTCTTTCATAGCCATTCCTGAACTATGCTGATGTGATATGCTTCAGGTAGGTGCCAGCATATCCTGCATACCCAAATATAAACCACACTTTCCTATATTTATTGGTCAAAGGGAATTTTCCATGTAATCATCAGTGTTGGTTGAACTGTGGGTAACAAAGCAATAGGAGCAAACACAATAGGTATCTGAGCCAATTGTATTTTATATTTACTTTGCCTCAGGACCTGCTTAGACACCATCTCAGACATACAATTTTTCTTCACATTGGAATGTTGCTGCACTGGTCTGATTTTATTTACTGAATCCGTTTATGATGAGTGATCTGATCATATGATGTTCTACAATCAGACATTCAACAACTACCAGGTCTAGTAGCAAGCCAAAGACTGCTTTTCAAACAGAGAATGTTTGTTACCGAAGGAAGTCATGGTCTTACTACAAAACATTAGGGGTTTGCACTGTGATTGTCTGGTTGAGATTTGTCAGCTGTCTCATACATTGTTCCTGTCTGCTGCAAGTACTTCTAATACTTTCTGATCTCAAAGTTATAGAGCTTGTAGTGGTTTTGTATTGTGTCAACATAGCTAAGCTCAAACGTTTTCAAGAGGCACTTTCCTTGTATGATTTTTAATTAGATTTTGTCCCCAGGAGAAATTTTTATGAAATTTGGAATAAAGCAGTTAAACAGCAGCCACTATGCTGTGAATGTTGGTATAGTGTGCCAGGCATCACTGCAACTTGTGCACATTGTCACTAATCTGCTAGTTCACATTGTTGGTGCAGGACAGCAGCTGAGCCCACAGCATTACCAGCCTCTGCCAGATATTTTCTTCTTCAGTTTCACTGAACTGTTTTTAGATGTATAAATGGTTTCACAGCAAAGAATACCATTTTCTTTTGTATGTCATCTGCATTGTCAAGGATGGTAACAATGAGAAACAGACACGAGTTATTTGTCTTCATAGGTCCCAGTTTGTTCTAGTGGATTCCTATTTGTCATGACTTCCCTGCTTCAAGATCAGGTTTTTCTTCTATATATCTATCCTGCAGACTTAAAGTTATCCCTCTCCTCTGTAATACTCCTATCCAAATATGGTAGAATTTGACTTACATGATACTCAAATGTGTTCACCTATATTCTTTTCCGTTGCCATGACTCCTATTCAGGCTAAGTCACCAGTGTCAATTCTGAAATCTGAATGTGCTTTGGTCCATCTTTGTCTTTTATTCCTTTGAGTTCTATGTATTCAGTAGAGTGTGTAATCCCAGATAACCTGGTGCTTTAATATCATTAACAGTATTTTTGATAGATTGAAAATACCTACATTTCCACTGATTTGTTTTTCTTAGGTCAGTGCTAATTGTTTTTCTGTTTTGACAATATTGTATTTATTGAAATGATGTCAATAATTATAACTTTGCTACTGAATATTAATACATTAACTGAAATGAAAACTAAAAGAGAAGATCCTGAATTAACTATCAGGTCTGTTTATTTTATAATTTTGAAAGTTTTGGGGTGCCTGACTAGCTCAGTCAGTAGATCATGGGACTCTTGGATCTTGGGATTGTGAGTCTGAGTCTCACCCTCATTGTAGAGATAAATACAAATTCTTTAAAAAATAAAATGAAATTTTGAAAGTTTTTTATGTAATGTGCTTGTTCAGGGGTTAGTTTCAAGAAAAGGAGTAGTATTTGTAGATATAATTTTGGTTATCCTGTAATATATTTTCCCCATTTACATTTCTTGTATTTATAATTAATTGGGGAAAAAATGAGTAGCTACAGACACTTGAGGATTTTATGTACCTTTTTATGACCTCACAGTATCAATTCAAATAGTTGCCAACAGCTTGTGGAAAGTATTAAAGCCCATGTAGGTGATAAAATTAATATAGAACTGTAAACTTTGGTCAGTTAAATGTTATATTAAAATTTAATAAATCATAATATTTTTTATTTTAAGAAATCTTTAAGCTTAAGAAGCAGGATCCAGGTAGTTTGGGGAGTGCTCTATGGAACTGAATAAAAAAAAAATAAAGAAAACTTGTAATGAAGATGTTTCTAACAAGCTGTTTGCAATGTGTGTTCTGCAGTGTTTTAACTTAATGGAGTAATACCCATTCTGTAATGCATGTAGTGAAGTGTTTAAGAAGACTTGTAATAAAGATGCTTCTTAGAAGAAAACATAGGCAGCCCTTGACATAGGTCTTAGCAGTCTTTTTTTTTTTCTCCCCTCACCAGTCTCATTAGGAAAGGGCCACAAAATCTAAAATAAACAAATGAGATTACATCAAACTAAAATGCTTTGCTCAGTGAAGAACACCATCAACAAAATTAAAAGGGAACCTTCTGAATGGTACAAGGTATTTGCAAATTATGCATCTGATAGAAATTTAATATCCAAAATATGTAAAGAACTTATGGAAATTAATAAAAATAACTGACCAAAATTAGGCAGAGGACTTGAACAGAAATTTTTCCAAGAAAGACTTAGAGATGGCCAACAGACACATGAAAAGATAGTCAACATCACTAATTACCAGGGAAATGCAAATCAGAACTACAGCACGGTATCACTTCACACCTGTCAGAATGGCTATTATCAAAAAGACAAAAACTAACAAGTGTTGGTGACAATGTGGAATAAGGAAACCCCAGTACACTGTTGATGGGAATGTAAACTTGGTGCAACCACTCTGGAAGACTGTATGGATGTTCATCAAGTAATTAAAAAGAGAACTGCCATATGATCCAGCAATTCTATTTCTGGGTATTTACCCAAAGAAAACAAAAACATCAGTTCAAAGAGATATGTACAACCATATGTTCATTGCAGCATTATTTACAAAGGCCAAGATATGGAAGCAACCTAAGTGTCCATGGATGAATCAATAAAGAAGTCATGGCATGTATATATGCATACCCCCTGCTAAATGCCCACAAAACATACTCAAATATTCAGATTGAAATTTGGGCATAAATGTGCTTAGGTTTTATTTTGTTTTTGGTTTTTTTTCCCCCCATATCCTATCTCTTGGGATATGTATATATTGGCTCTTTTTCTCTTGTTTCTAGCCCTAGCCTCATACCATGTCGCTGCTGTTCTCTTCCCTTATCCTTACTCCACAAGCTCTTGCTTATTTCTCATGGAGAAAATTTTAGCTAGTTCTTTCATAGCCTTGCTACCTAATGATTCCCTCAAGTGTTTCACCTTTCCCCACAAGGCAGTTATAAATGTATTTACTAAATAAAATCATTTCTCTGCTAGAGAGAATTGTGATGACATTTTCTCGTACTATGAATGTGTAGGTCTATATTTGTACCACTGCACAAATCCTGGCAAACATCAGAAAACACTTCTTTATTTGGGTATCTTTGTCAGCCATCCCCTTCTCCCCACTCACCTTTTCCATCTAGCTGAACAAAATTCTTTAGAGTTATATTTTGATGAAACTTTGCTCTTCTTGTCAAATCAACAAATAGTTTGCATCCATGCTTTATTGTTATTTCATTTACCTTTTGCTCCTTCTTAGAACATAATTTAAGCAACTAATGCTTTTGTATTCAACAATCTGTATTTTTTTAACATAAATTTTAAGAGAACAAATCTGTTTTCCTTTCTAAACATTTAAAATACAATCTGAACAAACATTAAGAAAACTGGAGAATTTTTCTGTTCATTTCAGATTAAAATGATGCTATCTCAAAAAGAAAAAAAAAATCACAGGAGTATCAGATGGTATAAATTGATGAGATATCCCCTCCCCTTTCTTAGAAACACTCTGTCATGTTAGTTGTTATCTCTGACCTACAAATCTGCCTTTATCTAATCTACTTTTTGATACTGGACCTGAAACTATGAAAAGCATATGTCTGCTGTTCCAGTTGGCTCCATTATACTCTGAAAATAGATGCCACTAGAAGGAGACTATAAGTTAGGAGGAAGAAGAAGAAACTTTATCATTTCTGGGACATTCAATATGTGGTCTTGTCTTGTTTCTCTTCTTGTGAACATTACTCTCATGACACTTCTTCACCCTGGCAGTTCCTTGTGTAATAACAGCTGGATGTAGTGTGCAGTTTTTCCAGTAGTAGAAGCACTAGTTTTATGTGTCCTTTTAGAAGCTCTGGCATCAGCCAACTGGTGCCCCAGAGTTGGGTTTTTAATTATTATGGTTATTCATTTTATTCTGAATGTGCAGATAAAATGTTCTGGATTGGGCAATAATTTCTTATTAATTACAGTAAATAATGAGTATATTGGCTCTCCCTTGCCACAGACCTTACCTAGGGTAAAATGCAATGAAAGCCAGATGGAAAACAAAACCAAACCTTGCAAGAGAAGCCTATGATCTTCATAGGGAAGGGAAGGAGGGTAATGGATTTTCTCCATTTGTATGCAGTAAAGAGAAAGCTCATTCCTTTCTGGAAAATAAGTAAGTAAATAAAGTCTATAAATATGAACAAGTTATATGTACATATACACATTCGTACATACATATATGTGTGAATGAATACATATACACATACATATACATATATGTATACGTATACATGTACATACACATACTGAGAAAGACAGAGACAACTTTTACTCCTTAGGTACAAGGTGAAAAGGATCCTAGGTCCCAACTATCATTTTAAGATAGAAGTATATTTTTCTAAGGGTCAGATAAACTCTGTGAATCTCTGACTTGTATGACTTAGAGGAGATTTCAAGGTCTGGATTTCACATTTCCTACAATGTAAATATCTAAGGTATATCACCCTCTAGTCTTTCTGATAACTTGAGGCTCAACCTAGGGATCTAATCTATGTTCTAACATTTCATCCTCTCAGATCAAGGCACTTGGCTAGAAAAATGGCAACTGATCTAATTTCTATGTTATATGAAGAGTAAAATGCTTCTAAGGCATGTAAAATAATGTTATCTATATACTGTACACATTTCTGTGTTTCAGGAAGCTAAAGTGTTTTAAAGGAACACTGAGAAAACTATACATACATACATATATATGTATATATTGTTGTAATGCATCTTTTTTTCTTTCCCTTCTCTGGCTGTATTTTGATATTCTCTGCATCTTTGGTTTTCAGTAGTTTGAATATTGGTGCCTGTGTCTGGTTTTCATTTTTTAAATGTTGTCTAGAATTATAGAGATTCTTGAATCTATGGGTTGTGATTTCATTATATTTGAAGAGTTTCTTGCCATTAAATATTTAAATATTTCTTCTCTATTCTTTCTCTTATTTCCTTCTGAGATTCCAGTTATACATATTGTTAAGTGTTTGATATTGTCCAATATGTATCTCATATTTTGTTTTTTTCCCATGCTTTTTAATCCCTTTGTTCATTAGTTGGAATAATTTCTATATACTTTTCTTTGAGGTCACTGATTCCTTCTTTTATATCTAGCCTGGTGCTAACAACATGCATTGAAATCTTTATTTCAGATATTTTTGTTGTTGTTGTTAGAGATAATTTTTCTAAGTTCTCCATCTTTTAATCCAATTTTCATCTTTTCCTCTAGATCCTTTAACATAATAATAATAATTTTAAACCTTTGGTCTGATATTTCCAATTGATAAATAAGTCTCTACTCTAATTTGTTATTTTTATTTTCATTTTCTATCAGATGTTGTATTTTAAAGTGCTGTCTAAAGTGGAGTAAATATTATTTACCCCAGAGACTGCTCACACCTTAGCGTGTCAGACAACTGTGCCAGGGGCTTGATAACTTTGATTCAGTGAGGACTTAAGCTGACTAGGACTATGTTGTTTGCAAATTTAGTTACTTTCAGTTGACCAACTTACTATTTCTAGAGGGAGAAACCATAATAAACACATAATTGCTCACACTCTCCAGACTTTTTTTCTAGCTTCACTGAAGTATAATTGACAAATAAAATTGTAAAATATTTTAAGTATGTTACATAATGATTTAATATATATTTAGTATACATTGTGAAAGGACTCCCCCATGAAGTTAATTAACATATCCATCATGTCACATATTTACCTTTTTTCCCTTCTGATAAGGACATTTAAGTTCTATTCTCTTAGCAAATTTCAATTATACAATATACTCTACTGTATTTTATTGTATTGATAACCTAATATAGTGAAAATTAAAATTTTTTGTAAAGAATTATTTAGTTTGCCTTCGGCTTTAGGCGGTTTAGTGGGTATTACATTAATAAATCCTTATAGGTATATGGTTATATGATTGTGTTTATAGTACATTATCTTAAAAATTTTAATATAGTACATTAATATTTATAACAGTTTTAATAAAACATCTATATATCATATATTTTAGCATTTAGAAATTGTATGTAGTACATATATACAAAACTCCAATTCATCACAAGTGGTAAACTTTGCTATGCTTCTCTTCTAAAACGTTTTTGTAAGTGTATCTGACAGAATTAATTTAGAAAATACTTTAAAGTATGCAATAGTCATTCTTAATTAGAAATGCAACACAAATCCTATTATTTGTAAAGAAATGTACCTTTGTGGCTACATTAGTGTTTTATCTATTTTCTTCTACATGAACATTAAAGATATGTGTGCATACCGAACAGCTTTGAAGTTCATTAGGCCAAATAATATAATTAGTATAAACTAGGAATTTTTTTAAAACTAGGAATTTTGGTGAATTTTCACCAGTGAAACTTATTGATGGGTCATGCTCTTAACTACCTGAACATTTTGGAAAGATATTGGGTGTATATATATATGTATATGAAAAATGCTCAACACCATTAATCATTAGGGAAACTGAAGTTAAAACCATGGTAAGATACCACTTCACATCTACTAGAATGGCTATACCAACAGAAAAAAAAATGGCAAATATTGGTGAGAATGTGGAAAAATAGGAACATTCATACATTGTTGGTGGGAATGCAAATTTGTGTGGCCACTCTGGAAAACATTTTGGCAGTTCTGTGAAATGTTAAACATGCAATGACTATATAACCCAGCACTTCTACACTTAGATATATATCCAAGAAATTAGAAAACACATATGCACACAAGAACTTGTACACAAATGCTTATAGCAGAATTATTCACAATATCCAAGAAGTAGAAGCAAACCAGATTCTATCAACTGATGAATGGGTAAATAAAACATAGTATATACATAAAATGGAAAATTATTTGGCAATAAAAATAGAATTCTTATAAATGCTATAGTATAGATGAACCCTAAAAACATTATACTAAATGAAAGAAGCCAGTCACAAAACCTTGTCATACTGTACTATGTAGGAATAGATGTGTCTTTAGAAACAGAAATTAGACAGTGATCACCTAGGGTTGCTTGGACTGGGAAGAATGGGGAATAACTGGTAATCGTTATGAAGTTTCTTTTTAGGTGATACAAATTCTCTAAAATTGATTGTGGTAATCGTTCTACAACTCTCTGCACTAACAAACACTTTCAATGGATGATTTGTATGATATGTGAATTATTTTTAAAAAATTTTAAAAAGTACCTCAGAAACACTTTTCTGTTCCTATAGGTCAGAAGTCCAGTCATGGCATTGCTTTAATCTCTGGTTGGTCTCAGTAGGCTGAAATAAAGGTGTTGGCTGGAGCTGTGTTTGAGTTTTGGGTTTCTTTTTCAACCCACTTGTTTGCAGAATTCAGTTTTTTGCAGTTGTAAGACTGAGTTCCTATTTTCCTTCTACTTGTTGGTAAGGGACTGCTCTCAGCATCTCAAGGCTACCAGTAGTTCTTTATAGCAGGACACATGAAGGCAATTCACAGTACACATGATTGTTTTTTTCTGGTTTTGTAAGAATACATCTCTATAATTTTATTTTCTGCAGTTAGCTGGAGAAGACTCTGCTTTTAAAAGGTTCATGTGATTTGGCCAGGACCACCTGATAATCTCTTTTTAAGGTCACCTGATTTGGGACCTTAATTATATCTGCAAAGTACCTTCATGACAGTACCTCTTTAGTGTATAACTGAATAACTAGGAGAAGGTGTATATACACCAAGGGCCTAGGTGAGTAATATTCCATTGTATATACATACCACCTCTTCTTTATGAATTCATCCCACGATGGATATTTGGGCTCTTTCCATAATTTGGCTATTGTTGATAATGCTGCTATAAACATCAGCGTGCATGTACCCCTTCAGA
The DNA here is from genome assembly GCF_024610735.1 of Ursus americanus. Taxonomy (NCBI): domain Eukaryota; kingdom Metazoa; phylum Chordata; class Mammalia; order Carnivora; family Ursidae; genus Ursus; species Ursus americanus. The sequence continues at coordinate 22,734,272 of NC_142131.1, forward strand.
TCAGTATGTTTGTAACCTTTGGTAAATACCTAGTAGTGCAATTATTGGATTGTAGGTAGTTCTTTATTTTTAACTTTTTGAGGAACTTCCATACTGTTTTCCAGAGTGGCTGTACCAGTTTGCATACCCACCAAGAGTGTAAGAGGGTACCTCTTTCTCCACATCTTCCCCAACATCTGTTGTTTCCTGTGTTGTTAATTTTAACCATTTTGACAGGTGTGAGGTGGTATCTCATTGTGGTCTTGATTTGTATTTCCCTGATGATGTGTGATGTTGAGGATCTTCTCATATGTCTATTAACCATCTGTATATCTTCTTAGAAAAACTGTATATTCATGTCTTCTGCCCATTTCTTAACTGGGTTACTTTTTGGGGGGGTGTTGAGTTTGAGAAGTTCTTTATAGATTTTGGATACTAACCCTTTATCAGATATGTCATTTGCAGATATCTTCTCCCATTCCACAGGCAACCTTTTAGTTTTGTTGACTGTTTCTTTCACTCTGCAGAAGCTTTTAATCTTGATAAAGTCCCAGTAGTTCATTTTTGCTTTTGTTTCTCTTGCCTCAGGAGATGTAGCAAGTAAGAAGTTGCTATGGCTGAGGTCAAAGAGATTGCTGCCTGTGTTCTTCTCTAGAATTTTGATGGTTTCCTGTCCCACATTTAGGTCTTTCATCCATTTTGAATTTATTTTAGTGTATGGTGTGAGAAAGTGGTTCAGTTTCATTATCCTGCATGTTGCTGTCCAGTATTCCCAACACCATTTGTTGTAGAGACTCTTTTTTTTTTCCCCCGTGGGATATTCTCTCCTTCATTGTTGAAGATTAATTGACCATATAGTTGTGGGTCCATTTCTGAGTTTTGTATTCTTTTCCATAGATGTATGTGTCTGTTTTTGTGCTAGTACCGTATTGTCTTGATGACTATAGTTTTGTTATATAGCTTGAAATCCAGAATTGTGATGCCTGCAGCTTTGCTTTTTTTTTTTTTTTTCAAGATTGCTTTGACTATGAGGGGGTCTTTTGTGTTTCCATACGAATTTTAGAATTGTTTGTTCTAGCTATGTGAAAAATGCTGGTGGTGTTTTGATAGGGATTGCATTAAATGTGTAGATCGCTTTGGGTAGTAGAGACATGTTTTTGCATCTTTGTGTCCTCCTCAATTACTTTCATTAAGTGTACTATAGTTTTCAGAGTACAGATCTTTTACCTCTTTGGTAAGGTTTATTTCTATGTATCTTTTGGTTTTGGGTGCAGTTGTAAATGGGATATATTCTTTGATTTCTCTTTCTGCTGCTTCATTATTAGTGTATAAAAATGCCACAGATTTCTGTACATTGATTTTGTATCCTCCAACTTTACTGAATTCATGTATTAGTTTTAACCATTTTTTGGTAGAGGTTTTGGGTTTTCTATATATAGACTAACATGTCATCTGCAGAGAGTGAAAGTTTGATTTTTACCTTGATGATTCGGATGCCTTTTTTTTTCCTTTTTGTTGTCTGATTACTATTGGACATTCAGTACTATGTTAAATAATAATGGTGAGAGTGCACATCCCTGTCTTGTTTCTGACCATAGAGGAAAAGCTCTCAGTTATTCCTGGGCTGCAAGGGTCATTCTGTATTCACAAATTAATCAGTGTAATACACCCCATTAATAAAAGAAAGGATAAGAATCGTATGATCCTCTCAATAGATGTAGAAAAAAACATTTGGCAAACTACAGCATCCATTCTTGATTTAAAAAAACAAAACAAAACAAAAAACTCAACAAAGCAGGGAGAGAGAAAATGCCATATAATCATAAAAGCCATATATGGAAGACCCACAGCTAATATCATCCTCAGTGGGGAATATCTTAGTTTATCCTTGAAGTAATAGTGAATGTATATTTAAGTAAATAAGAAATTAGCCAAAGTCAAGTGCTTAAATTGGAGAAATAAAAAAACGCCTAAAAACATTTAAAAGATTTAATTATAGCATTGAATAATTAGCTTTTTGAGGAATACGTACATGATGTAAAAATAAATTGTTACTTTTTACAATCTTATAACTCAGTCTAAATTCTTTGAGTATCCGAATACTTCTATTAAAAAAATCAGTTCTCAGACAAAGTAGTGTTCTTAATTTTGGCTACCTACCAAAACAATAATACACGTTAGTATTTTGAGATTTGTATTTACATCTTAGCAGCTAAATAAACTTTATGTAAAGTTGATTTTACTTTTCTTAACTATATACATTTACATCTATATATATTTACATTTTCATTTACAGATAGATATGACTGTTCAGATATTTTTAAAATAAAAGTTCACTTTATTTTGCCATTCAGATAATCAACTAAAAGACAATTAAGGTTTTGGTTATAAATAACAGGTAAAATTAGAGGGCTACACATGACGTATTATTTAATCTTAACATTTTAGAGTTAAAAATAATTTTACTGGTCACCTAATCAAACCTCTTATTTTACTCAGAGTAAAATAAGCTCCCAAGAGGTTGTAATTGCCAAAATCACTTAGATTAAAAATATTAAATTGGAGTGGTAAAATAAACCTAAATTTCTGTTGCTACTTTCACTGACTAATTCACAAGAAAGATTAGAGAATTAAAATATAATTATCAGAATTATAGTATGTAGTCTTGTTATATTCAATTACCAAATCAATTTATTTCTATACTTGGAGTTCTATTATTGTATTTTTTCTATACTATGGCTGGTTTATGCAGAGGAATAATTTACAATCCACTTATGTTTACTATTAATGATATTCATAAAAAAGTTGTTATTCTTCAATATGCATGCTTTATTTATTTATTTATTTTTGCTGTTTATTTTAGAGAGAGAGAGAGCACACAAGTGGGGGGAGGGGTAGAAGGAGAGGGAGAGAAAGAGAGAGAAGCAGATGCCCTGCTGAACGTGGAGCCCTATTCAGGCCCCCATCTCACCACCTGAAATCAACAGTCGGAAGCTCAACCGACTGAGCCGTCCAGGCTCCTCACATGATTCCTTTAAACAGAGATATTTATAATTAAAAAAAAGGCAGAACTATCACAATTCTTCATTCGATGTTTGAAACACAAAATCCTGTTGATAGTAGTTATTGAATTATTATTTGATACAACGTATTGCCTGGTATTCATTGTTGCAGTAAGATACACAAAAACTGGAAGGAAATTGTAAACTTATAGACAGAAACCAATACAACTGTACTGTATACCACTCCTAATCATATATCATTGAAAACATGCATATTTATAATTTTGAAGAATTACACTTGTTTACAGTATTACAAATCATTTGTCTAGTATTGGTTTCCAATTCTTTTCTTTTTTAAAAAGATTTTATTTATTTATTTGTCAGAGTGAGAGAGAGAGCACAAGCAGGACTGGAGGGGCAGGCAGAGAGAGAAGCAGGCTCCCTGTTGAGCAAGGAGCCCAATGTGAGACTCGATCCCAGGACCCTGGGATCACGACCTGAGCCAAAGGCAGACGCTTAACTGACTGAACCACCCAGACATCCCTTGGTTTATAATTCTTAAGTCAAGTCATTTGAGTTCTAATCCTGACTTCTGACTTACCCGTTCCTGGAACATATCTCATAGTGTTGGTCTAGAATACACAGAAGAATAAATATTAATAGTATTTGGAAGAGTACCTGAGGTGTATGAAAAATATTCACCTATTGCTGTTATCATGAATAATATTATTTTTATTATCATTGTGGTTGTCGAAGTGACATAGTGTCATATGGTTGTTACTAAGATGTTGGATTAATGCCAGTGAGCCAAACAAGCTGCAAAGAAATGTGGTGGTGCAGATCAGTTTTGGAAGGAGTGCTGAAGGTGAAGGAGGGTATGCATGGTGTTGTGTTGTGAAACCCAGTAATTTTTACACTTCTGTCCCAGGTGCTGAAGTATGCCTATGACTCCTATCCTCCCTCAGGAATGATTGAGAGGTAGGCGTGGAGGGGGAGGCTTGAGTGACACATTACTCCTTCACTTTTATTTCAGCTCTAAGCTCTGTCATGTAATGAGACATTTTAAAATACTGTCATTTAAATAATTAATTCGCCTTGTAAAATAATTGTGTAATAATTGATGTTTTTGGATTTCCTATATGGCTGGAAATCATATTATCATTTGTGCACAGATGTATGGTAACACAAATCTTGGTATGGTAGTCACTGTCTGTTTTCTTTCTGCCTATATTAGTCTGCCAGGGCTGCCTTTACAAAGCACCACAAACTGGGTGGCTTAAACAGCAAAAATGTATTGTCTCAGATCTGGAGGCTAGAACTCCTAGAACAAGGTGCTGGGAGGGTTGATTCCTTCTGAAGCTGTGAGGCAGTATCTGTTCCATGCTTATCCCCTAGTTTGTGCTGGCTTGCTGACAATCTTTTGCATTATTTGATTTGTGGAAGCATCACTCTCATCTCTTCCTTCATCATCACTTGGCATTCTCCCTGAACATATGTATATCTATGTCCAAATTTCACTCCTTTATAATGATACCAGTCATACTATATTAGGGGCTCACCCTACTCCAGTATGACCTCATTTTAACTTAATTAATTGCATCTGTAACTCTTGTATTTCCAAGTAACTTCATATTCTGAGGTACTGGGGTTCACACTTTAATACATGAATTTGAGTTTAATACAGAGAAATCAGTAACACCCCCCAATAATTCAAGGAATCTTTTCTTTAACTAACTGTCATTTCACCCATCAGCTTCTACATTTCCCAAAATGAACGTGCTTGAGAACAAACAGGTTCAGGATCAGTGGGCCTAAATTCAGTCACTGTTCTCTCAGCTGTTAAAATTGCTTGTGGAAGTTTTTATTTCAAACACTCTATTTTATAGATGCATAATCTAAGAGCAGAGAAGTTAAGTGACCCTCCAGATCTCAAAGGGTTAATATACCGTAGTTCAGTGTTAACACAGACGCACACAAAATGCTCTGATTCCAAATAGGCTGTTTAAACTTTGTTTAAAAGCAGTGTTTCAGGGGCGCCTGGGTGGCTCAGTCGTTAAGCATCTGCCTTCAGCTCAGGGCATGATCCCGGAGTTCTGGGATCGAGCCCAATATCAGGCTCCTCCGCTGGGAGCCTGCTTCTTCCTCTCCCACTCCTCCTGCCTGTGTTCCCTCTCTCGCTGGCTGTCTCCCCCTCTGTCAAATAAATAAATAAAATCTTAAAAAAAAAACAAAAAAAAACAGTGTTTCATAAATTTGTCTGACCATGACCTTTCTAGGCCATTTACATGAATCCCCTTTCCTTTCCCCTCTATGGCTGTTATATTGAAGAGAAAAGAAAAAAAAAAAAAAAGTCACACTCTTGCGTTCCAAAAGTTGTTCTGTGTTATAGTGGTCCAGAGCTATGTTCCATAAAAGAAAATGGTTTGGGTTCAGATGTTTTATAGAAATACACAAATATTTCTCCCTTTTGTAGACTGATAAATTCCATGAAATTTCAAAGAATGCAGAATATCTCATAGTGCAGAAATTATTTTACCTTATTTTAAACCAATTTTCCCCAATTTACGTGAAGATAGATTTCTCTTTTTCAGGTAAATCACATTAATATCCTGAGGGACATGCTTAGGAATGCCTCTCTTATTACATTTTCCTAATTGTCATCAGCTACTTATAGAATAATTACAAAAACCCCTCAAAGCACTAACACCACTGTTACCTGCAACAGAGAGTAGAATAATAAAACCAGAAAAAAATATCATTACTTTATCATTTTGTTCAATGTAAATTATCATTGTAAACATTTATTGAAGACATGGCTCATGCACATATGCATTGATATAGTAATTTACTCTGCCTATCTTAAAATTATTCCTTTCATTCTCAAAGAAAGTAAAATTATATGAATGTTAAAAATCAGTTTAATAATTGATTAATTATCATAGATGCACTAACTAAAAATAATAATAATAATTGGTTAATTGTTAACCTGTTCTCTGAGTTATGGCTTCAAAAACTGTAACTCATATTGTTGCACAGCATAGACTACATAAGACTGAACATGGACATTCTGGAGTGGTAAGGAATAATTTTGTCCTTTAAAGGAAAGGGTAACGTACTCATTCAATACTCAGAGAAGTTTTATCAAATATTACCTGTTTCTTAAATGTTTTTTATAAGCAAGTGCTATGGACTAAATATTTGCATTGTTTCAGAATTCGTATGTGGAAGCCCTAACCCCAATGTGATAGCATTTGGAATTAGTGCCTTTTTTAGAAGTAATTAGGCTTAGATGAGGTTATGAGGGCAAAAGCCCCAGTCTGATGGAATTAGCCCCTTATAAGAAGAGTCATCAAAGAATTTGCTCTTCTCCCTACTCTATGCATGTGGAAAGAACAAGAGGTCATGTGAGCACACAGCAAGATGGTGGCTGTCTATAAGCCAAATGAAGAGTCCTCAGGATAAAACCCACTTTGCCAGCACCTTGATACTGTACTTTCCAGCCTCCAGAACTGTGGAAAATAAATTTCTGTTGTTTAAACTACCCATCTATGATATTTTATTATGACACCTGAGAAGAGGAAAACAGCAGTTTATATTGAGTTGAACTTTTTTCCTCCTGTTTCTTTTTTTTCAGATAATAGTCTGAATAGCACAAACTAGCAAAAACTAACATTATGTACATAAAAACCAGTCTCCCTGTTTGCCCCACCTTAAGAATATTGATTACATGGTTTTAAAAAGAAGTGTTTATATGAAATATGTCATATAAGACCTACTTTCTTGGTATTTTCTACATTAATTTCCTTATTAAGAATCACTGAAGCAAATACATGGAAAGTTAGATTGATATTGATAGCTGCCTTTAATAAAAGTTAGGGGTGAAAAATTATCCCATCTTTGCCATTCTATGCCACACTCTTTATTAAGGAAGAGAGAGAATAAAAATGAGGATAGAGAGACTTTTGGTTTTGAGACAATAAATTTGTTACATAAAGATGACAATGATATGTGAGAAAAGTAAAGCTTAAATTCCAAGAGAATATTGATTATATATATTATTTTGGTAAGCTACTGTAGAGATGGAAGTATGGAATTTAGAAAATGAGTTCAGAGTTGGTGTGGGAAGCCAGTTTCATAGAGTGCTAATTCTTCGTTCTTGATCGTCTTCCTCCTATGTGTTACTAACTCCTCTTTCCTGCCTCAGGAGGGTAAGAGAGAAGTATCCAGGCAAATGGCCTCCTAACCCGAAGTAGCGAATCTCTTAGAACTTTTCTTCCTGACTAAAATCACCCCAGTGAGACCTAAATTATAGTGAGGGTAACAAAGAACTTAGTACCTAAATGTTTATGTTATGCATATTTAATATATTTTACGATGCCATTTATTAAAAAAAAAATCTCCTGTTACAATACAGCATGTGTTTCTCCCTTTATCAAGCAACAGTCATTTTAAACATCTCATTACCTTGACTCCTCAACCCTGTGATCCCCTTTCTCCCCATCTTTTTTTTTCTTTTTTAATAAGGCATTGATCCTACCTTCGTTGCACTGACCTTTATTCTCCTCTGTTTTCATATCCCTCCTTAGATTTCATTAGTATTATACTCACAGCTTTTGATGCATTACAAGCAAAATCCCAACTCTGGAAAATTCATTTTAGATTTTACACTTCAGCCGCCTAGATTAATGTTGCTAGAGGGAATCTCTTGTCAACTGGTATTCTTGAGTACTAACTTCATATGGGTCCTTGGAATATCCAGCAATCCCACTATACTTTTCTTGTTCATTCATAGCCACCCTCTCCACTGTCATAAGTGACTGTTTTGTAACTTAATCTCTTTCTCCTATGTATCCTATTTCATTAAGAGATAGTCATAAGACAGTTTGCATATGTCCCTACCACTATGTCTACCCACCTGTCTATATCTACATATCTTCTCTTCCTTCTAAAAGTAAAGCAAACCTCTCCAATTATGTACTACTGGATCTCATGCACCATTATCTACTCAAGTGCATAGTTTCAACAATTGTTCTTATAGCTAACATTATTATTTCTTCTTCTGCTAAATGATTTTCACAGGCCTACAAAGATAGTTTAATAACTCCAATTTCAAAGAAAAAAAGCTATCTCTTAATTATGCATTCTCCTATAGCTAAATCCTAATGAATCTCTTCCCTTTACACTAATTTCTTATAATATCATTCATCAATTCTTCTCCATCAATTTTGTCTTGAACTCATTTCAGTCAGTAACCTTATTATTTTACCCAAACATCCATTGGCTAGGTCAACAATGACTTCCATATTGATAAATCCTACGGTTCATTCTTGGCCAAATCAGCTTTGGGCCCTCCTTTGAAAGTTTTCTTTTTCCTTATTTCCACCCAACCCCCTTCTCTTAAGTTTTTGGGCATACATTATCTTTGATCTCTTTTTGTAAAATTAATAGCCTATAAAATACGTAATCACTGGAAGTTAATCATGCTTGCTTATTGGTAATATAATGTTGACACTTTGTTAAATGCAGTTCACTAAATAATAGTCCTTTGTTTGGGACAGATATACCTCTTGTTCCCATGCATTCTCCACACTCCATAAAATATATTTTTTTATGACTCTGGTGAACACCAGAGCAAAATACTAAGCAAAACTAAAACTAAGCAAAAATATCACAAATATTATCATTGTTTGACCTTCAACTGTCAGAATCAAGTTACAATATTCCAAATATTCCACAATCAAGTAAACTACTATATAGTATATGAGGGGAAAAAATGAGACCATATAAGTCCATATCAAAAGAAAGGAAAAACAAGAAGGGATTTCTGTATAAACATTGGGGTCATTTTTGAGAAAATGCAGAAATGGGTAGAGAAGCACTTGAAAAAGGTAAAGTAGAACTCAAATTAACCCATTATATTTGTTTAGATTGGGGATGTAAAATTATTTTCTCTTTTTAGACAATCTAACATAAAGTGCCTGAATGTTGTACTTAACATTCCATATAGAGACATACCTTTTTATAAATAAATGGTTTAGTGTGGTACATATAATGCATCTATAAAATATATATGCCAGTCTTAATTTAAACAATAATTTCAGATTATCTGAAAATAGGTAGAGATACTGCTTCTGAATCATTGTGGATAATCAGTCTGTTATTCAGACATTTTAATGGCCTTGACACTTTTGTAAAGTACTGAAAAGACATTTGTGAAATTTCCTTCTATTTGAATTCCTAATATTTTTGTAAAATTTCCTTCTATTTGAATTCCTAATATTTTCTCAGTTATACTGGAATTTGGGGGACGAGTACTGCAGATACAAAATACTTTCTTCATTCTTCTTAGGAAGAGATACATGCTGTCAGCACAATTTATTATTGATTATTTTAACCTTGATCATTTGGTTAAAGTAGTGACTGTCAAATTACACACTGTAAAGCTACTACAGGCAGAGCAAAATAATTCAGAGGCCCCAAGATAGGGGTATGACATATATAGAAAAGAAAATGCTAGGAAACTGGTGTGGCTGGAAAGAAGTGGGGGAAAAGAAAAAAAAAATCAAAATTTTAAAACACAGGTGATGAAACTATAGTACCAAGTAGGAGTCTTAAGAGAAATATTAGGGTCTTAAGTTTTACTTTATGTTTAATGTGGAAACAATGCTTTGATTTCCAAAAATTACTTTGGCTGCAGTTGAGATGAACCTAGTTTGGATTAGAGTGACTAGTAGTGGTGGTGCTGGTAATTAATCAAATTCTTAATATATTTTGAAGATAGAATCAACAGGATAATGGATTGGATATGCAGTGTGAGAAAAAATTGAAAGATAGGGAGGACTCATAGATTTTTTGGTCTGAGCAATAAGAAGTGTGGAAACTTAGCAGACTATGAGGTCAACAGGTATAAAAGGATGGGTCAGTCATTTGGTTTTGGGTATGTTTAGACTCAGTTGCCAGTTAGATACACAACTGGAGATCTTGTGTACCTAGTTGACTATAAGAGTTACGGAAGTCAAGTCCAAAGATATAAATTCATAAATTATTACTATTTAGCTGGGTATGATAAGCATTACTAATGTTCACCAGTATTTCCAGTTTTCCTCCTCTCCCAAAATATAAAGGATAAAAATACCCCTGTTGAATTCAAGTTAGGTATGTCCACACAACTTCTACTAGCCAAGAAAATGTGAACAGAAAAGGTATGTTGTTACTTTTGGTTAGAAACATTCAAGGGTCAGGAAATGATTCTCTAAGTTATCTTCCCATGTTCAAGCATACCTTAGAACTTCATTCTGAGATGCTCACTCCTCATAATAGTGAATCCAGACCAGTCTAAGTCTCTGAGTCTCTACTATAAGCAAAGTCAATCTATCAACCTACATTGCACATGCTAGATGAGAAAGAAAAATAAACATTTGTTGTATTAGGTCATTTGAATCGGGATTTAATACACCTGATTAGCTAATATAGATGGTATTTAAAGACATTGATTTAAATTTAATGGGATCACCTAGGGATGAAGTAAAGATAAAAAGAGAAGAGTTACAAGTACTGAATTCTGAGATGCTCCAATATTAGGAAACTAAAAAGATAAAAATAAATCGAGTTGAAACAGCCTAGTAACCAATTGAGCAAATGTACCTACAAAATCAGTATGTAATAATATGTTGTAGCTCTTTGGGGCGGTAGGATTTTCCTTTGCATATTGTGGTTTTATAAAAATCAGTGATTCTTTGTGAAATCTTAATAACTGCTATTGAGATCTTATTCTTTCCCAATCTCTTCTGACAAAAATATTAAAGAGGAGTTACTGAGTTTACAAAAGGTCATTACCAAAGGTAGGTGATCTTTTTGTTTGCCGTATGTAACATAGATTCATAATGTCAATTTTTGACAAATCTAACATTACAGTACTATTATTCCTAGAAATTTGATGTTGAGGAAACAATTGACAAAAGATACGGCATTAAAATAATATGAAAATGGGTAGCATAACTTACAGTTTAAAAGTTATGAATGCCAGAGCCAACATACATGGATTCATATTCCAGCTCTGGCTGTATTAATCTGTGTGCCTTGGGCATGTTTATTAACACCTCTGTGTCTCATTTTCTTCATGTGAAATGGAGGGGAAAATGGTATCAACCATATATGGTTGTTTTGAGGATTAAAAAAATTATATAGGTTAAGTGCTTGGGAAAAAGTCACTCATTAAGTACAATTTAGTTTTAGCCATTACTCTTATGGTTTTAGACATTGGCACAAATTGTTTATCTAAAATTCTAACAGAATCCATTTTACTTCTGAACCCATGCCTATGCCCATATAGACAAATGTGACTTGAGAAAGTCATAGATTTTTGCTGACTGATCCTATTTTAAATCCATCATTATAACCCTCAGTGAGACCTTGATGTTGCTTAGAGGTAACACTTTGTTTCTTAAACTATTCACTTTTCTACGCTCCTTGATGAGTTTCTCACCATTTCTCTTCATTCTTCAAACTTTCAGTGTTTCTTATACTACCTCCCTCCCAGCTGTTCATCAAATTCTCTTTATCTGAAAAAGTATAAACAATCAAATGAGACCGCACCCATTGCCACCACAAGAACCACAAAACTACTTTCATCTGGGACCATATTCTATGCTTTTCTTTTGTTCCTACAAATAAACTGACAGTCCATCTAGCTAAGGCCAACTCTTTATTTCATGCAGCAAAACCCATTACCTGTCACCTACTCAAGGATATGGTTGCAATAATCATTTTATCCAAATTTTACTCAACTTTGTTTTATTTGTTTGTCATTTTCATCTCATTTTTACATCTTATTTTGTGTCTATATGTATATATCTATATTTATACACCTATATAACTATATGTAGACAGAGATAGTCAAGAATCAGTTTGGCAGACTGTTGGTGGAAGAGCATGAATGGCGTGAGTTTAAGAGCTAATTAGAAGATTAGAAAAGAATAATTAGGGAAAGAAACAATTCATATAAGGAATTGAGCTGCATTATGAAGAAAGTTCGCTTAGTAGTTGGAGAGTGAAGTTTAATTTGAAAAGGCTATCTGATTAACTCATTTAATTCTTCTAGCATCCCATATATTACTACTTCTTATTTTGACATTTTTACCAAATCCTGTTTAATGAAAATAATACTTTTAAAGTCTGCATTTAAAAAAAAAATGAAAAGACCATTTTAAAGACAGTAAAATATATTGTGTTAAGGCTTGGCATATGCATTATGCATTCACTGCCCATAGCAGTTATATGTTATAAACTGTTATATGTAACCCATAACAGCTACATGTTATAAAATAGCAAACCTTTCTTGTTTAAGTAATATCTTCCTGCTTAGCCTTTTTGTTTTTATATGACGTCTCTAAATCCAACTGTCCTCATGAACAATGAAAATATATGATTTTATCTTGGACTTTTGTATTTTGGTCTCCCTTGTGAAAACACCATGAGTTACAGTCAGTGGTATGAAGTTATTTGTCTAAAATCATAGGATTCATTAGAAATATCAATTGATGTGCTTAACCTCCTTTTAAATAAAGTGTAGTTTGGATGCTTGAAGGAAAAATAAAAGTGTCAACAGGTCTCTGATGAGATTGAAGTTAAAATATATTGTAGATATTAGAAGATGGAGTTTAAATCTTGCACACCATTAAATGTGATCTGAGGATCAATGAAGACAGAATACTTTTTTGGAAAGTTAAGAAACTAAAATAAGTTAGACTTTGGTAAAATATAGACAAAAAGTACAACTAAAGGGAAAATAACCTGGCCACTTAGAGGAACAGAAAACTTTTGCTGGTGAAACACGATAATTTTTTATACAGATTAAGTATGTTTGTGGGAAGTGCTAAACAAATTCTTGTCTCAGTGGCGTTATTTCTATAGTACTGTTCTACAGAAGGCTTTCTACTTTCTATAGCACTTTTTTATAGATGCTTTAATATCTCATTCCTTCACATCACTCAGTCTCTGTTGAAAAATTAGCCCTTCTGGCCAGTCTATGTTCAAAACTAAAATTCCTCTGCCCCTCATCTGAACCCAATCATTCTATATCCCATGCTGTATTTTAAATTCTTCCTAACATAAAGAACTTTATACAAACATAAGCACACACATATACAAAATATGTATAAATGTGTGCATATATACATATTTGTATATGTATTAGATATGTACAAATATGTAATATATAAGAACATAATTACATATTATATATACTCAAAATTTATACACATAAATAACTATAAAACGCAAAAATGCTAATATGTGTTAGGAACGTGTGGCCTGATTTTCTAAATTTCCAATTTTTACTGTAATTTTATAATTACAATAAGTTGCATCTTTCTTAAGTTACAATAAAATGCTTATTTTATGAATTTGCCTTATATTTTGCTTAATGAAAGAAACAAATTGCTTTTTTCAATATTAAGTATGTTTAGACTGCTTAAAATGAATAGTTTAAAAAGTAATAACAGCACATTTCTATTTTGGTTTTCTTTTTGATCCTTTTGGCTCCCTAGGGTGGGATATGTTAAAATAATTTCTTAAAAGTGTCTACTATTGCAATAAATTTTCTCATAAGACAGAGATCCCCCAAATTTCAAATATTTTGGAATATTAGGTAATTGATATGGTCAAGGTCCTTGGTAGTGGCTAGAACAAGGAATTTTCTAAACTAAATCCTTAGCTAGGCAAAAAATTAATTATACCACAATTTATTTAAAATTGCATAATGTGATTGCTGTTCAGGGGAGTATATAGACTGTGTTGATGACAGGCACTGCCTTCAAAATACGTAAATAATACCTGTTCTAAACAAACTTGTAATTCATTCAGAAAATAAACACAGCATACAAATTATTGTTTCATAAGCAGTCTGTATTTCCTCAAATGTGATCTGATCATGTCAAAGTAATTATGTTAGTGTAATTACTTTTTTCAATTTTCCAATTTTTACCATAATTATATTTGAGTGCTTTTTAAAGAAATGCATGATTCTGTTATAATGAATGCTTAATAAAATCTTGAGACTATATTCTTCACAGTATCTAAATCATATCTGGGGAGGAAAATAAGAATTTAGGAAAATAAATTACCACATATCAATATAATTTTATATATTAGAGGTTGTTCTTCTGGTAAGTGAGTGGGAGTCAGGATACTGTCTTCATACCAAGGCTTCTTAAATTTTGCCATATGTAACTATTTCTTTTACCATCAGAATAGGATATTATTTATACAGGAATTACTAAGGTGTTGACTGTTGTAAGTTTACTAAATTCCATGCCAGTACCCCCTGTAATATGTGCAAGAGATGAGGCTAAGCAATGATGTTCAACTATAAAAAGAAAAATTCTCCACTGTTACTCAAGTTGAGTAGCTTAAACACAGGTGAGGAAAAATAATCTGATAGGTTTGCCAGCAGTAAGTTTTCTAAAAGTGGCACAGACTTAATGCCGTGGGAGGAAAACTGTAGTCTAAGCAGGGATGGCTTTTGAACATATATAAAAAGTCTTAGAATAAAGCACAGCAGCAGCAGTAATTCACATGCTAGTGCAAGGCTTAGAATTATTTCCATGTTGTAAAGTGAGAGGCAGAGGCTGGTATCAGAGGTAAAACTGGAGAAAACTACCCAGGCACAAAATGGTCATTCGGTGACACTTCTTGAGGCTTAAAATTCATCTACAGATAATAAGGTAGCTATTTATTATTTGCAATTTAATGTAATCTACTGGATTTAAAATAAAATCATATATTTAATAAAAATTGTGCTTCTTGTAAAAAGTTACATAATAAAAAGCATATAGTCACACATATATATTAATTACTTTCATTTTCCAAATTCCCATAAGTATAATAATATTATCTTCATACCTGTTAATGTTATCCATTCAAATATATGCACAATATTTTCCATAGGTTTAAATAAAAGCATATTGTGTGTGTGTGTGTGTGTGTGTGTGTGTGTAAAAGAGAGAGGCGGGGGGCTGTGTATGTGTGTTGCTCTTTAGCATGGACTTTTGTAAAAGTTTTTGGACAGACAGATTGCATAACCATAATAAAGATTTATAATATCAGTTCAGCAGTTTACAGAAGATTGATTTGGTTTTAACAATTATAGAGAAAGATAAAGTTTTTTTTTTTTGAAAATGCAAGTAAGAAGTACTATTTCAAGTAGGATTAAGTAGTTAGTGGTGAACTAGTGCTTCGAGAAAAACAGCTAGAACATTTACATAAAATTTAGGCATTTGAACCTGGAGAGTTATGAAGGTAATAAGAGCTTGAAGGATTAGGGGCGCCTGGGTGGCACAGCGGTTAAGCGTCTGCCTTCGGCTCAGGGCGTGATCCTGGCGTTGTGGGATCGAGCCCCACATCAGGCTCCTCCTCTATGAGCCTGCTTCTTCCTCTCCCACTCCCCCTGCTTGTGTTCCCTCTCTCGCTGGCTGTCTCTATCTCTGTTAAATAAATAAGTAAAATCTTAAAAAAAAAAAAAAAAGAGCTTGAAGGATTAAGCCACCAGAGAAAGAGTTTAACCAAGAGTTTATCTGACTTCTGCAGCTCCTTTTAGTCTCTGTGAGTTTGTCAGAATGTTGGCAGAAGGCTGAGACCTTGGGACTATAAAATCTATGAAGAGCAGTTGCTAAGAATAAAGAAATCAAGGATATTTACATAGATGCTTGGGGACCAAGGCCATGGCCCGGTTTCCCCTCAATAACAATTGCTAGATTCTGTGGTTGATGAAATAGGAGAGTAAAATCTCTACAATTTCCGTGTATGAAAGAATAATTGTATGAGACTTGAACTTCCACATTAAACAACTAGAAAACTGGTCAAAATATATGCAACCATTGCATTTAGATATTTGCTACAGCCAAAGCAAGACTGTGATCTCTGAGAGGAAGAACATAAGTGAGATGAGCCCTTACCATTATTCAGACTTTCTACTTGAAGATAATTGACTGGCCATGGCAAAGTGAGGAGGACCCAAGAAGAGTCCAGTAATTTTGGTGAGGTAAGGAGACATAAACTTAATTTAAAGGAGAGTGTGGCAGCTAGAATTTGCTGGACAGAGTACTGAGGAGAAGGAACTATGCAGGTAAAGAACTTCAAAAATATGCTTAAAAGTCCTTTCTGTGTTTGGCTAAACACTAAACTTGATATACACCAGGTAGAACTTCCAGAAGCCAGACAAAGAACAACTATAGAACAATAGTTAATAGGAAGTTGTAAAGTGATAAATTTTCTGAGCTCTCCCAGGGCTAAAATCATTTAAATTTACCACTCAGATTGGAGAAATACCGTTGCATATAGGCGGCATTTAGATACTCCCAAGGATTCCCATCATTTTAGAGGAGTTAAACTAGCTCTAGAATAGAGACCGCTCTAGATTCACTGTAAAACAAACAAAACAAAAACAAATAACAAAAAAACAGGCTTGCAAATAAGCCTCACAAAGATCAAGTGGAGTACCTTGGTGGTGTAGTTGGTTAAATGCCTGACTCTTGATTTCAGCTCAGGTCCTGATCTCAGGATTGTGAGATAGAGCCCCACGTTGGGCTGTACACTCAGTGCAGACTCTGCTTAAGTTTCTCTCTCCTTCTCCCTCTGCACCCCATTCCTCCACATGCTATCTTGCTCTCTGTCTCTATCTCACATAATAAAATAAATCTTTAAAAAAAAATCAAGCTGATATACAAATAACAGCAAATAATGTATGCTATACAGGTAAAATAAAAGCTTTCTGTTACCCTTATTTGAATATATTAACATTTCGTGGTTGGTGCCATTAGGGCTAGGTTCTGTAGTAATAGAGACAAACAAACCTAATGAAGGCCTTTCAATTAAAGTGGTTCTCCTTAGTAATTTGCACTTTCTCTTTCTGTACTGTATCCATAGTTTACCCATTTTTCACATCTAAGTAAAACCAATTTTTAAAATCTAAGTAAAGCCAGCCCTCTTTTAAAACCAAAAATCTTTACCCCCCCCACACAAAATCCAGCACAGTTACATCTCTGCACTTTTTAAAAAAATAAGCTGCTTTATTATTTTCAGAATTATAAATATCAGTTATAGCAGGGGTAGCAACAGCTGGTGACCTTACAGCTATTGTCTCTATTGCTACTGCTGTGGGTTTTCTGAACTTATTTTTTCATCTCTAATCATGTAGAACTTTTGATGCATAATAATTAGCAGATTGATGAATATATCAAAAGAGGTTAACGTTAGGTGGTAGTAGGCAGTGTTTACTCCCACATTAGCTCATTTTCTCTTGAAATGTGATGCGCGTGCACAATAAATGCAACTGAAATTATAGTTCTGTTACCTCTCAAATATAGCGTGAAAAATTTGATTTTTGAAAGGTTAGAAAAAATGCATTGGTATGATTTGATATTTTAAAAGGTCAAAAATATTATCCTTTTAGTTAGTTTTCAGAGCAGCAAATAAATGGTGATTAATTACTACTTAAATTTGGCAAATCATAGTTTTTTTTTGGAGAAAGTAAAGTGGTAGGAATTGATTTTGAAAGTATACATTTAACATATTAAGTCTCATCATCTGTGCCTTTATAATTGAAATTCAAAATTGTGTTGGCTATGAATCAAGAAGCTCTGAATAATAAAGTAGCATACCTACACACTATGTTTTTTAAGACAGTTAGTGACCTCATCAATTACCCATCCTAGTTTTGCTTGCTTAGATGTTTTGTCTATAATGAAAATCCATTTAGTTTATGATCTTCTCTCAAAGAATTATATTTTATTTGGGAAGTTAAGTTATATATACATTCCACAGAGAGACCATAGTCCTTGAAGGAAATAAAATGTTCTTTTTAGCAATATTCTGTATTGCTGAAGGAAATCTTACGTTGTAGAAATAACCTCACAGTAGAAAATATATTATTTCAAATCCTTTTTCATCTGTTGACTAGTTGTTTCATACTGAGCAAATTAAATGGGGGTAATATTCTTAGTTATTACTATAAAAATTTAAAGTAATCTAATTAAAGGATTTCATTTATACTGGATACTTTATAAACATGTATTACATTTTTTATTGTCATTTTACAAACCTGGAAATAATTATTTTATAGCTATAATCCAATAAAATACAGCTTCTATAAACTTTAACTATTTTCAAAACCAGGTATGAAATATAGGTATGATAAGTATGTGAATGTGTAAATATAGCTAAAAGTGAACACTGATATAGCAAGAATACATATACACAAATATATGCACAGATATATTTTCTGTTGAACATCGGAAGCCTGAATGCTTTTGTTTGGTGTCAAATAGCACTTGGTTAAAAACTCATCCCATCTACTACCAGAAGGCAATTTAGAAAAAAACAAAACAAAACAGTAATTTGTTCTTTTGTTTAGATAATAAGAAGGTAATATTCATAATCTACTACAATAGTTTATCTGTCATTTACTATTTTCATATTTATAACTATCCTTATTACTCTAAAATTTCTCAGAATCTATTCTAAGTTGTAGCTTTAATACAACTTTTAGCTGCCATATAAACTCCTCCTACTGCCTGGATATCAAAAATGTGCAAATAACTAATAAAGAAATGGAAGAATTCTTCTTCAGTGACTAGGTTAGGGGAAACATTAAATGCGCGAAGTCACAAGTTTCTGTAGAAGGAAGGAGAATGAAAAGGACTGGGGAAAATGATTAATAATTTTATCACATGTATATATTTAAAGATTAATTGCTGGAAACAGAGACTCCTTCCAGGAACACCATATATTTGTAAATATTTAAATGTATTTTTTAAGGCCACTGCAGCTATAGAAAATTGTCCATTACCTCGAAGCCTTTTCCAGGTTTCCAGCTTCCAATTTCCCATGACATATATATATAAAATTATACTATCATATTACTGTGATTAAGAGCTTTGTTTCTATTTCCTCTATTAATGTTGATGTATCTTTCATTGCATACTTTATAAACTTTATTTCCTGAAGTAAAAGAGAAGGATTTAAAAAAAGTATATGTACTTTCTTATCAAAATATTTTCATCTTTTCTAGCTATGTTGCCATTTATTCCATTCTGTCCTTCAAGATGCCTTTATTTCTGACATTCTAAATTAAAAATCAGTGGTCATTTTTATTCTAATAATGTATAATAATATGAACCCCATATAGTTAAATGATTACATCCTGATTAAACAATCTGAGACATGATGTTAAATACAAAATGAGTGGTAAAAACTATGTTAAAGAAGTTCAAAGAGGAATGTGATCTCAGTTTCTCTCTATAATGTCAATTTTTATTTCCAAATGGAAAAAAAAAACAAAGAATTTAGCTTAAAATTAACTCTTAAAATTTCAGAGTTTGATCCTTTACTCTGTGGTAGTTTAGGATTGAGATTCATTTCACCCTAAGCTATTCATTTGACCCACACTCTTTCAAAGAAAGGTTTGCACTTCTGTGGCATAAAAAGATTTTTACTACTGAACTTTAAGAAAAACACTCTCCTCTGCATAAGGTATATCATAGAGTATATGTCACTGAAACAGACATAAGGTATTTGATTATATGTTGGCTTTCAGATTTTGCTAGAAGATTCCAATATCCCTGACCCCCACCATAGCCAACCACGTCTGAAGAGATCTTGTTTGAACTACATTAATGTATTGCGATTGATGTGTATTTTCCTTGAAATTTCCTTGAAATTGCAGTGCACATAAGCAACACTGAAATACAGGACACCTTGCCTCATGTCAAACTTCAGCTGAAAGTTTCAAAAAATGGCTAGTAAGTCAGGTTTCTTCTACTTCACTGAGTTGTGTGTAATGACATGATAATGAAAACAATTTATTTGGACATCTGTAGTGAATTGATCATTGTATATCAATTTATTGTCAGATGTTGTAGGTAGAGTGATATATCTCTGACCACCAAATTTTTTAAAAGGGAAAGCTATACATTCTGGCCTAAAAATTTATCCAGTATTTTTTGTTAAATTAGAAAAACAAGGACCTTGATACTGTTTATGATTCTATTTTTTTTTTTTTTAAGATTTTATTTATTTATTTGACAGAGATAGAGACAGCCAGCGAGAGAGGGAACACAAGCAGGGGAAGTGGGAGAGGAAGAAGCAGGCTCATAGCGGAGGAGCCTGATGTGGGGCTTGATCCCACAACGCGGGAACACGCCCTGAGCCGAAGGCAGACGCTTAACCGCTGTGCCACCCAGGCGCCCCTATGATTCTATTTTTGTATGTAAAACTAGCATTTACATACAGAAGAACATATAGATATGTGTATACACACAGATGCAGAAATATGAGGTCCTATACTTACCATTTGGGAACGGCAAGAAAGTTTAACTAGAATTTCATCTGGAGGGATCAAATGGAGAGATACAAGATTTTATAATTCATTTTATATCTTTCTCTAATCTTTCAGTTTTCTTAATCCACACATAAATACAAATACTATTATTTTTAGAAACAAGTAGAGTTTGTCCAGGGCATAGATAAAGGCCATTTTTTAAAAAAAAAAAATCCTTTTTAACATAATAGTGTGTTTTCTAAAAAAAAAAAAAAAAAAAAAAAAAAAGTCTGCATTTATTTCAGCAGAAATCCTAGAATCTTTGGTTCCTTGACCTTGACTTTGTTAGAAATTATTAATTCCTGAAATAGACAGTAATTAAATCAGAAGTGCAAATGAAAAAAAGAAATGTTCAAATGTTCCTCCCCTTTTACTGCCCACACTAGAGCAAAAACTTATCCTAGGGATATATTAATATTTTGAAAGTATTTTTAAAAATTTAAATTAAAGCTTGCATATATTTTTATATAGTAAAATGTTTTCCAAGAAGTTTATAGATGGATTAAATTTATATAGGTCTTATGTGTACAATGAATGCAAATTAGAAAAAATTCTTAAGTTTACTATTTATAAGGTAGTTTCTAGGCCACTTCTAGAATAATTTTAGATATGTGCTAGTTAAAATTAGTGAGATAAATCTAACTCTGTATTTTGTTCCAATGATTTTTTTTTTTTAAAGATTTTATTTATTTATTCGACAGAGATAGAGACAGCCAGAGAGAGAGGGAACGCAAGCAGGGGGAGTGGGAGAGGAAGAAGCAGGCTCATAGCAGAGGAGCCTGATGTGGGGCTCGATCCCATAACGCCGGGATTACGCTCTGAGCCGAAGGCAGACGCTTAACCGCTGTGCCACCCAGACGCCCCTGTTCCAATGATTTTGTCTCCATTCTTTCTATCAAATGACAATAGTAGGTTCTCAGCATGAACACGTTTCATTTTATACTGAAAAAAGTCCCAGGATCCTTCATATCTTCCATTTATTTACTTATTATCTATTGCCTCTGGCAATCAGGTTCAGTTTTCTGGGATTAAGATCCTTGAGAATGAAGTGTAGGACTACATTGTCTTAAATATTCTATGATTCCTAATGAAATTAAAATTTTAAAATTCTGCTTGAGTGTATTTCTCACAACATATACTTGAATATACTGGGACAAGATGTTCTCTACGTAATTTTACAAAGTATTCAAAAAAGTGACTTTTTAGTAACTTCGTTAAGCAGTGTATTTTTATATAATCTTGAACACTGATGAGAATTGCTTAATTGTAATTTAAATTTTCCCTAAAGTAAAAGCCAACTTGTAAATGAGAAAGAAAAGAAAAGAAAGAAATCATACATAAAAAGAACAAAAGGATTAAAATACGGAAGGAGTAAAAGACATTTATAGAGAAATGTCATTCTCAGCATAACAGTTGTAAAGCTAAATTAATTAAAATTTTGACATTAATGATTCACTGTAGAAAATCTATTATTTTCATGAACCATTCTTCTCATTAGTTGTTCTATGAAAGTTGAACATGTTTTAATATCAGATACCAAAATTGTTATTAAGATGCCCTAGAATATATTTTTAAATTGTTATGTGAGGAAAAAGTAATTAACTTCAGCAAGAATAATTCTGCTTTTTACTATATTCCTATACATGGGACTCCCAGTGCTATCACTATCTCTGTTTATTACTCACAATATGTCATTTTGCTAAGATAAGTATAATATAGGTATTGTCTCCCAAATGAATTTTTAACCATCTGAACTCTCATTCAAAACAGTGTTCTGAAATAATTAGGAAAGTAATAAATCATAATGGGCATAACTGAAAAGGATCTAAAAGATATTCCAGTGTAAAATATAGTTATTACTTTATTTGTTATATCCAATTATACTTTATATTTATACACGTGTATACATATATATGTATATGTACACACACATATGCATATATACATGGTATTATATACTCTTCTAAGAAATTATAAAATAAATGGACTCATTAGCTACCAAAATGAAAAAAATAACAATGTAACAATAATAGTGTAACAAAAACATATACCAGTAAGAGATTCTGATACTTAGCCTGAGGCGGTAAGGGAGTAGCGAGAGAAAGCAAAACTGTCCATATATTTTTGAATAAAAATTCCTTGAAGCTTTAGAAAATATTTGATTCTTTTAAGATCATTGGGCTAACACTAGAACTTGTAATTTAATACCCTGTAATTTTGGATGTACCTTGGGAAACATGAATATGTTCTTATACAAGTTCATTTATGTATATTTGTATAAAAGAAATGTTCTAATACTTGGACCACCTAAGAATTTTTCTGTCACTAAATTCTGAGCCACAGTTGTCTCTCATGTGAACTGGCAATGACATAAACCATACCAACAAAGTAGAAGATAAGAAGGAAAGAAAAGAGCTATTAAAATAACATGCTTTTTGATGATAATTTTTACATTCTTAAAGATAATCCATTACATTCTTAAAGATAACCCATTACATAAAAATTAAAGCTATAGATGAAGTTATTAAATATATGTACTTTTGTATTCTTTTCTGCCTCTCAGAGCTTAGACATTGCTGACCGAACCACAAAAAACAAAACAAAACAAAACAAAACAAAACAAAAAAAACAAAACCCAACCAACCAAACAGATCTCTATGCTTTTATTTATTTTTTTAAATATTTATTTATTTGAGAGAGAGAGAGAGTGTGTGAGCATGAACAGTCTCCCCACTGAGCAGGGAGCCTGATGTGGAACTCCATCCCAGGACCCTGAGATCATGACCTGAGCAGAAGGCAGATGCTTATCTGACTGAGCCATCCAGGTGCCCCTCTGTGCTTTTAACTGTAAAGGTACTTCAATAGAAAGTTAGCCACTATAATATTCTGAGAATTTTCCAATAAGTAACATCACTGACTAAAAGACAAATGATGGTGATGAATTCATATCACTCTGAAAAATGTAATTATTTATATTGCCAAATGGTAAGGTATATTTATTTGGCTTCAGCCTGGCTAGAAAAATAATAAATGACATGTATTGGATCTTTTGAATTTCATTTTAATATTGACAACTGATGAAAAGTCAGGTTACCACGGATTTTTGACTTCAAAAAATGTCAAGTCAGTAAGTTATTAACCCACTCTTGTATTGGGTATATTCCTCCATTAGATGATAACATAATTTAATTCTGAGCTTTCCTCCAAGTTTAATTATAATTTTCAGATAGTCATATACTTAGGTAGTTTTGTAATTAACTCCATGAAACCACTATTATCTCTTTTATTCCTTAAAAAGTCATGGAATTTCTACCTTAAGCTCCTGGTCACAATGTCATTTGAATATGAAATGATAAAAATAATTCCTCCAAAATTGAAATATCTGCCAAACGCATACATGCACATGTAAAAACATGCACCTTTTTTCCTCTTATTTGTTGTTGTTTTGGAAGTTTGGGCCAAAGTTCTTAGGTGGTCCAAGTATTATAAATAAAATATTAAAATAAAATTTTCATAATGTATTGAAATAACGTTTTCATAATATGTGGAAGATGAATAATATACCTAGAATACATGATAATCAATTGTAAAGCTATTATAATTAGAGAGTAACCACATTATACTGAAAGGTCAGCTTGCAAAGATAGCTTTAAATGGGAGAACAATACCCAAATTAAATCATAGTTGGGAAAAATGGCTCTAGTGTGTTTTTTAAATATAAGGCATTCATCCTGGGAGCAACAGAAATGGGCATGAGGTGTTTTTTTACTATTACAGTGGTTGGGGATGAGAAATGATATTCACATTTGTATTAACTGGGCATGTCCAAGATTATTAATTTCTTAATGTATAAGAGAGCCTGGCAGAATGAAAAATTGTCCTGTTTAAATTGCCAATAATGATCTCTTGAAAAACACTGCTATATGTAACAGCACCAATAGCAATGACAATAAAAACAGCTAAAAAGAACTTTAAGATTAAAACTGGGCCTAGTACAAATCCTGAAAGTTTATCCTTTAAATGCATAGAAAAGCATAGTAAATCTGTGAGTTAGATAATTTAATATTTTAAATAATACCAACTCTCAATTTAAATATATACAAACTCAATCCAATTATTTTGGAAATTGGATCATTTTATGAAAATTGAAAGTATTTTTCTAAACTTATCTGATAAAATTAATAAGTATCCTGCTTACAGTAATATATTAATTAATAAAAGCAAATTACTGATTTTTAAGTGTCAAAATATAGCTATTTTAGGGGCGCCTGGGTAGTGCAGTCGTTTGAGCATCTGCCTTCGGCTCAGGGCGTGATCCCGGCGTTCCGGGATCGAGTCCCAAATCGGGCTCCTCCGGTGGGAGCCGGCTTCTTCCTCTCCCACTCCCCTGCTGTGTTCCCTCTATCGCTGGCTGTCTCTCTATCACAGAAATAAATAAACTCTTAAAAAAAAATTCCTCTTATAAAAAAAAAGTATATATATATATATATATATATAACTATTTTAGATATAGCACTAGCGTAACTACAGCATGAATAAATGTCACATTTCTTACATTAGATGTGATACTAGTGGTCCCCAAAATTATACGTTTATTTTAACACGTCCTATATATTGTAATAGTCTTTCTCTTCTATATATTAGGCCATGATAAAAGAGAAAATTATTTATCTTTGTGATTAAAAAATGGTGTTAAGGGGTACCTGGGTGGTTCAGTTGGTTAAGCATCTGCCTTTAGCTCAGGTCATGATCCTGGAGTCCCAGGATGGAGCCCTTCATGGAGCCCCGCATGCTCAGTCCCTGTTCAGCAGGGAGTCTGCTCCTCCCTTTGCCCCTCACCCCACTCGTGTTCTCATTCTCTCTCACTTTCTCTCTCTCTCAAATAAATAAATAAAATCTTTAAAAAAATGAAAAAATAAAAATAAATAAAAAATAAGTGTTAAAAATAGTTCTAAAAATAACTGGGAAAATAATTGAATAGGATCATAGACTACTTGATAAGTTTTACAGTGGCCATAGTTTTCCCACCTCTATTTTCACACTTGCCAAATAACCTAAAATCAACTTTACAACCTGGCCTACTGATATTTTAATAAAAGTAATATTTAGAGAAGAAATAGTCTTCATAAATTATATGAAGAAAAATAGGTAACTTTATGGGAGGAAAAAAATTATTACATTCTTCTATCAAAATAAAATGTATTCTGTAGGAGTTAATAAAATCTAAAATAAGTTTAGTGAATAAATATCTAGAAGAAAATATTAGTTGTTTCATGCATTATTGGCAAAATAAAATTCTTAAATTAGAAAATATATTTAAGATCAAAATATTTCAGAATTATTAAACTTAATCTACATAATAGAAAAATCTTAAAGAAACCTGGAAATAAAAAGATAATTGGAAGACTTACATAGGAAATATCACAGAAAAATCATAATACAGGTATATAAAAAAATACCAAGGCCATAATATAAAAATTGGCAAAATATTAAAATGGAAAAGTTACAAAATAATACTAATCAATTTTAATAACATGCAGGAAATTTTCAACCTTACTAATCATACATGAACATTAATTATGACAATCATAGGCTTTCTCATGCTTTTGAAGGTAACATCATTTTTTTTTTTACTTTTTTCTTATATTCATACACTGCTAGTTAGTGTTAGTTTAATTTGTGCAGATTGAGGAAAGTAATATAAAGTATTTTAAATATTTTTTCACACTTTATAATTCTGATGTTAGAATGAAAATTGAAAAAAATCCACATATATTACTAAGTTATTTGTATTAGAATAATTGAAAATAATTTTTTAAAATAAATGGTATTTATTTATTAATTTAATTTATTTGAGAGAGAGAGAGAGCATGAGTAAGGGGAGGGGCAGAGGGAGAGAGAGAGTGAGAAGCAGACTTCCCTGCTGAGCAGGGAGCCCGATGTGAGGCTGGATTCCAGGACCCTGGGATCATGACCCGAGCCGAAGGCAGACGCTTAATGGATGGAGCCATCCGGGTGCCCCAACTGAAAATAATACTAACACCAGAACTAGCAAAACTAGCTAGATTAATGAAGTAATTATACAGTTGAAATGATGGTGGTATTACAGTGATACTTTGCTAAACGAGAAAAGAAAAAGGAATAAGAAAAATAAATATATGACAACATATTCAAAGATTCCTCTTCTTAATATGACTAGTAAAAATCTTAGTTCTTTGTATCTTTTTATCCATGAAATATAAACAATTTTTACTTATATATGCCTGCTCTTTACTTTGCCCAAGAGAGAGGAAATGTCTTACAAATCCATGCATTAAAACAAAGCAAAACAAAACAAAACAAAACAAAAAAAGAAACAAACAAACAAACAAAAAACAAAAACTGAGAGGTGATGCACAAAACTTTTAAACAGTATTTCTAAGACGGTGGAACAATAGATCAAGGTTAATGTTTTTCCATTAAAAAATTATTTGAGTGTAGTTGAAAGCAATGTTACATTAATTTCAGGTATACAACATAGTGATTCCTTACAAATTCTTTAGAGTACAAAGGTGTTCCTTTTGTGCCATAGTTTTTCCTTGGGGAACATTATTAACATGGACATTTTTTATGAATTAAATGGACATAATGTCCTCATCTTTTCTATTCTATGTCTCTCAAATGTCCCCTATAAATGAATCAGTACAATCATGGTATACACCTAGAGTGATGGGATTTTACTGTCAGTACTTTTTTTCAAAATTAATTTTGAACACTACATCAAAAACTAATGATATACTATATGTTGGCTAATTGAACATAATAAAATATATATATATATATATATATATCTGAGTTTATATCTGAGTTTATATCTGAGTAAATATATATACACATATATATTTACTTTTCACATATTCTATTTACACATATTCTATTTACTTTTCAAGTATATACTAATATGATCTTATTTGTTTCCAAAATTCAATTTACACTTCTCATTAAGGGAAAAAGAAAACATTATAAAAAACAATAAGATAATAGGTTGTTAACTTTTGCACCTCACCTCACTCAGTAGAGCCTGAAATAGTTGTTGAAGAAGTCCAGTCATAATGGTGCCATAGATTAGCCCATCTATTGACCTAACTTAAAGATTTGATTCTGGAGAGGGCTGCAGGAAACCAAACAAAACATTAATGGATTTAAAGTGTTTGCTCCTAAGGAGGTTAAATGGGAAATAATTTACAGAAAACTAAAAAGACATTTTCTTTTTATTCCATAATTTTGAAGATAATGGGATTAAAGTGTATGGCTATTTGTTTTCAAATGCGTTTAATAAACATTTCATAAACTGTGATCAGTGATACCTCTAAGGTTCACATCCAATTGTTGCTTTCTTTGCATTTTAGGTCATAATATGCTAAACACTTAATTTGATTTACACTTTCTGAATTATCACATTGCAACAGAACGTTGAGTAGATTAAAGCATATGGAAGACTAATATTAAATATGGCTTTGATCCATTTTAGAAGCACACCAAATTTTCACTTTCACACACTCTGAATATTTTGTTACAGTATTTAGTGCTACATTTTTCTGAATTTAAGTTGTTATTGTTTATATTTTTATTCATTTTTACATAAGGAAGTGTTTTCCAAGAGTGTTAAGAAGAGATCTACTTAAAAGAATATTTCAACATTAATTTTATCTCTGATGTAATATATTTATTTACATAGTTCTTTTATAGATTTTAAATCTAGGATTTTACATATTTTATTGTTCCATTAATTCTCTTATGAGTTGCAGCAATAATAGCCTGCTTGAAGGGAGGGTTATATTTCTGCAGTCACAGTTTATGATACCGACATAAATACGTAAATCACAAATTCATAAGACTTGAGCGACTGCAGATGGGTAAAATTATATAGTAAATGGTGATTGAAAATGGTAGTTTATTCTAAGGTAAATTATTACCCAAATAGGTAAGGTTAAGGAACAAAATAGTTTGAAAAATTGAAAACTGAAGCAAGAGTATGAAATTTAAATAAAAAGCAAGGTAAATTACAAAGGAAGTGCAAGTTTTCTGAAATTTGTTTTGTGTTTAGTATTTGTGAATCACCAATCTTTGAAACAGAACATTTATCTAAAAACAGTAAGAATTTGGACTAGATTATGTCTTTAATGTAATACAATAAATTGCTCTTACTGTATAAATACACTAATTCATAAACAGGAAAATTAACAGTGTAATTTTCAAAGTTGCTTTGAATGAGAATGGATTTATATACTTACATATATTTAGTTAGAATAACATTAAAAATATTATTCTTAGCAAAAATACAAATGGCAATACATGGCAAATTGTACCTTTTTTCATGTGAGATACATATTCATTTTTTTTAAATAAATAATGATAAGTATACAAATGAAAATTATTTGCAGTCTTTTGTCCTAGAGATAACTATTCTCTTTCTCAGTCTCTGTCTCTGTCTCTGTCTCTGTCTCCCTCTCTCTCTCTTGCTCATGAGCATTCCCTTGCTGTCTTGTGACTCTTTCTGGCCTTACCATTTAATCATACTGACCCCCTGACTAGTTAGGCATCGGTAACACTGCTGTAAGTACTGCAGCTCAACACTGTAATATCTCACACAATCTATAATTTTAAATTAAATTCAAAGTTGTTAAGTATGAAAATAATTAAAACCAGAAATAGCTACCAAATATTAAAATTTACATTTATTATGCGAACAGTGTCATTAAATATTAGAAAATAAGTGAGGTATATTACTCTCAAAATTAAGTCTCTGTTCATTCAAACAATTTTTTTAATGAGGAAAATGTAATTTTAACTAATTATGTTCATTTTTATTTTATAGGTAATATATATAATTAAAGAATAAGGCATTTCTGTGATTTGCATTTTCTGCCAGTTTTATTCTCAATTCCTGTCCTTTGTTCCCAGTGTAATCAATGTATTAACATAGCATTTCCCAATCTGAAAATAGAGCTGGAGATACGAGTTTATATCTGAGTATATAACCCAAATTATGTCATCACACATTTTATACCCATATCCAGTCTCCATGTTTGCTCACAAACTGTTTTTGCTCTGTTGCCAACTCAGTTTATCTCTGAAAATTTTTTCTTGTGAAAATGACTTTTTTGTTAATCTTGTATCCAATTAATCTTACTGTTCTTCATATCAACACTAATATTTAGATACTAATTCTTCCCTGAGTTTTAACTTTCATGGAACACAGTTTACATTCCTTTATTTTATAACAATATAAACACCTTACATACGCAGACATCATCCCATTTCTATAGTTCCCAAGTCCTGTCTGCAAAGCCAGTTCTTTGTGAGGCCTGCTATGAAGAAAATTGTAAAATACTGTATTTCACACTTCAAGTTCCAGGAACCACCTCTTGCTTCCTTGGCAACATAGATAAAGCTAAAAACATCCTGCATTTCCTCTCCTTAATAGTATTCCTGTAGAGGCAATGCAGAACTCTACCACTGATTTCATCTCCAGCAGACTATCATGTTACTTTAAAGTATGTATGTATGTATGTATGTATGTATGTATGTATGTATGTATTTATATATTTATTTAACTTACTTACTTACTTACTTACTTACTTATTTGCCAGAGGTGGAGGGGGCAGGAGGGAGGGAAAGGAAGAGACTATCAAGCAGATTCCCTTCTGAGCATGGAGCTCAACATGAGGTTCAATCCCATGACCCTGAGATCATGACCTGAGCTGGGGGTAAGAGTCAGACACTTAACTAACTGAGCCATCCAGGCACCTCAAGACTATCACATTCCTTTAAAAGCAGTCTTTCTAAAATCTCAGCATAATTTTATCTTTGTCATAAACCTCAATGGTTCCTTCTTCCACTGAAGACAAAAATGAAACTCTTTATGAGCTGGCTTCTGTTTATTTCTTCAGTTCCCACTCAAACTTACTTTAGCCATATTATTCCTCCTGTTCCATATTTGTACCTCCTGTTCCATGTCAGGAAAATTTCAGAGATGATCTATTTATTAAATAATCCTTTATTGTATAGAAAAACCATCCACCACAGATATCTAGGTTGTTTTTTGTTTGTTTGTTTAGTTTGCATGGGAGACCTGTTATCATAACCTATATTGTTTATAATCAAATAGCTTTTAATGTCCTGCTTTCATAATGATGATCTCAAACACACCAAATGTCTGTGATTTGAATGATGGGGTCTAACCCAAGCTCAAATAACACTAAGTGCTATTCGAATTATTTTCATATACCAAACACTTAAGTCACCATCACCGTGGCTTTTGTTATAGAAGTGTCATCAATCCACAGCTAAAATACCACTTTAGTGGAGATAGATAATAGTCACACAGTGACTCATTTTATCTGGTAAATGGTTTCTTCATGGTTGTTCCAACCGCTGCTATTCTGTTCATCAAATGCATATTCTATATTCTTCAGATTTTGTGGTAGCTATTTCTTCACTGTAATTTTTATTTATTTGTTCTAGATGGCACATATCAAAACTCTTTCAATTGACAATAAACTGTGGTCTTCTCAACAACTACATATTAATACCCAAACTGTTTTCATCAACTTATAAAGTCACCACTGAGTGGCTGTTAAATAATGCATCACTTTTTTGAAACACCTTATTCTACATAAAAAAAGCTTCTACTCCCTGTGATTTGTATGATGGGGTAAAACACAATCCCAACATAAAGATATGCCCCACAAAGATGTATAACCTCTATTTAGCAGACTGTTATTTCCCAGAAGAGTTATAAGATTCTCAAATGATCGATAGGAATTTCTGTTGAGACAGTTTGCTATACAATAATATTAATTCATCATAATAGCAATAGTCACTTTTAGATAGATAATTGATATGCAAGCAAAAGCTAAGTACTTTGTGAAGTAATGAGGTAGGCATTCTTATACCCATTTTTAATGTGAATAAGAAGGCTTAACTTTTTTGTCAATTACTATGTCAGTAAGTAGTAGACCAAGAATTTGAATACAGGTTTAACTGTGCTATGTTGCAGCTCATACTTCTTCAAGCACCTCTCCAGGAAAGTGTTAATTATGTCATGTAAGACTTGCTTAAATCAGTGGTTGTTAAATCATTATGTTGATTTTTAATTTACCCCTCTCAGATTTTAGCATATCTTATTCTTCTCTTGCTGCCTTTCCCTTCTCATGAATTTACTCTCCAAACTCTGCTCACATTGCATCTTCCTAAGATTTTAATAGCATGCTTTATGAAACTTTATAGACAGTGACCCTTACCTATACTGATGTCTGCAAATTTTTCTAACACTCAGAACTAAAATATTTTTGGTACTCATGGAACTCATGTGTGACTACTGACTTTGAGAGTCTTTAAGTGCATGATAAGTAGCTGCAGAATTTGAAGCTAATGTTTTGGATTTGGGGATTCTTTGAAGAATAAATGCCTTTTGCTGTTTAAGGAGGTCACAATCACGATATATTTAAGAATTTCTTAGTGTAAACAAAGTCTTTTTAAAAATATAGCATATGCAAAAAGTAGAAACTACATTAATTTTTTTAAAAGATTTTATTTATTTATTTGACAGAGACACAGCGAGAAAGGCAACACCTGCAGAGGGAGTGGGAGAGGGAGAAGTGGGCTTCCCGCTCAGCAGGGAGCCCGATGCTGGGCTCGATCCCAGGACCCTGGGATCATGACCTGAGCCGAAGGCAGACACTTAATGACTGAGCCACCCAGGTGCCCCAAGTACATGAAATTTTTAAAAATGGTATTGTGATCAGTATAGCCAATCTAAATAGTGCATTTCATCTTAAGTTGATTTAAAGTGTTTAATTTTGGGGGTCTTTATTAGCACAAAATAATTTGGAAATGATTTTTATCTAATCAGAAATACATTACTGATAGTATTAACTATTCTGTTCTAAGTATCTCTTTGTTTCACATACAGAAAACACAGTGCAGTGGCTTACACAAAAATACAGTCAATTGGCTCACACAAGAAGTCAAGCAGTAATCATGATTTCAGACATGGTGTGATGCAGGGTCTAGTCAGTGTTATCAGGCACAATTCTGTTTCATTGGATTTCTTACACTTTAAGCTCTGCATGATGGTCCAAGCAATTTCCAGCCACCCAGTGAGAGAAACACCAATCTCAGGATTTAATTTCATTTGCCCTTGTTGATTTGTCATGAGTCACCTGTTCATCACTATACCAATATTTGTGTCAATGATGGAATAAGTTGACTGGTCTAATATACTTGCTGCATTCCAGAGCATTGGATGTAGTCAGGTTCCTAGAAAGCACATGGAATATAAGTATGGTTGCCATAAGGACAGGAAATAGATGTTGCAATGAAAAAAAAAAAAAGGTGAAAACAGCACAAACCCACCAAATAAAAACCTTTAAGTGTCTACTATACAGGTCTTAATTAAGAACTATAAGAACTCAGGGCACCTGGGTGGCTCAGTCGGTTAAGCATCTGCCCATCTGCCTTCAGCTCAGGTCATGGTCTCAGGGTCCTGGGATCAAGCCCTGCATCAGGCTTCCTGATCAGCAGGGAGCCTGCTTCTCCCTCTGCCTTTGCTGTTCCCCCTGCTTGTTCGTGCTCTTTCTCTCTCTATGAAATAAATAAATAAATAAATAAATAAATAAATAAATAAATAAATAAATACATACATACATACATACATACATACTATAAGAACTATATTCTAACTAATTTCTTCCACAGTTCTTTAAAATATTTTTCTACATTCTTAATAAAATTTTTTGATTATCAAAGTGAGTGAGCTATTGAGAAGTTGAAATCATTTGTTTTTCTTAAATGATTTAGAATTGTTTTAATTTGTTTTGAATATTATTCAGCACACAAGGAATCATTATATTAGAAATGCCAAACAAGAAGTTTTAAATGAAAAGGCATTTAGATAATATACAAGAAAACTAATCAACTACTTTTTTTTCAAGGTAAAATAAACAAAAAAAAATTTTAATTGAGATAGCATTTGTCTTTATAAATCCTTATGTTGGTCTTGGGCAACAAGAAGATGTTGCATACTCAGTGATGAGATGTCCTTCCCTAGTGTTACCTCTTGATTCAGCATCATTGAGAAGATTCTGTTTAACCCTATGTTAATTTGGTACAGCAATACTATTCTCATCCTTAATCACGAGGTTAGGTAACATTAGTTTCACCACAGCTTCACTCCCAATAGCTTTGAATGAGAATATACCTGAATGCTCTGTACTGATGGCGTTGGTTCTTTGTCCCCATTAATATCATAATGTGGTTCCAGGGTCCAAATATCTCTGTTGTAGCTTTTCTTATCTTTGTCTGTAGATGCTTTGCAAATGATTCTTCTTTTTGTATTAGTAATTTCACTCCTTTTCCTTAGTAACCTTTGAAAGAATCAATCTAACATTTCCCAGCTCCGTTAAATAATTTGAATATCTATCTTTGCTTAAACAGTATGGTTCCTTTTAACATTACAAAAGTACCAATAAAATGACTAAATAAATAATTATTTGACTGTATCTTATTAGAATCTTGAAGAGTTGTTTACTTATCATTTATATCCATGTAAATATAGATAGTCCTATAAAACAGTGTTTTTCAACATCAAAGCGATAAAGACACATAATGTGCCACTTGAAGTTGAAAGGAAAATTTAGCCTGGTGCCAACTTCAACCTTTACGTTATGCTGAATGGTTTCAACAACAATGCTTATAAATTGACATTGTTAAAAACACTGAACTGAGCCTTGAAACAGTGTCAAGAGGGGTGAATTTGAATCACATAACACTTAAAATGGAAGAAAGAGTATCAGTGCCCTCTGAAATACAAAAGTAATTATTTCATATTTGCTAATTTCGATGATACAGATGGTCTATTATAGAGGAAACAAAATCAATTTAAAGGATCCATTGCCCTCTCCAAATCCTTCCTATTTATCAAAGCTCAGCCATTCATTATTCCTCCATTTGAATTCTACGTTTGCAGACCAAACCACATTTCAATTTAAGGGTTAGGTCAAACCTAGAAGGCATGGAAATAATTAGTCCTGGGAGACAGGAAAACAGTAAGACATTTTCAGGGCAAAAGAATCAGGCAGCTTATACCAATGAACTATATTTAATAAGGAATATGTCTGAACCCGATACTGAATCAAATATGGAAAACAAAGCAGCTTGGTAGGGATAGGGGTAGGGGGTGTGTGGAAAACTCCTAAGTTAGGTGCATAAATATTTACAATTGTTATGTCTTCTAGTTAGATTGCCCCTTTAGTATTATATAGTATCCTTTGTCTCATTATTGTCTTTTTTTTTAGATTTTATTTATTTGTTTGGGGGGGATGAGCAAGGAGAAGGGGCCGAGGGAGAGGGAGAAGAAGACGTGTGGCTTGATCCTGAGACCCCAGGATCATGACCTGAGCTGAAGGCAGACGTTTAACTGACTGAGCCACCCAGGCGCCCCCAACAGTCTTTGTTTTAAAGTCTATTTTGTCCAATATAAGTGTTGCTATCTGGCTTTCTTTTGACGTCCATTTGCATGATAAATATTTCTCCAAGACTTCACTTTCAATCTGCAAATGTCTTTAGGTCTGAAATGAGTCTCTTATAAGCAACATATAGGTGGGTCTTGTTTTTTTTTTATCCATTCTATCACCCTCTGTCTTTTGTTTGGAACATTTAGTCCATTTACATTCAAAGTAATTATTTATTACTATTTTGTTACTTGTTACTTGTTTTCTGGTTGTTTTTATAGTTCTTCTCTGATCCTTCTTCTCTTGCTCTCTTATCTCACAGTATGGTGGCTTTCTTTAGTGATATACTTGGATTCCTTTTTCTTTAGTTTTTGCATATCTCTTACTCTTTTTTGATTTGTTGTTACCATTAGGTTTGTATATAACATCTTCTGCATATAGCAATCTATGTTAAGTTGATGGTTACATTGTTTGAACCCATTCTTTACTCGTCTCCCCCTACATTAGCTATACAGTGTCATACTTTACATCATTTTGTTTTGTGAGTCCCTTGAGTGATTTTTATAGATACACTTATTTTTACTGTTACTCACTTCCTACTTTCTTACTCTTATTTAATGATCTTTTCGCTTGGAGTCCCTCTAACATTTCTTGTAAGGCTGATTTAGTGGTCATGAACTCCTTTAGCTTTAATTTGTCTGAGAAACTCTTTATCTCTCCTTCTATTCTGAATTATAGCTTTATGGATAGAGTATTCTTGGCTGAAGATTTTTTCCTTTCAGCACTTTGAATATATCATGACACTCCGTTCTTGTCTGAAAACTTCTGAAAAATTTCCTGATAGCCTTATGGTGTTTCCCTTGTATGTAACAGTCTTCCTTTCTTTTTCTGCTTTTAAAATTCTCTTTTTATCACTACTTTTATTTTAATTACTGTATGTCTTGGTGTGGTCCTCATTAGGTTGATTTTGTTGGGGAAATCTCTGTACCTCCTGGATCTGGGTATCTGTTTCCTTCTCCAGATTCAGGAAGTTTTCAGCTATTATTTCTTTAATAAATTTTCTACCCCTTTTTCTCTCTTCTGGAAATCATATAATGCAAATGTTGTTATGTTTGATGGAGTCACTGAGTTCTGTAAGTCTATTCCCATTTTGTATAATTCTTTTTCTCTCATCTGCTCAGCTTGATTACATTACTCTGTATTCCACATCATCAGTTCTTTCTCCTGCTTCCTCTAACTGCTATTTATTCCATCTAGTGTATTTCTAATTTCATTTATTTTGCTCTTCATCTCTGACTGGTTCTTTTTTATCTCTTTGTTAAGGGTCTCACTGATGTCCACCACTCTTTTCTCAAGTCCAGTGAGTATCTTTATGGCCATTACTGTAAATTCTCTATCAAGCATATTGCTTATATTTGTTTTGCTTAGGTCTTTTGCTGTGGTTTTGTCCTGTTCTTTCATTTGGTACATATTCCTCTGTCTCCTCATTTTGTTTAACTTTCTGTGTCTGTTTTTGTGTGTTAGGAAAGTCAGCTATGTCTCCTACTAGTGAAAGTAGTGGGTGGGATGCTACTTTTAAAAGGTGGTGTGGGTTCTCTGCCAGCGGAGACATGCCTCCACTGCCAAGACCTTGGTAGTTTAGAGTTCTGCACATCATGCATGGGTGGGCACACAGTGCCTGCATATTTCATGCACTGGTCCTCTTCCACAGGGGATGAGCAACTGTTGTGGAGACCATGGCCAGCTGGGGTCGTTCTGCACTATACTGTCTTTTGTACCACACATTTTGTAATTAACTCTCCATTTAGTAATGAGTATGCATAATTGTCTTGAATTCCTACTTAACTTGAATCTTCCATGTCAGAGAGAACAAGTTACATTCCTTTGGGAAAATCATAACATCTATATAGTGCTGTGCCCATAGTTCTGTGTCCTATGAAAATATTTTTGATTCATCAATTCAAATGAGCACATATGTCACATGTAATGATTACGTTTTAATCTACTTTATCTGATAATACAATATTTAGAGGATTACTAAACTATAAAAATCTTGAAATGGAATAACTAATAATAAAAATAAATTGCTTTTTAAAAATTATTTTTCCTTCTTTTTTTTTTTTAACATTTTTTATTTATTTATTTGACAGAGATAGAGACAGCCAGCGAGAGAGGGAACACAAGCAGGGGAAGTGGGAGAGGAAGAAGCAGGCTCATAGCAGAGGAGCCTGATGTGGGGCTCGATCCCATAACGCTGGGATCACGCCCTGAGCTGAAGGCAGACGCTTAACTGCTGTGCCACCCAGGCGCCCCCAAAATTATTTTTCCTTCTGATTATAGAACCTGTATGCTCAGCATTAACAATTAAGGGGAGAAAAACACAACATAAGCCATTCTGTTATACATAGGGATAATCTTTAAAATTTTCATGGAATTTGTTTTGTTGTTGTTTGTACATGCACACACAGATAGATACGTAGTTATATAGACAAATGATATATACATGCATACATAGAATTATAAAATTTGAGTGCAAATATATGTAGTCTATTTATAAATGCTTGAATAACATACAGTTCACAGATAGCTATTTCTAAAAGGTTATTGAAGGATAAGGGAAAATGGAAAAACATGAAATGCTTTGTTATTTGGTGAACTTTGAACCTCATATACTATTGTAACCAAAGGGCATGCCCTTTTTCTCCTCATAAACTGCTATCCATATTGCATTCTTATCACATTATTTATTATGTATTGTGATCTTTTTCTCTTGTCAAGTATTAGAATTCTGTATTAACAATTTTAATATCTACACAGTATTTCTTTCTTTAGAAAAGGTGTTCCATTGTATAACTCTGCTATAATACATATGAAAAATTCCATTGATGGATATTTATTTCCAACTTTATACTCTTACAAGTTTTTGATAAACATTCTTATGCCAAAATCATTTTTCACTTGACTTTTTCAACATAGACTATATCTCTAAAAGATGAATTATGTGGATACATATTGCTGTTCTTAAAATTTTAGTTCATATTACAAAACTGACCTCCCAAAATGTCAAATCAATTTATGCTTATACTACTAATGTTTCTGATTACACATTTGCCAACATTCTGGAAAACAGTGAATATCCATCAACATTTTATGACTTTGTGAGGTCACTTGTATTTGGTCTCATTCTATTTCTAGTGAGTTTTATATATTTTGAAATGTGAATCAGACATTTCTACATGTTTTTCTTCTTCCATTTTTCTTTTGCTCCTTTCTGCTTCATATTGACTTTGTAAAAGGAATTTTTTATATTAGGAAAATTAAGTAGAAATGCATAATGTTCCTTTATATGGCTTTTATGTTATAATTTATAAAATTTTTGTTAATTACTCTCTTATATCCTCCAGCAAGATTTCCTTTGTGGTGATTGAATTTTGGGTTTTGCTTTAAAAGACCTACAAATGCTAGAAATTGATTGCAAACATGTATTTTTAAAAAACTTACCGATGAATGACCATGAACTTCAAATTACTTCTTATATTCCAAGGAGGCCAACAGAAATGGTGACAATATTCAAGAATGCTGCTAGCTTGGCTCTAGCAGCATTGTGAGATTACATGAAAAATGGTAGCTTTCTCTTTGGGGAAAAATCTGTTCCCTGTTCTGCCATGTGAAGCCAGGTCACTGCCTCACTGAAGTTCTTGGTCCATGGTTTACCCTTAGTGATGAAACACAGTGGTTTCCAATGTACTTCAGTGGTTGTTCAAATTCAGTCCTGGCTATACACAACCAAAAACAGTTTCCGCTGAGTGGGAAGAACTCAAGGTGATCATCAGAGCTCTGGTCAATTCTTCACTTGGTGAACCTCGTTCTGTTTTGTGATTTGTTGGATCTTGCCAATGACTTAGTAGTTTGGTCTGCCACATGGTAAACTAGAGCTAGCAATTAAAGTCTTTGGGGACATGAACTGTAGAAACAATTTGTGGATGACCATCAGACTATCTGAATCACTCTTGTATATGCCCGTGGTAAGGGCTCATTCAGTGATGAGGCCAAATTAAATCAAGCTGCTCATTGACACTGCAGCCTCTCATATTGCCATCTGCTGCCGGCAAACTAACAATATTAAGCACTTGAACACCTTTTTAGCCTTCTCCTGAATCACATATTTAATCACATAAGACAATGTGGTCATTGAATGTGGCTGTCCTAGAAAATGGAATAACTAATCATCCTATCTTGTCTGTTTCTGTGTAATGATGAGGATAAAAGGTATAGGAGGTTATATAGACCCATTTTTAAAATTCAGGATTTCACCTTGACCACTCCCAGTCATGATGCTTTATTCTTTCCTCTGTTAGTGATTCTGGGCTAGGCTGGTTGCTACTTGCTCCAGCCTGCCCAGAAGAAGTCCCCAGGGATTCAGTTAATTCTGGTTCATACACTCAGGTCTTCTTGATAGATGGATCCAGTTTTAGCTTATAGGTATAATAATCACTCTTTCTTTTAGTTTACTACTTTCAGTCCTTGTGCAGTGATTCTTGTGGACCAATGTTGATGCCATAATACGCCTTTATAACTTTACTTATAAAAATTTCCTTCTCCCTTTTGCATATGACTCTTCCAGATGAAAGTTCTGGGTAATGGTAGGGAAGAGAAAAAAAGGTGAAATTATAGCTACTGGAATGTATGCCGAATTTTACTTTTCTAGTTTATAGATAGCAAAACAGTGCTAAGTTAGACCCTTGGAAGTATGGAGGAGGGAGGTATATCAATGATCTTTCCCTTTTAGGACCATCTCTAGAGTCTTCTTGCCAGAGAAAAATCCACTGTTGATGCTCTCACAAACTACTCTAAATAACTCAAATTTAACTCACTGCTGGATATTTCATCCTGTCACATGGCTCTGATTAAGATTTGATTGCCATTCTCTGTAATTTTACCAAGAAATTTATCAGATTCCAACTCCTGTACATCCTAGGCCAAACAGCTGTCAATACTTCTTGATGTTTTCCCTATTTACATTTTCATAGCTATTGTTTCACCATTCCACAGTATGGACAAGTGCTCCCCATTTGGTCATATGGACATATATGATAGAACCTCTAAAAAAAATACTAAATTATGTTAGTTGAATTTGGAAATGTAAGGTTAATGAGATGTATCAGAAGCCTTTTAGATGCCTTATCTACCTGTGTCTCCAAATGATGTAGGCCCTCCCCCCTAGTATTGCATACAACACTTTCTTTCCATAGTGCTACACATTTCCCAGTATCATTTTTGTTATATTGGAAACCAGTCATTAATTTGGCTCCCTCCTGAATAAACTATGACTCATATCTTAGTGGTAGTTGGAAGAAACATTCAAACATTTAAGGGAATATATATACCATACATTATGTAGTCTCTGATAAGATTTGCCCAAAGAAGCTATCCTTGATTACTCAGGAGATCTTCCCAAAGGGACTCATCACTTATGCATACCTGTGGGACAGTCTCACTATAATGGGAGTTACTAATTAGAAATTGTCACAAAAAAGTTTTCCTTGATTTAGTTGAAATGACCAATGATACATCCTCAACCCTAGCAAGCATTTAGGCCATCCTCATTGGCCAGGGTTCTTTTGTGTGATAGATTTCCCCTAGATTTTCTCCTTGCGGTAATTGCTAATTATTCTGCTTTACATTTTTAAATGCTTCAGACCAAATAGAAAGTTTAAGTACAGAAACTTGGAGAAAGACATTTGACTTTTGAGGTTAGAGCCTGTGGATTTATGGAATTTATTCAGCTGATTGGGCCTGGGAAACAGCATAGTTCAGGTGAACAGGCTGCAGGTTAGCCTCTTTCTGCTTTTCAGAGTCCTGTTGATAGTAGCCTTAGTTAAATTCTGTATGAGACAAAATGATTGATTTTTGTTCAATTCTTTTTCATCAGATTAGTCAGAGTGGCCAATAAAGTGGTATAGTTTGGGAGAAATTGCCAAGAGGCCAGAATTCT
Source organism: Ursus americanus (assembly GCF_024610735.1). NCBI lineage: Eukaryota > Metazoa > Chordata > Mammalia > Carnivora > Ursidae > Ursus > Ursus americanus. The sequence continues at coordinate 22,775,117 of NC_142131.1, forward strand.
GTAGAAAAGAGGAGTGGTATTGTTTGGAGATAATCATTCAGGGGTCTTTTGTATTTCTGCACATCTTGAAAACACGAGATAGTGTCTCCCTTCAGCTCATTCAGAGGCAGAATGTCTGCCTCTGAAATAAAGGTTAGGCATGATTTCTTCCTATTTGTTATGGAATGTTCTGGTTCTCAATTGTTTCATTTACTGCTCAGTGAGAAGTCTCAGAAACTCAGTGGTTATCACCAACTTACAAAATAAGGAATCTACCAGACAAATCAGGGCCGACTTGGGTGCAAATGAACACTCAAGAGTGTGCAAAAAAGGGAGTTTTTGCTTTTCCACAATTAAATGTTTCCATATTTTATTTGTTACTGAATCATTATATCTACTCAGATATTCAGAGTGATAGGCCTTTGTCTTATGTATGACCCAGAGAATTAGATTTTTCAAGAAAAATAATAATGATTTCAGCAAGAACTACTTACTTTGATTTATCCTGCATTTAATTGGAAATCTTTGCTACACAATGTGACAATGGTATTGATTTGAACGCTGTATAAACAGTAACAGAGAATGTATCCTGGCTCAATGAAACTGCTTTTATTTTTATTTCACTGGTGTTCTTTATAATCCCACTAAGAATTTGTAAGGGATTGAGTTTCTTAACAGTTACTGGTTGGATAAAATTTCTATCTGGTTCTATTTATTTTAGTGCTTTCACTGTGTTCGACAATATCATACCAGTTGGAAAGACGCTGTTAGAATTCCTCACACAATATCTTCTGCATAAGTCTGCAAAAGTGTGAAACCCTAAAAGCCACCAAAACCTCCTTAGCTTTTTGCTGTAACAGTCATTTATCCCATAAGACCATCACATGTATATATGGTCTTATGGAATACACCCCTCCACACACACACTCATATATATATATATATACACACACATATATACATACTACATTTTATTTATAGACAACTATACTATATATACACATACATGCATATATATATATACACTATAGTATATATATGCACTATATACTATAATAAATATACATATGCACCAAATATTATGTACACTATACTATATATACACCGTACTATATTACATACATGTACATGTGTACATACATGCAGACACACACATACACATACTATTTTCTGGTATTTCTAAGGTTTTGGATATTGGACACAATTATTTTTAAAAATGTGTTCCTTACACTGGTAATAAACATGTCAAAACATTTTGTTTTCTCCTAAGTAAATACAACAAATGTTCTATAAAATTACTTACTACAAAATGACAGATAATTTATTTGAAATGCTTACATTTATATTAACACTGGAATTTCTTCACAGTTTAGGCTTTATTAGTAGAGTGCATTATTTTTGCTTAGAAAATATCCAAGAAACTACTTAGATGATATGTAGGTTTTCCACTTTGTAAAAAAAAGTTTTTTTTCTGTTCTCTTTTTTAACTATAATTTGATGATGTTTATATTTGCATCTTTATTTTTAAAACATCTGATTAATGTGTCAATTATCTTAATTGTTCTGCAGAATTTACTCTATCTGTAATTAATTTATAATCAAAAAGCTTACCCATTGAAATTTTGGAAGTAAAAGAAAATTTTTATTTCTTTAACATCTAAATATATAAATTCAAAATGACAGCAGCCAAGTAACTGGGCTAATTCTATCAGTCAGATATTGGTAAGTAAGTACTTTTAATGACATACAATGACTCTTTTATAAATTGGCCTCTAACCTGAAATAGATAAGCATCCACTTTAAGTTTCTAAACCTTAGTCTGTGTTGACAGGGCTAATAAACTAGTTTCTAAACAAAAGACAATTTATGAATGCCTATACATTTGCAGTTGGTAACTCTGATTTACACATAAAGTTAGCCAGTGGTTTCTTTCTTTAAATTAAAAAAAAAATGTTTTTTTTTAATTTATTGGAGACAGAGAAAGACAGAGATAGCAAGAGAAAGCAGGAACAGGGAGGAGACAGAGAGCAGACTCCCCCCCTCAGCAGGGAGCCCTATGTGGGGCTTGATCCTAGGACCCAGAGATCATGACCTGAGCCCAAGGCAGATGCTTACTTAACCGACTGAGCCACCCACACACCCCTCTTTCTTTAAATATTTTAAATGTTCATTTTAGAGTATGGCTGTGTGCAAGAGAGAGAGAATATATGTGTGTGTGTGTGTGTGTGTGTGTGTGTAAGTGTGTGTGTAAGTGAGTATATTTGTATGCATGATTATACCTGTGACATTTGTTTATAAATACTCTAAAATATTTATTATGATAATTCTTAAATAATTCTAATACTCAAGGAATTTACAAAATAAGACTTTTTTTTAAACAATTGTGCTGAAATATATCAACATTACTTCCCTGGGGCTTGTGCAGCATGTGATATTTTGATGCCCTTACCTGTTAAACTCTCATTCAATTTTGCTCTTTAAAGAAACACTTACTGGCTTTCTGACTAAAGCTAAGTAGTTTTGAGGTAAACTTTGATAATGGAAGAAATATGTAGAAAAATTTAAACAGGATGCTTTTCCTATCTTAAACATTTTTTTTACAGTAAAATTTAGAAAACCCCTAAGAATACATTTTATGGATGTTACCTTTTTATTTATAAAACTCACTAAAGGAAAACCACTTTAATACTCAAATCTCTCATCCATGAAAATACTATTGCAAGAAATAGGACATATGCAGTTTGTTTTAATTGTTTGTAATAGAAGGGTACAGTCAACAGTTACTCTTTAATAGTGATTATGATAAAAAAAATAAGCAGTTGAAACCTAAATCTAAAAGAGGGAGCTTTAAAAATTTGTACAATAGCATCAGTTATATCGAAGGTGTTATGTGAAAACACAGTAAATTATGTGTGTGAAACTTATTTTTTAAAAGTCATCCAATTCCTGACAGCAGAGTGAATGGGAAGAAATAGCCAAACATGGACATATACTGAGAAAATGTCTTAAAACTAAGAAAAAATAAAGATCCTCAAGACTTCTAAAAAGTTATATATAATAGCAAAAAAATGGTATCCTACTGTAATCACTTTTCTTAGTTGCAGAGTATGGACCCTATGTTTTTATGAGTAGATTTGATAAGATTTGAGTGAATATCAAAGAGCTGATTGATTACATTGATGGAAAGATGCTAAAGAACCACATTCAGATAATGGGCAACAATTGAGGGAGGTTAGGCCACAGGAACCACAGCAAGGGGCATGTAAGACCAATGATAAGGTATATACCCCTCCATAACTGATGGCTGTTGTCTTTGGAAGCTTGTTACCACCATTGAGAAACTCTACATTTATAGCACTAGTAAGTGTTTAAATTCACCCCTGAACTTTTGCCCTGTTTTCTCAAGTTTCAAAGTTTTGAGTAGGTACATCAAATTGACTAGGCCTATATCATATGCAGTACTACACACAATGAGGAATTCTCTGAAATGTAATTGTATAAACATCATAGGTGGCCAATACATACATACATGCACACACATGTGTGCACACATGAATAAAAAGAGAGATGTCTTAGTGTATGTTCAAATGAATGAAAAGAAAGACTGAAAGCTGCTGCCTTCTCCTTATCACTATGAAATTCTGGGCAATAGTTGAGTTACAGCTTTAAACATCTTAGCAAAAAAGATATTAAATTTCTGATTCTAAACTCAGATAAAATATCAGTTGAGAGAATAAAAGAAAAATGTCAGATATGAAAGAACAAAGAAATTTTACCTTCTGTGTACTTTCTGAAACTGTTACTTCGAATATGAACTCCTATAAATAAATTTAAAGAAAAGAATAGGACACTGTGTGGAAAGCACTGTATTACAACAATAATCATGCAGCAACGGGAAGGAAATCCTGAGAACTACTAAAAAGGAAATAGAGAAAGCAATCATTTGGAACAACTAAAGTAAGTTGAGGGTTCCAAGAAATAAGTCTTTAAGATGAATGGAATGGCTTTTAGGCTGAATATTAAATAATGAAAGAGGTAATATTGGTAATGTGGTAAGAAAGATAAATCCATTAAACTAGGGAAAAATAAGGATAAATAAAAATAGAGGAAATGTATGAGAAACATGGATCCAAATCCAACTCATGTTAAAATTTTTTATGATATAAGAAATTATTTCAGGAAAAAATAATTCATTTCCAACATAAGGAATATTTTGCTACAAATTTTACAAATGTCATTATATTCAACTAAAAAAAAAAAAAGGTAGGAAGAAAGAGAAGAAGGTAGGAAGGAAAAGTATCCCAATTTCAGGAATGTATCTATAGCAGATGTATCTTAAAAGTTAATGTATCTACGATGTGAAATATTTATATAATCATAATAATTTAATTACCAGCTTTGTGGTTTTAGTGTTTAGAACCAATTTATGAAGAAAATATTAAATAATTAAATGTTGTCATACATCAGAACACAAATAATTTCAAACATATATATTTAAAAGTTAAAGAATAGCTTCAAGAAGATAGGAATTTGAAAGGGAATAAACAAACCAGACTATACATAAAAAAAGGAAACAATTTCAGATATAGATGTCTAAAATTGTGAATAAATCATGCACAATTAATAAAAAATATAAACAATTTTACAAATTGGAGACTCTCCAGCAAAAAAGTAAATTAGCAAACTTAAGAAGAAAAAAAATTGTTTTTCAAGTGTTTAAATAATTTAAATACTAAAATACTAAAATATAATCAAATATATTTTTTTAAAAGATTTTATTTATTTGAGAGAGAGAGAGCACACGCAGGGGGAGGGGGAGTGGCAGAGGAAGAGAGAGAAGCAGGCCCCCTTGCTGAGCTGGGAGTCCAGTGTGGGTTGATCCCAGGACTCTGGGATCATGACTGAGCCACCCAGATGCCCCTAATCAAATAGCTCCTATAAGAAAGAAATAAAAGTATTTCCTTGGATGTCTTCTACCAAGTGTACAAATAAATAATTTCCATTTTGTATAGATGTTTGTAAGGGATGTTCGTAAATGACGCACAATTATCCAATTCATGATGCTATAGCAAGAAAGGAAAAGCCTAAAAAGTTAAAATATAAACCATTTTCTTTTATGAACCTAGTTACAAAATTTTTAAAGTTAGCTGTTGGAAAATTTAATCCATAAAAACACACTAATAAAATTATTTTATTCAAGAATATAAATAACACATTTAGTAACAACATATCCAGAAAGGAAAACCATAAAACATATCTCTATAGACTTTTTTCATCACTACAATCTTTAATCTTTTATTGATACATGTTTTTATCAAACATGGTTTTAAAGGAAAATTGCTAAGCTTAATGAAGGGTATCAGCAGAAAGCTACAGTAACCCAGTAACTAGGATGGTATGAGGCTTATAATAGACTCTCATTAAATACTTGCTGAATAAGGAAAAAAAAAAGGAAACTTAAATTTAATAAGAAAGGTAAATAATTTGATAAATGGTTCAATCATAGGGAACTTGGAAGAGATGTCCAAACAAGGTGATGTGAAAAATCTCTATATAGTTGTAGATGTATAAAAATCTGTAATATTTTTCAGAGGGCAATTTGGTTTTATGTAGATTATCTAGACATACATAGTTTCTGAGGCAACAGTTATACTTATGGCTTTGAAATAACTGATCACATAGATAAAGGCGCAATAATGACATTAGTCCTTGTGGTATTGTTTTATAATAAATTTATTTAAATGACTTACATGTCTAATACTAGGGAATAATGAAATAAATTTAGAATATCTGTCATATGGGACAGTAAATTCTGTATCCAAAATTACACTTCTTTTGTTAAACTCATTTTGAAGTATCTTATTCTTTTTGATAATGTTATAAATGGAATTTTATTTTGCATTTGCATTGTTCATTTTTAGTATGTAGAAATGCAGTTGCTTTCTGCATATTGATCAACTCTTCTACCATTTCAGTTTTATGAGTGAATTCCATACAATTTTCTCTGTACAGGACAAATAGAAATTGCCTTACTTTTTCTTTTTCATATTCGTAACTTTAATTTATTTTTCTTCCCTACATTTCTTTCTTTCTTTTTTTTTTTCCCTAGAGACTTTAATAAAATATTAAACAGAGGTGGCTTTTTCCATTCAATTCTGTAAGTTTTTGCTTCATGTATTCTGGGGCTCTGTTGTTAAGTGCATGTATGTTTATAATAGGACAAGACTAACACTTCTATCATTATAAAATGTTCCTCTTATTACTAGTAATGTTCTATTGTAACGTCTCTTTGTCTAATAGTAGTTTACAGCTTCAGCCTTATTATGGCCACTCTTCACGTGATGCATAGTTTCTATCCTTTACATTATCTATTTGTATCTTTGAATCTAAAATGTGTCTCTTGTATAGGACGTACAGTTGGATTTTAAAAAAATCCATCATGATAATCTTTCCCTTTTGGATTGTTAACCATTTTATATTCTTAAAAAGATTATTTATTTATTTATTTGTTTATTTATTTATCTATTATTTTAGAGAGAGCAGGTGGGAGGGGCAGAGGGAGAGAGAGAGAGAGAATCTCAAGCAAACTTCCCACTGAGCTTGAAGCCCAACATGGGGCTTGATCCCACAACCCTGAGATCATGACTTGAGCCGAATCAAGAGTCTGATGCTTAACTGACTGAGCCATCCAGGCACCCCTAACCTTTTTACATTTAATGTTATTATTTACATAGTTGAATTTATGTTCCCATTTGCTTCTGATTTTCTATACAATTCATGTCTTTTTTCCCACTACCTCTCTTCCTCCTTTACTATCTTTCTTGGGCATTAAGTAAGTATATTCTAGTATAACTCTTTAATTCTTTTAATAATTTTTTCATATATATGTTAGTTATTATCTTAGTAGTTGCTTTGGCACTTATATATATTGTAACTTATCAGAATTTACTTCTCAGTCGTACTAATTTAATTCCAGTGAGATACAGAAGTTTTACTTCTCTATAGCTATTTTTCCTTTTCCTCTTTTTTGTGTTATTATTGTTTTACAAATCACATGTATACACAAGACCAATAGTACAATACTATATTTTTTATTTTACATAATTGCATGTCATTCAAGACTAAGAAAGGAAAACATGCATAAATTTAAAGTTTATTACATGATCTTTTATAATTGGATTTTTTTATTACAGTATTTAAAAAAATTTTTTTTTATTATGATGTTAGTCACCATATAGTAGTACATCATTAGTTTTTGATGTAGTGTTCCATGATTCATTGTTTGCATATAACAGCCAGTGCACCATGCAGTATGTGCCTTCCTTAATACACGTCACTGGCTAGCTCATCCCCCCAACCCCCTCCTTGGATATTTTAGATGATATGTTTTAGTAACTCTGACGACTGACCCCCATTCTGGGACTCATTATTGTTGTTTTTGTTTGTTTTGCTTTGCTTTTTAGTGCCTTAGTTGTACTATTTTAGTGAAGTCCATTTTTTTTTTTAAGATTTTATTTATTTATTCGACAGAGATAGAGACAGCCAGCGAGAGAGGGAACAGAAGCAGGGGGAGTGGGAGAGGAAGAAGCAGGTTCCTAGTGGAGGAGCCTGATGTGGGGCTCGATCCCATAATGCCGGGATCACGCCCTGAGCTGAAGGCAGACGCTTAACCGCTTTGCCACCCAGGCGCCCCATAGTGAAGTCCATTTTGACGTCTCTCCTCAGAGGGCACAGTTGGGCATACTTAGTTACCTGTGATGACTGTTTTAGCAGGTTCTCTTTGACTATCTCTCCTTGATATTTTTGCTGAGGGTTCTGTAGGTTTTACAGTTAGCCATTAATTACTGACTGGTTGCTCTTTTGTTTGCATCAATGGTTGGGACAATAACTTACTCCAAAGTCTGATCCAGTTCAATTTGGGCCCCTTTGGAAGGTAGTTTTGAGAAAGGTCTTTGAGGTTTTCTCTCACCACGAAAGAGCTTTTCTTAGCTGTCTCTTTCTCTGGTTCTCTCTGGTAAAATAACTAACCTCTGCTTTCCCTTGTTGCTGTCATGGAGCTGCCGGCCTGGCCCTAATCGCTTAATATCCAGATTTCCTGTGTTTTCAAGAATGCCCTAAGATTGAAGTCCCCACACTCTGTTTGAAATAATGTCCGTTCCCTTGGAAAGAGCTTCAGAGTTCTCTGTTCTTATGGCGTTCTTCCCCTGGGGAAAATTTCTGAGTCACTGCTCCAAAGCTTTAGACATGGTTGGGATCCTGCTTCTCTTGGAATGAAAACCCTGCATTATGACCAGGGTGCTGTGATGGGGTGATGCACCTGGTAGTATTGGCTTATCTTCATAGCAAGGAACCACTATGAATTAGCTAGAGTGAGAGTGACTAGGTTTCCCATATTCTTACCTTTCATTAACTGATTTAGAGCCTCTACCTATGATTGAGGGCCGTGTGGAAAAAGGGAGTCCCATATTCTCAGCTTCATTCACCTGGTATTTAGTCTCTGCAGAGAGCTGGGGAGAAAGAGGATGCTGCCGGCCTGTCCTTCCAAATGAGATACTATGGCACATGACTGAGGGGTTGCTGAAGGGAGGGAATGGTTTGTGGCTCAAGTGCCTCAGACTTACTGTTCTCACCAACATTTAGTAGATTTTCTTGAAGAAATACTTCACTTTTTATATTCCTCTGGGAAAATTTCCGTTCACTTTTTTCCCTAGGAACGCATCTGAACTACTGCTCAGGTAATTGTTTCATTAGTGTATATGTTTATACTTTTATGATTTTCATCATTTATTGTTGTTTCATTGGCGATAGGGTCTGCAGAGCTCCTCGTGCAGCCATTATATAAAGAGGTTTGCATATATTCATGTATTCTTTATAAAATTAAAATCCATTAAAGATGTGTGTGTACGTACTTTCAAAAATTGAGACTTGAATATGCTATTTCCAGTTTCCATGGTGAATGTATCAATTGAATCCAAGTTTTACTGGTTACTAATTTGAAATTTTTGCTACTAACCATTCTGTTTGTAAAATTAGTGCCACAAGGCAGCTTAAACATCAAGGTGTAGGTATAATAACAGCTATTTCAAGACTATTACACACTTGGCAAGTATGGTATCTATTCTTTGCTTGTAGAAGTCTAAGTTAATAGATTATAGCACTTTTTTTCTTTCTCTGGATACAACCTTAATTTTTTTCAGGTTAATACTTCATTTGGTATTACCAATCTGTCAAATTTGTCTGTCATTTGATACCTCTAAGCTAAGCAATATCATTTATTCATTGATTTAAAAAAATAATGAGCTAATAGTATCTTGAAAAATGTATATATTAGAACAGATGTGTGTTTTCATATTGTTATATTATATATACAGATATAAATTATTACCTGTATATTTAAAAAAGTAGGGGACATGAAAGGCCCAGGACAAAGTTTCTCAAATTTTTATATCACTCAGAACCACCCAGTTAACCATTGGAAATTAAGATATCTGAATTTTCATCCTCAAAGTGCCTAGTTACAGTAATTGACGGGTGGAATTTAAGGATTATCATTTCTTATCATCACTCCCACTGGTTTCTAATGCTGAAAGTCCTTTTGCAGCAATTTCAGAAACCCTTGTCTAAGGTAAACATCTTGTCTTACTGCTTATTTAGTTATGCAGTATGTGAAAATAATAGTTCAGACTCTCATTATGCTTATTTGTCAAATCTGGATATTATTAATAAATTCATGGGATTCTTTGTGGGGTTAAATAAGATTCAATATGCTTTTTCCAAGCATCAAAATACTCCTATTTTAGGACACAGTGAAGGTTTTTAGGAAGAAACAGTTATTTGTAAAAAAGTAGACAAATGGCAATCAAGTGTATAACCATTTTGTACATACATGCTTTGGGCTTTTTTCATTGTTATTTAGAAAAATCTGGAATGAAAAGGTTAGAAATTGGTGTAAAGCTAAATGATCCACTAAAGGAATTGTGTTATTTAATCAGTTTTATAATTAAAACCTTCATAGCAAATCCAAATGAAGCCATCATGTGTTATAATTACCACTGAATATCATTTCAAGCTATCATTGAAGGTGATAATCCACCGTTTAGAATAGTTGAACCAAAAGTTACCTTCTAAATTTTTCTAAAATTGATGCTTAAAACACTTATTTATCCTTATAGCAACTATGGATGAAATTTCTACTTCAAAAGTGAGAAATTGCAGCCCTAAAATGGATATAATCTCTACTTTTAGGTATGATCACTACCCAAGTTAGTTCCAAGCACTATATGCTTAACAATTAAGCTCATCTATAAAGAATTTTTCTGGTAAAATATTGAATGCAAGGAAAGAATAGAAACAAAATAAAATAAACTTGATTCACAGGTGAAGTTTGAAGTCCAGTTAAGTTTTGAGTGAAAATTAATTTTCTTCCCTACTTTGGCATTCTTACACAGCTTTTGATCATATGGTGTCTATTTTTTAAATTTTAAGAACAATCCATGATTATTATAGAAGATTAATACAATTCTATAGAACATATCAACTAGAATACAAATAATACATAATCCTACTACTCAGAAATAGGTATTATTTATATAGTTGTATATTTATCTTCTTGATGTGTATACATTCACATATTGCAATCATCTTACAAATTCAATATCTATAGTGATTTTAACATTATAAAATTACATATAAACTTAGAATATATATAAATATTATAAAATAAATATTAGCTAAGTAATTAAAAACTTTTTCAAAAACATCACTTTAGTTAATGGCACAAGATTTCATCAATGCACTTACCCTAACACACATAGGTCATTCCTTTTTGGGGCGGGGAGGGCAAGATGTTTATCAGAGATTGAAAAGAAGAAGGAAACAGGATTGGACAGAGGGAGATACTGAACTGTGATTTAGAACTAACAAACCACCATCCAACCTACTAGGAGCTCTGGGGAGAATAGTCCTCAGATTTGCTTTCTTCTGTTCAGCTGCCTCAGTCAGTGGATAAGGGCTTTCCTGGGAAAAGTCAGACATTTGGCAAAACAATTCTCTGGAGCTGATACCTACCCTGAAAAAACTTGCAGTTCAAGGCTGTCTTCTAATCCTCCAACTTCTAGAAATCAAGACTTTCTTGAAAGGACATATAGGCAGGGGATTTTCATGTGTACACCAGATGGCTAGATTTCTTACTTAAACAAAAAACTTTGAGAGCCTATGTCTTATGTAAGTGAAAAACACTAATGAAACAACCTAATGAAGAATGGCTGCAAATCCACTGTTTACGTTAATTTTGTGCTTGTTAGTCTATCTTCATTTTTTAAAGAAAACCTGTTACTTTAAAATATAGGTTCACAGGAAGGTACAAAGAAGTGTACAGAAAGGTCCTGCATTACCCTTCACCCAACCTCCTTCAGTGCTAGCATCTTGCATAACTACAGTAAAATGTAAAAGACAAAAAAATTGACATGGGTACAATCCGTGAAGCTTATTCAGATCTTACCAGTTGTGTGTGTGTGTGTGTGTGTATCTTTATGCAGTTTTATCATATATAGCCTCATGTAACCATAATCACAATCAAGGTAATTAACTCTACCATTACCACAAACTCCCTTACAATTCCCCTTTAATCCGCATCCACCATTGCCTAGTTCCTAACCCCTGGAAACCACTAATCTGTTCTCCATTTCTATAACTATGTTATTTAATGAATGTTATACAAATAGACTCGTACAATGTACATCCTTTTGAGATTGGGTTTGTTCACTTAGAGTTCTTTCCTTGAGGTTTATGTGAGTCATTTCTTGTACTAATAGTCTGTTCTGTTTTTTATGAGTAGTATTTCATATGGATGTTCTACTGTTTATTTAACCATTCATCCATCAAAGGGTAGTTTTCTAGATTTTGACTATGAAATCAAGCTGCTTATGAACATTAGTGTACAAATTGCTTGGTGAAAATAAGTTTTCATATCTCTGGTATATATGTTTAAGAATGTAACTGCTGGTATGTAATATGGTATGATGATTAGTTTTATGTAGCAGCTTGGCTAGCTGTAATCCCCAGTTGTTTAGTCAAACATTAATGTAGGTGTGGACGTGAATAGAACTAGAGGGTATTACGTTCAGTGAAGTAAGTCAATCAGAGAAAGACAATTATATGATCTCACTCATGTGGAATTTAAGAAACAAAACAGAGGATCATGGGAAGAGGGGAAAAAATAAGATGAAACCAGAAAGGGAAACAAACCTTAAGAGACTTTTAATCATAGGAAACAAACTGAGGGTTGCTGGAGAGGAGGGGCATGGAGGGATTTTGGTAACTGGGTGATGGACATTAAGGAGGCGCGTGATGTAATGAGCACTGGGTACTATATAAGACTGATGAATCACAGACCTGTACCTCTGAAGCCATTAATACATTCTATGTTGATAAAAAATGTAGGTGTTACTGTGAAGGAATTATGTAAATATGGTTTAAAAAAAAAACTGTAAATTCAGTTAACTTTAAGAAATTGCCCTTAATAATGTGGGTTGCCTCAAAATGGAGAAATTCTACCTCAAGATTGCCATATCAACCCTGCCAGTATATCTTTATTGGTTCTGCTTCTCTGCAGAACCCCAATTAACACATACGGGAAGGCCATTTGTAGTTTTAAAAGGAACGTCTAGAGTGTCTTTGCCATTTTACTTTTCCACCAGCATTATATTAGTGATCCAGTTTCTTCACATCCTCACTAACAGTTGTTGTTATCACCATTTTTCATTTTATTTTAGTCATTCTGATAGGTGTACAGTGATATATTATTGTGTTTTTCTTTTATTGAGATACATGTAATTGACATATAAGATACTAGTTTCACATGCATAATATAATGATTTTATATACGTGTATGTTGTGAAATAATTACCATGAGTCTAGTTAACATTCCATACCACATATAGTTACAAGTGTTTTTTACTTGTCAGAACTTTAAAAATCTATTCTCTTACCTAATTTGAAATACCATTAGCACTATTTTCAACTAAAGTGCCCATGCTGTACTTTACATACCCATACCCAGGACTTACTTTATTTTATAATTGGAAGTATGCAACTTTTGATCCTCTTTACCCATTTTGTCCAACTCAACACTCCTTGCCTCTGGCAACCTCCAGTCTGTTCTCTGCATCTATGAGGGTTTTTTTGTTTTTTTGTTTTTGTTTTTGTTTTGCTTGTGTTTAGATTCCACATATAAGTGATGTCATACGCTATTTGTCTTTCTCTCTCTAACTTGTTTCCCTTAGCACTGTACCCTCAAGGTACATTCATGTTGTTCCAAATGGGAAAGATTTTCTGCTTTTTTATAGCTAAATAATATTCCATTGTGTGTATTAGAGATTATGAATTCTCTTTTTTGAGGATGCTACATAAAAGTAATAAAGTATTTGTCTTTCTCTGACTCATTTCACTTAGCATAATGCCCTCAAGGTACATCTATGTTTTCACAAATGGCAGGGTTTCCTACTTTCTCATGGCTGAATACTATTTCATGAAGCATTTTAGTAACATCTATGTAAAATTCTTGTCAGGCTATTCTAACATCTCATTTATCTTGGTGTTGACATCTTTTGATTGTCTTTTATCATTTCAATTATGCTATTCCTAGTTCTTGGTATGAACAGATAATTTTTAATTATATCCTGACTATTTTGGTTATTATTATAGGAGACTCTCAATTCTATCTAAATCTTTAATCAAGCTAAATTACATTAGCAGGCAGTTATCCTATTTGGGTTTAGTTTTTAATTGTTGGCCTCTTTCTGTGGATTTTAGTTCCAATGACAGTTTAATTTTCTGAGCCCTCACAATAGTTTTCAAGTCTGTTTCATTCTTAGAGCAGGTGACACAAAAGCTACTGGGCCTGGGTTTCCTCTAAGCACTGGGGGAGATTAGGGAGACATGGAGATTTGTTGCTCTTGTAGTTGTGAGTATTTGGGACACCTTTCCCACTCTTTACCCCTAACTTCCCTTCCCCGTTTCAGGCTGTGGAGCAGAGGCTGGAATAGCCAGATGCTTCCTGCTGTGCTACAGATTATGAATCAGACCACCTGCAAGTGCCCCAGTTGTGAAGCAGGTGCTGGGACTTTGCTTTTGTTACTGTAAGCATATCAGACCACCTACTAGGAAAAGTTATAAAGCAAGGGTGCAGAGGGTCAGACCTTCCCTGTCACCACTGCTGGTGCTGTTTCTACCATTTCCTGAGTTAGGATTAAAGGTTTGGGATTTCCCCACTAGGACTGTGTTGGGCTTCTTTTTCTCTAAGCATTTGGCTATAGAGGGCAGATAAACTCCAAAGATAAGACACATCACCACCATTAACAATCTGTATGATCTTAAGGAGATGGTTGCTTCTCACAAGCTTTAGTTTCAGCATCTACTAAAAAGTGGAATAATAGTCCCTTCTTCATAAGGCCATTATTAGAATTTGATAAATGCTCACATATAAAGCAATTGGCATAGACCTTGGTCCATAAATTTAAATAATAATAATTATAGTTGTATAATAATATAATTATTATTTTTGTGGCTATTATTTATTTGTTCCTTTAGATCTATCAGGATTAAGTTTTTCCATCCCTGATAAGAATATATATCCTGTTACATGAAATGCACTGCAGGAAAGAAAGGGAATTCCTAGAACTACATAAGATATCTCCTATCCTATATAGTTTAAGTTTATTTATGCTTAACTTGTTCTTGTTCTTGTTGTTTTTTAAAATCCAGATCCACAGTGAATTCTTTCTACAAAATAAGCAACAATGTTGGAAATGAGTTAAGAATCAAGGTCAACAGACATTTTTTTATGTTGTCTCACTGATAAGGTTTATGAGATGAATCATGATACTATCCAAAGATGACTTATTGATTTGCTGATCTAATTAAGTTAGAACTCTTAAATTTCACCAAAATACTAAATTAAGAGATATTACTGAGAGATTAAATATTTTATGTTCCTTTAAATTACATATGCTATCCCTAGATGTACAAATTGCTATATTACATTTTCAAAATAGATTTATATGTATAGCCATGTATGGATATTGTCCATATTTAAATATAAAATGATTGATAAAGATTTATAACTATGGGGATGATAGGAAAATATAGCAGCTTTTGCCTCTCTGTAAGAGAATTTGATTTTTTAGATAGAAAACTACAGTCAGTATTTTCAGAAACATGTTTGCTATTTTCTTAGATTTAGAGCTGGCCTAAAGCTTTTGCCCTTGTAGCTATTTGTCAGACTGGTCTATCTGCCGCTGCTACTTCCCATTTGTCTACAGATATGCTTCAGTGCTTTTTAAAAACATACTCTCTCCTTTCCCTGCTTTTGATTGACCCACTTTGGTCTTTGATGGAGAAGGAATCTTTTATGGACCTTGTAGCTAGAGCATTTTTTACTTTCTATGAACTTTCATAACTTTGTTCCCAGTAGTGTTGTAGTTATTCTTGCATATGCCTCATGTCTCAAAAAGTTATTGACTTTATTGATGGTAGGAACTCACATACATAAACATCTGTCTATCTATCTACCACTCTCCCCAATAGACTTACCCACAGAGAATATCTAACACAGTATTTTCCACATACATAAAGGGAGTTTAACAAATGTTTTTTAATTAACAGACTATGTCTCCATTCTCATTTGACTTCAAATGGAGGTGTATAAATAAAATATAAAATGGCAGTGTAGGGATATCTTGGATAGAACATAGGCACTAGAGTCTGGAAGATTTGGAGAGGTGCTCGTGTTTAAGCGGAACAAGGGATTATGATCAACTGCTTGATCTGAAATCAATCCAGGTTCCCAAACCACAAACCTAGAAATGTACTTGACTCTTCTATCTCTCTCATTCCACTTATAATAACCTAACATATCTTTTTGACATAACAACCTGTAAGTCTCTTAAATCTGGTCTCTGTTCACATTATATCCTATATCAGAAAAAAACAAAACAAAACACAACTCTTAAATTTCTGTATGAACCTCCTCCATCTTCTCCTGATTCTGTTCTTTCTCTAACCTGATCATTTTCCACTATCCTAGCCACAGTGACAATTTTAAATTGGAATATGTAGTTCTATACCTAAAAAAACCCCTCTATTCTAAGGATTAAACTTAAAATTTAACACAGTGATTACAGAACTTTTCTTCTACTTGCTTCTACAGCTTCATCTTAGCACTAGTCTTTTCACCACATCCTGGAACCTTCTGAGTTATTGTTATATTCCATCCTATCCAACATGTTATTTTTGTTTTTGACTTAGGGATTTTTTATTTGCCCTTGTTCTTCTAGAAACACCCTCTTACTCCTTTCTTTCCCCTTGTAAATTTCTACTTTGCCTTCAGACTTTATCCTTAGCTGTGAAAGCAGGTAAGATCCCACAGCTAAGTGCTTCTGAAATATTTGGTTCTTTGATACCATGCCTGCTTTACTCACAGTTAGAGCCTGAGTACCTGGCAGAGTGTGAAACAGACAACAGCTAATGCATGTTGAATGAATCTTTATTGTTTATAGATATTCTGCTTCTTATTCTGTTGATATTTTCAAACTTACTGCAGGGAAAGGATTTGTACTAGGCTGTTGGAATCTTTTCAGTATCTCATTTTTTTCTTCTGAAACTAAGATCTTGCTAGTTAAATTATCTTGAAAGAAAGGTGCAATTTTAATCAACACTAGCCCCAAATCTTTACACTTCTCATTTACATTCTTCTCCAGCGGAACCAGAAAATATCTGCTTTGAAATAAAATGTGTAAAATCTACTAAACTAAAGGTCAATTGTATTTTATTAATATACAAAGTCAGTTTGGATATTAAGAGCCTGAGGATGTTTTGCCTCTAGAAATTCTTCTGAAATATTATTATGTATTTTTTACTTAAGGACACTTTGATCAGTTAACGAAAGAGAAATTGTGCAATCTCATGCAATCATGACAACTGAACATAATTAAGAAACTGTTTACTGGTGATT
Organism: Ursus americanus; assembly: GCF_024610735.1. NCBI lineage: Eukaryota > Metazoa > Chordata > Mammalia > Carnivora > Ursidae > Ursus > Ursus americanus. The sequence continues at coordinate 22,792,107 of NC_142131.1, forward strand.
AGGTTTTTTCCCTCTTTGACCAAATACAATAATATGAGTATACAATGAAAGTAAGAAAGTAAGAATTGGTCATAGTGAGGCAATTTTATCCTTTCAGTTTTGTGTTCTATTATTGCTGCCAACTGAAAAGTTGCTAAATACATGTAAATTCAATGATTACATAATTGTTTTAGTCAGTAATCACAATTATTTATTTTATATGTATGTATAATATATTTACAAAATGTGTATATGTATGGCAGCAAAAATATATATCACTAAAGATGAATAAAGTAGAAAACTCATACTCCATCCTTTTAGAAAATTCGATAGACTAACTTATTAAATAAATCAAGATTATGTTTGGAAACACAAACAAATGGCAACACAATTTAATTTTCATCACAGGAACATAAAAAAAAAAAGATCTCAACTACTTTTTTCATTTTGTCTAGAGAATAGACACACATTTCCGGAGCTAATAAATCTAACAAAGTCACAGAGATGACACCACTTACTGTTTAAGTAAGACAAGTGTTGATAGTGGTTTTTAAACATGACATTACAGGTGCTAACCAATAACTAAAAATAATTTTGAAAGTTTTATTTATTTTAGAGGGGGGGGAGGAGAGCACAAGCTGAGGGTGAGGGGCAGAAGGAGAGGGAGAATCTTAAGCAGACTCCATGCTTAGTGCAGAATCCAACATGGGACTTGATCTCATGATTCTTGAGATCATGACCTGAGCAGAAACCAAGAGTCAGTCGCTCAACTGGCTGAGCTACCCAGGCACCCCTAAAAATAATTTTTAGAAAGCACAAGGATAACACCAATATTTCTTTATCTATAGTCCAAGTATTCAAAATTGCTCTTTTTAGACAAATTCTTTTCATGGTCTTTCTTGCATTACTATCATCTTTGATCCTGCCTTTAAATCCTACATTGGCGGGGGGTGGTGGGGGTTGCACCTGAGTCTGATAAGTGTCTGCTTTTGGCCCAGGTCATGATCCCAGGATCCTGGGATGGGATCCCACATCGAGTTCTCTGCTCAGCTCCCCCTGCTGCTTCTCCTGCTTGTGTGCACACACTCACTCTCTGTCAAATACATAAAACATAAATCAATCAATCAATCAATCAATCAATCCTATATTAGGTTGTGTGATACTTTGCAGCATGTATCTTTACTGTCCCCTTGGTGCCTTGTAAATGATTCACATTTAAGAAATGCTTACTTGAATTGATGTTCACATTGCTGTTCTTCATGACAGTAACATACATAGCTTAAAATCTGGGAGAATATATATCCATAGTTGAGGAAGCAGCTTAATGAACTGCTTGCTGACTAAGCCTGGGCTCTTGTTTTCAGAGGCCAATGAATGATGTAATGAGTCCACCAGCATGTGAACACTTACAAGGACTTGAAGGCAGACACCGTGTGTGTGTGTGGGGGGGGGTTGTGTGTGTTTAATTTTATGAAAGGGCTTATAGGCAATTATTTCAACAACACAGTTTGACTCTGTAAGGTGTATTGACTCTGTGCATTGCAGAATCAATTCTCTTAAGGCTATTCTTTGTAAAAGTATGCATTATTTAGCAAGAATGGCCATCACAAAATACCAGACTGTGGCCCAAACAACACAGATTTAGTTTTTCAGCTTTGGAAGCTAGAAGTTCAAGCCTAGGGTGCCGGTAACTTCAGTTTCTATGAAAGCGTGTTGCCTTGCAGGTGGTTGCCTTCTTACTGTGTCTTCACATGACCTCTTCACACGTAGAAATAATTGCATGACACTATGTGGTATTTTGTGATTCCAAGGACTACAACAACAGTATTTCTCACATCTCATATTTTTTCCAATGTGAATTTCATTCCCACATCAAGAAATGTAGTCAATTTTTCATCTGTTTGATGAAATTCCTGGGTTGGCATGGTAACCTCCTTAGCAGAATACAGTGGATATGAGGCTATATAACTTTTAAGGCTAGGCCTTAAGAGATGTGTAGGTTTTGCCTTTACATCTTGTTATGCTGCCAAATGGAAGAAAGCATAAACGGCCAGATAGCAAGGCTTATGTGGAATGGAAACAAGACTCCAATTGACAGTCTCAGCTCAGGTCCCCATCATCACCACTTGAAAGAAAATGTTGGGCCTTCTAACCATCCTTGTACCTTAGCTGATACCACATGAAGCAGAACTTTTCTGTTAACCCACAGAATTACGGGAAATAACACATTGCTGTATTTAAGACTCTAAATTTTTGAGTGGTTTGTTACATATAGAAAGTAATATAAATATTTTCATTAAAAAACTTCTATTCTCATCAATATATTTATAGAAAATAACTCTGTCAGCATTTATAAAGGGGAGTCCTGAATCCTATAAAACTGTTTAGCTCATTTAAAGGTTTTTCCAAAAACATTATATGTTTATATTTTATAATTATTCAATGTCTAATATATTTATGTTTTAAAAATCATGCTAATGATATTTTTATATCTAAGTTCAAAAGCAATTTCTAGTAACAATGTTTTTGGAAACAGAAAAAAAGGTTAATTTAATTCAGATACTAATTTGATTGAAGGAAAGTAATATAGTATTTAATGAACTTTTGCATATAATATATTACTGTGGTATACACTGGAGAAAGCACATGATAAAAAATTAAGGAGTTAAAAAAGTAAAAACAATATTAAAAACAAACTTGTTTTTGTAGTTTTAAAATGGATAATCAGGGTTTTTAAATGCTACAGTATGGAAAGGATAATAAAGGGTAAAAGGGTAATAAAGGATCTGGGTTTTTAAAAATATTTATTTATTTAATTTTAGAGAGAGAGAGCTGGGGGGAGGGGCAGAGGGAGAGGGCGAGAGAGAGGGTCTTAAGCAGATTCTGTGTTCAGCATGGAGCCTGACATGGGGCTCCATCTCGAAATCTGAGACCATGACCTGAGCCGAGACCAAGAGTTAGATGCTTAACCGACTGCACCACGCAGGCACCCCAGGTTATAAAAGAGTTTTGTTTCATTAGGAAAATATTTACAATTCACTAGAAAGTACATCTTTAAAACAGTTTTGCCCCTCACATATTTTAATAATGAAAACTAACAAATTGAAACTTTAAAAAGAAAAGGTTGAGTCATTGAGATATACATATATATGTCTGAAAAAGGCTTGCACTAAGATTATACAAAGAACTAATAAAATCTAATAGTAGACAAATTAAAATTGGGTATAAGATTTTTAAAAATACTTTATATTGAAGTAACTTTACATTTGGAGAAGAGTTACAAAGATAGCACAGAGAGTTTCTGTTCTTTCCCTCAGGTTCCCTTAATATTAACATCTTATAAGACAATGAGATATTTATCAAAACTAAGAAATTAATGTTGGTACTAAACTATTACTTAAGTACACATTCTATTTGTACTTCACCAGTTTTTCTGCTAAAGTCATTATTTATATTCTAGGATACAATCCAGGATACGATATTGAATTTAAGTGTCATGACTCCTTATCTCCTGAGTCTACTTTAGTCTGTGACAATTACTCATCCTTTCCTTGTTCTTTATAACCTTGCCACTTTTATTAGTATATATAAGGTATTTTGTAGAATGTCTCTCAATTTAGGTTTGTCTGATGTTTTCTCTTGAGTAGACTGGGGTTTGGGGCTTTTAGGAAGAGTACCACCTAAGGGAAGTGCTATACTTTTGTTTGTTTGGTCTTTTTCCTTTTGTCTTCTTTTATTTAAGTATAGTTGACACACAATGTTACATTAGTTTCAGGTGTACAACATAGTGATTCAACAAGTTCTTACATAATGCTATGTTCTCTACAAGTGTAACTACTATCTGCCAGCATACATCACTATTACAACATCATTGACTATATTCCTTTTGCTGTGCCTTTTATTCCAGTGATTTAGTCATTCCATAACTGGAGACCTGTATCTCTCACTCCCCTTCACCCATTTCCCATCCCCCTAGTCCTTTCCCTCTGGCAACTATCAGTTTGTTCTCTGTATTTATAGATCGGATGCTGCTTTTTACTTGTTTATTCATTTTTCTTTAGATTCCACATCTGAATGAAACCATATGGTACTTGTCTTTCTCATTCTGACTTATTTCACTTAGCATAATACCCTTTAAGTCCCTCCATGTTGTCTCAAATGGCACAGTCTCAACCTTTTACATTGCTGCATAATATTCGTGTGTGTCTGTGTGTGTGTGTGTGTGTGCGCGCGCGCCACAATTCTTTTATACATTTGTCTATGGATAGACACTTAAGTTGCTTCCATATCTTGGCTATTGTAAATAATGCCACAAAAAACGTAAGGGTGCATATATCTTTGTGTTCGTGTTTTCGATAATTTGGGTGAATACCCAATGTGGAATTGGATCATATGGTATCTCATTGCATCGTATTATGGGATGCATCATATCAACACTATTTATCACAAATGATGTTAACCTCAAACACTTGAGGTTAAAGTGGCAGTTGCCTAGTTTTTTTTCTGTCATAGTTATTGGATATTCTCCACCCCTCTTTCTGTACACTGTTTATTTGAAGCGAGTTACTAATCCAGTTTATGCTGGATTAATAGGAGAAATAGGCTCAGACTCCTGGAGGGAAGAATATCTAAATAAATTATTTCGAGTTTTTCTGTGAAAAAGACCTAAATCTTTAACTCCCCAGAGATGGGCATAAAATTTTAGTTACCAAAGCCTGGATGGCTCAGTCACTTGAGCGACTGACTCTTAGTTTCAGTTCAGGTCATGACCTCAGGGTCAGGGAATGGAGCTCCGCGTGGTGCTCTGTGCTAGGTGGGGAGTGTGCTGGAGAGTCTCTCTTCCTTTCCGTCTCCCTCTGCCCCTCCCACCGCACTCTCTTTCTCCCTCTCTCTCTCTCTCAAATAAATAATCTTAAAAATGTAGTTACAGTTATGGTTAATAAATGGTATAATTGACAAACATTAACAGAAGTTAAAGAGGATGTAAAATTGGGTAATAAACACATAAAAATGCTTACATTATTATTTACAAAGGTAGTGTGAATTAAAACTATGAGTAGATACTAGATACTTCATAGAAAGTTTAAAATGAAAAGACTGACAGTAAATTTTGGCAAATGAGAACACTTTTGGCAGGAATATAAAAATTGTATAGCTACTTTGGTAAATAGTGTACCTCTTACAGTGAAACATCCACTTACTTAGAGATGCTGACTTTTCACTCCTATATATCTTTTTCCCCAAAATATGAAAATAAAACATATGTCCAGATTAAAAAAAAATTACCTGAATGTTCCTATCACTTTTAATTTTAATAGCTAAAACTTGGGAACAACCCAATCAACAGACGAATGAGCCAATGTAGTGTGTCCATACAATAGAACACTATTCTCAGCAATAAAAAGGAACAGACTCTCAATACATGCAACATGTATAAATCTCCAAATCATCATGGCAAACAGAGGAAGCCAGACATAAAAGAGTGCATATCAAATGATTACATTTTTATGAAATCTGAGAAGATAGTGACAAAAAGGTTGCCTGAAGCAAGCGATAGGATTGATTACAAAGGGTCCTTAGAAAGCTGTGGGGTTGGTAGAAATGTTCTGTTTTTGTTTTGGTAGCTTTATAGGTGTTTGAATTTGGTGAAATTCATAAACTGTACATTTTAAAATTTGCTGCATATAAATGAAATTTCATTAATATATGATGAGGGGTATGACTTTTTCAAAATTATTTTAACACTTACATGAATGTAAACTTTGGCAGTCCCTGTATTAGATCATTATGTCTTAATGGCAGGAATCATGTTGTTCTTTTGAGAAACTTATTCTTTTGATTTCAGAGATCGGTTTTAAGCTACAAAATTTGTAGTCACGAAATTAAAAGGATTTTGCTTGACTGCTTAATTATTTTCATCCCTTGAGTTTCATCCCTTGAGTATATATACACATATATGTGTATGTGTATATATACACACACACACACACACACACACACATACATATTTGTTTTTTTCATTCCAGTGTATTAATCTTACATTTCTGATATATTTTTTTTTATTAATATAACTGCTCAGTCTTAATACCATGGGAATTTGTGTGTGTGACTGTACCAACCAGTTTAAATTTCCTTCCAGAATTCTGTTACTCACTATCACTTTTATGAGTTTAATGACCCAAATGCCATTAACATTCTTGTTCACCTTACTACCACTCAATTTATACAATTTTTCTTGGTGACTCTTGGTACTGAATATGATTTGAATGAAAATGAGCATATAAACATATACACACATACACAAACGAAGACACGTACACACATGCACACACACATACTTACACATGAGGGTTTTTTAAATCATTATCTTGGAGTCTTTTATTTTCCCTCCTCTTATTCCATCAAAAAACTGCATCTATTTCTCAACAACAGGAATTGAAAATATGACTCTGACTTGAAATGCGTTAGTCTAGGTTCAAATAGTTAAATGCTATCTTATGAATTATGGGTTATAAAACTAGGAAAACAATATAGTATGAGACAATTCAAATGGAAATACCATCTCAAGGTCTTTGAATTTTGGAAATCTGTAATAATGTAAAGGAAATGGTATGTTGAAAACATTATTAATGTAATTGTGACTATTGAAAAGTTCTAACTATCTTCCATGAGTTACATAACCATGAATGCTTTAGAAATATCTTTGCCTCCTGAGAAATACTCTTCAGTTATTTGACATGTTACTTTAGAGAGTGATTAAGCAAATAGTTCCATGTACTTGAGATGAATTTGCAAAATACATTTTATAGATATTTATTTGAGCTAAAAATATAAGTACAATGATAAGAAGATTTTGTAGAAAGCTTTAGGAAGCTAGCTACTCGATAAGTATGATTTTTTTATAGTGAGATTACTGACTTAAAGTAATCAGTCCTTTCTGAAAGAAATGTAACAATAATTCTTACAGTCACTTTACAATGATCTGTTGAGGACAAAAGGCAGAAGGCTACTGTAATTTAGGAATACAAAGAGAACATTTTTTTTAATTAATTGATTTATTTTAAAGATTTTGTTTATTTACTCTAGAGAGAGAGCACAAGCAGTGGGAGGGGCAGAGGGAGAAAGAGAGTCCCTGCTGAGTGCAGAGCCCAGCACAGGGCTTGATCCCAGGACCTGAGATCATGACCTGAGCCAAAGTCAAACACTAACTGACTGAGCCACCCAAGCACCCCAAATGGCACATTTTAGATACACAAAAATAGTAGTAATGTCAAGGGATCAAAAAAAATCTGGAACAGTGGAATAAGAGAATCACAGGAGATGAAATGATGTCGTAGATCGAATTTAAACATTACAAAGATGGCAACACATTTTTATTTCCATATTGCATTCTACATGAGAAAAGTAGACATTCAAAAATATTTTTTAAAATTTACTCAATTGCATATATAGTACATGAATAATACAGTATTTGAACATGAGAAAATCTATAGAACATGCTTGAAAGTTTCATTTCATCCATCCTAATATCCCTGAGTCAGAGAATGCGGTCACTGTCAGCAATTTGGTCTTCAGATTAATTATGTGTGTTGAGAAATTACATATCTCAACACATGTCTATATGTAGACATTTACATATGTAATATATATTATATATTACTTATTTCTATATGTAATAATTCTAAAAGCATATACAAGCCTGCAGGAGACATTAACCTGTGCAGAATATTGCTTATATCAAAATAGTAGAAATATAGTACTAATTTAAATAAAGGATGATTTTCAAAGTTAAGTGTAGACTTATGCGTGGGCAATTTACACACTCTTTCCAAAGTTAAGGCAATTTCTTATTATTTAATAGAAGACATTTTCATAAAGTAATTACTTTGATATATGCTTGTATATTAATAATCCTGAGTTTTGAGAAGTATATATTAAGAATTTGGATGCAAGGGTTTGCCTGAATAAAGGCAGATGTGGACAGGTGTTATTAGATTCAGTTCCCAGGGTTACAGTTACGTTGTACTTTTTACCATGTCATTTGGAATTCATCACCTCTGTGTAACGCTCTGAGTCATCTCACTATCTCATGTTATCACCTCTTTAGTATTTTATTTTCTCTTTTCTGAAAAACACTGGACAAGAGCTCGTTAAGAGAAATTAACTCAAATTTGGGAGCATTAATTTTTGACAGATTCAAGGGATTGTAACTCAACATTAAGTTATTCTTTGTATGAATATTTATGCTTAATTACACATAATATATTAATACTAAATAAACTCCACAGTTCTTTCAAACTATTTTATACAATACACTACTTTATCACATATATGAGTAGAGAGGCAAAAAATACTACTTCTTTTAATATAGTCCATCCGAATTATAGATAGATGATAGATAGATAGACAGACAGATGTATATAGATATATCCTTTTTTTGTATTTTTTCAAATTTAGAGTTTGTCAGTTGATGGAAAAGACAGTAATCCTTGTCTTTGAAATGACACATTTAATGTAAAACCTTTTTTTTAAGATTTTAAAATTTATTTTAGAGAGAAAGAAAACACATGTGCAAGCAGGGAGAGGGGTGAAGGGAGAGGGAGAGAGAATCTCAAGCAGACTCCAGCTTGAGTTCAGAGCCTGATGTCGGGTTCTATCCCACTACTCTGAGACCATGACCTGAGCTGAAACCAAGAGTCAGACTCTCAACCGACTGAGCCACCCAGATGCCCCTAATGTAAACCCTTTTAATTTAGGTTGTCTATCTTTGAAGAAATTAAGCATTATTAAGCCACTAATGTAGTCAGCATATGAACTTAATAAAAATGCAGAAGATAATTTAAAGCATGGTAGCATGATTTAATATTAAAATATTTACTTATCTTCCACTGGTTGTAGTATTAAGCTTTATAGATTCTGTTTCCTGGGCTTTTTTCTTAGTCGGTTTGAAAATGAAATTCCTTTTAGCTGAGAACCCTCCGTCTTATCCAGTTTTTTTTTTTTTCTAATTATAGAACTAGTGAAAATGGACCAATTTGTTTGTTCCAAGCACTGTGTAATTATCTTTCTCCAACATGTGCACAGACAGTCAGGGTATACAAAGGCTGATAAATGAGCCATTTATTTGATACAGTAATAATCAGATTTATCAGAGGCCACCTATTGGCCACTGTATAGATGTATTAATCAGTAAGCTTTTGATGAACCTCCATAAGGTGACAAATAGCTAAGCCTTTTCTAAAAATTTCAATTGCCTGCATTATGTAAAATGAGAGAAATATTGATGAAATTTTAATCTTAGACACCAAATGTAAGCCTCCTTACAAATCATAGCATATTCCTTTGAAAGGATATATAGAGATGATGTTAATTTTAATTAAAGTTGGACCTTATGGAATAAATTGTTTCATTTTCACCACTTGCATTCTCATCTGAAAATCTCATTTTTTAAAAAAGTGACAGCTTTATTAGACTTGATCTTTGCTTCTTTATAGATGGCAATAATCCTGAATAATTTCTCAACACATGTCATATTCACTAGCTAATGGTTTATATCCGATTTCATATATCTATTTTACAAATTAGTTGCAAGAAAGTTTTAATTTTTAATAATTGTATGATGAGGTTTTAAACAAGGCAAATTGAGGATGGTTAAATAGGTCTACCTATGGTGTACAAAGGAAGAATATGACTTGAACCACAAATTGATGCTTTAATTTTTCTGGTTAGCATGTCAATATATTTATAGCATATTGTACTAGAGGTTTTCAGAAATTGAAGGGTTAATATTTCAGGATAAGACTAAATCAAACATTGAATATTAGAGATAACTTTTATTGAAAGTCCCTAAACTTTTTGTAGTTAAGATTCATTTGCCTTGACCCTACCATTCTATGTTTCAGAGATTACAACAACTCATTCTTCCTTCCGAAATTCAATAATAACCAGTCTACTCTGTAAAGTGATTTAGCTCTCAACACTACTTCTTTGCTCCAGGCATATATTTGCATGTGCACAGATTCATTAATGCAGTAGACTAGAAAATGGACCATATTCTCTAGACCCCACATGTTTTAGGTGGTTTATAAAGAATGATAGATTTCAATATTAAATTATTTATCTCCTTCTTTTTCCTGACTTTATGATGTAAATAGTATTGAATATAGATTTAATTTCATAAAATCTAAATTATGCCAGGGGCGCCTGGGTGGCTCAGTCGTTAAGCGTCTGCCTTCGGCTCAGGTCATGATCCCAGGGTCCTGGGATTGGGCTCCCTGCTCTGCTGGGAGCCTGCTTCTTCCTCTCCCATTCCCCCTGCTTATGTTCCCTCTTTCACTGCCTGTGTCTCTGTCAAATAAATAAATAAAATCTTAAAAAGAAAAAAAAAAGACTTAAAAAAATCTAAATTATGCCACCACTACCATCACACATAAATACACAACTATGGTGAAATAGTTTATGTGTATTTATGCTCTATATTACATAGAATGAATAAAACCAATCAATACAAATATCAGTGATGCACATGTCAAAGAAGGGTGATAGAATTTTTAAAGTTCCATATAATTTTTCTGCTTTTTTTCCATTAAGTAAATGTATTTCCAACTATGAGCCAGTCAATTACCTATTTACTGTAATTATTTACTTTTATTTTTTAAATGTTTCTAGTTTTTATTTAAATTCTGGTTTCAGGAGTAGAATTTAGTGATTCATCACTTACATACAACACCCAGTATTCATCACAAGTGCCCTCCTTAATACCCATCACCCATTTAGCCCATCCCCCTACCCATCTCCCCACCAGTCACCCTCAATTTCTTCTCTGTAGTTAAGAGTCTGTTTTATACTTTGCCTCCCTCTCTCTCTCTCTAATTTAATTTTCCCTATGTTCATCTGTTTTGTTCCTTAAATTCCACATATGATTGAAATCATATGGTATTTATCTTTCTCTGACTGACTTATTTCACTTAGCGTAACACACTCTAGCTCCATTCAAATTGTTGCAAATGGGAAAAGTTCATTCTTTTTTTTATGATTGAGTAATATCCCATTGCATATGTATATATCAAATCTTCTTTATCCATTCATTATTCAATGGACATTTAGTCTCTTTCCATAAATTAGCTATTACTGATAATGCTGCTATAAACATTGGGATGCATATACCCCATCAAATGTGTAGTTTTGTATCCTTTGGGTAAATACCTAGTAGTGCAATTGCTGGTTTGTTGGATAGTTCTACTTTTAACTTTTCAAGGAAACTCCTTACTGTTTTCCAGAGTGACTGCACCAGTTTGCATTCCCACCAACAGTGTAAGAGTGTCCCCCTTTCTTCATATCCTCCCCAACATCTGTCATTTCTTGTGTTGTTAATTTTAGCCATTCTGACAGGTGTGAGGTGGTATCTCATGTCATTTTGATTTGTACTTCCCTGATGATGAGTGATGTTGAGCATCTTCTCATGGGTCTATTAGCCATCTGTAGGTCTTCTTTGGAAAAATGTCTATTCGTGTCTTCTGCCCATTTTTTAACTGGATTATTTGGTTTTGGATGTTGAGTTAGAGAAGTTCTTTATAGATTTTGGATACTTACCCTTTATCAGGTATGTCATTTGCAAATATCTTTACCATTCATAAGGTTGCCTTTTAGTTTTTTTTTGTTTCCTTCACTGTGAAGAAGATTTTAATCTTGATCAAGTCCCAATAGTTCATTTTTGCTTTTGTTTCCATTGCCTCCAGAGACATGTCTAGTAAGAAGTTTCAATGGCTGATCTCAAGAGTTGCTGCTTGTGTTCTTTTCCAGGATTTTGATGGTTTCCTGTCCCACATTTAGGTCTTTCATCCATTTTGAATTTAGTTTTGTGTATGGTGTATGAAAGTGGTCCAGTTTCATTCTTTTGCATGTTGCTCTTCAATTTTCCCAACAGAATTTGTTGAAAAGACTGTCCTTTTTTCTTTCGATATTGTTTCCTGCTTTGTTGAAAAATAGTTGACCATATAGTTGTGGGTCCATTTCTGGTTTCTCTGTTCTGTTCCATGGATTAATGTGTCTGTTTTTGTGCCAGTACCACACTGTCTTGATTACTGCAGCTTTGTAATATAACTTGAAGTCTGGAATTGTGATGCCTCCAATTTTGCTTTTCTTTTTCAAGATTGCTTTGGTTATTTGGGGTCTTTTGTGTTCCCACACAAATTTTAAGATTGTTTGTTCTAGCTGTGTGAAAAATGCTGGTGGTATTTTGATAGAGTTGCATTAAATGTGTAGATCACTTTGGGTAGTAGAGACATTTTAACAATATTTGTTCTTCCAATCCATGCCCATGGAATGTTTTTCCATTTCTTTGTGTCTTCTTCAATTTATTTCATAAGTGTTCTATAGTTTTCTGAGTACATATCTTTTACCTCTTTGGTTAGGTTTATTCCTTGGTACCTTATGGTTTTGGGTGCAATTGTAAATGGAATATATTCCTTGATTTCTCTTTCTACTGCTTTATTATTGGTGTATAGAGATGCCACCGATTTCTGTACATTGATTTTGTATCCTGCATTTTTACTGAATTCATGTATCAGTTCTAGTAATTTTTTGGTAGAGTCTTTTGGGTTTTCCACAGAGGGTATCATGGCATCTGCACATAGTGAAATTTTGACTTCTTCCTTGCCAATTTGGACGCCTTTTTGTTCCTTTTGTTGTCTGATTGCTGAGGCTAGTACTTCCAGTATTATGTTAAATAACAACGGAGAGAGTGGACATCCCTGTGTTGTTCCTAACCATAGAGGAAAAGCTGTTTTTCCCCACTGAGCATTTATGATGTTGAGGTGTGTTCCCTCTATTCCTGCTTTGTTGAGGGTTTTTATTAAAAATGGATGCTCTATTTTATCAGATGCTTTTTCTGCATCTGTTGAGAGGATCATGGTTCTTATCACATTTTTTTAAATATGGTGTATCACATTGATTGATTTGCAAATATTGAACCACCCTTGCAGCCCAGGAATAAATCCCACTTAATCATAGTGAATGACTCTTTTAATGTACCATTGAGTTTGTCTTTCTAGTATTTTGTTGAGAATTTTTGCATTCATGTTCTTCAGGGATATTGGCCTGCATTCCTCTTTTTTAGTGGAGTCTTTGATTGGTTTGGGGTCAGGGTTGGATTTGATTTGCTAGTATTTTGTTGAGAATTTTTCCATTCATATTCATCAGGGATATTGTCCTGTAATTGTCCATTTCAGTGGAATATTTGACTGGTTTTAGAATCAAAGTAATGCTGACCTCATAGAATGAGTTTGGAAGTTTTGTTTCTGTTTCTCTTTTTTTGGAAGAGCTTGAGAAGAACAAGTATTAACTCTTTAAATGTTTGGTAAATTCCCATGGGAAGCCATCTGGCCCTGGACTCTTGTTTGTTGTGAAATTTTTTATTAGTGATTCAATTTCTTTGCTGATTTTGGGTCTATTAAAATTTTCTATTTCTTCCTGTTTCAGTTTTGGTAGTTTGTATGTTTCTAGGAATTTATCCATTTCTTCCAGACTGCCCAATTTTTTGGTATATAAATTTCATAATATTCTCATAATTGTATTTCTGTTGTGTTTGTGATCTCTCCTTTCATTCATGATTTTATTAATTGGATAATTTCCCTTTTCCTTTTGTAAGTCTGGCTATGGGTTTAGCAATTTTATTAATTCTTCTAAAGAACCAACTCTTAGTTTCATTGATGTATTCTGGGTTTTTTTGTTTGTTTCTGTATAATTATTTTCCTGCTCTAACCTTTAGTATTTCCATTCTTCTGTGGGCTTTATGCTTCATTTGTTTTTCATTTTTGTCGCTCACTTAGGTGTAAAGTTAGGTTGTATATGTGAGATTTTTTTCTTACTTCTTGAGGTAGACCTGTATTGCTATATATTTTCCTCTTATGACTGCTTTTGCCACATTTCAAAGGTTTTGGACCATTATGTTTTCATTTTCATTTGTTTCCATGTATTTATTTTTTATTTCTTCTTTAATTTCCTGGTTAACCCATTCATTCTTTAGGAACATATTTTTTAACCTCCATGTATGTGTGGTCTTTCCAAGTTTTTCTTGTGGTGGACTTCAAATTTCATAGTGTTGTGGTCAGGAAATATGCAGGATATGATGTTAGTCCTTTTGTATTTCTCGAGGCCTGATTTGTGACCCAGTACATGATCTATTCTGGAGAATGTTCCATGTGGACTCAAAAAGAATGTGTATTCTACTGCTTTAGAATGAAATGGTCTGAATATATCTGTTTAGTCTGTCTAGTCCAGTGTCATTCAAAGCCCTTGATTCTTTATTGATTTTCTGCTTAGCTGGTTTGCCCTACTACTATTGTATTATTATCAATGAGTTTGTTTATTTTGTTATTAATTGATTCATATATTTGGGTCTTCCCAAGTTGGGGGCATAAATATTTACAATTGTTAGGTCTTCTTGTTGGATAGATCCCTTTATTATTGATATTGTACCCTTCTTCATCTCTCGTTTCAGTCTTTGGTTTAAAACCTATTTTGTTGGATATAAGTATGGTTACTCTGGTTTTCTTTTGGCAACCATCAGTGTGATTAAATTGTTCTCCATCCCTCACTTTCAATGTGCAGGTGTCCTTAGGTCTAAAATGAGTCTCTGCTAAGCAGCATATCGATGGACCTTTTATTTTTCTTATCCATTCTGATAACTCATGTCTTTAATTGGAACATTTAGATTTATATTCAGAGTGATTATTGATAAATATGAATTTAGTGCCATCGTATTACTTGTTAAGTCATTGTTTCTGGAGATTTTCTCTGTTCCTTTCTAGTCTTTGTCCCTTTTATTCTTTCTTTCCCACTCAAAGATTCCCTTTTATTATTTCTTGCAGATCTGATTTAGAGGTCATGAACTCCTTTAGGTTTTGTTTATTTGGGAAACTTTTTATCTCTCCTTCTGTTCTGAATATAGCCTTGCTGGATAGAGTATCCTTGGCTGCATATTTTCCCCATTCAGCACATTGAATATATCAACCACTTCTTTCTTGCCTGTCAGGTTTCTGTGGAGATCTGATGCTTACCTTATTTGTCTTCCCTTGTAAGTTAGGGATGTTTTTTTTTTTTTTTTTTTTTTTTTCCCTTGCTGCTTTTAGAATTTCTTCCCTATCTCCATATTTTACAAATTTTACTACAATATGTCTTGGTGTCATCCTACTTTTATTGATTTTGATGGGAGTCCTCTGTATCTCCTGGATTTGAATGTCATTTCCTTCCCCAGATTAGGCAAGTTTTTAGCTGTAATTTGCTCAAATAAACTTTCTACCCCTTTTCCACCTCTCTTCTTTTCCTGGGACTACTATGATATGGACATTAATACATTTAATGGAGTCACTGAGTTCCCTAAGTCTACAATCATGATCCAATATTTTTCTTTCCCTCTTCTTTTCAGCTTATTTTCCATAATTTTGCCTTTAAGATCACTATTCATTTCTCTGCTTCTTCCATCTTTATGGTCTTTCCATCCAGTCAGTTTCACATGGAGATTTAACATTTTTTAGTTCAGCCTGACTAATTTTTACATCTTTTATCTCTGCAGAAAGGACTCTCTGGTGTCTTCTATGTTTTTCTTAAGTCCAGGTAGTATCCTTATGATTGTTTTAAATTCTGGATGAGGCATATTAAACTTATATCTGTTTTAATTAGATCCCTGGCTGTGACCTTTTCTTTTTCTTTCTTTTGAGATGAATTCCTCTGTCTTCACATTTTGTCTAGGTCTCTGTCTTCTGCTCTGTGTTAGGAAAACCTGTTGTTTCCTGTTCCTGAGAGTAATGGCTTTATTGAGAAGAGGTCAAATACTATCCAGGGCCTGGTACTTCAAGAACTGTTTCTGGTATATGCTGTGTGCACTCTACTGCTGTGTTTTGGCTGCTCTTTCACTCGGGTCAATCCTCTTCAGAGCTTCTCCTTGCCAGCAGTTGGGAGAGTTTGGACCTTGCCCAGAGTATGGTGAGTTTTAACTAGTTTTAACTCTGGTCTGCTTATTAAAAGAGGCCTGCTCCTACTTCCACTAGAGCTGAAGCTTTGCAGCACTATATAATCAGTAGACTTGGTGTGTGCTGGGGGTTTGTGCTGGTCTTCAGGGGGAGGAGCCCACTGCTCTGGTTCTCAGGCACACTTGCCTAGTAAAGAAGCACCTACAGAGTACAGGGCCTGGGGCTTGGTGTAAGTGACTCAGGCCTCTACTGTTGGTGTGTGCTGCTCACTGAAGTCAGTCTGTGCTGATGAGCAGGGAGAAAAATGGCATCATCTCTCTCCCTCATCCCCAGAGAGGGGAGTTTGCATCTGCTGCTGTCCAAGAAGTCCTCACAGAAGAGCAAACAATCCTCTAATGTGTCCTAGGCGTCCCTTAGATTCCTACCTTTACTTTTTCTGTTTCTGGGCCATCGGTCCACACAGCTATGCAGGAAAGCTATTTTTTATCTCAGGCACATTGGCTTAGTTTCCAAACCCCAAACTTTAGGGACCCTGTGTGGAACAGACCATGCTGTTCCTCTGGGTGTGGGTCTCGCCATGCTGGGGGCTGATGCCAGTTTTTACCAGAAGGGCAGTCACACCAATGTGCAAGAGCTGGGCATTTAGAGTCAAACACAGCAAAAATCCTGAGTCCAGGTTAGCTGCCCTCAGCAGCTGTCTCTGCCTCTATGTTTGAGTTGCAGGAGAGTACAGTGGCACCCACCAGCTCTTTTGTCCTCTCAGAAGCAATGCCACCTCTCCCAGATGCACTCCAAGAAGGGGGAACAGTCTCTCCCAGTGCATTGTAGGATATCCTCAGATTGCATCGTCCACTCCTGGGCCTCTGCCGTCCTTCTTCACAAGAGCAGAGCGCCTGCAGTGCCTGCTGGGCTCGACACCACCCATGGCGTGGACTTCTAAGACTGCAGTCTTTGAGCTCTGCTTGTTGTGAAAACTCAAGATAATCAGCCCCTCTCATTTTCCAAGTCAACGATTATGGGAAAGTGTTTTCCTTGTGCAATCCTCTCTGCACTGCAGTCTCTCCACTCCCCCCTTGCCTCTTTCCATGATCAGGGTTCCCTTTCCTCTTCAGCACCAGCGAGACCCTTTTCTCCCTCAAATCACATCTCCACACATCCTGCCTTCCGCAATGTGGCCTCTTCTCTCCCTCTAGTTGTGCAGTTTGTTCTGTCAGCTCTCAGATTGATTTCTTGGGTGTCCAGAATGATTTGATATTTATTTAGCTATGTTTGAGGGATGAGGCAAGCATAGGATCCTCCTGCTACTCCACCATCTTAACTCTCCCTTGTATGTAATTTTTCTGAATATATCACAAATATTTTGAAGTTTTATTCTATGGATATGCCAGTTCTTCTAGCAATAGAGGGAAACTGTGTTGAATTAAAAATGATGACAAGTTCTTTGCTAATGTTTCCATTGTGAGATGGTGGCTATATTCTCTCTTTGAATTTGGTCTAGGTCATGATTGCTTTGACAAATAGGGAATAATGTGAGTGATACTAAGTTAAATCTATGTCTAGATTTACAAGGACTACCAGTTTCTGCCTTGGTCTCTTGCAGCCCCAGGTTTTAAGTAAGAAGTCTAAATATGTTGTCAAGAGTCTGTGAAGAGAGTCCCTGAAATTATGTGGAGAGAGCAAAAATGGTCTAAGTCTAGTCTTCCAGGCAGCTCTGCCAAATTTCCAGGTTCCACATATGCTAAGTTGCCCAGCATGCAAATGAAGCCGTTATATATTATCCAGAGCAGTGGGTATTAGCTGCCAGCTGAACAGCACCTGATGACACCAGTTGATCTGAAACAGAACCGAAGAATCACATAGCAGAGCCCAATTTCCAACCAAGAAAAATAATGAGCTGTCTTAAAATGTTCAGTGGTTTTAAGGCACCAGATTTTGGGGTAGTTTGTTTTTCAGCAGTATTTAACAGAGATAGAATATGGTACCAAAAGTGGTGTATTGTCATAACAAAAAGCTAAATGATGTGACATTTTCTTGGAACAGGATGGCAGATAAAAACTGGAGGATTCTCAAGGAGAATGTTAGTAAATACTGGAAAAATCTTGAGTAGAGTATTAAGAAAAGTGGAAGGACCAAAAAGAGATTGTTGGTAAGGTTGTGAATGACAGTGAAGAAGCTGTTATTGGGAACTGTAACAAAGTTACATATGCTGTAGTGCAAAGTTTGTCAACGCTGTCACTCGTAGTGGTGTGGAACATAGAAAGGGTACTTGCTGGGCTCTGACTGGGGGATTTTCAAGTAAAATATATAATGTGCCAACTGACAGCTTCTAGTTGCCCATGATAAAATATAAAATGAAAACTTGAATTAATGAAAATAACTGCTTTTTAAAACACTTGGGAAAAAATGAGCCAAGACTTAATAGGTTTAAAAATAAAACTCACGAATTGCTAGTCTTTCCCTGAAAAATAATCTCTGAGAGAAACATCCTTTTAAGACATCAAAAAAAAAAAAAATTATAGAACCTGGGTCGGGTCAGGAAATGGCAAACTATGGCTTTTGGGCCGGCCATGTGTTTTTGCGGGTAATTTTTAATACCACATAGCTGTGCCCATTTATTTACATACTATCTATGGCTGTTGCTGTGTCACAGCAGCGAAGTTGAGGAATTGTGATGGAGACTCTGTGGCTTAGAAGCTTAACATATTTACTCCCTGGCCCTTTGTGAAAAAGTTTGTCTACTTCTAAGCTAGAAAATAAACCTTTATGCATTTCAAAAGTGTGTCTCATATTCTTCCTGTTCAGCAATAGTGTTCCTAAGAATGTTAAGGATGCAGTTTAATAGAGGGGGTGGGGGCATGAGGTGGCTGGGTGATGGACATTGGGGAGGGTGTGTGTTGTGGTGAGCACTGTGTGTTGTGTAAGACTGATGAATCACAGACCTGGACCCCTGAAACAAATAATACATTATATGTTAATAATAAAAAAGTAAATACTGTAATGTAGTAACCAGTCACAGAAGTGAGAAGATCTACCATTTGTTACTTATAGGCCTCAGATCACTCATCTATAGGTTAGGGACAATAATATAACTGTCTTAAGCATTTCATAGAATTATTATGATAATTACCAGAAAAAATGCCAAAGTGCTATGTAAGCTGAAACCCAGTATGTAAACGTTATTTTTCAGATAGGTAAATTTTCATTGGAAAAGTCTTCTCAATAGTAACTGAACACAGAAATGTTAAATAAGTTATTTGGAACAGAAAAAAAAAAATCTAGTACAGAAGAGGCTGGTATGAAAGAGATTTTTATTTTATTTTTTTAATTTTTAAAGATTTCATTTATTTATTTGAGAGAGTAAAAGTGAGCACAAGTAGGGGGGAGGGGCAGAGAGAGAAGGAGAAGCAGACTCCGCACTGAGCAGGGAGCCCAATGCAGAACTCCATCCCAGGACTCCGAGATCATGACCTGAGCCAAAGGCAGATGCTTAACTGACTGAGCCACCCAGGCACCCCTGAAAGAGATTTTTAGAAATGGATTTTATCTAATGTGTAAACACCAATACAATTCACAGGGAACCCACAACACTTTTTAAATAATTTTATTTTTACAATCACCGCTAGTTTAAACTAAAAAATAAGAAGTAAAAAAAATGGAAAATAAGTTTTTTAATTCCAAAACTTTTATGAACAGGAGGTAAGTCACAAATTTAGAGAAAATACAAATGTCAGGACTTTGTAGGTTCAAAAATAAAGCTCTTATGCACCCCCAGTTTTTTTTCCAACAAAATAATCTCTGTGAGAAACATCCTTTTATTTTTAAGACAACAAAAAGATTATGGGCCTCTCTGTTGCAAACATTAGCCGTTACCTAGGGAAAACAAAGGAGAAATCTGAAGGAGGACTCAGAAACCCACTGAGAAAACCCAAAGAGCCATGGAGAAGCAATTCTAGAATCCGAATTGCTTCCTAATAAAGGAACTGATGACAATATGTTCGGCTAGATTGCAGAATTGTTATAGGGCAGTAAAGGTCACATGACTTCTTTTGTGAATTAATCTCATATAGTTAAGTTTTGCCTTTTTCCTCATTTTTTGTTTTGTTTTGTTTTGGTGTGCAGGGACAGATATTTTCTCATTTTAGTTTTTTTATCTTCAGGTTGAGAGAAACTGTACTACAGAATTTGCACTTACATATGGAGCTTCCTACATGGACCTCACTAGGATAATGGGAGCCTGGAAACTAATGACAGGATAGACTAAGATTATGAGGGTATTGAGCAGAGAGTATATTTATCATGGGAGAAATATGTGAATGATTTGTGAGGAAATAGCATTTCTCATGGATTAACATGTTTGCAGTTTCTTCGGCATTTCTCCCTTTACAATGTGCGGTTTGTTTCTCCTCACCTTAAATTTAGGCTAGCCTATGAGTGTTTTGACCACTAGAGTATGGTGAAAGTGAGACTGTGCCTTTATTTTATTTTATTTTTTGGTCTTTTGATATTAATTTTTTATTTGAGTACAGTTGATACACAGTGTTACATTAGTTTTAGGTGTACAACATAGTATTGGAGAAGTTTAAACGTGCTGTACTCACTACAAGTGACTACCATCTGACATCATACAACACTATTACAGTATCACTGATGTATTCTTTATGCTTTGCCCTTTATTCCCACGACTTAATCACTCCATAATTGGAAGCCTATATCTCCCACTCTCCTTTACCTGTTTTGCTCATCCTCTCTCTCCTCCCCTCTGGCAACCATCAGTTTGTTCTCTGTGTTTACAGGTTTTTGATTCTTCTTTTTGTTTGCTAATTTATTCATTTGTTTCTTTTCAGGTTCCACATATGAGTGAAATCATATAGAATTTGTATTTCTCAGTCTACTTTATTTCACTCTGCATTATACCCTCTGGGTCTATCCCTGTTGTCTCAAATGACACAATCTCCTCCTTTTTTATGGCTGTTTTACATTTCATGGTATGATTGGACTCAGGTTGCTTCCATATCTTGGCTGTTGTAAATAATGCTGCAATAAACATAGGGGTGCGTGTATCCTCTCAAGTTAGTGGATTTTTTTTTCTTTTGGTAATTACCCCATATTGGCATTATTGGATCGTATGGTACTTCTATTTTTATTTTTTGAGAAACTTCCATACTGTTTTCCACGGCCATTGTATCAGTTTACATTCTCACCAACAGTGTATGGAGATTCCTTTAAAAGACTAGCAGCTTTTACTTTCTGTGAGCCTTGAACCATCATGAAAGAAGTGCAACTATCCTATTACATAACCATGTTGAGGCGCTCAGAGAGAAAGAGAAGATCCAGTTAAGCCCAGACTTCATCATCTATGTCAATACACTGTACATCTCAGTGAAAAACAACTTGTACTCTCCAGAGCATGTCTGCCACCAGCTTAGTATCATTAAGTGACAATGGCCATAATTATTTGGAACAGATTAATCGTCCAGCTGAGCCCTGCCCTAATTCTTGATCCACAAAATTGTTAGCTATTATAAAATGTTGTTTTAAGTCCTTAGGTTGTGGGGTGGTTTGTTGTATAACAATATATAATAAGAACAAGGGACGACTAATTTCCAGCACAAAGAAATGATTGAATTCAGGGGATTTTAAATAAAGTAGGGTTTGAAGGGTCAAACAAAAGCAGTGCTCTGGTAAGAGTTAATGTCAATTATGAAATGAGAACTAGACCCAGGAAGCTGTTTCAGTGCAAACTATAAAAGGAATACAGATGTGAAATGTGTCCAGAGACTTTTTATCCAAAACTCTGAAGTGGGGTTTTAACTTATGACTGCTTCTCTGTGTCAGTGTGACTTAGATCTTCAAAGCAAAAGTGGGATGTTTTATTTTTATGAATATAATTTCAAGAATCAAACTTTCTAATAGTCTATGATTTTAGAGAGCATACTCCCTCCATGATTAAGAATGCATTTGTCACTCAAAGAAGGAGATTATAATAGCTTACAACTGCAGCATGTCCTTGGGAAAATATTGTTCCTTGTAAACTTTCATTTTGATTTATCTGTGTCTGTTATGCCTACTTAGTGAATGACTTTTCAATCCAATCTAACATTTATTTTCTCAGTTGTCTTGATAATGGTCTCTACTATTTTCCATTGATCTACTTTTCTGTCCTTGCACCAGTACCACAATGTCTTAACATAGATTTCCGATATTTTTTTCAACCTTTGTTATAAATCCCACAGGAAATTGTTAGCATTTTCACTTTTTAAAATTTAATAAAGTTTTCTGTTTCCTGCCCACTTACCTTTTTTGATTCCCCTTCCTCCTTACCGAGAGCTCAATCATAAAATAAATGTGCAAACAATAGGCAGGTCATAGTCAATGTATTTAGATATATAGGGAAATAAATATTTTTACACATTGTGAACATTATGACTTAGATTATATTATCTTTGTAAATAGTAATTTAATATCAAAATTTGTATGATTTTAATATACTTGAAGGGCAAATATTAACAGTATGTGGGAGCGTCTGTATCTGATGCAGAAGGTAATTCATGACACTATAGTAGTTTATGTATTCATAATATTCAAAATTAATGTTTATCTTAATATATTATAATTATGTGAGAATAGAGCTGAAGGTGAATACTTGTATTATTTTACAGTTTTTTTTTTTTAAAGATTTTATTTATTTATTTGACAGAGAGAGAGACAGCCAGTGAGAGAGGGAACACGAGCAGGGGGAGTGGGAGAGGAAGAAGCAGGCTCCCAGCGGAGAAGCCTGATGTGGGGCTCGATCCCATAACGCCGGGATCACGCCCTGAGCCGAAGGCAGACACTTAACCGCTGTGCCACCCAGGCGCCCCATATTTTACAGTTTTTAACAAATACTTACTATATATTACATAAAAAATTACATATAATATACATTAATAATGCATATATAGTGTATGATAGGGAAATATCATATACTGTAAGTTTTTCATATTTATAATGGTCAGTGGAAGAATAAATTTTAATGATTTTCATCAGAAACAAGTCATACTTAATTTGTCCTGGGTTTGGTTTTATCATTAGCATGTGGCCTTTGTATTTTATCATAAAATGAATTAGAAGGGAGACACAGGATCTTAAAAGCCTATATTATCTGGCATTTCTGCTCACCAGGTGGGCTGCTATTTTGCTATAGCTATGGATCTTGAGGGTCACAAGAGAATAATTCAGAAACAAAACAAATAAAAAACTTTTTTAGCAAAGAAAATCTCTAACATTATTTCTTATTGTGATCATGTGGGCTCTCTGGAGATCCCAGAGCTAGAGTGTTATTTTCTATTGTGATAACTTTAGTTATCCCTGTGGAGATAAATTTTATTTTGCTGCACAAATAAAACTGATGCATAATGGCATTCAGCTGACAGACAATATTTTGATTAATTGTGTCACTTCAATAAAATGGTGCAATGATTAAAATAAACTATTATAAATTCTTATAAGTTCACAAGTAAACCTTGAGTTGACACACACAACAATCATTCATGTTCTCGTTTTTTTTTTAGTGCAGAGTATAGATAGCTTCTTACTAGGGCACTACTATAGCACGAAAGTCTATAGAAATTGTAAAAACAAACAAACAAAAAACCTTCCTAGATTGAAAAGTTATCACCACATTGTGTCTGGTGGTTGGACAGAAGAGATGATAGAATAGCAGAAGATAATGAGGCTTGTTCTCTGCTTTTACGGAGAAAGTAATGTGATTCCTATTCCCAAGAAAAGGATATTTGGACTATATTATTCCTTGTAATAGGAACTGATAGTTGGTTTTCTAATAGGTTTAAAAATTCCAGTAATTTATATGATAGATGCACTGATGAGAAATTATTTATCACTTCATTCTATGTTTCATCTCCTATTCTGATTAAAACTTGGACTGAAATCTTAGATATCTTTTTTTTCAGTAAGGTCCTGATCTACAGCTGAAGACTCAAAGATAGAACAATTATTTTTTGATCCTTTAGGATTTTCTACCAACTCTCTTTGGCCGTTCTTTGGGAATATTACTTTAGAGTGCTCAGTGGTTTAGGTTTGCTGATAGGAAATCTTGAATCATTCTTTTATAAAGAAAACTAATATCCCAACATTATTTTCAAAATCTCTCCTGTTGAAATATATTTTAGTAACTGCCTGTCTTTCTCCTGTTCCTCCAACCATACTACGTGACTTTCTAACAGGGGCATATATTTTATGTAATAGATGTGTTTTTAAAAATTTATGCATAATTTATGTTTGGAAATTTGATAATGCTAAGAATGAATCATGTGGTCTAACACTTGTAGGAAAATCATTCCATATGAAATGTTATATGTAATGTATCAGATTTTTTAAAAAGGAAAATAATTTATCCACTGATTATTTTATGCAGATAACAATTCTATATGTTATTGTTTTGTAAATGAAAATGCAAAGGCCAAGAAAAGTCAATATAATTTTGATGAAGATTAAAAAGTTGGTGGACTTCTAATACTAAGATATTACAAAACCAGGGGTGCCTGGGTGGCACAGTTGGTTGAGCGTCTGACTCTTGGTTTTGGCTCAGGTCTTCGTCTTAGGTCAAGAGATAGAGCCCTGTATGGAGCTCTACACTGAGTGTGGAGTCTGCTTGACTTTCTCTCTCCATCTCCCTCTGACCCTCTTACTCATGCTCTCTCTCTCTTTCTGTCTCTCTCAAATACATAAATCTTTTTTTACAAAAGTACTAAAAAACTAGAGTAACTAATATGATCATGTTATTGGTGTGAAGATAAACAGTAGAAGTAGCTCCGTGGAGAACATCAATCTGGGTAGAGTGTTAATAGATATATTAACCTAAGTTCCTAACCATGCCAAAAGATCAGCAATTGGTCCTTAAATTATGATTTTTGTATTTTGATATTATGACAGGCTTACCATGTCAGACATCTACAATGCAGATTGGACACCATTGGTCAAATTATACTAAGATATAGACTGGTGAGTACACAGTCATATATGCTTAGCTGAAGGAATACTACTGGATCCAAATTTTTGTCATTATAGTTCAGTTTCTAATATTATCAGGTGAAGAGATCACGCTTCCTTAATAATGCAACCCAAACGCCCCAGCTTGGCTGGATGTTTGGGCTCTGTTCCCGAATGGAATGGATGATAGAAGAAAATCTGTTCCTTCTCTGCTCCTCTCTTCATGGTTCAGCAGCTTTGGTGTGTAGTTTGGCCATTTGCCTTTAGTTTACAGATATATATGATCCTTAAAAATAGGTTATTTCTAAACTTTGAGGTACACAATTCATAAGAATATGTAAAGAACTTCCAATAGAAAACAGTCAAATATATGAACAGGCATTTCACAGAAAGGAACCACATTTGGCCAACAAAGAGAAAAAATAATATTCAACAGTATTGGTGATAAGTTAAATATAAATCAAGACCACAACATGAAACCATCATCACGCTTTTTGTGGCAAAATATAGATGAATGAATGAATGAATGAATGAATGAATGAATGAATGAATGAATAAATATCAAAATAAATTGTCAAGGAAGTTACCACTGCATTTAAACTAGAATTTCTTCCTGTAGGGAAGTCTAGGAGTCAGTATAAAACCCTTGATCACAAATCCCAGAAATATCTCAACTGAAAAACAAGGGAAATGAATATTTATATAACTTTCTTTAGTTGTCATGTGAGCACTACTCTCTGTTCTGCTGTGTACCAGGACAGAATAGGAGCAGAGAAAGGCTTTCTCTGGAAACAAGTTCCTATTCTGTCCTGGTACACAGCAGAACAGAGAGTAGTGCCAGATAGATAGATAGATAGATAGATAGATTATAGATAGATTACAGATAGATACATCCCCCTGATGGTGATGTGGAAAAAATAAGGAGGGAGAATTGGGAAAGCAGGGATTTTCAACTTTAAAATGGGAGGTCAGTTAAGGGTTCCTTTCAGTAGCGACATTTGAGCAGAGACATGATGAAGGGGAAGGAATGAGCCATGAAGATATGTGAGAGAAAACGGCCCTAGGCAGAAGATATATAAAATTGACCCATGGTTGCTGAGTTCTAAGAATGGTACGCAGATGAGTATGATTAGAGTAAAGGCGAGGAAAGTGGGTGCAGGAGAAAAAGGAATCAGGGAGGTTTTGGAGGTTTAAGCACAGCACCGACAGAGGCATGCTTACATTTTAAAAGGAACACTCTGGCTGTTCTCTAGTGGGGTAGAAATAATATTCATGAGGATATTGTAGTAGTTTAGGGAGAAATTATATTGACTTGTTGCAAAGTAGTAGTGATAAAATTGGTTGAAGTAGTTTAATTATGGATAAGGAGGCTCATGAAGGGCTGTCCTTACATGTATAGACAATGTAACCATCAAAATGAAATGTGATGCAGAGTGGAGGGACATAGACGCTAGAAATGAGTGGATGAAGTGTGTGGGAGGATAGAGGGAGGAGGGTTAGGAGGTGTGTGAATTTTCCTTTCTGTTTTCCCAACAAAATATGAAACACGGTTATTAGCTGCTGGTGAGAAATGTGGAAGATGTTCTAAAGTATGGAGAAAAACTATGGAGAAGAGAAGGGAAGATATGATATAGTCTCTCATGAAGTTGAAATAGTTAATGGGTTAGTGAGGTGTTTCTTGCAGTATCTATGGTGAAGTGCAATTTTTTGCTTGTTTGCTTATTTTATTTTAATTTCCAATTTCTCATGAATATCTAAAATACAATAAAAATGAACTATTTGGAAAATAAAATAAAAGGCATACAACATACATATCCATGTTTATTATTGTCTTGAATGACATTATTATTCTGTCAAATTGCTATAAAATGTTATAAAAGCTGACTATTGATTTCTGTACTTACCTTTACATAGCACTGGATTATAGAAGTGTGGAAGGACTGGTAGGCAGACTAAGGTCCCACGTAATGTTATGAATTTTAAATGTAAGTGTCCTTTGATGTGTTTCATATGTTTAATACTATTAACCACCATAATGTTTGGTGATCAGTATGGTAATGTATACTTTAAAATTTTTTCACAGTATTTGATATTGCACTTCTCTTTCTAGGACTTATGTGATTGAAATGAAAATGAATATATGCAGATTTGTGTTTATTACAATACGCATCTTAAATGTGTGATATTTTATATTAGAATTTTAGATAAATAAATCATATAATAGTCTCACTATGAATTGTATTACTATTTCATAAAGAACATATGCAAGAACTTTAAAAGGTTCGTGTTAACAGTGTTAACAAGGAAGTTTGAAAAACTATATCTAATGTAATCTTGTATAAATAACATATTCAGAAATTTTGAAAATATGCATTATTATAAACAGAAATATTTGCAGTGATTTGAAATTTTAGGTCAAGTGATTTTCTTATTTCCTAAATATTTCATATAATATTCCAATATTCATGTTTTAACATTGCTTCAACAATACAGTTATAGTGATAGATCTTTCCTTAAAAAACAATATCAGATGAATTTAGTGAGAATTTTTACCTGACTAACATGGGTTCTGGTGTCTCTGTCAGTCCCTGTGACAGTACAGGAAATTTTGCCTTGTTATCATTAAAACCTTAAGTCACTGCATTTATTTGGAAAAGGGTAAATGCAAAAAATAAAAGTCATTTCACTTCAGTATTAGTTTGTTCATATCCTAAAAGGATTTTTTCTTTGTTAACTTCTTAGGAAATATAACACAAATATAGTAAGGAATAGGAGAAATGAGAATTCAGATATAGAAGAAAAATATGAAGAATACGTAAACATGAAAACCAATAATAAGAATCAAAATAAAAATGGTTTACATAATTAATAACTGAGCAGGAAATAAAAACCAATCTCCAGAAGGCAACATTTATTTATTATTAATTAAAAATCTTATTATGTACTACCTTACTTAACCATATTCTGATCCTTCTTTTAAAGATGATAAAATTAAGAATCACAGTTGTTAGGTAAATTTCCTACAGTTGTATAGCTGACAAGTGATAAGACGGACATAAAACCAGTTTTGTATGAATTCATTGCTAGATCTATTCTTCACAGCTCAATACTTTAATGGGAAAACTGTAATAGTAGGCTAAAACACACGTTTGGTAGAGGATAATTTTTAAATAACTAACAACAACAACAACAACAACAAAATTACTTGCATTTATTAAGCTCTTAAAAATACCAGGCAATTCTAAGTGTGCTATACTGTACAATTATATAATTTAATCATCAAAAAAGCACAATGAATTAGTTGTTGCTATTACTGCCGTTTTATAGATACTAAGATGAATCACTGAGAAGTTGTCTGAATCAAAATTAAACTAAATTAAAACATAATTAAATTAATTCAAGTAAGCAGACTGAAATAAAGGTGATCCTGCTTCAGAGTCCACACTTTTCTTCACTGTCTAATATTGGTTCTGCAAATATGGATGGTTAATTTCAGGTCTATAAGTAGGGTAGATGTGGCATACATTGAATTTTGCCATATATACTTATGAAATTAATATCTTGATTATTCATTGTTTATTACTTCTTTACATATTAGTACTATATAATCTGTACAACATAAATGCCAATTTGTCAAGATATCATTAACTACATATTTGGATACCAAAACCCACAAAGTTAAATTTAACGTTTTCTCACCTGCAAAATAAGAAAGCACAGCAAGTTCAATAATATATGTTTTTTCAAGACAAAATAACAGTAAAGAATCTGACACTTTATTAAAGAAAGTATTGATAATTATTTTTATAAAAGCATTAAGTGATAAACACTTTTATTCAAGCAATTTAATGACTATGTAGACATTTGAATGGTAACATGAAGAGCTCTGCTCTCCAGTCAGTGAAGTAAAATTAGTTAAAATTATTTAAAAAATGAACAGTCTCCAGAAATTACCGTAAGTGTATACAACAAATGAATAAACATGTATTCAAGAAAATCTACTAAAACACAATGGGAATGGCCAGAGTCTGTATCATTTTTTTTTAAAGATTTTATTTTATTTATTTGACCCAGAGACAGCCAGTGAGAGAGGGAACACAAGCAGGGGGAGTGGGAGAGGAAGAAGCAGGCTCCGGGCGGAGAAGCCGCATGTGGGGCTCGATCCCAGAATGCCGGGATCACGCCCTGAGCCGAAGGCAGACGCTTAATGACTGAGCCACCCAGGCGCCCCGAGACTCTGTATCATTTGAAACACAGTCCAGTCCACTCCCTCCCTCTCATTTACAGCTCAGCATGCTAGAAAATCCAATCCAAGCAGGTGCTACCAAGAATGTCAGACAGTCTACTCCTTCAGTTTAAAGTTGAGAGCCACATTATTACCTGAGAAGTGTAGGCTGGCAGATTTTCACACACATACTCTGCCCTCCAGCCCAGTTTCAGAACCTAAATTCCTAGAGAATATGGACAAAAGATTAGGAGTTCCATTATTTCACTAAGTCCCCAGTGATACAGTGGTGGCTTTACCTCAGGCATGGCACACCAAGAATTTTATCAACCCACTGGCCCTTACCTCAGCTTGCTTACAGGGCAGTGAATGAAATCAAAATGTTACTCATGCAAAATGCAAAATTTAAGTCAAAATTGATCAAAATCCTACATGGAAGACCTAAAACTATTAAACTCTTAGAAGAAAACAGGAGACATTGAGTTGGTCAACAAAAATAAATAGACAAACTGTTAACTGTAGTCAGCATGCTGTACATTACAAAATTTAAAACTTATGTTTATCAAAGGATATAATCAGTGAAGTGAAAATGTATCTATGAAGAACCCAGAGCTAACATCATACTTAATGTTTACCGATTGAATGCTTTAACTGTAATATAGGAACAAACAAAGGTTGTCCTTTGCATCTCTTCTATTTAACATTTACTGAGATTTTCTTAAGTGGGACACTTATACAAGGAAAAAGAAATAAAAAGTGTCCATGTTAAGAAGGAAGAAATAAAACTGTTTTCAGATGATGTGATTTTATAGCTGGAAAATCCTAGGAATCCACTAAAAGCCTCTTAGCAAATTTCCAAGATACAAGATTAATATATTAATTCAATTATATTTTTATTCTCTTGAAATGGAAAATCTGAAAATAAAATTTGAAAAGATGATTCCATTAAGATATATCAATAAAGCTGTTCCAAAATATTTTTTCAAATATTAAACAAGTATTAAACATCTACTACATGATATGCACTGTACAAGTTACTGGGGTTCAAAAATAAGAAAAACCATAGTCCTGTAGTCTTATAAGTCTCATAAGATAGGAATCTTTCTTAAATAGAAATAACATTTACACGGAGTCACCTAGGTGCCCCCACTTACATGCATTTTTAATTTTCTGTTGTTTACAGTTTACAAGCTTTTTGTGTTGTGTTCTTCATATGCATTTAGTTTTCATTTGCTTGGGTGTTTTTAAAGTCCAGTTATATAATATAATATATTATCGGGGTCATTCTTATTTGCTTTTTTCACAACAGGAAGTTCATTGGATTTTAAGAGCCTATTTGGGAAATAGTTTATACAAATTATCCACAAAACACACATTTCAACAATTAATTAGAAAATAAATGCTTTATTGCATCATGAATATTAATTAAATACCCAAATTATTTGTTCATTAAAAAATTGATATAGTTCCGGGGCTCCTGGGTGGCTCAGTCGGTTTTGCGTCCAACTCTTGATTTCAGTTCAGGTCACGATCTCAGGTCCTGAGTTCCAGCCCTACGTCTCAGGCTGCGAGCTCAGCATAGAGTCTACATGTCTCTCTCCTGCTTTTCCCCTGACTTGCACACTCTTTCTCTCTCTTTCTTTCACTCAAATAAATAATTAAAATCTTTTAAAAATTTTATATAATTCTGCTGTTGGGGGGCACTGTTCCTGGCAGTGGAAATACTGCAGATATTCAATAATTTGAATAGTAATAAAGCCCTTAGGGAGCTAGTATTGGATTGTGGAAGACAGTAATGAATAAATTAACTAAGTTAAATAGGTTGAATGTTAATAGTGATTATTGCAAAAATTTGAAAAAATAAATTAGAATATGAGAGTTTAAAACGTTGAGAACTGAAGTTGAGATTTTGATAAAGCTGTCAGGAAAAGAAAGGCCTCTCTGAGAAGTCTTATGGAAAAGACCCACGTTTATCCTTCTGTGTGTATTCAGGGGTCTTATGTTTGTAAATATTAACACTTACCACCTGTCTAAATGGTTTACTTGAAGTGAATAAATCTAAGACAGGTGCAATTCTGCTCTGATTTCCCTCTCCCTGTGTTTCCCTAGCCTCTCTCCCTATCATAATTCAGAATGAGCCACACCAGTTCTATTAAATTGGGACCACCTTTCTCTCAACTAAGAACTGCTAAGATTTCATTCTACCATTTGTTATAACAAGGATTCACACCGCTTCTTATTAAACCACTGGATGAAAATCTCCAAATTAAATTTTTGTTTTTTATGTTTTTAAACTTCATAATTGTTAGATAACTCCTTCCATACTTTATTGTGATCTTCTCTGACATTTTCTTACTGTGTTAGGATCTGAAAACTGTTTACCTTCTGAGCAATTTACAGCAGTGTGCTTAAGAGTTTCCTGATCTGACAGCCTTGTTGTATATTACACCTGTTTATTTGCAAAGAGGCATGAGTGGTTCATTATCCATGAAATCATAAATGAAATGTATTTATAGGCTGTCATGGTGTACCTCATACTGAAGTATTCACTCCTATTAAATCACTATATTCTGTTTCTTCCCATTAAAACCTTATGATCTAAAACAATTCCTTAAGCCACAAGGGAGAATTAAGCTTAGTACTTTATAAACAGGGTGTGCATTACATAAAATGCCAAAGTGTCAACACTCTCTCAGTTTATAAGAAGCTTAGGCTCTTGTGTAACTGGTGAATGATTGTCTGGGAGATCCAGAGTCACTATTATATGGCTATATTTAATGAAAATAAGTTGCGATTTCTATGAAAATAAATATATGCTGAAATACTGAAAATACTTTCTCCGAATCCCTAGAATCTGTGAATGCTACCTAATATGGGGAAGAAAAAAAAAAAAAAAGACTTTGCAGATGTGGTTATGTTAAGGCTGAGGGGATTATCCTGGATTATCCAGATGGGCCCTAAATGCAGTCACAAGTGTCTTTACAAGAGGTAGCCAGAGGGAGATTTGGAATAGAAAAGAAAGCAAAGCAACCATGGAGACAGGAGATTGGATTTAATAAGAATGACTGCAATCACCAGATGCTAAAGGAAGTAAGGAATGAATTCTCCTCTAGAGCCTCTGGAGGGAGAACAGCCCTGCTAACACCTTGATTTTAGTTCCTTATGATTCATTTTTGACTCCGGCCTTTAAAATCATAAGAGAGGAAAAGTGTGTTGCTTTAAGCCTCCAAATTTTTGGTAATTATTACAATAGTCATAGGAAACTAATACTAATACATATGTACTAATAGATATGTACCGAAGAATCAAAGTTGAAATAAATGTTTTAAATTAAGAGTAGCAATAGCATAACACATTGCCTTCCCCCCCACTATGGAATAAGTTTCAGTACACAAATAATTTTATAAGCTACATTTTTATGTTTATCTATTGCTAGGTTATTTTGTAATTAAAAACTACCTACTTTGGCACTCTGTCTTAAATGATGCATGTGTACTAATAATGTTATAAAATATTGATTTTTAATTGTTCGATTTTTTTCTGAGGTCCATGAAAAGACTCTAATTTATGCAGAGATCTCTTTTTAAATTATATATTAAATTTTAAAACATGCTTTAAATGTTGTTGAATTAATATAAAAATGCAAATATATTATTTATTACTAAAAATGTACCTTGATCTCAATGCCTTTAAAGGATGGATCAGATTTTTGTTTCTTTTTTAAGATCATATATGGTGAGAACACTTTTTCGTAATTCATGTCACACTATTTTAGACCCGGATATGTCCCTAGAGGGCATTTTTTAAGTCTTTCATTATGCAAACGAGGAATCTACAACCTAGAGAAAATGTATAGTTTATTTTATTGATGTGCTGTAGGAAAAAAGTAATGCAAAAAATTATAATAGAATCATATTGTACCTTGAGAGACATTATAGTTTTAAAGCAAATAAAAAATAAAGTAAAAATGAATAACAGCTCCCTAAGTTAGGCACTTTGGTTTTTGTATACATGGCAGGATTTCATAGCTTCATCAGAAATTCTTCTAATACTGGAGCACCTGACTGGCTCAGTCAGTAGAGCATGCAAACTTGGTTTTGAGTTTGAGCCTCACATTGGGCATAGAACTCACTTATTTAAAAACAAAAACAAAAACAAACAAACAAACAAAACCCTTCTAATATTACTGATTCCCACAAATAGGATCTATTTATTTAGAGGTGGTCCCTAAATGGTTTTAAAAAGTAAGTGATACCTGTGAGGGGATGCTTATCACTATATTAAATGACAGTGCAGTGACATGAAGTAAAAATTAACCTAAGCTTCACTTTATGAATGCCTCAACTTTTCAGAAAGAAATAAACACTAACTGAAAAGGTAAAAATGCTGCTTTGTTCTACTAACTCTTACTTCTGAATAACAGTCCTTTGGCCAGTGCCAACCAGAAAAAGAAATAACTCTCAATCTCCTTCAGGGACTACTGTACTGTGACAGGAACAGAGTATGCTTTCTTATATCTTTTCTACACTTCTATCCTTCTGCAACCAGGCTGAGACTTCAAATCCCAATAACTGCTAAGAAGAAAGTGAGACTAGGGTGGGGGGTGCCTGAGGGGAGGGAGGAGAGAGGCTGTGCAGAAGTGTCATACTAACTTGATAGAGGTTTATTCCACAAGATAAGACACTCCTGTAGGACAGAAAGGAGGAACTCAGAAAATATTTCATAAGATTTCCACCATCCCCGCTTTATTTTGTAGAAGTTCAGGGTTGCAGAATTCCAGGAGGTGGAACAAAGAAGTTATCTTTGCTTATTACAGGGGATAAAATTAGGACTTGTGTATATCAACTTGAACTTATAACTTTAATATAAGAGTAATCCATGAAAAGTAGAAATAATTTCCATCTAATTATTCAGTCTCCAGACCAACAACAAATCTGAGCATATTTACCTTTGTGCTTATATCAATCACTAAAGAGAAAATAACAACATTGGACACAGAATACAAAACGAGCAAGACAAAGCAAGCAAACAAAAAAAGAACAATCACTGAAAAGCTCAAGTAGGTTATATCTCTGAAAATGAACCTCATTTTTTAGTGTAACTTTTCAATAACTAGTGGAGTCATATACTATATTGGCTACCTATTTCACCTGCGGCATGCCAAGTTTGGAATTTTGCTGATAAAATAGCAAAGAAAGAATCTATGAACATTTTGTTTATAATCCAGCAATTTAGTTATGTGAAGGCCATATTCATTTTTGTACAATATTTTTATTTGAAAATTATATAAAATTTTCCTTATATAATGTCTCCTGTCCATTTATACACATGCAAGGAACTAAAAAATGAGTTAATGACAGTAATGAAAAAAAGTGAATGTATTTTAATGACTGTTGTGAACCAACAAATTCAACAAAACCTAAGAAAGTAAACAAAATAAAATAAGTGGAAACTTACCTTGTAAAATATATATTTATGTGGCCAATAACATCAAAACAAATGCTAGGGCAAATGCCGTGGGACAAAGCTTGCTGTTAATTTCATTCATAGCTGTCCATCACCACCCAGTGCTAGACACACCATATTCTTGGTTCTGAAGGGAAGTCTGTGGAGGAAAATAAAGATTGTCCACATAACTCATTTAAATTATTTCAACCATAAATCAGAATTGATAAGCATTAACGGAAAAAAGAAGATGAAATATGTTTTTCCGTGGAAGTAGGATGATGAGGGAGTAGGCTAAGTGTTGTAAGTAAATTCTGGATTCATTAGACAGTTTTCCAAGGTACAAAAGCACTCTTCTCAGAGTAGTAAGATTTGGTTATACTTTTGTGGAGTGAGTCATTTATTGTACTTTAAACCTCCTATGGAAGGATGAGAGAAGACCAGTCATCTAGGCTATACTGTGCATAATTTTGGCTCAATCACACTTTCCACCTCCCACCTTTTTATAACCCATTCCTAATCACAGGCTACTGAAATTAAAGGTATAAATGGGAGCAACTGAGTCTGAGGTTAGTTTGGAAAAGTCAAATGTATAGGTATATATTTTCAAACATGCTTCACCCACTATACTCTTAGAAAGTGATGAGGGTTTATTCATAGGGGGAAGTACAAGTTTCCAATTACCACTGTAACAAATTACCACAAACTTAGTGATTTAACACAACATAAATTTGCTATCGTAGAGTTCTGGAGATCAGAAGTCTGAAATGGCTTTTAGGTAGGGTACTAAAATCGAAGGTTGTGTTCCTTATGGAGTTTGTAGGGGAGAATTGTTCCTTGCCTTTTCCATATTTGAGATGCCACCTTCATTCCTTGGCTCCTTGCTTCATTGCTTATCAGCTGCTCCATTATCACATTCCCTCCCCTTCCTCTATGCCTGTCGTCACATCAGCTTCTTTGCCTTCTCTGATCCTTCTGTATCAATCTTCTAAGGACCCTTGTGATGACAAAGGATTCACCCAGATCATCCAGAATAATCTTTCCATGTTGAGATCCTTAACTGAATCACATTTGAACATCCTTTGTGCCATGCAGGGTAATGTATTTGCAAGTTTTGGGGAACAGGATGTGGACATTTTTGGGAAGGTAAGAGTGGGTCATTATTCAGTCTAACACAGTGGGCATTAATAGGGAGAAATGGATAATATGGAAGTAAATGATACAAAAATTTAACAACACTTTAGCATAGGAACAAAAAGGGAACATAGAGATAATAACATGACAAAGACAAGTGAAATATCTATATGGGAGGAAATACTTCTCTCAAAAAATAAGAATTTCTCCAATTTTTTTTTACAACAAAATGACCTAAGTAGAAAACTCTTTAAATATTTCAAGGTGAAATGAGAATATAACTGAAAAAAAAATCCCACCTAAAGAAATATTGAGCAAAAAGCAACATTGAAATTACAGTGTGATAAGCTAAAGATACATAGTGAAAATTTTTAAATAAACTAGTTACACACACACAACTAAAATTTATAGTTAATAAATCAAGAAAAAAGATAAAATGGAATATAAAATTATTAGGTTAATAAATTCAGAAAAGTTAGACACAAAGAAAACAAGTTTATTTAAAGATAGTTTATTTAATTTCAATGGTATTAATAATTAAATGTATATGGTATAAGGCTCCCTTAAAAAGTACAAATAGATTAGAGCATATGCTGTCCATTAGAAATCCACTTTAATATAAAAATATAACTAGGTTAAAATAAAGGGATGTAAAATGATATATCATTATAACATTGTTCTAAAGAAAGTTAGAGTAGCTATATTAATATGAAAGTATATTTCAGAGAAAAGAATGTTATCAGACACAAAAAGGCCATTTTTTTTAAAGATTTTATTTATTTATTTGACAGAGACAGACAGCGAGAGAGAGAGAGAGAACATAAGCAGGGGGAGTGGGAGAGGAAGAAGCAGGCTCCCAGCGGAGGAGCCTGATGTGGGGCTTGATCCTGGAACGCTGGGATCACGCCCTGAGCTGAAGGCAGACGCTTAATGACTGCACCACCCAGGCGCCCCAAAAAGGCCATTTTTAATAAAGAAATGTATTAATATATCATTGCAATCATAATTCATTCTTTCTTTCATTCTTTTTCTTTTCTTTTTTCTTTTCTTTTCTTTTCTTTTCTTTTCTTTTCTTTTCTTTTCTTTTCTTTTCTTTTCTTTTCTTTTCTTTTCTTTTTTCTTTTCTTTTCTTTTTTCTTTTTTTTAAAGTAATGTCTACACCCAACCAGGGGCTCAAACTCAGGACCCTGAGATCATGAGTCATGTGCTCTATCAAGAGAGCCAAGCAGGTGTCCCTGCAATCATAACTCTCAGCCATCATAACTCTTTATGCACCTAACAGCAGAGTTTCTGAGTATATGAACAAACAAAAAAGGTAAAATTGCAAGAAGAACTAGAAAAATACAATTATAGTTAGAAATTTCAATATCCTTTATTCCACAATTAATAAGGCAAGTAGACAAAATTAGAGAGCATGTATAAGTATTAAACAACCCTATTAACACAATTAACCCAGTTGAGATTTAAACAACAGTCCACCCAATAATGGCAGAATACCCATTCTTGGCAGGTGCCCATAGAACATGCACCAAACCAGTCTATAATCTGGGCTTTAAAACGATTGATTTCTATACTTTCAAAAGTTTGCTTCTTCAGATTTTGTTCCCATTCTTTGAATTAAGTAATATCTTTTTCTTTTTATTTTTGATACCTTTGTAAGATTCAGTTTTTGTTTCTTATAGACAGAGAACTGTTGCAAGATGTCAATAGTATATATATTGGTGGAAATATTAAATACAGAGGTACAAATTTAGTTCAGGACCCAAAGTAAATGCTTTGTATGGAGCTATAGACTGGGTAATCATATCAAGGGAATGGGTAAGTTTTCTGACAGAGAAAAAATATATATAAAATGAAATATTGGAAAAATTCCCAAGATGTAAGTGCTTGACAAATCATTAAAGTCAAGTAACTTATTTAAACTAAACAGTCTTCTGGAATCATGAATTTTCTAGATCTGATCTTGACCAGATATGTATGTATATATTTGGCTATATATATATCTACATGATATATAGATATGTAGATATATATGTATATATACTATATATGTGTATATATGTATATATATAGTATATATGTAAATATATATTTAAATATATATATTAGGATATACACACACACATATATATACATATATATACACACACATATATATATATATACACATATATGTACACACATATATATATTAGGCCATATATATAATATATATTTAATATTTAACCTAACTAAAAGCAGGTTATAGAAAAACCTGATGCTAAACACACATAAAACTGATTCTCCAGGGGCTCCTGGGTGGCACAGCGGTTAAGCGTCTGCCTTCGGCTCAGGGCGTGATCCCGGCGTTATGGGATCAAGCCCCACATCAGGCTCCTCCGCTATGAGCCTGCTTCTTCCTCTCCCACTCCCCCTGCTTGTGTTCCCTCTCTCGCTGGCTGTCTGTCTCTGTCAAATAAATAAATAAAATCTTTAAAAAAAAAAAAAAACTGATTCTCCAAACCTTTGAGACATACATATCTTTTTCTTGGCCCCATTAAACAAACAAACAAAAAAGTGGCATATACCTTATGTAGATGTGCAATATGTTCTTTTGGGAGTCTATTTTTGAACAATATTTTTCTTTCATGCCTTATTAAAACACAACTAACAACTAACACAATTTAAATCTCATTTTCATGGCAACTAATAAAATGCCATCATACAATGAATCCTAGTCATTCCTTAGCATTGCCAGATTATGTTTTATCAGCATTCTGTAAAATCCAGTTTATATCAAATCTATTGGGTTATTTTTTTGTGGTCCTTATTATTTATTATAAGATTTTGAGGAGACATTGTAATTTTTTTATTGCCCCAGTACATTGCAACATATTTCTTCCCTTATTTGTTCCTACTAACCTTGAAATAGTTTCACATATTGCTACTATAACATGCCATTAATTAAAGGTAACTTAATCACTTTCAATTACTTTTAATGTGATAAATTGTATATTGTGGAATTCTTGAAGTGTTTGATATGGCATCATTCAGCTAAGTTAAGTACCCTAAAGTAGCATTAATTATCTGATTTAAACTTTAAACCAGCAGAGCAAAGACACTTAGATGAAGTTTAGGTTATGAATAGTAGTTAAAGTATTTACTCATGTCTTCATACTGGAAGGAGTGTTGTAGAGTGAGAGAGAGATGTGGACGAATGAGAAAATGTAAAGGATGTCAGTTCAAGGACATCTTGAATGATAAAGAGTAAAGACCTTGCCGTGTTTTCCATTTTAATTATGAATTACTCTGGAATAACTTTGATTTTATAATTTTAAGGAAGATTTTTAATGGCTCTGAATATTTAGCATATATTTATATAGCCTTTCTATCTTCCAAGCACTTGCCAGTTAATCCTTAAAACACCCTTGTGAGATGGATAAGTATTATTATGCCCATTTGACACATGAAGAAACAGATACACAAAGAGGTTAAATGCTACAGATTCTATTTTCAAAGCTATGAAATAGCGATTTGGGGTTCAGAAATCCCAAATACAATGAGATCACAGTCGCACTTGACCTGGTAAGTATCACTTAATTCTCCATATTAAATCAACAACTACTTAGACTACACTGCTGTAGAAAGAAAGGGGCTGACCATAGGCAGTGACAAAGAGCTCTTGCTTGTAGTAGTGAAAAAAATAATAATAGCTCAATAATAACAACAGAGTCATTTAGACATGGAGAATCACAACGTCAGTAGTTATGTTTTCTCTTCCTCCTCTCCTATACTAAGTGAAAGGAACACAGCACCATTTTTCAAGGACTAAAGTCTCTTACCTGGGGTTTAGTTCCCTTTCCCTCCAGACATCTCTTGGATCTTACCCTGCCGTAAGCACTTTTGTTTCTCTATTTTCTTGACTTCACTGTTTGTTCTCCACATCCATGGTGCTTATACTTGTTCAATTGGCAAACTTCTGAAAGACATGAATTTTACAGATCACTGCAATATATTTATTTATTGTCAACCTAATGTCATCTTTCACATTTAAACAATTTTACTTAAGGAAAGTTTGACTCTATATATAGGCAATTAAAACCCAAAAGAAGTCTTTAGGGATGCCTGGGTGGCTCAGTCAGTTAAGCGTCTGCCTTCGGCTCAGGTCCTCCCACATCAGGCTCCCTGCTCAGCGGGGAGCCTGCTTCTCCCTCTGCCTGCTCTGCCTGCTGTTCCCCCTGCTTGTGCTCTCTCTTTCTTTCTGACAAATAAATAAATAAAATCTTAAGTAAAAAAAGAAGTCTTTAAGATAAACCACCAATTAAACATGACCATTTACTTTTGGATTGTATTGTTCTAAACTGCCAAAACTTCCTTGCAGACAAGAGATAGTATGTGCCAAATATTTAAGAAATATTTAAGAAAAACCATTAAAATTAGTGTCATTGGTGATCAGAACCTATGACTTGTTTAGTGATAAAATTTTGATACTAATCCTGTTATGCTCCCTCTCGTAGTATATACCTGTTCCATTGGATTAAAACTTGGTAACCACTAATCTAAACACACACACACACACACACACACACACACACACACACACAACCCTCTTCTAACCTGTAATTATTATGTTTTTGACTGTAACCTTAAGCTTTTCTATCTTTCTTTCCAGTACTACCCAGTAACTTGAAAGATAAACCATTTGTTGCTATTTCTTTACTCCTTTTTCAGTCTTATGCAATCGAGTTTTAACTTTGTCTACTGAAAAGTACTCTTAGAGTAGTAAATCACAACATTATCACAAATTCAAATGGCCTTATTATTCACCCTTATACTCAAATTCTTTATAGCATTTTGTATTGTCTGATATAAACACTGAAGTATCCTGTTAGTCCACATTCCTTCCAAGAACCACGTTCTGCAGTTCCTGTTTTCGTGTTGGGTAAATTTCTTTGTTTAAAGTCTCAATACATCTATCCTGCTTCAAATATCACATTCTGAATTCTGAAATTGGTTTCTTAGCTGACCTTGAAGCCTCCTGTTTGCTCTCACAGCATCCTAAAATCCACCCTCTTCCACATCTGAAGGTTGTATAACATAGTGGTCAAGAACTCAAATTCTGGATGTTTTTCCTTATTTGAATCCTGGCTTTGTCATTTACTAGCTGCTTGAATTTGAGCCAGTTACTTGAGCTCTCCTTCCTATGATTTCCTCAACGGAAAATGCTGATGAATGTGAGAAATCCTCATAAAATTATAGTTGCCATGTTATGAACTTGATGGATGATCACTAATATTATTCTGACAGGGTATTCTTTTTCAACACAAGACAATATTTGCAATTGATTTGAATTTTTCAAATAATATTGGTTCTGTTTGTGGTATTACATTTTACTTTAGTATTATGGATTCTTCCTTCTTTGTTATCACCTACCACAACTGCAAACTATGAATATTGTCACTCACTCAATGTAATTTTTCCTTTCCTATCTCATGATTTTTTTTTCCCTTGGCTTTATTTCAGGCAGATTTTCCTTTCCTTCATCTCTGCATCTCAAGAAATCTTTATTATATTCTGGGGTATATTCTGGCTCCTATTTTTTCTTTTCTTCTAATTAAGAGTTAGACCCTTGGTAAAAATTCTTTATTTTACTTACGCCCTCTACAATGTTTCCTAATCAATACCAGGCACCCGGTAGGTGCTCAGTTTAAAAAAAAAAACAAAAAACAAATTTCCATGTTAGCTTTCTTTCCTTTTTTTTTTTTTTTTTTTTTTTTTAAGATTTATTTATCATTTGAGAGAGAGAGTGCATGTGCATGCGGTTTGGAGGGAGAGGGAGAATCTCAAGCAGACTCCCTGCTGAGTACAGAGACTGACCCTGAATTTCATGACCCTGAGGTCATGAACTGAGCCAATATTATTCTGACAGGATATTCTTTTTCAAACACAAGACAATATTTGCAATTGATTTGAAGTTTTCAAATAATATTGGTTCTGTTTATGTTATTATGTTTTACTTTAGTATTATGGATTCTTCCTTCCTTGTTATCACCTACCACAAATTGAACTTTACTCATCCTGTTACAGACTTAGTTCTTGTATTTAATATTATGGGATGAGAATATTTTAAAATTTCTTGAGTGAAATATTATTTCTTTCTTAATTTAAAACTATTCTAATGTTTAAAAATCTTTGCATTTTTGTTTTACTGTTTATTTTTGTAAATAACCTTTACATAATCTCCT
This sequence comes from Ursus americanus, assembly GCF_024610735.1. Classification (NCBI taxonomy): domain Eukaryota; kingdom Metazoa; phylum Chordata; class Mammalia; order Carnivora; family Ursidae; genus Ursus; species Ursus americanus. The sequence continues at coordinate 22,834,073 of NC_142131.1, forward strand.
TATCCTCTTTCTTAAATTCACACCTATCATATCCCTTTTTTTTAACTTTTCTTTCTCTTCTTCCTCCAATTTTAGTCAATAAAATTAGATTTTTTGGTGTTGTCTTTGTGCTCTTTTATGCACTTGTATTTTACTGCTTGATTCATCAGCTTTAAATCCTGCCTTATTTTCCCATTGCAAATACTAAGCTGATTCTACTTCCTACCTTAGTGATTCTCTAACTTCAATGCACATAGAATCATCTAAAGATATTATTTAAAAAGCATTGACCAGACCCTAATCCTGGAAATGCTAATGAAGGGCACTTCAGAAATCTTCTGTAATCTTCTGAAATCTGCATATTTAGCAAGTATAGCTGGTAATTCTGCTTTGGGTGGTCCTAGTAGATACAGTTTTTAGTAACAATGGCTTAAAATAGCATGGCATTACTTTTTAAATTCAGATATTTTTATTTAAATCAAAAATGAGACTTTCTGTAATACATAAAACTAGATAATCATTTGAATTTTTTATGATACTTTAAATAGATTAACTAGAAAAACATTTAAATGGATTGACCAAGCAGAATTTAAACAAAACATTGAGAGTCCATTTATCCATGAGTAAGATTTTAACTATTTAAATAATATCTTTGAATAATTCTCTGAGTATTAAGAGTAATAACACAACAATGAAATAGACAAAATAGCTGAATCAACAAATTGGATACCTCAGTTTCTCCTTTAGAACGACCTGTTTCACTTTATTAGCATTTACTCGGGAATTCACTAGCCCTTATTTTATAATTTTGGTATTTCGGTTTACTCAAATCAAAAAGAGAATTTAATCAGAGGAAAATGAAAGAAATTATTATAGAAAGTTTCACTGCATCATGCATCTCTTTGTTTCAATTTTAATATTTTCTAACTTTTGAAATATAAACATTCTTCTCAAAAGGAAAATTATATGTAAAGTGGTAGGTGGCCAAAAGACTGGTAGGTGAGGGCCTATTTGATAATAACTAAGGAACTAACACCTAATGAAAGAATAATTCATCTTAGAGTTTTGTTTTCACCGTAGATATTTGAATATCTCATCATTTAAAAATATTACCCTAAAATTATTGGGAGTGTGCTGCCGGTGGAGAGTGTGGTTATTGTTCTCTCTCTTTTCACCAGCCACATTTCATCAGCTATCCCTGTGCTACTGATTCTCCCATTGAGATGAGACATTTCTAATTTCCTCTTAGCTTAATTCTGTCTTTGAAGACAGAACAGAATGAATCACCTTTTGCTTTCACATGAAAGTACTCCAAATGCTTAAAGACTTCAATCCTCTCTTTATTAAACTTTTACTCTCTTTTATTTTTATGTTCTCTATCACTACCTTATGCAAACATTCCTTATGGTACATGATTTCCAGGTACTTAAATTGGAGGTTAGTTTTCTGTAAAATATTAATTAGTTAGAATTCTTGAAAATGTGTGTTTGGAATTCATCATAATCTTTGACATATAATCCGGTCAGCAGGATTACTTTTTTATACTTTTTAAATTCAAGATACTGTATTTGCTTTAATTATGAATTTATTTTAGTTATATATTAATTAGTTAACTCATTTACTTGCATCTATATAAACCTTTGGTACTTAAACTTGAAATCAGTTAAAAACCTGATTTGTTTTTACCTCACTTCTGAGACTCCCCCAAACTGTGCTAGCTTTTTTTTTTTCCAGACTAAATTTAGGTCATTATAGAAATTCGAAAACATTTCACCTCATTGATTTGGTTTGTGTCGCATTCAGCCGGATTATTTTTAAATTTTAGACTTAATTTTTTATCTTTTTGTTTATATATCCTTTCCTAATTTGTTGTCTCTACTTGGTTCATTGATGTATGTTTTAAGATCAGACATGACTTTCTGACTGACAGAACCACACTTGTTTTAATTGACTTATATATGTATTTTATATACTTTTAAAAATCTGAGTGCTATTAAAGTACATATTGTGATTTGATGTATATAAAACTCTAGAACAGTAAAACTAACCTATATATAATGACACCAAAAATATGTACATACATGTATATGTTTATATACTGTTCTGTCATTGGAGATTAGTTTTGCCTATTTCAGAGTTTTATAAACTATAAATATATAGTGTGTGTGTATGTGTGTGTGTGTGTTTATGTATATGCTGAGAGAAAGGAATTGATTTTATTAGTGGTTGTCTGGGGTGGCAGTTGGGGGTCATAATTGTGTATGGGAACTTTTTGAGGAGATGCTCTTCAATAGGTGAATGGATAAATAAACTATGGTATGCAATAGAGTATTATTCAGAGCTAAAAATAAATGAGATGTCAAGCCATAAATAGACATGAGGGAAACTTAAAATCCGTATTAGTAAATGAAAGAAATTAAACTGGAAAGTCTACATGCTGTATGATACTAACTATATGATATTTTGGAAGAAAGACAAACTATGGAGGCAGTAAAATGATCAGTGGTTACTAGAGGCTAGGGGAGATGGAGTGATGAATAGCCAGAACATGGAGGATTCTTAGGGGAGTGAAAATATTGTGTGTGATGCTATAATGGTGGATACGTGTTATTATACATTTGACAAAGCCCATAAAATGTACAACACCAAGGGTGAACCCTAATGTAAACCATGGACTTCAGTTGATTATGGTGTGTCAATGTAGGTTTACCAGTTGTAACAAAGGAATGACTTTGGTGGGGGATTTTGATAATAGGGGAAGATATGCATATGTGGAGGCTGGGAGTATATGGGAAATCTCTGTACCTTCCTCTCAATTTTGCTGTAAACCTAAAACTTCTTTAAATCATATGTGTGTGTGTGTGTGTGTGTGTGTGTGTGTGTGTGTTCAAATATCTAAATTTGAACATAGAACAGGACATCTTTAGAAATACAAAAAGCATGGGGGATTTTGATACCACTCTATTAGTAAACCACAAAACATGGAAATCAAAGATTATCATGTATTTAGAAAATTTAGAAACTAATGTTTAGTTGGTTTGATTTACTTGTTGCAAAGAGGGAAGCTTGATATGATGGAGAATCTCTGAAGATGTCAATAGAAAGGGTTCGTTATAGGATTTGGGCTTGTGCTAGATGCTTTCGTGGAGAGTTCAAGGATATAGGCTATTGCTGTAAATTGGATGCTCTCAGGAAGTAAGGAAACTTCTCTGATTGTTTATGTTAATAATTTTATCTAGAAGACAGAAGAAATGAAGAGACTAAAACTTTGTCTGTTAAAGAAGCAGCAGTCACTAACATTAGCAAAGATAGAGATGCTTGTTGTTTTTTGTTTTTGCTTTTGTTTTAATTTCATGGCTTGGTCAATGATGTTTTGTCTGTGTTTAGACATGGTTATAGAGTGATCTTGTGTCCTGAACCCTCACTTTTATGGCATGTCCTTGTCTTATGGTGATTTGTGAAACTGTTTATGTTTAACAAAAGATCACACGGTCTAACTTGAGGATCAGGCCAGCTTCCAGCCATCAGAGACTGTTTTTCTCTTTCTCAATACCTTACATAGGAAAGAAAAAAGGCCAATATCGATAAGTAACACACCCTTCTTATGAAATTAAAATGGAGGAGATACATATCTCTATGGTGTAAAGTGGACCTGTTACATAACTTAAATAGTACACAAGGAGAGTAGGGAAGGAAGAAAATAATAAAGGGTTGTGTTGCAATGTTTAAGAACTGAGAGTGAGAAGCCATACTGCCTTGTTCCTAATGCAGGCTCCATGCTCTACTATGTGAGTGACCTCGGTAAGTTTCTTAACCTCAGTATGCTTTAGTTTCCTCCTTATCTCAAATGGAGATAACCTCATGGTGGTTCTATGAAGATGACATACATAAATACCTGGAAAATGCTTAGCAGGTGCCTAGTTCATAATCAGCAATATATAAATCATTTCTATTGTTATTATAAGAACAGAAATGAAATGAAAACCGAAAAAAGTGAGGTGTAGTTTTGTTGAAAGATCGATAATACTGTAATATATGTACAGTATATTCTTTGGGGCAGAACTTCTCAACACTTATGGTGCAAATGGTGTGGTCAGAAAGGGACCAGATATGCCTGCGGTGGTTGAAGTTCCAAGGCCAGTAAGCAACAACAGTTACATTCTCTAGTTTACCCCAAGGCAATGTTAAATAATATAATTTTCAATGTGAACAATGACAGGAAATAATCTTTGGGAAGCAATGCCTAAAGTTAAGCTTACATTTTTTTTTTAATTTTGTAAGACAACTTAAACAAGTATATTCATAGCTAAACTGGATGCAATCTTAATGTCCTTAAAAAGGAGAATGGATACTTACCAAATTAAGCCATTTGAAATTGATGATATGCAATATTTTTTGATCTACAAAAGCAACAATCTTATGTGGGTCATCATCATTCTGCTATGTGGACACAATAAAGTACAGTATATCTATAAAATTGTAACTGGAGTATAGGTATCATTATGGAAGATTTTTAAAAATACATAAAGTAAAAACAAAAGTAAGTTACAGAAGATTAACAATAGTATAATTATGTTATAAAGGTTAAAAATATTTAAAATAATATTAGTTGTTATTTTAGGATACTTAGTTTTGTTAAAAAGGTTTTAAAATGTTTCTGAGAAGAGTAAACACCAATATTAAATTTTTAATTACATCTAAGTAGAGATAAGTAAGTATAGATTTTTGGCTAAGTGGGTATGCTTTGTCACTGACAACAAAGTAGATGAAACTAACCTATATGGCTGATCAGTTCCCTATTTCCAAATCACTTTTCCCTTTCCAAATTCCTCTATGGATATATATATATATATATTTGTGCTTTCCCAAACTCTTGTGAAATTTAGGAGTCTGAAAGATACATGAATGTGACATAATTCTAGTAAAGTGTAGTAAGACTTTGTTGTGGGTTTCTAACTTATTTTCTTAACAAAATGGATAGCATTCATACTTTGACCTCTTTTTTTGCCCTTCAGCCTGAATGAGAATTGATAAATTGGGCTGGAACATCTATACTGACTCTGAAGAAAGAACCAGGGTGATTGCATAGACTCTAACCCTAACATGATTGAACTGTTAAACCCATTCCAGCAACTGTTTACTTGCAGACATGTTCTTATTGGGAAATACATCTCAATCTGCTACTTCAAGCTAAAAATACTCCTAACTTCATTACTTAAATTTTTTAAGGTTCAATTATTTCATCAAGAAAATGGTTATAATGCATGCACCTTCACAAGGGTTTCTGAAGATTAAAATAAGGAGTTTAAATATCTTAGATCAATGTGTGGCATGTCATTAGATCTCCGTAAATGTTATTTAAAACAAATTAACTTTAAAAAACAAGGGTCTTTGCAAAGGGAAGGGTATTTAATGAATGAACTCATGTATCTATGGTATTTAATGAATGCAAGATTACTGTCAGGGGAATCTGAGAAAGAGAATCCTGAAAGATAAATGGAGGATTCACAATTGATAATTTTGTTATTGGTATCTATCAGGCTACAGCGTAAGGTTTCTGCATCCAAAGTGCATAGCTTATTCATCTTTTATCCACCATATATTTGGAACAACTAAAGCATTCAAAAAATATGTGGAGAATTAAGAAGAGAAGACAAAAGATTGTGTGATCTGATAGCAGTAGCACGATATTAGATGTATGTACTTAAATATACAAATTCCAATAAATATTTTTGAATTAAGTGAATGTGGGAAGAATATTTTATACTCAGCAAAATGCTATGACTATGAAAATTTATTTTCTTAATTATTTTACTTTTTAAATATATTAACTAGGTAGGTGTTACCTCTACTGACGGATGAGCCATGATAGGAACGTTTCATGACATTTTGTTCATATTAAGAAATTATAGAAAAGAGTTTACCTATCTAGAATTGTCTAAAGCCTTGGAGAAAACAGCTAATATCACTATCCATTAATCTTTTCTCCCTTTTGGAAAGGTCTTTGCTTAAGAGAGAAATCACAACTTGAATTTTCCTCCCTGTCAATACAATCTCAGTCATCACATATGTTCTCCCTATTGTGCAATAAAGAATGCTTGCCACTCCAATACAATCAAAGAGGAATGGAATTAGGTCAGCATCTATTTATACTCCAATTTCCCTCTTTTAGAAAATGGAAACCAGACACTTTTGTGAGATATCACACTTAATAGAAAGGCCTAGCAATTCAGGAGAGTATACATCACTTGAACAAACTAAGGAAACTAAAAGAAGTATTTTACCCTTTGTTCTATAAGACTATATCTTCTCAAATGAATGCAGAATAGCTACTATTTGATTCCATACAGCCACAATTCATCAAATTTACTGACCTTCTTGAAAACTGTAATCAAGTTGGTATGGTTTAAAACTGCAGGTTTTATTCCGTGTTATAGCAACACTATAGAATTTGAATCTGATATATTATATGTATATATGTTTATATGTATTAACATATGTTTATATGTATTCTTAGTAATCATGAACAGTTGGTCCAGAATGGCACCAGTTACACATAACTTTAGAAGTGCACAGATTTTGTGGATAGGCGTTGTATAGGTAATACTACTGATCTACTTTTTGGAAAAGTTACTTAAGTCCATTGCCACTAAGACCTCAATTCAAAACTGAAGTTAACTGGGTATTATCAGTGAAAATGTAGAGAGAGGACCTCTGAAAATTTACCCCACCATAAAACAATCCAAAAAGGACAGTGATTATTAGAAACACAATTTTTAGAACTCTGGAAATTAGCCAAAGGCTCACAGCAAAAAAAGAGGCATTTAGGCAAGAAAAGAGGCTGAATCTCAGTAAGAACAGCAAATGTGTGGTGTCATCTTTTCCCTAGCCCCAGCTCTAGTCCTCAAATTTCAATCTGCCTTGAAAAATAACAGTTTATATTCCTAGTACTAGAAGGAGCAAAATAGGGAAGGAGCTCTTTTAGACCTTCATTCTCAAAGAAAATTCATCATTTGGCATGCCGGTAGTTCTCTGAAGACACCAATCTAAAGGCCTATCTTTATTTGACCTACTGATGAAAACTTCTGAAGGGAAGAGTTGCAACATGTTTATCAAATATTTTAACATCATAGCTAAAAGAATAAGCTGAAAAAATAAGCTGAGGAATAAAATAGCTGTAGGGGCTTTGAAAACCTCTGATATATTTGTGGGAATCTGGAGGGCTCATGCATAATTATAACCATGCGCATGTTCAGGAAAGACCTATGAAGATCCTAATGTTTCAACTCTGACTGGACTGGACTTTCTGTAAAAACAGTAAGTTAAAGTAAAACAGATTTGTAAGCTGTCTGGTTGAGGGTTGAAGGTATGCCCGAACATGCATAAAATCCCCCACCAAAATGGAACAGCGTCCTGTTGGGGACAGTTTCTTATTATGGACAAGGTTAGGAGGAGATAGATAAGTAAAGCAGACACACTGGGGAAAATGAATTGATAATGAGAAAAACACGTTTTTCTAAACAAAAATCAAGGTCATGTTGTGTAATGGAGGAAAAAGAGAAACTTAATAGTTATATTTTGTCTTAAGGTAACAAAGCCAGTAGTAGCAAAGATTGTGTGGAAGAAGACAGATCCACACTAGATACACTCACTATTCATATTAGACCTCTCTAAACTTGGGCTTTGGACCAAACACCATTCTCCTTATGAAATTTGATGAGATGAAAAAATATCGGATAATGTAGCAGGTAGTTAAAGGACCAAAAGCTGAGAGAATGCAAAAGATGGAGGATGAGAAGTTTAAAATGGAAAATACACTATCTACTAAGATTAAATGGCTTTAAAACATTCAAAATTTGGCAAGCATTTAGAAAGGTAAGAACTTTTGGGTGACTGAATATTACTATTATAGATATGTGAGAAATATAAAAGGAACAAAAAACATAATTCCTATCAAAATTATACTTGACTCACAGGGATTAGAGAATGCTGTAGTTATTGTACAGAGTGATGAATTACTGACGAAGAACAGAAAATAATTCCCTCCTCACCTGAGTTAATGGTTGTACTACATGAAATGAATACATTTAAAACATTTTCTAACAAGAAAAAGGAAAGGAAGGAAAGGAAGGAAAGGAAGGAAGGAAGGAAGGAAGGAAGGAAGGAAGGAAGGAAGGAAGGGGAAAGAAAGAGAGAAAGAAAAGAAAGAAAAAGAAAGAACATATTTGTTTACCAAAACATTTTACCAATGTGAGGATTGGAGACACACACTATTTAATATAGGATATTAACCAATGTGTGTTAATGTTCTTTTGCTACTGTGTATTGGGAGCATATAATTTATAATGTATTTTATGTATATACTGGAAATGAATTTCTAATTTAATCCTATACATATATTTCCTAAATATACAATACTAATTAAATATTAAGTATATTTAATGAAAAAATTATAGCATAGAGATATGTAGGAATGGTGAAAAATGCATGTGTTGTCACTTTTGTGTGACAAATTTAGTCATGATTTAATTGAATTGCTGCCACCAAAGTAGACTTGTCAGTTTCCCTAATGTGTATATTTTATTGCTCAATGATGGCAAAAGAGAAACAGTGGAGTGATTTCAAATACTTTTTAAAAATTATTTTTCTCCTAGGACGATTTCCTGCAGCTATAATCAGTGCAGTTTCCATCAGTCACCATACAATATCGTTGGGTACATAATTACACCTCTACAATATCATTGACTGTATTTCCTATGTGTGCCTTTTATTCCTGTGACTTACTCATTCCATAACTGGAAGCCTGTATCTCCCACTCCCCTTGACCCATTTTGCCCACCCCCCCACCATTTCTAAATTTGGTGAGTTTGATCATTGTAAACTGCCACCTAACACCACACAAAAGAACATATAAAACATTTTGATCATTCCAGTGAATTCCCTCCCTAACTTGGTGACTACTTTCTAATTTCTATCTCAGTATGTAAGTTTTACTTGTTCTTTAGCTTAATATAAATGGTATCATATGATGTATATTCTTCTGGGTCTGTCTTGTTTTTTAATGAAATAGTTTCTTTTCATTGGTAAATCGAGTAATATTCTATTTATGGACAATTCAGCCTCTCATTGATGGGCATTTGTGTTGTTTCCAGTTTTGTCTTTTAAAGGTGTTCTGAACAGTTTTACAATGTCTTTTGAAGGCATGTGTTTTTATTTATCTAAGATACACATATCTAAGATATGTGTTTTAGGTTAAAAATACATAAATGCTTAGGGGCGCCTGAGTGGCTCAGTCATTAAGCGTCTGCCTTCGGTTCAGGGTGTGATCCCAGAGTGCTGCGATCGAGCCCCACATCGGGCTCCCTGCTCAGTGGGAGCCTGCTTCTTCCTCTCCCACTCACCCTGCTTGTGTTCCCTCTCTTGCTGGCTGTCTCTCTCTGTGAAATAAATAAATAAAATCTTTTTAAAAAAATAGATAAATGCCTAAGTTTATAAGACACCATCAGTGAGTTTTCCAAAACAATTTCATTGTTTTATGTTCCCAGCAGAAATTTAGAATTCCAGTTAGTCCATATTCTCCTCAACAGTTGGTCTTGTCAGTCTTTTTGATTATAGCAATTCTTGTGAGTAGTATTAGTATATCTCATTTTATTTTTAATTTATATTTTTCAAGTGACTGATTATGTGGAGTACCTTTTCATGTATTTATTGGCCATTTGTATACTTTCTTTCATAGAGTACTTTACTTTTATGAGGTACTTTGCCTCCTTTATCGCTTGTGTCTTTTCATTAACTTGTAATGATTCTTTTAAAGAACAGATATGAATACATGGACAGATATAACTATAGCAATATATTCCTACTTTGTTATTTGCCTATTAATTTTTTCTGATGAGTTGATATTAAATTTGATGAAATTCAACATACCTTTTTCTTATTTTATAGTGAGTCTGTTTGATGAAATCTTTGTTTTTTTTTGTTTTTTGTTTTTTGTTTTTTTTAAGATTTTATTTATTTATTTGACAGAGATAGCCAGCGAGAGAGGGAACACAAGCAGGGAGAGTGGGAGAGGAAGAAGCAGGCTCCCGGTGGAAGAGCCCGATGTGGGGCTCGATCCCAGAACACCGGGATCACTCCCTGAGCCGAAGGCAGACGCTTAACCGCTGTGCCACCCAGGCGCCCCTGTTTGATGAAATCTTTGACTACTCGAAGATGTGAGTATATTATCTTGTATTTTCTTCTAGAATCATGGTTTCACCATATATGTTTAAGTTTATGATTTATAGTAAATTCATGTTTGTGTTGTATCAGCTAGTGTTTGAGGCTTTCTTTTGGTTTTGATTTGGTTTTGTGTTTGTTTTGGTACAGATACCAAGTTCTTCTATCATTATTTGCTTATAAGAGTTTCCTTCCTTCATTAAGTTTACTTGACACCTTTGTTGTAATTCACTTCTCTATATGCACACCAGTTTATTTAGACTCTTTCACTCCATTGCTCTAATTGTCTTTTCTTACATCAGTATCACTAAGTTGTATTATTGTAGCTTTTTTTTTTTTTTTAAGATTTTATTTATTTATGTGACAGAGAGACAGCCAGCAAGAGAGGGAACACAGCAGGGGAGTGGGAGAGGAAGATGCAGGCTCCCAGTGGAGGAGCCCGATGTGGGACTCGATCCCCCGAACGCCGGGATCACGCCCTGAGTCGAAGGCAGATGCTTAACAACTGCGCTACCAAGGTGCCCCTATTGTAGCTTTTTGAGGGTCTTTATTTGAGATAGTTTCTTCCTCCATATTTGTTCTTCTTGTTAAAGATCATTTTTACACAATTCTAGCTCTTTGCATTCTTATAATTATAAATTTGTCTTGTTAATTTATGAAAGAGACTTCTGTAATTTTCATTGGGATTGTATTTAGTACAAAGGATTACTGGAATTAATAGGCATGTTAACAATATTGAGTTTTCCAATGTTATGGTTTCCATTGGTTTAGACATTTTTAAATTTTAAGTTTCTTTTAGTACTATTTAAAATTTTTCATTGTAGAGGTCTTCCACATATTTTGTTAGATTTATTCCTAGCTATTTAATATTTTGTAATACTACTGTGAATACACTTTTAAATTCTGTTTCCAAAGTGTTTGTTATTAGTACATAGAAATAATATTTATTTTTATATTGAACTTGTATCCTGTGATTCATTACATTTCCTTATGAGGTTTAGTTGTTTTTTTTGTTTGTTTATAACCCATTGATTTTTCAATGACACATAATGTCTATGAATAGTGGACATTTTACTTTTGCATCATCAGTCATTATGCTTGTATATTTTATAAATTCTTTAATGTGCTGGCTTATTGAATGCAAGTGGTAAAAGACATAGCTTTGCCTTGTCTCTAACCATTGGTAAAAAGGTTTCAGTATTTCTACTTAAATGTATTTTTAGCTATATTTTTTTGGGGGGTGGACAAATGTACTGTATAAGACTGGGAAAGTGTTGGGGCGCCTAGGTGGCTCAGTGATCATGCGTCTGCCTTCGGGTCAGGTCATGATCCCGGGGTCCTGGGATCGAGCCCCACATCAGGCTCCCTGCTTGGTGGGAAGCCTGCTTCTCCCTCCCACACTCCCCTTGCTTGTGTTCCCTCTCTCGCTGTCTCCCTCTGTCAAATAAGTACATAAAATCTTAAAAAAAAAAAAAAGACTGGGAAAGTGTTTTTTCTTCCTATTTCTACTTTTCTGAGAAGTTATGTTACTATCACAAGTAATAGTACTAGTACTAGTCTTAGTCGCAGCAACAGTCTGAGTTTTGAATTTTGTCAGATGCTTTTCCTGCATCTTTTGAGATGATCATATGATCATATGCTCTCGCTGGTGAGTAATAATAACAAAGTCAATTATGATTGTCCAGTTATGGCTGTTCTTTGCTTTAAGTGTTTAAGGAAGTTCATGTATTTGCTTTTTGATCTAGATTTATGTTTATTCTGATATATAGTTTCTGAGGCGAACATCTTAATGTCTAGAACATTCTTAGAAAGCATTTTAACTTTCTTTCTATGCTGGTAGTAGCATGTAAAGAAAAAGAGCTTTGTATATTATAATTTAAGAATTAATTGGGGCACCTGGGTGGCTCAGTCGTTAAGCGTGTGCCTTTGGCTCAGTTCATGATCCCAGGGTCCTGGGATGAGCCCTGCTTTGGGCTCCCTGCTCAGGGGGGAAGCCTGCTTCTCCCTTCCCCAGTCCTCCTGCTTGTGTTCCCTCTCTCGCTGTCTCTCTCTCTCTGTCAAATAAATAAATAAAATCTTTTTAAAAAAAGAATTAATTTTACGCAGTATGGTTAGTCTGTGTGGTACTGTATAACATATAAGACCTTGTAAATCTCAACTAACTATAAATCATAATTTTTTTTAGTCTTCAGAAAGAGTTTTACTTACCATAAAAAGAGTTTCACAGATAGATGTTCACAGGACATTTAAGAGAAGTTTAAATCAGCTTTCGGGGCGTTCTTTTGAATCTTCTGAATTATCAAATTTAAAAGTTTTTACTCATGGATCACATGGTCAATACCACTTATTTTAACTTCCTCCTTTCCATATATAGTAACACTTCCTTGTGCATATACTTTTCCTTCGTTATTACTGTGAATTACTTCTTTAATGTCTTAGAGGAACTTTTACACACAAATTTCAAAACTTCGGTTTTTGATATTTCTCCTCTCATCAGTAATTTCTCACTTGAAAATCAAAATTTTCAAATAGAAAAACAAAATTTCCAAATAGACATTTTATGAATATCTTCAGCTTTAATTATAATAGTATTCAAGAAAATCACCTTACTATTTAGCTTATTGACATGGTGCAATGAGTCTTCAAAATAACTCTTTGGAGAATGGAGCATTATAGAAAAATATCAGTTCCCTCTTTTTTATTTCAGTACAGGACCATTTAATAGTTGGATAGATGACCAGAGAAATGGAGAACAAAATGTGCTGTTTATACATAAAAGCTGTTGGAGAATATGGCTGTAATATATGACCAAGAACATTTACTGATGCTCTGGCTTTCTTCATTCCACCACTCTCACCATCAGCATGCTAGTCTGGACTGTGGGAAGACCAACTCGACAGAAAACTTAAACAGTGGAAGTGATTCACTCATATAGAGTTGCTGCCCTGTACTTGTCTGTGACAAGAAGTGAATATCTTTTAGTAGAACATTTTAATAGATTTGTTCCACCTAATCACCCTAAACATAGACTAACAGCTGCGTCTCTTAAAAGAAAAAAAAAAAAAAGGAAAGAAAGAATCAACCACTGTGCTAAGCCTTGCATTTAATCAGTGTTGAAAAGCTTCCCATCCTAATGGAATTTATCATTTGTGAGGAAAACTATTAATATCAAGAACAAAAAAATATGTAAGAACATTATCTAAAATTATAATATAATGAAAACTAACTGATTATAGGATAGAAAGAGAAGGGGGCTTCTGTAGAAAACTAACTGATTATAGGATAGAAAGAGAAGGGGGCTTCTGTAGAAAAGGTAGTTTGGGACATTAATTCTGAAGAGCTTACATTTTAGCTGATGGAATGAAGAATCTTAGCTACCCAAGGTAGGGAGAGGGTATGGAGTAGAGAGTAGGACATAGTCTGAGACCAACGGGCATATATGAAGGCAAGGAAAGAGAATCAGTATGAATCTGATGATTATGGAGAGAGGCAAATGATAAGGCAGGTAAAACAGGCATGGAGCAGAACATAGCAGGTATTACGGACTGATCAGACTCAATCTCCCTAAAATTTGCATGAGGACTCAAAACATACACAGTGATAAAATGCTGTAGTCTTTGATTCAGCATTAATGGTGACTAGTCCAGATGAAATTCATAAGAGATGAAAATAGTTTGGAATCAATTAATAGTGGTGAAATAAGTTGCCTTCTTAAGTACTCTAGGTATTGCATCCTTATTTGCTTCTCTGCTGAATATCTTAATCTAAACCAATTGCCAAATGATATTTAAAAATTGATAGGAGGGGAAAGGAAACAAAACTCTGGATGCCCTATTAGTCCTTACATAACTTCAGTTTATTTTGAAAAGGTTAACAAACATTAGTTTTTTTTTAATATAATTTGATATTTTTATACAGTGTTTCTTATTATAATGCAGTGAAGTCACTTTTACATGTAACTTTTTAAAGGTAAGACTATATCAAGAACCAAACAGTGAAAGTTTTGCAGAATAATACAAGAGATCATCTATTTATGAGTTGAAAAAATGTCACAGTTTATCCAGAACCCGAAAAAGAATCTGCTAATAAAGCTCATAATTCAGATAGGAGATTTTCTAAGAATATTGCAACATTTTCACACAAATTATCAATCTAGCCTCTATATTTTCTTTAGTGGAAGTCAGAAATTGCATGCACATTTTGTAAAGGAAGTTGAAAAGTGAATAGTAAAAATCGAACGGGACATGTATTTGTAACAATACATGGAACAGATGAAAGCTAATTTTAAAATGCATGAATAAATGGGTGTTATACGCAACTGATGAATTATTGAACACTCTATCTGAAACTAACAGTGTACTATATGTTGGCTAATTGAATTTAAATAAAAAAATAAAAAGCATGAATATATTTCATTTAATTTATGTGTGAATTATATTCATATTGATTACAATGATAGTGATATTAAAGGATGGATATATTATTGTATTAGCCATACTTTTAATTTTTATAAATGGGTGCTTTAACATCCACCTAAGGGACTATTAGCTATCTTTAACCAAACTGTGACTCATCCATAGACATCTGGAGTCCTTAGATAGTTTTAAACTATATGCTGTAACAGTCACAGTAAATATGAATATTATGGGGAGGGAGCCACCTTCAAACATAGCAACCCAGTTCTGAGACTGTTTGCTCTATTTCACCCTTTCCTTCCCACAGAAACCACAATAAAGGTGCTTACCTACAGTTCCCCTTTTACTTGGCTGCCTCATGACAGATTCTAGTTCTTCCCCTGAATGGCCCTGCCTGGTGTGCTGTGATCTCCCCAGGAGGCTGTAAGTATAATAAAACCTTTACCTGAGCTAAGTCTATCTCTTGATCTATACCTGGTCTTACGGTACATCACTCAAGGTAATATGATTAAAACAATCATGTGTTCTTAGATTCCCTGACCTTATGCATGGTAGTACAGAACATGATATTATAATGTAATTTCTGGGGGGACATCTTTTGATTTTCTTATTTTAATAATTCTGTGGGAAAAAAAATTAACTGTATATTCATAATAGTTAATTTTTGTACCTGAATTAAGGAGGAGACAAAGTAACATGTGTTATGTCTCAATCAATATAAATTATT
This sequence comes from Ursus americanus, assembly GCF_024610735.1. Classification (NCBI taxonomy): domain Eukaryota; kingdom Metazoa; phylum Chordata; class Mammalia; order Carnivora; family Ursidae; genus Ursus; species Ursus americanus. The sequence continues at coordinate 22,849,412 of NC_142131.1, forward strand.
GGGAAAACATCATGTATACTTTCCAAAAACCTATATTGATTGTGTATTACCTCTTTTCACGTAAGTATTTTGTATAAGTATGTGTTCTTCTTTGAAGTAGCTCTCAAAATGAGATACTATGAAAGTTTATTTTTGTGACTGTAATGTGATAAATTAAGTCACTTTAGCTTCTAGGATCTGCGGTTCAGTGATCCTTGAGCTGAGTGGGGCGTGATTGGTCTAGGTCAGCGTTAGTATAAACTTTAGACATTTTTTTCAACTTTTGGTCAATGTCGTTTCTTGCTATTGAAATAAACATGTATCATATATATCCAGGAGACAAATATATTGAACATATATTCCTAAACACATATTCCTCAATTTCCCGCTTGAATTTTAAGGCTTTCTTATAACTAAGGTGAGCAGATGCTCTTAGATTATGTTGAAGTAGCGACCTGTTCATCATACAAAAGATAAGCTGAAAAGAATACTTCTGCATTTATAATAGCCTGAGCTGTTTAGGGCCACATAAAGATTTCCAAAATATAATCACCATCAAAACAACTACTGCAGACTTTTACAGAATATATAGAATTAAATTCAATATTAAACTGTTATCACTTTTATAACTTACTATAAATAAGCAATTTAGTCAAAATCACACACGTTTACTACATAAATTGCTGTTGGTTGGAAGTAAGAAATGTACTTGAAGTACTTCTGGGGTAAAGGAAATGTGAAAATTTTGCATTGCTCTCACCTTAAAGTTCACAGTGAAATGCCTACAAGGGGCTGAATCAGGAACATTAGGTAGGATCTTTCAAAATTTACAGCATGCAATATACTTTATTTTTCTCTGAAGTCTCATTTTATAGGCTATTATTGGAAACACAATAGTCTACTTGATGGAGCAATGGACTGATTCAATATGTCAGATTCCGTGTTCCTATCCAGTAGACTGACAAAAAGTCACAGGAATTTAATTTAAAATAGGGTAAATCAAGCATTGCTTTATAAAGACCATTTGCATGCCAAGTAGGAGATCTTAACAAAAGTACTTTTGTGGTTATCTGAGCACATAAGTACCTGGGCAACTTTTAAAAGCTGAACATCTTTTTTCCCCTATCAAAACTGTACTTCGAAGAATAATCTAATGGATTTTTTTCCCTGTTAAAACAGATCTTAACTTGTGCAAAGAAAATAAAATAGCACTTCTACTTAATGGCAATAGCCTTGGAATGTAAAGTGAATATAAATAGTTCTAAAAAAAAGATTTAATGAATGGCTTTCATATTTTCAAACCATTATAAGAGCTTATCCAGTTACTTGGTCTGAAATTAAATGGAAGTGTTGTAATATAATTTTATCACCTTTGGAAGCCTTTATTAATATCAAAGTAATATTATATTTCTAGAGTAAATTAGGCAATTTCTTAGATTTATTTATTTTATTCATCCCATGCCTGTAATGCATGCACGTGTTTGTGTATACATAAAATAGAGGCATTTCGTACCAATTGGAAACCAAAATGCATTTTAAGAAACTAATGAGAAATATATCAGTCCTGCTTTTAGACTGTATTGTAGGAAAAAATAAATATATGTGTACCTACAATTCTCTTTATATTGTAGTTATAAAAATGTGTTTATTATTGTTTTTTATTCTGATCAAATACAAGGAAGGAATGTGTATCTTACACTTTCGTATTAAATCAAGATAAAAGTTTTGGGAAATATATATATACTTTAAGATTTTATTTATCTATTTAAAGAGTGAGAGTGCACCAGTGGAGGGAGGGACGGGAGGGAAGAGAGAATATTAAGGAGGCTCCATGCTGAGCACAGATTCCTACACAGGGCTCCATCTCATGACACTGAGATCATGACCTGAGCGAAAAGCAAGAGTCAGGCACTTAACCAACTGAGCCACCCAGGAACCCTGAAGGGAGATATATATTTTAAATATCAACTCAATGAGAAACTTTCTCCCTATTAAATATATATTCTCTGTGAGCATTCTCATCCACAAAAGGGAAGGAAATATGGAAATCATTGTCATGGTCAAAAAATTCTTTTCCCAATGAAATCTGATTTCTAAATAAAAAGTAGCTTTCCATAAATGATGATGTTCTTGTCATTCTTCATATTTGCAGTGTGCACTCTGCCCACTTGCTTCTTTTTTGTGTGGTTGTTGCATTGTTCCTGTGCTCTCCTATAATCCTGTTGATTGCATACTAGGGTACACTTCATTGCAGCTGTCCTTTTAAACCACAGCACTTTAAATAAGGAAATGGACAAAGACAAAATTGCAATGCAGAATAGAGAGCATCATGCATGCTAGTGTTTTCTTGTTTGAGTATTACAAAGTTTATTTTTGGTTAGTGAAGAAATGATACGAGAAGAGGAAAAGAAGTAATTTGGAAGCTCCTAGGGAAAAAAATCATTTGCCAACAGAAAAGAATCTTCTGGAAGTTTGTCAGGCAAAGAGATGTAGAAAAAGAATAAGAAACTGACCTCTATTGGGCTAACCATTTACATTTTTCTTTTAAGTTTAACGTGTTATGTTTAATTTAAGGGTATATGAAATTCAGGCCTCTTAGATGCCCTCTTCTTATGGCATGTTCAGAGGGATTTTTAAGAAAATCTCTAAAACCACTGGTGCAAACTAGAGGGATAAGCAATAAAGGAACGATCTGGTTTAGAAAGTTTATACTTCAGTTAGAAAGAACTAAATTGTGCCAAAAACCTCACATAATCTAATAAAGATGGATCATTTCTTATTACAGAATTTCTCTAATGAATAGCACTCAGTTATATTTTCCATTATCAAAACATACATTTCACAGTTGGCATAAATCAATCAACTTCCCAACACATTTCACTTCCTTTCTACTTTCTGAATCTCTGCATTTTTCCCTCTCATGTGCAAGCACTCTCGTTCTCACTCTTGCTCTCATGTGTACACAGTAGAACTTAAGTATTTCTCATTTACTGATAAATCAGAGAGGTAAATGTAAAGTGATTTTCCTAAATTTTATTGAACTTTATCAGAGTACGCACACAAGAAAGAAAGCAAGCAAAAAAGAAGGGAGGGAGGGAGGGAAGGAAAGAAGGAAGGAAGGAAGGAACAAAGGAACGAAGAAAGGAAGGAACGAAGGAAAGATTAAAGATTAGTCGATTAGTCATGGTGAATGATAGATCTATTATCTAAAAGTTATTTTTAAGAGACTGATGAATAACATTTTATATTATTTTTATTTAGTATGTTTTTTTATTTTAATTCCAATATAGTTATCATACACTGTTACATTAGTTTCAGGTGTACTATCTATTGATTCAACAATTCTATACATTACTCATTGCTTATCTCAGTTAAGTGTGCTCTTTAATCCCCACCACCTATTTCACCCACCCCCCCACCGACCTTCCTTCTGGTAACCATCTGTTTGTTCTCTGTAGTTAAGATTCTATTACTTGGTTTTTCTCTCTCTCTCCCCCCACACCTCTTTTCCCTTTGCTGGCCAGTGGAGACAGTGATGAGCTTAGAGATCATGAACTTATATTAAGAAAATAGACGCATCCTGATTTCTTTGCCATGTAGCTTCGTCCCAACACAATCCCAAATGGTTAAAACAAGAAGATTTAAGTCTCTACAGTTGCAAAATGTTGACTGTCACTTAGGCCTAGATAACTTATTTTCAAAATTGAGGGTTTTTTTTTCTTTAATGATTAGAAGTGAACAAATTATATTTTATTAGCAGAGAATGACCAATTCAGTCTTAGGCCATTATAAATGTTCATCTAGCTGCAGGGGATATTTACCCCACAGAATAAAGTTTAAGGAAACAGGAAGAGAAGAGAGAGTACAGCTATGTTTTGATTACAATTCACACTTGTTTTACATGTCATTTACACATAGTGAGTGAAAAGAGCAAATACCACGAGAATACAAAGAAAAGGACCTCGTTTATATTTTTAAAATATATTGATATATGAAACTAAAAGATATGTCACATAAACACATACATGATACAACTGCAGAGTGAAGGGCCCTGGTGAATCTCTACTACATAGGAAAGGCCACTTCTGTACAGGAGGGGAAAAGACTTGAATCAGGGGGATAAACGGAACTTGTGGTTTTATACAACTTTTTTGTTTTGTTTTATTTTATTTTTGAAATTCTTGGCAAAATTGATTTATTTTTATGTATTTGATAAATGCCTTTAGGAAAACTCCTAAAATTTTAATATTTTTAAACTTTAATTATTACCATGATGATAAGTATAGGACGTCTTCAAGAGTGACCTTTAAAGCATGACTCACTGCTTTTCTAAATTAGCTGATGCTCTGTGCTCAACTCTGCAGGTCTTCTCAGATTTCAGGTTTTCTTGACATTTTTCCTCTTTTAAAACAGGTCTTATATTTAAAGTAAAAATTAACTGGCATTTTAGACACACAGTCATTGACTTTTAAGGAACAATAATCCTTAAATCCTTTTTTTTAAATGCTGTTTTCTAATTTTATTAATCAGTCCAATTTTTTAAATTGCTGAGACCGGCCAGATAACTTAGCAAGGGAAAAAAAAAAAAAAAAAAAGAATGTCAGGCTAGCATATAATACTATCAAATAAAAACTAGAGATGACCTGTTAATTCATTTTTTATACTATTAATTGGTCCACCTTGTGGAACCATTGCTCAAATCTGTTTTACAGCTTAGCAAATCTATACAGATAATTCAAAACTGGAAGCTGCCAATGAATTACGATATCTTGGCACTGTTTTTATCAGTTCATAATGCCTACTTACTAGATGTGATTACCTAGAGGACCACATTGGAATGCAGCATCTCAGAGTATTTTCATTTAAAAGGTCAGGAAGGTAGGTACCAGTAGGATTCAAATCTACTTACTTTAAAGTGGAATTCCCAAATTTTCTGTCTAAAAAAGATTTCAGCTACAATTGGTAAACAATATTATCAATTTTTAATACAAACGATAGTGACATATCATGTGTACATTTGCATGTTATGTAGCATGTGTACACAGACTTTTTATAGCTTTCAGTACAATTCCAGAGGCTGATAGCCTTATATGAAGGCTACTGTGAAGACTAACATTCAAAATCTATTCATACTTAGACTTTATGGTTCCTGTAATTTCACACATCAGAATAAATTTCATGCAGCATTATAAATCACATATTTACCATGCACTTTTCAAAATGACAGCAATACTAAGGACTGGCCTTAAAAATTAGTTAATAATATTATTAGGGCTTATAGAGTATTTATAAAATATGTCATTACTTTTAGTTGTTATGAGAACATGAGGCTCTTTGTGGGCAAAATGGAAAATATTTAAGCACAAGTGGAATAGATCCTTACCAAAGACATATTTTTAAAAAAGAACAAATGTTATAGCTGCATCTGATTGGATTGATTGCTAGCTTATTTTCTTCCCCAAACCTCCTTTAGGCCTGTCAAGCTCCATGGCTTTTCTTTGAGGCATGCCCTTTGATGCTTGTTTTGCCATATGCCCATTCTTATCAGTGGGGATTCCACCTGTGAAACAGTTTTGGAAGATGCCTTCAACAAAATGCGCAAAGTACATATTTGGCCTCTGAAGGAAAATGAAGATAGCCTCAAGCAGAAAAACATAGACATTTTAGAAAGTAAAGCTTTCTTTTTTTTTTTTTTTTTTCCTTAAAAAAAAATTAAGCCCAGGGCTCTTCTTCAGTTGCAAAATATTTTTATCAGAAACCTAGTGCCCTAAAGCAGGCAATAGATACCCTGGCACTTGAGTGTGAAGAATGGATCACTAACTACCTGGCTTAAATTAGTAGTTTTATCCATACCTACTAACTGACACCTTTTTGTTTGTTTTATCATAAATATAGCAATAATGCAGATTATTTCAGTACTCTGCAGTCATCAGAAGGGTCAAGATTATCGAGCATTTCCAGCAAGCATTCTATGAACATAGGAGAGAGAAATATGTGTCTATGAAAGGTTAATAAGCTAGCAACTCAAACCAGGAAAATATTCAATTAACTTATGGGACTTTGGGAGGAGGAAGAAGGAAAAAAACAGACAAACAAAACCCACTAAGCATTGGTTCAGTCATAGAATCACTGATAATAAAAACTGATGGGAATTATAAATACTCCCTAGAGCAACCCTGGCCTGATTTTGAAGTTGAAAAAATTAGAGCCCATGGACAGTTAGTAGCTTAATAAGTGAGACAGCTTTTAAGAACTATTTAATCTATTAAAACGTTATTTCTGTTGCCTCTCAAAATTGTATGTGTGCAAGCTATTCTTTTAACACTTAACATTGCATAAACATATTACATTATATTTTTTTACTTATCTAATTTTACTTTCACAGGTATATTTTCATTTAACAGAAAGCTATACTAATTTATCTTCAGTAATTTGAAGAATAAAATATAAAAATCCCAGTTTACAGTAGCTTATTGCTTTCATCCACATTATGGGATGAAAAACCCTTTTTTGTTGGGAGGAGGAAAAACAAAACTCATTGATTCTAGAATTGAAATGCCTATTGATTATCAGCATTATCCTTACCTACATAATCTTAAAGCAATGCTGAATTATTGCTAAAATATCTGCCCCACATACATGTAAACAAATGGTATCCATTATGTTGTTTTATGTTCTTAGGAAACAGTGTTTGTTAGAATTAGTTACGGAGTCTTTTAAAATTCTGTTTCTGACCACAGAATATTCAGCTTCAGCCTAAGATGAAGTCTCAGTCTAAGATAAGACTATTATGTTAACTACTATATCAGGTAATTAAAATGTGGACTATTCTTGGAAAAATTAAAATAAAAAACAACCTTTGAGACACACTGGTGTTGGTGAATAATGGTAACTACATGTTTTAGCTTATTTCTCCCCTTTCTAGAAGATACTTATCTAGATTAATGCATGTCACTTGTTTTGTTTTTGAATGGAAAACATATTCTAAGATTCCAGTGTTTAGCCATAGAACGAAAAGTCCCTACAAACATGGGCTTTGGCACCTGCTTAACTGATACATAAATCCAAAGTTTCCAATTATTGTTCTTATGAACTTGTAGAAGTAACCTAACATCTCTGAATTTGAGATAAGTAATTTATATCTCCGACTATTTAATGTGAGAAGATTGCATGAAACTACATATGAAATTACATCAAATTTTAAAGCTTTACTATATATCTATTATTATCACTATCATGATAGCTAGTTCAGTTGTTTCAGGCTTCAGTAGTATTTTTTAAATGAACTTAATTAGCCATATTATTAAATTCTTTGCTGTTTTATTTAACTAGTTGATATTAATGAGAAGCAAGAAAGCGGTGTGACTGCACATTTAATTGGCTTATTATCAAATTCTTCTTACAATGATATATAAATACCAGTCTCTTTTGTATAATACATAAGAGCAGTTTTTATTTTTTTTACTTGTTTATTATTCACTTATTTTCTATTACTATCCTCTTCTTATTTACCATTATTATTTTAAAATCTGAAACTGAAGACAATATCATTTCAAAGTTTTCAGGAAAACTTCCTACTATGAATAATATCATAACTTTTAACTGCATCAAACATTATACTTTGAACTGTATACAAACATTATTCATAGACAGGCCTATGGATTTTTAATGTTTTTTTAAAAAATCAACAATAATAAATGGAGATTAATTTTGTTGTATTTTCATCTCAATATATTTATTTACAATTAATATAGTTTTCCATTATTACTTTGAATATATATATTATGCCATGTGTATAAATTCTGTCATTCCCATTCTAATGAAAAGTTGGTGTTTACTGCACTTGCGACTAAATTAACTCATCATCTCATATTAATTGAACTTTAACGCCATGCTGGAAACAGAAATGATACAGTTAGTCACCACATGTCACAGCAGAAAACAATCAAAATTATTGGAGATTAGAAATTTTGTAGAGCTAAGAACTGATAGATGTCTTCAAATATCAGATTGAAAAGAACAATTTACTGAGGAAAAAGACTATCAGACTATGAATACTACTTTAATCACTAAATAAAAGAAACATTTGAAAGGATGAAACCGAAAAGGCTGGTTTTCATGCCATAAGTGCTCAATATCTTTAATGAAATTTAAAATTTCCTGTCTTTGCCCTGCACATTCTTTATACATATATATATTCTGCCCTATGTCCTTGCTTTCACTGCTGTTTTCCCAACTGCATTGATTTAATCTTCTTTAAAGTAGGAGTCATTTTATTTGTTTTTGTGACCTCCATTGTTATAAAGGTGTGTGTGATGCATTCTAGAGATCAAATAATTTAATTGGAAAATTTGATTTTTGTGTATTCTAAAGATATGAAGAGATAAAGGAAAGTTAGTAGATCACATTTACAGTGCTTTACATCAGGGATCAGCAAAACTACAGCCTATAGAACAAAAACAAACAATTGCTGGCTTTTATTTTCATTAATTTGCAAGTTAAGAATGTTTTTGCAGTTTTGAATGATTAGGGGAAAAGCTTAAAAAGGAACAATAATATTTTGTAACACAAAAATTATGTGGAATTTAAATTTCGGTGTCCACAAATAAAGTTTACTGAACACAGCATATTTAATCCTTTAGTTACTGTCCATAGCTTCTTGGGGGATATAACAGCAGAGTTGAAACATTGTGACAGACTTTAGCACTAGCAAAGCCGAAAACACTTACTATCTGACCCTTTACAGAAAAAGTTTGCCACCCCTGTTTTACATTTTCATAGACCTTTATAATTTATAATACACTTTCACCATCTGTATCTCATTTGAGATTCATAGCATTCCTATGAATTATGGCATACTCATCTCCAGTGTGCTACAAATAATAAGAACTACAATCTGTGTTTTACAAATGAGAAAACTAAGCCCTGTTGATTTTAAGTGGTGCTGTCAGGATTTTTAATATAGTTCTTTGGGCTCTAGGCTCAATAATTTCACACCACAATAGTCTCCTCTTCCATTAAACAGTATTAGAGAATTCCAACTTTTATTTTATAAAAGTTCTATGAACTATACAATTCTGTAGAGAACTTCAATTACATAGAACAGTATACATAGATCCAGTATACAACATCACTGAAACAAGTTAAAAATCTCTAGGGGCGCCGAGGTGACTCAGTTGGTTAATCATATGCCTTCAGCTCAGGTCATGGTCTCAGGATTCTGGATCGAGCCCCACGTCAGGCTCCCTACTCAGCCAGGAGTCTGCTTCTCCCTCTGCTCCTCCCCTAACTTGTGCTCTCTCTCTCTTTTTCTTTCTCTCTCTCTAGAATAAATAAATAAAATCTTTTTTAAAAAGTTAAAATCTCTAAAGGATTTTATGATAGCCTATTTAAAAGTTGACTAAAAATCAAACATTTAAATTTTCTAATTTTAGAACAAATTAATTTAAAAGTTATAACACCAAATCTCTCCGTCAGTTTTCACTTTGTGCCCATTTAATTACTTGTTTCCTCTCACTTCACAGTTGATTTGTAGTCTATAAAAGTTATCTTAAAAAATGAGCCATTGTTATAAAAGTTGACTTGGGGTCAGTTTTACATCTGTAAAATAGGGATAAACACTGAAAACAGATGGCAAAATACTAAAGTCATTAAATCTTTTCCTGGATCTAATTTCTGGAGTAAAGGATAGTTTTTACTAAGTAAGACAGCATCTGCAAAGGAACTCTTCATTTTTCTAAAAATTAATTTGAAAAAGAATTGAGATAGTTTTTAACCATAAGAACCAATGCCAGGGGCACCTGGGTGGCTCAGTTGCTTAAGTGCTCCTCTTGATTAAAGCTCAGGTCATGATCTCAGGGTCATGATATAGAGCCCTATCTTGGGTTCTGTGCTCAGCATGGAGCCTGCTTGAGATTCTCTCTCCCCTTTCCCCCATCCCCACATCTCTCCCCCTCCCAGCTGTGCACACACATTCTCTCTCTAAAATAAAATTTTAAAAAGAACCAATGCCAGTGTTGCCTGAAGTAGGGGATATAAGTTAGGCTGTTATGCTGAGCAAATGATAAAGAAAAAAAAGAAGATGGTCAATAAGAGGTATAAATTGCGGTGGAAAATAAAACATTACTGAGGAATAAAATTCTGATTTATTATGATTTATTTTGATCAGAGACAAATAAAAATGTTTTCTATGACCAAAAAAACAAAAACAAAAACAAAAACCAAAAACAACAACAAAAGAAACCTAAAGGCTAATTGGTAAACAAATGCACAGCTTAGAAGAGAGAATAAAATAGAAGGAAGAAAGAGTAAGACCACATAATCCAGGAAATTTTAGAATTTAAAGGGTGGGTTATCATATCCTCTTGCATTAATAACCATTTAGATGAAGAAAGAATAAATAAAATATGATCAATTATAAAAGATAATATGTGATTTTATATTCCATGCCATTTTTAAATTTAAAAAAAGACTAAGCTAATAGATATCAGTAGATATCAATTAGATAGCTGAAAATTTGTTATTTGATATACAGATACGTTCAGAGAAGTTATCTAGTTACCTTGGTCCCAAATGCAAAATTTCACCAGAATTTTAACAAGGGCCTCTTTGTATGTATAAATTGCTACCTTGGGTATGCCTTTTTAACAAAGTAGGATAAAAATATCAATTGATTTTTTTATATTTACTCTGAACATCACTACAGCTAGTGGTCCTCCCAAACCAATATTCATTTAAATAACCAAATTCACTGTTCATTTCAGTAGTTCAAATGCTATTTATTGATGTGACAAGTTAAGTACCACAGATAGAACTTCTTAAAAGTCTATTATTTTTTAATTAAGTAAAACAAATTCTGCTGTGTTTTTGTGGGGTGAAATTTGATTTGTGAAATGACACACACCATGTTTTATTTTTTCATTTTTCAATTTTTGTGTTGTTACTATTTTTTTTTGTCTTTGACATCTTCACCTTGGACTGTATTTTGGAGTGAATTGCACTGTCACTAACTGCATATCTAACTAGATTTTTAGTTGTAAGCAATAGCTCATTTTGAACAGTTTAAGGAGTAAAGGAATCCACTAACAGTTATTAGATCTAATGATCAGAAATATCCTGGGTCATCAGAATTAGTCTTGGAGGCTATCCAGCTAGGGACAAGGAGAGGTTGCTCCAAGTAATACTTCATTGCACCTGCCCACTTTGTCCAGATATGAAGCTTATGCTGGTGGTACTGGGTAGTGAATGCCAGCCTGCCTACTACTGCTGCTCTCTTCTCATACCAGTGGGGGTTACCTGGCTGTATCACTGTACCACATGTTTATTACCTAGATGACAGATCATGAGAAAAGGAGATTCAGGCTCCTCCTATAGGAGATTAATTGAGCATTGGAGAAGTAGTCAAATGAAGTTGGGCAGCCAAACCATGCTAAAGACCACAATATAAACATTAAAAGGACACTAGTTAATTAGAAAAAAAAAATCCTTATGTATGGCTATTGTACACTTCCTTTTTTAAAAATTATGTTCAGTTAGCCACTGTATAGTACATCATTAGGTTTTGATGTGGTGTTCAGTGATTCATTAGTTATGTATAACACACAGTGCTCATCACAACATGTGCCCTTCTTAATACCTATCACCCTATTACCCCACCCACCCACCTCCCTCTGCTCTGAAACCCACAGATTGTTTCCCGGGGTCCATAGTCTCCCATGGTTCATCTCCCTCTCTGATTTCTCCCCCCTTTGGGTTTCCCCTCCTTCCCCTATGGTCCTCTGTGCTATTGCTTATATTCCACATATGAGTGAAACCATGTGATAATTGTCTTTCTCTGCTTGACTTACTTCACTTAACATAATCCCCTCTAGTTCCATCCATGTCAGTGCAAATGGTGAGTATTCATCCTTTCTGATGGCTGAATAATATTCCATTGTTTATATGTATCACATCTTTATCCATTCATCTGTTGGAGGGCATCTTGGCTTCTTCCATAGTTTGACTATTGTGGACATTGCTGCTATGAACATTGGGATGCATGTCCCCCTTCTTTTCACTACATCTGTATCTTTGGGGTAAATACCTAGAATTGCAATTGCTGGATCGTAGGGTACCTCTATTTTTAACATCTTGAGGAACCTCCTTACAGTTTTCCAGCATGGCTGTACCAGCTTGCATTCCTACCAAAAGTGTAAGAGGGTTCTGCTTTCTACACATTCTCACCAACATTTGTTGTTTCCTGTTTTGTTAATTGTTGCCATTCTAACTGGTGTAAGGTGGTATCTCAGTGTGGTTTTGATTTGTATTCCCCTGATGGCTAGTGATGTTGAGCATGTTTTCATGTGTCTGTTAGCCATTTGTATGTCTTCTTTGGAAAAGTGTCCATTCATGTCTTCTGCCCATTTTTTTGACTGGGTTATTTGTTTTTGTGTGTTGAGTTTCAGAAGTTCTTTATCGATCTTGACTGTCAGCCCTTTATCTGTAATGCCATTTGCAAATATCTTCTCCGATTCCGTGGGCTGCCACTTAGTTTTGTCGACTGTTTCCTTTGCTGTGCAGAAGTGTTTTATCTTGATGAAGTCCCAAAAATTCATTTTTGCTTTTGTTTCCCTTGCCTTTGGAGACATGTCTTGAAAGAGGTTGCTGTAGCCGATGTTGAAGAGGTAATCGCCTATGTTCTCCTCTAGGATTTTGATGGATTCCTGTCTCACATTGAGATCTTTCATCCATTTTGAGTTTAGCTTTGTGTATGGTGTAGTGGAATGGTCCAGTTACATTCTTCTATATGTAGCTATCCAATTTTCCCAGCACCATTTATTGAAAAGACTGTCTTTTTTCCATTGGATATTTTTCCTGATTTGTCAAAGATTGGTTGTCCGTGGAGTTAAGGGTCCATTTCTTGAGTCTCTATTCTGCTTCACTGGTCTATGTGTCTGTTTTTGTGCCAATACCATGCTATCTTGGTGATCACAGCTTTGTAATACAGCTTGAAGTCAGGAAACATGATGCCCCCAGTGTTGTTTTTCTTTTTCATCACCCCCTTGGTGATTCGGGGTCTTTTCTGGTTCCATACAAATTTTAGGATTGTTTGTGCCAGTTCTTTGAAAAATGCCAATGTATTTTAATAGGGATGGCATTGAAAGTGTAAATTGCTCTGAGCAGAATAGACATTTTAACAGTGTTTATTCTTCCAATCCATGAGCATGGAATGTTTTTCCATCTTTTTTGTGTCTTCCTCAATTTCTTTCATAAGTGTTCTGTAGTTTCTAGAGTATAGATCCCTTACCTCTTTGGTTAGGTTTATTCCAAGGTAGCTTATGGTTTTTGGTGTTATTGTAAATGGAATCGATTCCCTAATTTCTCTTTCTACAGTTACACTGTTAGTGTATAGAAAAGCACCTGTTTGCTATTCATTGATTTTGTATCCTGCCACATTGCTGAATTGCTATATCAGTTCTACTAATTTGGGGGTGGAGTCTTTTGGGTTTTCCACATAAAGTATCATGTCATCTGTGAAGAGAGAGAGTTTGACTTCTTCTTTGCCAATTTGGATACCTTTTATTTCTTTTTGTTGTCTGATTGCTGAGGCTAGGACTTCTAGCACTATGTTGAACAATAGTGGTGAGAGTGGGCATCCCTGTTGTGTTCCTGACCTCAAGGGAAAATCTCTCAGCTTTTCCCCATTGATAATGATATTCGCTGTAGGCTTTTCATAGATGGTTTTCATTATATTGAGGAATGTTCCCTCTATCCCCATACTCTGAAGGGTTTTAATCAGGAACGGATGTTGTATTTTCTCAAATGCTTTTTCTGAATCAGTTGAGTATCATGTGGTTCTTGTCTTTTCTTTTATTAATGTGCTCTATCACGTTGATTGATTTGCAAATGTTGAACCACCCCTTCATCCCAGGAATAAATCCTACCTGGTTGTGGGGAATAATCCTTTTAATGTACTGTTTGATCCTATTGGCTGGGATCTTTTTGAGTAGTTTGACATCAATGTTAATCAGGAATATTGGTCTGTAATTCTCCTTTTTGAGGGGGTCTTTGCCTGGTTTTGGGATAAGGGTAATGCTGGCCTCACAGAATGAGTTTGGAAGTTTTCTTTCCATTTCTGTTTTTTGAGACAGCTTCAGTAGATTAGGTATTATTTCTTCTTTAAATGTTTGGTAGAATTCCCCCGGGAAGCCATCTGGCCCTAGACTGATTTAACTGGATTGAAACTGGATTGAATTCCAGTTTCAAGGCATTGTAGTCTGATAACATGCAGGGAATAATCTCAATCTTCTGGTATTGGCTGAGACCCAATTTGTGACCCAGTATGAGGTCTATTTTGAAGAAATTTCCATGTGCATTTGAGAAGAATGAATATTCTGTTGTTTTAGGGTGGAATGTTCTATACACATCTACAAAGTCCATCTGGTCCAATGTTTCATTCAAAGATCTTGTTTCTTTGTTGATCTTCTGCTTAGATGATCTGTCTGATGCTGAGAGTGGAGTGTTAAAATCTCCTACTTTTAATGTATTATTGTTGATCTGATTCTTTATTTTGGTTAACAGCTGGCTTATGTAGTTGGTTGCTTCCTTTTTGGGGGCATAGATATTTACAATTATTAGATTTTCTTGTTGAATAGACCCTTTAAGAATGATATAGTGTCCCTCTGGACACTTATTACAGTCTTGGTTTAACTTCTAATTTGTCTGATATAAGATTTGCTACCCCAGATTTCTTTTGAAGTTCGTTGGCATGAAAAATGGTTCTCCATCTCCTCACTTTCAGTCTGGATGTGTCTTTAGGTTCAAAATGAGTCTCTTGTAGACAGTATATGGATGGGTCCTGTCCTTGTATCCAATCTGCAACCCTGTGCCATTTTATGGGAGCATTTATGCCATTCACTTTGAGAGTAACTACTGAAAGATATGTATTTATTACCATCCTATTGTCTGTACAGTCCCTGTTTCTTTGGATTGTCTCTGTAAATTTCTGGTCTATATTACTCTTGAGGTCTTTCTTTTATAGAATTCCCCTTAGTATCTCTTACACGGCTGCCTTGGTGGTCACATATTCTTTCCATTTCAGTGTGTATTAGAAGCAGTTAATACATAAAAAGCTATAACTGATAAAAATGATTAGAACTATTGTTAAAGTAGGGGCGCCTGGGTACCGCAGTCGTTAAGTGTCTGCCTTCGGCTCAGGGCGTGATCCCGGCATTCTGGGATCGAGCCCCACATCAGGCTCGTCCGCTGGGAGCCTGCTTCCTCCTCTCCCACTCCCCCTGCTTGTGTTCCCTCTCTCGCTGGCTGTTTCTTTGTCAAATAAATAAATAAAATCTTAAAAAAAAAAAAAGAACTATTGTTAAAGTAGAATTGATTTTTAGAATCCTTTATTTCTATAACAGAAGAGTATAAATTAAGTTTCAAACTATTGAATACACACCCTACCCAAAGCAAAGTGTCACAGTAAGACCACTCAGGAAAAACAAAACAAACAAACAAACAAACTGGAGGCAGGTTTGAGGATGAAAAATAACAGCAAGTCACATAAAATGAAATGAACTGGTCCAAAAGAAAAATAACACATATGACTATGTTTTGGTTATACTGTAATATAAGGATCTAAAATGTATTTTTCTGCCAATTAAGTCTAATTATTAAAACAATAATTTTTCTAAACTAAAACTGAAAAGATCAGTGGTTATATTTTAGTCTTTGATTATATACAGCCATTTTATTTGCTTCTTGTAAGACATACACTTGCTATTATTAAATATTGTTGATAAACCAAAATTTTAATTTTTGAGATAGATTTGACATGTAATATTATGTAAGTTTACAGTGTATTACATGCAGAGCGCCTCGGTGGCAAAGTTGGTTAAGTGTGGGAATCTAGGAGTTGGCTTAGGTCGTGATCTCAGAGTTGTGGGATTGAGTC
This sequence comes from Ursus americanus, assembly GCF_024610735.1. Taxonomy (NCBI): domain Eukaryota; kingdom Metazoa; phylum Chordata; class Mammalia; order Carnivora; family Ursidae; genus Ursus; species Ursus americanus. Next base: position 22,865,322 of record NC_142131.1, read on the forward strand.
CCACGTAAGGCTCTGTGCTCAGTGGGGAGTCTGCTTAGGACTCACTCTCCCTCTCCCCCTCTCCCAGCGTGCTTTCTCTTGTTCCCTTTTTCTCTTTCTCAAATAAATAAATCTCTGAAAAATAAAGTGTACAATGTGTTCATTTGATATATTTACATAATGCAGTATGATTACCACAGTAGCATTAACTAACACTTCTATCAGGTCACATAATTTTTATTTTCTTTGTGCGTTGAAAAAAATTAAGATCTTGTCTCTTAGCAACTTTGAAATTTAAAATACAGCATTCTTGACTATAATCACTATGCTGTACATTAGATCTCCAGGATTTACTTGACTATGAGGTGCAAATTTGAACCCTTAAACAGCATCTCCCCAGTTTCTCCATTCCCCAGCCCCTGGTAACCACCATTCTCCTCTTTCTTGTCACAAGTTTGTTTTTTTTAGATATCACATACAAATGATATCAACAGTATTTGTCTTTCTCTGTCTGCCTTATCTCATTTAGCATAATTTATCAAGGTCCTTTCCCTGTTGTTGCAAATGATAGATTTTCCTTCTTTCTCATGGCTGAATACTATTCCATTGTATATGTAGAACACATCTAATTTATGCATTCATCCACTGCTGGGCACTTAGGTTGTTTTCATTTCTTGGCTATTGTTAACACTGCAGTGAACATGGGAGTGCAGATATCACTTTGATACTGTTTTTCTTTTCTTCTTTTCTTTTCTTTCGTTTTTCCTTTCTTTTTTTCTTTCTTTCTTTCTTTTTTCTTTCTTTCTTTCTTTCTTTCTTTCTTTCTTTCTTTCTTTCTTTCTTTCTTTCTTTCTTTCTTTCTTTCTTTCATATACCTAGAGGAATTGCTGGATTATATGATATATCTATTTTTAATTTTTTGAGGAGTTTTCATAATCTTTTTCATAATGGCTGGACCAATTCACATTTCTACAATCCGTTGACAAAGACCATTTATGACATATCCATAGCTAATCTCATACACAACAGTGAAAGAGTGAAAACTTTCCCTTTAAGATCAGGAACATGACAAGAGTGCCCACTCACACCATTATAATTCAGCATAGGAGTAGAAATCTTAGGTAGAGAAATTGGTCAAGACAAAAACTAAAAGGTATCCAAATTGAAAAGGAAGAAGTAAAATTTGTCATTATTTGTAATTGATATGATCTTGTATATTGAAAATACTAAAGAATAAACAAACAACAAAAAAACTATTGGAACTAGTCAACAATTTCACAAAAAATGCAGGATATAAAGTTCATATACAGAAATCAGTGGTATTTCTGTATACTAACATCAAAACATCTAAAAATAAATAAAATAATTTTTGGAGAGAAGAGCTTTATTTCATATAGTTTCCTCGTTTTTTTCTTTAAAATATTACATAAGTTCTGCATAAATAATGTGTTTGGAAAAAATGATTTTCATATATTTATGAGTTCATATATTTATGAATTTTCTGCAGAGAACATTCATATTTTTATGAAAGTAGTCATTCTTAACCTTATTAATAAATCTTACCATACTCCATCAGCATTCTTTCTAAGTAACTCTTGACATTGACGTATGCAATTTAAAAAAAATATAGTTTATTACATGCCAAAGGTTAACTACATATTAAGTAGTAACTTGAGTAGCCTTGTTCTTGGATCATTAAATATATCCTGATTCAGTATGTATTAAAAGGCAATTAAGTTTATACTTGATTAATATACAGTATGCCAGATATATATTAGTGGATCTGATAACACATTTTTCTACTCTTATTTAATATTCAGGTGAGTTACAGGCTACTGATTATTTCTAAATTTCCCTGGGTGTTTTTACTTTTTAAAAATTTTTTTCATTGTGTTTTATTATATAGTCAGATCATGGTAAAATTGTGATTGTTTATGAAAATGTGCTCTTATTTGTACAATATACTTATTTAATAACTATTTATATCCTTTCAATTCAGCTGAAGTTAAAGTAAGCAAGAAAATATGTAAAAGAAAAGAGTCTACTAAATTATATGAACCAAAAAGAAGATGTTACTTTGTATGGGCAGAATTCCATGGTGAATGCATGTTCCTGTAAGGATAAATGAGTAGTGACTCTTGTTTTGTTTTGTTTCCTATCATGGGTACTTCTTGGATAATATATTGCCTATTGCAGTTTTTGTCACTGTCTCTAAGTTCCACAACTTATCATTGGCAGATTCTAGTTTCTTTGTCATTTCTTTCCTAGATTGGTGTTTTATAAATCAAGGGGTCTAAAAATTGCTATTGACATTATTTCCTCACAAAACTGAAATATGGAGAATATAGTTTGGTTTTGTAAGAATATCACTAAGTAGTTTTGATTTTACTGTTGTAATTTACTGTTCTGGTAGAGGAAACAAAAACTCTAAGCACTTGGTTTGAGGAAATTTTCGAGTATCATTGAGTACCACTTTATTCATTACCATCACTGCTTGTATATTAAAGAGTTCAACAACAACCTTTATCCTTATGAATGTTTTAATGCAGCTGTATTGGCACAGCATATATGCTTATCTTAAACTTAGCATAAAGCACAACATATATGCTTATCATTTGTTCAGGGAAATGTATCAAATGTAATAATATGTGTGGATTAGGTAACTATTGAGGTCATTAAGATTGTAGAAACAATAAGGATGAAGATTTGATTTCCTGGATTTTTCATGGGAGACTTGAACTCTAAAACCTGTATGGAAAATTTAAAGGGCACAATATCTTGAGGCAGTGGTTGACAATTTTTGTAAAGGAACAAATAGTAAATATTTTAGTTCTTATGGCCAAATGATCTCTGTCATATCTACTGAAGTAGGATATTGTGGCATGAAAACAGCCATATACAGTATGTAAATTGTGGGCACTTTGTTTTAATAACATTTTTTAAATAGAAACAAGTGGGGACTTCATGGGGCCATGGGCCACAGTTTCTGACCCATGGTTTAGGGAATAAAACTTTTTGGATGTGATAATATAAAAGCCTAAATTTGAAAACAGCAAAGTAATATGTGGCAGATTTTATCTGTTGGGAATTTAAATTCATGAAGGAAAATATAAAGATGTGTTCTTGTATATGAGTTTGCTTGTGTGTGTTTGTGTTGATTTCAAAATTGTAGTTTAGAGAAGATTTAAGGAAACTGAAGAAGTTGAATACTTTTGAATGACCCATATTCTATATAGTTAATAAAAGAAATCCTTTGGTTATGTAAATTATTGATCCCTCAGAGATTATACATTATTTATTTGAAGAGTCAGGTAATTGAAGAAAAGTAAGGTTTGTCATCTGTGTAAAAATATCTTGTATTTAAATAATATTGAATTATTTTCCCCTGATGTTTAAAAGAAAAAAAGAAAAAAAAGATGACTCTCTTATAGCAAATTCCTTTAAGAAGAGCCTAGTTTAGTCTCCTAGCTAGTAAACTAAGAACTGCTCTGGTCCACTGTAAAGAGATAAATCTCTTCCTAGCAGATTTATTGTGAGGATTAAAAAGATAAGATATTTAGAGAATCTAATGCAATGTCTGTCTCTACAGTTGGTAATTCTGTAGGAAATTTTAGCTCTCTTCTTCCTTTCCCATTACATTAGGGAAAGATAGTCTACAGACCTAAAACAAGGAAAAGTTTGTGTCTTGTCACATAGAAAAGCAGTGGTATGAATATTTTATTGCTATATTGAATGAAAATATTAGTATTTCATCTTGGAGAAAAGTAAGTACACTCATATTCCCATTATATGTCCATCCCCTTTTTTTACTTTATTTTATTTTATTTTATTTTATTTTATTTTATTTTATTTTATTTTATTTTATCTTATTTTATTTTACCTTATTTCTAGCAAAGATACTAGTGAATAGTGTCACATAGTTTATAGAAAAAAAAAACATTCTTCAATTTATCCATTGACAATGTTGATAGCATTTACTTTTGGTCTTGTAAAATAATTAAGTTCTAGATAGTTTTCAGTAAGGATGATGCTAAAGCTAAAAATAAACGAACAAAATTTACATCATTATATATGTGTGAATAACTTTCACAATACAAACAAGCAATCTGTCAAGGGATTCCTTTTTTTCAGATATAAAAATTCTATTATTTCTAAGTCATTATTTTCTAAAATTTCATCAGTTGGTCAAGTCATGCTATAAATAATTGCTTCACAAATGAAGCGTAAGTTCCTGATAGGATTTCTTGCTCTCATGCCTATTTGGGCTTTGAAAAGCTTTAGATTGCTTTTTTTGTTGTTAAAAGGAGATTCAGGGGTGCCTGGGTGGCTCAGTCGTTAAGCGTCTGCCTTTGGCTCAGGGCGTGATCCCGGAGTCCTGGGATCGAGTCCCACATCAGGCTCCTCCGCTAGGAGCCTGCTTCTTCCTCTCCCACTCCCCCTGCTTGTGTTCCCTCTTTCGCTGGCTGTCTCTCTCTCTGTCAAATAAATAAAATCTTTAAAAAAAAATAAAAGGAGATTCATATACCCTTCATCATTAGTACCATTTTTATCCCATTCATTCTTTGGAAACCCTCAGAAATTGGAACCCTCAAACATTACTGGTTGGAAAGGTAAAATCACAAGATAACACAATGTGGTAGTTTCTTAAAAAGTAAAACCCACATTTGACAAATAGTCCAGTAATTTCACTCCTAAGTATATCCCAAGGGAATTGAAAATTTATGTGTACAAGAAAAACCTCCTTAAAAATGTTTTAGTGGCTTTATTCTTTATCAATATTATTATTATAACTCTTTTCTATTATAACTCTTTCTAATGTTTTTTAAAACCCAGAGTGTCTCTGTATTTTACATGTGATTGAAAAAATTATATCTAAGTTACATATGAATGCAACGATTAGATAAGTTAAATTGATAGATTGAAAAATGAACAACTTCACTAGGAGAGCTGAACAATTTTGGACAGTACACATGCTCACCCTGATCATACCATTTATTGTAATATTAGACTTATTGTAGAATACATAATGAATTGGCAGACAAATATCGATAGCACAAAGGCAGTGGTGTCGAGTATTCATTAAATTTATACCAGTTCACCACACTTTGTGTAGGAGCAGAATTCATAAGTGTCTAAAACCAATATACTTTCATCTTGACTTCTGTTATGCAATCACATATGTCAAATGTATTCCCACAGGAAAAGATATATTAACTGCACGAAATCATAAAAATCTTATATTTAACAACACTGAAAAACTCCTGAAATCACATTTTTAACCTGGCTAGACTTCTAAACACCCTCTTTGCAGCAATTTCATGAGAACTGAGAGTGAGGAAAAATATAGCAGCCGGATTTTTTTTTTTTAACTTACCACTAAGAACACATTGCCTGAAGCTTCCTTTGTTTTCTCAGCAAGTTCAAGAGCAAAGTCTACTAGATTAAAAAAAAAAAAAAAAAAAAGGCAAGATATCAAAGAAGGAAAATTTGAGGAAAAAAAACAAAACCAAGAAGATAAACCAGGAAGGCATTAAATAAAAGTTAAATACTTTTATTTATTTATTTATTTATCTATCTATTTATTTATTTATTTATTTTCAGAGAGAGAGAGAGAGAGAGAGAGAGAGAGAGAATGAGCATGGGAAAGGGGCAGAGGGTGAGGGAGAAAGAGAATCCCAAGCAGGCTCCATGCTGGGATGATCCCATGACCCTGAGACCATGACCTGGGCAGAAATGAAGAGTGAGATGCCCAACTGAGTAAGCCCCTCAGGTGCTCCTAAAGTTAAATACTTGTAAAAAGTCTTACTTTAGGAGCTCCTGGGGGCTCAGTCGGTTAAGCGTCTGCCTTTTTCTCGGGTCATGATCTCAGGGTCCTGGGATTGAGTCCCGCATCGGGCTCCTTGCTCAGTGGGGAGTCTGCTTCTCCCTCTACCCCTTCCCCCTGCTTGTGTGCTCTCTCTCTCTCAAATAAAAAAATAAAATCTTTTAATAAAATAAAAAAAATAAAAAGTCTTTATTTTTTTTTGGTGGAAAGACATAATAAAAATATGATAAAACTGCCTAACTTCCAGAAGATATCCTGTGTATCTTCACTGAGTTTTTGTGCAAGTTGAGTTAATGTTATATTTAATTTAATGAATTAACTCAGAGAAGATTTTAATATTTTTTCAAGAGAAGTTTTTTTTAGTGTCTAAACATTTACTCCCTTGTTTCTAGGACAATGTCAAATACATGACTAAATATTTTATCAAAACCTTTAGAAGGACTGTTGCATAATTATTAATATGAGGCCTAATTTTAGTAATATCTTGCTAAATGATATTTTTGCTAACATTTTAATAATATCTTAACAAATAACTTAGTAAAATAACATCTTCCTAAACAGAACAAAACTAGAGAATCATTTTCTCCATATTCTATTAGATATGCCATTTGAGAAATGCCTTCGGAAATGAGATATTACAGGAAAAAAACCCCACATTTTCCACATTATTGAATGTTATCTCTGAGTGTCAGTTGTTACTAACTAAAAAATGTGTGTGTGTATTCTTTCTCCTTAAAGTTACACATTGACTACAAGTACTTTTTTTTTTTTTTTAAAGATTTTACCTATTTATTTAACAGAGAGAGACAGCCAGTGAGAGAGGGAACACTAGCAGGGGGAGTGGGAGAGGAAGAAGCAGGCTCATAGCGCAAGAGCCCGATGTGGGGCCCGATCCCAGAACTCCAGGACCACGCCCTGAGCCGAAGGCAGATGCTTAACAACTGAGCCACCCAGGTGCCCCTACAAGTACTTTCTTTTTGAGAAGTCAAATAATAAAACTGTAAAGGATTTTATAATTTTAAAATGGGAATTTTATATTCCCAATTGCTAAGAGGGAGAAGAGAAAAAAACCGACTCCCCAAAAATGTCACAATGTTTTTAGGTGGAAAGCATGATGGAACTTAGCAGAAGGCAAATTGAAATCTAAACGCCAGTGGGAGGGGCGCCTGGGTGGTTCAGTCCTTAAGTGTCTGCCTTAGGCTCTGGGTGTGATCCCAGGGTCCTGGCATCGAACACCGGCATCGGGCTCCTCCGCCGGGGGCCTGATTCTTCCTCTCCCACTCCCTCTCTCTCTGGCTGTCTCTCTGTCTGTCAAATAAATAAATAAAATCTTTAAAAAATAAAAAAAAATAAATGCTTGTGGGAGAGGATACCGGTGGGAACAAAACAGTTCACACCATCAAAACCCAAGGATACTGGGGAATTAAAGGTAGGATCAATCCAATGAAATCTCTAAAAAAAAAAAAAAGAAAAAAGTTGGACTTCCAGTATTATTTCAGTCATGTAACATTCTTGGAAGGTGTCATTGCCTTGTAAATAGAAGCTGAGTAAAGTGAAGATCAAAGACTTTCATGGATCCATCATAGAGCCGACTTTGAAGGAAAAAAAACAACAACAAAAAACCATGACCCTGAATTCTAGAAATACAGCGTTATCTGGTGACAAGGGAAACAAAAGCAAAAATCAACTATTGGGACTTCATCAAGATAAAAAGCTTCTGCACAGCAAAGGAAACAGTTGGCCAAACTAAACGGCAACCTATAGAATGGGAGAAGATATTTGCAAATGACGTATCTGATAAAGGGCTAGTAACCAAAATCTATAAAGAACTTCTCAAACTAAACACCTAAAAAACAAATAATCCAGTTCAGAAATGGGCGCAAGATGTGAATAGACATTTTTCAGAAGAAGACATAGAGATGGCCAACAGACGATGAAGAGATCTTCAACATCACTCTGCATCAGGGAAATACAAATCAAAACTACAATGAGACATCACTTCACACCTGTCAGAATGGCTAAAATTAACAATGCAGGAAAGAACAGATGTTGATCAGGATGGGAGAAAGGGGAACCTTCCTACACTGTTGGTCGGAATGCAAACTGGTGCAGCCACTCTGGAAAACCGTATGGAGGTTCCTCAAATAGCTGTAACTTTTACTTTTAAAAGTTTGTTCCATTCCTTTCAAAAGGTTGTCTCATCATGGAAAACTGTTCACAGAAGGAAAATAAAAATACAGTGTACTGCTAGATTTTACAAAAGAAATGCCCTGAAATCTAAAGTGTCCTGAATTTATGTTAATTTCATGGATGAGCTTTCTCAGAACCCAGAGAGCCCAACACTGATATACCACTAGGCAATAAAACACTGACACAATTGCTTTGGTTAAACTGTTGTAGAACATTACGGAGTAAACTCTCCAATGCTATTGGTGGTAAAAACACAGAGGTCAGTATCTGTACAATACATTCAAATGGAGGAAAAGTATTACAACTTTATAAATAAAGCAAATCATATTCCAGCTCTTTCTATAGAACTACAGGATAGAATGATAACTTTATCAATATTCATAATAAATATGAACGGGAATAAATTCTGATTTTTTGTGAACCAAAGAATATGTAGTTTTATCAATTTGCGTATTACAGGGATCTTAATAAAGATTTTAGATACAAACTCAAAACTGAATTTTCAAAATTTGCATTCAAAGTAAATACGTAAAAACAAACAATAGCTCCTTGAACCAAAGTAATTGATATATTAACAAGCCCAAGGGAAGTGATGTAATCAAAACAAGTTTATGTTTGTTTATTTATTTATTTATTTATTTATTTATTTATTTATTTATTAAGATTTTGTTTATTTATGTGACAGAGAGACAGCCAGCGAGAGAGGGAACACAGCAGGGGAGTGGGAGAGGAAGAAGCAGGCTCCCAGTGGAGGAGCCTGATGTGGGACTCGATCCCGGAATGACGGGATCACGCCCTGAGCCGAACGCAGACGCTTAACGACTGCGCTACCCAGGCGCCCCTATTTTTTTATTTTTTGTCACTAAAATGTGTAGTGGTAGTTCCCCTACCTACATAAAAACTGGAAAATAACCCATCACTTTTCTGCTCAAACTTAAATATTAGGCAGAACAGTGAGTACATTAATTTCAGTGCTGTAGCTTCAATTCAATCTCTAAATATACAAGCTCTAACTGCAGGTGTGTGTGTGAGAGAGAGACATACACAGAGACAGAGAGACAGAATATTTTCTTTCTTCTTTCCCAGCTTGGGGCATACTGAGATCTGACTGCTTTCTGTGGATGAGGTTGCATAGTCCTTTATACTTCTCTTCCACACCTACCATTTTTCCTTTCCTTACTAGCCAATTAAAATTGCTTAATCTTCCTACAATGGTCCCTGGGTGAGTGATGTTTAGAATAACACATAGTCTTACTGGGTGTGTACTTGTCACTCAGGTATGCAAATGCACTTTCTCATGTGGATGCCTTCTACTGGGGCCCTCCAGTTCAAAACTTGCATGATTTTGGTGATGCCACTCCTCTCTGAGCTCTGCAATCTGACACCATCATTCCACAGAGACACTGTTTTGAGTACCTTAATCTTTCTAGTAGGTCATTTTGGGTAAGACTTGAAACAACATCAAAATAGTTTCTGTCATGTATGGTCCATATTTATCCTTTGGAAACACTAGGTCTCTTTTCTTAACTTGCCATTTAGATGGGAGTATAGCTACTTTCTAGATAGAGCAAGAACTCAGCTTTGTTTTCTTTCTTTTTTTTTTTTAAGATTTTATTTATTTATTTGACAGAAAGAGTGAAAGAACACAAGCAGGGGGGACAGTAGAGGAAGAGGGAGAGCCCAATGCAGGGCTCGATTGCAGGGCTCAATTGCAGGGCTCAATCCCAGGACCCTGGGTTCATGACCTGAGCGGAAGGCAGATGCTTAACCATCTGATCACCCAGGTGCCCCATCAGCTTTGTTTTCTAAGCAGCTTTCCAGACTATCTCTGCTGCCGTACAAATTCCCTGAGATGAAAGTCAGATACCAGATCAACGTATTCCCCAGATATAGGGAACACATAACAAGTTATCTTAGTGGTACTATTGAGGCTTGAGGAAAGTGGATTTGCTATCCTGGCCTTCTTAGAATTAAGGGGATAGGACTCACTGCAACTTTGTCATTAGAAATACACTAACGACATTTCCCTTTTTTCTACCTGGATATCTGATATCCTGAATTTGAATGAAAGGGTGAAGAAGTGTGAAACCACTTTTTTTGTTAACATGTATTCATCTTCTAACTAACTTGTGAATTTCAGTCTGTTTTATCATGATGCTCCAGGTGAAACCTTAAATTTACTACTTTGTCTACACATTTTGTTCCCTGTTGCAGGCATGTCTTATAATCAATAGCTCATTTAGGTTTCACAGCAATTCCATAGAAAATGTTTTCTAATTATTTCCATTTTAAAACTGAAGAAATTGAAGATTAGAAAGATCAAGTAGCTTACCTAAAGACAAAGGCAGTAAGTAGTAGAGAGGATTAGATAGTGTTTGCATCTTTCAAAAGCCCGTGCTGTTATCTGTTGCCCTATGCCAGAGACTTATAAAGTCAATGAATATGTGTACCTGTGTGTTTGAAATTATGGGTTGTCACAACATGTCTTTTTGTTTGTTTGTTTCTTTTAATGGGAGAAACAAAGGTGTGGATGATATAAGTTCTGACCTAGGGAAAAAAAAAGATATCTTATTTTCCTTTGTCTTCTGTCCCAAGAGGCAGAGTACTACCATATACAATTAGTTAAATGCATTGCATAACTGATTATCTATCCTCCCAGAAACATAAATATTTGTATTAATTTAGATGTAGATTTTAATAGAATTGAATACCCATTTAAATTTGTACTGTGCAAATTCGAATCCTCACATGACGGAGGGTTTTGGTCCTTCATAGTTTTGGATGTGAATTCGGAGTGTTTGCTGTGAAATATCTAAGTGGAAGAAGGGAGGAATTCTTCACTGAAATCTGGGTAGGTTTATAAATGGAGTGATAATTACCACAAACTTGTATTCCTATTGTAAGCAATAGTCACATTCCTGATAATTGTCAAAGAGTATGAACTTGAATTCACTGTGGATCGAGTTTATTTGCAAGAAACCATAGTTAACAACCGTGCAGAAAATTATGTAGTTTATCCACCTAGCATATATGCAAAATTTATGCCATAATTATAGCATATTATCAAAAGACCATATATGGAAAATTATATGTTTATACATTTTAATCCACCTTTTATAAAGTATATCTTAATGGGAAGCTGTCAGCATATATTGAATAACATGGTAAAAAAATCTGATACATTATTTATTAATAGAGTTAATCATAATCTTGTTCATGATATCATCATATAGTGGCCTTTTATCTTATAAGTTGGATATCTTATGTGTATATATATTTAAGCTGTTGATTAGGAACATTTTTGGGCAGGTGATCAAACCTTGAAGATTTTTTTTTCATTTTATACTTTGCAAGTAGATTAACTTAATGTTATGGACTTGGGAATGTGCCTTATAGTCTCTACTCACTGTTTTGCTTTGCCTCGTCTTTTTTTTGTTTGTTTTTTACCCACACATTAACTATGTAAGCTATCTTGATATATCCTTTTAAGTAATTCCTTTGATTATGGCTAGCTTGGGCAAACAAGGCAAACAAACTTATGGTTATAATATATGACCTTGAGAGCAAGTTTTATTGGTTGCAATTATTCCAAAAGATAGCTCACCCAAGGGTGGTTTAGAAACAAACTGACACCTCAGGGAAGAACCAGAAGAAACACTTGTTCTGTAACTGGTCACTTGAGTAGTACACCTTTCATAACACAGTAGAGGAGGTTAAGCAGAAAGTTATTCAGAGAATATTTTAAACATACTAAAATATTTATCAGTGCATTCTTTAAATACTTTAATATATATTTAGAAAAAATAATTATATTTCACACAAAATATTTCAGGAAACTGCATGGTAATGTAAGATATCCAAAAATCAAGGGCAAATGCCATTTTGCTTTTCAGAGTGGAATCTTCCCTAAGGTTATTTAGACTTAAGAAAGGTAATACACATAAGGACATGTACTCTGTTACATGATTTTTCTTGAATCCATTTTCTTTTTCTCCTGTCTTATTGTACTGGTGTCATTAAAATGTGCTTAATAATTGCATAAATGAAAGGTTTCTTTCAGAGTCTAAACTGTTCTTATTATGGAGATTACAAAGTGGATTGTATAGATGAGCTCTATTAGAGTAATCTATGAAGAAGGATGGATGGATAGGTTCATCCATAGTACTCTTCAAGGGGACATAGTAAAATAATAAATGACAAGTACTGATCATTTCCATTCCCATGATTATGTAAATGCTCCCCAGGAGAACATTTATTGTGAATACTGTCATTGAAATCACCCTTCCTTCTGTTGACTGGAGCTCAGTGCCTTTGAAGACCTGATTACTAAGCACTTCATAAGATGTAGCATGTGATGCAATCAGTCAGCACTGCCAAAGAAATGTCACTGTGAAATTCCTTTGTTGTGAGCAATATTTTAAAGCAAATATTCAAAAACCTCTATAAAGTGTACTGAGCTTTTTTAGCATCATAAGTAGCAATGACTCTTACAACAAATCCAAGCATTAATTTTCTTTGAATCATGTTAATGTTTATTTAAAGCATTGCTCAGCATGAGGTTATTTCAGTCAATGATACAAACGGGTTTACAGAATCATTTGTGTCATACACACATAGGAAACACCAAGAAATATGTTCCTATTTGAACAACATTTTATATAATCTTAGATGATGTGATTTTGAATTATGCAATCGTATTCTTTTTTCTTGGGCATCGTTACTTGTATTTCCAAAAATTTATCCTACTATAAGAATGTTTATTAGAGCTAATGAATACATACAACTTTATAAATATCAATTCTATGATAATTTAGTTTCCTAATTTTTTATATCACATAATCGAATGAACACTATTATAAAACATTCTGCTCATTTAAACTTTTAAAATGGTTAGGTGTTCAAAACCAAAAATGGCCCTAGTGTCTGAAATGCTATATTTAGTCAACTATATTTAGTCAACCAGTCTAATTATGCATCTACTTTGTGCCAGACACCCTGGAGGAATTGTGAAGAAAACAAACCCAAAGTAGAGAATATGGGCATTCTTTTTGCTGGACTTATAATTAAATGTGACAGAAAAATAGTTTGTAAGGATTTAAAAAGTAGCTCTAACAGAATAAGTAAACAAGAAGTGAGAGCGTGGCATGGAGTTGTATCCAAAAGTAGAAATAGTGTTAAAGATGGTTGTATGTTTTATGAGTCAGTGGTTAGTATATTGTTGGAGAATAGAGAGAGATCATTCTGAATAGAGAGAGGTCATTCTGTGTGAAGAATATGGAATTAACAAACAATTTAGAGCTTGTGGGGTGGTCTTACCCATGTGAAACCAGAGTAAGGTGGTCTGATGAAAATGGAGAGAATGAGATGAAAAGATGTAAGAGAGGTAGAAGTAGACAGGCCATTTAATGGAAAGAGACACAACACAATGCATAGTGGAAGAGTGATATTGAGAATCATTTCACCAGTTATTCTGCTCAAAAGCGTAATAATCGTTAAGTGCAAATATGTGCGTAACCTTTATTATATGCCTGACACTTTTCTATGATGTTTGCACATATCAACTTGTTTAGTCCTCACAAAAAACAACAACAAAAACTATGAGGTAGACATTATTATTGTTTTCTTCTAAAAAATGAGGTACCTTGGGTCACCTGGGTGGCTCAGTCTGTTAAGCATCTGCCTTTGGATCAGGCCATGATTCCGGGGTCTTGGGATCGAGTCCCGCATCAGGCTCCTTGTTCAGTGGGGACCCTGCTTCTCCCTCTGCCTGTCTCTCTCTCTTTCTTTCTCTCTCTCTGGCAAATAAACAAGTAAACTCTTTTCAAAAATGAGGTACCTTGGGGCGCCTGGGTGGCACAGGCGTTAAGCGTCTGCCTTCGGCTCAGGGCGTGATCCCAGCGTTGTGGGATCGAGCCCCACATCAGGCTCCTCCGCTATGAGCCTGCTTCTTCCTCTCCCACTCCCCCTGCTTGTGTTCCCTCTCTCGCTGGCTGTCTTTGTCGAATAAATAAATAAAATCTTAAAAAAAAAAAAATGAGGTACCTTGCCTAACATCACAAGGCTACTGGGTAGGGGGTTTGAATTTAAAACTAGACATTATTGCTATGCTACTTCTTTCCACTGGGACCACTTTTCAAATAATTGCTGACATAATGTTTGAGCAAGTCATCACTGTGTACCATGCACCATCACTGTGTGTAATCAAAAGTTATCAGTCTAGTGATGTGTGAAAATTATCTTCAGTCATTCATTTTGAGACAACCCGAGAGTGCATGTTCTGCTGAATATTAATCATAGAATGAAGTAATAAGAAATATGTATAGTCACCTCTAATTACTGTTAAATATATTTTGTCCAAAGTCATATTATCTTCATTTTTCCTGTTCTGGACTTTCTTTTTTAAAATTTTATTTATTAATTAAATTAATTGAATATTTAATGAGGATCTCTGTTCCTATTACCATATAAAGCACCAAGAAACACTAAATAAGTTTGGTTGCCACAGAAGATCACAATCTAGGTTTACAATATTCTATCTCCAGTTCACCTGGTACCTAGTGAACTCCTTGCGTCCTTCCAGTGGGCTTTTAAATCAGCTTTCTGGAAGGGAATTGAAACAGATTAACACTGAGGTATTCTGACATTTTAGGTGGTGATGTCTCACAGACTTATCTGCTTTCTAATGGGACTCAAATTTTTAAGATATACAGTAAAGTTTTAGGAATCGTCCAGAATATGAAAACACATTTATGATAAAAAAGATTTCCAAAGAATTCAAAAACTGTCCTCAAAGAGTGGTGCCTGATATATAAGTAAAGAATGTCCAGATAGTTGTAGTGGTTGTTACATTACCGATGAACAGATTTGGATTGATCCTCACATTATTGTAACACATATATACCAGTGGTCTACACTTTTTTTTTTTAATCCCTTTTATCCTCAGTCACTGAGACTACATCCTCACATTCTCTAATCAACTGTTGTATAAAAAGTTTACTCTCTTTGTCCATTTGGGATGCTATAGTCAGGTACCAAAGTACCAGCAAGCATTCAGTTCTTACATTCTTTTTCTGCATCAATTGATATATGGTTTTTATATTTTTTAAAGGTTTTTTTATTTATATATTCATTCGACAGAGGTAGAGACAGCCAGCGAGAGAGGGAACACAAGCAGGGGGAGTGGGAGAGGAAGAAGCAGGCTCATAGCGGAGGAGCCTGACGTGGGGCTCGATCCCACAACGCCGGGATCACGCCCTGAGCCGAAGGCAGACGTTTAACCGCTGTGCCACCCAGGCGCCCCGGTTTTTATATTTTAAGCTTGTTGATAAGATAGACTGCATTGACTTTCAAATGTTGAATCATTCTTCCATTTCTGGAATAAATTCAACTTGCTACTGGTGTATACTTATTTTTATACATTTTGAGATTTGGTTTACTTTTTTTAGGATGTTTGCATGTAAGTTAATGGAGATACTGATCTGCAATTTTCTTTCTTTTTGTATTTGTTTTTGAGGTCTATGTGCTCCTTCAAGTTCTATGTTTCTCTCTGGGGTATATTGGGCTATGGAGGGCTCTTCACCTTCAGATAGGACATGCTATTTGGGAATTTTATGTTCTCAGGTGTTTGTGCAAAATGACAGTCTAAACGGGAAGGGACCCACATTTCTGACACATGACATCATTGCCTGAAGCACACAGCTAGGAAAACCATCAGATAGCTACTTCCTCTCTGCAGTCTGTGTCCTCATAGGTGGCACAGATATACATGCCCTAGAAGAAAGGTGGTAACTTGTCATTAACTATTGTGAGGATAGCTAATGCTACCATCCAAGCTATTCAGAACCAACAATACTCACTAAACTCATGAGCAAAGTTGAAGATTGACAACCAAACAGCTTTTAGTTACCTGCTGGCAGAACAGAGTGGCATTTGTGTTATCGCCAAGATCTTGTTGTATATACAAATGTATGTCCATAATTCAGGGAAAGTGGAGAAAATCTATGCTCAGATGGAATGGTTATCAGCTGCACACTACAGTTGCTAGACTCATTATTAGACTTCTTTAGGTTGCTCAGCCCTGGCACTTGGGGTTCCTGGTTGATTAGTATCTTCCAGGGAGGATTAGGCATTCTTCTGTATCTGGCTTTCCTATTGACCTGGTAAAGCACTCTGTCAAAATAAGACAGGCTCCATGAACAAACCACATGCATACAAATTATTCAGGGACTCTCTTGGACTTAACTACATCTTTAAATTTGAGGTGCACAATGGTCCTATCAGAGTTTATATACTTTATCCACTGCTTCAGTGGCTAAATGAGGGGTGGGGGATGGACTGTTGGTAAAGGCAGTCTCATGCACAACATAGTCTCTTGACTCCTGCTCGGCTGTATAAAAGTGGTCCTTGGGCTTGGAGCAGTTCCTTACCAAGAGATAACACACACATCCTGTGTCGGGCTTATCTTTCCCTGTTTCAGGCACAATGAGCACTATTTTATCTCTGCTTAAAGCTTGGAATCTGGCCAACCACTATGTTAATGTCTATTTTCTGTGAAGAGGAGACAGGATTTCTTCCACTGAGGCATAAAAGGGCTACAAGTAGGAAAGACTCTAGCCAAGAGTGGCCAACACACCCTTACTGAAGCTGATTTGGCTCTGTCTTTTTGTATAAGTAAAGCATTGTTCCATCCATTGTTTGACTGTATTATGTTTTCCTTGGCAACTTAGGTACCGATATGCAGTGAGCAGACGTGTTAGAGTTCTCCCCTGGTTTTAGTCATCAGTACACAGTACCCTTGGGAATGATAAGTGGTGCACAGTACTCTGATCAACAATAACTTATATAGTTGTCTGTCTCCCCATCTAGAATGTAAGTTTCATGAAAGCAAGGACCAGATCATTTTTAATTGATAGTAACTATATTTTTAGCTTGCTTGATAATAGCTGTACAATGCCTGGCATAGAGTAAACACTCAAATATATTTCATTAAATAAATGAAAAAAGGTATTTGTTTTTTGTAAAATCTAGATTAAAAAAAAATCTATTGGTTGATTGTTCTTTTGTTTAAAAAAAAAAATTGAGCCTAACTGAAAAATCAATGGTAAATATTCTCCCACTTTTTGTTGATTATAATGAATTACTTAACATACTTAACTTAGAGTTACAATTAAATTCTCCATTTTATTGCATTTTATTTACTTAAAATTTTATTTATTTATTTATTTGAGTAAGAGTGTGCACATGCACGAGAGAAAGAAGGAGAGGGAGAGCGAGAGAGCGAGCAGGAGCAGAGGAAGAAGCAGACTCTCACTAAGCAGGGAGCCCTGACACTGGGCACAGTCCCAAGACCCTGCATCATGAGCTGGGCCAGAAGGCAGATGCTTAACTGACTGAGCTACCCAGACACCTCTAAATTCTCCATTTTAGCTAGTACAATTTGATCTCTGCTATTATCATTATTATTTTAAATTGTATTAGTTTTCAGTCATTATGCATATTTATATCTCTATAATAAGTTTTAATTTATCAGCTTTTTTTTTTTTTTCCACTTCGGTCTTTGTTGTTTTTAGCATTTCCCCTTGTTTTCATGCTGGGTTGTATATTTTTATAACAATGCCCTATTATGAAACTATGTAAGAAGTTATCCTAAAATGTCTCCTGTATGGCAGGAGGATTTACACTGTGGAGTTCTTTCTCTTTAAAGTACATTTTCTTTTATTCTTAGGACCCAGGATTACTGTCTCTTCCTTTCATTTTCTAGAAAGAGTTTATTGTTGTTAAGAATTGACTTAAACACAAATAGGGATTGATTTTGCTTTCTCATAAATTAGTATAAACCCACAGTTTCTAGAAGGGATATCCAAAAGGAAAGGGAAAATAATTTAAAAGTCTATATTATATAGGAATCTGATATGCCCTTGGATATGTAGATGAGTGATTTCCTAAAAACTGACATCAGTAGAACTCTCAGGCAAAGGAACCCAATGATTACTTGTTCTCTTCAAGATCTTGTCATTCATATCAGAAAAATACTTTAGGGCCTTTCTACACAATATGTAACATCTCATTGCAGAAACTTTAATATTCTAAGTGTTTAACTTCATAATTAGTCCTTCAGACAGTGCTTTCTACCAGAACTACAGATTTTGCAAGTTTTGTACGTAATGATATTTCAGTCTTCCATAACCAACACATATTTACTTTCAAAATAATGTGTAATCTCCAAGAGTAAATTTTCTCAGAATTTTGTCTTGGGTAGATTATTTGTTTTGGGCATGTGCATACGTACGTGTGTGCACACGTGTGCATGCACATATGCATGAGCTGCAACACCTAAAACAAGAACTTCTTATTCTCTCTCTGTAGTCTTCAAAAATAACTAGCTGTTCTCACTTACGATATGTCTTAAGATATAATAAAGTATCATATCACATTTTTAGTAGAAATGGATCATATCAACTTTGTTTCTAAACCTGAGAATAATTTGACTTCCGAAATTATTACGAAATATGACAGAAATCTATCTGCATTTTCTAAATATAGGAAAATTTTCTAATTTGATTAATTTTCTTCTCATAACTTTTTTCAGCCTTTCCTTCCTTTCTATTGTCATGAATTTGAAAGCAGTTAGAACTTCTAGATAATAATGTAGATCATCTAATATTTAAGGGAAAATCATATTGAAATGTAGTGACAAAAACTTTTGACCTTTCTATCCTATTTACTGCCACAGCTGTATACTGGAATAGAAACAGGCAACTGTTGCATAATTTGTTTTATATCTCAAATAACATAAGCTATTTCTCAAATAATAAGGAATGTTATAGGGCGCCTGGGTGGCTCACTTAGTTAAGCATCTGCCTTTGGCTCAGGTCATGATCCCAGGGTCTTGGGATCAAGTCCCTCATCTGGCTCCCTGCTCAGTGGGGTGTCTGCTTCTCCCTCTGCCCCTCCCCCGGTGCTCACTCTCTCGAATAGATAAATAAAATCTTTAAAAAAATAAGAAATGTCATAATGAGAAGATTATAATAATTTTCTCTGCTATATGAGGGATATGTTTAATGTATGGGAAAACTATAATTTTATAAGTTTCCCATGCAACAAACTTTTCAAGGTCAATATAGAGGAAATTCATCTATTGAAATACTATATTTCAGTGTGAATTGCACAATATAGACAGTTTTGTATTTGATAATTTTGTTTTACTGCTTTTGATACTAAATTTGTCTGTTTTGGCCTTTTGAATTTTAAACTAGAGTCATTTTACCTAATTATAGATTGCCACTAAATTCAATGGTAATTTCCCACGAGAACATGAAATCCTTGATACCAAATGCTAAAAAATAAGTTTTTTTCTCATTAAGATGCAACTGTCTTTTTTATGCTATAACTGTATACAGACTGTATGTAGACTGCCAATAACTTTACGGAGACTGTTAGGAAACAAAATGGATTATAAATCAAATTGAGGCTTTAACCTCTATTTAAATTACCCTTGGTGTCTCTGTCCCTTGCTACATGTCTGGATATGATACATTTTTATCTATTATTATAAACTATAAAATCTATATAAACTATAATATATCATTAAATATTATATATTAATTAGTATGAGGAGGCAACACTTGAGAGTGGTTTCAAGAACAACTCCTTCTGAATGGTTCAGGAACAGTTACTCTAAATCCCACTGGAAATTCTGTGAAATGGCAAGTAATTAAATGGCAATATTTGCCTCTACAATTGGTTCTCAGTAAGGTAAGGGTATTCATTAAATTTCCCAAGTCATCAGATTACTGATGATTACTATATGGATGTTATTTCCCAAATAATCCCTATAACCTCCTCTGTTCTATATGCATGTGCATAACTAAATGGGTCTTATGCTGAATTTGACTGAAGAAGTAGGAAGAACAACTAATATTATTGGCTTTTAATTTTCTTTTTATTTTGATCAGATTTCCTTCTGTATTTATCAGATTTTTTAAAAACTGTGCATGTGAATTCATTTGATTTAAAATTGGAGAAATTTCATACAAGTGTTTTAATGAGCTTACATTCATGGAGTGCCATTTCTGGTTTCAAAAAATCATCATGTAAGTGAAGTTTGCCACTTTGCAATTTGGAGCCTCCCCCCGTTTTCGGAAAGAGCATTTGATTAATGGTTGTTAAACTATTGGATGGTTATAAACCTCCAATCTGTATTATTATATACCAGCTTTGTTTCTCAAAATCTACAATAGCCATACTGGTCCCTATGTTTCCTATGATTTGTTAAAGTTTTATTCAACCAGTTTGGATTTCCTAAGGCGTGATCAACCATTAGCTCCTAGAATCACTCAAAATAATGGACTATATCCTTTCAAATTGTTAATATTACCATTCATTCAAAACCGTATATGTGAATAAGAACAAATGTGTAATTTTCCGAGGCTGGATCTTCATGTGTTTGTATTTTAAATTTTTTGTTACATTTCCTTTAAAGTCGTGTTGAGGTTAAAAGTCTCCTCCTAACACACTGGTATCAAAATTAGAATAAGCAAGTTACAAAAGAGAAGCAAGTCTATGGCAGAAGTGAGTTTGTTTGTCTGAATAACACCCATTTTGAGATGTCCAGTGGGCAGATGGGCAACATAAAAATATGCAATAACTATGAATGGAGTGGACCTCATTTATTTGAAAAAAATGCTTTTCTATTTAATGAAAAATTTCTGTGGAGCAAAATATTAAAAATTTATGCATTATGAAAATAATTAACAAAAGTAGTGTGAATCTATAAATAGTTTGGGATAAACATGCTAATTCTGAAGAAAATGGTTTTAATTTAAAAAATTAAGAGAAAATTTTTTTAAGAGTTTTTTTATTTCTTTGTCAGAAAGACAAAGAGAGCACAAGCAGGGGAAGCATCAGGCAGCTGGAGAGGGAGAAGCAAGCTCCCTGCTGAGCAAGGAGCATGATGCAGGACTCAATCCTAGGACCCTGGGATCATGACCTGAGCCCAAGGAAGATGCTTAACTGACTGAGCCACCCAGGTGTCCCTAAGAGAAAAAGTAACACAACTTTTTCTCATGTTAAAATATACACGAGGATGTTAACAAATTGGGATTCAGACAGTAGGTTTTATGGATATATGGAAAAGAAATAAAAAGGGGAGTGCAACATACCAGGAGAAGGAAACATGTGTTTAAGTAGGGACTAGTAGTTACCATTTCTAATTCAGACACTGGTACCAATTTCAGAAATTTTAAATTATCCTGAAGGGTAATTTAAAGAGCTAAAATATAAAATTAGCAGCATCAGCTACTGTTACATACAGTTATTGGGATTTTATGTTTGTAGTAAAAGAACCATTTAGCTAAATGAAATACATTAAAAATTAGCATTATAGACGAAGCAACAAGGTACTTTTAATTGATGTCCATGCTTTAGCTAATTTCCTCAATAGTTCCCCATAGTTATTACTCTTTGTTTTCTATATGTAATAGTTCTCCTTGCACCCTGAACATAACTCCTAATTCACTCAGATATTCAGTAGTAGAATATAAAAGAAAGAAAGGCAATTTGAATTGCGCCAGTTTTGTAGAGACAATATAGATCTTAAAATGTAATCAGGAAAGAAGAAAACAGCATTAGAAATAGTGACTTAATTTTCAATCTCATCTTCTACAGAAAAGTAACATCTGCAGTTTATCATTAAGACAAACATATATCTTTGAAGAGAATTCTGGGGGTACTTATGTTTAATTGAAAACAGACTTAATTTTTTTGTGATAACCATTTGCCATATTATATCACTTCATTTTAATGCATTATCATGTTGTTAATAAGCAATTCCAAAGAAGAATGCAATGTATGCAATAGAGACATCTTAATTTTTATTTTACATTAAGACTAATCAATGCAATGGTTATGTTTTCCCATTTTTTATTAATGTGTAAACAAACCTATTATCCTCATGAAGGTATTTATCACAGAATTTTATCCATCAGAAATATCCAAGTTTGGAAAATCTAAAAAAATGTTAATTATGTTACAATTATACTTCTAATTTAAACAATATCAAGTAGCTCATGTTTATTCATGATTTCAGCTATTCTGACATCATTTTTTGAGAATTCTATGGCATTCCTTCATCTAAATGGTCAAGTTTCTGTATGGAATCCATGTGATTTCTGTGGGTGTGGAGGCTTTAAACACCAGTGCATCCTGCCTCATATATAGATATAATTGTATTCTTCCATTTGAAAGCTAGGTTTTAATCAAAAATATATTCTGTGCTTTAAGGGTAACTATTTTAGATATTGTTAAATGTAATTTTATGTGTTTTTACTTTCCTTAAATTCACCAAGAAAAAAAAAATCCCTGTAAATGAATTGGAACCTACATTATTGTGCTAAGTGCCTACTAATTGGTAAAGCTTGACCAGGAGAAATAAATCATATATATGCTAAGAAATGGCAAAGGGAGGGGATTTCCAAACACTAAACTTGTAGTGGTTGTTGTAACCTTACAATTGCTAACCTAAGATATAATTACTATTAGGACTGCCCACTAGTTTGACAGCGGGGTCAAATAGGGACTACTGCTATTAGAAAGCAATTGACTCCACTTGTTTTTCTTTAATTTTAGAGTTCTGTTGGATGAAGAGTACTGGCAAGCACTGGCATTTGGGATGCCTTTTGATAGAGGGTGGCTTACTCTGCATTTACCAACAAATTGGGTTTCTACAAAGTTTACAAAAGGAAAAAACACAAAAACCTGCTCTCTTCAGTTTGTCTTTCAATGACAATGATTATATAAAAATAATACATATATAGGATCTAAACATAGAGGCTATTAAATTTAAGAGTCAATGTAGAGGATGAAAAAATAAATTTATTTTATTTATAGTATTCGGAAGATAACAAATCAGAACAACTGCTCAGAAATTCTACCCCTAGACCTAACTCTCCATGCACACAAAAAAAGTATTTAACTTTTGGTATATGGATATTGTTCTCAATAATATCCTCACAACAGATCTAACATGTTTCAAAGTATTAATTCTTAAAACATCCCTTATTATAGAATGCTGACAAAATATTAAAGAGTGGTTCAGTAAAAGCAGTATTAAGGGCCCAAAACAATGTACACAAGGATAGGTACATCTGGTGATCTAGATTAAGGCAAGGACACATGTAGAGAATCTGGAAGACTAAGTGGACCACATGGTAATAGGTAATAGGTAATCTGGAATATTATCTTTTTTTGTTTTTCTCTCTTGATGGGAATAAAGGAGGAATGTGTTGAAGGTTTTGTTATCTGGCAGTATTTGGAATACAGATACTCTCTCATGCCATTTAGGTGAGACCCAGTGAGGGTGGGCATCCTAGAATAATGACAAAGTCTGTGAAAGAAAAATTCTTGAATAAAATATTATACCTGCTTACCAACCGAGGTGGCCTGAAAGACAGCACTGATTAGCAGGAAGAACTTTTTTCCTCAAGTCAGGAAAGAAAGAAAGGAAGAAGGAAGGAGGGAAAAAATTGAGGTTATTCTAGGAATATTGAACTGTCATTGAGGTCCCAAAGTTCTACTCTTTAGAACATAGGTGCATCACTTTGAGCCTGGAAAATTTTATTTTTTGTATTATTTATAACTAAATGTTAATTTTTATCATAATAATACTTCAGGAAAGCATTCATCTAATATTTAACCAAAGTTATGCTATTTCCTACTTTTACTTTATTAAACTCACCACTGATTTAGTCAATTTACTATGTAAATCTTTTATTTATAAGCCAACATTAAGTTGAGTAATTATCTACCAAAAAGTCTAAGGAAAGTTTTAGAATAGCCGATTTAAAGTCTTAATTTTATATAAAACAGCTAGTTATCCGCTACTTTTAACAATAAAACAATATGCTCATGTAGATAAACATTTTAATGTTTTCGATAGGCCTAGAGAGGTAGAGTGTCAACATGCTCCTCAAGCAAAGGAGTGTGAGTAAGAAAGTAGGGTTCCAAGAATAAGTGCCTATGTTGCTCACTGAAGAGCAGTATTTAATTAGTCAACTGCCTATTTCTAAAATATAAAAGATAATAGAGTATATCAGTTCTTTTAATATTCACTCAATATTATTTATCATTATTCTTACTGAAGTATATATGCAAAACTACAAATTATATAAAATTACCAATGATCACATTGCAAATTCTATTTCTGTGTCATTTAGAATATTGGTTTCAGATTTTAAGAATTAAAGTGACATAGATCATATTTAGATATGCTAAAACAGTCATCATTTGGAAGGCTTCAATAGAATGCCATCTGGCATCATTTGGATAGAACCGTACTTGATTTCATGACATTTAAGGTATTTGTCAGCAAATCAGTATATCCTTGAACATCTCTCTTGCCTGGGAATCATTCTGAGGTATTACATTTAGCATAGCTTTTTATTTAGCTGAAATATATGAGAGGAGGGTGAAAGCAACGTAGGACATTTGGCATACTTGATTCCTGCATGTAAAGATAAGTCAGATCTTCTGGTTGTCAGCTGCAGTATAAGGTGTAATGAGCTAACTTCCCAATTCATGCCTTGGGTAAATATGCTGTTTCTTCTCTCATCAAGTCTACATAAGACAGAAAAATCCATAAGTCAGTATGTTTGTGTATATGTATATTTATGTGTGTGTATGTGTGTGTGTGTGGTGTGTCTACATTTAAGTCTGCATAGAGGGAGAAATCTTTTAAAATGAAAAAATTATACAAATATTCAGGATATTTACATTTATATAAAGCATTTTATAAATATTACACAAATATGGGACACCTAATTAAATTTGAATTTCAGATAAAAGAAGTCTTTTTTAAAATGTATGTACCAATACTATTTTGTTATTATATTAATTAATTATATATTAATTAATATATATTAATAATATATATTATATATATTATTAATATATCTATATTAACAAAAACAGCTAATGCTTATCTGATCTTTAAATTTAACTGGATATTGACATTTTTGTTTGCTAAGCTTGCAGGCCTGTATCAGAGATACAGAAATACAGAGTAATATACTATTACTATAGAATAGTAATATATATACTTAAATGAGTCACTAAATTGCAAATAACAATTGTTTTCACATTCAACTACAAAGTATTAATCAAGAATTAAGGCTGAATGATGTCAGCAAAGTGGTGGAATGTGTTTTCTACCACATTACCACTAAAATTTGATTTTGACAATCACCCACAACAAGAGTACCTTTGTGAAAGTTTGGGAATTCAGCAGAGAAATTCTAGCACACTGTTGGAGGGGAAAAAAAAAAAAAAAGCCAAGATTGGGTGCGTTGAAAAGAGTAAGATGAACAGTTTCACCTTACTTGCATCACCCTTCCCCCAAGGCATCACAGTTCAATGCCAGGAGAGACCACCCCCCTTGGTCTGTGATCTCACTCACAAGGGAAAATTAGAGCATGCAAGTGAGCACCCAGCTTCCCCAGCTGTGTGTGAAGCTGTCAAAGAAGCCCACTTCTTTCTTATCCAATCCAGAATACTGAGGTGAGCTGCATGACTGAGGGGCAGGGAGGAGCTAGGAGAATAGCAACCAGGGTTTGGAACATATCAAATGGATGCAGATCCTCTAACCCCTTCACAGACTCTATCAGGAGACCTGCCTACAAACCACTGAGGACACATCACATGTGGATTCCCCCCATCTGGTCCATGGTCACCTGAAACATTGTACCTGCCTCACCCAAATGCTTTGAATTCTGTACCTGGCTGCCTCTGAATGTCCCTGAGGATAGTGGCTGTGAGCCTTGCAGATAGCTAGTTAGTATTCATGGAAAACCAGCCTGACTCTGCAGGATTGAGTGAAAACACAAAACCTGAGCATTCGGAGTCACTCTGGGCAAAGCAAATGGGAGACTGCCAAACCAGACTTATTTTGTAAGATCAAGATAATGCATATGATCTAAAACAAAACAAAACAAAACAAACCACTAAGAGAGAACAAAAAATGTGTAACAGTCATATCCATAAAACAAAACAAAATGAAACACTAAAAAAAACCTCTCAGACAAAATCTCTAGCAGTGCTGACAAAAAGCTTTTCTTTCCTGAAGCCAGTCAATGGAAGAGGTGGAAGAGGTGACTGTTTTTTCAGATGTGAAGATAACAACACAAGACATCAAGGAACCTGAAAAATAAAGGAAATGTAACACCACCACTGGAACACAATAATTTTCCAGTAACTGACCCCAGAGAAATGGATATCTACAAATCATTTGGCAAATAATTCAAAATAATTGTTTTAAGGAAATTTATCCAGCTACAAGAGAATAAAGATGGTTCAATAGAATTAGGGAAACAGTCCATGAACAAGGTGAGTTTAACAGAGACATAGAAAAAATAATAATAATAACAAGAAAGAAATGAAAATTAAAAAAAAATAATACCTCAGTTTCCTCATCTGGAAAATGGATAAATGGATACACACACACACACACACACACACACACACATACATGGCACAAAACTTCTGGGGCTGAAGAATAAAATAAATGGAATGAGGGGAAAAAGAAAAAAAAAATCACTACACAGCATCAATATTAGACTTAATTAAGCAGAAGAAGGAATATGTGAACTTGAAGTCATGTCATTTGAAATTATCCCGTCTTGGAGAACAAAGAAAGAGCATAAAAATAATAAATAAAGCCTACATGAAGTATGGGATACTATCAAATGGAACAACTTTTGTACTCTTGAGGTACCAAGAAGAGAAGGTGAAAAAGGACAGAAAGCTCATTAAAGAACTGATGGCTCAGAAGTGTCCAAACCTGTTACCAAAGCTCATATGTTCCCAAACAGATTCAGCTCTAAGAGATCTTCTGTGAGACACATTTTAATTAAACTGTCTAAAGTCAAAGACAAAGGGAGAATTTTAGAAGTAATAGGAAAAGAAAAATCCTCACAAAAAAGGGAATTTTGTAAGACTATTATCAGATTTCGCAGCAGAAACCTTGCAGGCTAGGATAGAATGGGAAGCTATATTCAAATACTGAAAGGAAAACAACAATAGCAACATCAAACGAACAAAAAAACCATGCCAACCAAGAATACCTTACCTGGCAAAGCTGTCCTGCAGAAATGATCCAAATACTGGAAAATATAAAACATTATGAGATAAATTGAAGAAGACACAAATAAAAGGAAAGATATCCTGTATTCATGGATTGGAAGAATTGATATTTTTTAAATGTTCATACTAAAATGATTTATAGATTCAATGCAATCTCTATCAAAATTCCAATGCAATTTTTCACAGAAATAGAAAAAAAAATCTTAATGCCATGAAATCACAAAAAAAACCTCCAAAAAGCTAAAGCAATCTTGAGCAAGAAAGGCAAAGGTGGAGGCATCACTCTTCCTGATTTAAAGTCTATTGCAAAGCCATAGTAATCAAAACAGGATGGTACTGGCATCAAAACATAGATACAGATCATTAGAACAGAAAAGAGAGCCTAGAGATACACCCGTGGCATATGGTCAACCAATTTCCAAAAGACACAATAGGTAAAGGATAGCTTCTTCAGTAAGTGGTGTTGGGAAAACTGGATAGCCACATTCAAAAGAATATAATTGGACCTACTGTTTTACACCACACTCAAAGTCAAAACGGATTAAAAAATAAATGTACAATTTGGAATTTAAAAATTCTAGAGGAAAATGTAGGGGAAAAAAATCTTGACATTGGTTTTGACAATTTTTGGATTTGGCACCAAAAGCAAAGGGAGTAAAAGCAAAAATAAACAAGTGAGACTACATCAAACTAAAAAGCTCTGCATCTCAAAAGAACCTATCAACAAAATTTTAAAAAAAAGCAACCAGTGGAGTGAGAGAAATTATTTGTAAGCCATATATCTGATAAGGGGTTAATATCCAAAATATATAAGGTGCCTGTGTAACTCAATAGCAAAAAACAAATAATTCAGTTTAAAAATGGGCCAAGAACCCAAATAGACATTTTTCCAAAGAACACATACAAATGGTCAATAAGTATATGAAAAGATTGGTTACAATCACTAATTCTTAGGGGAATGCAAATCAAAAGCACAATGAGATATTGCCTCATACGTGTAGGATATCTATTATCAAAAAGGCAAAAGTTAACAAATGTTGGTGAGGATGTAGACAAAAAAGAATCCTAGGGGCGCCTGGGTGGCACAGCGGTTAAGCGTCTGCCTTCGGCTCAGGGCGTGATCCCGGCGTTCTGGGATCGAGTCCCACATCAGGCTCCTCCTCTATGAGCCTGCTTCTTCCTCTCCCACTCCCCCTGCTTGTGTTCCCTCTCTCGCTGACTGTCTCTATCTCTGTCGAATAAATAAATAAAATCTTAAAAAAAAAAAAAAAAGAATCCTTGTACACTGTTGATGGGAATGTAAATTGACACCACCATTATGGAAATAATATGCGGATTCCTCAAAAAATTGGTAATGGAACTAACATATGATCCAGCAATACCATTTCTGCATTTATATCTGAAGGAAACAAAATAACTGCCTTTAAGAGGTATCTGTATGTCTATTTTAGTTGCAGCATTATTTACAATATCTCAATTTTGGAAAAAAGGATATAGATAAAGAATGTGATATAGCTACAGTTATATATATATAATATATATATCACTTACATGTGGAATCATTAAAAATAAATTTCAGACTCATAAAAACAGAGAGAAATGGTAGTTGCCAGGGACTAGGGGAGGGGAAAGTGGGGAGACATTGGTGAAAGGGTACAAATTTTTAGTTATAAGATGAATAGAATTTGAAGATTTAATGTTCCATGGTGACTACAGTTAATAATATTGTATAGTAGAAATTTGCTGAGAGTATCTCAGAGTCCATAGTCTCTCGTGCTCGCAACTAATGAATCATCGAACTTTACATCAGAAACCAGGGATGTACTGTATGGTGACTAACATAATATAATAAAAAAAAAAATTAAAAAAAACTAAAAAAAAGAAATTTGCTGAGAGTAGATTATACACATTCTCACACACACACAATATGCACACACACACACTGTGAGATGAGGGATGTGTTAATTTCATTGTCAAAATCCTTTTCACAATGTATATGTATATAAAATCATCAGGCTGTATACTTTAAATATACTACAGTTTTGTCCATTAATCCTCATTAAAGCTGGAAAAATAAATGAAGTAATTAAGGAAGTGAAAGTATGATTTCCTTCCAATTTATATATGGAATTCATAGGTAGACTGAATTAAGCTAGTACATAAGTGTATTTTAAGCAGGCATTTATCTCTGGATACAATGTAGTCGGATTTCTGATTAAGGTCAGCAAACTTTGTCAGAAGTCACTTAAGTTCTGGAGAGATTTATTTTTAGTTAATTGAGAGTGCACAACACATCTGTCTTCAGGAGGAAGAAAAAAATAAGACTAATAGTGGCAAACTATTTCAGGCACATTTTGTGGTGCTGTGTCAATCTCAAAGAAAACTTGGCATTTAAATCTATATACTGGACTTTGAAATATCCTAAGAGTGGAAAATGTAAACAAGCAGTACTTTACCGATCTCATTTCCACAGTTTTCTTTGAGGGAACTTTATAATTGTAAAAACAATTTACTTCTTTTCTTGATCCAGGAGGCAATTGTGTGGCATCATCTGATATCTGTATGCCCCATTGCTCTTTCACCTCTGGGTTCAAATATAATTTTTCTTGCTTACTAGTAGTGTTACAGTGGGAAAAATCACTTAACCTTTGCATACCCCAGTTTCCTCATCTGGAAAATGGATAAATAGTAACAGTCCCATTTCATAAGGTTGTTACTAAAAATTAGCAAATGTTAATATTTGCAAAACACTTAGAACAGTATGTGACATTTGGAAGGCACTATACATGTTTATTAAATAAATTCATATAACACAACTTCTATTTAATTAACAGTGAACATGCTACTAATTTCTCCATATCAGGACACAGAGATCTAGATTTTTTAAATGGCTGCTTAGTATTCTAGGGCATTTATTTTATGTAATTTTACTTGACTGTGGTGCTTCTGATGGATATTCAGGTTATTTATGCTTCTGTTATATATAATAATTATAAGTGCTGCTACTATTGAAATCTTTATACAAATATCTTGGCACAGACTGAGACTATTTCTGACATTCAGTTAGCACAGAACGCTTAGTTTTAATTTTGATATTTTCCGCCAAATTGTCCTCTTGGTAAGCTGAAGAATTACACTCTGATAATAAGTGAATAAGAATTCCTATTTTTCCAATGTTTTCAACACTGAAAAGGCATTAATTTTCTCTACTCTGAATTAAACTATGGTGCCTTGCTCTCAGTGTGAATACCTTCAGTGCACCAAAAAATACACTATTTCAAACAGGGGTGTAGGGAAGTCTGTTTTAACTATGATACTATAAACCCATATTAAAGTGTGTGTGCTTTTCTGTCTAATACATATTTCTGTTAAAGATGAAGTGTTGCATGCAAAAACAAAACACAGGGATATTTCAAGTTCAAATACAGAGTAGGTGAATGTGGGAGAGAGAACAATTTTCTTTCATGAACTCTCTTAATTTCATTACTTAATTATTTTTAAAGACTGAATAACTCCTCAAGACGAGTCCCATGGGAATTTTTTGTCATGAGTGAAAACAGTTTTTGTAAGAATTATTGAATATGATGGTTGTTTTCGGTAGGCAACCAATACCTGGCAAGCCTCCGTGCCCTATCTGTCTTTCTCATGTGGAGGTTATTCCTGTATTTATTATACCCGAGTAAACAGGAGTAGAAAAACATATTTGCAACACCTTACAAAACATAGAATATTAGTCATTTGTCAGCATGATTCAGTGAAACTCTAACAAACCAACTTGTTTGCCTAATAACAGTGTGAAAATTCACTAAATTGAGAGGAAGCAGTATAATTAGGTTTCTAGGCAAATTTCTAGGAGATAAATTAGTCATATCTACTCCAGAATCTGTTAGAATTTATTATAAAACACCCTGGGTTTCCATAGAAAATATATGAACTTTAACTGACTTCCTAAAATACACTGGTGATTTTATGAAATTTATTAGCCTTAAGATATACATTTAAAAGGAACACCAAAAAATGTAAGGACCCGTAGTCCATTTTTTTAATTTTTCAATCAAGAGAGTCCATGAAAGAGTAGTTTATTCCACTTTCTCCTTGGGAAGAAGGAGGCCTGTAGATAAGAGTTAAGTCACCAGTTTTAGGTCAAATCAGAAAATTAAATTCAAAATTACTAACATTGATTAAAGAGGTGATTATCTCTCAACTGAGTATTTTATAAAACATGAAATTGTCAAAAATAAGAATAATATTTCTTGGTGAAACTTGCTATTAGGTGAATGTAACCCTTATTTAAGGATAAAAATTAAAATGTAGACTTATCATTAATAGAATTGAATTTTCTCTTTGATGAATTTGAAGAAACCATAGTCTCCAAATTCATTTTATTCCACAAAAGGAAGAGATGAGGAGAGTAACAAAAATATTGGCCATAAACTTTGGATATAGTAGAAAGAATGAGATTTTAATGTGAAATGAGTTTGAATCCCTGGCTTCTCTTATGTTAATCGTGTGTTTCAAGGTACACCTAAAATACTGCTACTCTTTAAATATAATGACGTCTACCACATATTTTTGAAATTTATATATAAATATTTCATTCATATATATATTTCATTTATATTTTTCGAATTTGGATTTAATAGAATTTTAAGGGAGATTTTTTTATTTAATAAAAAAATTGAGACTGTCTTAAAAGGATAATAATATAAGGATCTAATGGGAATGACAGAATAATTAAAGGACATAAAAAAATAAAACAGACAACAAAACAAACAAACAAAAACCAAAAAGCAAAGAATGTTTGTTGGCCAGACAAGAGAGGCATCTTCTATCCTAAAAACCAAGCTTAATACTTTCCCATATCTAGAGGGTGGGCAAGCACCCTCCAGAGTAGCTGAAATTGGGCTACTACTAGATGGTCTAGTGATCACAAGTGTGGACAAAGCCACTTATTTCTTAGGCCTCAGAAAGCTGAGTTCAATATGAGGGAGGCCTCCTTCTAAGATGAAAGAGAGAGAACATGAGAGGGAAGGAAAGACTTGAGGAGGGGAGAAGAGGGAAGAGCCTTGGAGGGGAGAGATATCAAATATCAACCCCAAATTACCTATGCTAAGGATATTACTATTAGCTCAAATCTACAATTAATTTTTTTTAGCTCTGCTACTGAAAAGTGAGCCAGAATGAGGATAGTGTTTCAGCTGCAACCACTTATATCTTTACTGATAGATCAGTTTCTGGAATTTGAACATCTTTAATAAAATAGCAATTATATATTTCCGTGAGGTACAGCAAGAGAAATAGTACTTTTTTCCTGATATTGCTGATTTTCTTGCACCATCCCTTTATTTCCAAATTCAAGAGGGTTCCATCATTATAATGAGAGAAAAAGCTCTAAATTTCAAGATTAATTTGGGATAAAGCTTCTTTTCACTTATTAAAACTCTGTGGAGCACCTCACACTTGTTGGAATAGCTAAAATCAACAACACAAGAAATAAGAGTGAAGTTGGTGAAAATATGGAGAAGGGGGAACTTGCAGTGTTGGTGGGAATACCAACTGGTGCAGCCATTCTGGAAAATGGTACAGAGGTTTCTCAAAAAGTTAAAAATATAAC
The DNA here is from genome assembly GCF_024610735.1 of Ursus americanus. Lineage (NCBI taxonomy): Eukaryota > Metazoa > Chordata > Mammalia > Carnivora > Ursidae > Ursus > Ursus americanus. Next base: position 22,898,060 of record NC_142131.1, read on the forward strand.
TACCTTAGGATCCAGCAAGGGCACTACTAGGTAATTACCCAAATGATACAAAAATAATAACTAATACATGCACCCGGATGTTTATAGTAGCATTATCAACAGTAGCCAAATCATGGGAAGAGCCCAAATGTTCGACTGATGAATAGATAAAGAAGAGTCGATATATGTATACAATGGAATATTACTCAGCCATCAAAAAGAATGAAATCTTGCCTTTTCCAATGCCCTTGATGGAGCTAGAGAGAATTATGCTAAGTGAAATAAGTCCGAGAAAGACGAATGCCATATAACTTCACTCTTATGTGGAATTTAAGAAATAAAACAAATGAGCAAAGGGGGATAAAGAGAGAGGGGCAAACCATAAAAGAGACTCTTAACTACAGAGAACAAACTGAGGGTTGATGGGGGGGTATGTGTGTTAAATGGGTGATGGGGATTAAGGAGGGAACTTTTTGAAGATAGTGCTAAATAAAACACACAAGTTATTTGTTCTTTTGAAGATTAAATTCTAACAGTGGAAGGTATCTATGTCTATATCCATATCTATATCTGTGTGTATATATAAATAAATCATATCGTGCTAAAGTGCCATTAATAAAAACTAGTACACAGTGTGGAATGTGACAGAGGTGCTTTTAATTGGATTGTTTGGGAAGGGTTTAATGTTATATCAGGAAGCTTTTGCTGCAAATTTCAAAATTAGTATGCTTCTCTGTTAACAATTTTCCTTAAAAAATATTTTAATTCTAACATCAACATTTTGTAGATTTAACTACATTTAAAATGTTAACTATTTTCTGAGGTGATTCTGAATATTCAAGTTAATAAATAAAGTACTGGAATTATCATCTGTGAGAAATAAAAAAAAATATTTGAGGTAACTATGACATTAAGGAGAGTGATGATATTTTACTGTCTCATTATTGATAACAGTGTTAGTAACTACAACTAGGGTGAAAGTGAAGAAAGAAAGCAATCAGCTGATTTAATGCTACAAGCCTATCACTGATTTGTTCATTTAAAAAAATATATTTAAATGCACAGAAATTTTATTTAACTGATTATGCCATTTATACCAAATTATGACACTGACTATACATACAGACACATCAAGGCAAAAACTTCCCTCCATTAACTTGACTTGGGGAAAAATGTGCTAGTTTTACTAATTTACCATTTTTAGTAAAATGGTATCAATTACATTGTAACTCTTGAATAGTTTATTTAAATTACGTTTTACTTAAACTATTTGATTATTTTGCTCTATTCGGTTATGAGATAAGAAAAGGCAGTGAACCACTAATTTTTATATGTGTCTAATTCATATGTATAAAAATATTTCAAGGTGACTTCCTGTAGAAAATTATATTTTTGTTTGCAAAATGTAAAAAGTGAAGAACTTATGAAAATTGGCTAAAATGTCATGTTGTAATTATACTAAGAAAGTTGGATCAAAGTTATAATATGAACAATAAACATATATCACTTTAAAATGTGTAAATATTTCCACATTTGGAAATGATTTCTACATAACTTAAAAAACAATTGCTTGTTTATTCTTATGATCAATAATCTAGTAATTCTCTCTAATAATTTTAGTACTCTATTTTTTTATGTAGTCAAGTTCTATATTTCTGTACTGTAGAAATTTTCATTGCTGTAGATAAGACTCTCTAGAATGATATGATCCACAATGGAAATACAGCACATAATTTGTTCCTGACGAAATGCAAATTGACTCATGATAGAAGCTAAAAATCCTGTTTCTAGAATGGTTCTGTGTTACATCACAATTCTGTGTGACTGCTTGAAAATACACCATTTTGAAGTCCTCCTGATGGAATGAGGTCTTGGGGTTGGAGTGGAGATCAGTTACAAATCCTTAACACGTGGGAGGAAATCTTGGTGAGGATGCTGAATGTTAAGCTTGCCTTGAATGCTAATGCCCTTAACTGCTAATAGATTTAGAAACTCTATGTTTTAGATCTTGAGCTTCTTTTCTTTTTTAATACACTTTAAAAAATCAAGGGTTCTATTTTAAATTAGCACACACCAATTCTCAGTTTCCACAATCTACCATAAATTGTTGATAATAGACATGACTTGTTGCTTCCTAAATGCCAGAGAGTTAGTCACAGCCATTTCTGTCTTGGAAGTATTTGTTATATGGCCCTAAGTCATTATTTCATGGCCAGATATGTCATTTAAATTCTGTGCTTATATGGAAATCGCAGTTGATAGAAGCTGAGTGCAGATTTGTTAAATATACATTTGAGTTCCTAGTGTGATTCTTGTAAATAATCTACTGTGAACAAAATAATCCAAAGGAATGGACTACCAGGAGTATTTTTAGGGTAAACTGAGATATTTGCATCAATTGTAATATTTAAAAAGATTAAAGGAATGTCTTGATCAGCAAGTTTAATTAAGAGAGGATAAATTAATAAGATTTAGCTGATTAATCTTATTAATGAAAGAAAAAGAGAGACACTCTGAACAGAGAAAAAAGCACTATCCTAGAGGTATTCTTTGTATGAGATACACTTATCTTACATATGTTATGCATTTATTTACATAAGTTTTCTTCTCTATGTTTTTAGAGACATTTAGAGAGAAATATATACATATATAATAGTGTTTTCTTTCTTCCAAGAAAATAAGTTTTTTCGAAAAGATTTATTTATTTATTTGAGAGAGAGAGAGGGAGAAGCCATGAGTGGGGAAGGGGGGAGGGAGAGAGGGAGAAAAATCTCAAGCAGACTCCCCACTGAGTGTGGGGCCAACTCAGGGCTGGATGCTTAACCGACTGAGTTGGATGCTTAATCAACTGAGGCACCGAGGCACCCCAAGAAAAAAAAATAATAAAGATTTATTTATTTTAGAGAAAGAGAGAGAGAGCCCATAAGCAATACCGATGCGGGGCTTCATCCCACAACCCATGAGATCATGACTTGAGCAGAAATCACGAGTCAGATACTTAACCAACTGAGCCACCCAGGGGCCCCAAGAAAATATGTTTTTGAGTTGAAAAGTTTAGCTTTCAGTAACATTTTTATATAGTGTATTTAAAAGGTTTACGCAGGGACGCCTGGGTAGTGCAGTTGTTAAGCGTCTGCCTTCGGCTCAGGGCGTGATCCCAGCATTCCGGGATCGTGTCCCACATTGGGCTCCTCCGCTGGGAGCCAGCCTTTTCCCTTCCCACTCCCCTCCTGTGTTCCCTCTCTCACTGGCTGCCTCTCTGTCACATAAATAAATAAAATCTTTAAAAAATTTTTTTAAAATAAAAAAAATAAAAGGTTTATGCAAACAGAGAAAGTATGAAAGTGAGATTTTATCCTCCAGTATCCTTGGAGAGATGCTAAGGACAGAAACATGCTAATGATACTGCAGTTATATGTACCAAAGAAGAGATATTGTAATTGGAGTTAGTAATTTCTCAGATAAGCCAAACAAAATAACTGATGTCGAAGAAAAGTGTGTTTTTAAAAACTGTGCCTAATCCTGCTTTCAGTTTTATTTATTGATAAAATGTATTGCCTTCTCAATAGCTGTACAGATGTGACTGATGGATTGTTTGTTTAATATGCTACAAAAACCTGTGTTTCTCAAACCGCTAAATCAGAGATGTTTTATTAGTATAAAACAAGTACTAAGCATTGGAAAGGATACCAGAGAAATTAAGAAATTAGACTTATATTTTTCTTAGTAGCTATAAGTACACAGAAAGTAATTTAATTTCCCTGGGCTTCATTGTGTGCATTAAAAAAAAATACTATTATATTGCTGTTCTAACCTTCTCTAGTTATGAGACACATATTCACCACCACCATTCTTCTTTTGGTTTTGTTTGTTTGTTTGTAAAGATTTATTTATTTGAGAAAGAGCGTGCGAGCACAAGTGGAAGTGGCAGAGGGAGCGGGAGAGAGAATCTCAAGTAGACTGCATGGAGGTCAAAGCTGATGAGGGGGCTCTGTCTCATGACCCTGAGATCATGACATGAGCCAAAATCTAGAGTCAGATGCTTACCCAAGTGCACCACCCAGGGGCTCCTTCTTTTGTTTTTAAGGCAATATATACATTAAAATATTTCTTCTCTTCAACTCTTCTTGATAATTTTCAACATCCATTAAATGGACCATACTATAGCATAGTCTGCCCTGGGAAATCAATTACTGTGTGTGGCTCGGAAAGACTGCATTTGGAAGGAAGGGCTCCTCTCTGACTTGAGGTATAAACTTATCTCTAGACGCACTGTTGCTTTTAAGTCTCTGACAGCTTGACTGACTTTAACCTGTGACTCCATCTTGATGTGTGACTTTTAGCTCGTTTTCACTTTGAATTAATGCTCTGAAGACCCCTAACTTCTGGGGTCTGTCTGGATTCAGAATGCCTCCTGAGCTTGCTGTACTGTTTCATTCATTCCCAGCCTCAGTTTATTTCATTATCCTGCTATATGCCATATCACAGAGCAGAAGTAAATCTATTGTGTTTGGTTTATGTGACTCTTAGGCCTATATAAGGCAAGGGTATAATAGGCCTTCTTGCAGTTATCAATATATGGGATAAATTGGATATTTGGCTTACACTTAGGTGAGGTATATAGAAACATTGTGACATAATTTAGAAACAAAATTGCCTTATTGATTAACTTTGTTTTTCTAAGGAACAATTCCTAGAATGATCATATTAAACACTCTTCTCCCTGCAGTTGAATTGATCTCATCATCAGTCTTTGTTTTTGAAGCGCTAGAGTCTAAATGTCCTCAACTGGGGTGATTTTGCAAACTACAGGACATTTTTGGTTGTCAAAATTGGGGGGATGCTACTGGCATCAGTGGGTAGAGGCCAGAGGTGCTTCTAAATAGCCTGCAATGCACAGAACACCCCCACAACACAGAATTATCCAGCCCAAGAGGTCAATAGTGCTGAGGTTAAAAAAAAAAAAATGGTGCTAGACTGATTAAGACCTAACATTTTAATTCCCAAAGTAGAACTAAAACTTTTTCTTTTCTTCCCTTTAAATTAGTGGGACATTACATAGACAACACAATCTCACTGAGCGATATTAAAGCAAAATCCAGATTTAATATTGGGTCTTGTCCTTGGGCTGCTCATAAGGGAAGAAAAAGAGTAAGAAGGGGAAAAATATTTAAATGTTCACTATCCCTGTTGGGTTGGATAACAAGCTGATACCAGTGAAGAGGACTAGAACTTCTAGAAGTCTAGAAGCCACTGTCTCAGGAAATGAAGTTTTTCCTTTTTTTTTTTTTTTTTTTGGTCTGCAAAGAGTATTACCTCCATCTCAAGCAGTAACAAAGACACATCTACTGGGAAACAAAGTATTTTCTATAGATGCAAGTTGCCTTGGGAAGACAGTCATCAGACTTTTTCTATTTATGGGGCTACTGCATGCTGCTTTCCTGAGGCAGTATTTTGTCATAGCTTTAGCTTAGAGCCACTTTGGGTTCAAATTCCAGCTCAGTCACTACCCAGCTATGTAAACTTATGCAAACTCCATAAGAACTTTGTGCCTCAGCTTCTACATCTATAAAATTAGACTAGTGCTGTTACTTTTTTCATAGGCTTTTGTGAAAGTAAATGTATTAAAATATATAAAGTACACAGAATAGTGCCTTGCACATAGCAAGCATTGAGTAAATTTTGCTATTATTTTTTCTTATCACATCATCATTATGATCATCAAGAGTAGAGAGAAATTTCAGGAAGAGGCCAGTACCTAGGAAATTCTTTTACATAGAGAGTTAAAGACATTCTTAACTTTGACATTCTTAAACTTTGACAGTGGTATTAGCTCCTGAATTCAAACTACTCTATTGCAATTAAAATGTCAGTCAACTTCCTATTTAAGGCATAGAGGCTTCAGTTAACTTAAGGGAGAATTAGGTGAGTACGCAGAGTGCCTCTTTTTAAAGCTTTATTTAGTTTAGAGAGAGAGAGAGTGATCTCACAAGCAGGTGGAGGGGCATGGGGAGGGGGGAGAGAGAATCTCAAGCAGACTCCTGGGGGGGGGGGGCTTGATCTCACAACCCTGAGATCATGACCTGAGTCAAAATCAAGAGTCAGATGCTTAACTGACTGGCACCCAGGCACCCTTGATAAAAGTGGTATTTTGGGATCCCAAACCTGAGTCTGGGATAGTCTAAGACAGCTACAGTATTACATCATGCCTAATAAGATTCCTTAGTTAAGAATCAGGTTTTCATACTTTACACATTTAAGCATTTAATGCTTAATAACGCATTTTTATCTCATTTTGTACAATTACCAAAGTTTCCTGAAAGCTCTAATAGTGTTTAAAATCAAACACCTAACAATATCTGTTCTCTGATTCCAGCAGTTCTTCCTACCATGCAGTGGAAGCATTTTGTCACAACTCTACCAGTATGAACAATAATAGAATTTTTATCACCATTGAACCACAGATTTAAACCGTGATATGTGGTGAATTGAAGTTTTGCATAAAATAAATCCAGGTAATTTTGCCCAAAAATTAACTCTCCCAAACCTCAGTTAAAATAAATGAAAATTAACTATTTTCAAATATGTCAAAAATTTATATTTATGTTAAGCATACAAAAAATAATTTGTCTATAGCAAAGATTTGAGTTGTCTAAAATTCTTTGATAATAGAACTTTGATTTACTCATGGTTTATACTTATTTTACATAAAATTAAATTTTTAACATGTTTGAAAATGCTTAATTTTCTTTTATTGAAATAGGTTTTGGGGGGTTAATTTTTGGTCAAAGCTATCTAGACTATGATAAGATTCTCCAGAACACCACACTGGTCCACTATATTGATGACGTTGTGTTAATCAAACCTGATGAAAAGGAGATATATGCTTACCAGAGGATAGGAGGGAAATATATACATATTCAAAAACCAAACACACTGGTGAAGTTATTAAGGTTCCAGTGATCAAGTAAAGGATAAGTTATTGCACTTTGTAACCTCTACCACTAAAAAAAAGGCAGATTTTTATGGTGCTTTAGGGTTTTGGAAGGAGAGTATACAACAATTGAAAATACTGCTATACTCATTTATCAGCTTAATTTAAAAGGTACCAGTTTTAAGAGTGGCCTAGAGCAAATGACTTATCTGAAGCTAGACATTATAAAATCAGTAGAGGTAGAGTATCATTTAAAACAGATTATTTTTGCTTCATTTTAGCTGTTTAGTTTGATGTGTTTTTTAATAGCCATGTACATTTAAATAAAATTTCATTACTTGTCAATGTTAAACTAACAAAACAAGAAATTTTATGTAAAAATTTATATTACAAGTTTATCTTCCGAAATCTGGCATACATAACATCGCCATAGAGGAATACTGGTCTTGTTTTCCCACATGGCTACAATGAGATGAGCTTGAGTAGGGATAAACCCTCTAACACAAGACACACATGGTAACTTTTTATAGTCCATGTATATCCCATCTTCTTTATCTCCTATCATAACAACTGTCTAAGTTGTGTTCTCCCTTAATTAGATCCTGAAACCAGTATTGATGCAAATGGTATACTGGGAAGTTCAATTAATATTAGCAGGAAAGTGGTGGAATTGCTACACAGAGGAAAAGGATGATAATTAGGTTCACACTTCAAAACAGCTATAATTCTCCTGGAAAACTTTGAGAAGAGGTACATAACAAACACTTTGGAAATATCCTATCCGAGATATGAGAGAGTTGGGGTAATTCTACACCAACTGCAGAGGTTCATTGACTGAGGAATGTTTGTGGGGGATATTTATTCTTTGGCATGTTTCATTTGTCACAAGTACTCTTAAGAGGAAAGCATGACTTTCCCTAGTAAAGGGAGAAAAATCTCATGTATTGAGATGTGGGTGCTGACAGTTGAAATTCAGCTGGAGTACCAGAAAAGATGTGACAAATATGGATTGCTACACTGATTTGGTCACATTTTCCTACTATCAATTGAAGCCCATTTCACAGCCACCTAGAAAATTGCTCTGCTTACATACATATGCTTAATTAGTACAGTGATTCCAAAGAAAGTATGAAATAATATTTATTTTCCCTCTGGTACTATGGAAAGCATACTGACTTTTCATTTTCAACTGTTAGAGAATGACATGCATGTGTATAGACACATGAGTTGTGTGTAGAAAAAGAAAATGCCATGTGTTTTAGGTGATATAACAAAGATCTGTTTATATAAATCATATGATTAGTTATTTGGCTTGCATTGATTAGACGTATCTTTGACAATATAGTTTACTTACATAATTTATTTTCACATGGAAATTTTATGAAACTGAGGTTAAAAGGAAACGCTAATATAACCATTAAAAAATAGTTGGTAAAAAAAAAAAAAACAGTAAGAGTCATCCTTGGAGAGATGTATATTTTGATGAAGTCATAGAGTTTTTCTTTAGCTCAAACACACAAGCACTAACAGATAGATGATGTATCTGTTTTGCATTATACCCATATTGGATTCCAAAGCACAATTCCGCATAATGACTGTCTTGAGTTGTCTGAGTTACATCTCTGGACACTCACAACCAAATATTACACTACTCACATTCCATATCTTTCCCAGAGCATGTTATGGAAAGACATTTGAGTCAAATAATCCTTATAATTCATAGTTTATTTGATTTTAATGACCTGTGTAGATTTATTCTAACTTTAATAAGTGGGTAACTGGACTAATTAATACTGTTTAATCATACTAAAAATATATTATTGCACTATATATTAATTCATAATTGCAAATTACTCTTTTCTTTAAATGTAAAGTTAAAGAAGTGGACTAGAATGGATGGAATAAAACAAACAAAACAAAGGAACAAGAAAATCTCTATGATAGGCACTTTATATGTGGTCTAAAAACAAGTAGTGATTTGCATTTTTATATTTAAGTATATGGGGGGAAAGGAGTATTGTGAAAGTTTTTAGAGACATCATATACCATATTTAAGTGTGATTTAAACTAACTTAACTAAAATTCCTTCAACACTATTCCATATGGCCCCAAAGGAGAGTAATTAAGGAAATTCTGACAAATGATATGTTTTCATGAAACATATTTTGAGAACCCTTTTGCTTCAAGGGAGAAGGAGCTTGTGTCAAAGGTCTACACTAATCCAAGAACTGACTAAATAGCATGTTGCTTGGAATAAGCAAGATTAAATAATTGGTAACATAGTTTATGAATCAACCAGTGATAGTTAATTTTTAAAAAAATCACAGTAATGCTCAATTCTCTCTTTCTCTTTTCATATGTATGTATATATATGTATGTATATGTATATATACATATGTATCTAATTTATTATATTTACATATACATATGATTTTATTTTCCAGCTAACCTAAGCAGTTACGTAGTCTAAAATGGTCCCACATAGTTAACCAGTAAACCAACAGAAGCTATTACATAAGAGCCACATCAAGCTCTTCAAACAATTTTTATTAAAATAATAGTAACTAGGTTCTCAGCACCTAATACAGTGTTATAGCTAAAGGACAGAGGCATGTACTACATTTATGTCAGGACTAATTAATCACCTGTAGGCCTGCACTTCCTGTGAAGTTTGCAAACTGACCTTCAGTGAAAAGATTGACACTAATATACATTTTTCACTTGGCCTCTTGCATTCACTAACTCTAGAGCATTACCAGCAGCACCCCACCGCCAACATAAACTCTCTCTCTCTCTCTCTCTCTCTCTCTCTCACACACACACACACACACACACACACACACACACTTTTTGCTGTCTTGGTCTGTTTAATTGTTGCCAAAGGCCACCTGCATTAACTCTGGCTCTGCTTCCAGACAGCGTTGGTAAGTAGCTTATACTTTCAAGTAATGAAGATTTCTCTTCAGTAACCTTTATGGACATATTTTAGTATTTTAATAATTAATATTATCACAGAATGTTATACCAGTTAAATAATATGCCTGAAAACAACTATTATGATGGGTCCAAAAAAAAGATAGTGGATTTTTGACAATGTGATTGTCCATCAAGAGACACCCCCAGTGAAGAGACTGGTCTTAATAATTATGTGTGCAAGACAGCATAGTTTTTAGATGTAGTTTATCTTTTTTTTCATTTTCCCAGTTTCCTGAATAGGTTTATGAAAAATGTGGCTGTAAAAACCATAACCATTTTCAATAACAGGAGTTTCCCATTTGCAAAGCTACCTGGCTACAACTATGGCTCTATGTTTGCTTTCATGTCTTATATCCAACTAAATTCTAGCCAGTGCAATCTGACATGAAAAATAAAAGGTATTCATTCATATAAGAAAAAACCAAAAATTTTTATTTACACACAACATGTTCTTATATGTAAGAAATACTAAGAGATCCACAGAAAAACTAGTAGAATTAATAAATAAGTACATCAGATTTACAGGATACAAGATAAATATATATAAGAACAAATTGTATTTCTATATGGGAAATGAATAAGCAACAATGAAATTTAGAATGCAGTTTTATTCACAAGAACATTAAGAAGTATAAAATGTATAGTAATAAATTTAACAAAAGAGATGCAAAACTTCTACATTGAAAATTATAAAACCCTCCTGAACAATATTTTAAAAGGATGAATGAGAGGCACTTCATGCTCAGCAGACTGAAAGATAAAATATTATTTACATGGCAGTTTTTCCTTATTTATCTATAGATATAATGCAATCCTTATCAAAATTCCAGCAGGTTTTTCCTGTAGATATTAACACAAAGAAAAAAGAAATTTCTTAGCAATCCAAAATCTAGAACAGCTTAAGCAATGTTAAAATCATACTTTCTGATTTCAAAACTTATCAAAAGGCAATAGATATCAAGACACTGGAGTACTGACATATGGCTAGACATACATATCAATGGAACAGAATTGAGATTCCAGAAATAAATCCATATCCATATATATATATATATATATATATATATATATATATATATATATATATATATATAGTTAGAGGGAGAGATTTAGTCAATTCTGTAGGCTTAATTGATTCTTGACAGAGTTGCCAAGGCGGTTCATCGTGGGACAGGATAGTCTGTTCAGCAAATACTTTTGGAACAATTGGCTAGCCCATGGAACAAAGAGGAACTTGGGCCCTTATCTCACAAGATACACAAAAATTAAATGGATTGTATATGTACAAGAGCTTACAAGAGCTAAGAAAAAAATTACAAGAAACTATAGGAGCCAATCTTTGAACCTTTGATTAGGCAAAGATTTCTTAGTATGGTCCATAAAGCTAAAAAAAATAAAAAGCTAAATTTGATATCATTAGCTTTTAAAACTTTTGTACTTCAGAAGTCACCATTAAGAATTATTATTTTTTTTTAAATCAGAGAAAATATTTATTAGATAAAGGACTTCTCTCCAGAATTTACAAAACAACAATAATAACAACAAAACTCTTGGTACTTAAAAATAAGAAATAAGAATCTAATTAAAAGAAAAAAAAGGGAGCGGAACAAAAGATATGAAGAGACATGTTACCAAGGAAGATATACAAATGGCTAATAAGCACATGAAAAGATGTTCAAAATTTTAGTCATTAAAGAAATAAAAATTAAATACACATGAGATGTCATTTCACCCCCATTAGAGTTGCTTTTTTAAATAACAACAATGACAAATGTTGACAAGGATGTGGAGAAGGGGAACTCACATAGATTACCGGTTAGTGACTTTGGAAAACCATCTGGCAATTTCACTCTGTGCAATGGAATACTATCCACAATAAAAATGAGCAAACACTGACACATGCATATGCCATGAATGAACCTGAAAAACGCTGTATTATTTTTCTGTTGCTACATTAACAAATCACCACAAGTTTAGCACAAAAATAACACAACTATATCTTACAGTTCTGTAGTTTAGAAGTTAGACACAGGTCTCACTGGGCTAAAATCAAGATACTGGCAGGACTGGTTCCTTCTGGAGGCCTACTGGAAAATCTGTTGCTTTGTGTTTTCCAGCTTCTAAAACCTCCCTACATTTCTTGACTTATACCCCCTTCCTCCATCTCAAAGCCAATCCCCTTGCATTTCTCTGACATTTCTTTAGTCCTCACATCTCCCTTTCTGACCAGAGCAGGAAAAGGTTCTCCACTTTTAAAGACCCAGGTGTGTAGATTGGGTCTACTTGAATAATACAGGATAATCTCCTCATCTCAAAGTCCATACCCTTAAACCCACCTGTGAAGTCTTTTTCCATTTAAGGAAATATTCACAGATTCGTGGGATCAAAGTGTGGACATCTGTGGGGCCATTATTTTGTCTACCATAAACATTATGCTAAGTAAAAGAAGTCAGACACATGAGACCATATATTTTAATGATTCAGTTTATGTGAAATGTCCAGAGAAGACAAGTGCATAGAGACAGAAAGATTAGTAGGTGCCTGATGCTAGAGGTGAGATTGAGGATTCACTCTAAATGAGTGAGGAATCATATTGGTGGAATGAATATGTTATAAAACTAATTTATTGTGATGGTCACACCACTTAGTAAAGTCACTGAAAATAATTGCATTATACACTTGAAATGAGCGCATGGTATATAAAATATATCTCAAAAAAACACAATTTTTTTTTTTTTTAAAGAACAGGAATTTCACAAGGCTATGTAGCTGCGTAAGTGGAGTGTGGAATAAAACCATGTTTTCACAACCTATCTCCTTTCATTAAAGGGAAGTAAGCTTTACATTTATAATTGAAGTGTGCCGATTGATTTCCATAGCCAAAAGGTTTCTAGCTTTTTGTTTGTTTGCTTGCTTGTTTGTTTTTTTAGTAAAGTGCCATTAAATCTGACAAATTGATGTTTTATTTGACCATTTTATAGAAAAGTGGGACATGTGTGCAAGAAATTGAAAACTAAAATGTTGTCATGACCTATCACGGTGATATTTTCTAGAAGGTATATTGGCAGATTATAGATTGCTGAATTGTTTGTTTTTTAAGACTTCATCTTCCTAGGCATTCTTACATCTAGATAGAAGTTTCAGCAACAGCAGTGTGGTGTTTGTGTTCTTTTACAAATTTAAGTGGATAATTTCATAAAACTTTGTCCCGTAAAACTGATATAGCTTCTGCCTTCTTGATACATTTATATTTATGACCCAAAACAGAATGTGATAAGGTGACAATTAGTTAAGAACAAGTTTTGTCAGTATAAAGAAAACTTTCCAGAAAACAGTAAAAATTTACTGTTTCAGGAATAGAATTAATTCTAATCAAAACCATACATAATTTTTAAACATGTACTAGCCAGAAAGTAAATCATTTCTCTTAAAAATAAACACATATATGTACATGCATCTATATATAATTTCCACTTATACTGATATAGTGATATAGTAGATATAGTTAACTATTGGCAACAATAGTTTATTTTAAAAATTCTGACATTTAGTTTTAAGATATGACAAAATATTGTAAAAACTATAACATTATTCAGTAATAGAAAATTTTAATTGCTCTTTATCTGGGGCAATATTGTAGATAAGATAATATCATTTTATAAAATATGAACATTACCATGTACATGGATTACTTTTGAATAAAAATAAACAAAAGCCCGCAATAGGATATACATAATTAGAATAAAAGAAAGCCAAGAAAAGAGCATTGAGAAATGTTAACTCTTTATATATAGGAATGAATGGAAGATTAGTGAGCAGAAGAGACACAAACAGGCAATCTAAGTGGTGTCAGTAGATTTAAGGAAGAGATATACCCAAAATAATAGGGAAAGAATGTATAAATCAATAGAGTTAGAAGGAATAAAGCAGATCATACAGCTCAGCATGCTCATTTTGTAGAAAATATAACCTGGAGAAATTTAGGCATGGAGTCATATGATGAGCATATGGGTTTATCAGTTAGACTCTAGTTCAAATCATGGCTCCTCCATTTACTTAGAGTGTGACCTTGTGTACTTAATGACTCTGTGTCTCATGTAACATTGGGATGATTCCTATTTCATAGAGCTACTGTAAAAATTCATGGCAGTTGTAAAGCATCCTGTATGTCATAAATGCTCCATGAATAGTAATTTCTTTGGGTGACTGTCTTAGGTCATGTAGCTGATTGGTGTTAAACAAGGAAATTGGTTCTCTTGTTGTCTAGTCTAGTTGGTGTTTCCTTTTATTTAAATATCTAAGTTGCTCAGTTCCCACAAGCATTTAAGAAAAGTGTAGATCACAGATATATTCTTCCTTTTTATATGTCTTTCAAAATAAAATTGAGTACCGGAAAAATCATGCAATTATACTTTACTAAATTCTTACACGTATATATAATGGATTTTATCCCAACAAACACTTGTTACTATATAATCTTACCCCTTTGCCTCCAATATGCAATAGAACAAGCTTTATAATTATATAATCTCTAGTTAAAAGATTAAATGTTCACATGTTTTTATTCTAAGATTGTTGGAAAACTATAATATATAACTCTCTTAGTGCGGTCTATTTGTATTTCTTATTTAAATAGCATACCTGTAGCTTACTTTAGGAAGCAAACCTATTTGTAAATCATTTTTATAAAACCCAGTCACAGCAACCTCAAAGCACACATAGAACTTCTGTGTATACCCAAACATATGACAATAATTGGGGCTGACACTGGTCCTTTTAAAAAAAAGAAATTCTCATTTAAAAGGGAAAGCACAAAGCTCTTGGCATATCTTTTTTCATATTGATGGAATAGAGGATTGACTGAATTTTTTGTCTCTTGTTTCTTTCCTAGTGATTTTCTCATTATCCTAGTTTCTTCTTAAAAATGAAATTTGTGCTGTGCCTTCTCAGAAGTTCACATTGTCTTTCCTTGTAGAAACAGAATATGATTTTGATATATTCAGGTTATAGTCAGCTTATATATCATGGGGACAGCCCACTATAGCACTTTTTAAAGTTACTATTTGCATTTAAGAGTTCTACATTCCTGTTATTTCTAAGTTTCACTGACCTTAAAAAAAGACTGCAGCTACACAATAGCAATTTGCAAGAAAATATCTTATTTTTGAGATGTTATTTTTGGTTTGTTTTCTCTAGAATAATCATGGTCAGTAGCGAGACAACAGTAAGATAACAGTTCCATGCTGTGCTTTCATTGAATATCAAGAGAATTTCTTCTATTTCATTTTGAAGAACACCAGGCTATGCATTGTCCCTCACAACTGACCAGACTAATGAGGTTAAGGATTGAGAACTGGCCTGGACTAAAACCGATGTTTTTGCTTTTTTGTTGTTGTTGTTCTTTTTTCTTGGAGGATTTGTTGTTGTTTCTTTCAGATTTTGGTTTGTTTATATCCTTTTGTTTTGGTCTAGAGATAAGGGCAACTGAAATGGGAAAAGAAACAACCTAGGTGCTAGTCTTTTGTATGACTCATGAACTAGTATTCTGAAAGTTTCAGGGACCCAAGAGTAATTACTTGTTTCAAAACAACCATGTACAACTGCACAGGTTGTGGACAGGAGGGCATCATACACATAGATGGAAGTCGATACAATGTTTTTGTAAAGGGCAGGATGATAGGCTTTGTAGGCCACATATGGTCTCTGTCACATATTCTTTTTTTTTTTTCTTACTTTAAAAAAAAAAAAAATTCTTAACTCACGGGCCATTGACAAAAAGTCCATGGGCCCGCAGTCCAGTGGGCTGCTGTTTAACTATCCCTGAGGTAGACTATACATTGAAAAGTTATACACAGCTTATAGTTTTTAGATCTGAATCATTGTGCAGTGGGGGGTAAACAAGGGAAATTACTTTAACAATTATATATTGACTAGTATGTGACAGTATCTATGCAAAATATATTGTTCTAGGTTCAAAAGGTGAACAAAATGGTCATAGTTCCTCCTCTTCATGGAACTTATGGTGAAGTACAATTAAAAGGGATTTAAGTGGTGTTATGACTACATAGAGCAAGGTGGTAGATAACATTCCTCTGTGAAAATTATGTTTACATGAAACTTTATTGAAGTATAGTTAACACATGTTACATCAGTTTCAACATTGAAAATGAAGAAGTTAAAACTTGTTGCATGAATCATGAATTGTAAAAGGAAGCAATCTATGTCTGGTACCAAAGTAGACATGTCCAGAAGATAGTCAAATGATGTGAGTATGAAGCTTGAGTATTCTTGAATTGGAACGATGAATATAGATGTTAACTATATCTATATGTATTTTTTAAATTTAAACCATGGGATTTGGTGAGGTGACCTAGAGAGTGTGTTTATAGAAAGAGTAGAAGATGAGGGAAACAGCTCTGGAATTATTTATTTAATGAGTTGAGGGGCTTACTTGCCCAGGACACTGAGAAAAATTGTCTGAAAGGGCAGAAACAGAAGTGTTAATTTTAGAATCACTGAATATGAAGAAAACTATTGTTTCACAAATTAATCAGAAGAATTTATTGTGCAAAATGAGAAATGTGACTATGTAGATGCAGTGTCAGGATATTTTGTGGCTATACAGATGGAGTAGCACTGATGGATAGGATACCTTTAAGACACAAATTTAGGACTAGGACACAGAATCAACTAATTTTGAGATATATTCCTAGTTATTAGTTGTAGTGATGTCTCCATTGAAGAGAGGGGTGTAAGAAATTGTAGCTGTTCTACAGATGGGACCTGTTGCCTGATTTAGCATTTATTTGTTTTGCTTCTTTCTACCTGTAGTTACTTCTACTCCAATATTTAATTCACCATATGTATAACTACAAATTATGTTGAATTGTTAATGAAATTTTTTTGACCAAGTATTATTTATATTAAACCCTAAATGATTCTCCATGATATAATAAAAGCCCCTTAGTTAGCTTTTAAATTTTCATTGAATGTCCAATTTCCATCATAATGTTGGCCTCTTATATTCCATTTAACTTGCACTGGATATAAATAAGTGAGTTCATTTTCAGCTGCCCAGTGGCCATTCTCAAACTGTGGCCCTCAGTATTTCCCAATTCTCATGTTGAAGTACTTCTAGTACATTGTTACGATAGACAATATTATAAAATCTCAGCATAACTGTGCAGGTGTGATCTCTATTTTTCATTCCTGTATTTAATTAAATGAAAATTCATCAGTTAAAAGTTATATACCATTATATGTTCCACTAATTAAGAAGAATCCCCTAGTTAGGGAGTCTATTAGGAGACCCACATATAAACCTGGACATACTCAGAGTAAAAATAAAAAGAAATAAAGGTACCATCAAGAAAGGACCAGAAAACATTTTTGTATGTCTTGAACTTGAAATCAGTTGTTGAAGATGAAGTAAAAACAAATCTTTCCAAGATTCACACTAACAATGCAATTGAAAAATTCTTAAGCAAAGATTTTAATTTAAAATGGGTTTAGGTTGGCATTGCCCCCAGGTAACACAGAAACAAAAGAAGTTCTCTCTGGAAGAAAATCTATTTTAGACCAGGTCAGCATTTATAGTAGGCCTCCATCAATTACATTGTGTATCTCATTTTCTGAGATACTAACATGTGAAAAAGCATACCTATACAAATCAAGGAAATAGGATATGTAACTTGTGGATAGCACAGTCATATGGACTTGATGTTATAACTGTTCCCTGTCTGGATATTTATATATATACATAGCTAAAGTGACTCTTTCAAAAAACTTTTTGTTTCAGTTTCTTGATGGCATGGTTAGAAGAATGGTAGTGAAGCTTGGAAAACTCACTTTGAATTTCCCTGAAGCCTGGGAGAATCCCAACATCTTCCACTCATATACCCTGGGGATGAACCCTGGTAGGAGGAGATAGGAATTACACCCATCAAATTATGACTTTTTTTTTTTTAATCTTTTATTTATTTGAAAGGGAGAACAAGCGTGCCTGTGAGAGAGAGAGAGAGAGAGAGGGCAGAGGGAGAAGCAGACTCCCCTCTGAGCGGGGAGCTCCATGTGGGGCTCAATCCCAGGACCCTGAGATCATGACCTGAGCCAAAAGCAGATGCTTAACTGACCCGAGCCACCCAGGGGCCCCCAAACTATGCTTTTTTGATGGCATTGCAGATTGTTAAAACTTGTCTTCCATAAGCTTGATGCATTGAGTATGATTTGCATTCTACCTAAGTATCAGTGGTCACTTTACAGATCCTCAAAACCACTGTTGAACTACTTCACTTTGGTTATGCAAAATATGATAGAATAATATTTATTTGAAGGGAGTTATTTAATATGCTTTGAGTTCTAACAGTTATAAAACAAATTAAAAATGACTCTGCTACTACTACTACTCATTAATAGATGATATTTGAAAGTTGAACGATTTCAGGTTAGGTAAGTAAGTTAAGCTGCCTATTCATACTGCAGATGAAGTGCAGTTATGCAATGTGCAATACTAAACTTTTTCCAATGATTCTTTCTTCAAATCCCTACAAATTTGAGCAGCAGGAATTTCGAAGCTACCCCAATGTCTGGAATCTATCAACATCTGGGACTGGCCTTCATACATATCTGGGCTTTGTATTTTCTGAGGAAAGCAGTCTTCTACTAATTTTTTTGATGAATGACTGTTGCTCCTAATTCCTGTTAGAATAGGTCACAGAAATGTGTCAGAATGTATGAGAGATTTTCCTCTTTTAATAATGTAGTTTATAAATCAACCAAAGCTCAAGCAACTGAAACATTGTCAGTGAATTTCAAATATTATATGTAATTTGACTTTCTGTTTGGATCCATCATGTCAGTAATAATAATCCATTCTTTTCCCAAAGCACTCCAAACATATTTGTATACATTTTATATCCTCTTCTAAGGAAAGAATTAGTGCTTCTGGGGTTCAAAAAACCACATATTTAAAATTCAGAAGAAGCTTTTATCACAAAAGAAAGTAATGGTATACTTGATAGAAGTTCTTGATATTTTACTTGCATTTAAATCCAACAGAAAAATAAATAAATGTATTCTATTATCAATAATTTGCACAGTTTAGGGAAGTAGAATAGCAAGAAAAGAAAGCATATTGTAAATTGAAAACAAAGAAGGAAATCTTAACCTAAATAATGAAAGTAACCTGAATTTGAGCTTGTGCGTGTGGCTTCTAGTTACTCTTTACTGAATAGTCTATGAAAACAAATTATGCAGGGTTTCTGGTTATTTTTTGCATAAATGTCTGTGAGAACAGTACGTGGAAAAAAGGTAAAGAAATTTTTGTCCTCTGTATCTTTAAAAAAATATTGCTCAGATCCTCCTTCTATTGAGAAAATAAAAATTGCAGAAAAAAATCTCCTGGTGTTTCTACTATTATTTATTTTACATATATTGATGTAAGAGTGTAAGTTACATAAAACTTAACAAATGCAAGAGGTTTTATAACATGTCAGTAAATTCTCTTTCATAATATAAAAATGGTTTCTGTTATTTGTCTAATTATTAGTCTCACTTAAGTATTACTTTGGTGATGGTACTTTCATACTTTGCTTAATACTGATTGTATTATCATTTGTTATATTTAATTGTATTTTTATGATCTTTACACAACTATTAGTTTTAGTCTTTCTGTGCAGACTTTTTAATTAGAGTCACTCTTACAGAAACAATTATTGATTTTGGTCTTATGTTATAATTTCTGTTTTCTAAAGTAATTTTAATTCATATTAATTTTAGAATAGATACATTTGACCTTTCATGATTTTCTTTTCTGCTTTTTCTTCTTTTTGGTGGTGGCGGTGGTAGTAGTGGTTAATATTTTCTTAACATTTTCTCTCATGAAGAAAGATAGTATAGCATAGTATATAATAAGTCAGTTTGTATCATGCTGTTGCTTCATCACTTATTAGATGTATGACCCTGGCCAAGTAATTAATCTTTCCCCTTTAATTTTTGACAAGAGATAATAAAAGAATCTATGTTTAAGTTCAGTTTAGCTGTAATCACAGATTTTGAAACATTTGCTCTCAAAACAAAAAATTCTATCTTTTTATTTCAAAGGAGAACAGTTTAAGTTTGCCAACAATTCTGAACATGTGTGATATGTAATGTTGAGATAATGCAGACTAGGGGTATCTCCACATAGAGAAATTTCTCATTCTATTTTTTTTTCAGTCTATTTTTCCTTTTCTTTTTTTTTGCCCATTTTTATTTATTTTTATTTTTTTATTATAATAATATTTTTTTATTATATTATGTTAGTCACCATACAGTACATCTCTGGTTTCTGATGTAAAGTTCGATGATTCATTAGTTGCGTATAACACCCAGTGCACCATGGAATACGTGCCCTCCTTACTACCCATCACCAGCCTATCCCATTCCCCCACCCCCTTCCCCTCTGAGGCCCTCAGTTTGTTTTCCAGAGTCCATAGTCTCTCATGCCTCATTCCCCCTTCTGATTACCCCCACTTTCTTTATCCCTTTCTTCTCCTACCGATCTTCCTAGTTCTTATGTTCCATAGATGAGAGAAACCATATGAAAATTGTCTTTCTCTGGTTGACTTATTTCACTTAGCATCATCTCCTCCAGTGCCGTCCACGTTGCAGCACATGTTGAGAAATCGTTCTTTTTGATAGTGAGTAATATTCCATTGTATACATGGACCACAACTTCTTAATCCAGTCATCTGTTGAAGGGCATCTCGGTTCCTTCCACGATTCAGCTATTGTGGACAATGCTGCTATGAACATTGGGGTGCATATGGCCCTTCTCTTCACTACGTTTGTATCTTTGGGGTAAATACCCAGTGTTGCAATGGCTGGGTCATAGGGTACCTCAATTTTTAACTTTTTAAGGAACCTCCACACTGGTTCCAGAGTGGCTGTACCAACTTGCATTCCCACCAACAATGTAGGAGGGATCCCCTCTCTCCACATCCTCTCCAGCAATTGTTGTTTCTTGCCTTGTCAATTTTTGCCATTCTAACTGGCTTAAGGTGGTATCTCAGTGTGGTTTTGATTTGAATTTCCCTGATGGCTAATGATTTTGAACATTTTTTCATGTGTCTGTTAGCCATTTGTATGTCTTCATTGGACAAGTGTCTGTTCATATCTTCTGCCCATTTTATGATTTGTTTATTTGTTTCTTGTGTATTGAGTTTGAGAAGTTCTTTGTAGATCTTCAATACCAGTCTTTTATCTGTAGTGTCATTTGCAAATATATTCTCCCATTCTGTGGGCTGCTTCTTAGTTTTTTTTATTATTTCCTTGGCTGTGCAGAAGCTTTTTATCTTGATGAAGTCCCACAAGTTCATTTTTTCTTTTGTTTGTCTTGCCTTTGGAGATGTGTCATGAAAAAGGTTGCTGTGGCCGATATCGTAGAAGTTGCTGCCTGTGCTCTCCTCTAGGATTTTGATGGATTCCTGTCTCACATCGAGGTCTTTCATCCATTTGGAGTTTATCTTTGTGTATGGTGTGAGAGAGGGGTCAAGTTTCAATCTTTTGCATGTAGCTGTCCAATTTTCCCAGCACCATTTATTGAAGAGACTGTCTTTTTTCCACTGGATGTTTTTTCCTGCTCTGTCAAAGATTAGTTTCCCAAAGAGCCGAGGGTCCATTTCTGTGTTCTCTATTCTGTTCCATTGGTCTATGTGTCTGTTTTTGTGCCAATACCATGCTGTCTTTGTGATCACAGCTTTTTAGTACAACTCGAAATCCAGCATTGTGATGCTCCCAGCTTTGTTTTTCCTTTTCAACAGTTCCTTGGCGATTCATGGCCTTTTCTGGTTCCACACAAATTTAAGGGCTGTTTGTTCCAGTTCTTTGAAAAACGTCATTGGTATTTTGATTGGGATAGCATTGAAAGTGTAGATTGCTCTGGGTAGCATGGACATTTTAACTATGTTAATTCTTCTGATCCATGAGCATGGAATATTTTTCCATCTTTTTGTGTCTTCTTCAGTGTCTTTCAAGAGTGATTTGTAGTTCTAGAATATAGATCCTTTACCTCTCTGGTTAAGGTAATTCTGAGATAACGTTTGATTTTTGGTGCTATTCTAAATGGAATGGATTCCCTAATTTCTTTCTTCAGTCTCATTATTCGTGTATAGAAGTGCAACAGATTTCGGAGCATTGATTTTGTATCCTACCACATTACTGAATTGCTCTATAACTTCTAGTAGTTTGGGGGTGGAGTCTTTTGGGTTTTCCATATAGAGTATCATGTCATCTGCGAAGAGAGACATCTTGACTTCTTCTTTGCCAATTTGGGTACCTTTTATCCCTTTTGGTTGTCTGATTGCTGTTGCAAGGACTTCTAGTACTATGTTGAATAATAATGGCGAGAGTGGGCATCCTTGTCGTGTTCCTGATCTTAAGGGAAAGGCTTCCAGCTTTTCCCCATTGAGGATGATATTTGCTCTAGGCTTTTCATAGATGGTTTTTATGAGATTGACGAATGTACCCTCTATCCCTACACTCTGAAGGGTTTTAATCAGGAAAGGATGCTGTATTTTGTCAAATGCTTTTTCTGCATCTATTGAGAGAATCATATGATTTTTGAATTTTTCCTTCTGGATAAAATCTATGACACTGATAGATTTGCGAATGTTGAACCACGCTTGCATCCCACGGATGAATCCCACTTGGTCATGATGGATAATCCTTTTAATGTACTGTTGGATCCTATTAGCTAGGATCTTGTTGAGAATTTTGGCATCCATATGTATGAGGGAAATCGGTCTGTAATTCTCCTTTTTGATGGGGTCTTTGCCTGGTTTGGGGATCAAGGTAATATTGACCTCATAGAATGAGTTTGTTTTCCTTCTGTTTCTATTTTTTGAAACAGCTTTAGGAGAATAGGTATTAATTCTTCTTTGAATGTTTGGTAGAATTCCCCAGGGAATCCATCAGGCCCTAGAGTTTTGTTTTTTGGAAGGTTGTTTATCACTGACTCAATCTCTTCATAATTAATTGGCCTGTTTAAAAAATCAATTTCTTCCTGTTTCAGTCTTGGTAGTTTATAGGTTTCCAGGAAGGCCTCCATCTCTTCCAGATTGCTTAATTTATTGGCATAAAGCTGTTGATAAAAGTTCCTAATGATCCTTCCTATTTCATTGGTGTTGGTTGTGACCTCTCCCTTTTCATTCATAATTTTATTAATTTGGGTCCTTTCTCTATTCTTTTGGATAATTCTTGCCAGCGGTCTGTCAATTTTATTGATTCTCTCAAAAAACCAGCTTCTAGTTCCATTGATCTGTTCTACTGTGCTCCTGGTTTCTAATTCATTGATCTCTGCTCTAATCTTGATCAACTGCTTTCTCGTGCATGGATTAGGCCTGTCCTTCTGTTGCTGTTCCAGCTTCTTGAGGTGAGAATATACAAACGGCATTTTAGATTTTTCTATTCTTTTGAGTGAGGCTTGGATGGCTACTCCCCTTAGGACTGCCTTTGCAGTGTCCCATAGGTTTTGGACCCTTGTGTTTTCATTCTCGTTGGTCTCCATAAATTGATTAAATTGATTTTTGATTTCCTGGTTTATCGAATCATTCCTGAGCAGGATGGTTCTTAGTCTCCAAGTGTTTGAGTTTCTTCCAAATTTTTCCTTGTGGTTGAGTTCCAATTTCAAAGCGTTGTGGTCTGAGAATATGCAGGGAATAATTTCAGTCTTTTGGTATCAGTTGAGACCTGTTTTGTGCCCCAGAGCATGGTCTATTCTTGCGAATGTTCCATGGGCATTAGAATAGAATTAGTATCCTTTGTTCTGGGGTGTAGTGTTCTATATATATCTATGAGGTCCAACTCATCTAGTATGGCATTCAAAGCTCTTGTTTCTTTGTTGATTTTCTGCTTAGGTGGTCTACCTATTGCTGATAGTGGAATGTTGAGGTCCTGTACTATTAACGTATTTTTATCTAGATGTCTCTTTATTCTGGTTAAGAGTTGGCTTGTGTATCTAGCTACTCCCCTGTTGGGGGCATATATATTTATAATTGTCATATCTACTTGTTGGATAGATCCTTTAAGAATAATATAGTGCCCTTCTGTGTCTCTAACTATAGTCTTTAGTTTAAAATCCAATCTGTCTGATATGAGAATTGCTACCCCAGCTTTCTTTTGAGGTCCATTGGCATGAAAGATGGTATTCCATCCCTTTACTTTCAGTCTGCATGTATCTTTAGGTTAAAAATGAGTCTCTTGTAGACAGCAAATGGATGGGTCATGTCTTTTTATCCAATCTGCAACCCTGTGGTGTTTTATGGGAGCATTTAGGCCATTCGCATTGAGAGTGATTATTGAGAGATATGATTTTGATGATGCCATGTTGCCTGTAAAGTCTTTATTTCTATCGATTGTGACTTTCTGTTCTGTATCACTCTTGGGGCCTTTTTACTTTTATAGAACCCCCCTTAGTATCTCCTGTAGGGCTGGTTTCATGGTTACGAAATTGGTCAGTGACTGGCGATTCTGGAAGGTCGTTATTTCTCCATCAATTCTGAATGACAGCCTTGCTGGGTAAAGGATCCTTGGCTGCATGTTTTTCTCTGAAGGAGCTTTAAAAATGCCCCCCCCCCAACCCTTTCTCTCATTCTAGGTCTGTGTAGACAGGTCTGACGTAATTCTGATACCTTCGCCTTGGTACGTGAGAAATTTCTTTGCCCTGGCCGCTTTCAATACTGTATCCTTGGATCTAATATTTGCGAATTGCACTATGACGTGACATGGCATAGGTTTGTCATGGTTGAGCTTGGGAGGGGTCCTCTCTGCCTCTTGTACACGAATGTTTGTTTCCTTTGCTAGATTAGGGAAGTTTTCAGCTACAATTTGTTCAAATATCTCTTCTAGACCTCTGTTTTTCTCCACCCCCTCGGGGATGCTGATGATTCTGACATTTGAATGTTTCATTGAGTCAGTAATCTCCCGTAACCTACATTCTTAAGATTGGATTTTTTTGAGCCAAGTTTCTATTTTAGCTTTCTCTTCTACTAACCCATCCTCTAATTTGCCGATACATTCTTCTGCCTCATTCACCCTGGCCGTCAGAACATCTAGTTTTGACTGCATTTGATTCATAGAATTTTTAATTTCTGCCAGATTCGCTCTCATTTCCGCTGTTAGAGATTCTAAATTCTCATTAACATTTTCGTTAATACTTTTTTCAAGTCTACACATCATCTTGACCATTGTTACCCTGAACTCCATTTCTGATAATTTGGTTATATCCATATCCATTAGTTCCGTGGCAGAGGCCACAAACTCATTGTCTTTTCTTTGCTGGGGGGGATTTCTCCTTCTCGTCATTCTGTTGAGGAGAGGTTGCGGGGTTGTCCAGAGCCCAAATTATTGACCAAGACCCAGGCAGTGCGCCCCTGTTTTATAGGGACCTTAGGGATGTGGGCTTCTAGATATTTCAGCCTGCCTTCTGGGGGAGGGGCCTGCCACACCGATACTCAGGCCACCCTGTTTGGGTATAGTCTCTGTGTCCCCTGCGAGGGGGGTATGGGGATGGGCACACTGTGAGCCAGTATTTCCAGGCTTTTGTTCTCTGGCAGCTTTCCCTGGCTGTTTGCTGTGCCTCTTCTGAGAGTCAGAGCAGCAGTAGCCGAATCTCAGCCTCTGTCTCAGAACAGAGGGATCGCAGACTGCTCTCCACTGGTGTTTTGGCCACTTTAACTCTGTTTCTGTTGCTGCTGCTCAACCCTGCAGCGTCCTCAGATGTGCGCCCACAGTCGGCATTCTAGCCCTCACTTCCAGGGCCGGCTCGTCTCTGTCCTTTGTGTTTCTTTCTTTTTTTTTTTTTTTTAAAGATTTTTATTTATTTATTTGACAGAGAGAGAGACAGCCAGCGAGAGAGGGAACACAAGCAGGGGGAGTGGGAGAGGAAGAAGCAGGCTCATAGCGGAGGAGCCTGATGTGGGGCTCGATCCCAGAACGCCAGGATCACGCCCTAAGCCGAAGGCAGACTCTTAACCACTATGCCACCCAGGCACCCCTGTCCTTTGTGTTTCTAACACTGCCTGCCGCCAGCCGCCCCTGCACGCTCTGGAGCTCCATTTCAGTGTGGTTTGCGCACACTCTGGAGCTCGGTCGCGTGCCTTCCTCAGCTCATGGTCTCAGTCTGCTCTCTCGCGGGTACTGGTCCACGAGTCCACTCGCTCCCCAGTGCAGGTGGCTACCGCTTCCCGTGCCCGAACTTGGCAGCTCCCTCCCCCTTCCGTTTATCTTCTGATATCTGTGTGCTGTTTCATGGCTCCCTGCTTCGTACCTCAGTACTCATCGCTGGAGATGTTCATTTGTAGAGATCCCGATGTATCTTCCTGCATCTCAGGCTGAATCCGTGGATGTTCAGGATGGTCTGGTACCTATCCAGCTGGATCAGAGGACCAGCTGAAAAAGGGCTCCCTTACTCCTCCGCCATCTTAACTCCTCCTAAAGTGCACTATTAAAATATTTTTTTTTCTTCTGTGAATGTAACCTTCTGAAGGTATATATTTGTTTTAGACAAAATATTAAATGTGCTCAAATGTGAGTCACTGTTTATATCCTTGGGAAACCAGAATTTGACCTAATGATTGTCATGATTCACTAAGCTTTGATCATAGTGATACCTATCCAAATTGGGATAATAAGAAATGGATTAATCAGTTTCAAAAATAGGGAAAATGCTTGCATATCCCCTCTTGGCATGCTATCAGGAATTTGGCTTACTTGATTCTGGAAAGGATTATTTGCTTCTGTGGAGGAAAATCAAAAACAAAAACAGTACTATGCATGTGCAGTTAGCAGATTGGCATCTAAATGCCTGATCCAAAAGTCATATTGGACAGCTACTTAGCCTCTAGAACCTCAATTTCTCACCTTTAAAATGTTATATTAGTTTCTATTTTGCTTTTATCACTGGGTTATATGGAAGTCATTATCAAACAACATAATGAATATGAATGGGCTTTTAAAACTGACAACATTATGTAAATGTATGTAGTGATTATTCAGGACTAGAAACACATTCATAGAATGATGAGACCAGCGAGCATATGGCTTTGGTGACAGGGAGTATAATCTTTGAGACTCAACACTAAATGTATTACCGCTTACTGCTGTGAAAGCCATATGTACCCACAAGGAGATATACACATACAGAGAGAGGAAAAATACATACATGAGTGTGCGTGCACACGCACACACACACACAAGTCATAATTAATTACCTTGAAGTAGTGTATAATGTTCTAAAATATACTTTGAAACCAATACTACCAGAAGAGCATTCTTGATAATATTGATGTCTGAGTGAAATTTCAGTTCATTATAACAGTGTTCTGGCATTGAATCTATGTTAATCAACAGACTGAGTAAATGAACCAAAAAAGTATCTTATGATTGCTGTTAACCTAGCAAAGACAGAGGCAACAACAGCCATGATAACAGTTTCACAAATACCATGGGAATTGGTGCACTGCCATTTTTTGCAGAAGCTGACAGCTGTTAAGTCAGCTCTTGTGTAATTGCTAATTGTTTTACTCTATAATTTTATACATTTGATGTTGGTGTTAAATTCCAAAGTTAGAATAGAAATTATGTAAGCCTATACTGAATTATAAATATAATTGCTGGAATCAATCAATTGTTGCTTATTATTAATTGATGCTATGTCCATAGTAATTTATCATATAAGTAGTTATACATATATGTAATGTATATTATATATAATTTATATACACACACACACACACACACACACACACGTATATATGACATTATGATATGGTTTAAACTGGGCATCTGTTTGACTCAAAGGATAAAGTATTACACAGTGATTTCAACACTGCTTGACTCTATCTATATTGACTTTCCCTAACTGTGGTATCTGTATGTCCAACGACATATTTAAATTCAAATTTCTTTGAAAACTACTAATATCTGACTTTATGCCAAGTTTTCACTTTTGAATTCCCTGTAACTATTCAATTTCTCTGTGATTCCATGAATCTATATTTTTATTTTAAACCCCAAAAATGTAATGCTAAATTATACTTTGCAAACCTGAAAACAATTTTTGGAAAATTTTATATTTGACATATAATGACTAAAATGACTTAAAAATAGCACTTAATTAAACTTTAATTAAAGTAAACTTCATTTAAATGTAAATGCTCTGAGTTTTAGTTAACATATTCTGTTCCCCAATTATTATTTTTCTTATATTACCATCACTCAGAGAGGAGAGATAGATACATGATAGATATTGAAAGTGTTTATTTAATGAACCTACTTATATACAAAACATAGTATGATTAATTGAGGAGGATAGAAAATGGATATTAAATGTCTAATTATTAAAGTAAGTTATAATACACTAGACAAAGCAATTAATATATAATAAACATAAAGAATACTGAATCAACATTATGAAACAGAAACACAGTGAAAGTTGAAATAATATTAGGTTTCTAAGGTCTTTAGCAGATATTAAATATTTATATGTTATTTTAGAATTTGGGTCGAGAAAGTTTAGTGGAGGTCATGACAATCAACCCATATCAACTATGGACTCTGGGAAACTGAGGGCTTCCTAGGGGAGAGGGGTTGGGGGATTGGGATAGGCCGGCGATGGGTATTAAGGAGGGCACATATTGCATGGAGCACTGGGTGTTATAAGCAAATAATGAATCATGGAACATTACATCAAAAACTAAGGATGTACTACTTTGTGGTGACTAACATAATATAATAAAAAATTATTATAAAAAAAGATGCATGGATTTTAAAATGAAATAGTTATATGTCTTAATGAAAAATAATACTGAAAGTTCAGAGAAGCAAATGATAATTATTCTTGTTAGTTATCTGTAAGGATCACATTGAACCAAATCTGTCTGAAGAGAGAATGTATAGCCAAGCAATGTCTTCTGAATTGCACAACTCTATTAGTCACTCATTTTCCCTTAATAAATATTCACTTATAGTCCAAATTATATATTCCGTTTGCAAGGTTTATTTAATTCTCATTTTATCAGCATCATTTAAAATACCTCTTGTTTTGCACTTGTGCAGTCATAGTGCTTGTAATAAAATAAAGATGGCCCTATTCTTTGAATGAAAGAACATGTAGTGATTAGAGATAGAAGAAAAAGCTATTGTACATTCGCCATAGGAATATATGCTTTTCCCACTTGCTGTGACTCTGAATATGCAAGTTAGGAAATAACTATTAAATGGCATTTCTCTACAAAGCTGGGAAAATGATGAATACTACTTAAGTTCAAGACACCCAAGAGTGTGTTTATGTATACATGTGTATGTATATATGTGTATACACACACACACACACACACACACACACACACACACTACCAAACATACCTTTTAGCTATTTCTGGTCATAGTCTCTTTCATTAAATTATATGCAGTTTTAGGTTCTGTATCAATTCCCATTTAAAATGAAATAATGATATATCCCTTTAGCAAAGTTGGTATGAGACAAGCTCTTTATGCAATAGTCCAAGAATTGGTGATGGAAGTCATGAATTCATTTTTAAGTTGTTTATACTCTACTTGGATAATACATACATTTTAGAAATCTGTTAGATCTCGGGTATAACGTTTAAGTTTTGTTTTGTTTTGTTTTTTGTAGAACGTAGTAATACATTATATCTTTTTTTACATTGGGAAAAATAAAAGTGGACTTGTATGTAATATCTAAGAAAACCAATAATTATAATTTGTCTTTAACCTGAAGCTGTAGTATTCTTGCCACTACTTATTCTTCAAAACTGTGTGACTTTGTACAATCAGCAGTGCCTTCACAGTGACATTTCGTAGTTACTTTGATCTAAATGTCATTGTAACTAGTGTATCTACCTTTAACTTTACTGAAACTATAAAAGCATTTTTTTTTTGTACTTGGAAAGCCATAGGGAATGATAAGAGAGCATGATGACGCAGCAAAAGTTGTCTTAATATACTATTATTTGTATCTAAGTGTATTACAATAAGACTCTGAAACAATGTAAGTTGTATGGTAGAGTCTTACAAATAAATATCGTAAAACAGTATATTTCCGTTTATCCTGATAGTTCCCTCAATTGCTTCAAAGACAAAGCCTTTTGAATTGATTAATATAAACTCTAAGAGATAAACAATTATGTTTCCTAATATCCAAATGATATATACCAGGTGGTAGTTTGATTAACAGGTTAAGCACTTGGGAAGAACAGCAGGTGGGTAATGAGATGTGTTCTGAACCAGAAATATCTTTCATTCTTTCATGGTAAATTCACTGTTGCAGACAGTCTAGAATCCTTAGGAAAAGTCAATTGCAGTTTTTAAAATGTGGCAGCTTCTGACAAAAATAAATTAATACACATATTACTGCTTTATTCACTAATACATTTCTGTTTAAATGAATTATTCAGTATTTGTGAATTAAATCTTAGATTATTTAGTCTCTTTTTATTTATTTTTTGTTTCTTATGAATTTGCACTCATTAATTACATTCTTTTCAACAATGCAGTAGGTATTCCCCTAAGAGTTAATTCTTCCAACTATTCAATAATTTATGTTGTCCTTTCTTTCATCTTTCAGTGTCGATGGATATGGGTTTGGTAAGATAGCTCCAAAGAGGGGCATTTTGTTATTATTAGCACTTTTAAGTAATCAGAATAATCTCAGTCCTTCTCTCTTACTTTTAAACTTAATGTTGGAATTGATTCAATTCCAATTTCCTACTTCATGTTCGTCTGGGAGAAAAATAGCTGAAAACATAGTCTTTGGCCGAGTCTATGGTTTGATTTAAAAAGGCAATTTGGGGGTCGCCTGGGTGGCTCAGTTAGTTAAGCATCTGCCTTCGGCTCAGATCATGATCTCAGGGTCCTGGAATGGAGCCCTACATCAGGCTCTCTGCTCAGAAGGCAGTCTGCTTCTGCCTCTGCCTGTCCAACCCCCACCCCCACCCCGAGCTCTCTCTGTCTTGCTCACTCTCTTGCTCACTTTTTTTCTCTCTCTCAAATTAATTCATAAAAATTTCTAGATAACCTGTGCCACACTTATTTTTTTATGCTTATAAAATTGTTAGTTTATAGTGTAAATACAATATTCTTTTTTAAAAAATTATTTAAATTCTAGTTAGTTAACATATAATGTAATGTTGGTTTCAGGAGTAGAATTTAGTGATTCATCACTTACATATAACACCCAGTTCTCATCACACCCATTACCCATTTAGCCCATCCCCACCCGCCTCCCCTCCAGCAACCCTCAGTTTGTTCTCTATAGCTGAGTCTGGTTTGCCTCCCTCTCTCTCTTTTTTTCTTTTTTCATTTCCCCTATGTTCATCTGTTTTGTTTCTTAAATTCCATATGTGAGTGAAATCATATAGTATTTGTCTTTTTCTTACATATTTTGTTTAGCATAATACACTCTGGCTCCATGCATGTCCTTACAATGGCAGGATTTCATTCTTTTTGATGGCTGACTAATCTCCCATTGTATATATATACCACCTCTTCTTTATCCATTCATCAGTCAATGGGTGTTTGGGCCCTTTCCATAATATGGCTATTCTTGATAATGCTGATGTAAACATGGGGTTCATGTATCCCTTTGAATCTGTATTTTTGTATCCTCTGGGTAAATAGCTAGTAATGCAATTGCTGGGTTGTAGGGTACTTCTGTTTTTAACATTTTGAGGAACCTCCATACTATTTTCCAGAGTGGCTGCACCAGTTTGCATTCCCACCAACAGTGTAAGAGGGTTCCCCCTTTTGTTCATCCTCCCCAACATCCATTGTTTCCTGTGTTGTTTATTTTAGTCATTCTAGCAGACATGATGTGGTATCTCATCATGGTTTTGATTTGTACTTCCCTGATGATGGGTGATGTTGAACATTTTTTCACGTGTCTGTTAGCCATCTGTGTCTTCTTTGGAAAAATGTCTATTTATGTCTTCTGCCCGTTTCTTAACTGGATTATTCGTTTTTTGGGTCTTGAGTTTGAGAAGTTCTTTAGAAATTTTGGATACTAACCCTTTATTAGATATGTCATTTGTAAGTATCTTCTCCCATTCCATAGGCTGCCTTTAGTTTGTTGATTGCTTTTTTCACTGTGCAGAAGCTTTTCATGTTGATGAAATCCCAGTAGTTCATTTTTGCCTTTGTTTTTCTTGCCTTGGGAGATGTGTCTAGTAACAAGTTGCTATGGCCAAAGTCAAAGAGGTTGCTGTGTGTGTTCTTCTTTAGGATTTTGATCGTTTAGGATTTTGATCGTTTCCTCTCTCACATTTAGGTCTTTCATCCATTTTGAATTTATTTTTCTGTATGGTGTATGAAAGTGGTCCAGTTTCATCCTTTTATGTGTTGCTGTTCAGTTTTCCCAACACCATTTGTTGAAGAGAATGTCCTTTTTCCATTGGATATTCTTTACTGCTTTGTCAAAGATTAGTTGACCATAGAATTGAGGGTTCATTTCTGAGTTTTCTATTCTGTTCCAATCATCTATGTGTCTGTTTTTGTGCCAGTACCATACTGTTTTGATGAATGTAGTTTTGTAATATAATTAGAAGTCCAGAAATGTGATACATCCAGCTTTGCTTTTCTTCTTGAAAATTACTTTGGCTATTTGGGGACTTTTGTTGTTCCATACAAATTTTAGGATTGTTTGTTCTAGCTCTTTGAAAAATGCTGTTGATATATTGATAGGGATCACATTAAATGTGTAGATTGCTTTGGGTAGTATAGACATTTTAAATAAAAACTTGAAATTAAAGAAAAATTTTTAAATAAATTAATTAAGTAATTTAAAAAATGAAGGCAAGATAACACTCTCTGGCAACAACTTCCAAAAAATAACCCTAGGGTATGGTAATACCTTGTATATGTTCATCAGTGGTATAGAATCAATACAAAATTATATGACTATTTTTGGAAACTTTAACATAAAGCAATTCTGTGATATTTCCAGAAAGAAATATAGCAATTGCGGGGTTGGGAAGAAGGAAGGGGTAGAAACTTATCTTTTACCTTTACTATTTTATTTTTTTAATTCTATAATGTGTGTATATAGTTATTCAAAAAATTTTTGAACAAAATCTTTTTCCATTAAGGAACATCAAATAAAATAGAATAGATAGTGCTAAAATATGTGTTAACACAATAAAACCTATAAACAGCTCTGCAAAAAATAGTAAAGACAGACATCAGGCTTCCAGGGAATTTTTGTAGGACAGAGGGATCTTACACTGATTCAAAGAGATGACCTACATGATCTGATAGCACTCAGTTGTGTTTGAATAAAAGATTCTGAGAGGGGGAAAGAGAGAGAAAAGTGAGTTGAAACAGAGGAAAAGAACATGTTAAAAACAAGCATTCCTTTTTTCCAAATTGTTCCCTACTCATAGTTACATTACCAAGTCCCAGGATGTTTTAAGACTGTATTTATAGCTTTTCGTTTTGTCTCTAATTAAAGTTAAAGTAGAGGGGTGCCAGGAAAGGAAGATTTGACACAAAAGTGAGTTCTTAAGATTTTCCTATCTCAGTCATAAATCACCTTTAAAATATTTGTTATTTTGGATTGTTCATGACAAAGGTAGAAACAGACTACATGAGAAGAAATATTGTAAGTTGTGAGTGTTCTCTTTTAAATCAATTAGGCATCAATTAGGATACCTTTCATGGTTGGACAGATTACTCTTTAACATTTGTTTAATGAAGCTTAGACTCTCAATTTAATCTCACTTACTGTAATGTGTTGTTTATGCTGATTTTCTATAAGGCTCGAGGGGATTAAAAGGAGTTGAAAAAGAAAACAGTAATTATTATTTCAATGATAATGTTACATGCCACTAGTGTTAAACTGATGTTTAAAAAAAAAAAATTATGTGTGAGAGAGAGTGAGAGCCAGGGTGGGGGGCAGGCTAAAGGAGATGGGGGGGAGAGAGAATCTCAAGCAGACTCCCAGCTGAGTGCGGAGCTCAATGCAGGGCTCCATCTCTCGACCCTGAGATCATGATTTGGGCCAAAATCAAGAGTCAGACACTTACCTGACTGAGCCTGCAGACAAATTACATGTGTTGATTATTAAAAAAAATATGGGCAATGATTTTATAAATCTCTTTGAGCACTGAGAAGAATTCTAGTCACATTTCAATGAGTTATGGTTTCCCAGACCATGGCTCTCAGATGGCAACCAAGTTTTCTAAGAGTTAAGAAAAATTAATCGTAATATTTTAATGTGGAAAATAAGAAAACAATGCACAAATGGGATGAAGAAATTTGATTTGTATCATTTCAATCTACAGCCATGCCATTGTGGCCATTGATCATTATCTAATTAATCAAATTAATTAACATAAAAAGATTTTACATGAAAGGTGTTTTTTTTTTCTCCTCTTTTGTGTCCCTGTCTCCTTTTCCTTTTATCTGTTGGTTGACTTCTGTGTTTGTTGAATAAGAAATAAAAATGCTCAAGCCTTCTATGCTTTGTGTTTGCCTTTTTAAAAGGTTATATCAAACCCTTAACAAGAATAACAACAAGAATAACAAAAGTTAAAGTCTTTGCCTACACAGCAACTAAACTCTCAGTATTGTAGACTAGAATGAAAAATATTTGTTGACAAGGCTAGCTTGAGCATTTTAGTTACAATTTACAGGTCATTGACTTCTTTATTATAGTCATCCCTTGAAAATGTATTTTCTAATAAGAAGGCACCTACTAGCCAAGCTAAATATGTGAGAACTGCAATTTACTTATGACTACAGGGTTTGAATACACATTTAATAAACATTTGCATTATACCATAATCTTTCTCAACAGAATTAGTTTCAACTGGGAAAGGGACAAGAAGATAGAACAACTAAAGGAAAGGAAGATTTTAAACATCTTTTACCAAAATATCTTACTGATAGAAACTGTTCAGGCATATAAGACAAGTAGTAGCTTTTTCATATAGTAACCAAAATTGTTTGTGTCTGGTACCAATTCCTTCAAGAGGAATTACTAGCCATAGTGGCTCATGTGGTGTAAAACAACAACTGAATGATTACAAGAGTTCCATCTAATTTAGAAGTCACATAATAAAGGCAGATTTGGCTTGACAGCAAACTGCTGAAATTAATAAGCTTCTGTTATTTTCTGTAAAAGAATTACATATAAAAAATACATGCATAATGATATATATACATAAAATATATACTATATTTATATATTATATTAGATATATTTATATCTTATAGAATATATAATTGAATATATATTTATGTTATATATTATTATTACACATATATCATATTTCAGTTATGTATTAATTATATATACCTTGTATATATGTATACACTATATAATGTATATTTCAATGGGTTAGTAACTTAAAGATTTATAACTAGTTTGACTAATTTCCCAAAGTTAATTAAGGATTTTGGTGCTTAGAAAATCATTATCCAGTAACTTAACTAAAGGCAAAATTGTTATAAAACAACATATGTATAAAATACCACAGACTTTATAGATATTGGTCTATTTAAATTTTACAGTCTTTTCTTTCCGGTAGTTCTATAACTCCAATTTACCATTGAGAAAGCTAAGGCTTCATTTTTTTTTTTTTTTCTGTTATCCAGCCTGTTAGAGATGGAACACAGAATTTTTACTATGTTACAGAAAAATCTCTTACATGTAGTTTATAAAAATTATTTAAATGAATAAAATGTTCATAGTTCTTAAAAAAAACTTACATTCACTCATTCAAATATTAATTTTCTTGTATTGGTTTCAGGCTTTTTCCTTCTCCCTATTTGGTTTTCTCTTTCTTACCACTTGAGCATTTCAGAACTCATTAGCCTCCTGGGGAGTCTTTGGGAGAAACAACTAACCAAATCAAAGAAAGTGTCACTTTGCCACTTTTTAGAAATCAAAGTGACAAAGAGGCTGAGTTCTTTGTGGA
The DNA here is from genome assembly GCF_024610735.1 of Ursus americanus. NCBI lineage: Eukaryota > Metazoa > Chordata > Mammalia > Carnivora > Ursidae > Ursus > Ursus americanus. Next base: position 22,933,922 of record NC_142131.1, read on the forward strand.
TCCATCGATTGAAAAATTTCAGTATTTGATAAGAATTTTTGGGAGCACCTTATAGCCATTACACACATAAAAGTAAATAGACCTTTAAACACATCAAACTCACCTGAAACAAATAACAATTTCTGTGAGGATTCATTTTTTAGGAAAAGTTCTCCATCCCCTTACTCCCACATACACTAGTATTATTATATTGTTATATAGTGGTTTTATATGCCACGTTTATTTTTCTTCCAAAATGTAGTTTTTAGTTCAGTTACTTCAATAAATATTTGTTAAGCATTCTTTATTTATTGAATTTTTATGTTAGAGACCAAAAATAAATAAAACATAAGTAACCAAGAAGAATTCAAATATAATAATATGTACTTTTCATTACAATACCTTTAAATGAGGCGCTAAATACAATAATGTGGAAATTTCTGAGGAGAAACTCCATGGTAGGAAAGGAATAAATAAATGTTTGTATATTTAAAATGGATAAAAAGAGCAGGAGAAAGGAATGGGGGCACATTTCAGGTTGAGCATATGGATAGATGACCACACCATTAATTGCCATGGACATTGAAGGAGAGAGAATGACTTCAAAGGTGACAAATATGATGAACTGAATTTCATAAATAAATAAATAAATAAATAAATAAATAAATAAATAAATAACTTATACAGCATTTATGATGTGCTGGGCACTATTTTAATCATTTGATACTAACCCATTTAATTGTCAAAATAATTTTATTTTTGTAGGTGCTATTGCTATTCTCATATTATAGATGAGAAATTTGAAGCAGAGAATTTAAATGACTTTGCAATGATTACATGGTTAATTAATGGCAAGCCAGGTTCAATTCTTGGCAGTCCACCTTCAGGAAATGAATTCATAGCCACTACATCATATTGCCTTCAATATGTTGTTTCAGGTGTTCACTTACCTGTTCCCAAATTCAATATTTTTAAGTGCTTTCTGTGTGCCAGACATTGTGATAGGCCCTGTACTGGAATAACTCAAACAAGAATTGTCCAAGATTCTCTTTCTTATACTCAGTGTCAGTCAACCAGTCCTAAATCAGTGATTAGATACTGATCCGGTTATAGACTAAATTCATACGCTGAAGCTCAAGCCCACAATGTGATGTTATTTGTAGAAGGCTTTTGGGAGACAATTAGATTTAGATGAGGTCATGAGGGAGGCCTTCATGATGGGAATAGTGTCTTCATAAAAAGAGATACCAGACAGCTTGTTCTCTCTCTCCATTGTGTGAGATCACAGAAAAAAGTTCAATAAACTGGGAAGAGAGCCTTCACCAGTAACTGACCATGCTGTCACCTTGATATTGGACTTCTAAGCTCCACATTGTGAGAAATAAATACCTGTTGTTTAGGCCATGTAATCTGTGGTATTTTGTTATGGTAGCCCAACCTGACTAAGACAGTCATTAGATCGATCTAGCCTTAGCTACCATATCCTCAGGAAAAGTCTGCAGGCTTCACTGTTTTTTTAGATACCATATCTCTGGGAAAAATCTACAGTCTTCACTGGTTTTTAAACTCTCTTCATGGAAATTACAAGACACCTTTTCAGAGTACTACCTCTGAAGGTTTTTTGTGTCTACTTTGAGAGAATCCTTCATGGAAGGTATCATCAGAACACAAAGAGAGAGAGATCTGGTACTCTCTGGTACGATGAACATTAACAATTTGTAGGAACAGTTTTAGGCCTGCTTACTAATTATTTTTTACTTAATTTTGCATCATGTAATTTGTTTTCGTGAGTTTGTAGTATAGTTACAAATTGTTTGGTTAAATAATTACTTTAGCTCTGTGAATATTGGATCACATGTTAACTGTTTCTGAGATTATGGACCACCGTGTAGAAAAAAATAAAATCAGATCTTTAAAGTGTTCTGGTCACTCTTCTTAAAATAGTATTCAGCATATTCCAATGAAGAACACTTTGATTAAAGGAGAAGCATTCTTCCTACTTCCACTGATCCAAAACGATTGAAGACTGCCATTTGTAGAATTAAATTTAAAAGCTGAATTCATCACTGCATGACAAAGTTTTTGAACTGCCTAAAAAGAGAAATGTACAGAAAGAGCCACAAAAATTGGGAAAGGTGGGTTACCCCTGAATGCTATTAAACATCAACTGTGTGTCCCTTGTATGAGCGTTATTAATCTCTCCTATTGCAAACTGTTATCCACTCAGATACAGTATGAGAGCAGAGGGTAGATTAGCCTTTCCTCACCACTCCTGCTCAAAATTCCTTGCTGGTCAAAGGCAGAAGCTGTTAGATAGAGCCAAAGACACGGAGAATTTACAAAAGAAAGTGATCAAGACCTTCCTAAAGAAGCAAATAGAGGTTCAGAGAGTGAGGTCCAGTTTCATTGTTCCTAGCAATCATCCTGACCTCTTGATCATATAAAGTAATAAAATTTACTTTTTGCAGCCTACCTAAAGTCAAGCTGTCATTTGCAAAAATATTTCTAACTAATATATTGCTATAACCATCTTAGTATATATTCTAATGATTTATTCCATTTTCCTTATCATATGTCATAGATAATTGTCAATACAGGTTGAATGATAAAATCCATAACATATCTCCTTTTTCATTGAAGAGTCAATGGTTTTCCTATTTGGTCTTAGAGAACTAACTTAAACTTTTTTCCTTAGAGGAGATAATGTCATCTACCATATAGCATTTAGTGAGAGAAAAGTAAGTAAGTGTGTGTGTGTGTGTGTGTGTGTGTGTGTGTGTGTGTGTGTGTGTGTGTTTAGCCTAGAATGGTACTCTTGAAATATAATATAATAGAAGCTCAGTAATTTTTTCAATAATTAATTATTATCATAAGGATGTCAAATAACAAATTGAGACTAGATTCCTATTCATGAGATAATTAAATGTAAATAACATCATACTAAACCTTCTAATCTGTGGCTTCAAATACTTTTTACTGCCACCTCTCCTGGACAGTGTATTTTACATGAACCAGCAAGCGTATACACAGACACATGTAAGAAAAATTTCAGTTAGTAATATGTTACCTATTTTATATTTTAATATTTCTATTGTCTCATTTTTAAAATATTAATAACATTTATTAAATTGTTTTCATGTCCCCTAATGAGTCACAGCCCTCAATTTAAAAACAGAGCTCTAAAGTTCTATTGACTAGTCAGTACTTTGTGTTTATTGCCATAGCTCTTTCATAATCAAATGATCACTGTTTCTCAAAATCTTTACAGTTTGTCATCCAGTTTCCATAACAGCCTCGCGCAGGTACTAAATTCAAAAACATTGAACCAACAATGTACCTAGCTTTTGAAAACAAACCCACAATTGCTGACTTCAATTAGGTTATATTTATATCATATTTGAATTGGGTGGAAGTTTTCTCATTGTATCTGCAGCTCACTGTTGTGAATAATATATATTGCTATTACCTTTGACTATACAGAGCACAACTGGGTGGAAAGAGAATATTACTGGTAAACATGTTTCCACTATTGTTATTATAAGCCTGATCCATTATATATTTTAATGTGCATTGTCAGTATCTTTATGATTTTTGTCATCATAATGAAATTCAGTTGTAGCTGTGAAAAAATATTGAAGTCAAACATGCAGTATTTTGAAAGGTCAGCTTGTTTAAATCTCAAGTTTCTTGTTGTAAATGGGATATTACTGATAAAGGATTGAAGGAATTAAATTGCAACTGCATCTAGCTGACAGGTTCATGAGGCTCTTCATCAATTTCACTTTAGGATATGGCACCAGAGATGGCAGCAAGTGACACAAACATTCTGCCAGAGATTTCAGCACATTAATAATGGCATCTCCAGTTTGTTCAAGTAGTCAATAAAAAGCAATGAAGGGGAGTTTTGGATTTATAAATACAGAAAGATTTATCAAAAGTTTATTAAATAATTGGTAGCAAAAATAAAAGAATGTAATGCTTCATGAACATTGATGAGTTTATCTTGAATTATGAGCCATATTGATTCATTTGTCATTAATTTGATTCTAAACATATTTGGAAAGGGGACTGGCATTCCTTTTTTACTCCTCTGTAAGAGCAATTCTAAAAATGCCATTTTATATTTCTTAAAATATTTATGAATCTTACTGAAAAAGTTATCTTCTTGGATTAAGAAGAAAGGGACCCAGGGTCAAGTGATCTATTCTAATGTATTCATCAAATTTGAACTTCTCAACCATTTCTAAAGCCTGGGCCATTCTTTCCTCATTCTTCCTGCTTTACTCATTTTCCTCTTTTTCATAGGGAAATCCCTTCATTTTGTTTTATAATTTCCTTTTTTGGGCCCTTATCTCTGCCCCATTATACCATTGGAAGATCATTGAGATTCCAGTGAAAGAAAAACAGCAGCTCCATCCTAGTGTGCCCATGATAAGCTGATTTAGATCATAGTGTAATAAAAGCCCAGTTACAGAATGGAGTGGATAAGAAGAGATGTGTACAGTTCGTCCAACCCAGTATGGATTTTTATACTCTCTTCTCTCATTATATTTGCATGTCTGAGCACACATGGTCAACAATATTGGTAAAAAATGATATATTGCCAGATTTGACATATAAAACACCCATATAGAAATAGTATAGTAAAATTTTCCAACGACAGGGAAATTGCTAAAGCATTGAAGGCTATATTAGTTGCTTTTTAAATAACTTACAAACTTAGTGGCAGAAAACAACACAGATTTATTGCCTTTTGATTCTAGAGTTCAGAAGTCTGATATAAGTCTCATTGGGCTGAACTAAGGTGTTGACACGGATGTGTTTCTTTCTGGAGCTTCTTAGGGATAAGCCATTTCTTTGCCTTTCTAGAATCCGTCTGCATTCCTTGACTGTGGCCCCCTTCTTTCATCTTCATTGCCAGCAATGACAAGTTGAGCCCTTCACACATTTCATCACTTTGGCCTGTTCTTCTCTCTTTTCCATTTTTAAGGACTTTGAGATTATTTTAGGCATGATCATCTAATTCAGAATAATGCCCCATCTCAAAGTTAGCTGATGAACAACCTTGAATATATCTAGAACCTTAATTACCTTTGCCTGTGTAACATAAATGTATAGGTTCCAGAAATCAGAGTGTGAACATTATCTGGGTAGAGGAGGAGGTTATTCTGCTTACTATGAGGGAAAGAAACATAGGTATAAGAAAAAGCAAAATATACATCATACCTCCCAGGAACAATCTACAGACAGGAAGAATGTTGCATAATATTTTCAACATTTATAAGGGAAAGAAAGTCAGGGTTAGAATTTATATCCAGTAAAAATCAGTTAATGTGAAGATACAACAAATACAATTTTAGGCATATAGGTTTTCAGGATGTCTTCTCTAAACATTATCTTAGAAGCACTTAAAGAATAAGAAAAAATAATTGCAAAAATAACTCTTTAAAAAATGGAAAATAGGGGCAACCTGGGTGGCACAGTTGGTTAAGTGTCTAACTCTTGGTTTCAACTGGGGTCACGATATCAGAGTTGTAAGATTGACCCCCACGTTGCACTCTGTACTCAGCATGGAATCTGCTTGAGGTTCTCTCTCCCTCTCCCTCTGCCCCACCCACTTGTGGGTGCTCTCTCTCTCTCGCTCGCTCTAAAATGGATAAATACATATTTAAAAAATAAATAAATAATGGAAATAAAATTAAAAATAGGAAATAATCATGAGTAAATAAATTTGTAAAGGTATTGTCCTACAGGGTAGCAAACAATTTAAAAAGCAATATATCTGTACCTATCTTGGCGTGGTTATATTTAAGTTTTTATTTTAATTTGTTTAATTTAATTCTAAATTGAAATGCAGGCATTGGCAAGCTATAGGCCATTGTCCACAGTGGGCCAAGTCTGGCTACAGTCATTTCTTTATGAGTTGTTTATGGTTGCTTTCATGCTATAATGGAAGAGTTGAGTAGTTGTGACAGAGACTATATAGCCCACAGAAATGAAAATATTTACTTATTGATTTACTCAAATCAAAATTGGTAGAAAAAAATGGTGGGCATATTAAAGCAAAACAAAGAAAAGTATGTAACAAATTCATTCACTTATTATTAGAAACAGGTAAATTTAGAAAATTTAGTTCAGGATTCAACACAGAAAGAAGATAATGGTTAAATAAAATTTGCTGGATGCTTACCAAGGAATTCCATAAGAAATGGAAGTGTTGAACTAGATATGCATTCAGCAACCTAGATAGATTTTAAAAACATAGATTTTTTTAAATGCACTGTGAAACCTATAGCAAAATGTAATTGATGTAAGCTGAAACACAGATTCAAAATACCAGTGAGTATTTAAAGTATTTATATATATATAATCAACCATAAGAAGTTTAATGCATGTTATTGGGTGTATAACATTAGAGGAAAACTTAGAATTATTATCATTTTTTTCATTTTGCCAGGTTTTAAAATAACTATAATTTTGAAAATTAAATGTATATACAGTATAATGATAATTTATGATATATTTTAGACAAAAGTTGATTCTGCTCTAAGTCCAACATAGAAATGTTAGAAAAAATGTAACTTTTAAAAAATATATTAATGCATAATGGACCTAGAGACAAAGTGAAAAATCTTAGTTCTGAAACAGAGTGGATTCTAAGACAGAGCCACAAATTTAAGCTGATGCTTTGGCAAACTAAGGCCTGGGAAAACTAGACATAGTCATAAAGTCTGGGAATTGAAATAGTCAAGACTTACATGGTGACTACAAGGGCACATCCATTTGAGAAGCTGACACCTAGCGAATCAATTCCTTCTTTCCCTTACTAGCTCCAATTTGTTATCTAATTGTCAGTGTGCGTACCATTTTCTGTGAAATGCACTAACACTTATTTTCCCTGGTTTACTACCTTCTCCTTCATGTCTCTTCCTCACCAAAAACATAAAATTAATAATTTATGTTAATTATAGAATTATATCACTCCTGTGCTGTTTAATTCATACTTCTTTTAGGATAAAAGATTTTTAGAGATGTCATTATTATTAAGTTGTAGTGATTGCTGTGCTTCTGGGCTTATGAGTAACTTGGAGCTGTGAGGAATATACCTGTTCCACCACAACTAGATTCTAGAAATAATGAAGTCTTAGAAACATTTCTGGTATCATGGGATGTAGGAGAAATCTAAAGAGACACCAACTTGCACAAACACAAAAAGAGAAAACAGACTAAAAATGAGAGCTAAGCCCAAAGAATCCTTGGTACTTGAAGTGTTCAGAAATGGGCAAATTTTGTGGTAAATTGAAGTAGGAATGCCATGTGTCAGGGCAGGAATAACCTAGACACTGACTTGGCTACTAGAAATAAAAGATACAAAAGTGGGGGAAACAAACAAGTGGAAAAAGAGACTGTGTTAGAGAGCTCTAGTCAGCTGGACTGTCATACCAAAATACCACAGACTGGGTGACTTAAACAATGGACAATTTATTTATCGCAGTTCTGAAGGCTGGGAAGTCCAAGATCAAGGTGCCAGCAGATTTGTCTGGTGTCTGGTGAAAACCCTCTTCTGGATTTGCACATGGCTACCTTCTTGATGTGTCTGGTGAAAACCCTCTTCTGGATTTGCACATGGCTACCTTCTTGATGTGTCCTCACATGGCAGAAAGAGGGAGAGAGGTCTCTTACATATCTTTTTGTGTGAGGATACTAATCTAATAATGAGAGCTTCACCCTTATAGCTTAATTACTTTCCAAAGCCCCCATGTTTTATTTTTATTTTTCATTTTTTAAATTTAAATTCAGTTAATTAACGTGAAATATGTTATAGGTTTCAGAGGTAGAGGTCAGTGATTCATCAGTCTTATATAATACCCAGCACTTACCACGACACATACCTTCCCCAATGTCCATTACCCAGTCACCCCATCTCCCTACCCCCCTCCCCTCTAGCAACCCTCAGTTTCTTTCCTATAATTAAGATTCTCGTATGATTTGTCTCCCTCTCTGGTTTCGTCTTGTTTTATTTTTTCCTCTCTTTCCCTATGATCCTCTGTTTTGTTTCTTAAATTCTGCGTATCAGTGATATCATATGATAATTGTCTTTCTTTAAGTGACTTCTTTTGTTTAGCATAATATCCTCTAGTTCCATCCACTTCGTTGCAAATGCAAAGATTTTTTTTTTTTTTTTTTTTTGGTGGCTGAGTATATATATACCACATTTTCTTTATCCATTCATCTGTTGATGGACATCTGGGCTCTTTCCATAGTTTGGCTATTGTGGACATTGCTGCTATAAACATTGGGGTGCAGGTGCCCCTTCAGATCACTGCATTTGTATCTTTGGGGTAAATACCCAGTAGTGCAATTGCTGGGTCACAGGGTAGCTCTATTTTCAACTTTTTGAGCAACCTTCATACTGTTTTCCAAAGTGGCTGCACTGGCTTGCCTTCCCACCAACAGTGTAAGAGGGTTCCCCTTTCTCTGCATCCTCACCAACATCTGTCGTTTCCTGGCTTGTTAATTTTACCCATTCTGACTGGCGTGAGGTGGTATGTCATTGTGGTTTTGACTTGTATTTCTCTGATGCTGAGTGATGTTGAGCATTTTTTCATGTGTCTGTTGGCCATTTGGATGTCTTCTTTGGAGAAATATCTGTTCATGTCTTCTGCCTAGTACTCGATTGGATTATTTGTTGTTTGGGTGTTGAGTTTGATAACTTCTTTATAGATATTGAATACTACCCTTTTATCTGATAAGACATTTGCAAATATCTTCTCCCATTCCATAGGTTGCCTTTTCGTTTTGATGACTGTTTCCTTTGCTGTGCAAAAGCTTTTTATCTTGATGAAGTCCCAATAGTTCATTTTTGCCTTTGTTTCCATTGCCTTTGGAGATGTGTCTAGCAAGTTGCTGCGGCCAAGGTCACAGAGGTTGCTGGCTGTATTTCCCTCTAGGATTTTGATGGGTTCCTGTCTCACATTTAGGTCTTTCATCCATTCTGAGTCTATTTTTGTTTGTGGTGTAAGGAAATGATGTAGTTTTATTCTTCTGCATGTGGCTGTCCAATTTTCCCAACATCATTTTTTGAAGAGACTATCTTTTTCCACTGGATATTCTTTCCTGCTTTATCAAAGATTAGTTGACCATAGAGTTGAGGGTCCATTTCTGGGTTCTCTGTTCTGTTCCATTGATCTATGTGTCTGTTTTTGTGCCAGTACCATACTGTCTTGGTGATCACAGCTTCATAATAGAGCTTGAAGTCTGGAATTGTGATGCCACCAGTTTTGGTTTTCTTTTTCAACATTCCTTTAGCTATTTGGGGTATTTTCTGGTTCCATACAAATTTTAGGATTATTTGTTCCAGCTCTGTGAAAAGGCTTGATGGTATTTTGATAGGGAGTGCTTTGAATGTGTAGATTGCTATAGGTGGCATAGACATTTTAACAATATTTGTTCTTCCAATCCATAAGCATGGAACGTTTTTCCATTTTTTGTGTCTCCTTCAGTTTCTTTCATGAGTGTTCTATAGTTTATTGAGTACAGATCCTTTGCCTCTTTGGTTAGGTTTATTTCTATGTATCTTATGGTTTTGGTGCTATTGTAAATGGAATCAATTCCTTAATTTCTCTTTTCTTCTGTCTCGTTGTTGTATAGAAATGCAACTGTTCTCTGTGCACTGATTTTATATCCTGGCACATTGCTGCATTCCTGTCTGAGCTCTAGCAATTTTGGGGTGAAGACTGTTATATTTTCCAAATAGAGTATCATGTCATCTGCAAAGAGAGAGAGTTTGACTTATTTGCTGATTCAGATGCCTTTTATTTCTTTTTGTTGTCTAATTGCTGACACAAGGACTTGTAGTACTATGTTGAACAGCAGTGTTGATAGTGGACATCCCTGCCATGTTCCTGACTTTAGAAGAGAAGCTCTCAGTTTTTCCCCATTGAGAATGTGGGCTTTTATGATATTGAGGTATGTAACCTCTCTCCCTACGCTGGGCAGAGTTTTAATCAAGAAAGGATGCTGCACTTTGTCGAATGCTTTTTCTGCATCTATTGAGAGGATCATACGGTTCTTGTCCTTTCTTTTATTTATGTAGTGTATCACATTGATTGATTTGCAGATGTTGAACCACCTTGCGGTCCAGGAATAAATCCCTCTTGGTCCTGGTGAATAATCCTTTTAATGTACTATTGGATCCTATTGAAAAGCCCCCATCTTTAATACCATATTGGAAGTGAGGACTTCAGCATATGATTTTTTAAAAGATTTTATTTATTTATATGTCAGAGAGCACACGCACAAGCAGGGGGAGTGTCAGGCAGATGGAAAGCAGGCTGTCCACTGAGCAAGGAGCCTGACTGGGACTTGATCCCAGGACCCCAGGATCATGACCTGAGCCTAAGGCAGACACTTAATCAAGTGAACCACCCAGGTGCCCCTCAACATTTCTCTGTGTAATGATAGCTAAAGCAAAGAAAGAAAGCAGAACTAAGATTTGCAAAATGCATTAACAAGTTTAATAATCAGCAATTAGAATATGCATCTCAATAGACATATTTTTTACAATTACATATTTTTTTCAAGTACACATAGAATTCCTATAAAAGTTTATCTTGTTCTTGGTAATAAACAAGAATCAAAATTTTTCAGTGGGTAAGCAAAGATCAGAATGTTCACTTCAGAAAATAAAAAAGGCTAATAAAAACACAAGGAGCTGTTGAGTCTCAATAGGATTCAAGCAAATGCACATGAAAATTATAATAAAATATTTTTAACTATTTAATTGCTATAAATGAGAAGTTTGAAAACATGAAGTTTTTGAGAACATGTAGATAGGATATTTTGGTTTTTGTACATTGCTCATGAAATTGTAATTTGTACAATTTAGACAATTGTTTAGACAATAGTTTGATATAACCTTTGTGAAGTCACAAATTCATCTCCCCTTATCATCCTACTCTTCTATTCCTATGCATATACTCTAGTATTTATTTTATAGATTACTTAAGATTTTTCAGATTAAAAAAAATCATGTCTGCCAATGCAGATAATTTTACCTTTTACTCTCTGATTATGAGACCTTTTATAGTTAATTTACATTCCCTGTAATTATTTATGTGGTTGGATTTGGGTCTGCCATTTTGCCATTTGTTTTCTGCTTGTGTTATCTGTTTCTTATTTCTCTTTCTCTCCATTTTCGTCCATCCTGAAATTAGTTGACCTTTTCTTTATAATTCCATTTAAATTTATTTTGGCTTTTTTGTTTGTTTATTTTGCCATTTCAAGCCTGTGCTTAATTAAATTCTTTCTTTTAGAATAAACATTGATTCATATGCAGCTTAAAAAAAAGTACAGAGGTACCTTATATACTTTATTCAGATTCCCAAAATGACTGCATCTTATAACCTAGAATATCAAAATTAAGATACTGACATTGATACAGGCAAAGTAGAAACAATTACATTATCAAAGATTCTTCTTGCTAGTTTTTAAAGCCGCATGTTTTCCCTCTTTCCTCCCCTCCTATGTATTACTCCTATCAATCAATGTCTGGTTTTTTCTTCTCTTCTCCACTTCTATAAATAGTCATTTCAAAAATGTTATGTAAGTGAATCTTACAGTATGTGATCTTTTGAGGATGGGATATTTTAATTTGACATAATTATCTAGAGATTCATCTCAATTTTATGTGTTTGTTTCTTTTTATTGGTGAATAATATTCCATGGCATAAATACTACAGTTTGTCTATTAAACTGTCAGAGGATATTTGGATTGTTTCCAGTTTGAGGCTATCATAAATAAAGGTAATATGAACATTCATGTATAGGTCTTTGTGAGAACATAATTTTTTATTTCCATGAGATCTGTTGGCTTTATAGCTACAGTTCTTTGCATTATTTATAGAGATTTCTCAGAGATTATGGTATCTATCAATAAAATTTTTCACTCCGAATTTGTAATGTACGACATCACATAAAATGAAGAAAAATTGAAACTTATAATTACATTTTCACTATCCTGTATGTATCATATCATCACATCCCACAGTTCATTGCTATATTGTAATGCAATCTGATGTATTTGAAATACATTAGGAGAAAATACAGATTAAGAATGCTGTTCCTCCATTCTTTTTTTTTTTTTTAAATGATTTTTTATTATATTATGTTAGTCACCATACAGTACATCCCCGGTTTCCGATGTAAGGCTCGATGATTCATTAGTTGTGTATAACACCCAGTGCACCATGCAATACGTGCCCTCCTTACTACCCATCACCGGTCTATCCCATTCCCCCACCCCCCTCCCCTCTGAAGTCCTCAGTTTGTTTCTCATAGTCCATAGTCTCTCATGTTTCATTCCCCCTTCTGATTACCCCCCCTTTCTTTATCCCTTTCTTCCCCTACCGATCACCCTAGTTCTTATGTTCCATAGATGAGAGAAATCATATGATAGTTGTCTTTCTCTGCTTGACTTATTTCACTTAGCATTATCTCCTCCAGTGCTGTCCATGTTGTAGCAAATGTTGAGAACTCGTTCTTTCTGATAGCTGAGTAATATTCCATTGTATATATGGACCACAACTTCTTAATCCAGTCATCTGTTGCAGGGCATCTCGGCTCCTTCCACGATTCAGCTATTGTGGACATTGCTGCTATGAACATTGGGGTGCATATGGCCCTTCTCTTCACTACGTCTGTATCTTTGGGGTAAATACCCAGTAGTGCAATGGCTGGATCATAGGGTAGCTCAATTTTTAACTTTTTAAGTTACCTCCACACTGTTTTCCAGAGTGGCTGTACCAACTTGCATTCCCACCAACAATGTAGGAGGGATCCCCTTTCTCCACATCCTCTCCAACAATTGTTGTTTCTTGCCTTGTCTATTTTTGCCATTCTAACTGGCGTAAGGTGGTATCTCAGTGTGGTTTTGATTTGAATTTCCTTGATGGCTAATGATTTTTGTTCCTCCATTCTTTATATTTGATTATCCAACTGATACAATTTCTGTTCAGCCTTTAGCATTGCTTTGTACAGGCCTGCTGGTAACACATTCTTTGTTTTCTTTTTCTGAATATATCTTTATTATGCCATTCTTATTATAAGACATTTACCATGGAAATAGAATTATGGGGTTGATCTTTTTCTTTAAATACTATAAAGAGGGACACCTGGGTGGCTCAGCCTGTTAAGTGTCTGCCTTCGGCTCAGGTCAGGATCCTAAGGTCCTGGGATCAAGTCCCACATCAGGCTCCTTGCTCAGCAGGGAGCCTGCTTCTCCCTCTGCCTGCTGCTCCCTCTGCTTGTGCTCACTCTCTCTCTGATTAAAAATACATACATACATACTATAAAGATACTGTTTGAATGTCTTCTCACCTCTACATTTTTGGATTGTAAGTCAGCAATCTCTTAAGACATTGTTACTCTGTTTCTATATGTCCCCAACCCTTCCCACCTCCCTGGTTGCTTTCAAAATTTTCTACTAATTTTTACTTTTCAGCAGTTTGATAATGATGTGTTTAGGCATGATTTCTTTCAGTTTGATTCTAATTAGGATATGTTCAGCTTCTTATATCTGTAAATATATTACTTTCAACAAACTTGGGAAGCATTTTTTTTTTCTTTTTGCTCTTCTGGAAACCTAAATACATACATGTTAGATTTTTTTATATTTTTCCAGAGGTCCCTGAGGCTCTGTTCATTTCTTTTCAATGTATCTACTATCTCTTCTTCTTATTGGAAATTTATATTGATTCATTTTTTTAAGGTTTTATTTATTTGACAGAGAGAGAGATAGTGAGAGAGGGAACACAAGCAGGGGGAGTGTGAGAGAGAGAAGCAGGCTTCCCGCTGAGCAGGGAGCCCAATGTGGGTCTCGATTCCAGGACCCTGGGATCATGACCTGAGCTGAAGGCAGTAGCTTAACGACTGAGCCACCCAGGCGCTCCATATATTGATTCATTTTTTAAATTCTTCAACTCTTTCCTTTTTTTTTTCTTGAAAATGGGCCTATTTTAATTGTTCTTTGTATGTTGTGTACCATTGCATATTGCTGGATTGTATCATGAACATTATGAATGTTATGTTATGAAGTATTAGGATTCTGCTATATAATGAATAAGAGGTTTATATATGTCTATTTATTCTTTTTTTTTTTTAATTTTTTATTTATTTGACAGAGACAGCCAGCGAGAGAGGGAACACAAGCAGGGGGAGTGGGAGAGGAAGAAGCAGGCTCCTAGCGGAGGAGCCTGATGTGGGGCTCGATCCCAGAACGCTGGGATCACGCCCTGAGCTGAAGGCAGACACTTAACGACTGTGCCACCCAGGCGCCCCAATATATGTCTATTTATTCTTTTAAAAACAATTTGATCAGATTTAAAATGCAAACTCCTTTTCTTACAAAGCAGTTAAATTTCAACTTTATCTTAAACTTTCAAAGGAGTTTGTGATGCCCTTTACATGTAGATATCAAGGGTTTTGTCAAAATTTAGATAAAGTGTATATTCAGAATTGAAGGCTATTCATCTGTGTTTCTCCCCTTTCTAGGACTTTTCATTTCCCAAGTGCTATGGTCTCCCTGAATTCTTTCCTTTGATTCTTCAAGCCAGTAAAACTTTGATTTTTTTTTTCCCCTGAATTCCTGCTAACACTTAAAACACTGACTAGGGCTTGCCTTCATATAAAAATTTCACTCAGTACTGTTCTCTGACAAATGTTGATACGATACCCCTGTGATTTCTGCCTGATTCAGGTAACTCACTAATGAATGATGATCTGAGAGTCAACTTTCAGTTGTGCTCTTTATTTCTACTACTATTGAGTGAATTCCCAGTATGAAATTTTAGGATATTATATTTAGAATTTGTCATGCCATCCACAAACTAATAATCATTTTATTTTGCCTGGAATATATAAGATTAGTTAAATTCCATCTAAAATATTTTATTTTATGCTAAATTTTTTCACTGAGTAGTATCGGATAAAATTCTTTCAGTAAACATGAAGCTATGAATAAGTATCAAAGTATATTCTCATTGTTGAAAATGAGATTTGTTTTGTATTATTCTATTTATCTTATTTGTCATCAGTTGCTTATACTAAAAGTTTATTAGACCGTTAGTGAAATATTATAGAAAGAATTATATTAATCCAATAAAAATGTATTCTACCTTAAATCTGTTCACTGTCAGTGAAAGTATGTCTTCATGTGGTCCTCAACCTAGTTTAGTTGTTATATAGATAGATGAGAAATAATATAGTCAACTCATCATCTGACTTGAAGATTTTTTCCTCCCCTGACTGCAGACTTTTGTCAAGCATATAGACATATTCTGACTCACATGCGGACAAGAGTTGAGTACATGACATGTTTTGCAACATTCCCTGGCATTTTTTTTTTTTCTTTAAACATGTTTACTTTGAAAGTAAACAGACTATCTATTAGGTATAGACAGACTCAAATAAATTCCGTGGAAATGAGTAGAACAGATATATGTTAGTGACAGAGCCAATAGATTTGTGATGCATCTTCTCCACACATTATAGTGATGAGATACTGCTTACTAGTATTCACACCCCAAATGAATATTTACTGCCACATCATGGCAGGTTATGGAATGGATTTTTAAAAAGTGAAATCATTTCTTTAGATTATATAATTACCAGGAATTTTGAATATTGTCATTACCATGATTATCTTTTCAATGTATTGATTTTTAGCTTTTATTTATTTATTTATTTATTTATTTTAAAGATTTTATTTATTTATTCGACAGAGATAGAGACAGCCAGCGAGAGAGGGAACACAAGCAGGGGGAGTGGGAGAGAAAGAAGCAGGCTCATAGCGGAAAAGCCTGATGTGGGGCTCGATCCCATAACGCCGGGATCACGCCCTGAGCCGAAGGCAGACGCTTAACCGCTGTGCCACCCAGGCACCCCTAGCTTTTAGTTATTGATACCAGTTTTTTATATCTAATTATTAATATATGTATAAAACTCTCTATTCAAATTTTGGATAAATGTGTTTACATATTTATTAGTTAAAGTCTAAACCCCTGATTATTGAAAATGCATGGCCAAAATTTTGAAAAATATATATATATATAATTATTATTACAATTATAACAGAAAACCAAGAATCATATTGGCAGTTATGCTATGCCCAGAGGAGGAAATATACTTTTTTTACAGATAGATCTCTACGTTGACAAATTTGGTTTACTTTCCATTCACCCTAAAGCATCTCTCTGCTCGTCTTGCACATCTCTCTCTCTCTCTCTCTTTTTTTTTTTTTGTCTTGCACATCTCTTTGTGATGTTCTCCACTTTTACATTACAGCCCTTAACTTACTAATCATAGTTATTATAAATCCCTGATATTTGCAAAATCTTTGCCATATCTAAATCTTGCTATCATTCTTGCTTTGTCATTTGTACAGATTTTTTTGTTGGTTTTTCTCATGCCTTGTAATTTTTTGTTGAAAGTCAAAATGATGTATCTAGTAATAGGAACTGAGGTAAATAGGCCTTTAATGTGAGGTTTTATGTTCATCTGTGTAAGAAGTCTTATACAACTTTTTTGGTGTTTGACTCTGTCATCTTTTACGGACTCATAAAAGATGAGGATTCTCTCTCTCTCTGTCTTTTCCCCTCTACATTATATTTGAGCAAGCTGATTCACCCTCCTTTTATACTGGTAGAAGATTCAGACCACTCATACCTCTCAATGTGCCCAGGAAACCTCACTCTGGCTGCCTCTAACCACAATAGAAACTGTCCTGAGCCAGTCTCCTTTTCTCCTTCTAGATTCCAGGGTAGTGGTTTGCCTTTTGAACTCAATTTTCTTATATGGCCAAGAAAAGTCATTGATTTTCAGTTTCTTCAGTTTTAGTTTTGTTTTCTCTTGTCAGGATGGGAATAATTTCCAAAGTCTCTACATGACAGACTGGAAATGGAATTTCTCCCAATATACATTTTATAAGTTGCTCTAAAATGTTAAAAAATTTTACTTCATTTGTATTTATTTTACACTACCTAGTTCTCTGACTTCTACATACTGCACTTGATAAATATTTTTGATTGACAGCAAATGCTATTCATACTAAAAATTCCAAGAAATGCCATATATGAGGGGCACCTGGGTGGTTCATTCAGCTGAGCATCAAACTCTTGATTTTGGCTCAGGTCATGATCTCAGGGTCCTGTGATTGAGCGCAGCGTCGGGCTCAGTGCTCAGTGGGAAGTCTGCTTGAGGATTCTCATTCTCTCTCTCACCCTCTGCCCCTCCCCCACACTCACACACTCTCTCAAATAATTAAGTAAATATTCAAAAAAAGAAGAAAGGCCATATGTGAGCTATTATCAGAGATTTGTTTTCTCTAGATATTCTGAACTATCTAAAAGTCAATGTGTCCAAATCATGGTATCAGATAAAATGCTTCACAATTTGTACTTTTAAAGATTTATATAATTTTCTGGATGCATTAGCTTCACTTTCTTTAACTCTGAAGTTGTCCTCTTACAGAACAATTCCTCTTTCCATGACTTTTCACAAAACTTCAAACATTTGAAATTTTGTTTACTGCTACTTCCTCTATCAGAAATATTCTCTTTTCTATCTGACAAATTTTTATTCATTCTTCCAGATACAGATTAAATCTCAACGTTTCTGAAAGATATTTATCAGTTTATTTTAGCAATTGATTAATCTCTCTGAAGCTCCATTTTTATCATCCTTTTATATGTTTTTTCCACATTTCACGTTAATAATTTACATGTTACTCCCCTACTAGACATGAGTGAAAAAATAGCCCATTTTTGTGTTATTAGAGCTTTGTTCACACTATAAACTCAATAAACGCTTGTTGAATGACTAATGTCTTGAATTTAAAGCAGACTCTTTCACTTCTTATATTACTGAATCAAACCAAACAGATCTCTAAAAATCTTCTTTATACTTTTGCTTACTCTTTCCTAATATATTTTTTACCCTATACTGTTAAAAGATTTTGAATAACTCAGTATATACAAGCTAGATCAAATATAAACAATATTAAAATATAACAAGGATTTTTATTGTTTCCAGTAAGTCGGTCTAAACCCAATTTGTCGCCAGTAAATGTAAGCTGTTTATTTGCCCTACTGTGACCTCATATAAGGATATGGCATGCAAAAGTTATCTCATAAATTAATATTGGTTCACCGGGGCATTTCCTTTAGAATCCAAATGATGTCAGTAATGTTGCTCTATTATCGAGTCTTTTGTCCTTTATTATAATTATTAGCCACTTACAATTTAATTGCTTTACATGAAATGTTAATAAGAAGTGATTCAAAAGAAACTATGACCTTTTGAAACCTTCTTGGCTGTTTAGAACATTAGCTGTGATTCTCGGAGCTAATGTGTACAAAGGATAATTTACTAGATAAGATAGGCATGTGAAGGAAGTGATGAATTTTAAAGAATGTTCTAGGATTACAAAATGTATATTACCAGAAGCAAGAAAAATTAACTTATCTTTAATTCTTCAATATTTAAATATGTATTTCCCATATTCTTCCGTATTTTATTTTGTTGACTGTCATTATACAAGTGTTGACAATGTTTTTAGCTTTCCTTTCTTTTATTATTCATTCATTCATTTATTTATTCATTCTATATTTACTTAGTGAACAAAGGTAAACACGTGAAACAGTTTAATGGAGAAAATGTACTCATTTTATAGAAAACAGATGCCTGCAACTATTGGTGGTGCTCACCAACATTTTTAGCTCAGCTAAGCAGAGGTGTGACTGTTCAAATGTGGTCTTTTTTATTCTCCTTGACTAACTCCCTCCAGTCTGTCCATATCATAAATTAACATGCCATTCTCGGAATGAGGCTGTGTCCCACCTCCCAGTCTATTCTAGTTATACTACTAAGAAAATGTGGAAATAGAGTACATTGCAACCACCTCTTTTTTTTTTTTTTTCCTTAAAGAACTATCATTTGCATCATGAGTTTTCAGTGGGGAGAGGCACACAAGATAAGTCCTTAACACACACACACACACACACACACACACACACACACACACACATGAATCTATGGGACTATTCTCTGTGTTCTAGAGAATGTCAACTAAGTATTCTCCTTGCCTGACTTGGTTATTCTTTTAATAATCTTTTAGTAACGTTGCTCTTTAAATGCTGCAGGGATCATAATGGGAGTATGACCTTTATTTAAGCAAAGATTTCAGTTTGTGGCCCTTTTGTGATCTGTAGTCACTCATGGTCATCCTGACATTTTCCCAAAGGCCAAGACTCTTATTTGCTGATTTTTATACCTGAGGACTATTTGTCTTCTCCTGTCATTTTCTAGCTACTGATGTCAATGTTAACATTGCTGCAAATAGACATTGCCTCAAGAAAGTGCACAAATCATTTCTGGTTAAAAGGAGACTGGGTCTTGCTAAAACTGCCTCTGCATCACTTGTCTATGAGAATTGCTGACAAGATTATGTTTCATTTGTACCCTTGGGAAAATAACTCTTCTACATCTTAAGTGTCCTTTGAAGTCAGTTGTAAACATAAATAGAGTGCCAAAAAGAAATTACATTCTAATCTTTTATAATGTACTTAGTATATACTCTAATACAGCTCTTGTAAAAAGATTATATACAAGGCGAATGCTATAAAAATACATTCTAAAATGCTGAGTGAGAAATAGGTTAAATATCGGTTTAGTTATACTGTGTGTATTTGTACTATATATATTTTTAATTGTTAATTATGATGCTATAAATGTTACTATATATACATTTATATATATTTAATTTTATAAAAAATGGTTTTTGTTTTGATTTATGTCTCTTAATAAATATTTTAATCAGATAGCTTCTGTATAGCTTATTAACAGATAGTATTTCCACCTCTGAATATGATTGTCTCTTTTTTCTTTTAATAAGAATGCTTTGAAGTTAAACTTCCTACTATTTCTTTCTTTATTCCTTATCTCAATATATTAAAAATGAGTTTATCAAAGGGAAGGTATTTCTGGCACACTTCCTAGGATTGATGAGTACATATGTACACCCAGGAAAAACAATCAATAGAGAAGGAGAAATTTAAAATGAAGTTAAAGAAGGACAATTTATAAAGAAAGACTCATGTCAAGTTGGAAGAAGACTCAAGTGTGAACATAGCTAGAAAGGTCAGTCTTATTAAGTAAGGACACTTGATACTGGCAGACAGATATGAAATAACAGGGCAAGGGAGAACAGAAATTTTGTCAAAGAAGAGAACATTGTCAAGGAAGTTAATACCATTTTTCTCTAATTTCTCAATAAATTAGAAATGAAATCTACTGCAGTTGAGGTAATCTATGTGGTTGAGGTTGTGGACTTGAGATTATTAATTTTCATGAAACTGTGTAATGAAATTTATAAATGAATGAAATGATAATTGGAGAAGGGTGAACTTACAATTTATGGGAAAAATTGTGAAATTTTATTGGAGACAGACAACAGGGGTATTTACGTTATACCAAAGATCACTCAGGTCTGCCAGTAGAAATGACACTGATGGTTATCCAAACTAAGGACTAATGAAGCAAGCAAGAGTCCACAATGAGAAATTGATGCAATCATTATTTTTCGTAATTAACATATTATAAGTAACATTTTTTACTAACTTAAATGACCAAGATATTTTCAAAAGAAGTTCTCGTAAAGTTTTAGTAAATTTATTTGCCTGACCCTTCCTCTAGAATCAAATTATGGAATGTGTATTGTATTCATGATGAAGTAATTAAATAAATGATTATCTTTTATTTTTTTTTAAATTTTCATGTTCAGTCTTTTAACTACTGCCATCCTCAGTATTCTATATAAGCCAAAACTTACCACTTTGTCCATTAACATTTTCTTCAAATTGCATATATTTTAATCATGAAAATATCCCTGAATTAAATATTTCATTCTTATATGATAGTGAGGCAGAGTATGTGTTCTAAACGGTCTTCTCACTTCACAATAACTAGATTCTGTGTGAAGTAACTTTTTAATACATTGCTGGACTCAAAAAAGTAAGAAAAAATTGTCAAAACACACTCACAGACGAGGCAGTCCAAGATGGCAGTGTAGAAAGATCCTGACTTCACCTCCTCCCATGGACATCCTGAATCTAAGCTACATATGGAGCTACTCCCTCTGAAAAATACCTTAAAACTAGCTGAACAGATTATCTGTATCAGCAAAGGAGAAAAGGGCCACATGGAGGTGGTTGGGAGAGGCTGAGAAGAGTTCTCTTGAAAAGCCCCATGCCTGGCACAGCAACCTGCAATTGGGAGGAATCTCACAAAGCTATAAATTCTCTCTGTGCAACAAAGCATTCATACCCCACATCAAGCATCCCAACTTGTAAGACCTGCACCAGAAAGAGGAGCCCCCAAAACATCTTACTCTGAAAAACATCAGGGCTCTTATCCATAAGACCTAAAGGGCTGTAGTGAACTGAGAAACACCTCCGAAAAGGCTTGCTTACATACTCACTCACTCCAGGGCCCAGCACAGAAGCAGCAGTTTGAAAAGTCCCCAGGCTGTATATGAAGAAGATTCATTAGCTAAAGACTCTGCTGGAGAGGCTGGGGTCTGTTGGAATTTTGTCTGGGGACAGAGGTGCTGGTGGATGCCAGCTTCACACTCTCTCTACTTTGCTCTGGCTTGCTAGTACCTCCAGAAAGAGGCTTATACCCTTATCTGGTGCCATGATTTTCATAGTCGTTGCCAGGAGACACCTCTACATCATTTCAGGGAAGGGCACTAAAGATTGTTCGTTTATTTATTTTCATGCAAGAAAAGTCTAGTCTCTTTTAGAAGGGTAGAGGACAATGGGTTGTTATGTCTTCCAATATTCACCAAATTTCAAAGAAAACTGGGATGTCAAAGATCTCAACTTCATCTGAGTCTGTCCAAATGTCCCCATCCCAAGTCTCAAAGTTCCATTTCTATATAACAACCTACTTACCTTAGCATGTGAGCTTGCACACTTGAATGATTTAGCATCTCTGCATTCTACCAGGCTCTGGCCTTGATGCACAGTCTCGTGTGCCTTGCCACTTCCAGGTGGTTTTTGTTTTTTGTTTTGTTTTTTAGGGTCCGCAAAAACTTTCTGATTCTTAACTTGAGTCTTGATTCGGAAATTAAAGTCTTTAAGCCCCCCTGCCCGCCTTAGATATTCTCTTAAGGGCAGTCAGAGGCAAGCAGCAAATCAATCCCAAAAATCCTTGTAGTTATTGTTACCATTTCGTTGTCACCATAATGACATAGTGCCATAACCATTTGATCTCTCAAAGCTTTTCTTTCTACCTGTATTGTGTCCCTACAGTGATTTTCAATTTTAATGTATACTGTAGATCACTAGGAGAGTAACCAAGAGTTCATCAAATATCTAAACAATAAAATCTCAAAATCTAATATTCTACCTGGGACAGTTTCCCTTCATTATTATACAGCGTGGCTGTATCAGTGGTGAACTGCAGTGTGACACCAGTTCACATATATTGAGCTAAACCATTTGAACTCATTATTGATCTAGATGCTATAAAATTACTCTATGATACTAGCCATCTGCTATATCTCGATAACCTATGTTGTTTTTATCCATTGATAATTATTCTAATTTAATCTTTCCAAAAAAGGGAAATTATCTACTGTATAGAAAAAAAATCACAAAAATGTTAAATTAAGGATGATTTATAACAACATGAAATAGACAATGAAAGTGATATTTAAAAGCTGTGTAATAAATGATCATTTTTAATCATATTGGATTTACTTTAAAAAGCTGGATAAGAAACTTACACATGATTACAGGTGAACCATGAGAATGAACAGATCCTTTCCTTATAATAATATGCAGATAATATACATAAAATTGACTTTGTATTGTGGGAATACGAATGTTGTTTTATTTTCTTTTGTATTGTTCACTTCTAGTCTGAAGAGAGAATAATTTACAAGTGGCTTGGAGCACTCTGGTTAAATTTAATTGGTTCTTCCTTGATTAACCTTGGTCTAAAAATGTTTCTTTTCTCAGACTTCTAAGGTTATTGAATTGCCTTTGAGTTTTTTTCTAAATCTTGCCGAAGTGTTAAATCATGAAGTACTGTTTCCTAAGTCTGCACAAGTTCCAATTCATCTTAATAATCCATGAAGCTGCAAATGCAGCAGATAATTATGTTTCTCTCAAGATAACAAAGCCCATAGGTCATTCTGTTTAGGTGGGAATTGAAGCAACTGTACTACATTATTGAAGGCCAAAACAATTAGTGAAATAATTCTGCAATATCTGCATATTTCTTGTCCTCCAACTCATGTTTGCCTTGTTTTCAGATAATTAATGTTAAAATGAATACAGTTTTACTGCTTTCCTAACCGGTAATGGATTTTTACCACGATAAGCTGAGCTGGACCTTTCTGACAAATCCAAGCATTGTTGTATTACTGTTATCTTTTTTGAGGAATCAAATAGTGGAAAGCTTGGTGAATAGTTAATACAATTATTTTGTCACTAAACTAAGTCCTCCAGTAACAACAGATGAAGTCATCTGAGGTTGGA